>NC_086153.1:26432500-27682500 GCF_035149785.1 Candoia aspera | reverse complement strand
GCTATCAAATTCCTGATTCTTATGTTTTTATGTTTTATGTTAATCATAGATCATAATGATAATGTGTGTAAACCAAATGCTTCTTCATTTCTTCATCTCAGCATTTTGGGGAGCAACTTGACACTGCTGTTAACCACTGGGTATCAGATAACACCAATTTGCATACCTGAGGATTCTGTTATACTCCATTTAAGACTGTAACTGGTATAGATATGGATGAAAAAGATCAGCCACATCTTCCTTTTTGCTCCTGGTTTTATCATTTTCCATGATGAAGGCCTCATCCTCACATCCCACTTGCCATAGCACAAAGACATCTGTTTTTAAGGCATGTATCTTCATGAGGTGGCCTCCATCTCATCACCAGCCTGTTGCAGAAGCAGACTGAAGTTGTCTATAGATGTCCTGCTGTTAAAGTGCTGTTTTCCCTCTTATCCCAATGCATATCTTGCCATATGAACAACCTATGATGCTATAGTGACAAGACTAGTGATGAAGCAGCCAAGGGCAGGGATTTGGCAAGACTGCCAAATTCAGTCTATTGCAGATGTGATCGTCTCCATCTGGTTATCTGTCCCTGCCTTTTACAGTCATTTTGGTTGGGCTGTGAGATAGACTGGACTCGAGCAGCCTTTTTTTGTTGTTGATCTCACAGGAATATCAATATTCTGGAAGGCTGATGTTTTCTGGTTAAATGCCAATACTCTAGGAGATCAATATACTTTTGCATCAAAATCAAACAAACAAAAAGTCCCAGGGTGAGTTGGGAGGGGTGCTGTGTGAAGCAGGAAAGAGATCTATTAATCTTACAGGAGACTGATAGTCCTATGGCAAATAGATAAAATAAAATAAAACTAAAATAAGTTTCTGGCTGACTGCCTGGTGAGGTTTAGCAGGGCTATGGATGAAGTATTAGAGCTCTGTCAGTCTACATGCAAGTTCCATTCCAACTGACAGGTTGCTTGGTTTTTTTGTTTTGACACAGGACTATTGAAGCAGAGGAGCAAGTCCTATGGAAAAAACAAAAGCAATAAAAAATTTAAAAATGCAGCTGATCAACTAGTGGGGCATGGGAGAAAGTGCTGTAGTCCCTTAATCCTACCCACTACACATTATGAAGCTCAGTTGGTGCTTGGAGATAGCAGGTGATGCTGATTAGGAGAAAAAAGGAAGCTGGGAAATCCATTGCTCGCTGTCCTGAAACTGTCTCACATTAAATCTGTAGGTTACCCATACAATGTCTATATATCTCTCTTTCTGCCAACTAGATCACCAAGTCTGTTATAGTTCATAAAGCTAGGTGCACTGTATAAAGCACGATGGCCTATGACTCCAATTCCCAGTAGAGAGGTTTGAACCACACAAATTTGATACTGTACTAACTTTAAGGGCTGTGTGATGAGTCCCAATAAGGTTGAAACCGGTTGTATGTTGCCTCCTGGTGGTCAAGTGATGTATAAAAAACACAGGAAAATATATACTGAAATAGTGCCCCTACCCCTGAAGTGGTAGAGTCATGAAGCCTCCAGTATAATAACAGTTGTAGGTTTTTAGCCTGAGAGCTCCTATAAAGGACAGTATATACTTCCCGTAGAATATTAAGTAAATCTGTAAGGACACTCCATGGCCTTGTGGCTGAGGCACAGTAAAGCTTGGCCAGCAGGGCAGCACAAATTATATTGATATATTATATTGATATATACTGACTCAAGACAGGAGGAAGGCACATCAACAAAACCATGAGGAAGTACACAAAGAAGATAGAAAGTTTGCAGCTGTTATTCTACTCTTTGTAAACCCTATGCAGGTTAACTGTGGATTAACCTTTTTGCTGTGGATTTTCCAACTTTTAAGATGTTTAGTATAAGAAAAAGGTTGTTGTTGTTTATTCGTTCAGTCGCTTCTGACTCTTCGTGACTTCATGGACCAGCCCACGCCAGAGCTTCCTGTCGGTCGTCAACACCCCCAGCTCCCCCAGGGACGAGTCCGTCACCTCTAGAATATCAAAGCAACCCACCCCAGTATTCTTGCCATGAAAACTAAATGGATCAAGAAAAAGGTAGCCAATTTTAAAAATAGAAACAAAGTTCATTCCTGCATAGGAACCTGCCTATTTCATCTAGTTCTGGCAAAGACATAAAATCTTGATGATTTAATCTCTTCCAATTCTACAGCCTTATTGATTTCCACATTATAGTTAGCTGGGTGGGACAGCATGTTCAAAGCTTTAGAAAATGATCAAAGTAAAATACCAGTATAAGGTCAAACAACATGGCCTCTCTTCCTGAGGATCTAAACTGGGTTCTTACATCTACAAGTAGTCCTTGCTTACCGACTGCCTTGAAGTTATGATGATATTAAAAAACCAGCTTTGCAACCAATCCTCGCATTTACGACTGTCACAATGTCCTGCAGTCACACAATCACCATTTCTGTGCTTCACAACTGGCTTCCAACAAGCAGAGTTAATGGAGAATGCAGAAGTAAAATTGCAAGTCATGGTCATGTGATATCTCACTTAATGACTATGGTGATTTGCTTAATAACCGAATGGGAAGTGATGTTGTAAGCCTGCCACAGTCATGATTTTCTGCTTAGTGGAGCTGCTGCTGGTCCCAATTGTTGTTGCTAAGCAAAGACTACCTGTGCTTTTTCAGTGCACACTTATACTTCTTATTTTCTTAATGCAATACCACTGAAATGCACATCATTAGAAAATTAGGACAGAACAGTCTGAAAGGATGAGACTATCTCCCTATATTGCATTCATATTTAATTTACTGTAATGTGTACTATTATTGATATATATTGTTATCCCATGCCATCATATGTTGAATTTTTGTGGCTCATTTTGCATCATTACATTTCCATTTGGGAAGGAGAAATATTGTCACGTCACAAGAGAAGTGTCACTTTGTGCTATCGAGAATCAAGGTGAGTCTGACCCAGGTCTTCTATCTTTGCACGCAGCTCTACCTATTTGTCTGTTGTAAAGTCTCAGCAAAGGTCAGGCTCTGTAATATCAGCTGTAGGGTCCTGAAGGAACTGACTGTTAGCTGAAGTGACTCCAGAGCAAGTATGTGATTAAAAGAGGGGGATGTAGAGCTCCAGAACAGCAACTATCATGGGAGCAGAGACAAGTATGTCATTAAAAATCAAGCAGTAATAAAAAATCAGAGCAGTGATAGAAGGTGGCTGGGTCCACACAAAGCAAAATCCAAAGGCCAGTTTAATAAAACTCAATTGTTATGCCCATATGATCTGAAATGCCCAAACAAATAAGCCATATTGTAGCCTAATGTTGTGGCCTAGTGCTGATAGTACGCTAGGAAAACGCTGAACTGAACATCCAATCCATGTTAGGCCATTCTGGTTTATTGTGTGATCCCAGCCAATCAGGATGCCTAGAAACAGCTGCAGAGAAGGACAAGATCCAAGACAAAGCAAGAAAAGAAATTAGGAGGTTTGACAGTATCCAGACATGAGAGATACTTCATCAGAGGAATAAAACCTTTCAGATCAGGACTTACTAGTGTTCGTTGTACTAGCAATGGCCTTTGATGTCATCTAACGGAACACTCAAGACTGTTGGTAATACTGTTGTCTTCAGCCATGTACGCTCGCAGCGTGACACAGCTCAGGTGGCCACTGAGGCAACATGCCAGTCTGTATGTTGTGTCTAAGACCTCCCTAGCCCCTTACAAGTCATGTTTTGTCACACCTTTTTGAAGAACCCCCCTGCAAACCCATGCCAGTAAAGTGTATGAAAAGAGTCTTTGGGATGAAGTTCAGGCTGCAACCCTAGCTGTAAGAGGAACAATCCAGAACTCCTTCTATAAAATCCAGAAAACATGGGCTGACAATCAGGGTGGCAGTTTTTCCTTACTAAGACAAAAATGTATTGGAAGGAAGGAAGGAAGGAAGGAAGGAAGGAAGGAAGGAAGGAAGGAAGGAAGGAAGGAAGGAAGGAAGGAAGGAAGGGTCAGTGTAAATCCTGTTTTCCCCAACTGCAAATAGGCAGTAATCTTCAGAGCTAAATATACACATTCTTTCAGCAGTAGCACTCTCTCTGCCATTCATTAAATGTGAGTCACCCTTATCACTAGGGTGAAGATTTCTATGACCTAAAAATGTTAGAAATATGCAAGCATGTAGGACCTTAAAATCGTTTAAATATGACCAATTAAACCAAAAGTATGTCTTTTAAAGCAAACATATGACTTTACAATTTTTCTGAAATTAGCGCCCAATTTTTAAAAATCTGTGCTTACACACACACACACACACGGACACAAATTAAAAGGTTTATTCTTCTTCACTTTAAAGCAAAAATATGACTTTACAATTTTTCTGAAATTAGCACCCAATTTTTAAAAATCTGTGCTTACACACACACACACACACAAACAAATTTAAAGATTTATTTTTCTTCACTTCCAGTGCAGAAGTGCTAGTATTGAAGGGATCAAATGAACATTTTGAGAGTAAAATGGTCATCCCTGGATTAGTTTTCATTACCAGCAGGATTGCATTGGATGGCCACGTGCATCTTGAGGTTATCAAATTCAAAACTTCTGTTGTCCACCAGTATGTTCTTGTATCTGGAGAAACTCCATTTTTTTTCAGACTCTTTCCCCTTTGCTTGCTTTAAATCACTCTCAGCTTGTTTTACAGTGCTCAGTGCATCACTAAGTTCCATTCCTACAGTTTCAGGGCGGGTGATTGCTCTTGATAATCCACTGAAGTTAGATCCTATATATGCTAAGTTTCCAGCCAAGGTTTCAGAAAAGGAATCTTGCACACTCTTGATGGAGGAAGATTCATAACAGTCAAATTCTTTAACTATCCGCTGCAAGGATGCAAGGATGTATAATTTGTGAAATAATACGTAGCCGCATCCAGCCAAGTCCCCCAATGTGTCACGACAGGTTGGGGAGGGAGAGCCAAAGTAGGGGCAATTTCTTTGAACTTTTGTACTTGAAGTGGAGCTTTAATGAACATTTATTTCCCATTCCAAATTATCTCATCTACATCAGGATAGTTGTGTCCTGACTTAGAGTGAAGAACCACGCTGAGACGGTATCTGGTCTCTAGTGCTTGTTGAGCTGCTCTAGTAGATAGAAAATCCTGCCAAACTGAAAGAGCGTGGGAAACCCACACAAATAAACCCAAAACTCAAGGCGGGTCTGCTCTGAGTTTCTTTGAAGGAAGGTTCAAAGCCCCTAAACTACACATGTGTTTTCCCCCTTGATAGGGCCACCCCTTGCTCACCATCAGTACTCATGACATCACCCTCCACTCCAGATTCACATTCCATTTCAGCCCCCTTCCTTCCAGAGTTCCCTCCCTCCAAAGTCTCATGAGAGTCTATCTTCTCCTCCAAGCTCCCATGTGAACTGGGCAATGGTGGAAAATCTTCAAAAGAAAACTCTTCCCAGGATGAGACACTGCTGCTCTCCAAGTCTGATAACACTTCTGGCCCAGGTGGCTGCTTCTGGCCCAGGTGGCGACTTCTGGAAAATAGCTAGATGATTAGAAGATTCCCCCCCTCCCCTTTGGGAAATGCAAGCCCAAGGTGGAGGGCTGAGGCTCCCTCCCTCCTGCTCTGGTCTCTGGGCCTCTCGCGGGGGTAGAGGTTGCCAACTTACTCCGTCTGCTTGGGATTCCTTTGCTTGCTCGACCAAGTGAGGAATCTCTGGGAGAGTGAGGCTTGGGTTTGTGAGGGAAAAGCTGATGAAATTGTTGAACCAGTACTGGTGCATGTACATCTCTGGCATTTCCCCATGTTCTCTCTTCCTCAGGGTAACCTTTCCAGTGTATTAAATATTGGATGCCCCTTCCCATCCTCTAGAGTCCAGAATTTCCTCAACTTCATATTCTCCTCCCCATCCACAATTATTGGAGGTGGGGGGGGCAACTTTTATTGCAATGCACTTGGGGGGGGGGATCTTTGGCTAGCAAGGATCTGTGAAACACAGGATGGATTTTCATGGAGGCTGGCAACTGTAAATGATAAGCCACTGGATTTATCTGCTGCACCGCAGTGAAAGGGCCTACGAACTTAGAGTCCAACTTTTTGAAGGGACTGCTAGAAGTCAAAAACTTGGTAGAGAGCCATACTTTGTCTCTTACAGCAGTTGCTGGCCCTTCTTGTCTGTGGACATCTGCAGATCTTTTGTAGGCATTTTTTGGTCTGTTCAACTGTTCCTTTAACAACTCATGTGTGGCTTGTTGCTCCTTAAGAAAGTCTGCAGCCACTAGAATTGTTCACTGGTGGGAGGAGGTGGGCAAGACTCGAGGGTTAACCCCATAGAGTGCTTGGAAGGGGGACATCTTAGTAGAAGAATGCACAGAGTTGTTACAAGTAAATTTTGCCATGGGAAGCAGGGCTGGCCAATTGTCTTGCCGATAAGTGGTGTAACACTTGAGATATTGCTGCAACCATTGGTTAATTTTCTTGGCTTCTCCATTCGAAGATGGATGATGTGATGAGGATAGGTGGATTTGGACCCCTAACGACTGGAAAAGGGCTCTCCAAAACCTGGAAGTGAACTGAGGACCTCTGTCACTCATCAAGTGATTTATCATACCTCTATATCTAAAAACATGGTCCATAAACAACTGAGCTGTGGCTTGTGCAGATGGGAGGCCTTTGCAAGGAATAAAATGTGCCATTTTAGTGAAGAGGTCCACCACCACTAGTATGGAAGTAAATCCCTGGACCGGAGGTAAATCAGTGATGAAGTCCATGGAGACTGTATCCCAAGGGCTGGGGTGTATGGGAAGGAGCTGCAAGATTTTTTAGGTTTGGCTCATCTACAGGTGTGACAAGAAGCAACGTAACTCTTAATGTCTGCAGTCATCTTAGGCTACCAGTAGTCTCTCAGAGCTCTATGGAGTGTTTTGAAAACACCTCTGTGCCCAGCCATTTGATGGTCATGGCTGAGTTTCAGTACTTCTTCCCTCAGTGAGATGGGAATGTATAATTGCCCACTATGCTAGGGAGTTCCTGCTTCCACAGCAGTGGGGAAGCAGTGACTTGCAGGTCCTCCTGGAGGTCATCCATCCTGGCCCTGGCATATGGGTCCTGCTGCTGCTGAGCTTTGACCCTTGCAAAGAGGTCCTCCGCCTGTCTGCCTGCTGCTAAGATCTCTGTCTGGTTCCCCCCAGGCGAGTGATCAAAATTGTGAGGTTGTAAAATTGTAGTCTGGGCCACTTGGTATGCAGCTAGAATTGCTCAAGTGGTGCAGGACAAGGCATCTGCTAAGCAGTTCTGAGTTCCAGGCAAATAAGAGGTAACTTACATTCTTTCCAAGATGGTGACTGCAGTGAAGAAGACGCTGACTGCGGCTCTCTAGGGAGTGAATTAGCCTCCGCGAGCCTCTGTGAGCCCTGTAAACCCTGCCTTTGGCTTTTGGCTCCCAGGTCAGCTGAGGGGACTGAGGGGAGGATTGGTAGGTCCCCTGACTTAAACCGGGTTGGACCTGGAGATGAGCAGAATCCCCCCCCCCCCTGAATGAAGTGGTGGGCGGCAGGCAGCAGAGGTCTCTGGCGGTGGCGGTGGCATACCTGGGTGGGCTCGAGAAGACCTTCCGTGGACCCTGGAGGACCCTGGAGGATCCTGATAGCCCCCTGTGCTCCCCCAGTGGCCCCTTGATACCCCTGGATGTGCTGGACGGCATCCCGTGATGGCAGCCCCCATAATAGACTGGTGGCTGGCAGCTTCAGTAAAGTGGTGGAGGACAACAGGCCTCATGGCCTCATGGACAGAGCCCCAGGTTGGAGCTTGTGCTGGCGATGTGGAGTGTAATTTTACAGCCATGGAGATTCTGGGCAACCTCAGGATCATCAAGGAGTCAGTGGAGAGACAGACTGCACCAAGTTTGGGGCGACGACGGGCTCCAGAAGGCTCCGGTGGCCCTCAGTGAAGGGCAGAGGCCTTTGAGGCTGTTATGTCTTTTGCTTGAGGCGGAGGGCCTGTGAGGAAAGAAGGAAGACCAGCCGGATGCAATGGACTGAAACCTGCTGGGGTGACACACTTGGGGGGGAAGTGTGAAGGACTGGGGGGTGAAGTGGCTCTGGGAGAAACCCCCTGGCTTTTAAGATCTTAGGGGATTTGGGGGGGAAGGGAAGGGGAGATTGCCATTATATTAGGCGGCAGAGGGCTGGGGTCCCTTGGTGTGAGTGTGAGTGTGAGTGTGTCACTCCTCCCATGGGTGAGAGGCTCAGGAGGAGGTTAGGATTGGCTCTGGTATGGAAGTCTACCCAACCCTGAGTGAGAGACAGGGGTGGTTAGGAGTGGCTGGTGTGTCCCACCTCTACTAGTGAGAGAGGTTGAGGTGGGGCACAGTAAGGTGTGAATGGCAGTGGTGACCCAACAGCGCCGAGAGCAGAAGCTGGTGTGCTGGGGGGGATTGCCACTGCCTAAGGTGGATGTTGTGGGAGAAGATGGATGTGTGGGAAAAGGGACCCTTAGTTAAGCCCAGGAGTTCCAGAGGTCTGGGAATGGAGGCTACCAGACTAGGAAACTCTGGGGGCTGTGGGGCGGGCTATTCCATCGAGGTGGTGATGGGCCAGGGATGTTATGATGGGACCCAGAGGGCAGGCCATTTTTGGGGAAGACACCCCCAGTGTTTATTACTGGTGGCGTGTTCCGCCCCTCTGTGGTCATACCCAGACCCTGGATGGCAGATCCTTGTGAGCCCTGGTCTTCAGCTGCTGCTCCTTAATGCCAGGTCAGTGAACAACAAGGCCCCCCTCATATGTGAATTAATCACAGAGGAGGTGGCAGACCTGGCATGTATCACCGAGACCTGGCTGGGCTCAGAAGGGGGAGTAGCCCTCTCCGAGATGTGACCGGCCGGGTTTCAAGTGTGGCACCAGCTGAGACACCAGGGCAGGGGAGGAGGGGTGGCTTTTGTCATCAGAGAATCTTTAGTGGCCTTCAGGGGCCCTGGTCTGCAAGTGGCCGGTTGTGAGACCCTGTTTTTCAAGCTGGGATCCCGAGAACAGTTGGGGGTGTTGCTGCTGTACCAGCCTCCCTGCTGTGTAGCAACCTCCCTGTCTGAGCTGCTGGAGGCCATCTCGGGGTTGGCAGCAGAGTTCCCCAGGCTTATGGTTCTGGGGAACTTCAATCTGCTGTCCCTGGGACATGCCTCAGAGATGGCCTGGATGTTCATAGCTACCATGGCAGCTATGGGCCTGTCCCAGATTATTTGGGACCCGACTTGAGACAGAGGTCACACCCAGGATGTGGTTTTCTTGTTGGAGCAGTGGCAATGTGATCTGAGGGGAGAGTTAGATCTGTCCCCATTGTCATGGTCAGACCACACCCTGGTGACCCTGGTGATTGGTCCACCACCAGCGAGTGATAGACCCAGTAGGGTTTCAGAGGGAGCTGGGGGTTATTTATTTTTATTTATTTATTACTCAAATTTAGCCACTGCCCATCTCCCCCCAGAACAGGGACTCTGGGTGGTTTACAATAAAATCCCACACAAAACATAAACATTAAAATCGGATAAAACAATTATGATAAAATACAATAAATAAGTAAAATCCAAGAGAGATGTAAAATCCAGGATGGTGGGAGGGACTCTAGGGTGCGAGCAGGTCACCTGAGGGGGCTGAGGGGGGGATTGGTAGGTCCCCCGACTTAAACTGGGTTGGACCTGGAGACGAGCAGAATCCCTCCCCGAATGAAGTGGCGGGCAGCAGGCAGCAGTGGTCTCTGGTGGCAGCAGCATACCTGGGTGGGCTTGAGCAGACCTCCCAAGGCCTGCTGCATGGTCCAGTGGAGGTCCTAGCCATGGCCTGGAATAGAGCCGCGGCCGGGGCCTTAGACAGGATTGCTCCTGTGCAACCTCTCTTGCCTCGTTCAACCTGTCACTCCCTGTGGTTTACGGAGGAGTTGAGGGTTTTGAAGAGGGTTAAGAGAAGTCTGGAGCATCACTGGAGGAAGACAAAGACTGAAGCTGACCGAACACAAGCTAGAGCCACTATTAAGGCCTACCTTGTGGCGGTAAGAGCTATGAAACATGAATATTTCTCCACTCTTATTGCATCCACAGAATGCCATCCGATGGCCCTGTTTAAGATCGCTCGATCTCTTCTGGGTCAGGTAGATTCAGGGACCCACTTACAGGGCTGTTCGGAAGAGTTTTCACAGCGTCTGCAGGATAAAATCTCTCAGATCCATTCTAAGTTGGACTCTAAGCATGAAGCAGAGTCTGGGGAGATGTCAGGGGAATGTACTTACCCTGTTATCTGGGAAGAGTTTGATCCTGTTGGGCCTGAGGAAGTGGACAGGATTCTCTGGACTGTGAATGCAACCACATGTCAACTTGACCCATGCCCTTCCTAGCTAATAAAATCAGCCGGGGAATTGACTTGTGGTTGGGTCCAGGTGATGGTTAATGCATCCTTGAGGGAGGGGGTAGTTCTGGCTGCCTTTAAGAAGGTACTGGTATACTCTCTCCTCAAGAAGCCATCCTTGGAACCTACTATACTGGGCAATTTTCACCCTGTCTCCCACCTTCCCTTTTTGGGAAAGGTGGTTGAGAAAGTGGTTGCATTGCAGCTCCAGAGAATTCTGGAGGAAACGGATTATCTGGACCCCTTTCAGTCAGGTTTCAGGCCAGGATATGGGATGGAGACCACATTGGTGGCACTTATGGATGAGCTCTGGCGGGACCGGGATGGAGGGAGCACATCCATCCTGGCTCTCTTGGATCTCTCAGTGGCTTTCGATACTATCGACCATGGTATCCTTCTGGGGCGGCTCAGGGGGTTGGGGGTGGATGGTGTAATTTTGTGCTGGTTCACCTCCTTCCTCCAGGGCTGTTCCCAATCTGTGGTGATAGGAGAGGAGATATCCAGCCCTCGACCCCTCCACTGTGGGATGCTGCAGGGCTTGTTACTCTCTCCCCTCCTTTTTAACTTCTACATGAAACCGCTGGTTGAGATCATCTGTCACCATGGGATGAAGTATCAGCAATATGCCGATGATACTCAGTTATATATCTCCATTCTGGGTGAAATAAGTGATGCGGTCTCCACCCTTTCCAGGTGCCTGGGGGCTTTTCTAACACATCTTCATAGCAGGCAGAGAGGTAATTTTTCCTTACAGTTGATTCATTTGGAATCGGGTGACCGGCGTAAATGGGGGAGAGCCCAGTTTGGGACAACTGGACTCTTCCACTGCCCAAAGCAGAATGGCCCTGGACGACAATGCCAAGGGACTAGCAGGGAGGGGATTTGCCTCCACCAGCCTAAAGTGGTCAATAGATGTTTGTCCCACTCCCTGGGGGTCATCTGACTGTACCACTGAGACAGTAGTTGGTAAAGCCTGTCGGAGTGCATCTGTGAGGTCTGTAATGCCTTAATTCTATTGCCTAAGGACTTTCGCCATAAGCCATCAAGGATATGATAAAAGCTTTTATTAGGATAATAGAATAGGTGATCACAAAGTTGGTGAAAGCCTTGAATAAAATTTGTGTGCCTAAACAGCCCATTCAAACAGTCTCTTCACCCCTCCACCCCCCTTTGCCTGCATGTCACAGCCTGGTGCTATTCCATCATTCCTTGCATGTTTCTTTTCCCTTCCTTTGAAGATTTACAACTGTTCTCTAACAGCCTCAGTTTGTTTTCCTTTGATAAGAAGTTCTTCCCAAACAACCACAGTGTCTTTGGAATGCAGGCAGTTCTCTTGCTTGCTGATTCAGTTTCTAATCTCAGCGTTCCTCTATCTAACTTTCTATTTCTACATGTTTGAGTTTTGTGTTCAGACACCTATTATGCCTGAATGCCAAACTCTGACAGCATCTATGGCAAAATCTGTGTCAGGATAAAGGGAAAAATGCTACTTTAACACTGGTGGATGACTAAGGATGACTCAAGGCTGCCTTAGGTATCACCTGTGGATCAGGTGAAGTCAAAATAAGAACACAGCAGAACAAAGATGTTACTAGGGCATGTTTGTGCCACACTTATAGGTAAGTAAGGAAACATAGTGGCTACTTAGTGCTTGTGAAGTGTTAAGAGACATTATTTCAAGCTCCCCTGGTGTAACGATTGCCTAAACCCAAATACTCAGTCTCACAAGCTCGGGCTTATAGATAACTGATTTATTAAAGGAATAGTATGCAAATACAGAGAAAGCTGAGAATGAGCAAAAGCGCGCCAAATACAAACTAAATACCCTCGCTTCAAACCCAATCCCGCCCCTCGCCCCACCATAGCAACCACCCCCTCCCAGGTGTTGGCAACCGTCACACATCGGCCTGGGAAAGTAACCTTGAAGACATGTCATAACCCAAACATACATTCCTGCAGAACAGCAAGGAGATTACAGCCTGGCACGGCTGAAATTCCCCTCCCCGCAAATGACAGACACGGAACAGGAGAGTGACATGTGAAACGTTACGATGTATTCAAACCATTGGAACGATGAACATGACATATCGCCCCCCTTAAAGAAACTAAACTAAGCAGCAAGTTCATGCGGCTAGGCAGAATAAAGACGGGCTAAGTGATTTTACAGTGTGGGACACGCATCAGCACCTATACATAGGAAGACACGCATCAAAGAATCCACATGTGAAACGCTCCCATTCATCTCTACACAAGATCTAAGCATTGGCATGAAAATTTTCACGATGCAGATATTAGCATTGAACATTGCGATCATGACAAAACGCAAGGAACAGGTTACAGTGGTTAAACAGCATATAAATGCAAAAGGCTAAACAGCATGAGAATGCTAAAGCAAACCACAGAGCCCCGCCCCTCCACTCAGTCCGGAGGGACATGCTTCCAGCAAACAAAGCCCTGAAACCCACCCCTATCTCGCCCGAAATCCAGGATTTCTCGCTGATCGCCAGCCTCGCTCGGTGGGTCCACCTCCTCCGCCCTCAGTGCGATGAATGCGTCGCCTTCTTCCTCGGGCCCCAAGGCGGGCTGTCTCACCTCGGCCTCTCCGCTGCATCCCGCCCGACCGCCGCCGCTCTCCACGCAGCCCAGGCCCCTCGAGGCCGCACCCTTCTTGGCGCTGACACAGGCAGGAACGATGGCTCTCTCCTGCCGCGCTTGCATCCCGTGGAGCAGCGCCATCTCCAGCCACAGGAAGTTCCTCATCCAGTCCCGCTGCGCCTCCGAGCGCTCGCACCGCAGCTCGGTTTCGGTCAGCAGGAACACCCACCACTCCAACGAAAATGCCGATGTGCCGCCCTCCTTCGCCGGAACCATGCAGCCACGCCGCGTCCCAGCCTGGGCCATCAAGGATGCCAGCCACTCCGGGGACCACACCGGGGCGCCGCTCTCCACCTCCAAACCCATCCCCGACTCCGGAACATCGCTACCGGCCACCGCGCTGAGGTCGCTCCCCCGCGACTCTGCCCGTTGCGGCCTGACCCGCCGATCAGCGAATTCCACCTCCGGAAACGTGGGGTATTGGGGTCTCCAGGTGGCATGAGCTAGCCCCGACCGAGCTTCCGCCACGCCGTCCCCGCTGGAGCGCTGTTGCGCCCCGATTCGTCCATCCATTGTTAAAGTCATCGCTAGCTCTCCCCTTCACCAAAGGCTTGGATGGGGGCTAGCGGAAAATTTCATTATGATTCTCAGCTTTATGTAATGATTGCCTAAACCCAAATACTCAGTCTCACAAGCTCGGGCTTATAGATAACTGATTTATTAAAGGAATAGTATGCAAATACAGAGAAAGCTGAGAATGAGCAAAAGCGCGCCAAATACAAACTAAATACCCTCGCTTCAAACCCAATCCCGCCCCTCGCCCCACCATAGCAACCACCCCCTCCCAGGTGTTGGCAACCGTCACACATCGGCCTGGGAAAGTAACCTTGAAGACATGTCATAACCCAAACATACATTCCTGCAGAACAGCAAGGAGATTACAGCCTGGCACGGCTGAAATTCCCCTCCCCGCAAATGACAGACACGGAACAGGAGAGTGACATGTGAAACGTTACGATGTATTCAAACCATTGGAACGATGAACATGACACCTGGCTTGATAGCTTAACCTAAACACTTAGATCTAAGGATAAATAAAGTTAGGAGGGATCTTCAGTGGATAGCTTGATTAGTTTTCAAACCCATAACAATATGAAGCTGAGATGGACAGCTGATAATAGCAACTTGGGAGGTGGCTTGGGAGTTCATGGCTACCATGGTGGCCATGGGCCTGTCCCAGATTATTCAGGACCCAACTTGAGACAGTGGCCTCACCCTGGACTTGGTTTTCTTGTCAGAGCAGCGGCAATGTGATCTGAGGTGAGAGTTACAGCTGTCCCCATTGTCATGGCCAGATCATGCCCTGGTGGCCTTGAGATGCCGTCCCCCTCTGCAGGGAGGCAGGACCCATTTGCCGTCTCCCTCTGCAGGGAGGCAGGACCCATTTGATTGGTCTGCCTCCGGTGACTGATGGACCTGACAGGGTTTCAGAGGGAGCTGGGGGTTATACCTGAGGACCTGCTGCATGGTCCAGCAGAGACCCTGGCTGCTGTCTGGAATAGGGAGGTGGCTGGGGACCTTGGACAGGATCACACCTGTGCGATCTCTCTTGTCCCATCAAACCCAGTACTCCCCATGGTTTATGGAGGAGCTGAGGGTTCTGAAGAGGATTAAGAGATGTCTAGTGCAGAGTGGTAGGTGGCAGTATTGCAACCGAAACTCTCCCCACGACCCGAGTTTGATCCCAGCGGAATCTGGATTCTTGGGTAGCTGGTTCAGGTCAACTCAGCCTTCCATCCTTTTGAGGTCAGTAAAATGAGTACCCAGCTTTCTGGGGAAGGTGACGACTGGGGAAGGCAATGGCAAACCCCCTGGTCTATAGCCTGCCAAGAAAACGTCGTAAAAGCAGCGTCCCCCCAAAGGGTCAGACATGACTTGGTCATTGCATAGGGGACCTTTCACCACACAAAGCACTGCTGGAGGAAGACTGAACCCAGCCGAACACAAGCTAAAGCGCTATTAAGGCCTACCTTGTGGTGGTAGGAGCAGCAAAATGTCAATATTTGTCCACTCATTGCATCCACAGAATGCTGCCCAGCGACCCTATTTAAGGTCACTCGATCCCTTCTGGGAAGGGGGGCCTGGTGATCTATCTTCAGGGCAGTGCTGAGGAGTTTTCTCAGCATCTGCAGGATAAAATTGCCCAGATCCGCTTTAAGTTGGACTCCAGCTGTGAAGCAGAGTCTGCGGAGATGCCGAGGGAATGGACTTACCCAGTTATCTGGGAGCAGTTTGATCCTGTTGGGCCCGAGGAAGTGGACAGGATCTTCCAGACTGTAAATGGCACCACCTGCCAATTAGATCCATGTCCCAACTGGCTAGCGAAAGCAGTGTGGGGTGACATGCAGTTGGGTCCAAGCGATGGTAAATGCATCCTTGAGAGAGGGGGTATTTCTGGCGGCCTTTAAGGAAACACTGGTGCACCCCCTCCTCAAAAACCATCTCTGGACCCTATTGTTTTAGACAACTTTTGTCCAGTCTCTCACCATCCCTTTTTGGGGAAGGTGGTTGAGAAAGTGGTGGTGCTGCAGCTCCAGAAGCTTCTGGATGAACTGGATTATCTGGACCCCTTTCAGTCAGGTTTCAGGCCTGGATACGGAATGGAAATGGCACTGGCCGCTCTTATGGATGATCTCTGGCAGGAGCTGGATGGAGGCAGTGCATCCATCCTGGCTCTTCTTGACCTCTCAGCAACTTTCAATACCATCGACCATGGTATCCTTTTGGGGTGACTCAGGGAGTTGGGAGTGGGCGGTGTGGTTCTGTGCTAGTTTACCTCCTTCCTTCAGGGCCAGTCCCAATCGGTGTTGATAGGGAGCAAGAGATCTGGCCCACGGCCCCTCCTTTGTGGAGTGCCACAGGCTTGGTACTCTCTCCCCTCCCTTTTAACATCTACATGAAACTGCTGGGTGAGATCATCCGTCATCACGGGATGAGGTATCATCAATATGCTGATGATACTCAGCTATACGTTCCATCCCGGGGGAAGTGAGTGATGCTGTGGCTGCCCTTTCCAGGTGCCTGGGGGCTGTGGGGGCCTGGATGGGGAACAACAGGCTTCAGCTGAACCCTGGTAAGACAGAGTGGCTGTGGGTGGGGGGGTCCTTGGTATCTGGGAATTTAACATCTTTGGTTCTGGATGGGGTTGCACAGTGAGGAATCTGGGGGTCTTCCTAGACTCACAACTCCTGCTTGAAGAGCAAGTGGCAGTCATGGGCAGGAGGGCCTTTGTGCAACTTCATGTTGTCATGTCATTTACGCCCTTTCCTGGACCGGGTGGCCCTGCACACGGTCACTCATGCCCTGGTCATCTCCCATATAGACTACTGCAATGCACTCTACATGGGGCTACCCTTGAAGAGTATCTGGAAGCTACAACTGGTCCAAAAATGCAGCCTCACACGCTAGATTGGCACATGTTACACCATTGCTACTCAAGCTGCATTGGGTACCAGTCCGCTTCCGGGTGCAATTCAAGCTGTTGGTTATTACCATTAAAGCCTGTCATGGCATGGGTCCAGGGTTACCTAAGGGACCATCTCATCCTCATTGCATCAACCCATCCCACCCGATCATGCCAAGAGGGCATGTTACAGACCCCATCTGTAAGAGAATTCCATCTGGTGGGGTCCAGGAAGTGGGCCTTCTCTGCAGTGGCTCCTGCCCTCTGGAACATCCTTCCCCCAGAGATAATACAGATTCCATCTCTTCCGAAAACAACTGAAGACCTGGTTTTGACACCTCGCTTGGGGCAGGAAGGAAAGTAATCACCCCTGCAGATGATTAGCACCCTAAAATAGCCCCTTTAGATACATGTGAGTGATATTCCAACTATCATCATCATCTGGATGTTATATTGTATTTATGCTCAATATTATATTTGTATTTGTATTTATATTTATAAATGGTATATACCATAAAATAAATATATTTTTGTCTGGAGTAGTTTCTGAGTGTGTTGATCCTGGGAACTTTTGGGTATGAAGCCTATGTTGATAAAATAAATATATTTATTTTATGGTATTTTGATGCTTTATATTTATTTATGGTATTTTGATGCTTTTATCTTTGTTGTAAACCTCCCAGAGTCCCGCTTTGGGGGAAGATGGGCAGTGGCTAAAACAAACAAACAAACAAACAAACAAACAAACAAATAAATTACTGTAGCCAGTGTGATCTTGTTGGACTGTCTGTAGCTTTCAGAGTTTCCCAATCCAAATAGCACAGTTACCAAAGAGATTTTTGTCTGGAGTAGTTTCTGAGTGTGTTGATCCTGGGAACTTTTGGGTATGAAGCCTATGTTGATTCACAAGGTTGTAGTTTTGCCCCCACAAGGTTTTCATTGCACTTCTTTGGATCCCTGGAGAATCAGTTGCTCTCCTCTAGAAAATTCCTGACTTAAATGCAGTAGTGTTTTTCTTACTCTATACCCACTAGATGGCACCAATAGACCATAACAAAAAAGGTCTAAAAGGGGAAAATGGCAAAGCTGTCCTTTTGAACATCGAAAAAGGCAAGGCAAGGTTTAGGCAGCATTTTGTCATGTGTGAACTGATTCTTTTGACAGCAGTCCATCAAGGGTGTATTTCAGAGTTTTCCCATCTCAATGCCTAGAACCTCCACAGGGATTACTTCCAGGGCAGTCTTCTCAAAAACTTCTCGCAGCCTTTTCATGCATAAAACCTACAAGTTGATTTTTAGTGTATACTCAGAGGCAATGTCAGAACATATTCCAAAAACATAAAACAGATTCTGATTGTAGAAAAGAACATCTGGAAGGGATTTCAGGGAGTTATTGCTGAATGAATACAATGGACTTTCATAGTTTAATTGGATATTCTAATATTAGCTATTCTCAACTTGGTGCCCTCCTGGTGAATTGAACTAAAATGTCCAGAGTTCCTAGGCAGCATATCACGTTTGAAGGACTCTGGATTAGCCCACACAGTGTTCATATAAGTACTAAAAGGACATACACACCAATATTATACAGAAATAAAAGCCTAATGTGACACTTGGAGGTTAATAAATCTGTGTGAAAAATAGAGATCAACTTCTTTGTTGGGTGCCTTTTGAGATCCTTAAGGAGGTGAATTCAGTTAT
Source organism: Candoia aspera (assembly GCF_035149785.1). Classification (NCBI taxonomy): domain Eukaryota; kingdom Metazoa; phylum Chordata; class Lepidosauria; order Squamata; family Candoiidae; genus Candoia; species Candoia aspera. The sequence continues at coordinate 27,664,368 of NC_086153.1, read as the reverse complement.
GAGATAAGGTTCTGATTTGGTATCTAGACCTAGGACACCAGAAAAGGAGCATTTCACTTAACTGGACAAAGCAACAGCCCTAGTCACCTCCCGTCTTGACTACTGTAACATGCTCTACATGGGGCTGCCCTTGAAAAGTATATAGAAGCTTCAGTTTGTTCAAAATGTGGCGCCCCCCATAGTTTTGTGGAAGTCTTGATTTGCACATGTGTCACCTCTCTTGTGGGAGCTGCATTGGTTGTCGATTTCCTTCCGGGTCCAATTCAAGGTGCTGGTTATCAGCTTTAAAGCCCTACATGGCTTGGGGCCAGGTTATTTGAAGGATCGCCTTTTGTCAGTTACATCTACCTGACCCACCAGATCAGGGAGGCAGGGTATGTTATGGGTCCTCCCCATTAAGGAGGTGCATCTAGAGGGACTGAGAAGAAGGGCCTTCTCCATGGTGGCTGTCTCCCTTTGGAACATCATCCCCACAGAGATAAGACTGGCTCTTTCCTTAATGCTCTTCTGAAAGGTCCTGAACACATGGTTTTGCCAGCAGGCCTGGGGATCCCAGGTTGATATGGAGCCCATCAAGTGGTTTGTTTTTGTATATTTTTGTTGCTTTGATATTTTTGTTTGAATGTATTGTCAAAAACTTCTCGTAGCTTTTTCATGTATAAAATGGTGGATGTCCTGGCAAATCCAGTATGCCTCATTAACATGTTACTTGAGTTGTCCCTCAATGCAACTCTGAGGAAGCTGTTTGTTGCCACTCCCACTTCCTCTCTCTCTCTTCCTTTTTCTCCACCAGAAGCAAGCACAGGGATGTGTGCTGCTCTCCTCCATTCTGGACACCATGTGGTGGGCCTGGAATTCCCCTTCTTCCACGCAGTTCTTGGCAGCTGTAGGGCTGAGAGTTTAGGGCAAAACTAAGTACTTAGAAAGAAAAGAAGAACAAAGGAACTTCATCTTTTCCACCAAGATGGATGTGACACAAGCAACAATAAAGTCAGTAAGAAATTCTTTTACTTCTTAACCTAATATGTCTAAGAGTGTGATTCTTCATGCTTGGGAGGGCTGAGTGTGTAAGATCCATAATCTGTATTTCTCTGGCATGCTCACTGAAGCTATCTAAGATAATTTTCTTTTTCTGTGCCAGCTTCCCAGCTGTGTTATAAGCTCTGCTCCATTTCAGTGGTTCTAGCAGGCCACTAAATTGGCTTCATAAAAATATGTGTGTTGATTTTTAGTGTATACTCAGAGGCAATGTCAGAACATATTCCAAAAACATAAAACAGATTCTGATTGTAGAAAAGAACATCTGGAAGGGATTTCAGGGAGTTATTGCTGAATGAATACAATGGACTTTCATAGTTTAATTGGATATTCTAATATTAGCTGTTCTCAACTTGGTGCCATCCAGGTGAATTGAACTAAAATATCCAGAGTTCCCATATCTTCATGTTTGAAGGACTCTAGATTAGCCCACACAGTGTTCATATAAGTACTAAAAGGACATACACACCAATATTATACAGAAATAAAAGCCTAATGTGACACTTGGAGGTTAATAAATCTGTGTGAAAAATAGAGATCAACTTCTTTGTTGGGTCATAGGCCTTTTGAGATCCTTAAGGAGGTGAATTCAGTTATGAGATAAGGTTCTGATTTGGTATCTAGACCTAAAAGGTAAAGGTAAAGGTTTCCCTTGACGTAAAGTCCAGTCGTGTCCGACTCTAGGGGGCGGTGCTCATCTCCGTTTCAAAGCCTTGGAGCCGGCGTTGTCCATAGGACACTTCCGGGTCATGTGGCCAGCATAATTCACGGAACGCCGTTATCTAGACCTAGGACACCAGAAAAGGAGCATTTCACTTAACTGGACAAAGCAACAGTTAACATCCCCAGAAGGGCTGGCTTTCATTTGCTCAAGGCAGGACAAAGAAGCAAGGAGGACCCAACAACATCCATATAGAGGCCCAGATAATCTCTTTCTGACCCTTTTCCTCCTAATGATCTCTGAACATCTGCTGAAACCCAAGGTCTTATGCAAGCAAGTAATAGGTAACTAGGCTTTGCCTGATGAATTGTGTTGATTTTATTTGGAGAAATCAGGGCTTAGAAGGAGAAAGTGGGGAAATAGGAACACAAAGGAAAGAAACAGAAAAAAAGTAAAAGTAAAATGATCGGGGCATGGAAACAGCATTGGTCGTGCTTTTCTATGATTTCTGGCAGGGGTGGGATGGGGATAGTGCATCCATCCTTGCTCTACTTGGCCTCTTGGCAGCCTTTGATACCATTGACCATTGTATCCTTCTGGAGCAGCTTTGGGGGTTGGGAGTGGGGGGCACTGGTTGTCCTGGTTCACTTCCTTCCTCTGTGACCATTCCCAGTTGGAGTTGATAGGGAGCGAGAGGTCCAGCCCTTGGCCCCTGCTTTGTGGGGTTCTGCAGGGTTCAGTACTTTCTTCACTTCTGTTTAACATCTACATGAAGCCGCTGGGTGAGATCATCCGTCGCCATGGGGTGAGATATCATCAGTATGCTGATGATATTCAACTATATATTTCAGCTCGTGGGGAGCTAAGTGATGCTGTGACCTCCCTCTCACAGTGCCTGGAGGCTGTTAAGGTCTGGATGGGGAGCAATGTTTTGAAACTGAACCCTGGCAAGATGGATGGCTCTGGTTTGGAGCTCTTTGGTTCATGGAGAATTGCCATTTTTGGTCTTGGAGGGGGTTGCACTGCCCCAGACGGACCTGGTGTGTAATTTGGGGGTTCTCCTGGACTCACAACTCCTGCTCAAGGAGCAGATGGCAGTTGTGGCCAGGAGGGCTTTTGTGCAACTACGAGTTGTGTGCCAGTTACACCCTTTCTTGGACCAACAGGCCCTGCTCATAGCCACCCATGCCCTAGTCACCTCCTTTCTTGACTACTGTAACGTGCTCTATGTGGAGCTGCCTTTGAAAAATATCCAGAAGCTTCAGTTGTTTCAAAATGTGGCGGCCCCCATAGTTTCATGGAAGTCTCGATTTGCACATGTGTCACCTCGCTTGTGGGAGCTGCATTGGTTGTTGATTTCCTTCTGGGTCCAATTCAAGGTGCTGGTTATCAGCTTTAAAGCCCTACATGGCTTGGGGCCAGGTTATTTGAAGGATTGCTTTTTCTCAGTTACATCTACCCGACCCACCAGATCAGGGAGGCAGCGTATGTTATGGGTCCTCCCGATTAAGGAGGTGCATCTAGAGGGAATGAGAAGAAGGTGTTGGCATTTCCTTAATTGTTTTGCAAGGACCAAACCACTATGTTACTATGGTAACAAATCACTCTGGCAGGGTGGGAAAGTCAAACTTAAGTATCCTCAGTTTGGTTATGAAAAGGCATGACCATATAAGGCAATAGCTCCTGATTTGCCTGGAGGGCAGCTTGCCTGGGCTTGTTAGTTTCATTTTCCTTTCTACACAGCCTCCTCTAAGTCCTCTCTGAGTACATGTGAATGCACAGCTTGAAAATATGTTTTTGTGCTTTCTGTAAATAAATCTATTTTTATAGAAATGCCTGGTGTGTGATTTTTCTGATCTCTCTGGGCCAAATGCTTTCCAGCACTCTGCAAGAGGTTATGGATCCAGTAAACCCAGTAAAGCAGCCCAGTAAAACCCCAGAGAGAGCAGAGAGATCAGCTCCAGACCTCATGCACATTTTTAAAGGCAGGTAGCAAAGACCTGTGAAGATTTTTCTTTGGAGCCGCCTGGAGATTTTCCAGCAACTGCTGGTCTGCAGGACAAAGAAGCCAGATGAGGTAACTTGCAAAAGAAGGAAGAAGACATGGCTACCTCCCAGCCCTCAGTGATGCCTCTTGAGCGCCTATCAGAGACCAACTACCTGAATTGGGCCCAAAGATGGAAACATATCTTCGCAGAGAGAATCTTTGGATGCCAATTGGTGAGCAAACCCCCCAAAATCCCAGGGCTGAATGGCTTAGACAGGATGAGTAGGCTAGAGCCACCATTATCCTGGGAGTTGAGGACAATCAGCTAGTGCACGTGCGAGGCATGCAGTCTGCAAAGCAACTTTGGGACACTTTGAGAGACTTGTATGTAAAGGCAAGAACAGGGAGTAAAGTTACCCTGACAAAAAAGCTGTACAAAGCCTACCTAGCAGAGGGAGATAGCCTTCCTGAGCACCTGCATCATATTCAGCAGCTGTTTGTTGAGTTGCAGGAGAGAGGTATGGAATTTACACCTCTCACAAAATCCTTTATCCTGCTGTCCTCATTGAATGAATCGTGGGACACGCTGATTAGTATCCTGGAGGCTATGCCTGAAGCAGACCTCACCCCATCGTATGTAAAACAGCACTTACTCGCTGAATGGGAGAAGAGAGAGGAAAGATCCCCCCCCATCTCTTCTGGAAAGCTGCAGCACCAGAAAGCAAGGGAAAAGAAGGGAAAAGAAGCTGAGGCCACAGTGCCAGCCAGCCAGCGATGCTTCAACTGTGGTTCAGCTGGATTTTCTCAGAAAGACTGTGCCTTGAGACCCAAGAGTAGAAAGACAGAGAAGAAGAACACAAGGGCAACACAGAAGAAGGCTCTTCAGACAACCCAAATTGCACAGGTTGCTGAGAAGGGTAATTCTGATGTATGGGTGTTAGATTCTGGGGCCAATTGTCATTTATGTAATTGTAAAAGCTCTTTTGTGTCACTGTCTAAAACAAACAGACAAAGTGTATCTTTGGCTGATGGATCTGTGACCAAAATTATGGGACAAGGTGACTTGTATTTATCCTGCTTGGGAGAAACTGTGAAAGGTGTGCTGTATGTGCCAAATCTACAATCAAACCTTTTATCTGTGGCACAATTAGCTGCGACAGGGTATGTCATAACATTTAAGAAAAATGGTTGTGAGATATACAAAAATGGGAAATTGTGTGCTACTGGTATTTTAAAAGACTCCTTGTACATTGTGCAAAATGCAAGGAAGCCAAGCTGCAAAGCTGCAGTTGGCAACACTCCATATCATGACCAATGTGTACACCTGATGCATAGAAGATTTGGTCATGCTAATTTCAGGTATATAGCACAAATGCCACAGCTATGTGCTGACCTAAAGCTGAAACCCTGTGACAAATACTTAGATTGTGTAGTTTGCAAAGAGTGCAAAACACAAAAAGCTCCTGTGAGTAAGCACAGTGACAGAGTTACAACTAGACCTTTGGAAATTGTACACTCTGACATTATTGGTCCTTTTGCTCCAAGTTTTGGATAAGCAAGGTATGCAATGACCATCATTGATGATTTCTCAAGATACACATTTATCTACATCCTAAAACAGAAAGACGAGGCATTTGAGAAATTCAAAAGTTTTGTGACATGGGCAAATGGAAAATTCCCAAGGCCTGTATCTGCACTCCAATGTGATAGAGGAGGAGAGTACCTTTCTCACAAATTCAAAAGGTTCTTAGCAGAAAAGGGGATAGAACAAATTCTTTCTAACCCTTACACCCCTCAGCAAAATGGTGTTGCTGAAAGAAAGGGCAGAACTTTGCAAAATGTAATGTTATGCATGCTTAAAGATTCACATTTATCTTTTAAGTATTGGGCAGAGGCAATGTCCACTGCCTGTTATGTGCAAAACAGATTGTATAACTCTGTGATTCAGGACACTCCATTCCATTTTTTTTATGGTGTGAAACCAAAGGTAAACCAACTTAGAGTGTTTGGTAGCACTGCATGGGTTCATATACCAAAACAACAGAGAAGAAAAGGAGGCCCCACAACAAAGAAAGCCATCTTTGTTGGCTATGAACAAAGCCAAAGAAGCTACAGGTTCATAGTGGGAGAGAAATTAATAATTAGCAAAAGCGCTTCTTTTGCTGAGCAAAACTGGGGAGATTAAATTCTAGCTCTCCAGATGATCTATCAACAACAGAACAGCAAGGACTTGCTGATAGTGATCTTTTGCCTAGTGAGGACATTAAGCCAGAAAAGCAAACTGAAGATCTGTCTGATGAGACAGATGCTTCTCAGGAAAGTGATAGGAGTCAAAATGTAAGCCCAGTATTACCTCGCAGATCTCAGAGAAGTAATAAAGGCATTCCTCCATCACGTTTTCAGGCTGAAACAGTAAAGGCTTTTCACATATTCACAGAACCTGAGTCTTTAGAACAAGTGAATGCTTTACCACCTGAGATTGCACAAAATTGGCATCCTTGAAAGAAAAAAAAACATGGAAACTGGTAAATCTACCTCCCAATGAATGCTGTCTGGGTTGTAGGTGGGTTTTCAAACTGAAAAAGGATGCTGATGGCAAAATCCAAAAATATAAAGCAAGGTTGGTTGCGAAAAGGTTCACTCAAAGGAAAGATTTAGACTTTGACAAGACTTTTGCACCAGTTATTAAAGGTGAATCAATTAGATTACTGTTAAAAATTGCTGCACTCAAAGGAATGTCAGTTCATCACTGTGACATTCAAACTGCATTTCTCTATGGTGATTTAGACCACAAATTATACATGCAGCAACACCCTGGTTATGAAAAAGGGGAGAATCTGGTCTGTGAACTGCAGAAATCAGTCTATGGATTAAAACAGGCTGCTAGATCCTGGAACCAAAAATTAGATGAAAAACTGCAGAAATTTGGTTTTGAAAAAGGAAAAGCAGATCCATGTGTATATGTGAAGAAAAACAAACAAGGCTGTATGTACCTGTGCATTTATGTGATGATTTGCTGCTGTTCGCATCAACAGAAAAACAAAGGCTTGATTTTGAAGCCTGCATGAAAAGCCATTTCACATTAAAAAGCCTTGGAACAGTCTCTACTCCTATGATACCAGATTTTCAGAAAGAAATAGGAGAAATTCATTTAACTCAGGCAGAGAAATATAGATCTGCAATTGGAAGCTTACTGTACATTGCAAATCACTCTCACCCAGATATCTCAAATTCTGTGGCCATTTTAAGTAGACAGGTAGAGAAGCCTACATCTACTGGAAAAGCAGCACTGAAGAGGTTAATGAGGTATTTGCAAGGAACAAAAGATTATTGCCTGAAGCTAAATGCCTGTGGACCAGAGAAATTGCAGGCTTTTGCCAATTGTGACTGGGGAGCTGATGTCAGTGACAGGAAATCCACTTCTTGGATTTTAATTCAATTGGCTGGGTCAAGCTTAGACTGGCATTCTAGAAAGCAAACACTTGTTGCTCTTTCCACTGCAGAAGCAGAGTTTTATTCTCTAGCACAAACCTGTAATGGGGTTGTATGGTTTAAACAGCTGTTAAAAGACATAGGCATGGAAATGAACCAGCATATAACTGTTTATGAGGATAATCAAGCCTGCATTGCAATGGCAAAATCTGAAGCTTGCAAGAATAGGACAAAACATATCAATATTAGATATCAATATATCAAAGACATGATAGCCAAAGGGGAAATGATGTTAAAATATTGTGAATCAAAAGACATGATTGCTGATATTTTAACCAAACCTCTTGCTCTACCAAGACATACAGAGTCGACAAAGAAAATTGGTTTGAGTCTTACTCCTTAGCAAAACAAAGGGGAGTGTTGGCATTTCCTTGATTGTTTTGCAAGGACCAAGCCACTATGTTACTATGGTAACAAATCACTCTGGCAGGGTGAGAAAGTCAAACTTAAGTATCCTCAGTTTGGGTGTGAAAAGGCATGGCCATATAAGCTAAAAGCTCCTGATTTGCCTGGAGGGCAGCTTGCCTGGGCTTGTTAGTTTCATTTTCCTTTCTACACAGCCTCCTCTGATTCCTTTCTGAGTGTGTGTGAATGCACAGCTTGAAAATATGTTTTTGTGCTTTCTGTAAATAAATCTATTTTTATAGAAATGCCTGGTGTGTGATTTTTCTGATCTCTCTGGGCCAAATGTTTTCCAGCACTCTGCCACAGAAGGGCCTTCTCCATGGTGGCTCTCTCCCTTTGGAACATCATCCCCACAGAGATATGACTGGCTCTCACCTTAATATTCTTCTGAAAGGTCCTGAACACATGGTTTTGCCAGTGGGTCTGGGGATCCCAGGTTCATATGGAGCCCATCAAGTGGTTTGTTTGAAAGTGTTGTTACCAGGGGAGTGGGGGTGTAGTGGGTTATGTAGTGGGTTATCTGATATAAAATGAAATGAAATAAAATGAAATAAAAAAAAATTCATAGTGGCAATGGTGTTGATGGAGAGAGGCTTTTAAGTTGTGGAGAATAATGCTGGGAATTTCAAATGCTTTTGTGCAGGGCATCAAGTGGGCCAAAATGGCAGGCACAGCCCCGCAATCAGGGCTGCACCCTGTTTTTACACATGTGAGACACATGTGTAAAAAGGGGTGGGGTTCCAATTGCTAGATCATGTTTACCATTTGACACTGGCAACCCTGCTTTTGAGTGCAAAATGCCTTTCCTTGAAATATTTTGCTGCAAGTCTAGGAAATCTCCTATTAGATCACATAGACCAGAATTTCATGAGTTTTGGGCTTGTGGATTTCTACCTAGAAAACCTGAAAGCTCCATTAACCACAACCTGATATAAACACAAGCAAAAAACAAACAAAATCCAAAACAATCCCCCTCCCCAAAAACTACAGTTCCAATGAAACAATATTAATATTAATATTATTCCTTAAATAGGCTGTTGTTTGCTGCTGTTGAGTGACTGAGTTGATAGTTCCTTGATTAGGGTATTGTGTGGTGTGACACCAGATGAAGAATCAAACAGTACACAATACCCTAATCAAGGAACTATCAACTCAGTCAATCAACCAAGCAGCAAACAACAGCCCAGTCAAGGAGCTCCCAAGGAGAGAACAACACCCCCACCAACACAAGCAGGGCAAGCCACTGTATATAAACTGAGAGCAAGGCCCACTCCCTTCTCTCACTGAAGATGTCTACAAGTTTCCCCAATTTGCCCTGCAGATGGCACTCTTGGACAGAGCAAAAACCTGGCCTTGTGGAACCCCCAGAATATGGGCACTGAAAGCCAGTTTGATCAGAACTAACTTTATTAAGAGTAAATGTAAATAATTACAAGGGAAAACATGCAACACTCCCTGCAATGGACAACAGTTACGTCCACGGCATGTCTGTGCCAAGGAGCTGGTGTGTAAAGCTTCTATAACCATCCATGCTGACAACGTGCAAAACAAGTTTTTATTTATTTATTATTTGATTCCTATAGCAGCCCATCTCAGCAAGTGATACTGGACGGCTTACAACAACAAAACCATAAAACAATTAAAACAATTACAATTAAAACAGTTAAAATATAAAATAAATACAAAATAAATATACATGGCTGCCAAGTGAGCAATGTATGGATGTTAATACAGCCAAGAGATGGGACCACTCACTCTTGGACAGGGCAAAAACACTCTCCTTGTGGACTATTGTATGGAGGAAAGGCTTACAAACAATTCCAAAGCCAAAATCACAATTTTTTTTGAAGGGATTTAGATGCTATGAACTTCAGTGGCAGAGAATTAATACTAATACAGACCAGGTTTCATCCTTGAAATATCTTTGCACGGTATTCTAACCCTCTGAAATATGGTATGAACAAATTAAATCTATTTCTGATAAGCCAACAATGGAGCTAAAGTCATACTGGGTTTCTTTCACTCGAAAAGATAGGAATATACCTTAAAGCCAAATCCATCTCTCAGACCTTTATAGCTCTCAGGCATGTGCACAGAATAACTTCCAGCCCTTCAATACTATCCAGTCCAGATTCTTAAGAGTGCTATGCCAAGTACCCTGCTGCACCTGGAACACAGCAATCCACTTGAGAACTGGGGTAATCCCACTGGAATTTAGAGTCTATCTATCTCAGCTCTTCTTCTGGCTGAAGCTTCATTTTTCCAGCCATTCCCAATCACCATTTTCCTTCTAGACATTTTTGCTCCTTTCTGGAAAACCAGAATTCAGAATGAACTTGTCATTTAAGGCTCCCCTGGCTGTGGAGCACATTTCAGCAGTGGGTGTTTGATGTAGCTCTCCAGGTAGGTCAGGATTATCTGGTAATCAATACATGGAGCAAGTTACCCATTCAATATTACTTGCCCAACACACTGTTGAGACCTCCTCAAGATTGGAGGTAAGGTAGAACAACATACTCCTTTGGAGAGCAAACTTGCCCTGGAGGCAGCTGAGACGGAAGCCCATGTGTTCCTTCAATGTCCTGGAATGTTGCTTCCTCTTACATACCTCTCATAAAACAATGGTGGTAATTTGCCATCCTTAAAAGACCCATTACACACCTCCAAACGTCTAGGACCCAGCATACCTGTAAATGCCTTGCAGCATTTTCCTGGAAAACCATCCAGGCCAGGAGCTTTCCAATTTGGCAAGAGCTACATAGAATCTAGTAGTTCCTGAACAGAATCTATTTAAATTTCTTTCTCTGTTTAAACATATTTCACATCCCTTTCACATTCCAACTCAATATCCTTAACCTGAACATATAAAGAAATTAAATATGGTATAACTACACATAGACTCCATAGGAAATAAACACCATGAAAGACACTGAATGTTGGCATTATGGCTATGTGGATAGATAATATATGAATACAGAAAATTAGTAAAAAAAATAATGCAACCAGTGACTAAAAGAGTTAAAGCTAAAAATTAAAAAATACAAAGCAAACATACTTAAACAGACAAAAAATACTGAAGCAATAAAAATAAACCAGAACTATACAGAACAGGTTCACCACCTCAAACCACCTCCTCCTACCCATCATTATTTAATAATTAAACAGTTAACATTGATGCATTTACACTTAGACCCAGCAGAGGGCGATGCTGACCAGACAAAAGCAAAAGAAATGCCCTGCAGAAGACAATGTAGGCATTCGAAGATGCTGATTGTCAGTCACTTAGCAGGCAGAAATGCCAGTGGGGCTTCAGGATCCATAAAACACCTGGTCTGGTCAGTGGTGGATAGAAAATAGCAGGAAGCAAAAAGAAACATTTAACGGATTTTACTTTAGCCAGGGCCTGAGCCAAGGAAAATTCTTTCCTCCAAGAATATTCCTTTTTCAAAGAAATTACAGATAATGGGAGATTGTGGAAAATTTGCAACTTATATTCTTTATATTTCAGTGAATAGATCTCACGTGTCTTCCTCAAAACCATCTCACCCATTGCAAGTTTGTGAAATTTGACAATCATCTGTCAAGTACTTATGTGTCCGCAAATGCATACGCATGGGGTGGTTATCAAATAGGTGACTTCAATGTTTGTGCAGCAGGATCGCCCCTATTTCTCTCCCTTGTGAATTGGTCCAGCTGTTGGGGTTGCAGCAACAAAACAGTCTGAAAACAAAGCAGTTAATTTAACCCCTTTCAGCTGAAGTAACATTCGAAGGGGGCAAAGAGCACTTTCTTTCCCCAGTGCCCTCCCAAAGTCTTTGTCCGTAAATTGAAAAGCAGGAATGAAGATAAGGTGAAACAGCATCTCAGTGTTTTACCACAGCTCCCTCAAGTTTGATCTGGGTAGGAGCAGGCAGCAGACACAGCACAGTAGTCTGCACTGGGTGTGATTTCTTCTTCTCCTCTTGCTTTTTTGGCAGCAAACAGCCAGTGGGAGGGGGACCCTCCTTTACTGGGGAGCAAATGGTTAGCCACTGGGATGACAGTGCAGTCAGTAGCCCAGTAGGAAAGGCTTTTACCCATTCAGAGCAAGGACAGATTGGAAAACACATCTTGGCAAGGTACTCCGTACTAGGGCAAGTGCACAAATATCATTTGAAGGGAATGTCATTTGAAGGAAAAAGTAGCAAGAGTGCCCTGGCTCCCAGGCCGCTTGAGCCCAGCAAGAGCTGCATCCTTCAGGCTGAGCCACCCAGCAACTGTAACCTGGGCTTCAGGCAGGCACACCTCCAGGCTCTGAAAAGCTAGTCCACGCAACACAACTGTAGCCCCTGGAAACAATGTTGTAGTTTCTAGATGATGGTAATCCAATAGAATTCAAGTTGTAGTCCCATAAGAGCAAAGGTAAGTCCCAATTGTTTGCATGCTGCACATGCAAGTAGGCACTCAGTGGAATCTTGGTACAGACGCAAAGCACTTGATGGGAGACTTGCAAAGCAAGCAGCAAGTCTCAAGCAATGATAAAGCACAGTCTGTGAAAGTCAGTAAAAGTCAGTAAAAGTCTTGGTGGGGTTCAGCAACCCCTGGTGTTCTTCAGAAGCCCCTCCCCCTCCCCCTCTTGTCCTGATCTGGCAACTAGCAGGCAGGAGGCAAGCGCGGTGCAGGTAAACTTTGCAGAGCTGGGCGGGGGAGAGGGGGCTTGAGCATATTTGCCAATATGTCAGAATGGTTTGCATGTTTTCTTTCTATTTTATGCCAGAGAGAGAAACAATCCTCTCATAAATGCTTTACGTGTAGGTAAGGAAGTATCAGGAGATAAATTGATCTGGAAAGAGCGTTACAATTCCTGTTGGCAGTAATATCGGATGGTTAAAAATATGAAGGATCTTTTGTCTCGGCCAAAGGGGCTGAAACATTTTCAAAGTCCAGAATGGAATAACTTTTAGAAGTGGCTTGGGCAGACATCTCCATAATTCACTGAAGTATAAGGAGGAGGAGGAGGTACAGAACAGACTTGCAAGATTCTGTTATAACAGCCAAACCTAATAAAAGTGGTTTTGCCTTCTTGTGGAGTTGATTTCCTGGTCTGGACCACCTAGTGGGGTTGATATCCTAGCCATGGTTGCTATCTGCTTCTCAAACAGAAGCCATGAGTCCAGGAAGACCCTCAAATTGTGCACCAGATTTATCTGGGGTGGTGGAACTCCATTCAGAACTAAAGTTGGAGTCCAGGAAGACCACCGTGTTTGCAATCTTTTCCTCCAATGTGGGTAGCAGGCAGACACAGTGCTCCAATTCCGATATTTTGAATGTGTTTTTTCTTTTTGTTTTGCCTCTCCTTCTGCGGTAGCAATATTATCTCATCAAACAGCAAGTTTGTAACCATCAGTATCCCAGTGATTGACACTGTATTAGCCATTTCTATACCTAATCTTGCATTGTAAGAAACCACTGATTGGTCCTTGAGTAATTTTTGTGAAAAGAATATAGTTTGGTCTGTGGCTTATTTTGTGTGCACTAGGCTCGGATTGGAGGCTAGGAAGATGATAGAGCTCTATTTTGGAGGAATTCCATCCATTGACCAGATGTTTTATCCAACCGTCTTCCATCTCTGAGTACAAGGTCCTGTTTTTAAAGAGCAGGATAGTGAAGAGATTGTGTTAGTGAATGCCTATGGTGCTATTTAACAGTCTCATGTTGTGAGCTATGGGGGATGATCCTGGGCAGGGCATAGTTCAACCAATGATTCTTGCCCTGGGGATTTCAATATCCATGCTAAAGTTGCCTAGTCAGGGTTTCATATCTACCACGATTCTTAAGAATTTGTTCTAACCTGTTCCAGCTAGGATTCGGACCAGATGATGGGGCAGAGAAGGCATCAGTCACTGTTGTGAATCACCTTTGCAGGGATGAGGATAATGCATCCTTCCTGGATCCTTTTAGGCATCTCAGTAGCCTTTGATCCCATCAACCATGGCATGTTTCTGATCCACCCAGGAAGGTTATGGATTGGAGGCACAGTTCTGCAGTGGTTCCAAACCATCCTTAGTATGCTGTTCTAGGCAGTGGTTTTCCCTTAAAGCATAGAGTTAGAATAAAATGATATCACTATTGTTGTTATATACTTTTTAAAATGCTTCCCACTCACTGTCCTTGAAAGAGGGCCATCTTTCAAATAAACCACAGGTGATGTGCTGATAGAGAATAAAAATAATTATTTAAAATAAGAATTTGTTTCTGTTATTTGGAAACTATGCCATTGATGCAACTACAAATAGCATTTTTGTTTTTTTGTAGATCCATTACATACCTGATTCAAAAGTTGGTTTGGAATCAGTTTGGGAGAGCCAGTCACCTTCCCAATTGGCTTGATTCAGACTCAGATTCCTCTGGTGTTATGAGAGATGAAAACTGATCTTGTAGCCATTTTTCCAGATTGGATTCAGGGGCAGAATTGGCATCTGGCCCTAGTTTGTTCCTTTAGCATCATTCTGAAGTGGTCTGTAGTTGCAGTTAGTAACTGTTTTAGGTTAGTTGCCTATGTGTCAACAACTGCAATCACCTTGCAAGGCCTCTAAAAGAGAAGTGTCGGATCATGGCATGGTTTGAGTGAGACCTAAAAGTAAGAAGATTTCTTTTCTGTTCTGCCTTGGGGTAGGTTTGTTCCAGAAACCAGGGTGACCCCAAAGATTTATTTCTCAATTCCATGGGGAGGTTGTTTCAATTGGTGAAATGCCTCGTCTCAATGCCTTAGCTGCATGTCTCTTTCAGATGGATCCTAGAATTAGAGGGGGGAAGGGGGGAATTTTGGCCACTGAGTCCAGCTACCTGTTCTATGCAGGAAACCGGTCTGAAGAGGGACAATGGAGGTGAGCTTTTTGAAAACAGTTTGGTCAAATTTCTAGCATTACAATTTATAAATGTTTTAAAGCTCATGTTAGGGGTGGGGCCCACAGTTGCTCCCCAATAATTTATGAAGCCATTAGGGGAAACTAGGACCACTGAATGGAGCAGAGCTTAACACAGCAGAGAAGCTGTGCACAGAAAAAGAATATTATCTTAAATAACTTTAATGAGCATGTTAGAGAAATGCAGGTTATTGAACTTACACACTCAGCCCTCCCAAGCATAAAGAATCAGACACTTAGACAAAGTAGGTTTAAAAATAAAAAGAGTCTTTCTGATTTAATTCTTGGTTCACCTACATCCATCTTCAGTGGAAAAATGAAGATTCTTTGTTTCTTCTGTTCCCTAAACTTAATGAACTCTTAGCCTTCATAGCTGCTAAGAGCTGTGTGGAGAAAAAGGGAAACCTCTTGAATTCTAGGCCAACTGCATGGCCCTAAATGGAGGGAGAGCAGCTTGCATGCTGCCTGCTCCCTTCCAGGATGGTGAAGAAGGAGGAAGTGAGACAAAGGAATGTGGGAGTGGCAACAAACAGCTTCCTCACACAGAGAATTGCATCATGGGATCAACTCATCTATATGCTAATGAGGCATGCTGATTTGCTGAGATCTCCAACAAGTTTACCAGAGAATTTGTACATATTAGAAGTGACACCTGTATTTTCCTTCTTCTTCTTATGATTATAGTCTTTTTAATTCTTGGGGTATTATTATTAGCATTATTATTCCTATATGGCTGACCATATTAGGAAAGAGAAATGGAATGTCAACATAATTGAAGAGTTATTGATGCAGGGAATGTAACTGCAGGAATAGCATTCTTAAAGTATATAACAGGTGTGGGCAGCTTAATCCAGGATGTGTCCCTTGGGAGAAGCAAAGGCATTGGATGACCTCCCCACAGCTGAAGATCCATCCTAGATTTTTCTCCCCTGCTAGTGAATATTCTTTGCTTTGGAAAACTGGCAGCCAACAGAAGATTCTGTTGTGAGATGGGCAGCTATACAAATTTGATAAATAAAAAAAAAAGAAATAAACCTTATTCTCCCATACAAGGAGCAGGCAGAAACAGTGACCCAATTTTTAACTGAATTGTGTGTGTGCGTGTGCGCACGTTATCTCACTGTTCAACAACCATAGAATCTTCTGTAATAACCAAAGTTGCAGTCTTCTATGGAAGAAAGATTGCAGTAGCTATTTCTGAATCTAATCTTGCATTAGAATAAATGGTTGATCAGCCCTTGAGTAACTTTTCTGGAAAAAATACTGTTCAAATATACATGTGAAATTCTCTTCCAATTCATGCCCCTTCCCTCTTCCCTGATCAAGGGGCTACAGAAGCCTAAGTGAAAAGACAAGGCTGAGAACTGCTTCAGTGTTTAATGCCGGGTGAGTTGCTGATGCAACATTTCTCAGGCAGAATTTTATCTTCAATGAGAGCACTGAGTTGGCACACATTCCAGAAAGCGGGAAGGAACGGATGCGTTGTCCATCCAAGTTTTGCCTGGTGGGTCATTCTGTGTGCAGGAGTTTAGCTGGAAGTCTGGAAAGATGGTGCAGTTTAGATGATTTTTAAAATTTATTGAAGTTGTACACCACTGAATCCAACTGATTCCCAGCAGCTACAATCAAATAGAAACAGCAGTAGAAGCCACTTTGGAAAGACATGCAGACATAGCAATAATACGAACACAATCATAATTCAAATGTGAATATAAAGATATTTACATTTACTTTCTCCCGTCCCCCCAACCTCACAGAGGAGAGAGATTGGAGAGAAAGAGATTTCAAGAAAGTAAGCTGCTTGTTCTTCTGCACACTGAGAACAATGCAATTGCACTGGCAGCCCAGGGCTGGGAGCTGCAGGCACACTACGGAAACAGCTTACAATACTCTCTTGAAATCTCTTTCTCTCCAATTTCTCTGCTTTGCAGGGGGGAGAGGGGTGAAAAAATGCAAGCAATTTCTGTAGGCAATCTCTCCTTTACCTGACACTTTCCCATTGCTGGTGCGATCCCATTGCTCTCAATGTGTAGAACATCAAATAGCTTACTATCTTGCAATCCCTTCCTCTCCAATCTCTTTGTTCTGTGAGGAGGGGAAAAAAACAACACACCACCGGTGGGCACAGGACAACGCATACTGGCTGTAATGGCGATCCCATGACTGAGGGGCACTGTGAAGGTTGTAAATGGACTGTAAAGTTATGTTTTGAGTACTTCAAATGGGCACTGATTGAATGTTAGTGTCCTGAATAAGCAAGAACCATGCCGAGATGAGGAAGAAGTCTCTAGTGTTTTATTACTGCTATTGAAGACAGAAAATCCTACCAAACTGAAGAAGCATGGGAAAACCCAGACAGATAAACCCCAAAAGTCAATGCAGGTCTGTTCTGTGTCTCTTTGAATGACAGCTCAAAGTCTCTAAACTAGTCATGTGTTTTCCCCCCTGGATAGGGCCCCCCTCCTGCTCACCATCAGTGCTCATGACATCTCCCTCCCCTCCAGATTCACATTCCATTTCAGCTCCCTCCTTTCCAGAGTTCCCTCCTCCCTCCAAAGTCTCACGAGAGTCCATTTCCTCCTCCAAGCTCCCATGGGAAGTGGGCAATGATGGAAATTCTTCAAAGGAAAACTCCTCCAAGGATGAATCACTGCTGCTCTCCAGTTCTGATAACGCTTCTGGCCCAGGTGGCTGCTTCTGGAAAATAGCTAGATGATTAGAAGATTCCTCCCCCCTCCCCCTTGGGAAATGGAAGCTCGAGGTGGAGGGCTGAGGCTCCCCCTCCTCCTCTTGCTCTGGCCTCAGAGCCTCTGGCGGGGGTGGGGGTTGCCAACTTATGAACTCCTCTGCTTGGGATTCCTCTGCTTGCTTGGCCAAGTGAGGAATCTCTGGGAAAGTGCGAGGCTTGGGTTTGTGAGGGAAAAGCTGATGGAATCGTTGAACCAGTGCTGGTGCGTGTACATCTCTGGCATTTTCCCATGTGCGCTCTTCCTCAGGGTACCCTTTCCAGTGTATAAAATATTGGATGCCCCTTCCCCTCTTCCCAGAGTCCAGAATTTCCTCGACTTCATATTCCTCCTCCCCCTCCACAATTACTGGAGGTGGGGTGGGGGCATCTGCTATTGCAAGGCACTTGGGGGAGGGTCTTTGGATAGCAAGGATCTGTGAAACACAGGATGGACTTTCATGGAGGCTGGCACCTGTAAATGATAAGCCACTGGGTTTATCTGCTGCACCACTGTGAAAGGGCCCACAAACTTAGAGCCTAACTTTTTGGAAGGCCTGGTAGAAGTCAAAAACTTGGTAGAGAGCAACACTTTGTCTCCTACAGCAATCCCTGGCCTTTCTTGTCTGTGGACATCTGCAGCTCTCTTGTAAGCACTTTTTGCCCTGTTCAGCTGCTCCTTTAACAGCTCATGTGCGGCTTGTTGCTCTTTAAGAAAATCAGCCACTGCTGGAACAGTTCCTTGCTGGGAGGAGGTGGGCAACACCCGAGGGTTAACCCTGTAGAGTGCTTGGAAAGGAGACATCTTGGTAGAGGAATGCACAGAGTTGTTATAAGTAAATTTTGCCATGGGGAGCAGGGCTGGCCAATTGTCTTGCCAATAAGTGGTGTAACACCTGAGATACTGTTGCAACCACTGGTTAATTTTCTCAGCTTCTCCATTACTGGGAGGATGATGCAATGAGGATAGGTGGATCTGGACCCCTAATGACTGGAAAAGGGCCGTCCAGAACCTAGAAGTGAACTGAGGGCCTCTGTCACTCACCAAGTGATGTATCATGCCTCTATATCTAAAAACATGGTCTATAAACAACTGCACTGTGGCTTGTGCAGATGGGAGGCCCTTGCAAGGAATAAAATGTGCCATTTTAGTGAAGAGGTCCACCACCACTAGTATGGAAGTCAGTCCCTGGACCCGAGGTAAATCAGTGATGAAGTCCATGGAAACTGTATCCCAAGGCCCACTGGGGGTGGGGAGGGGTTGCAGGAGTCCTGTGGGCTTCCCTGGGAGAGGCTTGGTTCATCTACAAGTGTGACAAGAAGCAACATAACTCTTTATGTCTGCAGTCATCTTAGGCCACCAGTAGTCTCTCAGAGCTCTATGGAGAGTTTTGAAAATACCTCCGTGCCCGGCCATTTGATGGTCATGGCAAAGTCTCAGTACTTCTTCCCTCAATGAGGGGGGAGTGTATAATTGCCCACTATGCCAGTGGATTCCTGCTTCCACATTAAATGGGGATGCAGTGTCTTGTAGACCCCACTGGAGGTCACCCATCCTGGCCCTGGCATATGGGTCCTTTTGCTGCTGAGCTTTGACCCTTGCAAAGAGGTCCTCTGCTTGTCTGCCTGCTGCTAAAATCTCTGTCTGGTTCCCCCCAGTAGACTGGTCAAAGTTGTGAGGTTGTAATATAGTAGCCTGGACCTCCTGGTGTGCAGTGGGGGTTGCCTGAATGGATCGAGACAAGGTATCTGCCAAACAGTTCTGAGCTCCAGGAACATAAGAGATAACAAAATTGAAATGGGAGAAAAACTGGCTCCATCTGATTTGGCGTGGGGTGAGCGATCTGGTCTTTTGTAGAAGCTGTAAATTCTTCTGATCAGTGCAAACCTTCACAGGAAAGGTTGCACCTTCTAGCCAATGTCTCCACTCTTGAAATGCTGCTTTAATTGCCAGCAACTCCTTGTTAAAAACATCATAGTTTCTCTTTGCTGGTGAGAGCGTGTGAGAAAATAAGGCACAAGGAAGCAATCTCTTCCCTACTTTGTCAGTATATCACAATAAGACAGCAGCAATAGCAAAATCTGAAGCATCTGAATGTATTATGAATTGCTTCGTGGTATCAGGATGCTTTAAAAGCAGCTGGGATGCAAAGAGTTGCTTAAATTCTTGGAAGGCTGCTTGGTCCCTCCCCCCTCAAAGGAACTTGGATCCTTTCTTCAAAAGCTGTGTGAGGGGCTTGGCCCTGTCAGCAAATGTATGGATACATTTTCTATAAAAATTGGCAAATCCTAGAAATCTTTGTATGTCTTTCACATTGCAGGGGACGGGGGGGTTGCCAAGAGAGAATTGCCTCGACCTTTGAAGGATCCATGGATATGCCTTCTGTTGATATTCTATAGCCCAGGAAATGTAATTCAGTTAAATCGAAGGCACACTTCTCTAGCTTGGCAAACAGCTTGTTCTCTCTTGGTCTTTGTAAGACATTACGTACATGAGTTACAGGAGTTGTAGCATCCTCAGAAAATATTAATAAGTCATCTACATAAATGACTAGATCCTTATCTAGTAAATCAGAAAAAAATTGATTCATAAATCGGGAAAATATGGCCCCAGCATTAGCTAAGCCAAAAGGAAGAACAAGGTATTCAAATTTCCCATACCTGGTATCGAAGGCAGTCAGATATTCATGCCCCTCTTTCATCTGGATCTGATTGTAAGCATTCCTGAGGTCCAACCTAGTAAAAATGTGTGCTTTCTGTAAACGATCCAGCAGGTCAGATATTAAGGGAAGGGGTTAATTTTCTTTGGCCGTGATTTTATTGAGGGAGTTGAAATCATGAACAACTCTCAAGGGTGCCTCCTGAGCTGCCGGTGCCAATGGGTCAGGCTTCTTTGGTACAAAGAATGTAGGAGCAGATCCTGGGGAAGTAGAAGGTCAGATGAAGCCCTTCTGGAGATTAGTATAAAAGTAATCTTTCAAGATGGCTAGTTCCTTGGGCGACATGGGATATTGTTTGTTTGCTGGAATCTTAGCTCCTGGTATCAACTCAATAGTGCAATCACAGTCCCCGTGGCGGGGTAGTGCTGTGGCCTCTTGTTTGCTGAAAACGTCTGTGAAATCTGCATACTTGGCTGACAACTGCACACCCCCCCTGCTTTGATGACTGTGTTGCTTGCTGGAGAGAGAAGGGTGGTTTGAATCTTATGATGCCAGCATTCTTTAGCTGGGAAGGAGATTGCTCCCATAGCCCAGTCCCACAATGGGTTGTGGAGCTTCAGCCAAAGCATGCCCAGGATTATAGGTACATTAAGTGATGCAGTAACATAAATTTGAATCCACTCAGTGTGGTCTCCCATTGTTAGCTGTAAAGGTTCTGTGGATCTTTGAATCAGACTGGCCTTGAGGAGCTGGCCGTCAATGGTCTCGACTTCTATGGGACATGGCAATTCCATGGTTGGGATGTTCAGGTCTTGTACTGTCTGTACATCAATAAAATTGGTGGAAGCTCCGGAATCCACAAGAGCCTCTAACTTGACTTGCTGCTCTGGGTTTACATGCATTATGGCTGGTAAGTAGAAAAAGGATTGCCTGGAATCTTTGGAATGAGCCCTTCTTAATTCATTGATGGTCTCCCTGCTGAGCTCTGTGGAAGGAGACCGACGGAGTTTCCCTGTTTGGAAGTAGATGGATCTTGGTTCTGTTGCTTGCTCTGGGGCTCTCGCGGAATTTGCTTGGTTTCTCGCTGGGCAAGCTCTCATCATATGCCCCAGGGCTCTGCAGTAGAAACATAGAGCTCCCTCTCTCCTTCTCTGTCTCTCAGCCTTGGAAGTAAGCCTCCTGCTCGCCCCGATCTGCATCAGCTCCTCTGGTCCTGAGTAGAGAGATGCTGCAGAGAGAGCTGGAAATCCTGGAAGCGATCTGAAGCCCCTGCTTCTCCCCGGCTGTAGCTGCCTAAGCTCTTCTAGCCTGGCATCTATGACCACAGACAGCTGATATAAAACTTCTAAAGTAGCTGGTGTTCCCTGGCGCACCAATTCATTTTTTATCTCCCCATCCAGCCCCTGTTTGAATTGGTCTTTTAAAGCACTCTCATTCCAGTCCAGATTCCCTGCTAACAGCTTGAAATCAGCAATGTAAATTCCCACTCTCTTGTTGCCTTGCTTGAGCTTCCAAATTTCCCAGCTGGCAGTGACCTCTCTGATCGAGTCATCAAAGTGTGCTCAGAACCTTGCCAGAAAATTCTGGTAGTGATTGAGAATTGGGTTGTTGTTCTGTACCATGGGAATAGCCCATTTGGCTGCTGGACCCTTTAGCAGACTTAAAATAAAGGTGACTCTGGTTTGGTCTGTTGGGAACTCTGCCAGTCTGCTGTCAAAAAACATTGTGCACTGGGTAAGAAAGGTTCTCAACTGTCCGGCTTCTCCCCCAAACTTCTCCAGTAAGCTGCCCTGTGATCTCAAGACTACTGGCAGAGCTGCTGCTGCTGCTGCTGGCACCGGCTGTTTCAGAGTTGGTTGTTGTAGCTGTTGAAGCATAGCTGCTTGTAATGTGTTGACCTGGAGATCTACTTGCTGCTGGTGTTGCTGCAAGGCTGCTGCCAGTTGTTGTATGGCTTGTCATAGCTCCTGGTTTTCCAAGGACATTTTGCCAAAAAAACCCCTTCTTTTCTTTCCTCCCTCTTTCAACGGGAGTAGGAGTTTTGTAGGATTGATGTCCTGACTAAGCAAGAACCACGCTGAGATGAGGAAGAAGTCTCAAGTGTTATTACTGGTATTGAAGACAGAAAATCCTACCAAACTGAAGAAGTGTGGGAAAACCCAGACAGATAAACCCCAAAAGCGGGTCTGTTCTGGGTTTCTTTGAATGACAGCTCAAAGTCTCTAAACTACGCATGCGTTTTTCCCCCTGGATGAGGCCCCCCTCCTGCTCACCATCAGTACTCATGACAGGTAGGCAAGTGAGGACTACCTGTAGTTGAGCCATGTAGTGATAAAGAATGGCTGAAACTGGTGCACCATTTAGGTCTGGGCAAAATCCCCATTGGGTGCACCTTCCCCTCCAACAGGAGTCATTGGTCCAGAAAGACCCCCAAGTCACTGATCTGCTGTCTCACATCTAGTGCTTGCCCTTAGAGGGACAGCACAGAAGATGACCATGTTCTATTATTCTTGGCTTCAGTTTTGGTAGTTCATCTTATCCAGATCCCAACGGCTTCCATATACTGGGTCAAGACTTCCCCTGCATCACATGTATAGCTCAGAATATTGAGAATACTGCCCTTCAGACTAATGAAAGATCTCCCCCAGCAGCTTCTTACAGATATTAAATAATGAGGAAGAGAGGAATGAAGACTACAGAACCCCACATGAGAGTGGCCATCTGGCCAACTTCTCTTCCCCTATAATCACTGATGTAAACTGCCTACTATGAAAAGAGTAGAAGCACTGTAACACAGCATCTTCACTTATGTAAGATACAAGGTAATAGTGTTAAATGCTGCTGAGAAATCCAGAAAGACTAGGCCTGGGGGTCCTGCTGCTATACAAGTCCTGACAAAGGTCATCCATTAGTGGTTCCAGTGTTGTTTCTGTCCCATGCCCAGGTCTGAATGCTGACCACAAAGGATCTGTATAATCTGCTTCTTCCAGGGTGCTCTGTAGCACCATTTCCCAAAAGGAAGATAGAGTTTGGGTGGTAGTTGTCAATGCTGAATAAATCTAGGAAGGGCCTCTTAAGCAGGGGATACATTACAGCTTCCTTCAAGGTTACATGAATCAACTACTCCTTCAATGAGACACTGACCACCTCCTTATCCAGCCAGTTATGTTCTCAGAGAAGCTAGGGAACACTCTGTCCTCTTAATCAGAGTCCACAAGCCCAAAAGGAGAATTAGATGTTACACTTCCATATCAAGATCATCCTGCAACTTCTCTGAAGCAAAGACAAGGTCAAGTGTATGACTTCTGGTGTCAGTTGGATAAAGATCACTTTGGACAAACCCACGGTCACCGTGAAAACTATGGAACCTGACCTTTCCCAAACTGTGCCCACAGGGCATGGACATTAAAGTTGCCCAACACCAAAAGGCATGGACATTCCAATAGCAGTCCCAGAGCTGGTACAGGAGCTCAGGCAGGGTTCATACTGGGCAGCAGAGCAGCTGGTATAAAAGGAAGATTCTTAATTTTTCCTTAAGTTGCAACCTAACACTCAGGAGCTCACATCACAGTATCTCAAGAGCAGTGACTATAGTCCCAGGTAAGCTATCTCCATAGATCAATTCTATTCCACTCACCTCATCTTGCTGTAAAAAAACTTTTGAAGGCGAATCTCTGCTGTCGCCCACTTGATGTTATGAATATATGCCGGGTCTGCCTGTTCACCCAATATGAAGTTGTGGATTCCCATTCTGAAAGAATTGCATGGCAAGGCATCCATTATGATATCCTAATTTTGGATTTGACTGATGTGGGCTGCCAAGGTGGCTGAACATTGCTTGGAGGAATGATTTTCACCCTCCTTCCTAGGCAGCACCAAACTCTGGATCCCAGGAGGGAAAAGAAGTGCCTGCTCACTCTGGGTGGTGAGTTCACTTTTCCAGGTACCACTAGACAGGTTATTAGAACTAAAAATAAGAACAACAACAATATAAATCACTTCTGAAATCCAAGACAATCAAGGATTCAGTGAAATAGTGGGATCAGTTGGCTGGTATGACCCAAGAGGAAATCTCACCCTATCCTGGCACATGGGAGCCAGGCGTTTCAATGCTAATTTATATTACCTGCCATCTTAGGTCACCACAGGGGGTTGGGAAGCTTGTTTGAGAACCTGATATGAATCTCCTCTAGAGGAGACTCTGATGCCACATCCAAATAATGAGACCTTGCAGACCGTCCACCAATTTCAGTGTCTGAAGTCACAAATCCTATTTTTTTTATAATAACTTTATTAAATTTTAAAAGAGAAAGATAAAGGAATTGTGATTGCTAAATTCCAAGTCAGTTGAGGCCTTCTCATTTCTCCATATTTCCACAGTTTCACACACATGTTACATCAGAGCACATGACTTTTTCTGCACATGAAATCCTTATGTTGACATGCTTGCTTTCAAGGCTTTCCTACAAGCTCCTTCCCTGGATTCCTTCAGCCTTGCAAGACGTTACGCTCTAATATTCTCTTTAATCCAGTCTTTGCCTAACTTTAGGGATCTTACACATTGGACATGGCTTACCAGTGCAATGACAATTGAACTCACATCAGCACTGAAGAGGGACCAGAATACAGCCCTATTTCACTACTTCCTAAACTGAGAAATCAGCAGAGAGATGGCTGCTACTGCCATCTCTCAGTTGTGTAAATGTCTTTTCGTGCAACCTCCTAATTGAGCAAAGTAACCTATGGATGAATGAAACAATTTCCACCAGAGTCTTTCTCCAGCCATGGAATTAAAAGCGTATTAAGTTTGTTTTATTAATAACTTGTAATATGTCCTCTCACCTAAAGTAAGAAGTGGAGTGCTTTCATTAGTCACATGCTTTCTACAACACAGCCAAGATGTAGCCATAGATTTATTTCCCAGCTTTTCAGAAAAACTTTCCAATAAACAGCACAGTCTGTAGTATCTTCATGTATTACTCACACCGTGGTTATGTCACTGGAAGGTAGATGGTGCTAGTGAAAATTACTCCAAGGCCAAAGAAAAACTAGGGTGAAAAAAACCTAGGGAATTTCTGGGAGAATAGGTTGAGTTCTAAAGGAAGCCAATTATCTGGATCTCTTCCAGTCAGCCTTCAACACCATGCATGGTACTGACACCATACTGATTGGTCTTGTGGATAACCTGCAGAGAGCCTGGGACAGGAGAAGTGTAACTGCCCTGTCTTTCTGGACCTCTCTGTGGCTTTTGATACTGTTCATCATAGCATCGTACTTTTGTTCATGGGTTGCAAGGGGAGGCACTGCCTTTATAACTAGGGAATGTTCTTGGATGCAAAGTTCCTCCTTCAATAGCAGTTGGCAGCTGTGGCTAGGATAGCCTTTGCTGATTGCAGTCAGGAAATCAGAAGACACTTAATCCTTGGGAGAAGAGCAATGACAAATCTCAATAAAACAGTGCAGAAAAAGTCATGTGCTCTGATGTAACATGTGTGTGAAACTGTGGAAATATGAAGAAATGAGAAGACCTCAACTGACTTGGAATTTAGCAATCACAATTCCTGAGCTAAATAATCAACATAAATTTGAACAGGCAGTTAGTTTTCCAATGAAACCGAAGCTCAGTATGAGTTCAAGGTCTTCCTTCTTTATATTTAATATATTTAATAATATATTATATTATATTCCCTCATTATATCTCATCTTGAGAAACTGAGGAGCCTTATGATGAAGCCTTATGATGAAGGTGAAAGAAGAAAGTGCAAAAGCTGGCTTCAAGCTAAACCTCAAAAAAACCAAGATTATGGCAACCAGCTTGATTGATAACTGGCAAATGGAGAAAACATAGAGGCAGTGAAAGACTTTGTATTTCTAGGTGCGAAGATTACCGCAGATGCTGACTGCAGTCAGGAAATCAAAAGACACTTAATCCTTGGGAGAAGAGCAATGACCAGTCTTGATAAAATAGTTAAGAGCAGAGACATCACACTGACAACAAAGGTCTGCATAGTTAAAGCAATGGTGTTCCCTGTAGTAACATATGGCTGCGAGAGCTGGACCATAAGGAAGGCTGAGAGAAGGAAGATCGATGCTTTGGAACTGTGGTGTTGGAGGAAAATTCTGAGAGTGCCTTGAACTGCCAGAAGATCAAACCAGTCCATCCTCCAGGAAATAAAGCCAGACTGCTCACTTGAGGGAATGATATTAAAGGCAAAACTGAAATACTTTGGCCACATCATGAGAAGACAGGACACCCTGGAGAAGATGCTGATGCTAGGGAGAGTGGAGGGCAAAAGGAAGAGGGGCCGACCAAGGGCAAGATGGATGGATGATATTCTAGAGGTGACGGACTCGTCCCTGGGGGAGCCAGGGGTGGTGACGACCGACAGGAAGCTCTGGTGTGGGCTGGTCCATGAAGTCACGAAGAGTCGGAAGCAACTAAATGAATAAACAACAACAAAATCTGTGATTAAGAGGAATGTTGTTTCTTTTTCAGACCATACCAATTTTGACAACAGATGTATCATTCAAAAAATGGCAGAAGGATATTTCTAAGTTTATCTGGCAAGGGAAGAAACCAAGAATTAATACAAACTACTACAAGATGCTAAAGAATGAGGGGAGTTAGGTTTGCCCAATTTGAAATTGTATTTTGATGTTTGTTGTTTGCACTGGATGAAGGATTGGGTGACCTTGAAGAATAAGAAGTTATAGCAATTGGAAGAACATGATCTGAGATTTGGGTGGCAGACCTATTTGTGGTATGACAAAGTTAAAGTTAATAAAGACATTAAAAATCATTTTGTTAGAGCTGCCATATTGAGGATTTGGAATAAATATAAATTAAGATTGTCCTCTAATGTTCCTATCTGGTTGTCACCTCAAGAATGTTTTTTTAGATGAGAAATTGTGGGGAAATCAAGCTGGTTGAGATATAAAGATCTGTTGAACTTTGAGGAACGTGAACATAAACTTAAAACAAGGGAACAATTGGAACTGGAAGGAACATATAATGATGAAGATGTTTAAAATATTATTACAAATGAATTTGGAAGATGAAGATGTCAAGGATTGTATGATCAAATGGACTAAAAACTTTGGATATAATATTATGCTTGATCTATGGGAGAATTTGTGGAGCAAAGTTTTGAGATTCACTTTGAATTATAGTTTGAAGGAGAACTTTTAGAAAATGATCTGTCACTGATATTTAACACCTAAGTTGCCAAAGATGTATAAACGGGTATCAAATGTGTGTTGGGAATGCTCCCAAGGTGAAGGAACTTTTAATCACCTTTGGTGGACTTGCGGGAAGGCCAAGAAATTCTGACAGCAAATATGTATTATAACTCAAAAGATCCTTAAAGTGAATATACAGCTAAATCCAGAACCTTTTCCTTTGGGCTTGATGGACAAACAGCTTGAAAGAAAATTTGGGACTTTGTTCTGTGTTGAAGAGAGTCAGAAGTCACTTTCTTTGTACCTTTTGCTATTCTTGCACTTTTTAGTTTCTCTTTTTTCCTTTGGTTCTTTACTCAAGCTTTTCTGTACTTTGCATTTTAATTGTATTTTGAAACCTCAATAAAGTTTATATAAAAAAAAGAAAGGTGGTGGGGCAACCCTGCCAACCATTGATCTATGAACTTGCTGAGCATCATCAGCAAGCTCTATGCATACTGTTTGGGTTGGAAACGAGTAGCAGAAGAAGCTATTCTGAGTTACAAATAGGCAGGGTTTAGGTCTGGTCATTCTACTCTAGACCACAGTTTTGATTTTCACCAGCACATTG
Organism: Candoia aspera; assembly: GCF_035149785.1. Classification (NCBI taxonomy): domain Eukaryota; kingdom Metazoa; phylum Chordata; class Lepidosauria; order Squamata; family Candoiidae; genus Candoia; species Candoia aspera. The sequence goes on along the minus strand of NC_086153.1, from coordinate 27,636,706 downwards.
AAAACGAAATGGAAGATCCAGAGCCTCCCTTTATGTGTCCTTTGCTGACTTTAAATTAGCATTTAACTTGCATTCAAGTCCTCTTCTGTGAGTGAAACTCAAGAGTAGCAGCACTGATTTGAGATTACAGTTTCTAATTCAGACTGTATAATGAATCCAGGATTAGGATAGGTTGTGATGTACAGGGCCTACTTTCAGAGCCAATTCCTGTTCATAGGTAGATTAGGCAGGGATGTTCCTTCCCTATTTTATCAATATGCAAAGGAATTGGCTAAGGAACTTTCAGGCTCAAACTTTCATTCCCCCAGAATTCCAAGAGATCCCCAGGTCTACTGGAAAAACCATGTCTTGAGACATCTCTGGAAGGCCGATAGGGTTGGGCTAATCTCGCCTGGGGGTTTAATGTTCCAAAGGGCGAGCGCCACAGCAGAAAAGGCTCACCTCCTGGGTCCCATCAGATAGAATTCCTTAGCAGACGGAACCCGTAACATGCTCTTCCTGCCTGACTTGATGAATGGGTAGAAGTAAGTGAGAAGAGGAGGATTGAAGGAAACACCTGGTGCTGTAAAACTTGTCAATCCAATGGTTCCTAATAGCTGAAAAGCAGTTAACAAGCAATTTCTGAAAGTGATTAGAAAAGGAAGTATGAAAACCCAGTGTCCTTAGAGGCACTGACTGTGGTTTGAGCAAGGTGGCTATTCCCTCACCTCCCAGAGCTCTAAACCCATCAGAGACCACTGTCTTGCAGTGTCCTCATGAGGAGCAACTATCTGGAGCACTTGTGGGCGATCTCATGTCCTCTCCTTGTCTGGAGATAAATTACAAAGAGCCACTCTACATGCCAGCTCTTCATTCCGCTGCAGTTGTCTGCTCCACTTTTCACACAGCCATCTTCAGTTTGCCGTTTCTTCCCCAGAAGTCCCTAGAGGGAACTAGAAGGAATTTAAGATTGCAATTAAAGGGGAAGAACACACAAACTCGACTTACTAATACAGAATGAAGCAAAATATTTTAACATTGGACATGTTGAAGGATATTTTTGAACGATGGACCAGAAGTTAATTTTAAGAGTGCTTGCCTCTATAGATAGACTGTGTTTAAAAAATGCTATGGAAGAGGAACAAGTATTACCTGACCTGACTGAGACTGGTCTGAAAGTGGATTTAAAAATGACAGGTTACAAGAATGGCATGGAAAAAGATGTTACACTGGACATACTGTCATGGTGGGCTCAGATTTGGAGCCAGAATCTTCAGACAAACAAGGGGACAGCCCACTTCAGAAGTGGCCTTAGATAATGAGCAGTCAGCTATGGGGTCACCAGAGGAACAGCCACTTGAGCAGGCAGAGGAGGCAGGGCTGGGCAGCAATCAGCAGAAACAGCTGCTGCCGCTCTCTGAAGATGCGGGCATGGAATTATCACCTCCTCCCAATGCAAGAGCCTGGCAAACAGAAAAAGAGAGCCGAGCAAAGGAATTCAGCGAGGCTACTCACTAGGAAGCAGCCTTGCCCTCCTAAATGAGCCACACTAGGACTGCTCTTATTTAAGAAGAGCTGTGAGCTTGAGACTGATGTTGGAAACAACCATTTGCAGACCTAGACTCTGTGTGCCTTGCCTTTGAACTTGAACCTGTGTGATTGTGACTCTGAAGCTGGAAAGGCTGATGACCTTGCTGATGCTTTGGACCCTGGATTTGCCTGACTACTCTTGTGACTACTCTTGACTACTCCTTGGATTTTTGGACTCTTTCTTTAGGCAAGTTTTGCTGGACTTGTGGGGACCAGGTTGCTTGTGTGTGCGTTTGCACATAACCTTCCCTTGCTGCTTGCTATTGCTTAAAAAACCCATCTAGTAAAAGTTTGCAACTACCTCTTTGTGTATTTGTGTGTGCTTGGCCTGAGACAGGACACATAGAAAACAAACCAGCTGATGTCTTAATAATTAAAAGGGATATACAAATAACAAACCAAGAGAGTGACCTGGATAATATTCCTATATTGGATGTACAAAAGAGGCTTGTTAAAGCTTTGAAGACTTTTATAAGAAGGGACAAAGAAAAAATGAAAAGAAATCAAGTTCTAGGACATTGTTTGAAGGGACTGAAGACCAAGATCGTTAGAAGTAGAAGGAAGGAATATTTATTTATTTATCAAATTTGTCACCACCCATCTCCTCCCATCAGAGGGACTCTGGGTGGTTTACAACAAAATATCAAGTTGGTTTATTTGATCAAGTTTAAAAGAGATAGGTTGTTATCTCTGTTAACCCTTAATGGACTTTTGCTGACATCAGGACTGAAATGATGAGGTTTTATGGATTTTTTTTATAGATAAGAGAAGAGGTATGGGAAGAAGGGATCATTTGCTGTATTTTAAGAGAAGGTAATAAGCTACTGAAATCATTTATACTTGTGATGAAGGGGGAAGTCATTCCTTTATATGTTTCTTTCTTTCATTCTATTTTTTCTTCTTTTAATTGTTTTTAGTTTGTATTACTTTTTATTGTTGTAAATTGTAATCATTAATAAAATTATTAGGAACCCCCACCCCAACACCTTGAATTGGACCCGGAAGCAAACTGGGAACCCATGGGCAGAGGCGTAACATGTACCACTCTAGGGCCACCCATAATTGCCTACTCTACTGCATTTTGCACCAGCTGAAGCTTCCAAATACTCTTCAAGGGCAGCCCATGTAGAGCACAATACAGTATTCCATTCGGGAGGTGACCAGAGCATGAGTAACTGTGAGCGGAGCCTCCCAGTCCAGGAACAGGTGCAAGTGCACATAACACAAAATAGTGCAAAGGCCCTCCTCACCACAACTGCCACCTGTTCCTCAAGCAGGAGCCTTTAGTCCAGAAGGAACCCCAAGTTGTGCACCAGGTCTACTTGGGGCAGTGCCACCCCATTCAGTACCAAGGTGGTAAAGTCCCAGATCCAGAAGGTCCTAAAACCCAGAGCAACTCACTCTTGCCAGGCTGCAGCTGAACTTTGTTGTTCCTCATTCAGACCCTATAGCCTCCAGGCACCGATACAGGACATCAACAGCATCACTTAGTATGCCAGGGGCGGAGATGTACATTTGAATATCATCAGCATACTAATTATACCTCTTACCCAATGGTTTCATGTAGATGTGGAAAATGAGTGGAGAGAGTACTAAACCCTGCAGAATCCTGCATATTGGTTCAAGTGACAGTATTTCCCAGCCAGACTGATTCTATGCATCCTACCCCAAAAATTGAAATCTTCAGGGTGGCAAGTAATTCTTTAAAAACCCATTTCTTTTGAGTCTTTATAGTTTCTTCCATTCACTCAGGCTATCTTTCTTAATTTCATTCCATGTCTTAACGTAATTATTTTGAAATTACAATCGATATTAGTCATAGTAATACCCATATTTTACTTTTCTTTCAATCTTAAAACCAGTTTTTTCCATCAGTTCCATTTGATCCTCCATTTTCATATTTTTTGTTAGCATCTTCATCTTTAGGCTGTTAATTTTAAAACCAGCTAATGCACCAATGTCCTTTAATCTTCCCTTTAATATCTCTATTACAATCTTCTAGGATTACAATCTTCTAGGATTACAACCAAATCATCAACAAATGCCCTTCCTTAGTTTATATATTTCTCTTTTAACCTTCACTCCAGCAATTCTGTCACCCTGTCTTATGTCTCTCTTCAGAACATCAAGAGCTCAAATGAATAACAGCAGTGATAATGGGCATCTTTGTCTTGCCCCTTTTTGTATCTCACAGAGTTTTGTTAATTCTCCATTAACAATTATCTGTGCCTTCTGTGAAGTATGTATCGATTTCACCCATTTAATAAAATTCTCTCCAAAGTCCATATCTTCCAAAATTTTAAAATGAAAAGTCCAATTCAGGTTATCAAAGGCAAAAGTGTTCATTATTAAAAATGAACCGATGCAGCCTGTCCTATTGTCTTTAGTTAAAAGAAGTGATGTAATAAAAGAATAGAAACAAGATAAAATAGGGTAAAACAAAATTTAAAAAGGCTTGCTTCTTGTCTGGGCTACCTCGAAGGGCTCACTTGTGGGTAGTTATTGTGGCCTTTGATGGTGCTGTTGGTGTCGCTCTGGGCTCAGAGTAGACATCTGGGTTTGTTGCAGGGTCTGATTCTCAATGTTAACATCATTGCCCTGTTGTTGCTTATTGCTTGTGAGAATCTGCTCCAGGCTGGGGGGTTGTCTGTATGTAGGTATGGCCCTGCCAGCCTGTGCCTGAGAAGGTGTCCAGTGTAGGCTATTGTTTACTAATAACACATTTGAGAGGTTTGAGTTGTGGGCTGTAGGTGAAAACCACTTGTGTTCTGTTGGTCTTCGAACTTCTTGAATAATAAGATATTTCCTTAAATTCTTTGTTAAAGTTACAAGTCAGTGCCACTACTAAGCTTCCATGAATATAAGGTATTGGCATTCTGTTAAACAGAATTTTGCTACCAGCCAAGTAATTTCGGGACTCTTATCTTGCAGTAAATATTTTACACAAACACCATCTGGTGCATTCAGAATATTTTGCATCAAGAGGGCTAGCAACATTCTTTGAATGCAGGCGATAGTACAGAAGAAAGTGGGAAGGTAGAAGAAAGAGGCTACGCTTTCAGTAACTTGCCTTTCTCTCATTGAACTGGACAATGCTAAATTCCCATAGTTTATTGCTGCTTTTTATCTGATTGTTTTATATGCTAGCTTTTAATATGCTTTTTGCAATATTTCCCGTAAATAGTCAACTGCTTATTATTTGATTGCATTTATTTATTTATTTATTTATTGCCCCGCCTTTATTATTTTTATAAATGACTCAAGGCGGTGAACATTTATTTATTTATTTATTTATTTATTTATATTTATTTATTTATTCATTTTGTCCCTGCCCACCTCCTCCCATCAGGGGACTCTGGGTGGTCTACAGTAATCAATTAAAACAACAACCACACAATAAAATAGAATATACACATATAGAATTATTCTAATAAATAAATATAAATAAGAGTAAAAAAGTAAAAAATCCAAGTGGCAGGAGTATGTAAAACAGTCAATTTGTGTGAGGAGTGGTCTCTAGAAGCCACCCCCATGTAGATCTTGTCCCCTCTCCGCCCCAAGAAAGGTGGCAGAGTCAGGTCTTCAGACTCCTCCTGAAGGCCAGGAGCGATGGGGCCAGTCTCACCTCCAGGGGCAGCATGTTCCACAGGGCGGGAGCTACTGCAGAGAAGGCCCTACATACCTAATACTCCTTCCTCCTATTTTCCCAAGAACAACAACCCTGTGAGGTTAGTTGGGCTGAGAGAGAGTGACTGGCCCAGGGTCACCCAGCTGGCTATGTTTAGTCCCACGTCATAGTTAATGTATTGAATGGTTATTAATTATGGCTTAATTTTTAGACATCTGGAATGCATAATCCTGTTTAATAACTACAATATAATGATTAAAGAGAACTGGAATTGTGGCAGGCCCTAGTCTGTAACAGTGGCAGAGAATATGGATCTATACATGTCTGAGCACATGAATGTTTGAGCTGACACCTGTGTCTTGCATGTTCTCGTATCTAATTGGCGAAACTTGCAGGCATGAGGTGGTGTGCCATTCTGCAAGAGTCAAAATGGTCAGAACTGCATTTTTAATGCTTTAGCCTACAGTATGTGGGTCACATTCTAGCTTTGTTCCCCACCCCATTCTACCCCTGGAGAGAGCTTGCAGCATCCCGCTCTTCCTCCTCCTCCTCCTCTGAGTGAAGTGTGACCTAGCACAAGTAGAGGGTTTTGTTGCTTAAGGTCAGGATTTGGATTTGGGTTCTGGTTTTATCCAAAGTGATCCAAGCGACCTATGAAATGGCATGTTCCAGCCATCTAGAATGCAGCTGTGAGGGAATTTTCTAAAAGGAGCAGGAGCTGGATGAGTCCCTGGTGAGACTGTGCCTTTCACCTTCCTGCCACCCAAAACATATACGAGCTATGGAGGCCAATGAATGTATGCTGTACCTCAAAGATGCTTGTTGGTACTTAGGCCCAATGTGGTCTATCACTGGGTCAGCTCTCTTCTGGGTGAGCATTTCGGTTTAAAATTACTGCCTCTCTTTCTTCTACCCTGTTTCTTTCTATTCTTAGTGCCACTGCTTCAGCATCTAACCATCTGATAACATCCTTCTTTATCTCTAATTCTGCTTCTTCCTCTTTTCATTTCTGACATATCTCAACTTGCTCTACGTAGTGCCCCAAGCTGCAGCAGCAGCTAGCTTTCCATTCATTGGGGGGTTTAGTTCTCTTTCTACTCTCTGCAAGAATCAATGCACGTGCAACAGGTTCTTGAGGCTTGAGCTTGGCCAAAAGAGGGTTGAGTTAAGAGCTTGGCTATTAATTATTATATATTGGCTCAAGGGCCACTATTTCCCAGCCAGCCAGATTCCATCCACCCAATCTGAAAATTTAAATCTTCATGGTGGCAAGGAATTCTACAAAGAAACCTTTTATTTTGAGTCCTTACAGTTTCTTCCATTCACTCAGGCTAAGACAGCTCTTAGAGAATGGCTCCTGGACACTACCTGTCTACCTCAATGTGGTTTAACTATCCCAGATGGAAACCAGCTAATTAGATCAATTCATTAATCTCCCCATCCCAGTTCAGGTTCCTTTTTAGAGCCAGGTTCAACAGCCTTCCCCCAGCACTTCCATGAGGGATATTTAATAAGGTTCCTATGGTGAGTCGAGCCTGCCCTTGGGTGAGGGTTCAGGTTGAATTCATCCTTCAAGTGCTGTTACACTGTCCACTTTCTTCCATCAGATAAGAAAAGTTCCATCCCACATAACTACTCAGGTTTTGTATAGCAGCAGTGAACGTGTGTAAACCATTGGTCCTAGGCTTACATTGCTAATTACTTTACTCTTTGTATTGTAATCATTTTTTCAATTATCTATGATTAATAGCCCAGATTTTAAAATTTTATAGGATGGTTTATGTCTTGGTATTAAACTTATTTTGTCATGAGTTAAATATTTACTTCCCCTTGATACAGATTCCAGTCAAGAATTTTAGCTTTAATAGTGTGCACTGCTGCATCCCTTATTTTGTTCTGTTTACTCACACTTGATTTGAACATTTGTGTAGCAGGATGAAGTGCCAGGTGAAGGAGAGTGGTTGGGTCTGTGCCAAGGTAATGGGTTTGATTTAGGGAAGGCAGGTGATTTTATTTATTAATTTTATTGATTTCATTTTTCTTTATTTATCAAATTTTATCACCACCCATCTCCCCCCAGAAAGGAGGGACTCTGGGCGGTTGAGCGCAAGGCCAAGAGCATGTGGGCAGAACAGGGGGAAATGGCCAGAAGGCACCTGTAAAGTGGCACATCCGTGTCCCGGTTACAGAATATAAAAAAAGAGCAAGGGAAAGCAGAGAAAGGGTGTTTCAAAAAAAATTGCAAATGCTGCAGGACATGCTGCTGGAGAGGACATCACCTGGTTAATGTGGAGTGGAGTAGAGAAATGACCCAGCCTGCCCACTCCAAGGATTCTGGCCCTGGGACCCGGAGGAAGATCAGGAGCAAACTCTGGCGTGGCTTGCAAGAGTGTGGAAAGACCAGGAGAATGGACTGTGTTGTGTGTATGGAGGGTCAGATGCTGGACAGTGGAACATAGTGAGTGAAAGGCTTTGTTTGGCAGCAAGACAGCCAGGAGAAAACTCAGACATGTTCCAGGATCAGTGATTGAGATAAGGAAAGGAAGAAGATGCTGTAATAAAGTAGACATGGAAAGTGAGGGAACGAGACTTGAGAGGGAGGAGAATTATTTTATTTATTTATCATATTTTTATCACCGCCCATCTCCCCCACATGGGGGACCCTGGGCGGTTCACAGTAAAAACAAGTTTAAAATTCAATAAAACTATAAATAATACTAATATTTTAATAACTATAAAATACAATAAAATCCAAATAAGGGCAGATCAAATTCAGCCCATAAGGGATAAGGCTGGTCCCTGCAGGGCAAGGGAACTAACCAGCCCCAGGAATGGCTCTTCCTCTCCCCACTCCAAGCATGGTGACAAAACCAGTTTTTCAGCTGTTTTCTGAAGTCCAGAAGAGGGTGGCTAACCGCATTTGCAGGAGAAGTGTGTTCCAAAGAGCGGGAGCTGCTGCAGAGAAGGCTCGCCCCCTGGACCCTGCCAGGTGGAATTCTCTTGCAGACGGGATCCATTCTGCATGACCGGGTGGGACAGGTTGATGTGACGGGGATGAGACGGTCCCTCAGGTAACCTGGACCCATGCCATGGAGGGCTTTAAAGGTGATAACCAGCACCTTGAATTGGACCTGGAAGCAAACTGGCACCCAGTGCAGCTCGTGGAGCAGCAGAGGGGGAGGTGGGAGACTGGATGAAAATTATCTAGTACAGTAGGGTCCAGTGATGGTTTCTTGAGGAGGGGGCGCACCACGCCTCCTTAAAGGCTGCTGGAAACACCCCCTCCCACAAGGATGTATTTACCATCCAGGAGTCCCCCCTCAACCCGACGTTGTTGGTATAAAACATCATTGGTATACAAGTCCTGAGATCTCAAAGGTCCCTCTGTAGAAGCCAGCTGTCCTAGGCAACACCCAGGTCGAGGCAGGTCTGTCGATCTGTCACCAAGGGCTGATCCACTGCTCCACCCGTCGCTGCGCTGGGGACTCATCCCCACGCAAGGCTCATCTACCGTACTGGGGTTCATGCAGGGCTCGCTCGTGCTGGGGCTGGTCTTCCGCCCGGACTTCACCGGGATGCCCCCACACCGTGCCGGGCCCATCTGCCACATTGGGGTGCTGCACTAAAATTAGCACAAGGTCTGTCTGCTGCACTGGGGTTCGCCTCTGTGTTGCTCCAGTCCACCGTCCCGCCCCAGTGCCTTCCCACAAAGGAGGAGAGAACTCCGGCAAGGGAGGAGGTCTTAGCACAAAAGTGCTGTTGGCGTTAGCAGCCGCCATTGTAGCCACCAAGATTTAACCAGGGCTCCCGTTCCCTGCGGCTCCCGTTCCAGGGCTCCCATTCCCTGCCGCTTACTGCCATTCACCACCGCCCTGCCCAAGAGGTTCCCCCAGTCTCACCACCCACACGTCAGGTATGGGGGCCAAGCTCTTCCAGTCTCCCCTCCAATACAGCCACTTGCGAGGTCAGAGTTAGGGGTAGAGATCTGGGAAACCTCAGTCTCCCACCTTAGAGCGGCGTCCGGCGTCCAGTCGCCATTTTTATCCACGTAGAATTAAGTAGGTTCAGACTGGATTTCTTATATTGCATTTCTTATACTTTTCTGTCAATACTGGGTTGGCAAATAATATTGTCACCTGTATCTATTATTAGATCACAGTCCTTTATTAGCATAGGTATCCCAGTGTCCAGAATAATATCCCTCATTTGTTGGCTGTGTGAGTGTCTGTATGATTTCCAGTCTGACCACCCTCTGATCATTTGATTTTATTCTAGTCTCTCTATATTTTTATGATGGTCACTAAAATTAATAATGTGCTCCAGGAAGAGTTTTTTTTCTGGTAATATGATCTCATGAAGATATGCAGGTATGTTTCTGAGTGGTTTTGTAGAACATTTTTAATCGTTGGTTTTATTGTATTCCATCCAGAGTCACTTCGGGTGAGATGGTTAGCCATATAAATTTGACAAACAAACAAATATCCTCTTGTTACACCTTCCATTGTTTTACCAAGATCCAGCAATCAGCAATACAAACTGGAAGAGTAGAGGAGATGATGTGCAATCTTTGTTTAGAAAAGTCACCTTTGGATCCATTGCCATCTTAATATAATTCTCTGTAGCTCCATTGGAATGCACAGGGGGTCATTCAATGGATTGCTAAAAGCACTCTGGTTGTCTTGAAACTCGTGTCCTTTTCTCAGTTAGACGTTCCTGCCTGATTCTTTCTAGTGGGTAGGAGTATCAGTTCTGACCAAAGCAAACAGTGCTTTTGTCTTCTGGGCTTATGCGTAGTATTACATACGTAGAAACTGGAGCCAAGCTGGGGCTACCCTTTAGAGAGGATGAGCAAATAACATGACCTCTGCTTGCAAGAGAATTGAGATTCTTGAAGACTCTGGACTGAAGTTCTGGACTTTATCAATATTTTCTTTTATGTGTATAAAAGAAAACAGGTTTTGTTTTTTTGTATTTCATAACAACCCCTTTTTCTCCTCACCTAAAGATTTTCGATTCATGTTTATTTGCTACATTTATATTTCCTTTCCTTCTCAAACTCAGGTTGGTATAAGAGGTAGCACTTGGTCCATCACTCAGTGCATGGCCTAGACCAATATTCAAACTAGAATGTGATATCCAAACAATATTGAGTGTCAGAAGTCACACTGATAATTTAAAGCCTGTGTTTGAACTGAACTGTACAAGAATCCAGCAACCTGCACTGTCCCTCAGTTTTGTTATGCTGGCTCAGTTGATGGGGTACAGATTCATAACAGGTGGCTCAGAGATGCTTTTAGATCTGCAATCAGGTTGGTCAACCCCTCTGACTACCATGGGGGCTTCTCTAAGCTCTTTGCCAATTCCTGGGGAGTGGCTGCCACCAGCCATATTTCCCAGAGAAACCCTTTTTGGTGCTGAATTACTCAGTTGCAAAGGAAATCGTGACCTCCTCCATTGATTTCTGTTTGGTTTGGTTGCTAACCAAGTGGGGAGCTCTATGTGCTAAGGAGGAAATCCTTTCAGAAAGAAAGTGCTCTTTCAGTAAAACTGCCAGGAAGTAGACAGGATCTGAAAGAAGAAATGGGGGAGAGAGAGAGAGAAAGAAGAGAGAAAGGAAATAACAGCAACTGCTAAAAGGGGAATTCAAGGCACTGCTACTTCACTAGGGACTTTCCAACAATCCTACATAAACTCAAAGTTATAAAACAAAGTTTGAACAACTTGAATAAAGGATAAGAATAAAAGAGCCTCATGGAATTGTAGGAATTTTAACATTGCATGGCAAACTCAGACAGGATGCTGCAGACACTCTTGTAAGGAAATGTTAGTCTGCCAAAACTTTCTGACCAGTCCTGGACAATTCAGAAGGGACTTGAACTCTGCCACCCTCAAGGCTGAAGCTCATGTTCCACTGCTCATTTCCCCAGGGAAGCTGAGTGTATGAGTATATGAAACTGCTACTGGTAGGCCTTCTGCAAAGTATCTGAGATGTCTGATTTTACACCCTCAGTTGAGAGAGAGAGAGAGAGAGAGACTCTTTATGACCTCACCCTCCCAAACCTGACTTCTGCGGAGCCTTTTTCTGGGAAATAAGCCTGGGTCCTGTGGTGATATTGGGTCATCAGATGAAGATGTTCGTATTTTAAGTAGTATCCCATGGAGCTTAGCGTGAAAAACAAACCCCCTCAGACAGGCTTTATGTTCCATTGGGGGGTCTTAGCTGATCTTTTAAGTTCTGCTTTGTGCTGCTTCTGCCCAAGCAACCCCATCAGCTGGAAGACCTCAGTGGCAAAGTAACTACTTCAATAAATAGATGGGGAAAGAACGAAACTGTTTCTGTGTGACTTTATTGCACAATGTGTGGTTGAAGAGGAGGGAATGCCTTTCAGACGGAAAAGAGTCCCTCTTTTGGGGGAGATGGGTAGTGGCTAAATTTGATCAATCAATCAATCAGATAAATAAATAAATGTAAGCAAACAGATATGCTCATGGGCACACACACACACACACACAGACATGCAGTCACATGAATATGTGCCTGCCTGAAGCCCCTCTTAAAGTAGTTGCACAACAACCACAATGCTCTTTTAGCTTTATTTCAAAGAAAATCTGCCAAATTTTACTTCAATGCATAAATGCTTTGGAGTCTCATAGGTAGCAATTTTGATTTATATAGAGGAAGATAAAGCAATAGCAGGCGGTGATGTCAAGCTTTTGGCCAGATCTTGAAGATATCCAAGGCGGTAGATGGAGATGGCATTATTATCCAGGATAGAATTTGCTAAAGAAATGAGATGGAATAATAGGTTGATCAAAGTGAGTTTAAGGTCTCTTCTGCCACCTGAACCCCAAAACTTTGTCTCTCCTGCCCTCCTTTCTGCCCTTGAAACACCTCTTCCTCTTCATGTCTATGCCTTGCAAGGCTTTGTGAATACAAACAATACGCAGGCACAGTATCCCAATCTACATCTGTGGCATCTCTATCAGGGGAGAGTTTTCTTACCGTCTACAGCATTTCGTAAGCCATGGACAGCCCTTTTGCCCAAGTTTCTGGTGCCTTTTAGGACAGCGAAATAAACGGCACTGTCCTCCTAAATGATGACACCAACGTCTGGCATTCCCTGTGAAACGAAAAAAGAGGAGAAAGGTGTATGATGAGTAAAGATACTTTGATACATTTCTCCTTCTAAGACCTGCTTCTGCAGAATTGCCGAATTCCTATGGCTTCAGGCAGTTCCATCTGACCAGAGGAATCCGTTGCTGCTGGTCTCGCCACAGCAGCAGCCCGAATAAATCGCATATGAAGCCAAGTCTGAAGCCTGGCCCAGAGTGGAAAACTGGCTGGCATGCGCATACCTATGAAGGCAGCTGGGAGGAAACAATCTGGTTCACACCAAGGGAAGACCTTGCTGTGATGTATCTCTCTCCCCCTTATTGCCATGGATCCTTGCTTGCTAGGAAAGAATCCTGAGTTACAATGGCTGGTTCTGCTGGGTGTTTTGGATGGAGAATCCTTGGGTGAGACTGGTCAATTTCCTTGAACTTCAGAACCTGATTTTCCTCTAGATTTCTCCCTCTTCCCTTAATGTAGAAAAAATTTCCATCATTGGTCTTCTCTGCTGTGGAAAAGCTGCACATGTGAGACCCAGTTACGACTTGCAAGAGGGACCCTCAGGATATATTATATAATTATTATATTATATTACGTTATATTATAGCTTTAGTTTTAATGCAGAAGAAAAATCAGTGACGTATTTTTCAGTCATTTGAAGGCTCACGTTGTCAACAGTCTACACTGCTCAAAGCGATTTCTTTAAAGGTGTCAATGATTGAGATATTTTTGGCTAAACAAAAATCTTCCAAATTTTTGGCACACTGAGCCCAAAAGGTCTGACTTCTGTGGAGCCTTCTTCTGGGAAATAAGCCTGGGTCCTGTGGTGATATTGGGTCATCAGATGAAGATGTTCGTATTTTAAGTAGTATCCCATGGAGCTTAGCGTGAAAAACAAATCCCCTCAGACAGGCTTTATGTTCCATTGAGGGGTCTTAGCTGATCTTTTAAGTTCTGCTTTGTGCTGCTACTGCCCAAGCAGCCACATCAGCTGGAAGACCTCAGTGGCAAAGTAACTACTTCAATAAATAGATGGGGAAAGAACAAAACTGTTTCTGTGTGACTTTATGGCACAATGTGTGGTTGAAGAGGAGGGAATGCCTTTCACACGGAAAAGAGTCCCTCTTTTGGGGGAGATGGGCAGTGGCTAAATTTGATCAATCAATCAGATAAATAAATAAATGTAAGCAAACAGATATGCGTGCGGGCACACACACACAAACACACACACACATGCAGTCACATAGGCCTTCCAGTTTCTTATAGTGGCCCAACAATGCAAGGTGTATTCTATCGGTGATGGAAGGTAGCCCTACCTCCGTCCTTAAACAGGCAGCAGGGGTGCCCTGGGGGAGGCCCGAGATCTTCCTTATAAAGTTGTTTTGGACTACTTCCAATTGCCCTACATTATGTTGAATCTCTAGTTTTAATGCAGAAGAAAAATCCATGGCATATTTTTCATAGGTTTGGAGGCTCATGTTGTCAATAGTCCACACTGCTCAAAGCTATTTCTTTCAAGTAAAACTAAAAGGTGTCAGTGATTGAGATATTCTAGCTAAAAATGAAGCTCTAATTCCAGAATCCATTTTTTAAACTTGCGACAAATTCTGGCCCTGGATAGAATGGTAGACCTGACAAAAATGTAGAAGATTATCCTGCTTTCAGAGATAATCATACTTGTTTATCAGTCCTGTCTCAATTATCAGTAATTTTGTTTCTTACCTGGTTCAGGCAGGAATGCAAGGAAAAGTAATGCAAAGAGCAGATAAAGGATCTTCATGTTGGGATTGGTTCTGGACCAAATCTTGCTTCTGGAACAGGACAAGCTCTCTATTTATAATCAAATATAAGCATTGCATCACTCTGACTCAGTGAAATATTGCATCTATTCTTAGGCGTTACTTTTACTGGTCTTTTATAAGGCAATTTTGCATCTTCCCTCTACTGAAATACCCCTGTGGGTTCGCTGTTGCAAAAGTCCTTGCAAGAGCAAGGGACTTAGCTGAACGGCCAACCTGCTGTGGTTGCAAAAGATCCCAGACTCAGCGCTTGCCATGTCCAGGTGGGGCAGAGAAAAGCCCTTCCTGAATTGCTGCCAAACCTCTAGCAGGCAAGAAAGATAATGCTCGGCCATATTCATAGTGGCTGGAGTTTGGGAGAGCCATGATGCAGTTTGGAACCAAAGGATAGAATTCCTGGATTGGCAGTGCTGTCCTTGGAGACACAATTGGAGGGGTGGGCTTTGAGAAAACAGCTGGCTTTGCTGGTTGGGGGGTGTATGTGGCCCTCAGATGAAGCAGAGGCCAATTCTGCTTTCACTGCAGTTTCCTCCCTCAGCCTGGTGATCCTGTTTCTCTGAAGACTGAGGATATTTGCGGTAGGAACTAGGGAATGTTCTTGGGCTCAAAGCTCCTGCTTCAATAGCAGGTGGAAGCTGTGGGTAGGATAGTCTCTGCATATCCTCATCTAGCATGCCAGTCATGGCCTTTCCTGGATCAGAGGGCCCTTCTCACAGTCACTCACGCCTTTACTTCTCCACTCCATGGGCTTACTGCGATGCACTCTACATGGGGCTGTCCTTGAAGGTTCCAGTGATCCAGAATACAGGGGTCATACGGTATTGGGAACTTCCTGGTTTCCCCATGTTACATCTCTATTACAAAAGGTGCACTGGTTGTCATTCACGGCTTAAAGGTCTACATGGCTTATGTTACAAATTCTTCCTTTGTCCCACTCGTAGACATTCATATTTCATTCACTCACCGTAGAACAGCCTTTCTCACCCTTTTGACCCTGCAGGAACCCTTGAAATATGTTTCAGGCCTTGGGGAAGCCCTGCACATTCAGGCTCAAAAATAGGCCACAAGGTACAGAATTGTTATATTTGTTTCATGTGTAGACCTGTATATATGCATTAACAGTTACCTTAAACTAAAAATGAAGAATGAAATTTCCCTCTTTAATGTGAAGTTGCCTGAATTTGAAATATTTTTTTAAATAAATCATGATCTCTCAGGGAAGCCCTAGTGACCTCTGGGCAAAGGCTAGTCTTCCACAGAACCCTGATTGAGAAACTCTGATCTAGACCCATTCCAGCTGAGTTTCAGGATGAAGTCAGCTTTGGTCATGCTTGTAAACAACCTCTGGTGGAGCCGGGATGGAGGTGGCGCATCCATCTTTCTGCTCCTTGGTCTCTCAGCGGCTTTTGAGACGATCAACCATGGTATCCTTCTGGACCAACTTTAGGGGTTGGAAATGGGCACCATTTCATTGTGGTTCTCTTAATTTCTTGAGGGCTGGTTCCAGTCAGTGTTGATTGGGCAGGAGAGGCAATTCCCTCAGTCCCTCCGCTGTGGGGTGTCACAGAGTTTGACTCTCTCCCCCCTCCTATTCAACATCTGCTTAAAACCACTGGGGGAAATTATCCCCCTTTCTGGGATTTGGCATCATCATTATGCTTTGTTGTTTATTCGTTTAGTCGCTTCCGACTCTTCGTGACTTCATGGACCAGCCCACGCCAGAGCTTCCTGTCGGTCGTCAACACCCCCAGCTCCCCCATGGACGAGTCCGTCACCTCTAGAATATCATCCATCCATCTTGCCCTTGGTCGGCCCCTCTTCCTTTTGCCTTCCACTCTCCCTAGCATCAGCATCTTCTCCAGGGTGTCCTGTCTTCTCATTATGTGGCCAAAGTATTTCAGTTTTGCCTTTAATATCATTCCCTCAAGTGAGCAGTCTGGCTTTATTTCCTGGAGGATGGACTGGTTGGATCTTCTTGCAGTCCAAGGCACTCTCAGAATTTTCCTCCAACACCACAGTTCAAAAGCATCGATCTTCCTTCGCTCAGCCTTCCTTATGGTCCAGCTCTCGCAGCCATATGTTACTACAGGGAACACCATTGCTTTAACTATGCGGGCCTTTGTTGTCAGTGTGATGTCTCTGCTCTTAACTATTTTATCGAGATTTGTCATTGCTCTTCTCCCAAGGATTAAGCGTCTTCTGATTTCCTGACTGCAGTCAGCATCTGCAGTAATCTTTGCACCTAGGAATACAAAGTCTTTCACTGCTTCTACATTTTCTCCCTCTATTTGCCAGTTATCAATCAAGCTGGTTGCCATAATCTTGGTTTTTTTGAGGTTCAGCTGCAAACCAGCTTTTGCACTTTCTTCTTTCACCTTCATCATAAGGCTCCTCAGTTCCTCTTCGCTTTCAGCCATCAAAGTGGTATCATCTGCATATCTGAGATTGTTAATGTTTCTTCCAGAGATTTTAACTCCAGCCTTGGATTCCTCAAGGCCAGCTTGTCGCATGATGTGTTCTGCATACAAGTTGAATAGGTAGGGTGAGAGTATACAGCCGTACTCCTTTCCCAATCTTAAACCAGTCTGTTGTTCCGTGGTCTGTTCTTACTGTTGCTACTTGGTCGTTATACAGATTCTTCAGGAGGCATACAAGATGACTTGGTATCCCCATACCACTAAGAACGTGCCACAATTTGTTATGGTCCACACAGTCAAAGGCTTTAGAATAGTCAATAAAACAGAAATAGATGTTTTTCTGAAACTCCCTGGCTTTTTCCATTATCCAGCGGATATTGGCAATTTGGTCTCTAGTTCCTCTGCCTTTTCTAAACCCAGCTTGTACATCTGGCAATTCTCGCTCCATGAACTGCTGAAGTCTACCTTGCAGGATCTTGAGCATTACCTTACTGGCATGTGAAATGAGTGCCACTGTTCGATAGTTTGAACATTCTTTAGTGTTTCCCTTTTTTGGTATGGGGATATAAGTTGATTTTTTCCAGTCTGATGGCCATTCTTGTGTTTTCCAAATTTGCTGGCATATAGCATGCATTACCTTGACAGCATCATCTTGCAAGATTTTGAACAGTTCAGCTGGGATGCCGTCGTCTCCTGTTGCCTTGTTATTAGCAATGCTTCTTAAGGCCCACTCAACCTCACTCTTCAGGATGTCTGGCTCTAGCTCACCGACCACACTGTCAAAGCTATCCCCGATATTGTTATCCTTCCTATACAGGTCTTCTGTATATTCTTGCCACCTTTTCTTGATCTCTTCTTCTTCTGTTAGGTCCTTGCCATCTTTGTTTTTGATCATACCCATTTTTGCCTGGAATTTGCCTCCAATGTTTCTAATTTTCTGGAAGAGGTCTCTTGTCCTTCCTATTCTATTGTCTTCTTCCACTTCCATGCATTGCTTGTTTAAAAATAATTCCTTATCTCTTCTGGCTAACCTCTGGAATTTTGCATTTAATTGGGCATATCTCCCCCTATCACTGTTGCCTTTTGCTTTCCTTCTTTCTTGGGCTACTTCTAGTGTCTCAGCAGACAGCCATTTTGCCTTCTTGGTTTTCTCTTTCTTTGGGATGTATTTTGTTGCCGCCTCCTGAACAATGCTGCCAACTTCTGTCCAGAGTTCTTCCGGGACCCTATCTACTAAGTCCAGTCCCTTAAAGCGATTCTTCACCTCCACTGCATATTCCTTAGGAATCTTAGTGAGCTCATATCTAGCTGATCTGTGGGTCTTCCCTAATCTCTTTAGTCTGATCCTAAATTGTGCAAGAAGAAGTTCATGATCTGAACTACAGTCAGCTCCAGGCCTTGTTTTTACCGACTGTACAGATGTCCGCCACCTTTGGCTGCAAAGGATGTAATCAATCTGATTTCGGTGTTGTCCATCTGGTGAAGTCCATGTATAAAGCCGTCTCTTAGGTTGTTGGAAGAGAGTGTTTGTTATGCAGAGTGAGTTGTCTTGGCAAAATTCTATCAGCCTGTGTCCTGTTTCGTTTTGTTCTCCCAGGCCATACTTACCTGTAATTCGAGGTGTCATTTGACTGCCCACCTTAGCATTCCAGTCTCCTGTGATGAAAATAACATCTCTTTTAGGCGTGTTGTCCAGTAGGTGCTGCAGATCCTCATAGAACTGCTCTACTTCAGCATCTTCAGCATTTGTGGTTGGGGCGTATATTTGGATCACTGTGATGTTAGATGGCTTGCCCTGAATTCGAATTGAGATCATTCTGTCGTTTTTTGGGTTGTATCCAAGCACTGCTTTAGCCACTTTACTATTAATTATGAAGGCTACTCCATTTCTTCTGTGGTCCTCTTGTCCACAGTAGTAGATCTGGTGGTCATTTGATGTGAAGTGGCCCATTCCAGTCCATTTCAGTTCACTGACGCCCAGAATGTCTATCTTTAATCTTGACATCTCACCAATAACCACATCCAATTTGCCCTGGCTCATAGATCTTACATTCCAGGTTCCGATGGTGTGTTGATCCTTAGAACATCGGATTCGCCGTTCACCACCAGCACCGTCGGCCGCTAGCCGTCCTTTCGTCTTTGAGCTAGCTGCGTCATCACGTCTGGGGCTAGTTGAGCTCATCCTCTGTTCCTCCCCAGTAGCATTTTGACCATCTTCCGACCTGGGGGTCTCATCTTCCGATGGTATACCGACATATCTCTGGTTGTACTGATCCATTTAGTTTTCACGGCAAGAATACTGAGGTGGGTTGCCATTACCTTCCCCAGGGATCGCATTTAGTCTGACCTCTCTGTCATGACCTTCCCGTCTTGGGTGGCCCTTCACGGTTTAGCTCATGGCATCATTGAGGTGCTCAAGCTCCAGCACCACGACAAGGTAACGATCCTTTGCTGAAGATCATTATGCTGATGATACCCAATTGTATCTTTCAACCTCAGGCCAGCCAAGTGTCGATGTCTAGGTCTTGTCCCAGTGCCTGGAGGCTGTGTGGGCCTGGATGGGGAGAAACCATGTCTGACTCAATATAACCAAGAGTAAGTGGCTGTGGGTCTTGGGATCACCTAGTTCTGGGGCTATTCCATCTTTGACCTTGGAGGGGTTGCTCTTGCCCATTCAGGGGTGATGCACCAGTTGGGGGTCTTCATGGGCTTACAATTCCTACTCAGTGAGCAGGTGTCAGCTGTGACAAGGAAGGCATTTGTGCTGCTTCATCTGCTGAGCCGGTTCACTGCTTCCTGGATCAGGAGGCTCTTCAGACTCATACCTACTCACCTCACAACTTGACTATTGCAACATGGGGCTCCTCTTGAAGACTACTCAGAAACTTCAACTGGTCCAGAATGCAGCAGTGCAGGCAGCTATGGGCACAGCTCTGCAAGCTGCACTGGTTGCCAATTTATTTCTAGGTGTGATTCAAGACCTGTCATGTTCACCGTTGCGGTGTTTATGCATCGTAACGGTTTACTTGCCAAGGTGCTGATACGTGTACTGGCTGGGAGGGTGCTGCTGAGTGCCTTGTACTCAGGACGTGCTGGATTGTGCCAGGGAGGAATGTGTTTGGGCTATCTCTTAAATGTCAAGGTCTTTTTACCCGTTGATCAGCAGAGCTCGTTAGGAGCACCTGGGAATGTGGGGCTGTACTGTATGCGAGGGAGAGGGTGGGCTGAAACGATGATATTTAGTTTGAGTTTAGGCGCACTTTTCTCATTCTCAGCTTTTTGCCTGTTTGCACTCTCTTCTAAATAAACCCAGAACCTGAATTGTGATTTTGAGTCTGAGAGTTTTATTTGGATAAAGGCAATCATCACATAAAGCTGAGAATCATTATTTTAAACTAGCCTCGCTCTCTTTACCGGGAAATTTCCTTGCGAAAGGGGAACTAGCAATGGCCGAAGGGGGAAAAGACCCTACGAAGTTTGAGGAGGAAGCGGGACAACTTCCAGAGTCAACGTTCCCGAGCAGGGACCTGAGCCCTGTCCCAACCCACCCTACACCCCAGTCGGGGGACTCCAACTCTACGACAGGATCAAAGAACCCCCCGGCGGATGATGTGACGGGACAAGAACAATTTTTGTGGGATGCCCTGATGGACCCCTGACCCGGCACATTGCACTCCACCTGGAAGCTTCGCTGGCCAGACACTCCGAGTGCGGCGTGCCCTGATGTGTCAGGGAGCCCGCTACCTGAGGGGCCAGGGCTGGAGGACTCCGCCACACTGGATAGAATCAGGGTCCTTGAATCCAAGATCGAATCCATGGAGCATGTCTTGTGCTCCATGTCAGCTGCCTTTAGTGACCTGGTGAAATTTGTCCGTGGTCCGGAAGCAAGCGGCCCGCCTAGCCTCCCACCCTCACCGTCGCGGACGGCTGACAGGAGAACCCAACCACGAGACTTTCCATCAGGTCCACAAGGGTCCACTCCTGTTGGGGGCGCCCCTAGTCATCCATCCGCTGGGGTCCCACAACTCACAGGCACTCCCCGGGATTTCCCGGTGAAGTTTGATGGTGACCCTGCTAACCTCTCGTTCTTTCTCACCAATGCCGCCAGTTACATGAGACGCCCTGGCCACCTCTTTCCTTCAGAAGAAGAAAAGATCTCGGCGGTGGCCACGAAATTGAAAGGCAGGGCGGCTGACTGGTATGTCCAGCTGGCAGAGATTGAAGCGCCAGCCCTGGCCACCTTTGATGCTTTCTTGGCTGTGCTCAAGCGCTATTTTGAAGATCCCTTGGCTAAAGAAAGGTCTAAGGACGCTCTTAAGGAGCTAGTCCAAGGGCAGAAGCCTGTGGCTGATTATGCTCTTGAGTTCAAGGTGTTGGCAGGTAAAGTTCCTGAGTGGTCCGAGGCCACCTTGATTGATTGCTTTAAGGATGGCCTCAATCACGAAGTCCTGTGCTGGGTGCTTGGGCGAGACGATCCGAACTCTTTACATGACTGGATCTGCCTCGCTGGTAAAGCTGAACATGCCCAGCGCACCTTTATGATGGCCACCAAGGAAGACAAGCCTGCTGCCGCTGCCCGAGTGCCCTTTCTACCATCGACCTCGAGATGGGACACAGAGAAACAACGTCGTTTTGTCCGGGGACAATGCATCATGTGTGGAAAACAGGGTCACTGCACCATCAACTGCCCTAAGGCTAAGGCACCGGATCACCCGTCCAAGGTACCGCAAAAGCCGACTAAAAAACCCCTCAACCCTCCTCGCAGATTGACGGCGGCAATGGCTGCTGCTGACGATGAGGATGTCTACACTCCTGGAGATGATTTAACAGCCCTCGACCAGCCGGCGGAAAACACTTTCCACCTGCCTTAACTGGCGCCGTGGGGCAGGTGGTAGAATCCGGGCACAACTCAGAGCTGGTGAGTGCTGATTGCCCTATCCTCGCAGTCAAAATTGAATTGGGATTTCAATC
Source organism: Candoia aspera (assembly GCF_035149785.1). Taxonomy (NCBI): domain Eukaryota; kingdom Metazoa; phylum Chordata; class Lepidosauria; order Squamata; family Candoiidae; genus Candoia; species Candoia aspera. The sequence goes on along the minus strand of NC_086153.1, from coordinate 27,615,211 downwards.
CAAATCCATCAAGGTCTGGGCTTTACTGGACTCGGGCTGTTCCAGATGTTTGATCCATCTTGACTTAGTAAAGGCATTGGATTTGCCTTGCTTCCCTCTTCCCAAGCCACAGTGAGGGGGGGGGGGACCTGCCACACAATTTACTGGGGAGGTCGCTTTGCGTATGGGCTCTCATTTCGAACTCCTCCACTTCATCGTAACACCGGTGGGGAATCCTTTAGTTGTGTTAGGGATTCCAGGGTTCGCCACTGATAATCCTTACATAACTTGGCGGTCCCGATCTATTACCTTTGAGGATGGCTTCTATCAAGCTCCTCTTTTGGGATGTTCCATGCCTTTGACGGCGGGGTGGGCAGAACTTGTGGAGGCTGTAGCTGCTCTGTCCTCCTTAGAGGGTCTGCCACCTATGTACTCAGAGTTTGCTGATGTTTTGGGGGAGGAGCAGGCCGACCAATTGCCCCCCATCGTAAAACGGACTGTTCTATTGAGCTTCTTCCTGATGTTCCTTTACCAAAGCCGAAGATTTATCCTATGACTAAAAAGGAGCTTGCCACCTTGCAGGAGTTCATTGATAGAAACCTGGCTCGCGGTTTCATTGAACTGGCGAATTCGCCTGTTGGAGCCCCTGTTTTGTTCCGGGAGAAGAAGGATGGCACCCTCAGACTTTGCATGGACTACCACGGGTTAAATTCCACCTCCCTTTCCAACAAGTACCCTCTCCCTCTCGTCAAAGACATGCTCGCACATCTGTCCACTGGCAGAGTTTTTTCAAATTTGGACCTCCGCGAAGCTTATTATTGCATTCGCATTCGGGAGGGGGATGAATGGAAAATGGCTTTTAATTGCCCATTGGGTTATTTCCAGTATAAGGTTCTCCCTTTTGGTCTAGCAGGGGCTCCAGGAGTGTTCATGCAGCTTATCAATGAGGTTTTACATGATCATTTGTTTAAAGGGGTTTTGGTGTATTTGGATGATGACTTAATTTATACTAAGTCTTTAGCAGAGCATGAGCGACTTCTTAAACAAGTGCTCACCAAGCTTCGGAATGCCAAGCTTTATGCTAAGCTTTCTAAATGTGAATTCCATAAGTCTCGCTTGGATTACCTGGGTTACAGGATTTCAGACAAGGGCATTGAAATGGATCCTGTTAAGGTTCAGGCTGTGCTTACTTGGGAACGGCCTTGAACCCAGCACCAACTTCAAAGTTTCCTGGGGTTCGCCAATTTTTACAGATCCTTTGTCAGGGGGTTCGCGGAGATTGCTCTACCCTTAATGGATCTATTGCACACAAAGGGAGTGGGGGAAACACGCAAGGTTAAGAACCCGGGGGCCGTGCTCAATTGGACTCCCGCCTGTCAGGCTGCTTTTGACTGCTTAAAGGCGCTTTTCACTGAAGAGCCCATCCTTTCCCACCCTGACCCGGACCTTCCGTTCGTTGTTCAGGTCGATGCTTCTGATTTTTCTATTGGTGCTATTTTGTTGCAAAAGGATTCCGCTGGTCTTTTGAAGCCTTGTGCCTATCTTTCTCGGAAGTTTTCTGAAACGGAGAGGCGCTGGCATGTTTGGGAAAAGGAGGCTTTTGTTGTCAAGGCTGCCCTTGAGACTTGGGGGCACCTCTTCTTTCCCTTTCGAGGTTTGGACGGATCACTGCAACCTCAAGGCACTCCGTACCCCCAGACACCTCAGCCCGAAGCAAATTCATTGGGCTCAGTTTTTCAGCTGTTTTAATTTCCAACTTAAATTTATCCCAGGGAAAAAGAATTTTTTGGCTGATGCCCTGTCTAGATTGCCGCAGGACGAGGGCACAGTTTCCGATGTAATTGGCACTGTCCTCTCGGGTCCGCAATTGGGTCTTGTGGCTGTCACGCGTAGCAAGACTCCGGGCCAGCAGTCATCTCCTTCATCTCTGATTCCATCGCTTCCCACTTCAGTTCGCAAGCCAACTCCATTGTCCGGTGGATTGCGTTCTGCTTTTGTTTCTGCACTGCAGTCTGACCCCTGGCTTCTAGCTAATCCTGACAAGGTGTCCATTGAGCACGACCTCGCCTGGGTTGGGGGACGTTTGTATGTGCCTGATTCTCAACGTTCCACCATACTGGCTCGTTCTCATGACAGTAAGCAGGCTGGTCACTTTGGTTTTCTCAAGTCCCTCCATTTGTTCCGGCGGCAGTTCTGGTGGCCCACCCTCCAAAAGGATGTTAAAGCCTATGTGCCTTCCTGCCCTGTCTGCGCTATGTTGAAGCGTTCTGAAGGTAAACCGCAAGGGCTACTGCAGCCTGTGGCTGACCCTACCCACCCTTGGGAAGTGATCTCCATGGATTTTATTGTTGACTTACCCCCCAGTCAAAAGAAGACTGTCATTTGGGTGGTTAAAGTCTATTTTTCTAAACAAGCTCATTTTGTTCCCTGTGCTTCCATTCCCTCGGCACAACAGCTGGCCAAGCTTTTCTTGGTCCATGTCTACTGTCCCCATGGCTGCCCCTCTTGTTTGGTGACCAATAGGGGTACACAATTTACCTCGAGGTTTTGGCGGGCTTTTTTGAAGCTCATTGGCACTGAGCAGGCGTTGTCAACCTCTTGGCATCCTCAGACAGACGGATCTACTGAGGTCCTTAATGCCACATTGGAGCAATTTCTCAGATCGTACATCAACTATCATCAGGATGATTGGGTTGATCTGCTCCCTTTCGCTGAGGTCGCTTACAATAATGCTGTTCACCAGAGCACTGGGCAAATGCCTTTTTGCATTGTGTCTGGTTGTGATTTTGTTCCCATTCTGGAACTTCCCCAACCTCCCGCTGCGGCTGTTACCGCCTGTGATTGGGGCTCTCAGCTGGCTGATTCCTGGCCCATCATTCAGACAGCTCTTCGAGAGGCTCAAGCCGCCTATAAACGGCACGCTGATAAGCACCGGAGGAGGCAGCCCGCTTTTAAGGTGGGGGATTTGGTTTATCTCAGCCCTCAAAGAAACTGGCTCCTAAATTTATTGGACCTTTCCCTGTTACTGCGGTGCTCAATCCTGTCACTGTTCGTTTGGATTTGCCTCATAATTTGAAGCGCTTGCATCCTGTTTTTCACTGCAGCTTGCTCAAGCCTGCTCAGGACTCATCTCGTTGGCATCCATGCCTGCCTCCTCCTCCTCTGATCATGATTGATGGGCAGCAGCATTTCAAGGTTAAGGAGGTGCTTGACTTGCACCGGCTTCGTGGTTCCCTTCAGTACCTCGTCTGATGGAAGCACTTTCCTCATCCTGAATGGGTTGCTGCCCGGGATGTTCTGGCTCCTGATTTATTGCGTGATTTTCACGTTGCCTATCCTTCCAAGCCCTCTGCTTGATGCTTGTTTTTTTTTGGGGGGGGGGGCGATATGTCATGTTCACCGTTGCGGTGTTTATGCATCGTAACGGTTTACTTGCCAAGGTGCTGATACGTGTACTGGCTGGGAGGGTGCTGCTGAGTGCCTTGTACTCAGGACGTGCTGGATTGTGCCAGGGAGGAATGTGTTTGGGCTCTCTCTTAAATGTCAAGGTCTTTTTACCCGTTGATCAGCAGAGCTCGTTAGGAGCACCTGGGAATGTGGGGCTATACTGTATGCGAGGGAGGCGGTGGGCTGGTGTTTGAAACGATGATATTTAGTTTGAGTCTAGGCATGCTTTTCTCATTCTCAGCTTCTTGCCTGTTTGCACTCTCTTCTAAATAAACCCAGAACCTGAATTGTGATTTTGAGTCTGAGAGTGTTATTTGGATAAAGGCAATCATCACAAGACCTTCATGGTCTAACAAGCCCTACACGGCATGGGGCCCAGTGATTTCAGGGACTGCCTATCTTCTGTGGTATCTGACTGACCGATGGAAGCTGATAGGGTTGGTGTGCTCCAGCTTCTTTCCATTAAACTATGTCACCGGTCAGGGCCCAGGAATACTGCCTTCTCCGTCATGTTCACTGTTTCAATGTGCCTGGTACATCGTAACACTTCACATGTCATTTGTTAAGTGCGTGTTTGATTTGTAACACTTCACATGTCGTTTCTTAGTTGCGGGGTTGATTTGCAGGGAAGGGAGGCTTCCATAGCCCGGACTGTCATCTCTGGGTTGAGGGAATGGAATGTGTTTGGGTTTTCTCAAATGTTCAAGGTTGCTTTCCCAGGAATGGTGAAGACAGTTACTGGCACCTGGGAGGGGGTGGTTTGAACAGCTGGGTGGGGGGTGGTCTTATGGTTTGAGCCGAGGGTTCTTAATTTGTATTTGGCGCGCTTTTGCTCATTCTCAGCTTTCTCTGTACTTGCATACTAATCTTTCAATAAACCAGATTTCATGAAGTCCACTTGTGAGTCTGGCTCTGTTAGGTTAGGCAACCATTACATAAAGCTGAGAATCTTAAATCCTTACCGCTAACCTCTATCCAGAGCAATCTGTGAAGAATTAAAGTTAGTGATGACTGAGCCTACTCCTTACTCGGGGGAAAGCGAGTATTCAGATGCTGGGGAGCCAGATTCCACGGCTAAGAGGAGTGGAAAAGAACCCACTCCGGAGTCGGAGGACCTGTCGGGGGTTTCAAGCCCCAGTCCGGCGATCCAGAAGGTGGTGAAATCCAAAGTGGTGAAGAAAGCAGAAGAAGCACCGACTGAACAGGTGATGTGGGATGAGGAGCAGGGCCCTCTACCAGGGACGTCAAGAACGTCTTGGAAGCTGAGGTACCCGTTGTCCCCGAACGTAACCATGGCCGGTGAGAGAGGGTCAGAAGACTCTGGAACCCCTGTGAGAGTACAAGGGTGGGAAGCCAGGTTACAATCCCTAGAAGAAATGATGTTGAAAATATCGTTGGCTTTGTGGGACCCAGTCAGAGAGAGAAGGGAGCACCATTCCCGACAGTCATCCCCCTCTCCTCCCCCCTCGCCAGGGGTGAGGATGAGAGATTGGAGAAGGCATCGGGTGGGTTCGCCATCTGGCAGCCCCAGACGATCGTCCCCATCGCCCCCTCGGCATTCAGGTGACCGAGGAAGGAGAATGGAGAGAGGGGAGAAGAGACATCCCAAAGTCAGGATTTCGGATTCCCCCCCACCCCAGACAGAAGGTCGGTGGGTCCCAAGTGAAAGGCTGGGCAGAAGGAGAGGAAGAAGAGCTCGCTGGGTGCTAGATACAGGGAGTTTACGGTCAAGTTTGATGGGGACCCCACGAAGCTGTCATTTTTCCTGACGAATGCTAAGAGCTATATGGAGGAGTTTGGGACGCTGTTTCTTTCTGAGAGGGCTAAGATAAATGCTGTGGCCACCAAACTGGAAGGCAGGGCAGCTGATTGGTTCGTACAATTGACTGAAATGGAGGCCCTAGAATTGAACAAGTTCGAGGACTTCTTGTGGGCGCTCAAATTTCATTTTGCTGACCCGTTGGCAAAGGAAAAAGCTAAAGTGGCCCTGAGGGAGTTGATCCAGGGATCAAAGTCTGTTGTGGATTACGCCTTAGAGTTCCAAGCTTTAGCTGCAAAGGTGGATGATTGGTCGCAGACGACTCTGATAGAAATGTTCATGGATGGTCTGCGACCCGAGTTGTTGAGGTGGTCGTTGGGGAGAGCAGACCCCACCACTCTATATGACTGGATACAGCTAGCAGGGAATGTGGAGCAAGCCCATGCGAAGTTTGCTCAAAGCAAGAGAGGTCCCAAGCAAATGGCCATGATGATAGCTGCCAAGCCCATGGGCACCGCAGCCAGAACAGGGCAAATGGTGTGGCGGGAGGAGAGGGAGAGCCGCTACGCGAAAGGACAGTGCCTCTGATGTGGGAAGGAGGGCCACCGAGTGGCAGCATGCCCGAAAGGGAAACTGGAGGAGCGCCAGGGGAAACCCTCAGGAAAGTCACCCACCTTCCCCAGAAAGATGAAGGCGGCTGTGGCTGAGGGAGAAGAAGAGGAAGTCCCGTATTTCGGAGAGGTGGGGGAGCCCGAATTGCTTCAGCCGGCGGGAAACGCCAGCCACCTGCTCTAAAGGGCACCACTGGGCAGGTGGAAGAGGGAGGGTGCGACTACCCCTCGGTGAGTGGAAACTTTCCTACGTTGTCAGTGAAAGTTAGGTTGGGCTCCCGAACAAGAACTGTCGAAGCATGGGCGTTGGTCGACTCGGGGTGTTCCTGCTGCTTGATGCACCCGGACGTGGTGGATGCGCTGGAATTACCTACATTTCCCCTAAAACACCCTATGATTTTTACCCAGTTGGATGGCTCTACGGCGGGGGGAAAGGCAGTCACCCATTTTACGGACATGGTGGCATTGCAGATGGGCAGCCACCGGGAAGAGCTGCCATTTATTGTGGCGCCTGTGGGAGGGCCGTTGGACATTCTGGGGATGCCCTGGTTGGTCCAACAAAACCCACACATAAACTGGGTGCACCGGACTTTGACGTTTGGGGATGGGTTCTATCAAATCCCTATAGAAGAAGATGCTCCACAGGCTGCAATGGGGAGGGCGGTGGCGGTGACCCCACATCTCGCTGCTGCCCCCCTGGAGGGCCTGCCGGAGCAATACCAAAGTTTTGCAGATGTGTTTGGGGAAAAGGAGGTGGACCAACTCCCTCCTCACAGGAGAACTGACTGTGCAATAGAGTTGGTCCCTAATGCACAGCTGCCCAAGCCGAAAATCTATGCCATGACGCAGAAGGAGCTGGCAATGTTGCATGAGTTTGTGGACAAAAATCTAGCTAGGGGTTTTATTGAGCCAGCTAATTTGCCGGTTGGCGCCCCGGTCTTGTTCCGAGCAAAGAAGGATGGGACTTTGAGACTATGTACAGATTACCGTGGGCTCAATGTGGTCTCGATCCTAAACAAATATCCTCTACCCCTCTTAAAAGACATGCTAGCACATCTGTCTAAAGGGAAAATATTCTCTAAACTGGACTTGAGGGAGGCATATTTCCGTATCCACATATGGGAAGGGGATGAATGGAAGACTGCTTTTAATTGCCCTCTGGGATCCTTCCAGTACAAGGTTTTGCCATTTGGGTTGGCAGGGGCACCTGGAGTGTTCATGCAGCTAATTAATGAGGTGTTACATGATCATTTGTTCAAGGGGGTTTTGGTGTATTTGGATGATGTGTTGATTTACACTGAAACAATGGAAGAACATGAGCATTTGGTGAAACAGGTGCTTAGCAAACTACGAAAGGCAGAGTTGTACGCTAAGCTCTCTAAATGTGAATTTCATAAGAGACAACTTGACTATTTGGGGTACAGAATTTCTGATGCAGGGGTGGAAATGGACCCTGCCAAAATTCAAGCTATTTTGGACTGGGAGTGCCTGCGCACACGCAGGCAGCTCCAAAGTTTCCTTGGCTTTTGTAACTATTATCGCCCATTCATCCAGGGGTTCACAGAGATTGCATTGCCTCTAACTGATTTATTGAAAACCAAGGGGCGGGGCGACACACGGAGGGTGAAAAACCTGGGAGCTGTGCTCAATTGGACGCCACAATGCCAGTTGGCATTTGATAAACTCAAAAAATTGTTCACTGCTGAGCCTATCCTGCAACATCCTGATCCCGATAAGCCCTTTGTGGTTCAGATGGATGCTTCTGATTATTCCATTGGGGCTCTCCCGATGCAAGCTGATGCCACTGGTTGCCTCAAGCCTTGCACGTACTTGTCCCGAAAGTTTTCCGAAACAGAAAGACGGTGGCATGTCTGGGAGAAAGAGGCCTTTGTAGTGAAAGTGGCTTTGGACACTTGGCGCCACCTTTTAGAGGGGGCTAAATGTCCGTTTGAAGTGTGGACTGATCATAAGAATTTAGAAGCCCTCAGCACGCCTCGCAAACTCAGCCCTAAGCAGGTTCGTTGGGCTCAGTTCTTTAGCCACTTTAATTTCCAATTAAAGTTCATCCCAGGAAAGAAAAACTTCCTGGCCGATGCGCTTTCCCGCTTGCCTCAATATTCAGCACAAGCACCTGACGTGGAGATGCTTTGGACAGAGCCCCAATTGGGGATGCAAGCTGTCACACACAGCCAAACCCGTGGGCAGTTGCCCTCAGCATCAGTTTCTCCGGCTGCTAGAGCGCCGGCTGTTCCCTCCCAATTGCAGCAACAGTTTCTCTCTGAGCTGAAATCTGACACCTGGCTGCAGGTGAATAGAGACAAAGTTACTTTTGACAAAGGCTTTGCTTGGAAGCAAGATCGCCTCTATGTGCCTGACAGTTTACGAAAGGAAATCTTAAGGAGGCCTCATGATGATAAGCTGGCAGGTCATTTTGGATTTGTAAAGACCCTGCACTTGGTCCGCAGACAGTTTTGGTGGCCATCCTTAAGACGTGATGTAAAGGACTATGTTGCTTCTTGTCCAGTTTGCGCCATGTCAAAACGGAAGGGGGGTAAGCCCCAGGGTTTGCTGCAATCTGTTCCCAGCCCCTGCTGCCTTTGGGAGGAGGTCTCCATGGACTTTATTGTTGATTTGCCTCCCAGCCAGAGAAAGACTGTGATTTGGGTGGTAAAGGACTACTTTTCTAAGCAAGCCCATTTCATTCCATGTGCCTCCATTCTGTCTGCTCAGCAATTAGCCCGCCTTTTTCTAATCCACATCTACAGAATCCACGGGAGCCCCTCCCGTTTGGTCACGGATCGCGGGACACAGTTTACTTCCCAGTTCTGGTGGGCGTTTTTAAAGCTAGTTGGCACTAGACAAGCCTTATCCACTGCGTGGCATCCTGAGACTGACGGAGCCACAGGGGCTCTTAACGCCACTCTTGAGCAGTTTCTCCGCTCGTTCGCGAACTACCAGCAAGACAATTGGGTGGATCTCCTCCCATTTGCTGAGGTGGCATACAACAACTCCGTTCATCAGAGCACGGGTCGCACGCCTTTCAGTACTGTCTTCGGCCGGGACTTTGTGCCCATTCCCGACCTCCCGCAACCCACCGTTCCGCCTTTGTCTCCCTCGGATTGGGCCGCGCACTTGGCAGATTCCTGGCCAGTGATTCAACAAGCATTGGCTGACGCTCACTCCACTTATAAGTTGCATGCTGATAAAGAGCGTGCCCCTCAACCTACTTTTCGAGTTGGGGATAAAGTTTACCTCTCCACGAAATACATCAAGTCTCCATAACCCTCCAAGAAGTTAGCCCCTAAGTTTGTTGGTCCCTTTCCCATTGTGGGTGTTGTTAATCCTATCACATTTAAATTAGACCTGCCACACAGTCTTAGGCGTTTACATCCTGTTTTTCATTGCAGCCTACTCAAACCCGTTACCCGCTCCGATCGCTGGCACCCCCAGCCTTCTCCTCCCGCACCAATCATGATTGACGGCCAGCAACACTTTGAGGTGAGGGAGATCCTGGATTCTCGCCGGCTTGTGGCACGCTGCAGTACCTCATCCGCTGGAAGCATTTTTCTCACCCTGAGTGGGTGGCTGCTTGGGATGTGTGCTCTCCCCTTTTAGTTGCACGCTTTCATTCTGCTTATCCTTTGAAACCTGCGCCTTAGTTTTTTGGGGGGGGCAGTATGTCATGTTCACTGTTTCAATGTGCCTGGTACATCGTAACACTTCACATGTCATTTGTTAAGTGCGTGTTTGATTTGTAACACTTCACATGTTGTTTCTTAATTGCGGGGTTGATTTGCAGGGAAGGGACGCTTCCATAGCCTGGACTGTTATCTCTGGGTTGAGGGAATGGAATGTGTTTGGGTTTTCTCAAATGTTCAAGGTTGCTTTCCGAGGAATGGTGAAGACAGTTACTGGCACCTGGGATGGGGGTGGTTTGAACGGCTGGGTGGGGGGTGGTCTTATGGTTTGAGTCGAGGGTTCTTAATTTGTATTTGGCGCGCTTTTGCTCATTCTCAGCTTTCTCTGTACTTGCATACTAATCTTTCAATAAACCAGATTTCATGAAGTCCACTTGTGAGTCTGGCTCTGTTAGGCTAGGCAACCATTACATTCTCTGTCTTGGCGCCTGCCTTTTGGAATGGGGTTCCCCATGCGACCCTCTTGACATCCAGAGAGCACCTGTGCTCATGACAGAGCCCTGAAGATCTGGCTCTTCTCCCAGGCCTCGGGCTAGGCTGGCTGGTGCCCCCTTTGTGGGATGTCAGTAGTTGGCGGAATGTTTGGGTGTCTGCTGGTTCAACATCTTGTTCTTCTTTCATTTTCTTTGTTCGAGCCTAGTTCTGTTGTTTGTTTCGTTCTCTTATATTGTATTTACAGTATCTTGTTTTGGTGTATCGTCAGTGGCCCAGAGTTGGTTGTTTGGAGTTCGAATTGGATAAAAAATAAATAGAATTCTTTTTGAGGCCAGTGTGAAATATGGAGATTCTCTTGCAAGCTGCAACCAGCTTGAGAGAGAAGCAGCTGCCAAGAGGCAGTTTTTCCACCCTAGCTTTACTCTGCCTTGGGGTAATTCTCACTAGCGCCATCTATCTTCAGTGGCATACCATTGCTTTTCATCCTCTTTAACCATGGAGAGTGACACCGATGGAGATACTACAGACTGTGCTCTTTACTGGAAAGTTTTTCTAAAAAGCTGGTAAGAATGAAATGAATTCTAGGGCAACATCCTGGCTGTGTTGTATAAGGCACGTTACTAATGCAAAGAGTCCCATTCTTACTTTAGGTGAGAGTTATTATAATTCCTCACCAATCACAATTCCTAAGCTAAATGTTCAACATACATTAGAACAGGGAGTTAGTTTTCAAATGAAATCCAAGCTCAAGATGAGTTCAAGGTCTAGAACATTTGAAAATCAGTAGTATCAGCTAGACAGAATTTACAGCTTCCCTCATGATATTTCATCTTGATGTTCAAAGCTTGATGAATATGGAATCATTGGTCAAAAGCAACGGAAATGAACAAGACAAGAGTTAATGTGTAGCTAACCAGGAATGTCTATTAATGGGTGACTTCTCCTAAGTTCAGTTATTAATAAAACCAGACTTAATCAGCATTGAATTCCTCACCTAGAGAACGACTCTGGTGGATGTTGTGTCATGGTGGATACTTTGCTTAATTAGGAGGTTGCATGAAAACACATTTACACAACTGAGAAGTGGCAGGAGCAGCCATCTCTCTGCTGATATCTCTGTTCAGAAAGTAGTGAAAAAGGGCTGTATTCTGGCCCCTCTTCAGTGCTGATGTGAGTTCAATTGTCATTGCACTGGTAAGTCATGCCCAATGTGTGAGGTCCCTAAAGTAGGCAAAGCCAGGATTAAAGAGAACGTTAGAGCTTAATATCTTGCAAGGCTGAAGGAAGCCAAGGAAGGAGTTTGTGAGGAAAGCCTTGAAAGCAAGCATGTGTATTGAAGGATTTCTTGCTGAGAAATAACGGTGAGATAGCAACAGTATCCAGCAAACTTCATGTCCTCTGATGTAATGTGTGTGTGAAAGTGTGGAAATATGGAGAAACCAGAAGGCCTCAACTGACTTGGAATTTAGCAATCACAATTCCTAAGCTAAATAATCAACATACATTTGAACAGGGAGTTAGTTTTCAAATGAAATCCAAGCTCAAGATGAGTTCAACGTCTAGAACGTTTGAAAATCAGTAGTACGAGCTAGACAGAATTTACAGCTTCCCTCATGATATTTCATCTTGCTGTTCAAAGCTTGATGAATATGGAATCATTGGTCAAAAGCAACGGAAATGAACAAGACAAGAGTTAATGTGTAGCTAACCAGGAATGTCTATTAATGGGTGACCTCTCCTATGTTCAGTGACCTTACTTAACTCGTATCTAGACCAAGAATGATAATAATTAAGCCACTTCTTACTCCTTTACTGTTGAAGTCATCCTTCCCAAACAGGTGTTTTCCAGATACAGTGGCATCTTTTCAGCGTTTCGTTCTAAATGGATCATGTTTGTTATCCGTTGGTTATGTTTATGTTTGTTATCTGTTGGTTATGTGAAGACCAAGAGCAGGATTCCTTGTGTCCATTCTAGCGGTCAGAAAGAGCTGGGAATTAAATCTATCAATTTCTTGTTGACAGGCTTTCAGTTCTGAGGTGATGGAGAATGAACCATAGCAAAACCTTTTATTTCTTTTTTCTTTTCTTTTCTTTTATTTTTCAACTACTACGTGTATTTACAACATATTTTAGTTCCCTTTTATTTCTATTTTTATGTATCCTAATTTGAGCTCTGTAACTCTTTTACCTCCCCAGGTCCTGCTGTGATGCCTCGTCATGGCAGGGGAGGGGGATCCTCCCGGGAAGGAGGAGCGAAGAAGAAGGGGGTGGATGCCAGGAGTATATAATCCCAGCAGGGTTGCCCAAGGTCATTTCATCTGCCCAGCTAAAGCAAGCAGAAACCTTTAGTGGGCAGCAGTCATACAGGGCGATGCTGGAGGCAGATGATCACTTCAGTGACAGTTACAAAAAGATCATTTCATACTGCACTGGGGAATGCAATGGTAAATCCCTCCTATATTTTACAGAGAGCAGCAGATGGATAGACAATATAAAGTAATGGATGATATAATGCCAGATGCTGAGCCTCTCAGATCAGATAGCATCGACATGCTATGTGGAAGTGTTGAGGATCTTCTGGAGCACTAACAGGGCTTATGATGTGTCTAGATTAAAGCCTTTGGGACATCTAGTTGCTGAAGTTGCCATGCAGGAAAAGAAAATCTGAAGTTGCAAAGAGAGAATTACAGTGGGAATTAGTAATGTAAGAAGCAGGAATGTGGGAAGCTCAACACAGTGAAAGATTAAATGACTCCGCACTGCCATCTTAGGCATCAGTGGATTGAACCATACTGGAATTGGTCTCTGTCAGTTCAAAGGTCATATTGCTTACTATTCATGGCATGAACAGAAAGAAGGAATGGTACTGCTTTCATAATCAGGAAAGATGTAGTAAGGACAGTAGTTGGATACAATGCAATCAATGACCAGATAATATCAATGAGACTTTGTGGAGAACTCTTTAACATGATGATCATTCAAGTTGGTGCTCCAACCACTGAGTCAGAAGAAAAGGATTTTGAGAGATTTTATGATCAAGTTCAATTTGAAATCGACAGAATATAGAAGCAAGATGCGCTGCCTGTAATTGGAGGCTTGAATGCCCAAGTTGGAAACATTAACAGGGAAAATGTAGTTGGCTTGTATGGCTTAGGAAACCAACATGAAGCAGGAGACTGACCTACCAATTTCTGCCACTCCAATGAACCTCTATGCATTGATTCCCCCAGATGGAGTATTTAGAAATCAAATTGACTATATTATTGGTAAAAGAGGTGGGGGAGCTGAATTATAGCATCAAAGACATGGCCAGGTGCTGACTGTGGAACAGATCATAAACTGCTCATGTGCAAGTCCCAGTTCAGCTAAAGAAGAGGAAGAAGAAAGCCTGTCAGTTTCCACAATATGACCTTGAACATATACCCACCATTTTTAAGGAGAACATCAGGAATCACTTTGAAGCCCTGAACCTCAGCGATAGAGAACCAGAGGAATCATGGGATGAACTGAAAGACGTCATTAAGGATGAATGTGAAAAGAGATAGGCAAAAATGAAGAAAGAGAAGAAAGCAAACTGGATGTCAGAACAAGCCATGGACATTTCTCAGAAGAGAAGAGACTCCAAAGTCAAGAAAGATAAAACACTGAGGAAGGAATTCAACAAGGGATTCAGAGAGCTGTTGGAAGATACAAGAAACAGTATTGGAACAACATGTGTAAAGACATCAAAGATGGAAGCAGACATAGACAAACAAGGGAAGTCTTTCAAAAGATCTCTGAACTCAGAAGGAGGTTCCAACCTCAAACCGGTATGCTAAAAGAAGCCAATGGACAGATAGTGACTTATTCAAAGGAGATCAAAGGAAGCTGGAAGGAGCATACTGAAGCACTATACAGTAGAGATGTCAACATCTGTCATGTTCACCGTTTCAATGTCTTTGATACATCGTAACGTTTCGCATGTCATTAGCAGGATGCGTGTTTCATCTTTCTCGGGAGGATGGGAGTACTTATCTTTTGGCTTTGCTCTGGAATGTATTTGCATTATCTACTGTGCTCAAGGTTACTTTCCCAGGCTAGCAACTCTGACGATTGCTAGCACCTGTGCCGGGCGGGGATGTTACGAGGGAGGCGGGATACGTTTGCACCAAGGGTTTAAGTTTGTATTTGGCGCGCTTTTGCTCATTCTCAGCTTTCTCTGTATTTGCCTTTAGTTCCTTAATAAATCAGATTTCATATAGCAGCCTCTTGTGAGTCTGAGTATTTGGGCTAGGGCAATCATTACATAAAGCTGTGAATCTAAGATCCCAACTCCGCTGGCCCCTGTCCAGGAAAAGACAAGTTGTCTAACCCTGTGAGGGAGAGCGCCAGCGATGACCGAACCCGACATCGTGATGATGGAAGAAGGGGAACCGGACTCGACCGTGAGGCAGCCCGACCGACCGTCCCAGGGGGGGGAGCTGTCAGCCATCCTAGAAGAGGCGAGCTCCGAGTCGGAGGGTGAAGCCGGGGGTCTGAAAACCGCCCCGGAGACTACCGTAAATTCTCCGGGCGAGCTGGTCACCTGGGATGAGACCCAAGGGGATGCCACGGTGGCGGGGGGCCCATCCTGGAGGCAGAGATACCCATTATCCCCCACCGTGGTGCAGTGCAGCCAACGGAGGGCTCCCCCACCCCGGATCGTATCCGAGTACTGGAGTCAAAAATGGACTCGTTAGAAACTATACTGAAGCAGCTGAGCCTAGATGTGACCTTGTTGAGAGAAACCCGGGAAGGATCAAGCCAGCGGCATTCAACCCCTTCATCCCATGGGCGGTCCCCGGAGCAGCGATGGCCGGCGCGGAGGCGCGAGGGGGACCAGTCGGTCCAGATGGAAACAGCAGCATCGCCGTGAGCCCGGGAGGTACCAACCCCTGCAGCCCCAGTGGCGGGGCGCAGCCCGGCGGGGGGGGGGGGGGATGAGAGACTTCCCTGTCAAGTTTGATGGGGACCCAACCAAACTCTCATTTTTCCTGACGAATGCTAAAGCCTACATGGAGGAATGGGGGTCGCTTTTTCAATCGGAAAAGGCAAAGATCATCACCATTGCCACCAAACTGAAAGGGAGGGCGGCAGACTGGTATGTCCAGATGTGCCAGTCGGAAGCGCCTGAACTGGAGAAATTCGATGAGTTCCTCTGGGCATTGAAACAACACTTCGAGGATCCCTTGGCGAAAGAGAGGGCAAAGCGAGCTCTGAAGGAACTTAAGCAGGGGTCAAGATCCGTGGCTGATTATGCACTGGAGTTTAAAGCGCTTGCTGGGAAGGTGGATGACTGGTCCCAAGCCACCATTATCGAGCTATTCAAGGATGGCCTGAATACAGAGGTGCTGCACTGGTCCTTGGGGAGGGACGACCCATATACGCTGTACGAATGGATCCAGCTGGCGGGGAGGGCTGAACATGCCCATGAGATCTTCGCCCATCGAAAGACCGCCAAATCGGGGCGGGAGGTGAAGCCCAGCCGCCCATCGAGCACCGGGGGGAGACCAGGACAACGACCCTGGGATGAGGAGCGAGAGAAGCGGTATGCAAAAGGCCTGTGCCTGAGATGTGGTAAAGAGGGGCATCGAGTGGTGGCGTGCCTGAAGGCAAAGGGAGAGGAACAGCTCGGAAAGCCACCGACGAAGTCCCCTGCCCTGCTGAGGAAGCAGAAAGCCGCGGTGGCTGAAACCGAGGGAGACGATGCAATGTTCTACGAGGATGAGGGTGAGCCCGAAATCCTGCAGCCAGCGGGAAACGCCAGCCACCTGCTTTAAAGGGCGCCGCAGGGCAGGTGGTGGAAGAAGGGCGCGAGCCTTCATCGGTGAGTGGCAGTTACCGCATTCTCACGGTGAAGTTGAAGTTGGGCTCCCAATCCAAGACTGTAGAAGTATGGGCCATGATTGATTCGGGGTGTTCCCGGTGTCTAATGCACCCCGATGTGGTAGCGGCTTTGGAGCTACCTACTTTCCCTTTACAGCGACCCATCGCCTTTACACAGCTGGATGGGTCCATGGCAGGGGGCAAACTGGTCACCCATTTCACAGGGCGGGTAGCCTTGCAGCTGGGCAGCCATCGGGAAGGTTTGTCTTTTGTCGTGGCTCCAGTAGGGGGTCCCTTGGTGGTGTTGGGGGTGCCCTGGTTGGTGCAGCAAAATCCCCAAATAAACTGGGTTTACCGGACTATCACGTTTAGGGATGGGTTCTACCGAGCGACTGAGGGGAAGGGTGCCCCAGAGGAGATGGTGGGGGTTGCGGCAGCTGCGACTCCGCATTGCCCGGCCCCTCCTCTGGAAGGCTTGCCAGCAGAGTACAGGATGTTTGCTGATGTGTTTGGCGAAAAGAAAGCCGACCAATTGCCCCCCCATAGAAAGACGGACTGTGCCATTGAACTGGTGCCCAACACCCAATTGCCCAAGCCAAAGATTTATTCCATGACACAAAAGGAACTGACTCTGTTGAGAGACTTTGTGGACAAAAATTTGGCGCGCGGATTCATCGAGCCGGCGAATTCACCGGTGGGGGCGCCGGTTCTCTTTCGCCCAAAAAAGGATGGGACATTGAGACTTTGTACCGATTTCCGCGGATTAAATGCCGTCTCAATTTCCAACAAATATCCCTTGCCATTGATCAAGGACATGTTGTCACATCTGGCTAAGGGAAAGATCTTCTCTAAACTTGATTTAAGAGAAGCCTACTATCATGTACGAATCAAGGAGGGAGATGAGTGGAAAACTGCCTTCAATTGCCCGTTGGGAGCCTTCCAGTATAAGGTGTTACCTTTTGGTTTGGCTGGGGCCCCTGGGGTATTTATGCAATTGATCAATGAAGTACTGCATGAACATCTGTTTAAAGGGGTATTGGTGTATTTGGATGATGTATTGATTTATACCGAAACCATGGAAGAGCATGTGTCTCTGGTAAAAAGAGTGCTGAGTAAACTCAGATCAGCAGAATTGTATGCCAAACTGTCTAAATGTGCATTTCACCAGACACAAATTGACTATTTGGGGTATAGAATTTCAGATAAAGGCATAGAAATGGACCCTGCCAAGGTGCAGGCTATCATGGACTGGGAAAGCCCCCGCACCCGCAGGCAACTTCAAAGTTTCCTGGGGTTCAGCAACTACTACAGATTATTCATAAGGGGATTCGCTGAAATTGCCTTGCCACTAACCGAACTGCTCCGAACCAAGGGTGTGGGAGATACTCGGAGAGTAAAGAATCCAGGGGCGCTGTTGCGCTGGACGCCTGCTTGTCAAACGGCGTTTGAGCGGCTTAAAGCAGCTTTTGTCAAAGAGCCCATTTTGCAACATCCTGATCCCTCAAAACCTTTTGTGGTGCAGGCGGATGCCTCCGATTATTCCATTGGGGCATTGTTGATGCAACAAGATGGGACAGGATGCCTCAAGCCATGTGCCTACTTGTCCCGCAAGTTCTTCGAGACTGAGCGACGTTGGCATGTATGGGAAAAGGAGGCATTTGCAGTAAAAGCCGCGTTAGAAGCCTGGCGGCATCTGTTAGAGGGGGCGAATCATCCCTTTGAAGTGTGGACCGATCATAAAAACTTGGAGGCTCTTAGTACCCCTCGAAAACTGAGCCCCAAACAGGTCCGTTGGGCTCAATTTTTTAATCGGTTCAATTTTCAATTGAAGTTTATTCCGGGGAAAAGGAATTTCCTGGCTGATGCGTTGTCAAGGCAACCTCAGGACTCTGGGGCAGCGCCAGAAGTGGTTAGCACCCTGTGGACAGCGCCCCAATTGGGTATGCAGGCTGTGACGCGTAGCCAAACACGCGCGCAGCAGCCACCCGCTGCGGACGCCGCCCAGCCGAGCGCTTTGTCAATTCCTTCCCAGTTGCAACAAAAGTTTCTAAAAGAACTGAAAACTGATACTTGGTTGCTTGCAAATAAAGACAATGTTACTTTTGACCGAGGCTTCGCTTGGAAATCTAACCGCCTCTACGTCCCTGAAAGCCTCAGAAAAGACCTGTTACTACGTTCACACAATGACAAACTGGCAGGTCACTTCGGGTTTGTAAAAACCTTGCACCTTGTTAGGAGGCAGTTCTGGTGGCCCACATTACGTAAGGATGTCAAAGACTATATTGCCTCCTGCACTGTTTGTGCGATGTCTAAACGCAAGGTGGGGAAGCCCCAAGGACTACTGCAGCCGGTGGCTGCCCCTTCTTGCCCCTGGGATGAAATCTCCATGGACTTTATTGTTGAGTTACCACCCAGTCAACGCAAAACTGTCATTTGGGTGGTTAAAGACTATTTCTCAAAACAAGCCCACTTCATCCCTTGCGTGTCCATTCCGTCGGCACGTCAATTGGCCCGCCTGTTTCTGGTACACGTGTACAGGCTACACGGATGTCCCTCCCGCTTAATTTCGGACAGGGGCACACAATTTACCTCACAATTTTGGCAGGCGTTCCTCAAATTGTTAGGAACGAAGCAAGCCCTGTCCACGGCTTGGCACCCCCAGACGGACGGGGCCACAGAGTCTTTAAATTCTACTCTGGAGCAGTACCTTCGAGCTTTTGTGAATTACCAGCAGGACAATTGGGTAGACCTCCTCCCTTTTGCCGAAGTGGCTTACAACAATGCAGTGCATCAAAGCACCGGCCAAACCCCATTTCGGGTGGCCCAAGGCAAAGACTTTGTACCTATCCCTGATCTACCGCAGCCTTCAGGCGGATCGGCCACTCCGGGTGATTGGGCGTCGCAACTGGCAGACTCCTGGCCAATGATTCAAAAGGCACTAGCTGAGGCACAATTGGATTACAAACAGTATGCTGATCGGAAGCGTGCTCCTCAGCCGGCGTTTCAAGTAGGGGACTCGGTTTACCTTTCCACCAAGTTCATAAAGTCCTCACAACCTTCAAAGAAACTGGCCCCTAAATTTGTGGGTCCTTTCCCAATTACCGCTCAAATTAACCCTGTGACTTTTAAACTTGACTTGCCTCATAACCTCAAGTGCTTACACCCTGTTTTTCATTGCAGTTTGCTCAAACCGACTATTCCTTCTGACCGCTGGCATCGCCAACCTCCACCTCCAACCCCCATCATGATTGACGGTCAGCAACACTTTGAAGTGAAAGAAATTTTGGACTCTAGACGCCTTCGCAATACTCTGCAATATTTAGTTCGTTGGAAACATTTCCCTCATCCGGAGTGGGTCGCTGCATCAGATGTGGCTTCTCCTGTCCTGGTTGCCCGTTTCCACTCTGCTTATCCCACTAAGCCGGGTCCCTAAGGATATTTTTGGGGAGGCGGTATGTCATGTTCACCGTTTCAATGTCTTTGATACATCGTAACGTTTCGCATGTCATTAGCAGGATGCGTGTTTCATCTTTCTCGGGAGGATGGGAGTACTTATCTTTTGGCTTTGCTTTGGAATGTATTTGCATTATCTACTGCGCTCAAGGTTACTTTCCCAGGCTAGCAACTCTGACGATTGCTAGCACCTGTGCCGGGCGGGGATGTTACGAGGGAGGCGGGATACGTTTGCACCAAGGGTTTAAGTTTGTATTTGGCGCGCTTTTGCTCATTCTCAGCTTTCTCTGTATTTGCCTTTAGTTCCTTAATAAATCAGATTTCATATAGCAGCCTCTTGTGAGTCTGAGTATTTGGGCTAGGGCAATCATTACAACATCTAAGATACCTCAGAAGAGATTCCCTACTTACAGGAATCATCAGCACTAGAAGTTGAATTAGATCAGCCCTCCTGTCATTACCAGGTTGGAAGGCTGGAGGAACGGATGAAATACCCACTGAAATAGGACAAGCAACGGAAGAAGAATCAGTCAAGATATGCCAGCAAATCTGCAGAATGACACAGTGGCCAACAAATTTGGCTACATACTAATATCAAAAAAGGCGTCTGAACAGAGTGTGCAAACTGTCCCACAATGTGCTTAATTTCACATGTTTGCAAAAGAATGCTTAGGATCATCCCACACAAAGTAGAGCCCTAGGTGGAAAAAGAGATGCCAGAAGATCGAGCTGACTTTAGACAAGTCCAAGGAACATGAGACATTACTGCCGATGCATGCTGGATAATTGAGCAAGCCAAAAAATATCCCAAAGAAGTTACTAGGTGCTTCATTGATCATAGAAAGGCCTTGGATTGTGTCAGTGACATCAGGCTGTAGAAATTCTGAGAAAAATGGGAATCCCAGAACATCTCATTGCCCTGATGAGAAACTTAAGTAAGGGAAAGTAAGGACGTCACAGTACTTACAGAACATGGTGAAACAGCCTGACTCAGGGTTGGCAAAGGAGTGTGACAAGGTTGTAAACTGGAGAAAGATACATCCATAACCTGTGCTGTGTCGATGACACTACCTTGATAGCGGAAAATGCAAAGGACCGGCAAGCTCAAGTAATAAAAGTCAAGGAGGAAAATGGGAAAAAATGGGACTATAAATCTTTAAAAGGTGAAACGAAGGACAACAGGGAGAAGAACCGGCCTTAGAGCTGACATGGAAGACATCAGTGGTGGACGGCTTCTGCTTTTAGGATCAACCATCAACGGCGACAGAACAAGTAATCAAGAAATATGCCGCAGAGTAGCCTGGGGTGGAGCAGCCACGAAGGCCTTTGCAAAGATATTGACATGCCGTGATGTGTCCATAGCTACAAAGATCAGAATCTTTTATTTTAATAGTACTTTTATTGTTAGGCCTGGCTGTATTTTGAGTTCTTTGAATTAGGTTTGAATACTTTTGGTTGGATTGCATTTAACTTGCATCTTGCTCTGTCTCTCCCTGTCTGCTTGTTAGTGCTGGACTGGAGCATTGTTTGAAACATTTCTAATAGATGTAAGATATGTAAGTAGTCAAGAATGACTTGTTGGCACATAATCAATCAATCAATCAATCAATCAATCAATTTGTTACTTGCAACCATCGCTTCCTTATGCCAATCAGTTCAGTTGCATGTCCACCAGGTGGGCATTTTAAATCTGTGAAAATATTTACTGAAAGCCTTTAATGGTTTTGCCTTTGTCAGAAGGATCATAGAATGAAACAGCTGGAAAAGGCCATCTGAACCACTGAGTGCAGGGAATGGATTGACAAAGGGGAAGGGAGGTGACTTTTGAAGAATTGGGTACATTTGGCTGGAATTCCTCTCTCTAGAATAACAATCTACAGGCCCTTCTAAAGTATCCATAGTTGCTATTTTGTTATCTAACCATATAGTTTGAATCTGTATGAACAAGACTGGAGCTGACCTCAATATTCTTCTTGACAATAGCACTCTCATTGTAGGCCTGGCTGTATTCTGAGTTCTTTTAATTTATTTTTGTATACTTTTGGTTAGATTGTATTTAATGTGCATCTTGCTCTCTCTCTGCCTGTGTCCTTGTTGGTGCTGGAATGTAGCACTGCTTGAAACTTTTGAAAGCTGATTGTGCTTAGGACTGGAGAATCACCAATCGAAGGGAATATTTGTAGCTTAGGGTTGAACTGTGGAGTCCTTGGTGCTCTCTGAGCCTTGTTGTTTTCTTGCAGAGGTTTCATTGCCAGACTAGGCAACATCTTCAGTGCAAAGAGGGAGTGGGCCTTGCTCTCAGTTTATATACCGTGGCTTGCCCTGCTTGTGTTGGTAGGAGTGTTGTTCTCTCCTTGGGAGTTCTTTGATGGGGCTGCTGTTTGCTGCTTGGTTGATTACCTGAGTTACTAGTTCCTTGATTAGGGTGTATTGTGCTGTTTGATGGTTCCTCTGGTGTTAATCCTAGGGTTGATTTTTGCATATCTGGGTGTTGATTGCTGGCAAGGGAGTGTACTGGTCTTTTGGCGTGTCCATTGTCTCTTTTGAATGGTATGTCAGTGTTGTTTACCTCTATGTGTCTGTTGATGGCTGCTTTGTCTGAGTGCCAGGCTTCCAGGAATTCTCTGGTGTTTTTGATTTGGCTTGGTTTAGGATGCTCACAGTTTCCCAGTTGAAACTATGGTTGAGGCTGTCCATGTGTTGTGAGATTAAGGAGTTCTCATCGTGTCTTCTGACTGCTAGTTGGTGTTCGTGGTTTCGCTCTGCTAGTCTTCTGCCTGTCTGTCCTACATAGTGGCTGTTACAGTCTTTGCACTGTGTGTTGTAAATAACTCCTGTTTTTTCTTCCTCGGCTATTGGGTCTTTTGGGTTGCTTAGTATGTTTTGAAGAGTTTTAGTTGGTTTATGTGCTACAGTGATGCCATGTGGTTGTAACAGTCTGTTGGTGGTTTCTGAGATGTTTCTGATGTATGGCAGCATTATCCTTTTCATAGTTTCCATTGGTTGGGTTGTAGTGGGTTGGGTGGTGAGGCGCTTTTTGATAAAGTTGAGCGGGTATCCATTTTGTTGGAAGATGCTGTACAGATGATCTTTTTCTTTTTTCTGGTGTTCTGGGTTGCTGCAGTGTGTAAGTGCTCGTCTGAATAATGTTCTTACACAGCTTCTCCTGTGGGAGGTTGGATTGTTACTTTGGTAATGGAGCACTTGGTTGGTGCGGGTAGCTTTCCTGTAGACTTGTGTTTCCAGCTTACCATCATTTCCTCTACTGATGAGGATGTCCAGGAATGGTAGTGAGTTGTTGTTTTCGTCCTCCCTTGTGAATGTTATTCCATTAAAGATGTTATTGATGGTTTTGTGGGTTTCTTCCAGTTGTTTCTTTTGTATTATGACAAAGGTGTCATCTACATACCGGATCCATACTTTGGGTTGTATGTGTGGGAGTGCTCTGACAGCGAGCTAATAAGCTGAGCTTACTTGGCAGAAGGGTTTTGCCACCTATCTCTTGGCACATGGCCTGCCCTCTCCTGTGCCCTGCTTATAGCTAAAAGGTTTTGGAACAATAAATGTGTGGCCCCACTCCTCAATAGTCTGCAGAGTTGACATTAATTAGCACCTTGCAAACAAATTACTAATCAGTGTAGATTAGCTATGCATGATTATAAGGAAGTATGGCAGCCATTTATTAATATGCTTACCAAGAAACCTTTATCTGTCTATCATCTATCCCTCCTCCTCCTCCTCCTCCTCCTCCTCTCCATCATCTCTCTCTTTCTCTTTCTCATCTATCGATCTATCCTCATCATCCTCATCCTCATCATCACCATCCTTCTCTCCCTCTCCCTCTCTCTAACACCAAACTTCAAAGCTGTCGATATTCTTCTTATCCTGCTTTGTCGAAGTCCCATTTCCTGCAAATGAATGAAGCTGGTAAGGAGCCACCAATGGTTCCCACAGTAAGCAGAACTGTTCAGTCAACAGAGATCAGGCCCCTTATAAGGTATCCATTGACTTGGAAAGACAGAGAGAAAAAACCCGGGATTTCAGTGCCTTGAAGCCCTGAGATATCTACTGTAAGGGTTTTGGTTTCTGTGGACTTCAGTGGACAAGTCTGAATAAAGTCTGCAGTTTTATGGCAGAAAACAAAATCAATAGACTGTTTTTCAAATGTTCTTAAGATCCATACCGTAAGCAAAAACATACCCCCGTGAACAAGTCTTTCGTATTTTGCTTCCTTCTTTTCTGCAGTAAGTAAAGGGATTCATTCAGCTGCATCGTATCCACGGATATTTTGCATAGTTAGCCGATAGGAGCCAAGTGTACAGGGAGCTGAGATTGTGCTCTGTGTTATGAAGCCTGACCAGGAAAACCAGAGGAGGTGCAGCTGTTTCCTTTACCTAAAAAGCTAAGAAGGATGCAGAATACCTAGAGGCCACACAGCCTTTCTGGCAACACAACTCTCTGAAAATCACAATAGACTCCTGCAGATTCTATTTCTGTATAGTGATGCTTTGGATTTGGTCCTTGGGTTGAGAGTTTAACAAGTACTTGGTAGCAATGTGAAGAAAGAATTATTTTTTTTTCTAAGTTGCCAGGTGGCTTCTGCTGCAAGGTGGCTTGTGCTGTAGCTACCTCTGAGGCTGAAACAGACACTGCTGCTTTAATGGGTCACTGAGAGGTGATGGATTTGCCCTCCTACATCCACTGCTTTGCAATCCAATTGGAAGCATTGCACAGCCCTGCTAATTGACCCCTGAAGTAGCCACTGTAATGAGTTCATTGTTTTATCGCATTTTTATTCTTTCTATTCATCAAGTTTATTCATGGTACTCTCTCTGCTCCCACCAAACCCGACATTTATTTCCACAAGCCTGAGGGAGTTTAGGATGAGCAGAAACAACTGGAGCAGCAAAGGGGTGGCCCTAGGCTACCAGCTAGCAACTGGGGTCCTAGCAAATCATATTGCTGACACCCACAGAAATATCTGAATTTCTTTCAAAACTTTTAACTGAAATTAATGTACCCCTTTGCACTTGGTTTCCTTTTATAGTTTGTCTCTTGTTTGCGTTCTGAAATGAAAGTAATTATATGAAGTAATATAAATAAGTAATTATATGAAACTATTTTCTGCAGTCTTTCTGAAAGAATGTTTGTTTCCTGCCTAAGGTGGTCATGGTTTAAGGGATACTTGGTTCCTTTTTCCTTTTCTTATATAGTCCCCATTCTCTTTCTCTTGTGGAGAAACTCAGAATCACCTTGGATTGTAATTTGCAAAAGGAAAGGGGGTGCATTAACAGCAGAGAAAGGTATCTGGGGCGGGAGGAGGAAACAAACAGCTAACAACAGTAGCATTTGTGAGATGGGCGGCTATATAAATTGGATAAATAAACAAACAAACAAACTTTTCATCTTCCTTTCCCTATATTGAGGTGAGGTCTTGGAGAATTTGTTCTCTGTCACTCTAAGGACCCAATACACGTACAAAGACTATAGGACAGCAAATCCTCCCTGTTTGCTGCTTGTAAAAAGAGGAAGCCCCAGCAGGAGATCCTGTCCAAGGATATCCTTACTAAAGCCCCAGATTGCTTTCACTAGCCTTCACCCTTTCAGGGCTGGGCCCACACTCAATGGCTGCCCAAGATATCCTGCTGGAAATGGCTGAGGGTGCTTGTGCTGGTTTTGGGAGTTTCTCTTACCTTTCATCCATCGCTCTGAAGCCTCCCTGGGTGCCCCTCCTGCCCAGTGTGAGAAGCCCCTCGGGAGGAGGCCCCTCACGTTACCTCACTTGGGATGCGATGGAAGTGTCAGCTGCCATGGAGGTTATAGAGATGGAGAGATGGTTTCTCACTGAAACACACGACATTCCCCACAGCCATGGTGACCTTATAACATAACGTGTCTTCACACAGCATCAAAATATGACTTAGCTATGCAGTCAACCTAGTCTTAGACCCAAACTCAATATGGCTGTTCAACATTTGCCTGGGACACCTCTAGTTGTGGGCTGGCAGCTGAGGGAAGTGCCTGTTTACCTGGCATAGCAACAGACTTGGTTACCTGAATCATCAGAGGGATCCAGCAGGTGTAGGAACTCCACCCTCTGCCCATGGACTCTTTTATTCAACTGAACGCAAACTGCGAGAGAAAAGGGAGAACATTTCAGGGCATATTAGACTAGCCCACCTCCTTTCTCCTCCCTGCCTGCAATATAATCGCTCTGAGAAAGGGTCCTAAGAGGGAGGGATGAGGACAAGAGGGGGAAAAGGAGACTTAGTTGAAATACGAATGCAACGATTTCGGTGTTCCATGCACCCTGCCCATAAAACGGGGCAGAGCAATCAAGTTACGAAGAGTTGCTGCAGTGAGAAAGACGTACTGAGGAGGTCCTCCGTGGAGTCAGGTTCTGAGCCTGGGTGGGGGTGGGCAATGGGTAGGAAGTGGGGGGAGAGGCATTCAAGGCAACGAGTGGGAAAGGCGCTGATTCAGCCACATCTCCCCAGCTTGGCCCTGAGGGTGGAGCCCGTTTCTGTGGACTACAGATGATCCCCCCAACCCCACATAGCCTTGCTACAGGCCCTCATGAAAGGTGCACATGCAGAAACAGGAGTCAGTTAACAAGAGACACACTAAATATTAGCAGACAAGTGAGACTGAAAATGGTAAAATTGGCAGCTCTGCAAAGAGAAAGAAAGAGAGAGAGAGAGAGAGAGAGAAAGCGTTTAATTATGTGGTTCTTTGCTCAAGAGCTGCAGGACGCAGGTGATGAGGAAACCCTGGAGGCCAACTGTCTCCCTAAAAGTGCCTTGAAGCCTAGAAATACCGTTGAGCTCCTGCTATTATCCAAGAAACGGCCGATTATCTTGTGCAACGAGTGTGTGCAGGAAGGGTAATGAGGAAACCTGAGGGCCAAACTGACTTGGTGTCTTGTAATCAAGTGGATTAAGGTAAAGAATAAAATAAACTAGTGCAGACTAGTGCTGACATCGAGGTCTAGAGAAGATTGAGGAGCGCTGTTTGAAAAGAATAGGATGGAAGCTGCCAAAGATACTGTGTGAAGAAGTTCAGCCGTTGGTATAGGCAGAGGAAGAGACCAGGACTGTTATTTCTTATTTATTGTTGTGGCATTTTGTTACTTGGGATCCAAGGTTAGGCTTGGGAGAAGGAACCTTTTAGGATCACTTCTCTCAGTAAACTTGCCACATGGAAACTGAAGCTATGATAAAAGATGCCACAATGTTTGGATAATTTCCTTCTGAACCAGGCCCCATGTTCCATACATTTCACTGGAGAGACAGATGGTTTTACTGCTGGCATTCCCTTCCTAGGGAGTCTGGCTTGGTAACTGTACTGATGTCATGTAGGCAAGAGGTGAAGCCATTTCAACAAGTTTAGCATTTTAGCATTTCTGTCATCTTGACGCTTTTATCAGTCATTCAAAAGACGGAACTGAGTGTAAACTATCAGGAGGACACTTCCAGACATCCTTTTTCCACCCCACAATCCCTCAAAAACAACTTTTTAGATTTTTTATCCCACCTTTTATCATCATCATCATCATCATCATCTTCAGCAAAGGATCGTTACCTTGTTGTGGTGCTGGAGCTTGAGCACCTCAATGACGCCATGAGCTAAACCGTGAAGGGCCACCCAAGACGGGAAGGTCATGACAAGGAGGTCAGACTAAATGCGATCCCTGGGGAAGGGAATACTGGCAACCCACCCCAGTATTCTTGCCGTGAAAACTAAATGGATCAGTACAACCAGAGATATGTCAGTATACCATCAGAAGATGCGACCCACAGGTCGGAAGATGGTCAAAATGCTACTGGGGAGGAACAGAGGATGAGTTCAACTAGCCCCAGACGTGATGACGCAGCTAGCTCAAAGCCGAAAGGACGGCTAGCGGCCGACGGTGCTGGTGGTGAACAGCGAATCCGATGTTCTAAGGATCAACACACCATTGGAACCTGGAATGTAAGACCTATGAGCCAGGGCAAATTGGATGTGGTTATTGGTGAGATGTCAAGATTCAAGATAGACATTTTGGGCGTCAGTGAACTGAAATGGACTGGAATGGGCCACTTCACATCAAATGACCACCAGATCTACTACTGTGGACAAGAGGACCACAGAAGAAATGGAGTAGCCTTCATGATTAATAGTGTACTTCTCCACCACTCACGTTTCCACCTCCAAATCTCTCATAAGGCTGCTTGAATTTGATTCCTGATTATTCACCCTGAAATGCAGAGAACATGAAGAAACCCATGAACCCATCAGTGCTCAAACTCTCTCCATCCAGTTGACCAACAGGAGAGAGCATTTTTTTAGTGGATTCAAAAAAATGTCTGATTGAAAACTATGTGACAGAAAGTTGCTTACCAAAAACCTCACAAAACAAGTGTACAACCAATCCCAAACCCCAAACCTCCAGCCTTAGCCTTATTTCATTTCAAAACCCATGTGGCTTCTGAAGGAGAAATGATAATCATGTTGATAATTTTGCAGAAGGGCACTTCCTTAGCTTTGAGCATGGCTGCATACCCTTGACTGATCTGAAAGTCTAATTAGAGTTGACCAATTTGGCTCTGGCAAAGTGGTTCTGTATATATGATGAAAATCTGTGTGAATGTGTTCAGTTTGCGTCCAGTAAAGCCATTTCATTTTTTAACCCCCCTTACAAGAAGATACAAAGTTCAGGTGAGCCTCCAGTGGGTCAAGGATAGAGGAATGACTGGCTTCTGGCCAGGAGGGAAGGTGAGCTTCAGTTCCTCGATGGGACAGTGGATGGCCCAGAAGATGTGAAGAACCACGGCAATTGAAAAGAAATTAACAGCTTTTCTGCCATTTCAAATAAAGCAGAACATGAGAAATAACTTCATTTCCAAGAACCGTTCTGGGATTCACCAAGTCAGAGTGAATCCTGAAGGAACCAACCCCTTTGATGGCTTACCACGTACTCTGAATTCCTCTTTCCTGCCTCTTTTTTTGGGGTGGGGGGATAGAGATGGGTGGGGGAATCCATGTGGGAGAAAATACTATAGGGATAAATGATGTTGCTTTCTCTTTCCTGTGTTGGTGGATCCATCCCATACTTTATACCAGGATGGTGTGATCCGTATTGAGGAGACACCATTCACTTAACCAGCAATTACTTGAATTATTTTATGGAAATAACAGGCCCGGTACATGGAAAGCAGAGAGCCAGTTTGGTATAAGGGTTTAAGGCACCTGGCTAGAAACTGGGAGACCGTGAGTTCCAGTCCTGCCCTAGGCACAAGGCCGGCTGGGGACTTTGGGCCAGTCACGCTCTCTCAACCCTAGGAAGAAGGCCATGGGAACCACTTCCAAAAATCTTGCCCACAAAACTGCAGGGACTTGTGCAGGCAGTCGCCAGGAGTTAATGACTTTTTTATATATATAAGAATTGTATTAAGTTTCAAGCAAAGATAAAAGCTACAGAAAAACAAAAACTACAAAGAGAAAAAGAAAAAGCAAAAAACTAAAGAAGTGTCGAAAGAGAAGAGAAAAAAAATTCAAAGTTACAAAAAGAGGTGACTCCCGACTTTTAACAGCAGGGATATACAAACATTTCCATAATCAATCCCTTGCTCTATAGTAAACCAAAATCACATTAATTCTGTAAATCATTCCAGTAGCACATTGTAAAAATCACAA
The DNA here is from genome assembly GCF_035149785.1 of Candoia aspera. Taxonomy (NCBI): domain Eukaryota; kingdom Metazoa; phylum Chordata; class Lepidosauria; order Squamata; family Candoiidae; genus Candoia; species Candoia aspera. The sequence goes on along the minus strand of NC_086153.1, from coordinate 27,586,310 downwards.
AATACAGTTATTCCCTCCCTTTATATTAAAAGAAAAAGAAAAAAGAAAAAATTAGATAAACCTCCTATTCAACTTCCTCCCCAAAGATAACATTCATTTAATTATTTCCTTCCTACTACTATTCTATACATTTCTGTCTATTATAATAAAGATCAAACTGAAAAGCACATAAATTGTCTGCCATCATACAAAGTAATACAACAATTTTAATTATCTTAATCTTGATAAAGCCCAACCGTCCGAGTAGACTGTTTTGATGCCTTATTAATCTTAATCCAAATCATGACAGAGAAATGAAATCAGCCAAGCCTTAAAAACAATCCAGATAAATATTCTTTAATCCTTATCCCACTTCAAAATAAAGCAGAGTATTTACATATCCCCAGAGTGTACACAGAGCGTTTTTTCTTAAAAAGATCAAACAGCCCTACTGCCCCCCTCAAAAACTCTGACTCCTCTTCAGGAAACCTCCCATACATAATAACTCCTTTTTCCTGGCATTCCACCAGAAAATCAATTTCACTTGTGGCTTGCAACATGCTCTCTCCATTAAATTTCTCCAACTCCACTATCCAATTTCATCCAGCATTTCAGTAGAAACCCCGATCTCAGTCTTAGAAGAGACATTTCTGTCACTGTTAAATTCCTCAGTTTCATCCCCAACATCCCCAACCAGATGACACATTTTAGAGCTCATATTTTCCACATTGTCCTGAATGCCTTGCATAAAAACTTGGCAGGAATCAGAAAGAATCTGTTTGAAATCTTGGTAGAAGTCAGAGAGAATCTGTTGAAGATCCTCCATGTCTCAAGCAGCAGATTATGGCGCCCCCTAGGAGCTTAACCAGTGAAAGTCCAGGATATGGAGGAATTCTGGGATGTGTTTACACAAGAGAAAGTGAGATATGCAGACAGTTCCCCAGGGAAAGTAGAAGCAGAAAACTGAAAGTTCAGAGCAGCCGATTCAACATGTAGGGAAATGCTACTGTCTTCAAATTTAGTACAAAGATAATAAGAGGGAGACAATTATTTACTCTCAATCCTCCTTAATATTTGGAGGGGGAAAAAGGCCAAAACTTAAAAGAATTTTTTTTTAAAATTAATCCCCCAAATAATGATAAGCACTAAGAAAGCCTGCTTCTCCTTGCTGTAGAAATCCTCTCTTAGGGTACACGTACTTAGAAGAAATATAAATTGGGTGATTTAGAATGGGGTGGCCAGTCTTAGCGTCCCTTTAGGGCTGCAGCGCGGCTTGGAAAGGGTGACGTCCCAGCCTCCCGGCTAGCTCTTACCAGTCAAACGCGATTGCTCTTTGCCATCTTCTGGCTGACGTGCCTCAGCATTCAATCTGAGGTCCACTGTTGTTTTTTTTACTTCATCTAATTTGTCCCTAGGTTCTCTGATTTTTCCCCCCACTAACCAGTCCTTTTATGCTAATTAAACATGGACACAAACTGTTTCGACTTCTACCGTCAGGACGGCGCTACAGAGTACCGTATGTCAGAACATCTCGACATCGAAACAGTTTTTTCCTCTTGCCATTGCTCTGTTGAACTCCTAATTAATGTAGCATGATATAATGATTGACAATGTATGGTAAGACATGACTGCTGAGATGTGACCGGTGATGCTCTGATAAATGTGAACATCGGTTAGAGAACAGATGCAGTATACTGTCCCTTAATTCTCCCTTTAAATATGAGTGTCTGTTAGTTAATAGGTGTAGTGCTATTTCCTTCAATTTCTTTTTCTTTCTTGACTGTATAGGTTTAGTAAATAACATTATTACTTTATTATTGTTTATTTTTGATGTTATGTAAATATATTGAGAGCTCTTCCACCAAAGTCAAATTCCTTGTATGTCTGATCATACTTGGCCAATAAAGTGTTCTGTTCTGTTCTGTTCTGTTCTGTTCTGTTCTGTTAATTACATTCACATGCCTTCTTCTGTCCTGGCCTTGGGTATGAGGTCTGCTTCCTCCCCCCGTTGCCTTACTGGGATTCCCACTTGGATGTGTTCCCACAACCTTAAGTTTTGAAAAGAGCAAACTTACTCTTTTTCAACCTCAACATCCTTCTCTCTCTCTCTCTCTTGTCTACTCTCCTGCTTCTTTTACTTTTCAGAACTGTCACTGGGAGTTTGGGAAGTTTTATGAATGAGATCCTTCAAAGTGGAATCAACACAGGAGTTCAAGACAAAAATAATCAGTGCTGACTGCAGTGTTCATTGATACAGTGTGCACCAGAGGTGTTCTCACCAAGGTGGTGGTACCTCCCCTGCAGACAAAAGAAATGCACTGATATTTATACATTACAGAAAAGGAAATGATGTAAGCATTCATATTCATACGATGTTGCAGGCATATATACATATTCATAAGCAATAGATCTCAAGTTACTTTCTGTCATGTGCTCTGAAGAAAGCCATTGTTTAGTGGGAAGAAGGAAGGGAGCAAACTTCTTGAATATAGAGAGTCATGCGTTGCTATGGGAATGTCCTGGAAAAAGTTAGCAAAAGCTGCAGAAGCTGGTGTGAGATAGCTTCCAAGGTTGCTGCCACTTTTAGGGTTCAATTCCCCTCAAATCCTGGTCTTCTGTGCAGTATCCAGATCCCGGCCCACGTAATCTTCCTGTTGGAGGTCCCAGCAAATCAGCATGCCTCATTGGCCTGTGGATGAGTTCACTCGAGGATTGCAATTCTCTGTGTGCTTCTGGAGGAAGCTGTTTTCTGTCCCTCCCACTTCTTCTCTGTCTTCCTCCTTCCACCATCAGAGAAGGAGGATGTGGCCGCAGCTCCTTCCATCTTGGGCCATGCATGGGCCTAGAGTCAGGATCTTGCCCCGTTCTCCATGCAGCCTTGAGCAGCAATGAGGGCTGAGGGTAAATTCAGTTTAGGGACAGAAAGATCAAGAATCATCTTTCCTGAACAGAAATGTAACTGGACCCAATAAATGAGTAAGATATTCTTTTACTTACTCTTAAACCTACTTTGTCTAAGTGTGTACTTCTTTATGCTTAGGTGGGCTAATGTAAAATCAATAACCTATATCTCTCTAATGTGCTCATTAATGCTATTTTAGATAATATTCTTTTCCTGTGCGCATCTTTTGCTGTAATAAGCTCTGCTCCATTCCGTGGTCCTAGCAGTCCACTAATGGCTTCACTTCCCTTCTCATGCCCTCCAAACTAGGGCTGCCAGGGGTCCAGTGCAAAGGCCCATGCCAGGCTCTCTTACTCCTCATTGTCCCTGGTGCTCCTCTGGACCTGCCGCCCTCCCGGACCTCGGGAAAGATGCCATGGGGTTAGGGCGTATGTAGAGAATGCGGGTAATGGGACAACTGTGTCTGGGAGAGGGCGGGTAGTCCTGGTGCCACTGCTGTCCTCCCACGAAGACTCTTGATGCTCCCCCTGCCCCAGCCTTTGCAGTGGTGTCTCCAGGGAAAGAAGCTGGAGGCCTGTGCGGATGACATGGAACTTGCAGGCCAGGATGTTCTTCTTGGAGAATTCCAGTTTGGGTTCCATCCCCCTGAGACTTTCATTCTTCAAACAGAACATCCTTCACCTACCCCCGCCCCACCCCCGCCATTCATGTGCCATTCATACGTACAATCTTAGCTCTCATCCTTAAATTCAGGGTTGTGAGGCTTTTGCCTGGGAAACTCCACCAGCTGACCAAGCAAGAGCTTCAGTATATGAAGAAATGGGGGAAGGGATCAGGGAGAGCATCTGTGTGGGTATTAATATTCAGTTTCTGACTGAATTGTGGGATTGCCTTCCCCACCCAGACATGACCTAAGCACACACCCTTCACTGTACATGCATATTCGCACACATGCAAACATACTGATATCTCATTTCCGTGAGCTCTGACATAAGTAATGCAACAGTTTTACTGCGTATATTGCAAAGCAGCAGAAGAAGGGTTTCTTTTTTTTTAAGACAATTTCTTATTTTTTTTCTTCAGTGGAGAAATGTTTTGGAGTCAGATGAAAGCAATTATTTAAGTAAATGAAGATGAAGCAGCAGCAGGTGGCAGCAAGGAGTCATGGCTGGGATTCTGAAGCCAGTGAAGTTATTTCACCCAGTAGCAAAGAATGAAAATAATGATTCTTTTTGTTTGTTTCTGTTCTGTACATTTAATATCCAACAGAAGAGAATATATGTCGCTCAGGGTTGAACTGTGGAGTCCTTGGTGCTCTCTGTGCTTGGTTGTTTGCCTGCAGACCTTTTATTACCCCACTAGGTAAGGTCATCAGTGCTTGTGATTGTGGGGTTTGCTCCCTGTTAATATACAGTAGCTTGCCTTGCCAGTCTGTAGGTTGAGTCATGGCAACTGGATTTCTTTCTTTCTCTTGGTAGAAACGTTTTGCTGCTTGTCCAAGCAGCTTCTTCAGTCTGGGCAAAGGCTGGTAATATTTCTTTGTTCAGGACTTGTACCTTCTTGTCCTGTACTCCGAACAACATTTTGTTCTGTTATGCATAGGGTCGCCATGAGTCATAAACAACAACAATGCAACATAAGAACAACAACGCATTCTACTATAGTTACTGTTTCTTTCATTTCTTTCTTTTTCTCCCATGCTGACCTTTCCTAAGATCCCCTCTTCACACTACCAAATGATGCTCAGATCTATATCATAGACTGCACTGAAACCTGACTGGCAGGGGTCCAGAACATCCCTCTCCTCCAGAGCCCTTTGCCATTGTTGCCCTACCATATCTGATCAGAACTAACTGTATTAAGAGTAAATGTAAATAATTTCAAGGGAAAACATGCAATGCTCCCTGCAATGGTCAACAGTTAGTCCATGGCACGTCCATGCCAAGGAGCTGGTTTGTAAAGCTTTTATAACCATCCTGCTGAGCAGGTGCAAAACACGTATGAAAAACTGGCTTATCAGCCTGAGAAATGCCTTCCCTGTGAACTGCCCTGTATCTCTGCCTCTGGCATGACCCCCATGTCCATTCCCAGATACAGTCTGTGCTGCGCTCTGCGTCTACTGTTTTTAACACTTCAGTAGAAGTTAACTGTGGTGCTGGCTTGGTTCAGAGTATACACTCAGTCTTGCTGGCAGATTTTGCTTTCATTGTGGTTTCCCTTAAGACTGAAGACATGCATGGTGCTGGAAACAGTCCTGTTTTATCACCAGAAGGAGAGGATGAGCCCATAGTGTGAACGTCTGGCGGTCTCAACCTATTCTTCCATAATGTCTTGGTTTTCCCACCCGAGCTTTCTCTCCTTCATTGCGGTAGTGATTTGGCTATGCTCACTAGCACCGCCTACCTTCCAGGGGCACCTCTTTCCTCTCCCCTCTCTGTCCTCTCCCCTGATCAGTGTGGTGCTTGGTAGAGATGGGGGTACTTCAGACTGTGGGCCTTATTGAAGAGTTTTAAAAAGCAGCTGATAAAAATGAAATAAACTTCATAGCCACATCCTGGCTGTAGAATGAGGCATGTGAATAAGGAAATGAGCCCCTCTCCTCCTTTGGGTGATATATAAATTGAATTATAAACAGAATCAAACTTTATTTTAAAAAAGCATTTGATTCTGTCCCTAGAGGAAGACTCAGGTGGAAATGGTTTTAATTTTCACTGTTTTAATAATACTGTCAAGGAAAAAGAAACAAAGGTAGCATTGGAGCATTTGCACGTAGACCCAGCAGAGGGCGATGCTAAGCACCCAAAAGGAAAAGGCAGCCCTCTGCCCAAGACAATGCAGGCTTTCGAAGCTGGTGATCATCAGTCATTGCACAGTCAGAAATGCCAGGGGGCAACTGGGATCTGTAAAACACCTGATCGGGTCAGTGGTGGATAGGAAATAGCAGGAAACAAAGGGAAACATTTAATGGATTTTACTTTAGCCGGGGCCTGAGCCAAGGAAAATTCTTTCCTCCAAGGAATATTCCCTCTTCAAAGAAATTACAGGGAATGGGAGAGTGTGGAAAATTCGCAACTTACTGTATACTTTTTATATTTCAGTGAATAGATCTCACGTGTCTTCCTCAAAACCATATCACCCATTGCAAGTTTGTGAAATTTGACAATCATCTGTCAAGTACTTATGTGTCCACAAATGCATACGTATGGGGTGGTTATCAAATAGGTGACTTCAATGTTTGTGCAGCAGGATCGCCCCTATTTCTCTCCCTTGTGAATTGGTCCGGCTGTTGGGGTTGCAGCAACAAAACAGTCTGAAAACAAAGCAGTTAATTTAACCCCTTTCAGCTGAAGTAACATTCGAAGGGGGCAAAGAGCACTTTCTTTCCCCAATGCCCTCCCAAAGTCTCCAAGCAAGCAGGACGTCTCAGGCAACAGTAAAGCACAATCTGTTCAACAAGTCAGTAAAAGTCTTGGTGGGGTTCGGCTCCCCCTGGTGTTCTTCGGAAGCCCCTCCCCTCCCCCTCCCCCTCCCCCTCTTGTCCTGATCTGGCAACTAGCAGGCGGGAGGCAAGCGCGGTGCAGGTAAACTTTGCAGAGCTGGGCGGGGGAGAGGGAGCATATTTGCCAATATGTCAGAATGGTTTGCATGTTTTCTTTCTATTTTATGCCAGAGAGAGAAGCAATCCTCTCATAAATGCTTTATGTGTAGGTAAAGAAGTATCAGGACTTCTATTGATCTGGAAAGAGCATTATACTTCCTGCTGGCAGTAATATCAGACGGTCAAAAATATGAAGGATCTTTTGCCTAGGCCAAAGGGGCTGAAGCATTTTTAAAGGAACTATCCTCTCATAAATACTTTACATGTAGGTAAAGAAATATCAGGAGTTAAACTGATTTGGAAAAAGCATTTTGATTCCTCCTGGCTCTAATACCGCTAAGAGATGGCTGTTAAACTGCCATCTCTTCAGTCTGTTGGTTCCTCTGTTTAATCCTCTGTTTAATCTTATTGGATTGTGATCTGAATACGTAAGAGCTACAAATTCGACATCCATGAAATTAGTGAACAAGTGAGTTAGAAATCCAGCCCATGTCTATTCATGGGTAAGTTTTGCGACCTGAAATATAATAAGTATATTCTATATTGGTATCTCCAGACATCCTAGAGAGAAAATAGTGACTTCCTTTCCCTGTGCAAACAGCCAGGTCTGAAGTACTTTCCAGAAGACCAACAGGGTTGGGGCTCCTCCGATCTCAGAGGGTAAGCACTGCAACTGGAAAGGCCCGTGTCCTTGTCACGCATCCCAAAAGACAGCGTTCCTTGACTGACGGGACCAAAGGATGCCCCTCCTGCCAGATCTAAGAGAGACAATAGGAGAAAGGCAGTCCTGCAGGTATCTTGGTCCCATGCCGGGAAGGGCTTAATAGGTAACAACCAGCACCTGGAATTGTACCCAGAAGCCTTTTGGGAGCCAGTGAAGTGCAAAGAGCAAAGGTAGAGCATCTGAAACATCCATAACTGCCTTCACCATCACATTCTGGACCAATTGCAGTAAAGAGGTTGCAGTAGTCCATACGGGAGGTGATCAAGCATGAGTGGCCATGCCCAGAACCTCCTGCTCCACAAAAGGTCCACAGAAGGTTGCAGTTGGTGCCCAACACAAAGCTGTGCCAGTCTCCCCGTGTAGAGAGTAAGGAAGATGACTGTGCTGGAAATATGAAGGATCCGTTGCCCAGGCCAAAGGGGCTGAAGCATTTTTTAAGTGCAGAATGGGTAACTTTTAGAAGTGGCTTGGGCGGAAATCTCCATAATTCACTGAAGTATAAGGAGGAGGAGGAGGTACAGAACAGTCAGACTTCCAAGATTCTGTTATAGCAGCCAATCCGAATAAAAGTGGTTTTGCCTTCTTGTGGAGTTGATTTCCTGGTCTGGACCACCTAGTGGGGTTGATATTCTGGAAGAAACTGCTGTTTTCATGAAGTGAAGGGTCTGAAGTTCAGTGGAGCTGCCTTCCAGTGGGAGTCCCTGTGTTGTGGAATAGCCACCTGTGGCGATCAGAGTTTTTGCCCGTTATTAGAATTTAGGAAGCTTTTGAAAATTGCTTTTTTTTCCCCTTAAAGCATAGGGTTAGACTAAAATGATACTGCTATTTGTTTCTATATACATTTTCACTGTCCTCTTTGCAGGAGAGGGCAATCGTTCAAATAAAGCATAGGTAATATGGCGACAGAGAATAAAAAAGAATTATTTGTTTCTGTTAGTTGGAAACTATGCTCTTGATGCATTCTGTTGTGGTCTGTAGTTGCAGTTAGTAACTATTTTCGGTTAGTTGCCTACGAGTAAACAACTGCAATCTCCTTGCAAGGCCTCTAAAAGAGAAGTGTCGGATCATGGCATGGTTTGAGCGAGACCTAAAAGTAAGAAGATTTCTTTTCTGTTCCGCCTTGGGGTAGGTTTGTTCCAGAAACCAGGGTGACCCCAAGGATTTATTTCTCAATTCCATGGGGAGGGCCTTTCCATCAATGAAATGGCTCATCTCAGTGCCTTAGCTGCATGTCTCTTTCAGACGGATCCCAGAATTAAAGGGCGGAAAAAGGGAATTTTGGCCACTGAGTCCAGCTGCCTGTTCTGTGCAGGAAACGGGACTGAAGAGGGACGATGGAGGTGCGCTTTTGGAAAAGAGTTTGGTCAAATTTCCAGCATTACGCTTTAGCAGTGTTTCTAAAGTTCCTGTTCGAGGTGGGACCCACAGTGGCTCGCTATTAATTTAACCATGGGGTTTGTACATATTCGAAGCGATACCTTCTTTTCCTTCGGTGGAGCACCTGAAAAGACAAGGCTGAGAACTGGCTCAGTGTTTAACGCCAGGTGAGTTGCTGATGCAAGCCTTCGTAGGCAGAATTTTACCAGCACTGCCCTGGCACATCTCCCCGAAAGTGGGAAGAGACGGGTGGGTCATTCTGTATGCAGAAATTTAGAAGAAAGGCCAGGAAGATGACTTTGTTAAAATTATCATTTTTATATACCACTGAATCCCCACAGGAGCCACATAGAGAAGACATGCAGAATCAGCAATAATACGAACACAGTCATGATTCCAACATGAATATAAACATGTCCATGGTGAACTCATCCCGAACAACCAAAAATATAATCATGAGACTCCAATAATCACAAACCAGTGAAGCAAGAGCTCCACCAAGATGACCATCAGCTACCAAGGTCCTTCTCAAACAAGTCTGTCTTCACTACCTTCCAGAAGTCTTATACCGTGCAGGACGGTCTTACATCTGTCTTTGTAGAAAGCTGTTCCGCAAAGTTGCCATTCCCAAAAAGCACTGTCTCCTCATCTCAGCCTTTAGAATCTTGCAAACATGCAGGACGCTCAGGAGGCTTGGTGTGGTGCCACATATGGCCTTTTAGGTGGAACCCAGAACTCTGAATTGCGCTTGGCAGCTTATCTGCAAGGGCGTAAGCTCAGCTGTGCTGCTGCTAGTCAAGCAAGCTACAGCATTCTGCACCAACTGAAGTTTCCAGGTGGTCTTCAAAGGCAGCCTCATCTAGTGCACCTTGCAGTAATTGAGCCACGTAGCGATAAAGGTGGAGATTGCTCTTAGTGCAGGGATGGCTTGAGTTTGGCCAAAGGAGAGTTGAGTTAAGAGCTTGGCTGTTAATTATGACATATTGGCTCAAGGGCCACTATTTCCCAGCCAGCCAGATTCCATCCATCCAATCTGAAAAATTTAAATTACTTACGGTGGCAAGTAACTCTAAAAAAAACCCTTTTATTTTGAGTCCTTAAAATTTCTTCCATTCACTCAGGTTAAGACAGCTGTTAGAGAATGGCTGCTGGACACCAATGGTCTACCTCAACACCATTTAGCTATCCCAGATGGAAACCGGCTAATTAGACCAATTCATTAATCTCCCCATCCCAGTTCAGGTTCCCTTCTAGAGCCAGATGCAACAGCCTTCCCCCAGCACTTCCGTATGGGATATTTAATAAGGTTCCTATGGTCAGTCGAACCTGCCCTTGGGTGAGGGTTCAGGTTGAATTCATCCTTCAAGTGCTGTTACACTGTCCACTTTATAGCAATACCTGAAGGAGGCTCAAATTTCTTCTGTTCTCCTCTGCTTCTGGTCGGCCTGAGGAATTTTATGCCGACTTTCCTCCATCAGGTAAGGAAAACTCTATCCCACATAACTAGCCAGGTTTTGTCTATCGGCAGTGAACGTGTGTAAACAATTGGTCCCAGGCTTACATTGGTTATTACTTAACTGTTTGTATGTTAATAAGTGTTACAATTATCTATGACTACTAGCCCAGATTCTAAAATTTCACAGGATGATTTATGTCTAGGTGTCATAAGTTAAGGTGTTTACTTCTCCTTATAGATTTAGATAGAGATCTTACTCAAGAATTTTAGCTTTAATAGTGTGCACTGCTGCATCACTTATTTTGTTCTGTTTACTCACACTTGATTTGAACATTTGTGTGGCAGGATGAAGTGCCAGGTGAAGGAGAGTGGTTGGGTCTGTGCCAAGGTCATGGGTTTGATTTAGGGAAGGCAGGTGATTTTATTTATTAATGTTATTGATTTCATTTTTGTTTGTTTATCAAATTTTATCACCACCCATCTCCCCCCAGAAAGGAGGGACTCTGGGCGGTTGAGCGCAAGGCCAAGAGCACGTGGGCAGAACAGGGGGAAATGGCCAGACGGCACCTGTAAAGTGGCACATCCGTGTCCCGGTTACAGAATATAAAAAAAGAGCCAGGGAAAGCAGAGAAAGGGTGTTTCAAAAAAAAATTGCAAATGCTGCAGGACATGCTGCTGGAGGGGACATCACCTGGTTAATGTGGAGTGGAGTAGAGAAATGACCCAGCCTGCCCACTCCAAGGATTCCGGCCCTGGGACCCGGAGGAAGATCAGGAGCAAAATCCTGGAGTGGCTTGTAAGAGTGTGGAAAGACCAGGAGAATGGACTGTGTTGTGTGTATGGAGAGTCAGATGCTGGACAGTGGAACATAGTGAGTGAAAGGCTTTGTTTGGCAGCAAGACAGCCAGGAGAAAACTCAGACATGTTCCAGGATCAATGATTGAGATAAGGAAAGGAAGAAGATGCTGTAATAAAGTAGACATGGAAAGTGGGGAAGGAGACTTGAGAGGGAAGAAAAGTAAGTAGGTTCAGAAAAGAACACCACCACCACCACCACCATCAAGGCCCTGGGCTTTTGACCGTTGCTGCTGAATGCCAGATCAGTCTGCAACAAGGCTGACCTCATCTGGCTTGATCATGGAGGAGAGGGCTGGTGTGGCGTGTATTGCCAAAATCTGCCTGGGTCTGGAGGGGGGAGTCCCCCTTTCAGAGATGTGCCCAGTTGGGTTCTGGGCGGGGCATCAGCTGAGACCCAAGGTCGCACTGGTGGGGTGGTGGTTGTCACCCAAGATACTTGGGAAGTTTCCAGAAGCACTGTCCCACAGATTACTTGGCGTGAGATCCTGTGTGTTAGGTTGGGCTCTAGGGTTCATTTGGGACTGTTGCTACTGTACCAGCCTCCCTGCTATATAGCAACCTCTCTGCTTGTGCTCCTTGACTCCATGGCCAGGTTGGTGGTAGAGTTCCCCAGACTTATGGTCCTGGGTGACTTCTCCGGCTTGCCTTCTCTGGCTGTAGAGCTTGGGAGAAGGTGGCCACACTGCAACTTCAGAGGGCCTTGGAAGAAGGGGATTATCTGGACACCTTCCAGTCAGGGTTCAGGCCTAGGTATGGGATCAAGACAGCATTAATCACACTCTTGGGTTTCTTTTTTTATCGTACGGCATAGCAGTTTGGTGTTCATGCTGCTTTTCTTGCTGAGAAATCCTTGTGAGGTCCAGCAGCCAGATGTGTAGACTATTTAGCCGTGGCAAGTCACGTTGCCCAGGGTGCATCACGAGGAGCCTAGTCTACATTGCCGCTAGATGGGCTGAGAGAGAGTGACTGGCCCAAGGGCACCCAGCTGGCTGTCATGATCTTTGGTGAGAGCAGGATGGGGGTGGTGTGTCTGTCCTTGCTCTTCTTGACCTCTCAGCAGCTTTTGATACCATTGATCATGGTATCCTCGTGGGGTGGCTCTGTGAATTGGGGGTGGGCGGCACAGTGTTATGTTGGTTCTGCTCCTTCCAGGGTCAGTTCCAGTCAGCTTGAACAGTGGGGGTGAGGTCCAGCCCATGACCCCTCCTTTGTGGGGTGCTGCAGGGCTCGGTACTTTCTCCCATCCTATTTCACATCTACATGAAGCCACTGGGTGCGGCCGTCCAACAGTTTGGGGTGAGGTACCGTCAGTACGCTGACGGTACTCAACTTCGTCTCCCTACCCTAGGCTGCCTGAGTGTTGCCATGGAGGCTGTAAGGGCCTGGATGGGTGCAACAGGCTTCAGCTCAACCCAAACAAGACCGAGTGGTTTTGAGTTTTTGGACCTCCTGGTTGTGGGAACCTTCCATCTTTGGTTCTGGATGGGGTGGCACTGTCCCAGACTGACCTGGTGTAAAATCTGGGGGTCCTCGTGGACTCATGACTCCTGCTTAAGGAGCAGGCGGCAGCCATGGCTAGGAGGGCCTTTGCAAAGCTTGGGTTGTGCATCAGTTGTGCACATTCCTGGACCGGGAGGCCATGCTCACAGTCACTCATGCCCTCATGACCTCCAGATTAGACTATTACAACACACTCTGCAGGGGGCTGCCCTTGAAGAGCATTGAGAGGCTTCAGCTGGTACAGAATGCAGCAGCGCGTGCAGTTAATGGCGTCATTTTTTTTCACAGCTTGTGACACCGTTGCTCCGTGAGCTGCATTGGCATCCAGTGTGCTTCCGGGTGCAATTCAAGGTGCTCATAGTTACCTGAAAAGCCCTTCATGGCTTGGGACCAGGTTACTTACGGGACTGTCTCTTCCCAATTGTTTCCCACGTGGTCTGGCGGGAGGGGCATACTCTGGGTGCTGTGAGCTAAGGAGTGTTGGCTGGCAGGGCCCAGGAGGAGGGCCTTTTTTGCCATGGTGTCTGTCCTGTGGAATATTCTCCCTCCAGAGATTAGGATGGCCTTGACCCTGCTGGCCTTTCATGAGGCCCTAAAAACCTGGTTTTGTGTCCATGCCTGGAAGTGTGATACAGCTCATCTCTTGGCTTGATCTATGACACTTGGCTGCTATGTTTTTCCTTTTTCCTTTTGTATTTTATTGTTTTTATCTATTTTATTGTAAGATGCTCACAGTCACTTATTGTGAGATGGGTGGCTATATAAATCAAATCAATAAATAAGTACTACATTTCTTATACTATTCTGTAGATACTGGTTTGGGAAATAATATTCTCACTTGTATTTATGTTTAGAGCACACTACTTTATTAGCATAGGTATCACAGTGTGCAGAATTATTATTATTGTTGTTGTTGTTGTTGTTGTTGTTGCCATTCAATAATGTCCATTCCTTAGCAACTGCCTGGACTAGTCCCTGCAGTCTTCTTGGCAAGTTTTCAGAAGTGGTTTGCCATTGCCTCCTTCCTAGTGCTGAGAGAGGGTGACTGGCCCAAAGTCACCAGTCGGCGTCCACACCTATGGTGGGAGTAGAACTCACTGTCTCCTGGTTTCTGGCTTGATGCCTTAACCACTGTACCCAACTGGCTCTCTCTACTGTACTAGCATAGGTATCACAGGGTCCAGAATAATGTCCCTCATTGGTCACCTGCTCGTGTGTCTGTATCAGCTCCAATCTGACCGAGCCCCTGTCAGTTAGATTTTACTGTAATCTTCCTATTTTTTTATGCTGGCCACTACACTTAATAATATGCATCCATCCCAGTAACAAAAGAAATGGTCTAGCACAGTGATAATGAACCTGTGACACACATGTCAAAGGTGATAACGCACGACATTTTTGGTTACACATCAGCATTCTCCAACACCTGACAACACGTTTTCTCCCTGTTTGAGTTACTGAGGAAACGGAATGAACAAAAGGCATGGCAACTCCCCCCACCCGCCTACCTCCCCCCCGAAACCATGCGGCTCTGGTGCTCTTTGCCACGCCCAGGGAAGCCGCAGCTGCAGCCTCCCCAGCCCAGTCCAAGCCGCACTCGCCCTTGTCACCCTGCACTCCGAGACCCCTGCTGCCCTGCCCCCCGCCGCCCCACACACCTGCTGTCTTCTTGCTCCCGCTGGCATGAAGCTGCTTCCTGCAGAAGCCGCTTGCAATTTGGAAGTGGTGTCTCCAGGAACCGGCTTTGCTCAAGGGGATGATGATGATGATGATGATGATGATGATGATGATGATGATGATGATTGCCCCTTTGCACAAAGCCAGTTCCTGGAGAAGCCACTTGCAATTTGTGCAAAGGGGCACGAAGGGGCACACTGCCTTTTGGGCAGGGTTCCTGGGGGTGACACGCTAGCAGAGCCAAGTTAGGCATCTTCCAAATTTTTGACACGCTGAGCCCAAAAGGTCTAGGGAGAGTCCTTCTCTCTGGAAATATGATCTCATACAGATATCCTCTTGCTATGTCTTCTGTTGTTTTACTGAGACCCAGCAATCAACAATGCAAACTGGAAGAGTGGAGGAGATGTTGTGCAATCTTTGTTTAGAAAAGTCATCCTTGGATCCTTTGCAGTCTTAATTTTGTTCTCTGTAGCTCCATTGGTATACACAGGGGGTCATTCAGTGGACTGCTAAAAGCACTCATTCGCCCCAGGGAAATTGAGTGTATGAGCCTGACACTGGTAGGCCTTCCACAAAGTATCTGAGATGTCTGATTTTACACCCTCAGTTGAGAGAGAGAGAGAGACTCTTTATGACCTCACCCTCCCAAACCTGACTTCTGCGGAGCCTTTTTCTGGGAAATAAGCCTGGGTCCTGTGGTGATATTGAGTCATCAGATGAAGATGTTCGTATTTTAAGTAGTATCCCATGGAGTTTAGCGTGAAAAACAAATCCCCTCAGACATGCTTTATGTTCCATTGAGGGGTCTTAGCTGATACTTTACGTTCTGCTTTGTACTACTTCTCCCCAAGCAACCACATCAGCTGGAAGACCTCAGTGGCAAAGTACAAGTTCAGTAAATAAAGAGATGGGGAAAGAACACGGGGAAGCCCTGAGTTGTTCTTAAAGAAGGCGCACAACAACTGCAATGCTCATTTAGCTTTATTTCAAAGAAAATTTGCCAACTTTCACTTCAATGCATAAATGTTTGGGAGTCTAATAGATAGCAATTTTGATTTATATAGAGGAAGATAAAGCGATTGCAGGCGGTGATGTCAAGTCATTGGCCAGATCTTGAAGGTATCCAAGGCAGCAGACGGAGAGGGCATTTTAGCGGCCCCTAGAGAAATGGGATAAAATAATTGGTTGATCAAAGTGGCTTTCAGGTCTCTTCTGCCATCTGAAACCCAAAACTCATTCTCTCTTGCCCTCCTTTTTGTCCCAATATTTCCCTTGAAACACCTCTTCCTCTTCAATGCCTTGCAATGCTTTTTGAATGCAAACAATATGCAGGCAGAGATTCCCAATCTACATCTGCAGCATCTCAATTAGGGGAGAGGTTTCTTACTTTCCCCAGCGGCACCTCCACCTCCGCCTCCACCACCAACATCTTCGACGGCGTTGACGACGAAATGAGTCGCTGGCATTCCCTGTGAAAAGGAAAAGAGGAGACTCAGTTCTCTCAAAGGTGGTAGGGAATATATTTGTAGACTGGGTGACAAAAGATTAGTCCATAGATTCCCAGCTGTGTAACGGAGAAAACAGAGTTTGGCAAGATAGGATTCTTGAAGGCCTTCCAGTTTCTTATAGTGGCCCAACAATGCAAGGTGTATTCTATCGGTGATGGAAGGTAGCCCTACCTCCGTCCTTAAACAGGCAGCAGGGGTGCCCTGCGGGAGGCCCGAGATCTTCCTTATAAAGTTGTTTTGGACTACTTCCAATTGCCCTACATTATGTTGAATCTCTAGTTTTAATGCAGAAGAAAAATCCATGGCATATTTTTCATAGGTTTGGAGGCTCATGTTGTCAATAGTCCACAGTGCTCAAAGCTATTTCTTTCAAGTAAAACTAAAAGGTGTCAGTGATTGAGATATTTCTAGCTCAAAATGAAGCTCTAATTCCAGAATCCATTTTTTAAACTTGCGACAAATTCTGGCCCTGGATAGAATGGTAGACCTGACAAAAATGTAGATGATTATCCTGCTTTCAGAGATAATCATACTTGTTTATCAGTCCTGTCTCAATTATCAGTAATTTTGTTTCTTACCTGGTTCAGGCAGGAATGCAAGGAAAAGTAATGCAAAGAGCAGATAAAGGATCTTCATGTTGGGATTGGTTCTGGACCAAATCTTGCTTCTGGAACAGGACAAGCTCACTATTTATAATCAAATATAAGCATTGCATCACTCTGACTCAGTGAAATATTGCATCTATTCTTAGGCGTTACTTTTACTGGTCTTTTATAAGGCAATTTTGCATCTTCCCTCTACTGAAATACTCCTGTGGGTTCGCTGTTGCAAAAGTCCTTGCAAGAGCAAGGGACTTAGCTGAACGGCCAACCTGCTGTGGTTGCAAAAGATCCCAGACTCAGCGCTTGCCATGTCCAGGTGGGGCAGAGAAAAGCCCTTCCTGAATTGCTGCCGAACTTCTAGCAGGCAAGAAAGATAATGCTCGGCCATATTTGTTGTAGAAATGAAGAGTAGGACGCTCGGGTCTTCATTCAGGAAAAGAGTTTAATATGCGCATAGGTTCAGACAAGCTCATGCTTCAAATTCTGAACCCCGAAGGTACGGGGTCCTACTTCTTTTATACCCCCCCATTGGGTGATTATACAGCATAGACTAAGTGTCAACTTAGAGATATATGATATAACTTTAAAAGCAAGCCGTGTGAAACAAGCCTGGAGGAGCTGGTGAGCTTCCTCCCCATTCCTTATCTTTTCTCACCTAGTTGCTACAGAATACACATACATTCTTGTTTCTTATCTGCCCGTTGGGCTCTTCCCCACATACCACACTTGCAACAGATAGCTTACTTGCAATAGACAATTGCCTGATGAAAGGGCTTTAGTTCTTTGTTGTTTCCTTGATCCTAATTCCAATTCCACCTCATATTCATAGTGGCTGGAGTTTGGAAGAGCCATGATGCAGTTTGGAACCAAAGGATAGAATTCCTGGATTGGCAGTGCTGTCCTTGGAGACACAATTGGAGGGGTGGACTTTGGGAAAACAGCTGGCTTTGCTGGTTGGGGGGTGTATGTGGCCCTCAGATGAAGCAGAGGCCAATTCTGCGTTCACTGCAGTTTCCTCCCTCAGCCTGGTGGTCCTGTTTCTCTGAAGACTGAGGATATGTGCGGTATGAACTAGGGAATGTTCTTGGGCTCAAAGCTCCTGCTTCAATAGCAGGTGGCAGCTGGGGCTAGGATAGTGTCTGCATATCCTCATCTAGCATGCCAGTCATGGCCTTTCCTGGATCAGAGGGCCCTTCTCACAGTCACTCACGCCTTTACTTCTCCACTCCATGGGCTTACTGCGATGCACTCTACATGGGGCTGTCCTTGAAGGTTCCAGTGATCCAGAATACAGGGGTCATACGGTAATGGGAACTTCCTGGTTTTCCCATGTTACATCTCTGTTACAAAAGGTACACTGGTTGTCATTCACGGCTTAAAGGTCTACATGGCTTATGTTACAAATTCTTCCTTTGTCCCACTCGTAGACATTCATATTTCATTCACTCACTGTAGAACAGCCTTTCTCAACCTTTTGACCCTGCAGGAACCCTTGAAATATGTTTCAGGCCTTGGGGAAGCCCTGCACATTCAGGCTCAAAAATAGGCCACAAGGTACAGAATTGTTATATTTGTTTCATGAGTAGACCTGTATATATGCATTAACAGTTACCTTAAACTAAAAATGAAGAATGAAATTTACCTCTTTAATGTGAAGTTGCCTGAATTTGAAATATTTTTTTAAATAAATCATGATCTCTCAGGGAAGCCCTAGTGACCTCTGGGCAAAGCCTAGTCTTCCACAGAACCCTGATTGAGAAACTCTGATCTAGACCCATTTCAGCTGAGTTTCAGGATGAAGTCAGCTTTGGTCATGCTTGTAAACAACCTCTGGTGGAGCCGGGATGGAGGTGGCGCGTCCATCTTTCTGCTCCATGGTCTGTCAGCGGCTTTTGAGACGATCAACCATGGTATCCTTCTGGACCAACTTTAGGGGTTGGAAATGGGCACCATTTCATTGTGGTTCTCTTAATTTCTTGAGGGCTGGTTCCAGTCAGTGTTGATTGGGCAGGAGAGGCAATTCCCTCAGTCCCTCCGCTGTGGGGTGTCACAGAGTTTGACTCTCTCCCCCCTCCTATTCAACATCTGCTTAAAACCACTGGGGGAAATTATCCCCCTTTCTGGGATTTGGCATCATCATTATGCTGATGACACCCAATTGTATCTTTCAACCTCAGGCCAGCCAAGTGTCGATGTCTAGGTCTTGTCCCAGTGCCTGGAGGCTGTGTGGGCCTGGATGGGGAGAAACCATGTCTGACTCAATATAACCAAGAGTAAGTGACTGTGGGTCTTGGGATCACCTAGTTCTGGGGCTATTCCATCCTTGATCTTGGAGGGGTTGCTCTTGCCCATTCAGGGGTGATGCACCAGTTGGGGGTCTTCATGGGCTTACAATTCCTACTCAGTGAGCAGGTGTCAGCTGTGACAAGGAAGGCATTTGTGCTGCTTCATCTGTTGAGCCAGTTCACTGCTTCCGGGATCAGGAGGCTCTTCAGACTCATACCTACTCACCTCACAACTTGACTATTGCAACATGGGGCTCCTCTTGAAGACTACTCAGAAACTTCAACTGGTCCAGAATGCAGCAGTGCAGGCACCTATGGGCACAGCTCTGCAAGCTGCACTGGCTGCCAATTTATTTCTAGGTGTGATTCAAGACCTTCATGGTCTAACAAGCCCTACACGGCATGGGGCCCAGTGATTTCAGGGACTGCCTATCTTCTGTGGTATCTGACTGACCGATGGAAGCTGATAGGGTTGGTGTGCTCCAGCTTCTTTCCATCAAACTATGTCACCGGTCAGGGCCCAGGAATACTGCCTTCTCTGTCTCGGTGCCTGCCTTTTGGAATGGGGTTCCCCATGCGACCCTCTTGACACCCAGAGAGCACCTGTGCTCATGACAGAGCCCTGAAGATCTGGCTCTTCTCCCAGGCCTCGGGCTAGGCTGGCTGGTGCCCCCTTTGTGGGATGTCAGTAGTTGGCGGAATGTTTGGGTGTCTGCTGGTTCAACATCTTGTTCTTCTTTCGTTTTCTTTGTTCGAGCTTAGTTCTGTTGTTTGTTTCGTTCTCTTATATTGTATTTACAGTATCTTGTTTTGGTGTATCGTCAGTGGCCCAGAGTTGGTTGTTTGGAGTTCGAATTGGATAAAAAATAAATAGAATTCTTTTTGAGGCCAGTGTGAAATATGGAGATTCTCTTGCAAGCTGCAACCAGCTTGAGAGAGAAGCAGCTGCCAAGAGGCAGTTTTTCCACCCTAGCTTTACTCTGCCTTGGGGTAATTCTCACTAGTGCCATCTATTTTCCAGTGGCATACCATTGCTTTTCATCCTCTTTAACCATGGAGAGTGACACCGATGGAGATACTACAGACTGTGCTCTTTACTGGAAAGTTTTTCTAAAAAGCTGGTAAGAATGAAATGAATTCTAGGGCAACATCCTGGCTGTGTTGTATAAGGCACGTTACTAATGCAAAGAGTCCCATTCTTACTTTAGGTGAGAGTTATTATAATTCCTCACCAATCACAATTCCTAAGCTAAATGTTCAACATACATTAGAACAGGGAGTTAGTTTTCAAATGAAATCCAAGCTCAAGATGAGTTCAAGGTCTAGAACATTTGAAAATCAGTAGTATGAGCTAGACAGAATTTACAGCTTCCCTCATGATATTTCATCTTGATGTTCAAAGCTTGATGTGAATGGAATCATTGGTCAGAACCAATGGAAATGAACAAGACAAGAGTTAATGTGTAGCTAACCAGGAATGTCTATCAATGGGTGACTTCTCCTAAGTTCAGTTATTAATAAAACCAGACTTAATCAGCATTGAATTCCTCACCTAGAGAACGACTCTGGTGGATGTTGTGTCATGGTGGATACTTTGCTTAATTAGGAGGTTGCATGAAAACACATTTACACAACTGAGATGTGGCAGGAGCAGCCATCTCTCTGCTGATATCTCCGTTCAGAAAGGAGTGAAAAAGGGCTGTATTCTGGCCCCTCTTCCGTGCTGATGTGAGTTCAGTTGTCATTGCACTGGTAAGTCATGCCCAATGTGTGAGGTCCCTAAAGTAGGCAAAGCCAGGATTAAAGAGAACGTTAGAGCTTAATATCTTGCAAGGCTGAAGGAAGCCAAGGAAGGAGTTTGTGAGGAAAGCCTTGAAAGCAAGCATGTGTATTGAAGGATTTCTTGCTGAGAAATAACGGTGAGATAGCAACAGTATCCAGCAAACTTCATGTCCTCTGATGTAATGTGTGTGTGAAAGTGTGGAAATATGGAGAAACCAGAAGGCCTCAACTGACTTGGAATTTAGCAATCACAATTCCTAAGCTAAATAATCAACATACATTTGAATAGGGAGTTAGTTTTCAAATGAAATCCAACCTCAAGATGAGTTCAAAGTCTAGAAAACTTGAAAATCAGTAGTATGAACTAGACAGAATTTACAGCTTTCCTCATGATATTTCATCTTGCTGTTCAAAGCTTGATGAATATGGAATCATTGGTCAAAAGCAATGGAAATGAACAAGACAAGAGTTAATGTGTAGCTAACCAGGAATGTCTATTAATGGGTGACTTCTCCTAAATTCAATAACCTTACTTAATTCGTGTCCAGACCAAGAATGATGATAATTAAGCCACTTCTTACTCCTTTACTGTTGAAGTCATCCTTCCCAAACAGGTGTTTTCCAGATACAGTGGCATCTTTTCAGCGTTTCGTTCTAAATGGATCATGTTTGTTATCCGTTGGTTATGTTTACGTTTGTTATCTGTTGGTTATGTGAAGACCAAGAGCAGGATTCCTTGTGTCCATTCTAGCGGTCAGAAAGAGCTGGGAATTAAATGTATCAATTTCTTGTTGACAGGCTTTCAGTTCTGAGGTGATGGAGAATGAACCATAGCAAAACCTTTTATTTCTTTTTTCTTTTCTTTTCTTTTCTTTTTCAACTACTACGTGTATTTACAACATATTTTAGTTCCCTTTTATTTCTATTTTTATGTATCCTAATTTGAGCTCTGTAACTCTTTTACCTCCCCAGGTCCTGCTGTGATGCCTCGTCATGGCAGGGGAGGGGGATCCTCCTGGGAAGGAGGAGCGAAGAAGAAGGGGGTGGATGCCAGGAGTATATAATCCCAGCAGGGTTGCCCAAGGTCATTTCATCTGCCCAGCTAAAGCAAGCAGAAACCTTTAGTGGGCAGCAGTCATACAGGGCGATGCTGGAGGCAGATGATCACTTCAGTGACAGTTACAAGAAGATCATTTCATACTGCACTGGGGAATGCAATGGTAAATCCCTCCTATATTTTACAGAGAGCAGCAGATGGATAGACAATATAAAGTAATGGATGATATAATGCCAGATGCTGAGCCTCTCAGATCAGATAGCATCGACATGCTATGTGGAAGTGTTGAGGATCTTCTGGAGCACTAACAGGGCTTATGATGTGTCTAGATTAAAGCCTTTGGGACATCTAGTTGCTGAAGTTGCCATGCAGGAAAAGAAAATCTGAAGTTGCAAAGAGAGAATTACAGTGGGAATTAGTAATGTAAGAAGCAGGAATGTGGGAAGCTCAACGCAGTGAAAGATTAAATGACTCCGCACTGCCATCTTAGGCATAAGTGGATTGAACCATACTGGAATTGGTCTCTGTCAGTTCAAAGGTCATATTGCTTACTATTCATGGCATGAACAGAAAGAAGGAATGGTATTGCTTTCATAATCAGGAAAGATGTAGTAAGGACAGTAGTTGGATACAATGCAATCAATGACCAGATAATATCAATGAGACTTTGTGGAGAACTCTTTAACGTGATGATCATTCAGGTTGGTGCTCCAACCACTGAGTCAGAAGAAAAGGATTTTGAGAGATTTTATGATCAAGTTCAATTTGAAATCGACAGAATATAGAAGCAAGATGCGCTGCCTGTAATTGGAGGCTTGAATGCCCAAGTTGGAAACATTAACAGGGAAAATGTAGTTGGATTGTATGGCTTAGGAAACCAACATGAAGCAGGAGATTGACCTACCAATTTCTGCCACTCCAATGAACCTCTCTACATTGATTCCACCAGATGGAGTATTTAGAAATCAAATTGACTAAATTATTGGTAAAAGAGGTGGGGGAGCTGAATTATAGCATCAAAGACATGGCCAGGTGCTGACTGTGGAACAGATCATAAACTGCTCATGTGCAAGTCCCAGTTCAGCTAAAGAAGAGGAAGAAGAAAGCCTGTCAGTTTCCACAATATGACCTTGAACATATACCCACCATTTTTAAGGAGAGCATCAGGAATCACTTTGAAGCCCTGAACCTCAGCGACAGAGAACCAGAGGAATCATGGGGTGAACTGAAAGACGTCATTAAGGATGAATGTGAAAAGAGATAGGCAAAAATGAAGAAAGAGAAGAAAGCAAACTGGATGTCAGAACAAGCCATGGAAGTCTTCTCTAAGAAGAGAAGAGACTCCAAAGTCAAGGAAGATAAAACACTGAGGAAGGAATTCAACAAGGGATTCCAAGAGC
Source organism: Candoia aspera (assembly GCF_035149785.1). Taxonomy (NCBI): domain Eukaryota; kingdom Metazoa; phylum Chordata; class Lepidosauria; order Squamata; family Candoiidae; genus Candoia; species Candoia aspera. The sequence goes on along the minus strand of NC_086153.1, from coordinate 27,563,605 downwards.
TGTTGGAAGATACAAGAAACAGTATTGGAACAACATGTGTAAAGACATCAAAGATGGAAGCAGACATAGACAAACAAGGGAAGTCTTTCAAAAGATCTCTGAACTCAGAAGGAGGTTCCAACCTCAAACCGGTATGCTAAAAGAAGCCAATGGACAGATAGTGACTTATGCAAAGCAGATCAAAGGAAGCTGGAAGGAGCATACTGAAGCACTATAGAGATGTAGAGATGTCAACATCTAAGGTACCTTAGAAGAGATTCCCCACTTACAGGAATCATCAGCACTAGAAGTTGAATTAGATCAGCCCTCCTGTCATTACCAAGTCGGAAGGCTGGAGGAACGGATGAAATACCCACTGAAATAGGACAAGCAACGGAAGAAGAATCAGTCAAGATATGCCAGCAAATCTGGAGAATGACACAGTGGCCAACAAATTAGTCTATGTACTAATATCAAAAAAGGCGTCTGAACAGAGTGTGCAAACTGTCCCACAATGTGCTTAATTTCACATGTTTGCAAAAGAATGCTTAGGATCATCCCACACAAAGTAGAGCCCTAGGTGGAAAAAGAGATGCCAGAAGATCAAGCTGACTTTAGACAAGTCCAAGGAACATGAGACATTACTGCTGATGCATGCTGGATAATTGAGAAAGCCAAAAAATATCCCAAAGAAGTTACTATGTGCTTCATTGATCATAGAAAGGCCTTGGATTGTGTCAGTGACATCAGGCTGTAGAAATTCTGAGAAAAATGGGAATCCCAGAACATCTCATTGCCCTGATGAGAAACTTAAGTAAGGGAAAGTAAGGAAGTCACAGTACTTACAGAACATGGTGAAACAGCCTGACTCAGGGTTGGCAGAGGAGTGTGACAAGGTTGTAAACTGGAGAAAGATACATCCATAACCTGTGCTGTGTTGATGACACTACCTTGATAGCCGAAAATGCAAAGGACCGGCAAGCTCAAGTAATAAAAGTCAAGGAGGAAAATGGGAAAAAATGGGACTATAAATCTTTAAAAGGTGAAACGAAGGACAACAGGGAGAAGAACCGGCCTTAGAACGGACATTGAAGACATCAGTGGTGGACGGCTTCTGCTTTTAGGATCAACCATCAACGGTGACAGAACAAGTAATCAAGAAATATGCCGCAGAGTAGCCTGGGGTGGAGCAGCCACGAAGGCCTTTGCAAAGATATTGACATGCCGTGATGTGTCCATAGCTACAAAGATCAGAATCTTTTATTTTAATAGTACTTTTATTGTTAGGCCTGGCTGTATTTTGAGTTCTTTGAATTAGGTTTGAATACTTTTGGTTAGATTGTATTTAATGTGCATCTTGCTCTCTCTCTGCCTGTGTCCTTGTTAGTGCTGGAATGTAGCACTGCTTGAAACATTTGAAAGCTGATTGTGCTTAGGACTGGAGAATCACCAATCGAAGGGAATATTTGTAGCTTAGGGTTGAACTGTGGAGTCCTTGGTGCTCTCTGAGCCTTGTTGTTTTCTTGCAGATGTTTCATTGCCAGACTAGGCAACATCTTCAGTGCAAAGAGGGAGTGGGCCCTGCTCTCAGTTTATATACCGTGGCTTGCCCTGGTTGTGTTGGTAGGAGTGTTGTTCTCTCCTTGGGAGTTCTTTGATGGGGCTGCTGTTTGCTGCTTGGTTGATTACCTGAGTTAATAGTTCCTTGATTAGGGTGTATTGTGCTGTTTGATGGTGCCTCTGGTGTTAATCCTAGGGTTGATTTTTGCATATCTGGGTGTTGATTGCTGGCAAGGGAGTGTACTGGTCTTTTGGCGTGTCCATTGTCTCTTTTGAATGGTATGTCAGTGTTGTTTACCTCTATGTGTCTGTTGATGGCTGCTTTGTCTGAGTGCCAGGCTTCCAGGAATTCTCTGGTGTTTTTGGATTTGGCTTGGTTTAGGATGCTCACAGTTTCCCAGTTGAAACTATGGTTGAGTCTGTCCATGTGTTGTGAGATTAAGGAGTTCTCATTGTGTCTTCTGACCGCTAGTTGGTGTTCGTGGTTTCGCTCTGCTAGTCTTCTGCCTGTCTGTCCTACATAGTGGCTGTTACAGTCTTTGCACTGTGTGTTGTAAATAACTCCTGTTTTTTCTTCCTGGGCTATTGGGTCTTTTGGGTTGCTTAGTATGTTTTGAAGAGTTTTAGTTGGTTTATGTGCTACAGTGATGCCATGTGGTTGTAACAGTCTGTTGGTGGTTTCTGAGATGTTTCTGATGTATGGCAGTGTTATCCTTTTCATAGTTTCCATTGGTTGGGTTGTAGTGGGTTGGGTGGTGAGGCGCTTTTTGATAAAGTTGAGCGGGTATCCATTTTGTTGGAAGATGCTGTACAGATGATCTTTTTATTTTTTCTGGTGTTCTGGGTTGCTGCAGTGTGTAAGTGCTCGTCTGAATAATGTTCTTACACAGCTTCTCCTGTGGGAGGTTGGATTGTTACTTTGGTAATGGAGCACTTGGTTGGTGTGGGTAGCTTTCCTGTAGACTTGTGTTTCCAGCTTACCATCATTTCCTCTACTGATGAGGATGTCCAGGAATGGTAGTGAGTTGTTGTTTTCTTCCTCCCTTGTGAATGTTATTCCATTAAAGATGTTATTGATGGTTTTGTGGGTTTCTTCCAGTTGTTTCTTTTGTATTATGACAAAGGTGTCATCTACATACCAGATCCATACTTTGGGTTGTATGTGTGGGAGTGCTCTGACAGCGAGCTAATAAGCTGAGCTTACTTGGCAGAAGGGTTTTGCCACCTATCTCTTGGCACATACTCAACTTCATCTCTCTACCCTAGGCTGCCTGAGTGTTGCCATGGAGGCTGTAAGGGCCTGGATGGGTGCAACAGGCTTCAGCTCAACCCACACAAGACCGAGTGGCTTTGAGTTTTTGGACCTCCTGGTTGTGGGAACCTTCCATCTTTGGTTCTGGATGGGGTGGCACTGTCCCAGACTGACCTGGTGTAAAATCTGGGGGTCCTCGTGGACTCATGACTCCTGCTCGAGGAGCAGGTGGCAGCCATGGCTAGGAGGGCTTTGCAAAGCTTTGGGTTGTGCATCAGTTGTGCACATTCCTGGACCGGGAGGCCATGCTCACAGTCACTCATGCCCTCACGACCTCCAGATTAGACTATTACAACACACTCTGCAGGGGGTTGCCCTTGAAGAGCATTGAGAGGCTTCAGCTGGTACAGAATGCAGCGGCGCGTGCAGTTAATGGCATCATTTTTTTTCACAGCTTGTGACACCATTGCTCCGTGAGCTGCATTGGCATCCAGTGTGCTTCCGGGTGCAATTCAAGGTGCTCATAGTTACCTGAAAAGCCCTTCATGGCTTGGGACCAGGTTACTGTCATGAGTGCCGTTGAGCTGAAGACATCAGGACAACGGCACAAATGACAATAACGAGGAAACAGAGGAAGGGGCTCAAGATAAGCTTAGCACGCACAACAAAAACCACAGACCCTAGCTGGAGCATGCAGCCATCAAAACACAAAAGAGAGAGAAGAAAGGACAAAGGATAGGCGGATCGCGAGGCGCACCCAAGCTGTTAGCACAAGCGCAACGAAGATCGCCCAGCTGACAGCAATCACCGGCTGAATGAGGAAACCGATGATGGGCGATCCCGGGGCACCCGCTGGGGCCTCGCAACCCTTCACCTACCAGCAAGACAGCATGCAGGACAAAGGGGGGATGACGTAACCCAGGGTGAGGGGGCGCTGACCGGCGCGGGGTATTTAAACCCCGCACCGGCGCGCGCTCCTCACTCTCAGCTTTTTTCCGCAATTGTTACTACGTAAAGAAATAAACCTGAACCTGCTCTCGCATGAATCAGCGTCAGTGTTTTACTCTGCGGTAGGCAGTGCATGACATAAAGCTGAGAGTCACAAACTCAGCCTCGCCGAGCCCCACCAGACAACGAGCCGCGGGAGGAATAGACGGCGAGAAGACCACGAGCAATGAGGCCGACGCGTCGCGGCCAAAGCGGGCGAACCGCACGGCAAGAAGTGGAGGAGGACAGATCGAGGCCAGAGGCACTGCGGACCCCAGGAGCCACGGACACCCGCCCGGCCCACCCCGAGCCTCAGCTCCAACCCCAGAGGGAGATGGCGGCGGAGGCGACCCGGCCACGGGAGGGAGCAACATACCTCCCGAGACCAGCGGAGACCCCCCCACCCCACATCGCACCCCAGCCACGGGCGTGGAACGACAGCCCAACCACAGCAAGCACGGTGGAGGACGGAGAGGCAACCCAGCCGACGCACCCCTAAATGGAGGAAGCGGACCAGCGGATGGGACTGCCTGAACCCCACCAGCGGCTCAACCCGGCGGACACCCCGACAGACCCGACCCCAGCTGCGGCGCGGATTTCGGACGGGGAAACTCAAGCCAGACTCGCGGCCATGGAGGCCCAGCTACAGGACCTCAGTGTTGCAGATGCTGGGAAAGCCTTTAGCCCAGGAGAGGTCAAAAAAGTCACACACCAAGCATTTCTATAAAAAATAATTTATTTACAGAAAACAAAAACAAAAGCAAAACATTTAAAGGACCTAGCTCCCTTTTTGGAGCAAGCCTTGCTGAGCTACATTTCCAGCAGAGAGAAAAAAAAGGAAGTGAGAACAAGTCCGGGCAGGTCCTCCCCCAGGCTATTTTGCATGAAGCACGTGCGAGGAGACAATCACTTGCAACCTTTTTCACTCAGCCAAAATGACTAGGCACAATAATCTATTAGTAGGAAAACCTCAACACTCCCCTTTTTACACTATAGATTAAGTTGCAAACCAATCTTCTCTGACAACTCTTTGTGTCTTGGTACAGGAAGAGGTTTGGTTAAAATATCAGCAATCATGTCTTTTGATTCACAATATTTTAACATTATTTCTCCTTTGCTTATCATATCTTTGATATATTGATATCTAATATCGATATGTTTTGTTCTACTTCTGCAGGCTTCAGATTTTGCCATAGCAATGCAAGCTTGATTATCCTCATAAACAGTTATAGGCTGGTTCACTTCCATGCCTATGTCTTTTAACAAATGTTTAAACCATGTAACCTCATTACAGGTTTGTGTTAGAGAATAAAACTCTGCTTCTGCAGTGGAAAGAGCAACAAGTGTTTGTTTTCTAGAATGCCAGCCTAAGCTAGATCCAGCAAATTGAATTAAAATCCCAGAAGTGGATTTTCTGTCACTGACATCTGCTCCCCAATCAGAATCGGCAAAAGCCTGCAATTTCTCAGTTCCAGAGGCATTTAGCATCAGGCAATAATTCTTTGTTCCTTGCAAATACCTCATTAACCTCTTCAATGCTGCTTTTCCAGTAGATTTAGGCTTCTCTACCTGTCTACTTAAAATGGCCACAGAATTTGAGATATCTGGGCGAGAATGATTTGCAATGTACAGTAAACTTCCAATTGCAGATCTATAGTTCTCTGCCTCAGTTAATTGAGTTTCTCCTGTATCTTTCTGAAAATCTATTATCATCGGAGTAGAGACTGGTTTACAGTCTTGCATATTAAAATCTTCTAGGAGCTTTTGAATTTTACTACGTTGGTTTAACAGAAAGCTACCATCCTTGTCTCTGTGTACTTCCAAACCTAGGTAATTGGTCACAACTCCAAGGCTTTTTAATATGAAATGGCTTTTCATGCAGGCTTCAAAATCAAGCCTTTGTTTTTCTGTTGATGTGAATAGCAGCAAATCATCAACATAAATGCACAGATACATACAGCCTTGTTTGTCCTTCTTCATATATACACAGGGATCTGCTTTTCCTTTTTCAAAACCAAAATTCTGCAGTTTTTCATCTACTTTTTGGTTCCAGGATCTAGCAGCTTGTTTTAACCCATAGATTGACTTCTGCAGTTCACAGACTAGATTCTCCCCTTTTTCATAGCCAGGGGGTTGCTGCATGTATAATCTGTGGTCTAAATCACCATAGAGAAATGCAGTTTGAATGTCATAGTGGTTAACTGACATTCCCTTGAGTGCAGCAACTTTTAACAGTAATCTAATTGATTCACCTTTAGTAACTGGTGCAAAAGTCTTGTCAAAGTCTAAATCTTTCCTTTGAGTGAACCCTTTTGCAACCAACCTTGCTTTATATTTTTGGATTTTGCCATCAGCATCCCTTTTCAGTTTGAAAACCCACCTACAACCCAGACAGCGTTCATTGGGAGGTAGATTTACCAGTTTCCATGTTTTATTTTCTTTCAAGGATGCTAATTCCTGTTGCATGGCAGAATGCCAATTTTGTGCAATCTCAGGTGGTAAAGCATTCACTTGTTCTAAAGACTCAGGTTCTGTGAATATGTGAAAAGCCTTTACTGTTTCAGCCTGAAAACGTGATGGAGGAACGCCTTTATTACTCCTCTGAGATCTGCGAGGTAATACAGGGCTTAAATTTTGACTCCTATCACTTTCCTGAGAAGCATCTATCTCATCAGACAGATCTTCAGTTTGCTTTTCTGGTTTAATGTCCTCATCAGGCAAAAGATCACCATCAGCAAGTCCTTGCTGTTCTCTTGTGGTGGTCAGTTCAACTGGAGAGCTAGAATTTAATCTCCCCCAGTTTTGTTCAGCAAAAGAAGCGCTTTTGCTAATTATTAATTTCTCTCCCATTATGAACCTGTAGCTCCTCTGGCTTTGTTCATAGCCAACAAAGATGGCTTTCTTTGTTGTGGGGCCTCCTTTCCTTCTCTGCTGTTTTGGAATGTGAACCCATGCAGTGCTACCAAACACTCTAAGATGGCTTACCTTTGGTTTCACACCATAAAACAAATGGAATGGAGTGTCCTGAATCATAGAGTTATACAACCTGTTCTGTACATAACAAGCAGTCGATAAAGCTTCTCCCCAGAACTTAAAACATAATCGTGAATCTTTTAACATGCATTCCATCGCATTTTGCAAGGTTCTGCCCTTTCTTTCAGCAACACCATTTTGCTGAGGGGTGTACGGGTTAGAAAGAATTTGTTCTATCCCTTTTTCCACTAGGAACCTTCTGAATTTGTGAGAAAGGTATTCTCCTCCTCTATCACATTGGAGTGCAGATACAGGCCTAGGGAATTTTCCATTTGCCCATGTCACAAAACTTTTAAATTTCTCAAATGCCTCATCTTTGTGTTTTAAGATGTAGATAAATGTGTATCTTGAGAAATCATCAATGATGGTCATTGCATACCTTGCTTGTCCAAGACTTGGAGCAAAAGGACCAATAATGTCAGAGTGTACAATTTCCAAAGGTCTAGTTGTAACTCTGTCACTGTGCTTACTCACAGGAGCTTTTAGTGTTTTGCATTCTTTGCAAACTACACAATCTAAGTATTTATCACAGGGTTTTATCTTTAGGTCAGCACACAGCTGTGGCATTTGTGCTATATACTTGTAATTAGCATGACCAAGTCTCCTGTGCATCAGGTGTACACATTGGTCATGATATGGTGTGTTGCCAACTGCAGCCTTGCAGCTTGGCTTCCTTGCATTTTGCACAATGTACAAGGAGTCTTTTAACATACCAGTAGCACACAATTTCCCATTTTTACGTATCTCACAACCATTTTTCTTAAATGTTATGATATACCCTGTTGCAGCCAATTGTGCCACAGATAAAAGGTTTGATTGTAAATTTGGCACATACAACACACCTTTTACAGTTTCTCCTAAGCAGGATAAATACAAGTCACCTTGTCCCATAATTTTGGTCACAGACCCATCAGCCAAAGATACACTTTGTCTTTCAGTTTTAGACAGTGACACAAAAGAGCTTTTACAATTACATAAATGACAACTGGCCCCAGAATCTAACACCCATACATCAGAATTACCCTTCTCAGCAACCTGTGCAATTTGGGTTGTCTGAAGAGCCTTCTTCTGTGTTGCCCTTGTGTTCTTCTGCTCTGTCTTTCTACTCTTGGGTCTCATGGCACAGTCTCTTTGCAAATGTCCAGCTGAACCACAAGTGAAGCATCGCTGGCTTGCTAGCGCTGTGGCCTCAGGTTCCTTTCCCTTCTTTTCCCTCATTTTCTGGTCTTGCAGCTTTCCAGAAGAGATGGGGGGGGATCTTTCCTCTCTCTTCTCCCATTCAGCGAGTAAGCGCTGTGTAACATACGATGGGGTGAGGTCTGCTTCAGGCATAGCCTCCAGGATACAAATCAGCGTGTCCCACGTTTCATTTAGTGAGGACAGGAGGATATAGGATTTTGTGAGAGGTGTAAATTCCATTCCTCTCTCCTGCAACTCAACATACAGCTGCTGAATAAAATGCAGGTGCTCAGGAAGGCTATCTCCTTCTGCAAGGTAGGCTCTGTACAGCTTTTTTGTCAGAGTAACTTTACTCCCTGCTGTTGCCTTTACATATAAGTCTCTCAAAGCGTCCCAAAGTTGCTTTGCAGACTGCATGCCTCGCACGTGGACTAGCTGATTGTCCTCAACTCCCAAGATAATGGTGGCTCTAGCCCGCTCATCCTGTCTCAGCCATTCAGCATTGGGATTTTGGGGGGTTTGCTCACCAATTGGCAGCCAAAGATCCTCTCTGCGAAGATACATTTCCATCTTCAGGGCCCAATTCAAATAGTTGGTCTCTGATAGGCGCTCCAGAGGCATCGCTGAGGGCTGGGAGGTAGCCATGGCTTCTTCCTTCTTTTGCAAGTCACCTCAGCTAGCTTCTTTGTCCTGCAGACCGGCAGTTGCTGGAAAATCTCCAGGTGGCTCCAAAGAAAATCTTCACAGGTCTTTGCTACCTGCCTTTAAATTGTGCACGAGGTGTGGAGCTGACCTCTCTTTTCTCTCTGGGTTTTACTGCGTTGTTTACTGGGCACATAACCTGTTGCAGATGCTGGGAAAGCCTTTAGCCCAGGAGAGGTCAAAAAAGTCACACACCAAGCATTTCTATAAAAAATAATTTATTTACAGAAAACAAAAACAAAAGCAAAACATTTAAAGGACCTAGCTCCCTTTTTGGAGCAAGCCTTGCTGAGCTACATTTCCAGCAGAGAGAAAAAAAAGGAAGTGAGAACAAGTCCGGGCAGGTCCTCCCCCAGGCTATTTTGCATGAAGCACGTGCGAGGAGACAATCACTTGCAACCTTTTTCACTCAGCCAAAATGACTAGGCACAATAATCTATTAGTAGGAAAACCTCAACACTCAGAACCATGCTGCAATCGCTGATGTCCCCGGCGCCGCCCAACGACGTTCCCGTGCAAGCCCACACCCCGAGCGGGCCGTCGCTCCCCCAGGGGCCGAATGCGAATCAACAAGCGGCCCAAGCGGACGAAGCCAGGAGTCGGGAAGCGAGAGGAGGGGACTCCCAGAACGCCCGGGCCCCAAAGGACTTCCCCATTTTCTTCGATGGGAACCCCGCGGAACTGTCGTTCTTCATTACGAACGCCAGGGAGTTCATGGGGCGGCACGGACACTCCTTTAACTCCGAAGCGGACAAGATCGCAGCCGTGGTGATCAAACTACAAGACCGGGCGGCAGACTGGTACGTCCAAATGTACGAGTCCAACTCCCCCGCCCTCTCTGACTTCCATGCTTTCATTACGGAGATGAGGCGCTACTTTGAGGACCCACTAGCCAAAGAGAGGGCCAAAAGCGCACTCCAAAGCCTCAAACAGGGCGCACGCACTGTCCCGGACTACGCCCTCGAATTTAAAGCTCTAGCAGGGAAGATCAACGACTGGTCCGAGACCACCCTGCTAGAAATGTTTAAAAGGGGGCTCAACCGCGAAGTACTTCAATGGGCTCTCTACCGGGACGATCCGGAGACTCTGCACGGCTGGATCCACCTCGCGGGGAAAGCAGAACACGCGCACCGCACCTTCCTAATGGCAACGACGGAAGACAAAACCAACACCTACCCAAAGGTATCCGCGCCACACGTGGGGACGGCCGGTCCCACATACCCAAGGAAGAAATTCACTCGCGGGCCCTGCGGGAGGTGTGGGAAAATGGGGCACAAAACGGCAGATTGCTTCTCCAACCAAACCCCAGCGAGCGCTCCTAAACCCGCACCGAAACCTAACCTCAAACCAACCAACCCGCCGGCACCCCCCCACCGCCGAATGACTGGAGCCACAGCGACACTGGACGAAGGCTGGGATGCTTACTGGGGGGGAGAGGACGCCGTAGACCCAGACCAGCCGGCGGGAAACGCTCCCCGCCTGCCCTAAAACACGCCGCGAGGCAGGTGGTGGGACAGAGGCGCGGACCACTTCGACAGAGCGGCGAAAACGCCGTAATAATGGCGGCAATCAAGCTCTCTGGGAGCAACGGAGCCACCACGGCCGCGGCACTAGTGGACTCGGGGTGCTCGAAAAACCTGATCCACCCCGACATAGTCGCAAAACTCGCCCTACGCTGCCTCCCCCTCCCCACGCCGCTGGCATTTCACCAGCTGGACGGCTCAACAGCGGGAGGGACACCAGCCACGATGCAGACTGAGCCAGTTACCCTACAAATGGGTACCCACACCGAACGAACATCGTTCGTGGTAACCCACATAGGACGGCCCATCGTAGTCTTGGGGATACCATGGCTCGCAACAAACAACCCGCGCATCGACTGGGCGACCCGCACCTTCCGATTCGACAACGGCGAGTACCGGGCACCAGTCCCAGCGGGCAGGACCAACCCCATGGTAGGACGAGCAGAGGCGGCAACCCAGGACAACACAACCACACCAGAAGACCTACCGGAGCAATACGCTGACTTCTCAGAGGTCTTCGGAGAGGCGGAAGCTGATCAACTACCCCCCCACCACAAGACGGACTGCAGGATTGACCTGCTGCCCAATGTCCCCTTACCTAGGCCGAAGATTTACTCGATGACCCTGAAGGAGATGGCAACCCTCCGGGAGTTCATCGACAAAAACCTAGAGAGGGGATTCATAGAGCCGGCATGCTCACCGGTCGGAGCACCCGTCCTATTTCGAGAGAAAAAGGACGGCACCCTACGGCTCTGCACCGACTACCGGGGCCTCAATGCAGCTTCCCTATCCAATAAATACCCTTTACCCCTCGTAAAAGACATGCTCGCCCACCTGTCCACGGGCAGAGTATTCTCCAAACTAGACCTGCGCGAGGCGTACTACCGAATCCGAATCAGGGAAGGGGACGAATGGAAAACGGCGTTCAACTGCCCCCTAGGCGCCTTTCAGTACAAAGTGCTGCCATTCAGACTAGCAGGGGCCCCGGGGGTATTCATGCAGCTCATCAATGAGGTTCTGCATGAGCACCTGTTCAAAGGGGTCCTGGTCTACATAGACGACGTCCTTATCTACTCCAAAACGCACGAGGAACACGTGACCCTAGTCAGACAAGTCCTCGACAAGCTAAAACGGGTGAAACTCTATGCCAAACCCTCAAAGTGCGAATTCCATAAAGCACGCCTAGACTACCTGGGGTACCGAATCTCCAGGGAAGGCATAGAGATGGACCCCACAAAAGTCGAGGCGGTGGTGAACTGGGAACGCCCCCGTAACAGACGCCAACTCCAGAGCTTCCTCGGCTTCGCGAATTTTTACAGGTCATTCGCCCGGGGGTTCGCGGAGATAGCCCTCCCCCTAACAGACCTCCTCAAGACTAAAGGGGTGGGGGGGACACGACGCGCCAAGAACCCGGGCACAGTACTGAATTGGACTCCCGCGTGCCAAACCGCATTCAACAGGCTGAAAGTGCTGTTCACCACGGAGCCAATCCTCGCGCACCCGGACCCAGAACGGCCGTTCGTGGTCCAAGCCGATGCCTCAGACTTCTCCCTGGGGGCCATCCTACTCCAAAAAGACCCCACAGGAGTCCTAAAACCATGCGCCTACCTGTCGAAGAAATTCTCTGAGACAGAAAGGCGCTGGCACGTCTGGGAGAAGGAAGCCTTCGCGGTGAAATCGGCATTGGAAACATGGAGGCACCTACTGGAGGGAGCCACCCAACCATTCGAGGTCTGGACTGACCACCGGAACCTCGAGGCCCTCCGAACGCCCAGACGCCTCAGCCCAAAACAGGTCAGATAGGCCCAATTCTTCAGCCGCTTCAACTTTCAGCTGAAGTTTATGCCGGGCAAAAAGAACTTCCTAGCTGACGCCCTCTCCCGACTGCCCCAAGACGAGGAGCCCGCCCCAGACATGATCGGGACGGTCCTATCCGCTTCCCAGCTGGGGATGGCGGTGACCACCCGGAGCGGCGCTCGGAAGCAGCCCAACCCCACGGCACAACTGACGGTGGGGCAACCAGTAACCAGACGGCGCCAACCACAACTGCCAGGGGGGATACGCGCAGACCTCACTGCCACCCTCAAAACCGACCCTTGGCTCCTAGCAAACCCCGACAAGGTGACGATGGCACAGGACCTGGCATGGGGGGAAGGCAGAATATATGTCCCAGACTCGCAACACCAGGTGATCTTGCGCAGATCCCACGACGCCAAGCAAGCGGGACACTTCGGGTTCCTGAAGACCCTGCACCTCACACGATGCCAATTCTGGTGGCCCGCGCTGAGACGGGACATGAAAGCCTATGTAGCCTCCTGCCCGACATGCGCCAGGGCCAAACGGGCACCAGGTAAGCCCCCGGGACTTTTACAAAAGGTGGCGGAGCCCTCCTGCCCATGGGAGGAAATCTCCATGGATTTCATAGTAGATCTCCCACCCAGCCAGAAGAAAACGGCCATTTGGGTGGTGAAAGACTACTTTTCGAAACAAGCCCACTTCATCCCCTGCTCATCGGTCCCGTCCGCCCAACAACTAGCCAAACTCTTCCTGATACACGTGTACAGGTTACACGGATGTCCCGCACGTGTGGTGACCGACAGGGGCACACAATTCACTTCTAAATTCTGGCGGGCCTTCCTAAAGCTGACGGGGACCCAACAAGCCCTATCCACTGCCTGGCTCCCCCAGATGGACGGAGCCACAGAGGTCCTCAATGCCACCCTAGAACAATTCATATGCTCATACACAAACTACCACCAAGACGACTGGGTCGAACTGCTCCCGTTCACGGAAGTCGCATATAATAACGCCGTCCACACGAGCACGGGGAAAACCCCGTTCGAAGTAGTCTCGGGGCGCGACTTTGTCCCCATACCGGAGCTACCACAACCCCCGGGACCCCAAGTGGATGCTAGTGACTGGGGATGGAAGATTGCGGAATCGTGGCCAATAATCACGGCAGCGCTGAAGGAAGCACAGGCGGCCTACAAAGAGCAGGCCGACAAGCACCGGTGCCAGCAACCGACGTTCCAGGCAGGGGATATGGTCTACCTATCCACCAAATTCCTGAAGTCACCGCAACCCTCGAAAAAACTGGGGCCTAAGTATATTGGGCCGCTTCGGGTAACCCAAATAGTGAACCCGGTGGCAATACACCTGGACCTGCCGCACAATCTATGGAGACTCCACCCGGTATTTCACACCAGCCTCCTGAAACCTGCAACCACCTCTTGATGGCACCCGAGCACGCCACCGCCCTCCCCAGTGATGATCGACGGCCAACAACATTTCGACGTAAGAGACATACTCGACTCTCGCCGTCAATGGGGAATATTACACTATCTAGTAAGGTGGAAACACTTCCCCCACCCAGAATGGGTGGCGGCGCAACACGTCAAGGCGCCAGACCTGACCCGGGCATTCCACCAGACGTACCCCGACAAGCCAAAGGGGCGACAAGCCGAACCGGCCCCTGAACACCCTTTTCCCCGCAGGCCCCCCCCGCCAACCGCGCCCCCAGGGGAAAGGGCCCCCCAAGCCCGCGACTTGGGTAGACCTCCCTCGCCCCGGGACTCACCCTTCCCCCGCCCCGGGCCCACAGGGGAGTGACATTGGTCACCTGTGCATGCCTGGGGGGAACGCCCAGGATGCACACATAACAAAGGCGACGCACTTGGAAAAAAGATAAGGGCCCTACCTGGAGCTGAAAAACACCCGAGCAGCCACGCCTCTCTCCTCGCAGAACTGCGCCAAACAAGCAGGGTGTGGCCGGAGCATGCGCATGCCCAGGGTGTGGCCGGGGCATGCGCACTGGGAACACACCCTAGATGGACACGAGGTAGAAGGCGGAACAAAGGGAGGGGCGAAATCACTCCGGCGGTAAATTTTTTTTAAAAAAAAAAACCATTTTGACAGCTCACCTGGTAAAAAACCGGAAGGCCGGGGGGGGGGGCACTATTCGGACAGGGGGCAGTATGTCATGAGTGCCGTTGAGCTGAAGACATCAGCACAACGGCACAAATGACAATAACGAGGAAACAGAGGAAGGGGCTCAAGATAAGCTTAGCACGCACAACAAAAACCACAGACCCTAGCTGGAGCATGCAGCCATCAAAACACAAAAGAGAGAGAAGAAAGGACAAAGGATAGGCGGATCGCGAGGCGCACCCAAGCTGTTAGCACAAGCGCAACGAAGATCGCCCAGCTGACAGCAATCACCGGCTGAATGAGGAAACCGATGATGGGCGATCCCGGGGCACCTGCTGGGGCCTCGCAACCCTTCACCTACCGGCAAGACAGCATGCAGGACAAAGGGGGGATGACGTAACCCAGGGTGAGGGGGCGCTGACCGGCGTGGGGTATTTAAACCCCGCACCGGCGCGCGCTCCTCACTCTCAGCTTTTTTCCGCAACTGTTACTACGTAAAGAAATAAACCTGAACCTGCTCTCGCATGAATCAGCGTCAGTGTTTTACTCTGCGGTAGGCAGTGCATGACAGTTACTTACGGGACTGTCTCTTCCCAATTGTTTCCCACGTGGTCTGGCGGGAGGGGCATACTCTGGGTGCTGTGAGCTAAGGAGTGTTGGCTGGCAGGGCCCAGGAGGAGGGCCTTTTTTGCCATGGTGTCTGTCCTGTGGAATATTCTCCCTCCAGAGATTAGGATGGCCTTGACCCTGCTGGCCTTTCATGAGGCCCTAAAAACCTGGTTTTGTGTCCATGCCTGGAAGTGTGATACAGCTCATCTCTTGGCTTGATCTATGACACTTGGCTGCTATGTTTTTCCTTTTTCCTTTTGTATTTTATTGTTTTTATCTATTTTATTGTAAGATGCTCACAGTCACTTATTGTGAGATGGGTGGTTATATAAATCAAATCAATAAATAAGTACTACATTTCTTATACTATTCTGTAGATACTGGTTTGGGAAATAATATTCTCACTTGTATTTATGTTTAGAGCACACTACTTTATTAGCATAGGTATCACAGTGTGCAGAATTATTATTATTATTGTTGTTGTTGTTGTTGTTGTTGCCATTCAATAATGTCCATTCCTTAGCAACTGCCTGGACTAGTCCCTGCAGTCTTCTTGGCAAGTTTTCAGAAGTGGTTTGCCATTGCCTCCTTCCTAGGGCTGAGAGAGGGTGACTGGCCCAAAGTCACCAGTCGGCGTCCACGCCTATGGTGGGAGTAGAACTCACTGTCTCCTGGTTTCTGGCTTGATGCCTTAACCACCGTACCCAACTGGCTCTCTCTACTGTACTAGCATAGGTATCGCAGGGTCCAGAATAATGTCCCCCATTGGTCACCTGCTCGTGTGTCTGTATCGGCTCCAATCTGACCGAGCCCCTGTCAGTTAGATTTTACTGTAATCTTCCTATTTTTTTATGCTGGCCACTACACTTAATAATATGCATCCATCCCAGTAACAAAAGAAATGGTCCAGCACAGTGATAATGAACCTGTGACACACATGCCAAAGGTGATAACGCACGACATTTTGGGTGACACATCAGCATTCTCCAACACCTGACAACACATTTTCTCCCTGATTGAGTTACTGAGGAAATGGAATGAACAAAAGGCACGGCAACACCCCCCACCCGCCTACCTCCCCCCCGAAACCATGCGGCTCTGGGGCTCTTTGCCACGCCCAGGGAAGCCGCAGCTGCAGCCTCCCCAGCCCAGTCCCAGCCGCACTCACCCTTGTCACCCTGCACTCCGAGACCCCTGCTGCCCTGCCCCCCGCCGCCCCACTCACCTGCTGTCTTCTTGCTCCCGCTGGCATGAAGCTGCTTCCTGCAGAAGCCGCTTGCAATTTGGAAGTGGTGTCTCCAGGAACCGGCTTTGCTCAAGGGGATGATGATGATGATGATGATGATGATTGCCCCTTTGCGCAAAGCCAGTTCCTGGAGAAGCCACTTGCAATTTGTGCGAAGGGGCACGAGGGGGCACACTGCCTTTTGGGCAGGGTTCCTGGGGGTGACACGCTAGCAGAGCCAAGTTAGGCATCTTCCAAATTTTTGACACGCTGAGCCCAAAAGGTCTAGGGAGAGTCCTTCTCTCTGGAAATATGATCTCATACAGATATCCTCTTGCTACGTCTTCTGTTGTTTTACTGAGACCCAGCAATCAACAATGCAAACTGGAAGAGTGGAGGAGATGTTGTGCAATCTTTGTTTAGAAAAGTCATCCTTGGATCCTTTGCAGTCTTAATTTATTCTCTGTAGCTCCATTGGTATACACAGGGGGTCATTCAGTGGACTGCTAAAAGCACTCATTCGCCCCAGGGAAATTGAGTGTATGAACCTGACACTGGTAGGCCTTCCGCAAAGTATCTGAGATGTCTGATTTTACACCCTCAGTTGAGAGAGAGAGAGAGACTCTTTATGACCTCACCCTCCCAAACCTGACTTCTGCGGAGCCGTTTTCTGGGAAATAAGCCTGGGTCCTGTGGTGATATTGGGTCATCAGATGAAGATGTTCGTATTTTAAGTAGTATCCCATGGAGTTTAGCGTGAAAAACAAATCCCCTCAGACATGCTTTATGTTCCATTGAGGGGTCTTAGCTGATACTTTACGTTCTGCTTTGTACTACTTCTCCCCAAGCAACCACATCAGCTGGAAGACCTCAGTGGCAAAGTACAAGTTCAGTAAATAAAGAGATGGGGAAAGAACACGGGGAAGCCCTGAGTTGTTCTTAAAGAAGGCGCACAACAACTGCAATGCTCATTTAGCTTTATTTCAAAGAAAATTTGCCAACTTTCACTTCAATGCATAAATGTTTGGGAGTCTAATAGATAGCAATTTTGATTTATATAGAGGAAGATAAAGCGATTGCAGGCGGTGATGTCAAGTCATTGGCCAGATCTTGAAGGTATCCAAGGCAGCAGACGGAGAGGGCATTTTAGCGGCCCCTAGAGAAATGGGATAAAATAATTGGTTGATCAAAGTGGCTTTCAGGTCTCTTCTGCCATCTGAAACCCAAAACTCATTCTCTCTTGCCCTCCTTTTTGTCCCAATATTTCCCTTGAAACACCTCTTCCTCTTCAATGCCTTGCAATGCTTTCTGAATGCAAACAATATGCAGGCAGAGATTCCCAATCTACATCTGCAGCATCTCAATTAGGGGAGAGTTTTCTTACCATCTCCAGCACCACCTCCACCTCCGCCTCCACCGACACCATCTTCGACGGCGTTGACGACGAAATGAGTTGCTGGCATTCCCTGTGAAAAGGAAAAGAGGAGACTCAGTTCTCTCAAAGGTGGTAGGGAATATATTTGTAGACTGGGTGACAAAAGTTTAGTCCATAGATTCTCAGCTGTGTAACGGAGAAAACAGAGTTTGGCAAGATAGGATTCTTGAAGGCCCTCCAGTTTCTTATAGTGGCCCAACAATGCAAGGTGTATTCTATTGGTGATGGAAGGTAGCCCTACCTCCGTCCTTAAACAGGCAGCAGGGATCTTCCTTATAAAGTTGTTTTGGACTACTTCCAATTGCCCTACATTATGTTGAATGTCTAGTTTTAATGCAGAAGAAAAATCCATGGCATATTTTTCATAGGTTTGGAGGCTCATGTTGTCAATAGTCCACACTGCTCAAAGCTATTTCTTTCAAGTAAAACTAACAGGTGTCAGTGATTGAGATATTTCTAGCTCAAAATGAAGCTCTAATTCCAGAATCCATTTTTTAAACTTGCGACAAATTCTGGCCCTGGATAGAATGGTAGACCTGACAAAAATGTAGATGATTATCCTGCTTTCAGAGATAATCATACTTGTTTATCAGTCCTGTCTCAATTATCAGTAATTTTGTTTCTTACCTGGTTCAGGCAGGAATGCAAGGAAAAGTAATGCAAAGAGCAGATAAAGGATCTTCATGTTGGGATTGGTTCTGGACCAAATCTTGCTTCTGGAACAGGACAAGCTCTCTATTTATAATCAAATATAAGCATTGCATCACTCTGACTCAGTGAAATCTTGCATCTATTCTTAGGCGTTACTTTTACTGGTCTTTTATAAGGCAATTTTGCATCTTCCCTCTACTGAAATACTCCTGTGGGTTCGCTGTTGCAAAAATCCTTGGAAGAGCAAGGGACTTAGCTGAACGGCCAACCTGCTGTGGTTGCAAAAGATCCCAGACTCAGCGCTTGCCATGTCCAGGTGGGGCAGAGAAAAGCCCTTCCTGAATTGCTGCCGAACCTCTAGCAGGCAAGAAAGATAATGCTCGGCCATATTTGTTGTAGAAATGAAGAGTAGGACGCTCGGGTCTTCATTCAGGAAAAGAGTTTAATATGCGCATAGGTTCAGACAAGCTCATGCTTCAAATTCTGAACCCCGAAGGTACGGGGTCCTACTTCTTTTATACCCCCCCATTGGATGATTATACAGCATAGACTAAGTGTCAACTTAGAGATATATGATATAACTTTAAAAGCAAGCCGTGTGAAACAAGCCTGGAGGAGCTGGTGAGCTTCCTCCCCATTCCTTATCTTTTCTCACCTAGTTGCTACAGAATACACATACATTCTTGTTTCTTATCTGCCCGTTGGGCTCTTCCCCACATACCACACTTGCAACAGATAGCTTACTTGCAATAGACAATTGCCTGATGAAAGGGCTTTAGTTCTTTGTTGTTTCCTTGACCCTAATTCCAATTCCACCTCATATTCATAGTGGCTGGAGTTTGGAAGAGCCATGATGCAGTTTGGAACCAAAGGATAGAATTCCTGGATTGGCAGTGCTGTCCTTGGAGACACAATTGGAGGGGTGGACTTTGGGAAAACAGCTGGCTTTGCTGGTTGGGGGGTGTATGTGGCCCTCAGATGAAGCAGAGGCCAATTCTGCTTTCACTGCAGTTTCCTCCCTCAGCCTGGTGATCCTGTTTCTCTGAAGACTGAGGATATGTGCGGTATGAACTAGGGAATGTTCTTGGGCTCAAAGCTCCTGCTTCAATAGCAGGTGGCAGCTGTGGCTAGGATAGTCTCTGCATATCCTCATCTAGCATGCCAGTCATGGCCTTTCCTGGATCAGAGGGCCCTTCTCACAGTCACTCACGCCTTTACTTCTCCACTCCATTGGCTTACTGCAATGCACTCTACATGGGGCTGTCCTTGAAGGTTCCAGTGATCCAGAATACAGGGGCCATATGGTAATGGGAACTTCCTGGTTTTCCCATGTTACATCTCTGTTACAAAAGGTACACTGGTTGTCATTCACGGCTTAAAGGTCTACATGGCTTATGTTACACATTCTTCCTTTGTCCCACTCGTAGACATTCATATTTCATTCACTCACTGTAGAACAGCCTTTCTCAACCTTTTGACCCTGCAGGAACCCTTGAAATATGTTTCAGGCCTTGGGGAAGCCCTGCACATTCAGGCTCAAAAATAGGCCACAAGGTACAGAATTGTTATATTTGTTTCATGAGTAGACCTGTATATATGCATTAACAGTTACCTTAAACTAAAAATGAAGAATGAAATTTACCTCTTTAATGTGAAGTTGCCTGAATTTGAAATATTTTTTTAAATAAATCATGATCTCTCAGGGAAGCCCTAGTGACCTCTGGGCAAAGCCTAGTCTTCCACAGAACCCTGATTGAGAAACTCTGATCTAGACCCATTTCAGCTGAGTTTCAGGATGAAGTCAGCTTTGGTCATGCTTGTAAACAACCTCTGGTGGAGCCGGGATGGAGGTGGCGCGTCCATCTTTCTGCTCCATGGTCTGTCAGCGGCTTTTGAGACGATCAACCATGGTATCCTTCTGGACCAACTTTAGGGGTTGGAAATGGGCACCATTTCATTGTGGTTCTCTTAATTTCTTGAGGGCTGGTTCCAGTCAGTGTTGATTGGGCAGG
Organism: Candoia aspera; assembly: GCF_035149785.1. NCBI lineage: Eukaryota > Metazoa > Chordata > Lepidosauria > Squamata > Candoiidae > Candoia > Candoia aspera. Next base: position 27,543,531 of record NC_086153.1, on the reverse strand, counting down.
AGAGGCAATTCCCTCAGTCCCTCCGCTGTGGGGTGTCACAGAGTTTGACTCTCTCTCCCCTCCTATTCAACATCTGCTTAAAACCACTGGGGGAAATTATCCCCCTTTCTGGGATTTGGCATCATCATTATGCTGATGACACCCAATTGTATCTTTCAACCTCAGGCCAGCCAAGTGTCGATGTCTAGGTCTTGTCCCAGTGCCTGGAGGCTGTGTGGGCCTGGATGGGGAGAAACCATGTCTGACACAATATAACCAAGAGTAAGTGACTGTGGGTCTTGGGATCACCTAGTTCTGGGGCTATTCCATCCTTGATCTTGGAGGGGTTGCTCTTGCCCATTCAGGGGTGATGCACCAGTTGGGGGTCTTCATGGGCTTACAATTCCTACTCAGTGAGCAGGTGTCAGCTGTGACAAGGAAGGCATTTGTGCTGCTTCATCTGTTGAGCCAGTTCACTGCTTCCGGGATCAGGAGGCTCTTCAGACTCATACCTACTCACCTCACAACTTGACTATTGCAACATGGGGCTCCTCTTGAAGACTACTCAGAAACTTCAACTGGTCCAGAATGCAGCAGTGCAGGCACCTATGGGCACAGCTCTGCAAGCTGCACTGGCTGCCAATTTATTTCTAGGTGTGATTCAAGACCTTCATGGTCTAACAAGCCCTACACGGCATGGGGCCCAGTGATTTCAGGGACTGCCTATCTTCTGTGGTATCTGACTGACCGATGGAAGCTGATAGGGTTGGTGTGCTCCAGCTTCTTTCCATCAAACTATGTCACCGGTCAGGGCCCAGGAATACTGCCTTCTCTGTCTCGGTGCCTGCCTTTTGGAATGGGGTTCCCCATGCGACCCTCTTGACACCCAGAGAGCACCTGTGCTCATGACAGAGCCCTGAAGATCTGGCTCTTCTCCCAGGCCTCGGGCTAGGCTGGCTGGTGCCCCCTTTGTGGGATGTCAGTAGTTGGCGGAATGTTTGGGTGTCTGCTGGTTCAACATCTTGTTCTTCTTTCGTTTTCTTTGTTCGAGCCTAGTTCTGTTGTTTGTTTCGTTCTCTTATATTGTATTTACAGTATCTTGTTTTGGTGTATCGTCAGTGGCCCAGACTTGGTTGTTTGGAGTTCGAATTGGATAAAAAATAAATAGAATTCTTTTTGAGGCCAGTGTGAAATATGGAGATTCTCTTGCAAGCTGCAACCAGCTTGAGAGAGAAGCAGCTGCCAAGAGGCAGTTTTTCCACCCTAGCTTTACTCTGCCTTGGGGTAATTCTCACTAGTGCCATCTATCTTCAGTGGCAGACCATTGCTTTTCATCCTCTTTAACCATGGAGAGTGAAACCGATGAAGATACTACAGACTGTGCTCTGTACTGGAATGTTTTTCTAAAAAGCTGGCAAGAATGAAATGAATTCTAGGGCAACATCCTGGCTGTGTTGTATAAGGCACGTTACTAATGCAAAGAGTCCCATTCTTACTTTAGGTGAGAGGTCATATCACGAGTTATTATAATTCCTCACCAATCACAATTCCTAAGCTAAATAATCAACATACATTAGAACAGGGAGTTAGTTTTCAAATGAAATCCAAGCTCAAGATGAGTTCAAGGTCTAGAACATTTGAAAATCAGTAGTATCAGCTAGACAGAATTTACAGCTTCCCTCATGATATTTCATCTTGATGTTCAAAGCTTGATGTGAATGGAATCATTGGTCAGATCCAATGGAAATGAACAAGACAAGAGTTAATGTGTAGCTAACCAGGAATGTCTATTAATGGGTGAGTTCTCCTAAGTTCAGTTATTAATAAAACCAGACTTAATCAGCATTGAATTCCTCACCTAGAGAACGACTCTGGTGGATGTTGTGTCATGGTGGATACTTTGCTTAATTAGGAGGTTGCATGAAAACACATTTACACAACTGAGAGGTGGCAGGAGCAGCCATCTCTCTGCTGATATCTCCGTTCAGAAAGGAGTGAAAAAGGGCTGTATTCTGGCCCCTCTTCAGTGCTGATGTGAGTTCAATTGTCATTGCACTGGTAAGTCATGCCCAATGTGTGAGGTCCCTAAAGTAGGCAAAGCCAGGATTAAAGAGAACGTTAGAGCTTAATATCTTGCAAGGCTGAAGGAAGCCAAGGAAGGAGTTTGTGAGGAAAGCCTTGAAAGCAAGCATGTGTATTGAAGGATTTCTTGCTGAGAAATAACGGTGAGATAGCAACAGTATCCAGCAAACTTCATGTCCTCTGATGTAATGTGTGTGTGAAAGTGTGGAAATATGGAGAAACCAGAAGGCCTCAACTGACTTGGAATTTAGCAATCACAATTCCTAAGCTAAATAATCAACATACATTTGAACAGGGAGTTAGTTTTCAAATGAAATCCAACCTCAAGATGAGTTCAAGGTCTAGAAAACTTGAAAATCAGTAGTATGAGCTAGACAGAATTTACAGCTTTCCTCATGATATTTCATCTTGCTGTTCAAAGCTTGATGAATATGGAATCATTGGTCAAAAGCAATGGAAATGAACAAGACAAGAGTTAATGTGTAGCTAACCAGGAATGTCTATTAATGGGTGACTTCTCCTAAATTCAGTAACCTTACTTAATTCGTGTCCAGACCAAGAATGATAATAATTAAGCCACTTCTTACTCCTTTACTGTTGAAGTCATCCTTCCCAAACAGGTGTTTTCCAGATACAGTGGCATCTTTTCAGCGTTTCGTTCTAAATGGATCATGTTTGTTATCCGTTGGTTATGTTTACGTTTGTTATCTGTTGGTTATGTGAAGACCAAGAGCAGGATTCCTTGTGTCCATTCTAGCGGTCAGAAAGAGCTGGGAATTAAATGTATCAATTTCTTGTTGACAGGCTTTCAGTTCTGAGGTGATGGAGAATGAACCATAGCAAAACCTTTTATTTCTTTTTTCTTTTCTTTTCTTTTCTTTTTCAACTACTACGTGTATTTACAACATATTTTAGTTCCCTTTTATTTCTATTTTTATGTATCCTAATTTGAGCTCTGTAACTCTTTTACCTCCCCAGGTCCTGCTGTGATGCCTCGTCATGGCAGGGGAGGGGGATCCTCCCGGGAAGGAGGAGCGAAGAAGAAGGGGGTGGATGCCAAGAGTATATAATCCCAGCAGGGTTGCCCAAGGTCATTTCATCTGCCCAGCTAAAGCAAGCAGAAACCTTTAGTGGGCAGCAGTCATACAGGGCGATGCTGGAGGCAGATGATCACTTCAGTGACAGTTACAAGAAGATCATTTCATACTGCACTGGGGAATGCAATGGTAAATCCCTCCTATATTTTACAGAGAGCAGCAGATGGATAGACAATATAAAGTAATGGATGATATAATGCCAGATGCTGAGCCTCTCAGATCAGATAGCATCGACATGCTATGTGGAAGTGTTGAGGATCTTCTGGAGCACTAACAGGGCTTATGATGTGTCTAGATTAAAGCCTTTGGGACATCTAGTTGCTGAAGTTGCCATGCAGGAAAAGAAAATCTGAAGTTGCAAAGAGAGAATTACAGTGGGAATTAGTAATGTAAGAAGCAGGAATGTGGGAAGCTCAACGCAGTGAAAGATTAAATGACTCCGCACTGCCATCTTAGGCATCAGTGGATTGAACCATACTGGAATTGGTCTCTGTCAGTTCAAAGGTCATATTGCTTACTATTCATGGCATGAACAGAAAGAAGGAATGGTATTGCTTTCATAATCAGGAAAGATGTAGTAAGGACAGTAGTTGGATACAATGCAATCAATGACCAGATAATATCAATGAGACTTTGTGGAGAACTCTTTAACATGATGATCATTCAAGTTGGTGCTCCAACCACTGAGTCAGAAGAAAAGGATTTTGACAGATTTTATGATCAAGTTCAATTTGAAATCGACAGAATATAGAAGCAAGATGCGCTGCCTGTAATTGGAGGCTTGAATGCCCAAGTTGGAAACATTAACAGGGAAAATGTAGTTGGATTGTATGGCTTAGGAAACCAACATGAAGCAGGAGACTGACCTACCAATTTCTGCCACTCCAATGAACCTCTATACATTGATTCCACCAGATGGAGTATTTAGAAATCAAATTGACTAAATTATTGGTAAAAGAGGTGGGGGAGCTGAATTATAGCATCAAAGACATGGCCAGGTGCTGACTGTGGAACAGATCATAAACTGCTCATGTGCAAGTCCCAGTTCAGCTAAAGAAGAGGAAGAAGAAAGCCTGTCAGTTTCCACAATATGACCTTGAACATATACCCACCATTTTTAAGGAGAGCATCAGGAATCACTTTGAAGCCCTGAACCTCAGCGATAGAGAACCAGAGGAATCATGGGGTGAACTGAAAGACGTCATTAAGGATGAATGTGAAAAGAGATAGGCAAAAATGAAGAAAGAGAAGAAAGCAAACTGGATGTCAGAACAAGCCATGGAAGTCTTCTCTAAGAAGAGAAGAGACTCCAAAGTCAAGGAAGATAAAACACTGAGGAAGGAATTCAACAAAGGGATTCAGAGAGCTGTTGGAAGATACAAGAAACAGTATTGGAACAACATGTGTAAAGACATCAAAGATGGAAGCAGACATAGACAAACAAGGGAAGTCTTTCAAAAGATCTCTGAACTCAGAAGGAGGTTCCAACCTCAAACTGGTATGCTAAAAGAAGCCAATGGACAGATAGTAACTTATTCAAAGGAGATCAAAGGAAGCTGGAAGGAGCATACTGAAGCACTATACAGTAGAGATGTCAACATCTAAGATACCTTAGAAGAGATTCCCTACTTACAGGAATCATCAATACTAGAAGTTGAAGTTAGATCAGCCCTCCTGTCATTACCAAGTCGGAAGGCTGGAGGAACGGATGAAATACCCACTGAAATAGGACAAGCAACGGAAGAAGAATCAGTCAAGATATGCCAGCAAATCTGGAGAATGACACAGTGGCCAACAAATTAGTCTACATACTAATATCAAAAAAGGCGTCTGAACAGAGTGTGCAAACTGTCCCACAATATGCTTAATTTCACATGTTTGCAAAAGAATGCTTAGGATCATCCCACAAAAAGTAGAGCCCTAGGTGGAAAAAGAGATGCCAGATGATCAAGCTGACTTTAGACAAGTCCAAGGAACATGAGACATTACTGCTGATGAATGCTGGATAATTGAGAAAGCCAAAAAATATCCCAAAGAAGTTACTATGTGCTTCATTGATCATAGAAAGGCCTTGGATTGTGTCAGTGACATCAGGCTGTAGAAATTCTGAGAAAAATGGGAATCCCAGAACATCTCATTGCCCTGATGAGAAACTTAAGTAAGGGAAAGTAAGGACGTCACAGTACTTACAGAACATGGTGAAACAGCCTGACTCAAGGTTGGCAAAGGAGTGTGACAAGGTTGTAAACTGGAGAAAGATACATCCATAACCTGTGCTATGTCGATGACACTACCTTGATAGCCGAAAATGCAAAGGACCTGCAAGCTCAAGTAATAAAAGTCAAGGAGGAAAATGGAAAAAAATGGGACTATAAATCTTTAAAAGGTGAAACGAAGGACAACAGGTAGAAGAACCGGCCTTAGAACGGACATTGAAGACATCAGTGGTGGACGGCTTCTGCTTTTAGGATCAACCATCAACTGTAACAGAACAAGTAATCAAGAACTATGCCACAGCGTAGCATGGGATGGAGAATCCATGAAGGCCTTTGCAAAGATATTAACATGCCGTGATGTGTCCATAGCTACAAAGATCAGAATCTTTTATTTTAATAGTACTTTTATTGTTAGGTCTGGCTGTATTTTGAGTTCTTTGAATTAGGTTTGAATACTTTTGGTTAGATTGTATTTAATGTGCATCTTGCTCTCTCTCTGCCTGTGTCCTTGTTAGTGCTGGAATGTAGCACTGCTTGAAACATTTGAAAGCTGATTGTGCTTAGGACTGGAGAATCACCAATCGAAGGGAATATTTGTAGCTTAGGGTTGAACTGTGGAGTCCTTGGTGCTCTCTGAGCCTTGTTGTTTTCTTGCAGAGGTTTCATTGCCAGACTAGGCAACATCTTCAGTGCAAAGAGGGAGTGGGCCTTGCTCTCAGTTTATATACCGTGGCTTGCCCTGCTTGTGTTGTTAGGGGTGTTGTTCTCTCGTTGGGAGTTCTTTGATTGGGCTGCTGTTTGCTGCTTGGAACTATTAACCTGAGTTAATAGTTCCTTGATTTGGGTGTATTGTGCTGTTTGATGGTTCCTCTGGTGTTAATCCTAGGGTTGATTTTTGCATATCTGGGTGTTGATTGCTGGCAAGGGAGTGTACTGGTCTTTTGGCGTGTCCATTGTCTCTTTTGAATGGTATGTCAATGTTGTTTACCTCTATGTGTCTGTTGATGGCTGCTTTGTCTGAGTGCCAGGCTTCCAGGAATTCTCTGGTGTTTTTGATTTGGCTTGGTTTAGGATGCTCACAGTTTCCCATTTGAATCTATGGTTGAGTCTGTCCTTGTGTTGTGAGATTAAGGAGTTCTCATCGTGTCTTCTGATTGCTAGTTGGTGTTTGTGGTTTCGCTCTGCTAGTCTTCTGCCTGTCTGTCCTACATAGTGGCTGTTACAGTCTTTGCACTGTGTGTTGTAAATAACTCCTGTTTTTTCTTCCTGGGCTATTGAGTCTTTTGGGTTGCTTAATATGTTTTGAAGACTTTTAGTTGGTTTATATGCTACAAGTGATGCCATGTGGTTGTAACAGTCTGTTGGTGGTTTCTGAGATGTTTCTGATGTATGGCAATGTTATCCTTTTCATAGTTTCCATTGGTTGGGTTGTAGTGGTGAGGCGCTTTTTGATAAAGTTGAGCGGGTATCCATTTTGTTGGAAGATGCTGTACAGATGATCTTTTTATTTTTTCTGGTGTTCTGGGTTGCTGCAGTGTGTAAGTGCTCATCTGAATAATGTTCTTACACAGTTTCTCTTGTGGGAGGTTGGATTGTTACTTTGGTAATGGAGCACTTGGTTGGTGTGGGTAGCTTTCCTGTAGACTTGTGTTTCCAGCTTACCATCATTTCCTCTACTGATGAGGATGTCCAGGAATGGTAGTGAGTTGTTGTTTTCTTCCTCCCTTGTGAATGTTATTCCATTAAAGATGTTATTGATGGTTTTGTGGGTTTCTTCCAGTTGTTTCTTTTGTATTATGACAAAGGTGTCATCTACATACCAGATCCATACTTTGGGTTGTATGTGTGGGAGTGCTCTGACAGCGAGCTAATAAGCTGAGCTTACTTGGCAGAAGGGTTTTGCCACCTATCTCTTGGCACATACTCAACTTCATCTCTCTACCCTAGGCTGCCTGAGTGTTGCCATGGAGGCTGTAAGGGCCTGGATGGGTGCAACAGGCTTCAGCTCAACCCACACAAGACCGAGTGGCTTTGAGTTTTTGGACCTCCTGGTTGTGGGAACCTTCCATCTTTGGTTCTGGATAGGGTGGCACTGTCCCAGACTGACCTGGTGTAAAATCTGGGGGTCCTCGTGGACTCATGACTCCTGCTTAAGGAGCAGGCGGCAGCCATGGCTAGGAGGGCCTTTGCAAAGCTTTGGGTTGTGCATCAGTTGTGCACATTCCTGGACCGGGAGGCCATGCTCACAGTCACTCATGCCCTCACGACCTCCAGATTAGACTATTACAACACACTCTGCAGGGGGCTGCCCTTGAAGAGCATTGAGAGGCTTCAGCTGGTACAGAATGCAGCGGCGCGTGCAGTTAATGGCGTCATTTTTTTTCACAGCTTGTGACACCGTTGCTCCGTGAGCTGCATTGGCATCCAGTGTGCTTCCGGGTGCAATTCAAGGTGCTCATAGTTACCTGAAAAGCCCTTCATGGCTTGGGACCAGGTTACTTACGGGACTGTCTCTTCCCAATTGTTTCCCATGTGGTCTGGCAGGAGGGGCATACTCTGGGTGCTGTGAGCTAAGGAGTGTTGGCTGGCAGGGCCCAGGAGGAGGGCCTTTTTTGCCATGGTGTCTGTCCTGTGGAATATTCTCCCTCCAGAGATTACGAAGGCCTTGACCCTGCTGGCCTTTCATGAGGCCCTAAAAACTTGGTTTTGTGTCCATGCCTGGAAGTGTGATACAGCTCATCTCTTGGCTTGATCTATGACACTTGGCTGCTATGTTTTTCCTTTTTCCTTTTGTATTTTATTGTTTTTATCTATTTTATTGTAAGATGCTCACAGTCACTTATTGTGAAATGGGTGGCTGTATAAATCAAATCAATAAATAAGTACTACATTTCTTATACTATTCTGTAGATACTGGTTTGGGAAATAATATTCTCACTTGTATATATTATTAGAGCACACTACTTTATTAGCATAAGTATCACAGTGTGCAGAATTATTATTATTGTTGTTGTTCTTGTTGCCATTCAATAATGTCCATTCCTTAGCAACTGCCTGGACTAGTCCCTGCAGTCTTCTTGGCAAGTTTTCAGAAGTGGTTTGCCATTGCCTCCTTCCTAGGGCTGAGAGAGGGTGACTGGCTCAAAGTCACCAGTCGGCGTCCACGCCTATGGTGGGAGTAGAACTCACTGTCTCCTGGTTTCTGGCTTGATGCCTTAACCACCGTACCCAACTGGCTCTCTCTACTGTACTAGCATAGGTATCACAGGGTCCAGAATAATGTCCCTCATTGATCACCTGCTTGTGTGTCTGTATCAGCTCCAATCTGACCGACCCCCTGTCAATTAGATTTTATTGTAATCTGACACAATGGGATGGGTGGGCTTTGACTTGGAAAGTGAAACTCTTTCTGAGTCAGAGGAGGAATTGGAAACTTACTGGGCTGAAACTGGGAAAACGAAACTCCAGGATGACTCAGCAGTGCGGGAAGAGTCTAAGGCACTGATTGGCCAAGATTCAGGGGAGGATTTGAATCCACCAATCAGTGCGTACCAACGACGGGCTGAAAAGCGTGCCAAAGAAAAGTCAGCCCAATTGTCTGCAGGAGTTTCCAAGCTTGCCAAGGATCGAGATAAAAGGCAGCCATGCAAAGAGTGAGTTGCTCGGGACAACCAATCCTCCAAACCTGCAGTGTCCAAGGAAGAGTCCTTACCAGAGACAGCATCTGTTGCCGAAGAGGAAGCAGCGCCTTTGCTTCACTCCGAAGAGGACTTGCGTCCTGCTTCCGCTGCCATGGAGGATCGTTTGCTCTCTGAGCCCTGCAGTCTCAGTTTTGTTTCCAGTCTTGAAACTCCGCAATCTTCCAAGTGGCTTCTCCGTACCTTGCAACCCCAGCGCCGCAGCATGCCTTCGGTTCTGTTCGACAGTGCTTCGTGTGCTCAGCAGTGTCTGGGTATTTCATACCTATCTTGTCCAGGATCCAGGATCCAGCCCAGTATGGGCTTCCAGCTGAGTCCAGCCTTGTCCCAACTTCGGAGCCCTGCTCCAAGTCTCCAGCCCAGAGAATCCAGTCTAGTCTGGGGCTTCCAGCTGAGTCCAGCCTTGTCCCAAGTTCCAAGCCCTGCTCCAAGTCTCTAGTTCAGAGAATCCAGCCTAGTCCAGGGCTTCCAGCTGAGTCCAGCCTTGTCCTGAGTTCCAGTCCTGGTTCAAGTCTTCAACCCAGTCCATCGTTCTTGTCAACCCAGCCTTGTTCCCTGTTCATAGTCCTGCTTCTAGGTCCCAGTTGCTGCTTCCAGTCCAGTGCAAGTCTCCAGAAATCCAGTGATCCAGCACCAGAGCAGCTCCAGTCTTGTTCCAGTTCGAGACCTGTTGCCTCCAGCACACTGTGTTCCAGTCACATCCAGCCTACATTCCCAGTGAGAAGTCCTGTTCCACTGCCTTGTTGTGGCCCAGTTGGGCTCATTGGACCAAGTCTTCATATATCAAGGACCTAATTATTGTAAATAGTTACTTAACAAAGTATATTTTGATATTACTCTGCCTAGTTGCATAGTCTGAACAGGACAAAGAGCCGGCTCTGACCCTTGCTGGGTATATGTGACCCTCAGATGAAGTGGAAGCTGATTCTGCTTTCATTGCAGTCTCTTCCCTCAGCCTGGTGCTTCCTGTTTCCCTGAGGCCTGAGGATGTGTGTGGTGTCAGAAATATTCCTGTGGCCTTTTTTGTATTCTAGAATTAGCAGGAGTCCTGCAGAACACAGAAGATCTGTTGAAATCGAGGACTGGTGGGTTCCACAAGCTGTGTCAGTGCTGGGTATAGCAGATGTTTGCTGCTGCTTCAGCCACAAAGGATTTTATGAGGCCATAACTTTTATTAAGCATCTCTAAAATTTATGTATGTTCCCAAAAGCACATTAACAATAATAAGAACATTAACCAAAACAGGATGAGAGTAGAGCAAGCTCCAATCGTGAAGTGTGTGTCCAAAGTTTTTATTGTGTGTTTTTATTCCATAAAGTTCAGTTTCAGCCGCTACAGATCTACCATGCTCATCGGCTGATCACAACTGTGGTCTCAAATATGGTTTACTATATAATACAAGTCCATTAATCTTCTTTGTATTTGCTGAAATAAAATCTTGACCCAAATTCTTATTTATTAAATATTTTATATCTTTTTTCTTGTAGACATATCACATCACATTTCAATTTGTTCAAATAGTGAAAAACTTTTTTTCTTCTTTGAGGAGCATTTGCCCCGTTTATATTCCATGTGAGACAATTTAAGGCCACCGTTATAATTTTAACTCACCACAGTCTTCAGATGCAGCAGCAGCCTCTTCTTCTTGAGCTGCAGGCCCTCTGTGCCGGAGTTCAGGTACTTGCTGATCCAGCTTAGCTGTGTATTTGGTCAAACATTCCTTAGCCTTGAGAGATGAAGTGAATTTAAACTTCTGTTGTTGAAAGGTAAAACTTACCCCTTCCAATTTCTCCCAATGAAAAGGAATCTTTTTTTTTTCAGAACATCTGTCAAGAAAGTATGTTCTTTCCTCTTTCTCAGTATTCTCACAGGAATTTCTTTCGACACTGGTATATCCACATTTTCAGTACTGGGTTTCGTATCGAGATGAGCTTGAAGAACCAAATACCTTGTTTTTCTCCTAGTGAACTGAACCAATACATCTCTTGGTTTATTGTTAATCTTGGCACACCTTGAATTAATCTGAAAAGCTTTTTCCATCTCCTCTATCAGTCTATCTTCCTCCCAGTCAATTAAAGCTGCCAAGGCCTGTGTAATTTTATCTTTAAGATTCTCCTCTCTTTCTTCAGGGATCCCCCTAAGCCTTCAACAAAATCCCTTCTCTCTCAATTCCAACAATGCAGTTCTGTCCAAATTGTGTTCTCTTCCCCTCTATAATGCATCAACTCTATTGTCAACCTTTTTAATTCCTCCTTCAAATTTCATTTCCATCTTTTCCAGTTTTTGATCAAATCTTTTCTCAAATTCAGCAAATCTTTTATCCTCTTGTTCTTTCATAACTTGAAAAGACTGAGCAATAGATTGTGTGGTTTTTAATGTACAAATAACATTTTCATATAGTCCAAATCAACAGGTCCCCCAGACCCATGTCTTACTTGCTTTCTGGTGGTCATGATTTCTCCTTTTCTTTTATATATACAGTATATATACAGTGTGTGCGTGTGGTGTATAAATATAATAGGAATTATGTGATTTCAATCTCCCAGTATTTAAAAAAATCCCAATAGTTTAAACTGTAATATTATAGCTCCATCTAGTGTCCAAATATCATAATTACAGGAGGGAAGAAATCTACTTAATGAGTAGGGGAAATTGTCCGATCACAAGCCTTGAGTTGAAACTTGAGCTTCTTAGTATCAATATTTAAAACACAAATTTCACAATATTTTGAAACAGTGTTCAATCACAGCTTAAAAAGCTAGCCACAACAAAACTTTCTCCTACAGGCTAAAAATGGTTTCAATCCCAAATCCAACAAAGTCTCTTAATTAAGTAAAAAATATTTTCTATAAAAGTAAAGAATAATAAAAATCAGAGATCAATTAACCCCTTAAAAAGGAAAGTAAAATTTTTCAATAGAAAATGGTACATCTTCCTTGCTCAGCTTGTAATCCATAAAAATAAGCAAATAAGTCCCAAAAAAATAATGATAAATCCACCAAGAGAAAATAGTATTTCTGTATTGGAAATAGCCTCTTAAGATCCAATAGGTAAAATACAAAAGTGAATTAGAATAGAATAGAATAGAATAGAATATAATATAATATAATATAATATAATATAATATAATATAATATAATTAGAATAGAATAGAATAGAATAGAATAGAATAGAATAGAATAGAATAGAATAGAGAATAAAATAACTTTATTGTCATTCCACTATACACTATACATCAAGTGCATAATAAAATGAAATTTCATTGCAGTTGGCTCACAAACACACTCAGACACTAAAATAAAAATACCATAAGTACTGTAAACTATACATTCTTTGCACATTCCACATTCCACTTAAAAACTTATTTAGTATTCAAAAGACTAATTAAGAAATGGGGTGGTTGGAATTAGTGTCCCTTTAAGGGCTTCAGACACAGTGGACAAGATGGTTCTCCCGCTTCTTAGCTGTTCCACTCACTGTTCGATCACCGAATCCATGACCCTCCGGCAAGCTGCAGCTGTCCAGAAGACCTGGGGAGTGATCCTAGCTTTCCTCCTTCCTGGGAACGCTTTGGGGCTCAGAATCTTGCCTGAGCTACCTACTAAACACCACACTGTCAATCTAGCCTCTGAGCTGGTTAGAAACAATCTTCCGCCATGAATCCCCACCAGAAGTCTCTTCCGATACAACCATAATTTCTGACAGACAAATTCTAAGCTTTGGTACTGTATATAATTCAACATCACATTAACTTCTTTAACCTATAAAGGTTTTTCCATAAATCAATCTTATATCTATGAAAATGCTATTCCCAAAATGTGACAAATGATTACAGGACTGTATCATAGGGGTCAATGAACCCTCAATTTTCTTACACCTTCAGTAAAGGAAATATGATGTTCAACTTTTTAAGTACATTCTTTGGGGAATCCAATACACTAAATACAAGTTTTGGATCATTCAACTTTAATCTCAAATCTGTCAATACCATTTTAACATTTTCAAGAACTTGAAGCCATTGATGGGGTATTATCAATTTTTAAGATCATGAAGCCATTGATGGGGAATTGTCTATGTGGCCATACTTTTGACTGCTTGCATTAGTTTGAGGTGATGAGTGGCAGTATTTTGCTTCTTCAGTTGCAGTTCCATGACTATCCACAAGCAACTTTTACCCGCTGAGGGCCTCAAAAATAAAAATGTGTTCACTGTGACTTTCCTATTCCTAGAAAAGTATGAATTTCTCTATTTTGATCACCTCCTTCTGCTTGACCCTCTGTGACCTCAAATATTGGCTTTATTTATTTATTTACTTTTCATATTAGAGAGTATTTTGGTATTTATTTATTTATTTATTTATTTATTTACCATGGTATATATTATTTTGGTCTTTGTAAATGAACACATTTTGGACTTGTAGTATAGTGGATCTTCAGCAAAGGATCATTACCTTGTCATGGTGCTGGAGCTTGAGCACCTCAATGATGCCATGAGCTAAACCGTGAAGGGACACCCAAAACGGCAAGGTCATGACAGAGAGGTCAGACTAAATGTGATCCCTGGGGAAGGTAATGGCAACCCACCCCAGTATTCTTGCCTTGAAAACTAAATGGATCAGTACAACCAGAGTATATGGTATATGTCGGTATACCATCAGAAGATGAGACCCCCAGGTTGGAAGGTGGTCAAAATGCTATGGGGAGGAACAGAGGATGAGCTCAACTAGCCCCAGATTTGATGACACAGCTAGCTCAAAGCCGAAAGGATGGCTAGCGGCTGACGGTGCTGGTGGTGAACAGCGAATCCGATGTTCTAAGGATCAACATGCCGTTGCAACCTGGAATGTAAGATCTATGAGCCAGGGCAAATTGGATGTGGTTATTGGTGAGATGTCAAGATTAAAGATAGACATTTTGGGGGTCAGTGAACTGAAATGGACTGGAATGGGCCACTCCACATCAAATGGCCACCAGATCTACTACTGTGGACAAGAGGACCACAGAAGAAATGGAGTAGCCTTCATAATTAATAGTAAAGTGGCTAAAGCAGTGCTTGGATACAATCCAAAAATGATAGAATGATCTCAATTCGAATTCAGGGCAACGTGCTGGGCTTGAGGAATCCAAGGCTGGAGTTAAAATCGCTGGAAGAAACATTAACAATATGCAGATGATACCACTTTGATGGCTGGAAGCGAAGAGGAACTGAGGAGCCTTATGATGAAGGTGAAAGAAGAAAGTGCAAAAGCTGGCTTGCAGCTAAACCTAAAAAAAAACAAGATTATGGCAACCAGCTTGATTGATAACTGGCAAATAGAGGGAGAAAATGTAGAAGCAGTGAAAGACTTTGTATTTCTAGGTGCGAAGATTACTGCAGATGCTGGCTGCAGTCAGGAAATCAGAAGACGCTTAATCCTTGGGAGAAGAGCAATGACAAATCTCAATAAAATAGTTAAGAGCAGAGACATCACACTGACAACAAAGGTCCACATAGTTAAAGCAATGGTGTTCCCCGTAGTAACATATGGCTGCGAGAGCTGGACCATAAGGAAGGCTGAGAGAAGGAAGATAGATGCTTTTGAACTGTGGTGTTGGAGGAAAATTCTGAGAGTGCCTTGGACAGCAAGAAGATCAAACCAGTCCATCCTCCAGGAAATAAAGCCAGACTGCTCACTTGAGGGAATGATATTGAAGGCAAAACTGAAATACTTTGGCCACATCATGAGAAGACAGGACACCCTGGAGAAGATGCTGATGCTAGGGAGAGTGGAGGGCAAAAGGAAGAGGGGCCGACCAAGGGCAAAGTGGATGTATGATATTCTAGAGGTGACGGACTCGTCCCTGGGGGAGCCAGGGGTGTTGACGACTGACAGGAAGCTCTGGCATGGGCTGGTCCATGAAGTCACGAAGAGTCGGAAGCGACTAAACGAATAAACAACAAAGTATAGTGGATAATCTGCTCAACTTGAGGAAGTCTCAAAATGGATTACAACAAATAAAATAAAATAAAATAGCAACATTAAAATGGAAAATCATTGTGACAGAGCAGAGCAACAGTGCCTTTAGAAACAGCTCTGAGAACCAATCTCTCTCATTGCCTTCTCTTCTGTGACTCTCTAGAAAAGCCAGGTTTTAATTGCTTTCTGAAAGAAACAATATGGTGGGAAGCAACCCAAACTCAGGAGGACTGTTGTCCAAAGAAGATGGCCAGTAACTGAGAAGGCTTGTCCCTATAGTCCCGAAATATGACACTCCTTAAGAGATGGGAGAAGGAGATAGGCCACCCTTCCACATTTTATTTATTTATTTATTTATTTATTTAATTTCTATAGCCGCCCATCTCAGCAAGTGACTCTGGGCAGTTTACAACAATGAAAGTATAAAACAATTACAATTAAAACAGTTAAAATATAAAATAAATACAAAATAAATATACATGGCTGCCAAGTGAGCAATGTATGGATGTTAATACAGCCAAGAGATGGGACCATCCACACACTTGAAGCCCCAGGCCTGGGCACAAAGCCAGGTCTTCATGGCCTTATGAAAGGCCAACAGGGTCAGGGACATCCTTATTTCTGGAGGGAGGTGTTGGCATTTCCTTGGTTTTTTTGCAAGGAGCAAGCCGTCAAGTTACTATGGTAACAAATCACTCTGGCAGAGTCAGAAGGTCAAACTTAAGTATCCTTAGTTTTGGATGTGAAAAGATGACCATATTAGGTAAAGCTTTTAATTTGCCTGGAGGGCAGCTTGCCTGGGATTTTAGTTTCGGTTTCCTTTCTACACAGCTTTCCTCCCAGTCCTCTCTGAGCACGTGTGAATGCACAAGACTAAATATGTTTAAATAAGAAGCTTTCTGTAAATACATTTATTTTTATAGAAATGCCTGGTGTGTGATTTTTCTGATTTCTCAGGCCAAACACTTTCCAGCACTCTGCCACAGGTTATGGGCCCAGTAAGCAGACCAGAGAGAACAGAGAGATCAGCTCCACACCTCATGCACATTTTAAAGGCAGGTAACAAAGACCTGTGAAGATTTTCCTTGGAGCGGCCTAGAAGTTTTCCAGCTGCTGCCGGTGTGCAGGACAAAGAAGCCAGCTGAGGTGACTTGCAAAAGAAGGAAGAAGTCATGGCTGCCTCCCAACCCTCAGCGATGCCTCGAACACCTATCAGAGATGAACTATTTGAATTGGGCCCTGAAGATGGAAATGTATCTTTGCAGAGAGAATCTTTGGATGCCAATTGGTGAGCAAACCCCCCAAAATCCCAGGGCTGAATGGCTTAGACAGGATGAGCAGGCTAGAGCCACCATTATTCTGGGAGTTGAGGACAATCAGCTAGTCCACGTGCAAGGCATGCAGTCTGCAAAGCAACTTTGGGACACTTTGAGAGACTTGTATGTAAAGGCAAGAGCAGGGAGTAAAGTTACCCTGACAAAAAAGCTGTACAAAGCCTACCTAGCAGAGGGAGATAGCCTGCCTGAGCATCTGCATTATATTCAGCAGCTGTTTGTTGAGTTGCAGGAGAGAGGTATGGAATTTACACCTCTCACAAAATGCTATATCCTGCTGTCCTCACTGAATGAAACATGGGACATGCTGATTAGTATCCTGGAGGCTATGCCTGAAGCAGACCTCATCCCATCGTATGTAACACAGCACTTACTCGCTGAATGGGAGAAGAGAGAGGAAAGATCCCCCCCCCCATCTCTTCTGGAAAGCTGCAGCACCAGAAAGCAAGGGAAAAGAAGGGAAAAGAAGCTGAGGCCACAGTGCCAGCCAGCCAGCGATGCTTCAACTGTGGTTCAGCTGGATTTTCTCAGAAAGACTGTGCCTTGAGACCCAAGAGTAGAAAGACAGAGAAGAAGAACACAAGGGCAACACAGAAGAAGGCTCTTCAGACAACCCAAATTGCACAGGTTGTTGAGAAGGGTAATTCTGATGTATGGGTGTTAGATTCTGGGGCCAATTGTCATTTATGTAATTGTAAAAGCTCTTTTGTGTCATTGTCTAAAACGGACAGACAAAGTGTGTCTTTGGATGATGGGTCTGTGACCAAAATTATGGGACAAGGTGACTTGTATTTATCCTGCTTGGGAGAAAGTGTGAAAGGTGTGTTGTATGTGCCAAATCTACAGTCAAACCTTTTATCTGTGGCACAATTGGCTGCAACAGGGTATGTCATAACATTTAAGAAAAATGGTTGTGAAATATGTAAAAATGGGAAATTGTGTGCTACTGGTATGTTAAAAGCCTCCTTGTACATTGTGCAAAATGCAAGGAAGCCAAGCTGCAAGGCTGCAGTTGGCAACACTCCATATCATGACCAATGTGTACACCTGATGCACAGGAGATTTGGTCCTGCTAATTTCAGGTATATAGCACAAATGCCAGAGCTGTGTGCTGACCTAAAGATAAAGCCCTGTGACAAATACTTAGACTGTGTAGTTTGCAAAGAGTGCAAAACACTAAAAGCTCCTGTGAGTAAGCACAGTGACAGAGTTACAACTAGACCTTTGGAAATTGTACACTCTGACATTATTGGTCCTTTTGCTCCAAGTCTTGGACAAGCAAGATATGCAATGACCATAATTGATGATTTATCAAGGTACACATTTATCTACATCTTAAAACATAAAGGTGAGGCATTTGAGAAATTTAAAAGTTTTGTGACATGGGCAAATGGAAAATTCCCAAGGCCTGTATCTGCACTCCAATGTGGTAGAGGAGGAGAGTACCTTTCTCACAAATTCAAAAGATTCTTAGCAGAAAAGGGGATAGAACAAATTCTTTCTAACCCTTACACCACAAAGATTTAGACCACAAATTATACATGCAGCAACCCGCTGGCTATGAAAAAGGGGAGAATTTGGTCTGTGAACTGCAGAAATCAGTCTATGGATTAAAACAAGCTGCTAGATCCTGGAACCAAAAATTAGATGAAAAACTGCAGAAGTTTGGTTTTGAAAAAGGAAAAGCAGATCCATGTGTATATGTGGAGAAAGACAAACAAGGCTGTATGTATCTGTGCATTTATGTGATGATTTGCTGCTGTTCACATCAACAGAAAAACAAAGGCTTGATTTTGAAGCCTGCATGAAAAGCCATTTCACATTAAAAAGCCTTGGAACAGTAACGAATTACCTAGGCTTGGAAATACACAGGGAGAAGGATGGTAGCTTTCTGTTCAGCCAACGTAGTAAAATTCAAAAGCTCCTAGAGGATTTTAACATGCGAGACTGTAAACCAGTCTCTACTCCTATGATACCAGATTTTCAGAAAGAAATAGTAGAAACTCATTTAACTGAGGCAGAGAAATATAGATCTGCAATTGGAAGTTTACTGTACATTGCAAATCACTCTCACCCAGATATCTCAAATTCTGTGGCCATTTTAAGTAGACAGGTAGAGAAGCCTAAATCTACTGGAAAAGCAGCACTGAAGAGGTTAATGAGGTATTTGCAAGGAACAAAAGATTATTGCCTGAAGCTAAATGCCTGTGGAACAGAGAAATTGCAGGCGTTTGCCAATTCTGACTGGGGAGCAGATGTCAGTGTCAGGAAATCCACTTCTTGGATTTTAATTCTATTGGCTGGGTCAAGCTTAGGCTGGCATTCTAGAAAGCAAACACTTGTTGCTCTTTCCACTGCAAAAGCAGAGTTTTATTCTCTAGCACAAACCTGTAATGAGGTTGTATGGTTTAAACAGTTGTTAAAAGACATAGGCATGGAAGTGAACCAGCCTATAACTGTTTATGAGGATTGCCTGATTTTGCAATGGCAAAATCTGAAGCTTGCAAGAATAGGACAAAACATATCAATATTAGATATCAATATATCAAAGACATGATAGCCAAAGGGGAAATGATGTTAAAATATTGTGAATCAAAAGACATGATTGCTGATATTTTAACCAAACCTCTTGCTCTACCACAACAGAGTTGAGAAAGAAAATTGGTTTGTGTCTTACTCCTTAGCAAAACAAAGGGGAGTGTTGGCATTTCCTTGGGTTTTTTTTTGCAAGGAGCAAGCCATTAAGTTACTGTGGTAACAAATCATTCTGGCAGAGTCAGAAGGTCAAACTTAAGTATTGTAATGATTGCCTGAACCCAAATAAAATGCTCAGACTCAAAATCAAAGTTTAGGTTCTGATTTTATTTAGAATAGAGTGCAAACAGAAGGAAAGCTGAGAATGAGAAAAGCACGCCTAAAGTCAAACTAAATAGCCCCGCTTCAAACAGCGTCCCACCCCCCCTTTATTCATAACAATCCCACATTCCCAGGTGCTCCTAACGAGCTCTGCTGATCAACGGGCAAAAAGACCTTGACATTAAAGAGATAACCCAAACACATTCCTCCATGGCACAGCCTGACACAGCTCTCCATGCAAGGTTTATCAGTAGTACCCTCCCAGCCAGGAATGCACGTCAACACTCTGGCAGGTGAACCATTACAATGTATCAAACATTGCAACGGTGAACATGACATACCGCCCCCCTAGAGAAAAATCATACAGACGGCTTGGAAAGATAGGCAACATGAAAACTGCAAACTAAATCAGGAGCCACCACGTCGTGAGCAGCGACCCATTCAGGATGGGGAAAATTCTTCCAGCGAACTAAATATTGCAGAGTGCCTCAAAGCTTGCGGGAGTCAAGAACCTCTTTGACCTCAAAGTGCTGCTGTCCATCAATCATGACAGGCGTGGGGGGGGGGGAGGACGGGGATGCCAATGAGAGGAGTCATGGGCAGGCTTAAGCAAACTGCAATGAAAAACAGGGTGCAAACGCTTCAAATTATGAGGCAAATCCAAATGTACAGTGACAGGATTCACAATGGCAATAACAGTAAAGGGGCCAATGAACTTGGGAGCAAGCTTCTTGGAGGGTTGAGGAGACTTGATAAACCTGGTAGAGAGATAGACCAGGTCTCCAATTTTAAAAACTGGCTGCTTGCGTCAGTGCTTGTCAGCGTGCAGCTTGTAGGAAGCTTGCACCTCAGTGAGGGCGGTCTTGATAACCGGCCAGGAATCAGCGAGTCTAGAACCCCAATCACAGGCAGCTATTGCTGGTGTAGGAGGTTGGGGAAATTCGGGGATGGGCACAAAATCCCGCTCTGAAACAACCCGGAAAGGTGTCTGACCAGTGCTCTGGTGCACAGCATTGTTGTAAGTGACTTCAGCGAAAGGGAGCAAATCAACCCAATCATCCTGGTGGTAATTAATATAAGACCGGAGAAATTGCTCAAGTGTGGCATTAAGAACCTCAGTAGATCCGTCAGTCTGGGGATGCGAAGAGGTTGACAGAGCTTGCTCCGTGCCAATGAGTTTCAAAAAAGCCCGCCAAAACCGTGAAGTAAATTGTGTGCCTCTATCGGTCACCAAACGAGAGGGGCATCTGTGTGGCCGGTAGACGTGCACCAAAAAGAGCTTGGCAAGCTGTTGCGCTGATGGAATGGAGGCACAGGGAACAAAATGGGCTTGCTTAGAAAAATAATCCTTGACCACCCAAATGACAGTCTTTTTCTGACTGGGGGGCAAGTCAACAATAAAATCCATAGAAATCTCATCCCAAGGGTGCGAAGTGTCAGCCACCGGCTGCAGCAGCCCCTGGGGTTTACCTGACTGTTGTTTAGACATAGCGCAGACAGGGCAGGAAGCGACATAATCCTTGATGTCCTTTCTTAAGGAGGGCCACCAAAATTGTCGCCGGATCAAATGGAGGGATTTGAGAAAACCAAAATGACCAGCTTGCTTACTGTCATGGGAACGGGCTAATATTGCAGCCTGTTGAGATTCAGGGACATACAAACGCCCACCCACCCAAGCCAGGTCGTGCTCAAGCGAAACCTTGTCAGGGTTAGCGAGGAGCCAGGGATCAGATTTCAAAGTGGAGACAAAATCAGCACACAACCGACCAGGCAGTTGAGGTTGCTTGCAGCTCCGAGAGTGCTGTGCTGGAACCATTTGTGAGGGGGAAGGAGGCTGCCCCCGAGTGCGGCTCCAGGTGACTGTGACCAATCCCAATTGAGGCTCCGTGAGCACAGTCCCAATGACATCGGAGATTGGCTCCGCGTCTTGGGGCAAACGGGAAAGGGCATCAGCCCCCAAATTTTTCTTTCCTGGGATAAACTTAAGTTGGAAATTAAAACGGCTAAAAAATTAAGCCCAGCGGATTTGCTTTGGGCTGAGATGTCTGGGCGTTTGGAGCACCTTGAGGTTGCGGTGATCCGTCCAAACCTCAAACGGGCAAGTCGCCCCTTCCAAAAGGTGACGCCAAGCCTCCAATGCAGCGTTAACCGCAAAAGCTTCCTTCTCCCAAACATGTCAGCGCCTCTCCATCTCTGAAAACTTACGGGAGAGATATGCACAAGGCTTTAAGATCCCGGCAGAATCCTTTTGCAACAAAATAGCTCCAATAGAAAAATCAGAGGCATCAACCTGAACAACAAAAGGCTGTTCAGGGTCAGGGTGGGATAAAATGGGTTCAGCTGTGAAAAGAGCCTTCAACTGATCAAAGGCAGCCTGACAGGCAGGAGTCCAATTGAGCACGGCCCCCGGGTTCTTCACCTTGCGTGTCTCCCCCACCCCCTTGGTGCGCAACAAATCAGTCAAGGGAAGAGCAATCTCCGTGAACCCCTGGACAAAGGATCTGTAAAAATTGGCGAACCCCAGAAAACTTTGAAGTTGATGCCGGGTTCACGGGCGCTCCCAGTTGAGAACTGCCTGAACCTTTTCAGGATCCATTTCAATATCCTTATCAGAAACTCTGTAGCCCAAATAATCCAGGCGAGACTTATGGAATTCGCATTTAGAAAGCTTAGCATAAAGCTTAGCCTTTCTGAGCTTGGTGAGAACTTGTTTGACAAGCCTCTCGTGTTCCTTTTCAGTCTTAGTGTAGATGAGAACATCATCCAAATAAACCAAAACCCCCTTAAACAAATGGTCATGTAACACCTCATTGATCAGTTGCATGAAAACCCCTGGGGCTCCTGCTAGACCAAAAGGAAGGACCTTATACTGAAAGGAACCCAAGAGGCAGTTAAAAGCCATTTTCCACTCATCCCCCTCCTGAATGCGAATGTGATAGTATGCCTCACGGAGGTCAAGCTTGGAAAAGACTTTACCAGTAGACAAATGTGCTAACATATCTTTTACGAGAGGCAGCGGGTATTTGTTTGAAAGTGAGGCTGAATTTAACCCACGATAGTCTGTGCACAGTCTAAGGGTACCATCCTTCTTTTCGCGGAACAATATGGGAGCCCCAACTGGCGAGTTTGCCGGTTCAATGAAACCCCTAGCAAGGTTTTTGTCAATGAAGTCCCGCAATGCCCCCTGTTCCTTCTTAGTCATAGCATAGATCTTCGGCTTGGGTAAGGGAACATCCGGAAGAAGCTCAATGGCACAGTCTGTCTTGCAATGGGGGGGTAAGTGGTCTGCCTCCTCCTCCCCGAAAACGTTGGCAAAGTCACGGTACCTGGCAGGCAGCCCTTCCATGGGTAGAGCGGGAGCTTGAGGGTTGACAATTTCAGCCCTCCCCGCTGCCACAGTGATGGACCTCCCCACAATAGGAGCCTGGTAAAACCCATCATCAAACGTAATAGTACGGGACTTCCAGTTGATGTATGGATTATGGCTAGTTAGCCAGGGAATCCCCAAAACCACCAGAGGGTTTCCCACTGGGGTAACAATAAATTTGATCAGTTTGATGTGCGTTCCCATTTGTAATGTAACATCCCCAGTAAACTGGGTGGCCGCCCCCCCCCACTGCGGAACCATCTAATTGCTGAAAAATTAGTGGTTTTGGGAGGGGAAAGCAGGGCAGCTCCAATGCAGCGACTAGGTCGGGGTGGATCAAACATCTGGAACACCCCGAGTCGACCAAAGCCCAGACTTCAACGGTCTTGGAGCGGGAGCCCAACTAGATCTTTACAGCTAGGATGGGGCAGTCAGCACTCACCATGTTGGTATCATGCCCATTCTCCACCACCTGCCCAGCAGTGCTGTTTAAGGCAGGTGGAAGTCGTTTCCTGCTGGCTGTTCAAGGGCAGCAAAAGTGTCCCCCGCGAGGTAGACATCCTCCTCCTCCTCTGCAGATGCCTTTGCCCCCGCCAGCCAACGGGGAGGGTTAGGCGCCTTCTGTGGAGGTTTAGATGGGTGATCTGCAGCCTTAGTCTTGTGACATTCCGCCACGCGGTGACCTGCCTTGCCACACTTGATGCATTGCCCTCGGGCAAAACGGCGCTGCTTCTCGTTGTCCCACTCTGTGACAGACGGCAGTCTCGGGCCCTTGCCACTGGAAGGAGGCTTGTCCCCCTTAGTGGCTTGCATATAGGTACGGAATGCGCGTCAACACTCTGGCAGGCGAACCGTTACGATATATCAAACATTGCAATGGTGAACATGACAAGTATCCTTAGTTTTGGGTGTGAAAAGATGACCATATTAGGTAAAGCTTTTAATTTCCCTGGAGGACAGCTTGCCTGGGCTTGTTAGTTTCAGTTTCCTTTCTACACAGCCTTCCTCCCAGTCCTCTCTTAGCATGTGTGAATGCACAAGACTGTAAATATGTTTAAATAAGAAGCTTTCTGTAAATAAATTTATTTTTATAGAAATGCCTGGTGTGTGATTTTTCTGATCTCTTGGGCCAAACGCTTTCCAGCACTCTGCCACAGGAGGATGTTCCAGAGGGCAGGCACTACGGAAGAGAAGGCACGCATTCTAGTTCCTGCCATTTATTGGTTGGGCAGAAGCCACTTGGAGAAGGCAGTCCCATAGATATGCAGGTCCTAAGAGTGAGAAAGCCCCAGACCCAAAGACAGCAAACCAGACTACTGCTCTGCCTCCAACCTTGCCTTTTGGGGGAAGGGTGTTGAGAAAGTGGTTGGACTGCAGCTTCCCTGGAGGAAGTGGATTATCTAGACCCATTTCAGCTTGGTTTCAGGCTGGGATTTAGGATGGAGTCAGCTCTGGTCATGCTTGTAAACAACTTGTGGTGGAGCCGGGATGGAGGTGGCACATCCATCTTTGTGCTCCTTGATGCCTCAGGGGCTTTTGATACTGTCAACCATGGTATCCTTCTGGACAAACTCCAGGGGTTGGAAATAGGGGGCACCATTTTATAGTGGGTCTATTAATTTCTTGAGGGCTGGTTCAAGTCAGTGTTGGTTGGGCGGGAGAGGCAATTCCCTATGTCCCTCCTCTGTGGGGTGCCACAGGGTTTGACTCTCTCTTCCTATTCTACATCTGCATAAAACCACTCGGGGAAGTAATCCATCTGTTTGGGATTTGATATCATCATTACACTGATGATACCCAAATGTATCTTTCAACCTCAAGCCAGTCAAGTCAGGATCTCAAGGTCCTGTCCCAAACAGTCCTGTCCAGGCTGTTTGGGCCTGGATGGAGAGGAACCATCAATACTACCAAGACTAAGTGACAATGGGTCTTGGGGTCAGCTGGTTCTGGGGACATTCCATCTTTGATCTTGAATGGGGTTGCTCTTCCCCATCTGTCTTCGTGGGCTTACAATTCCTAATCAATGAGCAGGTATCAGCTGTGGCCAGGAAGGCATTTGTGCTGCTTTATCTGTTGCACCAGGTCATTCTTTCCTGGATCAGGAGGCTCTTCAGACAGTCACTCATGCCCTAGTCACTTCACAACTCAAGTATTGCAACATGGGGCTGCTCTTGAAGACTACTCACAAACTTCAACTGGTCCAGAATGTGGTGGTGCAGGCAGCTATGGGCATGCTTCTCTGTGCTGCACTGCCCTGCAAGCTGCACTGGTTGCCAGTTTATTTCTAGGTGTGATTCAAGACCTTTATGGTCTAACAGGCCCTACATGTCATGGGGCCCAGGTATTTGAGGGACTGCTTATCTTCTGTGGTATCTGACCCACTGATGGAACCTGAGAAGTTTGGTGTCCTCCAACTTCCTTCCATTAAACAATGTCACCAGTCAGGACCCTGAAAGAACAGCTTCTCTGTCTCAGTGCCTGTGTTTGGGATGAGGTTCCTCATGTGACCCTTTTGGCATGATGTAGAGCCCTAAAGATCTGGCTCTTCTTTGAGCTAGGGTGGTTGGTGCCCTCTTTGTGAGATGTTAGTAGTTGGTGGGATGTTAGGGCATTTGTTGGATTCACCATCTTGTTCTTTCTTTTTCTTTGAGTCTGGTTTTGTTGTTTGTTTGGTTATCTTATATTGTTTTGATATTGTTTGGGTGTAGTCACCCATGAGTCACCCAGAGTCCTTTGGAGTTCAAATTGAATAAGGAAATAAATATAATTCATCACCACCACCACCACCACAAATAACACCACCACCAGGCCAGGGCAAAATACGGAGATTCTCTTGAAAGACCCAGCCAGCATTACAAGAGAAGTTGACCAAGGCAGGGAGGCTGATTTAGAAGCAGCTGCAAAAAGAAGTACTCCTGGAGCCCAGAAAAGAAAAACCAAAGGGGATGGCATGAAAAACCAGTGGTTTACTTATACACATATATCTGAAAGGATATGCAGCCAACCTAGTAGAAAACAAGTCCAAAAAAGGAAAAGGGCCTTTAATCCCATGGTGTGGGCTACAGTGCTGCTTATGAAAGGAGACAGAACCAGGGAAGACCAAGAAGCTTCAGCATCTGGACTTGACCTTTTCCAATAGCCTAGATGCTTTCTGGCTGACAATGGCTGTAGGGTGGCCTGATGAATATGGTGTGTGTTTCTGAGTGTGTTTGTAGACCATCACTGTGCCTTGCTTTCATAAAGCAACTATCAAATAGTGGAAGAACCTCTTGGTTCATTGGGAACTTTAATGCCTGGGCTATGCCTGCACAGAGACATACAAGCCCACTGAATGACAGTATATATTTCTTCCAATAAATTAACCTATCATGAACTGGGACTGGTGTCATTCTTTTCTTAGCCACCTTCTGCTCTTTGGCTAGGCAATGATCCTTAGAGTCAGAAAGGCAAGGGGGAGAGGTTGGCACTTGTGTCTCTACAGTGAATAAATGAAGTATGAATGTCTGTGAGTGGCATAAATGAAGAATTTGTAACATAAGACATGTAGACTTTTAAACCATGAATGAAAACCAGTGCACCTTTTGTAACAGAGATGTTACATGGGAAAGCCCAGACGTTCCCATTACCCTATGAGCCCCTGTATTCTGCATCATTGGAATCTTCTGGGTGGTCTTCAAGGGCAGCCCCATGTAGAGTGCATTGCAGTAAGCCAATGGAGAAGTATGTAAGGCATGTGTGACTGTGAGAAGGGCCCTTTGATCCAGGAAAGGCCATGACTGGCATGCTAAATAAAGATATGCAAAGGCTATCCTAGCCACAGCTGCCACCTGCTACTGAAGCAGGAACTTTGCGTCCAAGAACATTCCCTAGTTATAAAGGCAGTGCCTCCCCTTGCAACCCATGAACAAAAGTACGATGCTATGATGAACAGTATCAAAAGCCACAGAGAGGTCCAGAAAGACAGGGCAGTTACACTTCTCCTGTCCCAGGCTCTCTGCAGGTTATCCACAAGACCAATCAGTATGGTGTCAGTACCATGCATGGTGTTGAAAGCTGACTGGAAGAGATCCAGATAATTGGCTTCCTTTAGAACTCAACCTATTCTCCCAGAAATTCCCTAGGTTTTTTTCACCCTAGTTTTTTTTTGGCCTTGGAGTAATTTTCACCAGCTCTCTTCCAGTGGCATATCATTACCTTTCGTCCTCTTTAACTGTAGTGAGAGAAATAGATGAAGATACTACAGACTGTGCTGTTGATTGGAATTTGTTTTCTAAAATGCTGGTAAATAAATTCTATGGCTACATCCTGGCTGTATTGTAGAAAGCATGTGACTAATGAAATGAATCCCACTCTTACTTTAGGTGAGAGGACATATTACAAGTTATTAATAAAACAAACTTAATACGCTTTTAATTCCATGGCTAGAGAAAGACTCTGGTGGAAATTGTTTCATTCATCCATAGATTGGTGGTTACTTTGCTCAATTAGGAGGTTGCACGAAAATACATTTACACAACTGAGAGATGGCAGGAGCAGCCATCTCTCTGCTGATTTCTCAGTTTAGGAAGTAGTGAAATAGGGCTGTATTCTGGTCCCTCTTCAGTGCTGATGTGAGTTCAATTGTCATTGCACTGGTAAGTCATGCCCAATGTGTGAGGTCTCGAAAGTAGGCAAAGCCTGGATTAAAGAGAATATTAGAGCGTAATGTCTTGCAAGGCTGGAGGAATCCAGGGAAGGAGCTTGTTAGGAAAGCCTGAAAGCAAGCATGTCAACATAAGGATTTCATGTGCAGAAAAAGTCATGTGCTCTGATGTAACATGTGTGTGAAACTGTGGAAATATGGAGAAATGAGAAGGCCTCAACTGACTTGAAATTTAGCAATCACAATTCCTAAGCTAAATAATCAACATACATTAGAACAGGGAGTTAGTTTTCAAATGAAATTCAAGCTCTGTATGAGTTCCAGGTCTTCCTTCATTATACTGTATTTAATATATTTAAGTATATATTATATTCCCTCATTATATTTCCTCTTGGCATTCCAAACTTGATGTGAATGGAATTATCGGTCAGAACCAATGGAAATGAACAATACAAGAGTTAATGTGAAGCTAACCAGGAATGTCTATTAATG
This sequence comes from Candoia aspera, assembly GCF_035149785.1. Classification (NCBI taxonomy): domain Eukaryota; kingdom Metazoa; phylum Chordata; class Lepidosauria; order Squamata; family Candoiidae; genus Candoia; species Candoia aspera. The sequence continues at coordinate 27,515,812 of NC_086153.1, read as the reverse complement.
GGTGACTTCTAAGTTTAGTGACCTCTCTTAACTCATGTCCAGACTAAGAATGATAGTAATTAAGCCACTTCTTACTCCTTTACTGTTGAAGTCATCCTTCCCAAACAGGTGTTTTCCAGATACAGTGGCATCTTTCCAGTGTATTGTTCTAAATGGATCATGTCTGTTGTCCACTCGTCATATTTAAGGTAGGAGGGTCACTTCAGTGCTTTGTGAAGACCAAGAGCAGGATTCCTTGTGTCCTATCTAGTGGTCAGAAAGAGCTGGGAGTTAAATATCTCAATTTCTTGTTGACAGCCTTTCAGTTCTGAGGTGATGGAGAATGAACCATAGTAAAAGGTTTTATTTCTTCTTCTTCTTTTATTTTTTTGGTATTATTTTATTTAACTACTGCTTGTAGTTACAATATATTTTAGTTCCATTTTATCTCTATTTTATGTATCCTAATCTGAGTTCTGGAATGCTTTTACCTCCCCAAGTCCTGCTGTGATGCCTCATCATGGCAGGGGAGGGGGATCCTCCGGGGAAGGAGGAGTGAAGAAGAAGGGGGTGGATGCCAAGAGTATATAATCCCAGCAGGGTTGCCCAAGGTCATTTCATCTGCCCAGCTAAAGCAAGCAGAAAGCTTTAGTGGGCAGCAGTCATACAGGGAGATGCTGGAGGCAGATGATCATTTCAGTGACAATTACAAAAGGATCATTTCATACTGCACCAGAGAATGCAATGGTAAACCCCTGCTATATTTTACAAAGAACACGAGATGGATAGACAATATAAAGTGATGGATGGTGTAATGCCAGATGCTTGGCCTCTCAAATCAGATGGCATTCAACATGCTACGTGGAAGAACTGTGGATCTTCTGGAGTACTAATGGCTGGATTAAAGCCTTTGCGACATCTAGTTGCTGAAGTTAACCATGCAGGGAAAGAAAATCCAAAGTTGCAAAGACAGAATTACAGTGGGAACTTGTAATGTAAGAAGCAGAAACATGGGAAGTTCAAGGCAGTGAAAGATTAAATGAATTGACTATAGATTGCCATTTTAGGCATCAGTGAATTGAACCAGACTGGAATTGATCACTTTCTGTCAAAGAGCATATTGCTTACTATTCAGGACATGAACAGAAAGGAGGAATGGTATTGCTGTCATAATCAGGAAGGATGTAGTAATGACAGTACTTGGTTACAATGCAATCAATGACCAAATAATATTGATTAGACTCTGTGGAGAACTATTTAATATGATGATCATTCAAGCTTGTGCTCCAACCACTGATTCAGAAGAAAAGGAGGCTGGCTAATTTTATGGTCAAGTTCAATTTGAAAGATGTGCTGCTTGTAATTGGAGGCTTGAAAATGGAGTTGGATTGGAGGAAAATGTAGTTGGATTGCATGGCTTAGGAAACCAAAATGAAGCAGGAGATTGACTTATTAATTTGTGCCACTCCAATGAATTCTTCATAACTAACACTATAACCTCTATACATTGATACCGCCAGATGGAGTATATAGAAATCAAATTGACTGTATTGGTAAAAGGGTGGGGGAGTCAGGAAAATGACCTGAAGAAGAAGAAGACAGCCTATCAGTTTCCATGAGATGATCTTGAACATAGTGTATACCCACCACTTTTAAGGTGAACATCAGGAATCACTTTGAATTCACCAGAGGAATGATGGAATGAATTTAAAAAGTTATTGTGAAAAGAGATAGCCAATAATGAAGAAGGAGAAGAAAGCAAACTGGATATCAGAACAAACCATGGACATTGTTAAGAAGAAAAGCCAAAGCCAAGAAAGATAAACTGAGGAAGGAACCAACAAAGAGTTTCAGAGATCTGTTAGAAGATACAAGAAACAGTATTAAAACAACATCTGTAAAGACATCAAAGATGGAAACAGATGTGGAAAAACAAGGAGAGTCTTTCAAAAGATCTCTGAATTCAGAAGGAGGTTCCAACCTCACAGCGGTATGCTAAAGGATGCAAATCGACAGGATTCAAAGGTGATCGAAGGAAGATGGAAGGCCTATACTGAAACACTATACCTCCAAGACACCTTAGAAGATATTCCCCACTTACAGGAACCCTTAGTATGAGAAGATGAAGTTAGATCAGCCCTCCAGTCATTACCAAGTCAGAAGGCTAGAGGAACTGATGAAATACCCACTGAAATATGACAAGCAACAGAAGAAGAATCAGTCAAGATATGCCAGCAAATCTGGAGAATGACACAGTGGCCAACAGATTGGAAGAGGTCAATCTACATTATAATACCAAAAAAAGGAGATTGAACAGAGTGTGCAAACTGTCATACGATACCCTTAATTTCACATGTTAGCAAAATAATGCTTAGGATCATCCAATGCAAATTAGAGCCCTACATGGGAAAAGAGATGCCAGATGTTCAAGCTGGCTTTAGGAAAGTCCAAGGAACATGAGACATTACTGCTGATGCATGTTGGATAATTGAGAAAGCCAAAGAATATCAAAAAGTAGTCACTAAGTGCTCCATTGATTATGGAAAGGCCTTTGATTGTGTTGATGACATCAGGCTGTGGAAAGTGCTCAGAAAAATGGAAATCCCAGAACATCTCATTGTCCTGATGAGAAACGTACGTAAAAGTAAGGAAGCCACAGTAGTTACTGAACATGGTGAAACAGACTGACTCAAGGTTGGCAAAGGAGTGTGACAAGGTTGTATACTCTCCCCTTATTTATTCAACCTACATGTTGAATATATATTAGGAGAAGCTGGATTGGAAGATGATGGCCATGGTTTTAAAATTGGAGGAAGAAACATCAATAACCTGTGCTATACTGATGATACTACTTTGATAGCCAAAAATGCAAAGGATCAGCAAGCTCTAGTAATAAAAGTTAAGGAGCAAAGTGAAAAAAATAGGACTATATTTTAGTATTAAAAAGACGAAACTAAGGAGAACAGGTAGAACAACTAGCCTTAGAATTGACAATGAAGATATCAAAGTGGTGGCTGGCTTCTGCCTTTTAGGATCAACCATCAATGGTAATGGAACAAGTAGTCAGGAAATACATAACAGAGTAGCATGGGGTAGAGCAGCCATGAAATTCTCTGAAAAGATATTCACATGCCATAATGTGCCTATACCCACAAAGATCAGGATCATACACGCCCATGGTATTCCCTGTGACACTCTAGGGAAGCAAAAGTTGAACATTGAAGAAGCAAGATAGGAAGAATACAGTATTGACACTTTTGAACTTTTGAGTTGGAGAAGACTCCCTAGAATACTGTGGACAGCCAAGAAAGCAAACAAATGAATAAATGAACAAACTAACCCAGAGTTCTCACTTGAGGCACAAATGACCAAGCACAAATCTTTGTACTTCAGACACATTATGTGAAGACCTAGCTCTCTGGAAAAGAATCAATCAATCAAAACTTTGTTACGGTCATAGACCAGCATAGGAAAATGGCCTAAGGCTGAGAAATGTGGAAGGAAAGAGAAGAAGAGGACGAACAGCAGCAAGGTGGACAGACTCAGTTATAGTAGTTATGGGTGCACTATTGGAAGACCAGGCTATGGACAGATCATTGTGGAGAAAATCTATCTATGTGGTCGCTAGGAGTTAAAAATGACTTGTTGGCACATAATCTATCAATCAATCAGTTTGTTACATGGAACCGTAGCATCCTTATGCCAATCAGTTCAGTTGCATGTCCACCAGGTGGGTATTTTAAATCTGTGGAAATATTCATTTAAACCCTTTAGTTGTTTTGTCTTTGTCAGAAGGATCATAGGATTAAAGAGCTGGAAAAGGCCATCGGGACCATTGAGTGCAAATCTTTCCTTAGTGCAGGGAATGGATTGACAAAGGAGAAGGGAGGTGACTTCTGAAGAACTGGGTACATTTGGCTCTCTCTAGAATAACAATGTACAGACACTTCTGTAGTATCCATAGTTGCTATTTTGTTAATTTAACTATACAGTTTGAATCTACATGAACAGGACTGGAACTGACCTTTGTATTTTTCTTGATAGTAGTACTTCTATTGTTAGGCCTGGCTGTATTTTCAGTTTTATAAATTTATTTTTGTATACTTTTGGCTGGATTGTATTTAACTTGCTTCTTGCTCTCTCTCTCCCTGTGTCCTTTCTCTGGTTGGTGCTGGAATGTAGCATTGCTTGAAACATTTCTAATAGATAGCTCGCTGGAATATACTCTGTGGTGATAAAGTTGTGAGAGGGAATGACGTACTGCCTGTCTATTGTGCCACCTGCCTTCATTAAAAGGGTTAATCGCAACCTGGAGCAGAATCCCGTGTTGCTGCAAAACTAGCTCGTTCCTGGCCGTTTCCATAAATGTGGGATCTTTTGCAGCATATGGGTCTTGAGTAAGTTCTGGAGCAACTGAATCATGTTCAATCCTACTGGCCTGATGCCTTTGCTGTTGTCAGACGGCTACCAATCTCATTGGCACCGTACTTGTACAAAAGAACTTTGCAGTCTTGGCCTCTCTCCTGAATATTTAGGCCAACTAACTCTGGAGAAGGCCAAATCAAGAGTAAAAGAAAGAATTAGGGACACTGATCACCAAAATGATATTACTATCATTGCTCCCGAATTCTATTGCCAAATTCTAGATAGCCGCAAACCCTCTACTGCAGGGTATCTACACAATCTCTCCTTGAGCAAATGGGCCTCTTCCAGAGCCAGCTTTGATGCCCTCTCTTCAGCACTGCTGGCAGGAAGATTTCATGGGACTCCTTATTCACAGAGACTTTGCTCTTGTGGATCCAGGGTGGTAGAAACTTGTGCCTATGTCCTCATACAGTGTCCTTTCTATGATGCCTCAAGATGTGCTCTGATCAACCCAAGTATTTCTCAATTTGTGGGTCATACTGATAGATTTTACATTTATTTCTATTTAAGGGATGCTGATTCTACACTCACACACCAGGTGGCCAAATATTTTTATCAATTGCTATACAATTATGCAAAATTTTTAATTAGATATATTGTTTTCCTGTTTTCCTGTTTTCCTGTTTTCCTGTTTTCCTTTTTCCTGACGATGAATTGTTGGATTAAGCTACTTTCTTTTATTGTAAAGGCTGGTCAAAGACTGTAATAAAGATATTCATTCATTCATTCATTCATTCATTCATTTACAGGGCTGCAACTTGGGGGGTGGGAAGTGGGGCACGCGCCTTGGGCGCCGTGCTGGGGAGGCGCCAAAATGAGCGTGGGGGGGCGCCAAAATGAGCACTGGGGGGGCGCCAAAATGGGCACAGAATCCATGTTTGCCCTGGGTGACAGAAACCCTAGTTGTGGGCCTGTTCATTCATTCATTCATTCATGTTAAAAAGGGGTAGGGATTCAACTGCACAATAGCACTTGACATCTTGACTGTTTTGACCTTCCTGTGGATGCTCTGACAGCGGGCTAATGGGCTGAGGTTGAAAGGACATGTGCTTATACTGATCAAAGAACAGGAATGCAGCTTCTTCTTTTCCAATCAGAAATACCAAAGTTGGAGCATTGCCTAAGGTGGCCAGTCACAAGCCAAGCTGAGCTTACTTGACAGAAGGGCTTTTCCACCTATCTCTTGGCACATGCCCTGCCCTCTCTCTGTGCCCTGCTTATAGCTAAAGATTTTGGAATGATACTGTAAATATGTGGCCCCAATACTCAATGGTCTGCAGAACTGATATAATTAGCAACTTGCAAACGAATTACTAATCAGTGTAGATTAGCTATGCATAATAATAATGAAGTATGACTACCATTTATTAATACTGTATGCTTACTGAGAAATCTCTGTATCATCATCATCATCATCATCATCATCATCATCATCATCATCATCATCATCATCTCTATTATCTCTCTGTCCCTCTCCCCCTCCCTCTGTATGTTTTGATTTCTTTTTCTGGCTTTCTTTCTTTCCCTTTGTCTTTTCTTTCTTAGAACTTTGTGTAATATTTACTGTTCTTTCTGGTTTTTATTTTTCTATTCAATTAATAAATAAGAAAAAAAAATTAAAGGTCAAAAACAAATGCCTAAATTGGTGCATTTCCTGTAGGAGCCAAGCCCAGGCTGAGCCAAAAAATGGGGATCCCATACAAAGTACCCAAATAGAAAAGGTGAGGCTGGACCACAGCCAATCAAACCAAGATGTCTTAAAGGCAAAAAGAGCATCTGAGGACTTCAAAGCACAGTGTTCCCACATGGACATGTGCCTTTCCTGCTTAACAGGATATCCAGTTCCTCTTTATTCCTTCCTCAACTATAATTTGTTCTGTCTTTTCATCCAAGGCTGAAAGTACAACAGATAAGCTGCATCTATCTGTTTGTAACTTTTTTTGGTATTTTCCTGTTTCTCAAAAGTTGCTGCTTATCGTGTAACTGTGCAGAATTCTTTAAGTAAACTTACGTAAAAAGTATTTGAAGGATTTCTTTGCTTGTGTCTCACCATACAAAGTGGAGCCAAAGTTTCTATATTGGAAAAGTTCTCTTCCCTGCTGTCAGAGTACATTGAATGCCAGAGTAGGAACACCACGGAGGTGTTTAGGAGACGGAGAGCCCTGGAGATCTGCTTTGGATCCTGGGAATAGAAGTGTTAGGCAATTCTTGGAGCTAATGTGCTGTTTCCAATGATGCTGCACTTTCTTCTGCACACAGGAATTCATTTGCTTATTCACATTTCAGGAGGGTGGCTTTGGGAAGGATGATCCGGAGAAAAAGAGGAGATCTAAGGCCTTCTTTACAATGGAATTTCATCTGGCATAAGCAGAGATATCAGGGGAGGAGAGGGGGGAAATGGAATATGGGTGTGACTGTGTGATTGAAACCCCACCCCTTTGTACATGCATCACTGCTGTGCTAGGTGTTATCAAGAGAAGACACACAGAATGAAGTGGGCTTATCAAGCCGTTTGGTTCTTATCAGCATGATGGATTAGCAGTGGGCCCAGTGTCCACTCCAGATGTTTTTTTGTCCCTTTGAGTCAGTCTGGACAAGTTTTTATTTATTTATTTAAATTTATGTCCCCCTAAAAAATAAATAAAAATAAATCTACCAATCCCCATGGGTGCCAGCTAACCAAGATTCTACTGTAGCAATTCTGTAAACCACTATTGCACCCAGAGTTACACTATCCCAAGGACACAGATTGCAATAGCCATTTTTACACTTAACCTTTCATTAAAAAGAAACAATCGATGTTCCTTGAGTAACCTTGAGTAACTCTCTGTGGAAAGAACACAGTTGGAATATGAATTTGAAACCTCCTCATATCTATGTTCCGTTCTCCTTCCAGAGGGAAGGGGCTATCCACTCTGTTTTTGCATATTTGCCTCACATTTCTTGGCTGTAGGCAGTGCCATCTGACCATACCAATTTCTTTACACTGATCATCCTGATTGATTGAGCAATTATGTGCCATCAAGTCAGTGTTGACTGTTAGCATTGACAAAGATAGATTTTCTCCATGATGATCTGTGCCTGACCTGGTCCTTCAGCTCTTCCAATAGTGCATCATCACCATTGTAACTGAATCAATGTCCCTTGCAGCTGGTTGTTCTCTTCTCTTTCCTTCTATCTTTCCCAGCATTAGAGCCCTCTCCAGAGAGCCAGATCTTCATGTAATGTGTCCAGTAGGATAATTTGAGTCTGGGCATTTGTCCCTCAAGTGAGAGCTCTGATCTGATTGTTCAGTGATCCATTTGTTTGTTTTCTTGGCTGTCCACAGTATGCTCAAGATCTCCAACACGAAAATTCAAAGCTGTCAATACTCTTCCTATCTTACTTCATCAAAGTCCCATTTCCTGTAGACCAAAGAAGGTTTTGAGGAGCTAACAGTACTTCCCACACTGGACAGAACTGTTAAGTCAACATAGATCCAGCCCCTTACAAGGTATCCATTGACTTGGAAAAACAGAAAGAAAAAATCCAGGATTTCAGTGCCTTGAAGCCCTGAGATATATAAGGGTTTTGGTTTCTGTGGACTTCATTGGAGAAGTCTATAAAGTCTGCAGTTTTATGGCAGAAAAGAAAATTAACAGGCTATTTGTCAAATGTTCTTGAGACCTATACAGTAAGCAAAAACATACACCAATCTGTATATGGCTTCATTCTTGTCTGCAGTAAGTAAAGGGACTCATTTAGCTGAGTTGTATCCATGAATATTTTGCATACTGTAGGTGCCGAGTGTCTGGGGAGCTGAGATTGTGCTCTGTGTGTATATGAAGCCTGACAAGGAAAAATGGGGGGGGGGGTGCAGCTCTTTCCTCATGCCTAAAAAGCTAAGAAGGATGCAAAATACATAGAGGCCACACAGCCTTTCTGGCAACATCAGTCCTTGAAAATCACAACAGACTTCTGCAGTTTCTATTTCTGTAGAGTGATGCTTTGGATTTAGTTCTTGGGTTGAGAGTGTAACACAATACTTGGTAGCAATTTGAAGAAAGTTGCCAGGTGGCTTCTGTTGCAAGGTAGCTTGTGTTGTAGCTACATCTGAGGCTGGAAACAGACACTTTAACAGACACTGCTGCTTTAATGAGTCACTGAGAGCAGCTGGACTTGCCCTCCTGCATCCCCTGCTTTGCAATCCAATTGGAAGCAGTGAACAGCCCTGCTAATTGACCCCTCATTTAACCAGTGTAATAAGCTGATTGTTTTATCTCATTACCAATACATGTACAGAGAATGTGGGAGAGCAAATCCACCCTGTTTGCTTCTTTTAAAAGGGGGAAGCCCCAGCAGGAGATCCTGTCCACAGGTTTCCCTACAAAAGCCCACAGATTGCTTTCACCAGCCTTCACCCTTTCAGGGCTGGGCCCATACCCCGTGGCTGCCCAAGATATCCGATTGCCCGAGGTTGGAGATCTTGCTGCTGCTTCTGAACCAAAATCTGTCCTACAGTTCCTCAGAGGTTCTCTTCTGCTATGAAAGGGACTTCTGTTTCTTTATTTTGCTCTCATGATGGTTCAGAATTTCTCTCCAATGATTCTGGTGCTGCTTTTTAGCTTGAAATGCCTGAGGGTGCTTGTGTTGGTTTTGTGGGTTTCTCTTACCTATCTTTCCATCATTCTGAAGCCTCCCTGGGTGCCCCTCCTGCCCAGTGTGAGAAGCCCCTTGGGAGGAGGCCCCTTACAGTACCTCACTTGGGATGCAACTGAAGCCGCAGCTGCCATGCAGGTTATAGAGAAGGAGAGATGATTTCACAGTGGAACACAAGACATTCTCCCACACCCATGGTGACCTTATAACATAATATGTCTTCACACAGCATCAAAATATGACTTAGCTATGCAGTCAACCTAGTCTTAGATCCAAACTCAATATGGCTGTTCAACATTTGCCTGGGACACCTCTAGTTGTGGGCTGGCAGCTGAGGGAAGTACCTGTTTACCTGGCATAGCAACAGACTTGGTTACCTGAATCATCAGAGAGATCCAGCAGGTGTAGGAACTCCACCCTCTGCCCATGGACTCTTTTATTCAACTGAACGCAAACTGCGAGAGAAAAGGGAGAACATTTCAGGGCATATTAGACTAGCCCACCTCCTTTCTCCTCCCTGCCTGCAATATAATCGCTCTGAGAAAGGGTCCTAAGAGGGAGGGATGAGGACAAGAGGGGAAAAAGGAAACTTAGTTGAAATACGAATGCAACGATTTCGGTGTTCCATGCACCCTGCCTATAAAACGGGGCAGAGCAATCAAGTTACGAAGAGTTGCTGCAGTGAGAAAGACGTACTGAGGAGGTCCTCCATGGAGTCAGGTTCTGAGCCTGGGTGGGGGTAGGCAATGGGTAGGAAGTGGGGGGAGATGCATTCAAGGCAACGAGTGGGAAAGGTGCTGATTCAGCCACATCTCCCCAGCTTGGCCCTGAGGGTGGAGCCTGTTTCTGTGGACTACAGATGATCCCCCCCCCCCCCCCGCATAGCCTTGCTACAGGCCCTCATGAAAGGTGCACATGCAGAAACAGAAGTCAATTAACAAGAGACACACTAAATATTAGCAGACAAGTGAGACTGAAAATGGTAAAATTGGCAGCTCTGGAAAGAGAGAGAGAGAGCAAGCGTTTAATTATGTGGTTCTTTGCTCAAGAGCTACAGGACACAGGTGATGAGGAAACCCTGGAAGCCAACTGTCTCCCTGAAAGTGCCTTGAAGCCTAGAAATACCGTTGAGCTCCTGCTATTATCCAAGAAACGGCCGATTATCTTGTGCAACGAGTGTGTGCAGGAAGGGTAATGAGGAAACCTGAGGGCCAAACTGACTTGGTGTCTTGTAATCAAGTGGATTAAGGTAAAGAATAAAATAAACTAGTGCAGACTAGTGCTGACATCGAGGTCTAGAGAAGATTGAGGAGCGCTGTTTGAAAAGAATAGGATGGAAGCTGCCAAAGTTACTGTGTGAAGAAGTTCAGCTGTTGGTATAGGCAGAGGACGAGACCAGGACTGTTATTTCTTATTTATTGTTGTGGCATTTTGTTACTTGGGATCCAAGGTTAGGCTTGGGAGAAGGAACCTTTTAGGGTCACTTGTCTCAGTAAACTTGCCACATGGAAACTGAAGCTATGATAAAAGATGCCACAATGTTTGGGTGGTTTCCAAAAAAATGTGTGATTGAAAACTATGTGACAGGAAATTGATTACCAAAAACCTCACAAAACAAACAAACAACCAGACCAGACCAGACCAGACCAGACCAGACCAGACCAGACCAGACCAGACCAATCCCCAAACCTCCAGCTTTAGCATTATTTCATTTAAAAACTCATGTGGCTTCTGAAGGAGAAATGATAGCATGTTGATAATTTTGCAGAAGGGCACTTTCTTAGCTTTGAACATGGCTGCATAACCTTGACTGATCTGAAAGTCTAATTAGAGTTGACTCTGATTAGTACTTGGATGGTAAACTGGACCTTGGGATACAGACAAGTACACTTGGCTCTGGCAAACTGGTTCTGTATATGTGATGAAAAACTGTGTGGATGTGTTCAGTTTGTGTCCAGTAAAGCCATTTTTTTTTTTTTAACATCCCTTACAAGAAGAGACAAAGTTCAGGTGAGCTTCCAGTGGAGCAAGGAGAGAGTAAGGACTGGCCTTCAGTTCCTCTAATGGGAAAGTGGATGGCCCAGAAGATGTGCAGAGCCACAGCAACTGAAAAGAGATTAACAGCTTTTCTGTCATTTCAAATAAAGCAGAACAGAGTCAGAAATAAATAAATTCATTTCCAAGAGTGTCCTGAGATTCACCAGGTCAGAGCAAATCCTGACGGAGAAAACCCCTTTGATGGCTTGCCATGTACTCTGAAATCCTCTTTCCTGCCTCTTTTTTTGTGGGAATAGAGATGGGTGGGGGAATCTGTGTGGGAGAAAATAGGACTAAGTGATGTTGCTTTCCCTTTCCTGTGCTTGATGGATCATCCCATACTTTATAGTGGGATGGTGTGACCTGTATTGATGAGACACCATTCATTCAACCAGCTACCTTTTATCTGTCTGTTCCCTTGGCTGCGCCTTGTTGCCCTGTCTCCCAAGGTCATTTCCACATCCCACATCCCATTGCAGAGCAGAAGCTCCCTCTTATATGGAGTATTTAAGAATGGCAGTGACATTTCTATGGAGGGGGTGGTGTCAGAAGAGGCGGCTTCCAGCATGACGAGTCCATCATCATGCCTAGTTTGAGCCCTCCATCCCCAAATGCTATTGCAGTATGGAGAGGTGCTTGTAGGAATCCCTTTACAAGTATCAGATATAGAAGCATTTGGGCCATTAGTGTGCTGATGAGTGAGCAAATGAGTTCAACATAGTGTAGGATTTTCAGGGTAACTGATAGAGGCCTCCATCTCTACCTGTTAGCCTATCCACAGAGAGGATGATGGGCTAGGCATGCTATCATACTGCTGTGTGTATATTGCTGTGGGTTGTCTCCTGCTGTTTCATCTTGCTCTCAGGTGACAAGACAGGAAAAGCCAATTAAGGCACTGGTAAATAGGAAGGACAATGGCATTAAATTAAGAAAGCTGGAACTGATCTTCTTGAAGTATGTGAATGCACCTGCGTTTCCTTAATTTGCATAACAAATCAAACACAGTCTAGTTCTCCTTGGTGATTATTTCAGAAAAAAAGCTAAAAAATAAAAAATACAAAGCTAACATACTTAAAGAAACAAAAATATTAAACCAAGAAAAATGAACATTAGACCCAGCAGAGGGCGATGCTGACCAGCCAAAAGCAAAAGGAAGCCCCTGCCCAAGACCGTGTAGGCATTCGAAGATGGTGATCGTCAGTCACTGCACAGTCAGAAATGCCAGTGGGGGATCAGATCCATAAAACCCAGCTGGACTCTGTTGCTAGGTGCACCTGTGATTTGTTGGTGATATGGCAAGATCTACCTGTCCTTCTTACTGGAACAAGCATTCTGGCCAGCACACGCCCCATTTACTGGAAATAGTGTCTGGTTCCTCATATCCACTGGCAACAAGGACATTGCTTAAACTAGCTGCTTGTCCAGTAGCTCTTATATTCTCATAGCCTTTTAGTTTGCTATAGATAAAAGCACCAAATTAGCACAAATGTCACAGTATAGCATAGTATGTTCTATAGAAGACTTTCCTCCTCAACTTATACTTCTCTTTACCACTTTTTTCTTCCAATAACTATCTGAAGCAGGTGGGCCTGATACAGTGATTTGTCCATCTCCCAATCCAAAAGAACCACCAGTTCATGCTGAAAGAATGCTTCTTTATTTATGAAATTTATTGATTCTCTCATTCTATTAAGACTTAGAGAGGCTTACAATATGAGTGACAAAAGAAACATGGACCCTTAAAAAGCCAATAACTAGCACTATCCCTGCTTGCCATGCCCTGAGTGCTTGTTTTATGGGTATAGAAATTTATAATAGTGCAAATGTAAATCCATGCATGTCTAGGACTGAGACCCTCTGGCTCCCATGAGGGGTTCTCTAAGTACTTTATCACAATCCCTCCTGTATCCTTCCACAAATCCCATGGAGACCCTGTTTGACAAATGCCGTCACCAACCATTTTCCCCAGAGGTCAGAGATGTATACAGGGAGGAGGTCAGAAGTGTTAAAATGGTGAATGTGACTGGATAATTAAAGCCCTTCCCTTTTTACTTTGGTGTAATGCATGTACTGCACATTAACAACAGCACACAGGCTTCAATGGCCTGCTGTTGATGCCCCTGCCAGGGATCCTTTCTGATGCTTTCTGGAATAGGTAAAACAATGACCTTCTCCCCCAATTTCCTTCCATTTTTTGTGTTAAATGTATTGTATGTAGAGATGTGTGTGCTAACGTTGATGACAGCTAGGAGTCTGGTAACAGGTTAAATCCCGGGGAAGCCATTCTATGAATGGGGTAACCCTTGTATCAGTTCATTTGCAAGAATGTGTAAAACATGTTCTCACACTTACAAATGTGCCTAAAAATGTTCATTAAATGCAATGATCTATTGATGCAGCCAGTTTACTGTATGTTGGTTGTCAGTGAGTTCCCAAAATAAGAGTACAGGGATTAAAATATAGCTAACCTGGAATGTTTTTGAATAGAGAATTCTCAGAGGTTCAATTATGACACCCAGATTAAGGATCATTATTCAGCCCCATCTTCCTCCTTTACTGTCAAAATCATCTGTCCACAACTAGCTTTTCTTCAGATTTGGTGGAGGCTTCTAGCTTATTTGTATTTGGTGTTGGAGAAGATTCCTGAGCACACCATGGACTGCCAAGGAAACAAACAATTGGATCATTGAACAAATCAACCCAGAGTTTTCACTTGTGGGATAAATGACCAGGCTCAAATTATCCTACTTTGGATACGATATATGAAGACCCAGCCCTCTGGAAAAGGCTGTAATCCTGGAAAAGGTGGAACAGCAAGCTTTGGGTCTACAAGGCAGTAATGGAGGTAGAAAATGAAGATGTCCTTATTTTCAACAAGAATTATATGGGCTTTACCTTTATCTTTTCTTCAACGGCTGATAACATAGAGTGTTCCTTGTTCCTTGTTTGTATGAATGAAATAAGCTCTCATTGTTAAATACTTTTTTGTTACTATTTTCTTAGGAAACCACATCAGCTATAAGAAATAAATGGCAAATAATTAGTGCTGTAAATAAATAAAAGGGGAGAGGGAGAATTTGCCAATACTTAAGTATTAGACCTTCTGGTTGAATGGTGAGGTTGCATTCTGCACCCAAATATGAACAGACACATATGCACACACACATATGCAGGCAGACATGCAGGCACACTTACACAGTATCTTTAAATAAGGCACATGACAGCTTCAATGCATGTTAATTTGTATTGAAAAGCAGCAAAAAGGGAAGATTTTCTTTTCTAAGTCAAATTTGACTTCCATGGAAAAAACTGTTTTGGAGCTTGGTGAACAGCAATTTGGATTTATAAAAAAGAAGACAAAGTGATTGCAGGCAGAGATGTCATAGTACCCAAAGCTCCCACTGTAGCATTTCTGATAAAAGAGATATTTCTTATGTTATATGCAACATCGCTGGAAAAAACGACACTTCTTTTTCCCAATATTTGTGGTGCCTTTAGGACAGCGGAAATAGCAGAACCCAAGTCCAGAATGACAATGTCTCCGCCCTATGGAAAGAAAAAAGAGGCCAGATGTGGGGTAAGAACACCTCTATATATGGGAAGATATCCCCTCTAGGACCTCAACTGCTTTGTAGGTTTACAGAAAACAATTAGACTTCATGTAGTTCCATCTGAAGGCAAGGCTGATGCCTGGCCCAAAGTTGAATTGGTTGGCTGGTGTAAGTCTATTAAGCCAATTGGGAGAAGGAAATCCTCTAAACTTCTGTGACATTTTTTAACCCATTACCATGAGACCTTGCTTGTCTGAAGCAAAATAATCTTGGTTTAGAATGGCTCATTGTAGTGTGAAATTAGGGTAGAGAATCCTTGGGCAAAGAATATTCCACTCCTTCCTCCTTTGCTTCCATGTATCAATTTGCCTCTGGATGTTTCCCCCGTTAGTTCTTGTGAAACATTATCCATCTTTGCCCTTGTTCTGCTCTTCAAAACTGAAGTAGGTTGGTCCTAGTTAGTCCTTGCATGAAAGACCACCAGGAAACTCAGGCCTCTAGGCTAGACTGCAAACTTGGAAAGGAAAATCTCAGAAGAAGGCATTAACAAACCATTTCAATATCCCTTCCAAAGAAAATTACATGATCTTCTTGATATAGTCATGAAGATTGGAGGGATCATGTATATTTCTGTGTACTGTATTCATATTATTAGATAAGTAGAAAAAGGTTCATGTCTGTGATTCTATATACCTTGTTGCAAGACTAGGAAACTCTCTGTTTTGTTTATTTAGTTGTGAAGGATTAGCTGCACAATTTTTCCCCAGCCTTAAAATGCAATTCAGGTTTTCTCAGAATTGCTCTTGTGGCTCCCTCTGTTGCTACCACAGGTGGGAAAGCCTTCTCTCCTGGTGGGAGGTTTTGGTGTCCAATGTAGACTGGGTAGGGGCCTACAAATCACTGATTTAGTTTCAAAATTGCCTGATCTACCAACATCTCTACCCCTTCAACAAACTGAGGCCAGACAGGAAATGGATTTATTGTTTAAAAAAGAAATTCTGCTGTTCAATCAGTGAGGCTCCCTCTGGATGATATGGAAGATGAAAAACCTATTTTATCCTGTGTTCTGTTGCCCACTGTTGCACCATGGCACCTGTGAAGTGTGTGCCACTCTCACTCTGAATTTCTATGGGTGTCTCAAAGGAGTACTCCAGGGCTTCCAACCTTTTAATAGTGGAAGCCTGCATGGCAGAGTGAAAGGGATAGGCTTGGAAGAAGGTACTAGCTATGTCTGTGCACGTGAGTGCATACTTGCAGCCCTGGCTAACTGGAGGGAGCCAATGTTGCCAATCTGCCAGAGGGGCCCCCATTTGATCTTACCCCAACTGCATGTACCTGGGACATGTTGCTTTTTAATAAAAGTACCTAAAGAGCAGTTGCTGAGGACAGCTTTCAGCTCCTGGAGGGTTGAGGCCTTGATGCCCAGTTTTTTTGTGTGTGCCCATTGTGCTTGAGCTTGCCCCTCTGAGCATCCAATGGGGTGAATTTTGGTGAAGGCATCCTCTTCTGTGTTGTCAGGGTATGTGTGTGGTACATGGGCTTCTGCATGGAGAGCTGAAATGGTCTTGGTATGTGCAACCTCCAAACGTCTTGCCAAAAGTTTGTCCCCACCAATACTTCCACATCAGAGTAGGGGGAGAGGCACCAATCATAGCACTGCCAAGTGGGCATCCACAGAATAAGTCCTTTATAAACAGCCCATGAATCTGTGCAAATCACTAAGGTGCGTGGTTTATGCATAATGACCATTCACCCTGTGCGGAGCTCAGCCCATTGACCTGATGTGCCAGTGCCCTATCAAACCAAATGTACTGAGAGGCAGGCTGGAAAGCAACAGCAGTCCAATGGGCAAATAAGCCACGGGGTGCCCCCTCTGTGAACAAAGCAGTGAAGTAATTTATGCCTGCCAGGTCTACCATCTCCACTGGGGAGGCAGTTGTCGGTGGTGGAACTAGTGCCAGAGCAGAAGGCTCTTCAAATGTCATTGTGCCTTGGATGTTGGTGAGTGTGGCACTGATAGGGGAACTGGTTAAGTGAGCATGGTCCTGCAAGTTGGTGCACCACTTTGTAATAGTGGACAGTTGAGTTACCCCTGAATGGGAGAGGGTGGTGAATGGGAGAGGGTGGTGTTGTGGATGAGTAACTAAGCTTGTACCTGTACCAGCTGGGGGCTGGTGAGTCTTCTGGTTTCTAGCAACACCTGGTACACTGAAAATAATTGCTGCTTGACAGGAGTATAATTGGCTTATGTTCCCTTCCACCTCTGTGACCCCTGTAGGGTCAGTGGAGGAGATCTTCTGAGCTGCTGCTCCCATCTCTGAAACAGCATTCCACCAGAAATAAGATTGGCTCCCACACTCATGATTTTTTGAAAAGCTTAAAATACCTGATTCTTTCATAACGTCTTCAGGACTAGAGATGTTACCTTGTTCTTTCCTGCAGGAGACTGTTGGTATATGAACAGCTTCTTAACAATGTCTGGAGTAACCTAGGTTTTACTTTATAGACTGTTTTAATCTAATTGCTGTTTTGGGTCTGTATGGCATTCAAAGTCTCCTGTGGTTGGAGTGGCCTATAAACCCATAAATTAATAAATATAAATAAATAAAATCTTGTAGTTGCTGCCTCATGATGCCTTTGAGGTTTTGGGTACCACTTCTTATGAACCCACATGTCCCCTGCTCTGAAGAAAGGAGAAAACATCTACCTGTTGCTAATATCCATTTCAAGACGACTATACAGGGAATCACTTGGCTGTGAGTGAAAGAAGGTGATATAGTGAGGATATTTTTTTCTGATCTTCTCCCCCTCACTTCCAGGGAGAAATTTATGGAGTCAGCTAAACCATATTGAAATGCTGAGTGTGCCTTGAGGTGACATTTTCCCATTGCCTTGTTTAGCATACCATAACGTTGTATGTTCAAAGCACTGTATGTAGAAGATCCCAAGTCTGACTGGAAGCATCTCCAGTGACATGGTTTATGTAGCAGGTGATGGGAAATTCTGTTTCTGTTCTAGAAACCACTGAAGGGCCATTTATGAATGTAGTCCAGTGTTTAGTATATGAATGTTGTCATTTCTTTCAGTGATAACATTCACAAGGGATCTTCATTCATCCAAGTAAAAGCATTGTGAAGCACAGGTTAATAATACAATAACATGCAATAATGCCAAGAGTTGAAAGGTATATTTCATTTTACATTTCATTTACATTTATTTGCAACTGTAGGCTTTAGCAAAATTCATATAAAATTTTTTACAACAATCCATATTGATTAAATACATCCCCTCTAGTATTAAAAGCACTATTTGTCAATATCAGCATATGTATCTTCCTTGTGGCCATTGCAAACAATGCAACTTGTTTAGTTACATGTTCATCAACATCAGTCAACAGAAAGTAGATTTTTTCTTCTAAACAAGCATGCTTCAGCTGGATTAACAAAGGCATATAGCTCTAGATTCCTGATATAATTTGCAAAATAGTAAGTAATGGCTCAAATCTTCCACCTGTGAGTTATTAAAGGTATATAAAATCAAACTGATATAGCATAAAGGAGTTTCCTTCAATCTGTCAACCTGGAGATATGATGAATGCAGCCTCCAACATTCTCTCTGTGGATTTCAGAAGTCATAGGCAGACATATTTGGAGTTTCACGAAACACATCCCTCGTCAGCACTGATATTTAATTAGTGTGCTGTGCCATGAAAATCTTCCTATATTTTCCTTTTATAAGCAGTCACCTAGGATATTCTATTTTCTCTCATACCTATTGCCTAAACCTCTTCAGCTTTTCACCTTCCCTTTTCTTCAATTCCTTTCTGGCAAAACACCCTCCTGCGTGTGATGTGGTGAGTTGATAGTCTATTGTCTTTTCTTCAGTTGATTGCCTATTCTTCTCCTAGGACTAGGTTGTCCCAAGAGACAACCTAGTTAATAGCAGTGCCAGTCTTTTGGAACAGTCTCCAGACTTGCTCCCACCTTGAATTCACCTTGAAAGTTGCTCTTCTTCAGAACATTTGTTGATTGACCAGTGCTGCAGTTAGGAAAATTAGCAGCACTTCAAGACAAGGTGAAAAACAATCATATTTTATAGCGAGGGCCACTTATGCTGTTTTCCAAATAGCTCACGTGTTCTTGTGATGCTTTGGAAGACTTCTGAGGCCTTCTGAAATCTTGTGAGAAAGCCAAGCCCACCATTCTCCAAAACACCCACCATTTCATGATGCTTTGGAAGGCCTCAGAAGCTTTCCGAAGGCTTTCTGAAGCGTCACAAGAACAGCTGTGCAATGTGGAGAACAGCATGTGCGGCCTCACTGTGCTTTGGAAAGCCTTCAGAAAGCTTCTGAGGCTTTCCAAAGCATCATGAGAACAGCACATACTATTTGGAGAACGGCACAAGTGGCATCAGGAAGAAGCCCTGGTGTGGCCAGCAGCTGCCTCGCATAGGGCCAGGCCGGGCACGCCACATCAGTAGTGGGAGGAAGATGGTGAAGGTCAGCTGAGGAGTGCTGCTATGCAGGGTGGCTAAAAGGGCAGAGATGGCAGAGAGATACAGTAGGTGGGCGGGGGGGAGTTGAAGTGCCCCTGTGGTTGTAAGCGTGGACTGGCTGCCAAGTGCCCAAATTTTGATCACATGACTGCAGGGGCGCTGCAATGGCCATAACTTCAGGGACTGGGCATAAGTAGCATTCATTCAGTGCTGCCATAACTTTGAACAATTGCTGAATGAATGGTCATTAAACGAGGACTACCTGGGTACCCCAAGATGCACGGCCAATACAACCCTGATGCTAGAAACAGGAGGGTTGAGCATCAAATCTCAAGTCTGGCCCAGAATACTGTTAACCTGGGTTAGAGTCTTATTAAACCCCAGTGGTTTATTACCAGTGTTATTACTGGACAAGGACAAAGACACTTGGCAGTTAATCTGTGAGAAAAAAATGAACCCATATGGACTCTCACCTGAATTTCTAAATTACACGGGCTATGAGGATGCTGTGAATATAGTCAAATCAACGGTAGCCAATGTGGAAACACAGAAATATTAGTCACAATCCCCAGATTCTAACTGCATATTAATATAAGTGCCCTCTAGAGCTCCAGCTTAAATACAGTAGAATCTTGGTTGACTGGAACTCCAGCAACCGGCACTCTCAAGCAACCAGCAAAAAAATGAAGAAATAATATGTTAAATAAAAATTTAAATGAAATCAATTTTAGCAGAAATATAAGTTTAAAGTTGGCACGCCGCGCCGCGCTATGCTGACCCAACCCCCCCCAAGCAGAAAGGTAAGTCCAAACCTGCCAACCCTACCCGCCCCCCCCAGCAGAAAGGCAAGTTCAAACCCGGCATGCCTATTTTTAATAGTAACCCTCAAGCAACCAGAAACTACATTTATCCGGCATCTACCAGTCCCCATGGGTGCCAGTTAACCGAGATTCTACTGTACCTGTATAATTGAACCTTTTATAAACACAGATTGGCTTTCTTTAGAGTCCACACTAATTCATTTCCTTCTACAGTAACAGGGGGCACTAAATCCTTAAGGAGCGTACTGAGAGATCTCTTCAGTGGTGGGGAAAGGTCCGGTAAAGTTGAGGATGCACTAGATTAACAATAGAGAAGCCGGGAGGGGAATTCAAGGTAGAGGAAGAACAAAGAAAATACTGAGGTCGACTTCTCCTTTCCTAAAACCCAAGATGCTCCTGGGTAAAGCAAGGGCAAGTAAGAAGAGGTTTTTAACAAGAATAAAATGTAGTAAATTGTAATGGAGATAGAGTTGTCCCCCTTCTTTATTTTGTAGGAGGACAGCAGTGTTAGTGGCAAACATCAGAAGGAGTCTAGCAGCAGCTCTGTAATCATCTGCAATACCAAAGTTCCAGTATACCAATGATACAGACTGCAAGAGCCATTTTTATACCTAATTTTGCATTATAATAAATGTTGATTAGTCTTTGATTAACATTTGTAGAAAGAATACTGGTCCATTTTAGAACTCTCTTTATATATAGGTAACTGGATGAAGGGACTATTCCCCTTTCAGCTTCTGCATATTTGCAGGAAATCACTTGGCTGCAGGCATTGCCATCTGATTATTCTATTTTAATTACCATATAGTAACCACTCCCACAACTTGTGCCTCTTCTTTGCATTGGGAAAAGGATCCTCAAGTATGCGCAAGCCTTCCCTCCAAAGCAAGCGGCAGGTAGCCACCATGCCTCATCTTCTATCTGCATTGTGGAATTTCCATCCCCTTCTGCAGAATATTTCTGGCCCACTCAGGTCAGGTGAAATACAGTTTAACTGGCAATGTCACTGCATTGTTACTATGTCTGTTGCTATCCAAACAGACCCCAGAATAAATGAAAATTAAAATATTAATTTGCCCTAGACATTATTTCAGCATCTTCATCATATTTTACAGAGACATAACGATTTTATTATAAAAGGTGAATCCTAATAACTGTAAAATTAAGGGGCCAAGTGTGATTTCAGACATGAAGAATTTCAGGGCACGAAGACAGCCTCAGCCTGTGGTCCTTCACAGGCTACCTTGTGGAAGAGAAGATACTTACAAAAACTACAGTGCAGGCAGACCTTGTATGTTCAAATAAAAGTTGCTGAGCTTTATTCAAAGGATTCAGTGATAATAACAAACAAGTATACTGTTTCTGCAGTTTGTAGTTTAGAATACATCAGTGATATATTGGAAGAAATGAATCAGCTCGGAAAACAAGGATCAACAACCTGCTTTTGAATTCTTAGCATGCTTTTGAAGGAGAGCATACATACAACTAATATCTGTAATTTTGTTTTTAAAATATGACTGTTCCACTCTTGTGAAATGTTTTGATAAACAGACTAAAATAAAAGAAAGCCTTACCAACCAAACTGCAAAAAAGGTATTTCTTAGAGGACTAGGACAGAAGATAAGAAAGTAGGATCCACTGAAACATGCCAGGTATCCCTAACAATATTCAGCAGGGTTCTTCTTAAGATTCTCCAATTGAGAGATCCAATGTATTACCTTCACACAAACACATAGACACACATACAAAAAAGAAAACAATGAGGAAGAGGATACTTGGCAAATATACTGATGGAATGGTGACTTTAGGGTTAATCTGAAGAACCCATTTGCTTTGAACATTTTAAAGGCTAATAGATAAGACTGGAGCATTTCCTGTGTGTATCCATTATGAGCCAGGTGCAAGCAGAGAAAGGCAAGAAGCCCCCGTCCCCCCAAACTGGAGAAGGAAGGGAAGAGGAAGTGGTCAGTTGTGCACACAATGGGAACAGATAGATAACAGCTAGCTCATATTTCTCCCCAGCAACAGCAAAAGTGCCCACCTTTTGGGAGTGTTTTGCCCACCCAAGGGTGTGAATAATTGTTGTTTGCCAATAATCATGTACTTCTTTGTTCTAAACGTGTGTAAAAGTGGTGCTTATTTGCAAGCTCGGTGCGCTTATGGAACTAAAGTCATGGGTGCACTTTCTTCTTCAGAATAAAGCTATAAAAGAGATTTCTGCCTTGCATGTTAATTGGCAAAGCATGCCAGGTTTTAAAGAACCCAGAGTTCCTGGGACAACAATGCAATATATGACATTCAGAAATGGGAAGAGTAAGTAGACTTATCTTCTGTGATTCAGGACCAGAGGATGAGAAAGGCTAAAATTAACATTCTGACCCAGCCATGAAGGTGATTGGGCAGTGACTGGTAAGCTCCCATTCTTATCTTAGTATCTTTTTAGTGAAGTTTAGTCAGAGTGTCTTGATCTGTCAACCCAGCTCCTATTAATCCCAATTCGTATATGCCAAAAATATTAATGGCTTGGATTTGCTAGGATTTGCCATATTGTTTTTGGATGTTTAAGATCCATTCAGATTACAGAGTCATAGGGGTGGAAGGAACCTTAAATGCAATGTAGCCCAACCCTCTGCTCAGTGCAGGATCCAGTCAAGCATTGCTGAGGGATTACCATCTAGCTTCTGTTTGAACAAGTCCAGAGAAGCAGAACTCACCACTTCATGTGGAAGCCTGTTCCCCTGGCTGACAGCTCATATAGCCAGAAATATTTATTTATCTATTTATCTATTTAGTCATGCTTTCAGATGGATCATACATGGGGCTAGGAAATCCTTCCAGTTCTGCAAAACTTTTCAAAAATTGTTATGGATGGTAAAATGCACTTATTATGTTCTTATATTCTTAAAACCTTCCAAACCTGCCTGAACCCATTCCAAAAATGGGTTGAAAATTTTTGATTCCATCCTTGGTGACATCATTCTGGTATCAGATTTGTCTGCAAGGCCAGGAAATAATTCTGTTCTAAAAAGTGTCACAGTGAGTTGCAATTCTTACCTCCATACTTCCTGCAAGGAGCAAGGTTTATATAGCAGAGCACATGGTAAACCCAAGGCCTTCCTCCTCTAGTCATTAGAAGCAGAGTTTCAGCCCTTCCCTCCTCCCCAATTGCAAATGAGAAAAGGGAGCACTGGGGCATGGGAGCAGCAATGTAAGGGTGCAAGCAGCCACAGGGGTCAGAAAGAGGGGCTTCAGCAAAAATAAAGAGTCCAGAGTTCATCATGTTTCATCAATTCTCAGTATTTATAAAACCATCAGGAGTGTCCACAGGGTATGGTAAAAAAATTCAAGATGGTGGCTACGATAGAGTGATTCAAGCTCTCCCTGTTTTTTGTGTGTGACACATATGAAATGGGTAGAGCTTCAAGCACACCATTGTGACCATGGTCTTGACTTTTTTGACCACACCCTGCAGACACCCCCAAGAAGATTAAAAAATAGTAAAGAATCAAAATAATACAAATGAATTTGCTCAACATGGCTAGTTTTGAGAGATGAAAGAACATAGTATTCATGTAAGAGAACTGCCTTGACTTTGCCAGAACAGAGAAGGCCCAACCTTGCCTATTTATGCTCTGGGTCTTACAGGAATTTGGTTGTCTTGCTTTACTTATAATTTTCTGCAGCACCATTAGGTGGCAGCATCTAACCAGCCTTGGCTGAGCTTGACAATCTAAGTAGGTTCAAAGCTGCATGGGAGAGAACCAGGAAATAGGAGGGCTGTAGGTTAAGCTGAGAAGTTTTTAAAACTTCCCCAAACAAGGCAAGGGTAAGTGTCTTCCGCACTGTTGGCCAAGAAAGCTACATGGAAGTGTTTATACAGTCAGCAGAATTCAAGCTATTCCATGCAAAGGAGCCTTTACTATTTACTAGTTTTGAATCTCAATTACAGTGATGATGAGTGCACCACTGGAAGACCTGAGAGACCAAGTGAGGGTCAGATTGTCATAGAAAAAAATCTACCCATGTAGTCACTAAGTGTTGACAATGACTTGATGGTACATAATCAGTCACTCAATCAGTTTTGCAAAGTGGATCATGCACTGCAAATTAAGGAAATTGCAGCATAGACATTAACCTAATTTCTTCCTTTATTCTCAGCTCTTTCAAGATATAGGATGCTGCTTGACCAGAGGTTGGGAACATATACAACTATCTTATCCTATAGCATTTTTAAAAAAAATCCTACCTGGCCCAGTATTTTCTTGGATATCTCTCTTCTTTCCTCCTTTAAATCCTTCTGTAAACTCCACCTTTTTCATGAAGCCTTTGACCTGATTCCCAGGAGGCCCTACTGCAGTTAAGCCTGCTCACCAAGCCAAAGCTTATGAAACTGGAACAATAGCATATTCTTCCCTTCCCTACCCCATATATTAAGGCAGGATAAAAATACAATAATAATAAAAAATAACAACAACAATAACTCCACTTCCTCCCTTTCTGTTGAAGTTCCCCATGTGCTGAACTTGAGACTGAAAACTCTTTAGAGATCAAGCTTGTCTTCTTGCATTTTATCAAATACCAGGTAAAGTGATGGTGCTATGTGGTGAAAGGTGCTATAGAGAGAAGTAATAACCAGCTACCCCAAACTCTCTAGTTTAGGCATTGACAACATTTTCATATGCTAGGTTTATATGCATGCATGCACATGTGCACTTGCACACATGCACACAAACACATTACCAAATTTCAGTGAGCTTATCCTTGAGATATCAAGTAAGAAGTATTGAGTTTTTAAAAACAACATTATTATTAAATTGAGAGACCACTTTATGTAGCTTTCTTGCTCCAGCCTCCTTGGTTAGTTACTTAATGGCAGCAGGCTATACACAATCACTGGATTTAATACTTTAAGCACAATTGTTGCATTCACATCTCATGTTTTGCTCTCTCTAAAATAAACCAAACTAAACCATGTCATTGCTTAGTTAGTGTTATGGCCTGATTCAGACAACAGAATAAGACAATGGATGGGCTCCCACAACACGGTGATCCCAAAACTATGCAACCCATTTGATTTTAGCTTAAACTAGTGTGTTGTGCAAATCCAGTAATTAGTCTTAAATAGTCAGTTGAGTATTCCCCTAACTCTCACTTGGTTAAGGTGATTGTTGCCAACTTTGTGTTCCCCAGAACTAGAACTCCAGTATTCCTAGCCAGTCACCAATGTGGCTGGGAATGTTAGTCCATACATAACTGAAGGGCCCCAGGTTGGTAAAGGATGAGTTAACATCTCCTATACCTCATCTATTTAAAACCAAGTGAGACTCCTAATGCATTGAAAGAAAAACCTAGGGGATACTGTGCAGCTTCCAAAATTCTGGAAATAACAGACTGCAGTTTCAGAACTGGATATTAAGCAAAACATTCAGCCTCCTGACTTTTTAAAAAAAATTCTAAGAAAGCAAGACACTCACTTTCATGCTTAAACGGTTTCATGAAAGCTTCTACCAAATCTCAAAAGAACTAACATCCAGGTGTAAGGTATTTTTGTATGTTGTTGTTATCGTTATTATGGATCCATGACAAAGAGGCAAAGGAAGGTAACACTGTTTAACAAGGGATGGGCAGATTTGCTGTCTTTATCCAGGCTACTAGACAGAACTGTTGTTGGCATAGTATTTACATCTACCTTTCCAGAACAAAAACTATATAACCCTGGTTCAGTGGCAAGCAATAAGTTTCATTTTTGGAATATTCAGATTTGAATTCCTGGAGTGAATTTATCATTTTCTTTTCAAAGTTACCAGGAAATGAATTATTTTGAAGAGTAATGAAAGAAGAAAATACAATTTACAGTTTGGGAGATCAGCATAGGCTTTCATATACAATTGCTTGGCTTCTATTAGCAGGAGATAGGCCAAGATTACTATTAGAGAAGAGGAATATCGATTTTGGAAAAGTTGCCTACCTGAGGAGTTCTAATATATCATACTTTTGATTCTTGAACTGAAGAAAGGAAGGGACTAAATTCAGAAACTGAATGGTTTTTTTTTCCTGGTGGAGAAATCATAATTCGACATCTAAAGGAATCTTTAAACATGAGAATGATGGCATCATAAACTGACATCTGAAGCCCCTTGTTCCTTCCTACATTAAACGATCAACATATTCATTGTTCATTGAATACTTGTTCGTACTTTAGCTGGATCCAACTTACCAAAAACAACAATAGATCTTGTTATGGTTCCACGGGCAGCGTCCCCAGTACTTCTCTTCCCTATAACATTCTTTGTAGGATCGGCATACACCACCATATGGACACTTTTTATAGCTGGCTTGGGTAAATCCTGGGAAATGAAAACAAGAAAAGTAAAATTGATCATCATAAATAAAAATTCTTTCTGAAGCTGAAAGCATTTTCTAGATAGGGAATGCAGCTATTTGTATTCAGAGTGATTCAAACCTACCAGAATGTGGAGAAACTTTCTCATGATTTCAACACTCTCAACTATAGTAGCGTAATCTCCCCCCAGCAAAAAAAGTATCTTACTTGACAATGAAAGGAAGAGAATAAGGCACAGAAGTAAGAAGATCTTCATGACTGACTATCAGAGCTACTACAGTATCGGTGTTGCTGTAAGACGGGGAATGGGACACCACAAAGGAAGAGAAGAAACATTGTGGGAGAATAACAGATAGTTCTTTGATGGAATGTAATGATCTGCTGGGAATGATAGCATCAGGAGCAACAATAAAATGTATTTATTCATGTTTGCAGCATTATTTTTACTCTGAAAGAGTGATGCAGATTCCCTCCCCAGCTGAGTTCATATAGCCATAACGTG
Organism: Candoia aspera; assembly: GCF_035149785.1. Classification (NCBI taxonomy): domain Eukaryota; kingdom Metazoa; phylum Chordata; class Lepidosauria; order Squamata; family Candoiidae; genus Candoia; species Candoia aspera. Next base: position 27,489,022 of record NC_086153.1, on the reverse strand, counting down.
GCTTATTGTTTTTGGCTTGGGGTGTTGTATGAACCCAGCTATTTTGTATTGAATTCCCTAAAATTGTTAGGACCCAACAGCTCAAATTAATTAGAGAATAAAAATGAGCATTTGTAGCAGAGATGTCCCCAGGACATAAGGGGCTTGATGCTGTTTATGATTCCAGATGTTGAGGGAACTGCTGTTCAGGCCACGGGAATGGAATGCCTTGAGTATTCTATACAGAACAAAAGTAAAAGTGTTTCAAATTTTCTTTCAAAGGAAATAATGGAAACCTGCTTCCTTGTTTTTAGTCTATGGCCACAAAAGTAGAGAGGGTGGTAACCTGTGCTATCTGCTACCTACTTACTCAGGGGTGACTTAAAAGAAGAAAAGATTTGAAAACATGTTTAAAATCCTCATAGCCACAGAAGCTAATAAAAAGCAATACATAGCATGATTCATTTCCACATTTTCTTAAGTAATGAAACAAAACATACATATGTCTTGCTAGTGGCTTGCAACCTGTCTCTTGTCCTAATGTACAAGCACTTGTAAATCTGTGTGTGGCAAATTGCCAGTAACATGTTACAAATAACTTAAACAGCATGACCTTTGGATAAAACTCAGCGGCAGCCAGATCATGCAGAAAGTACATACACCAGACATAAACTGACAAAAGCAACATCTGCTATTAAGTAACTGTTCCTAATGAACAACTTAAAATTTTATCAGCATTGTTAGTAACACATATGCAACACACAAAAGCACAGCACATTATTTTGTATATGCCAATTTAGTATAGTGGTTAAGGAGTAGAATTAGGACTGGAGAGACTCAGGTTTAAGTTCACCTTGAACAGGGAAGTTCAACAAGTCACTCTGAGATGGTCATCATCATTTTAACCTAACCTACCTCAGAGTTCTTATGGGAAAAACTTTGGAAAAGAATGTCTAAATCACCATCGTCATCATCATCATCATCTATCCATTAAAGAAAGCACAACATACATGTGATATAACCCACAAACTCCAATTTTGCTATAGGACGTGAGACTTTCAAAATACTTGAAAAAGAACAGCTGAAAACACCCCTCTTTTGTCTCAAGTTTGGAACAAATTCAGAGCAGGTGTGTTGAGCTCAAAATAATCTAAGCATGTTATACTACTCTAACATATACTGCTTAGCAGGTGGGAGCACTTAGTCAGTCTTGGCCAAGCTAGAAAAACTGAGCAGGGTTAGATCTGTTTAGTATTCAGATGGGAGAGCCTCAGAATTCCTATGGGCTGTAGGATAGATTCCAAAGTCTAGAAGAAGACAGTGGAAAACCACTTCTCTATTCTTACAATCACCAGAAGTTGAGTGGAGTGTGTGTGTGTTTATTGCAGAAGGCTGTCAGTCCCAAAACTTAAGCTCAAATGTTTATGTTTACAGTTATATATAAATATATAATACAGAAGGTGTCAGTCGAAAATATGGATATTTTATAATATGATTTATAACATTTGGAATGTTCTCTTACATGCAATTAAATGATCTTAATAGGATTTTCTCCCTGTTTCTAAGGTTTCTGATATTGTGTTCATCTTAGCTTCTTATATTCACTCACTATCTGGCAGATCTACCACATATAAAATAATAGTGATTACTTAACTAAACAATGAAACATGTTAAGGTTTCCCTACTAACAGATTAAGCTACTATTATACCTAATCATTTGGCCGGGTGAAAGGTTGCAAGTGATTGTCTCCTCTCACGTGCTTCATGCAAATAGCCTGGGGGAGGGGAGAATCCTGCCCGGACTTGTCTTCTCACTTCCTCTTTTTCTCTCTGCCGGCATGTAGCAAGCCAGGTAGCTCTCAATGAGAGCTAAGTCCTTTAAATGTTTTGCTTTTGTTTTTGCTTTCTGTAAATAAATTATTTTTTATAGAAATGCTTGGTGTGTGACTTTTGTTGACCTCTCCTGGGCTAAAGGCTTTCCCAGCATCTGCCAACAGGTTATGTGCCCAGTAAACAACGCAGTAAAACCCAGAGAGAAAAGAGAGGTCAGCTCCACACCTCATGCACAATTTAAAGGCAGGTAGCAAAGACCTGTGAAGATTTTCTTTGGAGCCACCTGGAGATTTTCCAGCAACTGCCGGTCTGCAGGACTTAGAAGCCAGCTGAGGTGACTTGCAAAAGAAGGAAGAAGCCATGGCTGCCTCCCAGCCCTCAGCGATGCCTCTGGAGCGCCTATCAGAGACCAACTATTTGAATTGGGCCCTGAAGATGGAAATGTATCTTCGCAGAGAGAATCTTTGGCTGCCAATTGGTGAGCAAACCCCCCAAAATCCCAATGCTGAATGGCTGAGACAGGATGAGCGGGCTAGAGCCACCATTATCTTGGGAGTTGAGGACAATCAGCTAGTCCACGTGCGAGGCATGCAGTCTGCAAAGCAACTTTGGGACGCTTTGAGAGACTTATATGTAAAGGCAACAGCAGGGAGTAAAGTTACTCTGACGAAAAAGCTGTACAGAGCCTACCTTGCAGAAGGAGATAGCTTTCCTGAGCACCTGCATTATATTCAGCAGCTGTTTGTTGAGTTGCAGGAGAGAGGAATGGAATTTACACCTCTCACAAAATCCTATATCCTCCTGTCCTCACTAAATGCAACATGGGACACGCTGATTTGTACCCTGGAGGCTATGCCTGAAGCAGACCTCACCCCATCGTATGTTACACAGCGCTTACTCGCTGAATGGGAGAAGAGAGAGGAAAGATCCCCCCCCATCTCTTCTGGAAAGCTGCAAGACCAGAAAATGAGGGAAAAGAAGGGAAAGGAACCTGAGGCCACAGCGCTAGCAAGCCAGAGATGCTTCACTTGTGGTTCAGCTGGACATTTGCAAAGAGACTGTGCCATGAGACCCAAGAGTAGAAAGACAGAGCAGAAGAACACAAGGGCAACACAGAAGAAGGCTCTTCAGACAACCCAAATTGCACAGGTTGCTGAGAAGGGTAATTCTGATGTATGGGTGTTAGATTCTGGGGCCAGTTGTCATTTATGTAATTGTAAAAGCTCTTTTGTGTCACTGTCTAAAACTGAAAGACAAAGTGTATCTTTGGCTGATGGGTCTGTGACCAAAATTATGGGACAAGGTGACTTGTATTTATCCTGCTTAGGAGAAACTGTAAAAGGTGTGTTGTATGTGCCAAATTTACAATCAAACCTTTTATCTGTGGCACAATTGGCTGCAACAGGGTATATCATAACATTTAAGAAAAATGGTTGTGAGATACGTAAAAATGGGAAATTGTGTGCTACTGGTATGTTAAAAGACTCCTTGTACATTGTGCAAAATGCAAGGAAGCCAAGCTGCAAGGCTGCAGTTGGCAACACACCATATCATGACCAATGTGTACACCTGATGCACAGGAGACTTGGTCATGCTAATTACAAGTATATAGCACAAATGCCACAGCTGTGTGCTGACCTAAAGATAAAACCCTGTGATAAATACTTAGATTGTGTAGTTTGCAAAGAATGCAAAACACTAAAAGCTCCTGTGAGTAAGCACAGTGACAGAGTTACAACTAGACCTTTGGAAATTGTACACTCTGATATTATTGGTCCTTTTGCTCCAAGTCTTGGACAAGCAAGGTATGCAATGACCATCATTGATGATTTCTCAAGATACACATTTATCTACATCTTAAAACATAAAGATGAGGCATTTGAGAAATTTAAAGGTTTTGTGACATGGGCAAATGGAAAATTCCCTAGGCCTGTATCTGCACTCCAATGTGATAGAGGAGGAGAATACCTTTCTCACAAATTCAGAAGGTTCCTAGTGGAAAAAGGGATAGAACAAATTCTTTCTAACCCGTACACCCCTCAGCAAAATGGTGTTGCTGAAAGAAAGGGCAGAACCTTGCAAAATGCGATGGAATGCATGTTAAAAGATTCACGATTATGTTTTAAGTTCTGGGGAGAAGCTTTATCGACTGCTTGTTATGTTCAGAACAGGTTGTATAACTCTGTGATTCAGGACACTCCATTCCATTTGTTTTATGGTGTGAAACCAAAGGTAAGCCATCTTAGAGTGTTTGGTAGCACTGCATGGGTTCACATTCCAAAACAGCAGAGAAGGAAAGGAGGCCCCACAACAAAGAAAGCCATCTTTGTTGGCTATGAACAAAGCCAGAGGAGCTACAGGTTCATAATGGGAGAGAAATTAATAATTAGCAAAAGCGCTTCTTTTGCTGAACAAAACTGGGGGAGATTAAATTCTAGCTCTCCAGTTGAACTGACCACCACAAGAGAACAGCAAGGACTTGCTGATGGTGATCTTTTGCCTGATGAGGACATTAAACCAGAAAAGCAAACTGAAGATCTGTCTGATGAGACAGATGCTTCTCAGGAAAGTGATAGGAGTCAAAATTTAAGCCCTGTATTACCTCGCAGATCTCAGAGGAGTAATAAAGGCGTTCCTCCATCACGTTTTCAGGCTGAAACAGTAAAGGCTTTTCACATATTCACAGAACCTGAGTCTCTAGAACAAGTGAATGCTTTACCATCTGAGATTGCACAAAATTGGCATTCTGCCATGCAACAGGAATTAGCATCCTTGAAAGAAAATAAAACATGGAAACTGGTAAATCTACCTCCCAATGAACGCTGTCTGGGTTGTAGGTGGGTTTTCAAACTGAAAAGGGATGCTGATGGCAAAATCCAAAAATATAAAGCAAGGTTGGTTGCAAAAGGGTTCACTCAAAGGAAAAGCAGATCCCTGTGTATATATGAAGAAGGACAAACAAGGCTGTATGTATCTGTGCATTTATGTTGATGATTTGCTGCTGTTCACATCAACAGAAAAACAAAGGCTTGATTTTGAAGCCTGCATGAAAAGCCATTTCATATTAAAAAGCCTTGGAGTTGTGACCAATTACCTAGGTTTGGAAAAACACAGGAAGAAGAATGGTAGCTTTCTGTTAAACCAAAGGGGAGATAATGGTAATGTGAATGGAAAGACATATAAAGTCAGAGAAGATTGGTTTGCATCTTAATCTGTAGTGTAAAAAGGGGAGTGTTAAGGTTTCCCTACTAACAGATTAAGCTACTATTATACCTAATCATTTGGCCGGGTGAAAGGTTGCAAGTGATTGTCTCCTCTCACGTGCTTCATGCAAATAGCCTGGGGGAGGGGAGAATCCTGCCCGGACTTGTCTTCTCACTTCCTCTTTTTCTCTCTGCCGGCATGTAGCAAGCCAGGTAGCTCTCAATGAGAGCTAAGTCCTTTAAATGTTTTGCTTTTGTTTTTGCTTTCTGTAAATAAATTATTTTTTATAGAAATGCTTGGTGTGTGACTTTTGTTGACCTCTCCTGGGCTAAAGGCTTTCCCAGCATCTGCCAACAAAACATTGATTAAGCAACATTGAATCCAATTAAATGTTTCAGACTTGAGATTCAGTTGCAGGAAATATTAATCTATTCGCCAGTCTTCAAACCCTAGAACAGGGCAAGTTATATATACTGTATATATATGTATGTATGTACAGTATGTATGTAATATATTCATAAAGATTAACTCAGTAGGATGGACTGAGAGTTGCGACTGGCTTAAACTTGGGCAAAATTCCACATAATCCCTTTGTGCTTTTGGTCTCCCATATCTATTTTTCTTGGTAGAGATTAAATAGTGCATTAAACCACATAAAATGTGCTTACTACAAATGTGCATCTTATTTTCAGGAGGAATGTTCCACTGTGTTGGATAGGACTTATGGCCCAGTAAGCATTTCCTTCTAAATTGCTGTGCATTGAACTGATTCCTGTATAAGCATGGTTAGGATCACTCTGTATTATCTTTCGTTCCATGGTTGTCATTACTGAAACCCTTTGAACTGTGGCTAAAACCTAGGAGATCCCTTGCAGTTGCCACAAAATCTTTCACCTTCTTCAAGAATCTATCTACCATTAGGGTTAGGGTAACTCTAACCCTTTAATATCTGATCTGGCGAGGTCTCTATGTTCTAGCACCAGAATCTGGTTTGTATCAAATCATACCGCTGGTCTATCTAATTCAGCCTTGTATATACCATTGCAGTTACTTTGATGCCCTTCAGATATTTTTGACTACAGCACTAGTAAACCTTGAACAGCAATGATAGTTTTCATGGAGTTGTATCTGAAAGCACCTAAAAAACATTTGATTGCCTATCTATGCTCTGCTCCAAGTGACAGTGGACATGGATATTTCCTAGTCCACAGGACTGATCCTTAGAAGTAACCAGGGACTCTTTTAAAAGAAAGCATGTCCTGTAGTCTTCAACCAATTTGTAGCTTGGGGTTGCTGTCTGATAGTTCTATGAAGCATCAGCAACCTACAAGAAATATGCAGCATCATGCTCTGATGATGCTTTGTCTTGGAAGTTGGGTTTTGCATTTTTGTTGTTTTATTTCTCAAATTTGTACTACCGCCCATCTCCCCCCACAGAGGGTCTCTGAGCAGTTTTGATATTCCTTCCTCCACCCCACCTCTCCCCAAAATCTCATGAGCTTGAAAGACTTGTGAGGAGTTGTCTGGACTTCAAATAAGTACTTCTGGGAACTACTTGAGTAGTTCCACTTTTCCCAAAGATGTCATAAGACACTTCGTTGCCTAAGGTGGAACCACAAATGAAGTTCTGCCTCCTGGTCTAACACAATGCATAATACTTAACAATTAAGATAATTACTTATGTTCTTTATTTTAAGTATTAAATATCTTAATTTTTAGGTGTATAGATTTATAGATTCTTTAATGTTTTGTTTAATTGTTTTTTCATTTTTAATCCTTCTGGCTTCAGGCCTTAATAAAATTTAATATGGAAAATGCATAATACTTAGGAGTAGCCTTCTTCTAACCTAATTCCTAGATTGTAATAATGCAACAATAATGCATTCATTACCTGGCAAATGTGATGCTCTTTCATGGTATCAATCTGACTGGGGGCAGCAGCCTTGTTTTGCCTATTAGTAATTCTCAGTCTGTGTGCCCCTTTCTGATCTGCTTGCTTGGTTCTAGACTAGTGTTTCTCAACCTTGGCAACTTTAAGAGGTGTGGACTTCAACTCTTAAGTCCATGCCTCTTAAAGTTACCATAGTTGAGAAACACTGGACTAGATTTTTGAGAAGTTTATATAACCATTGTAAGATTGACAGCTGTGTGAAGTAGACATTGGCATTCTTATATCTGAGGAAGATTTTCTATGTAGTTTCCATCTCATCATTGTATCTCCTAAGTCAATCCATCCTTGCTACAGCAAAGTTTTTTGTTTTGCTATTACTAAATGGACACTTCTTTTTTTTTATTGTCTACTAAATGGCATAACCCTAAAAACATAAGAAAAGCCACACCAGGTAAGACCAAAGCCCTGCTTAATATTGCATTCTGTGTTTAACTAGATGCTATGCTCTGGGAAGTTCACATTAAGAATAACAGGATTATAGCCCTCTTTCTCTGTAGTTCCCTAGTGACTTATATTTAAGACATATTATTTTTGATTGTTCTGTTATGTTTTAACATTTTAGCAAGTGTCATCCCATCATTGAATCAAATATATCCTGAGTCCCTCCTCTGGGGGGAGATGGGCAGTGGCAAAATTTGATGACTAAATAAATACATAAATAAATAAATCTTTAGATTTCTGTGATCTGAACTCTCTATTTCATTCACAAGCCTACATTAAAAAGCAAACACATCAAAAATGGAAAGGAGCAACTGTGTGTCTAACATATTCACCTAGCAATCACCTTGAACAATCAAAAATACTATGTCTTAAATATAAGTGGGTGGAGACAGGAGAAGAAATGTTTTGTTTCATTTCATTTGTATTGGAGAGCAATAGTAACTTTAATCAAATGCAAAGTTAAATATAATTATATATATAATTATATTATTTATATATATATATATTATATATATAATTTTATAGTTTTATATTCCTCTTATTTATGTTTTATTGGTACAGTTTTACAGAGGAATTATTGAGTCTGTTATCTGTTCTTCTATAACTGTCTGGTTTGGTTCCGTAACCAAGCAGGACAGATATAGAATTCAACGGATAGTTAAGTCTGCAGAAAGAATTATTGCAATCCGCCTGCCTTCTATAGAAGACCTGTATACTGCAAGGGTCAAAAGGAGGGCGGAGAAGATATCTGCAGACCCTTTGTATCCTGGACATAAACTGTTTCAACTTCTACCATCAGGACGGTGCTACAGAGTACCGTATGTCAAAAAGTCTAGACATCGAAACAGTTTTTTTCCTCTTGCCATTGCTCTGTTGAACTCCTAATTAATGTAGCATGATATAATGATTGACAATGTATGGTAAGACATGACTGCTAAGATGTGACTGGTAATGCTCTGATAAACGTGAACATCGGTTAGAGAACAGATGCAGTATACTGTCCCTTAATTCTCCCTTTAAATATGAGTGTCTGTTAGTTAATAGGTGTAGTATTATTTCCTTCAATTTCTTTTTCTTTCTTGACTGTATAGGTTTAGTAAATAACATTATTACTTTACTATTGTTTATTTTTGATGATATGTAAATATATTGAGAGCTCTTCCACTGAAGTCAGATTCCTTGTATGTCTGATCATACTTGGCCAATAAAGAATTCTATTCTATTCTATTCTATTCTATTCTATTCTATTCTATTCTATTCTATTCTATTCTATTCTATTCTATTCTATTCTATTCTATTCTAAAAATAGATCTAGGACAAAGGTGAAGAACCTCCAGATGAGGACCTTGGATGTAGTTTCTCCCCTAGATCCCTTCCCTACAATTGTGAGTGCTCCTCTTAACTTACATAGTAGAATATTCTCTTGCATAGAGAAATGCTGCTTCTTCCTTTTTGCCCTCTCCCCATAGAGGAAAATACGTGAATGATGAAGCTCTCCAGGTTAGCATACTTGTTCCCCAGTCAAAGAAGTTGAAAAGTCAGATAAAGAATGCAACTGCCCAGAAAGTAGTTTATGAGACAAATAATGTTGTGGGAATTAAAAAAAAAATGCTGGATTGAATCCTAATTGATATGGATCTATCACATCTTCACTCTTGACTGCTATGTTCCTAGATACATTTTTAAAAGGTATATAAACAGACATCTTTTCCCCAAGGTCTTATGTTCATTATCATGGTTCAATGGTAATGTCCCCCTCCCCAAAGAACACTGAGACAGTTTCTTCTAAGATATGTTTTCCCATTCTGATATTGTTGACATGTTGAAACTAAAATTCCTCAATTCTCAGGCAGCTGATTATTGGCAAATATGTGTTTGTAAAAAATGTGTTCAATATCTTAGGGATATCATCATCATCATCATCATCATCATCATCAATAATTATTTACTGTCAACTCCTAGCTCAATACTCTTTTTTTTTGTGAAAGTAAACTAGATGGATCAATGGTCTATAAGGGAGATTGGCAGGGGCTCCTGGCTGACATTGTCAGCCTGACTAGATATAAATAATGCATTGAATGTTGAGGTGGACCTTGTTACTTCTTTTCTTAATATATTTTTATTGAATTTTTAAAAAGTTCAAATGATAATAGTTGAAAAAAAATGCATTTTATTACATATTGTTCAAGAGAAATAATGTGTTTTACAAAGCTAAATAATGCAAATTTAAAAAGTAGAACAGAGTTAAAGACCTTAAACTAAAAATAAGTAAAAAATTAAAAATTACAATATGCTTTATTGTTTCTTTTCTACAATGCAAGAAAAATGATACAAATAATTACAAATAAATTTTTAAATAACAGGTTAAACCTCAACCGTATGAAATAATGCTATCTAGCACTGCCAGTTTTCAAATGCTAGAACATCCAAACTAAAGGAACAGAACAAATGCTTTAACTGTATATACTGCCATCTAGTTGTTTTTTGCTGTTATGAACACCATTGGCATTGACAAAATGACCATTAGTCACTTGCAAAAGGCAGCTTTACCTGGAACAGCTTACATCCTGGGATGATACTTTTAACACTATCAAACAACACCATCTACCTATCCCAGGTCCTTAGGAGGGACTCGATAAGTGGATAAAAATGCCAAATCCACTCTAAACATCTGACTGACTGAGTAACCAACCATAATCATATCTGTGTGTGTGTGTGTGTGTGTGTGTGTGTAAAAGAAGCCCCTGGCAGATGGAATGGATGGTTGCTTGATCAATAGGCTGAATTTGTATGAAATGTCAGAATTTTTATTACATCAGAGAACCATGGAGTCATAGAACCACAGTAGGAAGAAGCTACTTTGGAGTCCTTGGTGCTCTCTGAGCCTTGTTGTTTTCTTGCAGATGTTTCATTGCCAGACTAGGCAACATCTTCAGTGCAAAGAGGGAGTGGGGCTTGCTCTCAGTTTATATACTGTGGCTTGCCCTGCTTGTGTTGGTAGGAGTGTTGTTCTCTCCTTGGGAGTTCTTTGATGGGGCTGCTGTTTGCTGCTTGGTTGATTACCTGAGTTACTAGTTCCTTGATTAGGGTGTATTGTGCTGTTTGATGGTGCATCTAGTGTTAATCCTAGTGTTGATTTTTGCATATCTGGGTGTTGATTGCTGGCAAGGGAGTGTACTGGTCTTTTGGCTTTTCTATTGTCTCTTTTGAATGGTATGTAAATGTTGTTTACCTCTATGCGTCTGTTGATGGCTGCTTTGTCTGAGTGCCAGGCTTCCAGAAATTCTCTGGCGTTTTTGGATTTGGCTTGGTTTAGGATGCTCACAGTTTCTCAGTTGAAAGTATGGTTGAGTCTGTCCAATCCCAAAAATAAAGGGATTTATTTTTAAAGGGATAACAATAAAATAATCCCTTAAAAATAAAGGGATTATTTTTATCCAGTGTTTATAGGATTATGTAGTTTTATTCTGGCACAATTGTACTCAGAGTAAAGTTCATTCATCAAATGGAAGCCTGTGATAAATGTCTCCATCATGGTGTGATGTTTCCTGTCAGTATCTGGCTCAGATGTAGAACTACTTCTATCACTGATTAAGCTTATTCTCAACTAGATGGAGCAATGGCATAACTTCCCCATTTACAGAACCTGTCTGGATAACTGTCTGGATAACATTTTCCCCTCTATATAGGCTACTGGGAAACCACATCATATACACATTTGTGGTATGACAAAATCCAGTTTTTTCCCTATAAATAGAAGGAGTTTTGGTTATCTCTTCAGCCTGTCACTGTCTTAAAATAACCTGTCCAACCTTCCAATCATGAAGATCTTTGCTATTCTTTCAGCTATTCTCTTCTTTGCCCTGATAATGGCTCCAGGTAAGGTATACCTTAATGTCAAGCCAAACAAGAATACTGGATAAATATGTAGGTGCTCTTCCATGTTCTTGGGAGCTATGGTAATCTGGAATATGTTCTCTTTTTGTTCAAAGAACACTAATCCATTGGAGACATTCCTAATCTGGAATACACTTTATGATTAATTCCATTATCTTACTTCCTACACATTATCTCTGATATAGGCCTACCCAATATGTACTGTTTATTTTAATTTTTAATAGATAGATAAAAATGACATTTATTTGAATTCTAAAGCTAGAAGAACATCTCCAGTTTTTTTTATAGGGTTAATTCAAATATTTGCAGCAAGTTTCCATTAGGTGATCTTAGAAGTTGTGACATCTGACCAACCTTGTCTGTGCTCAGAGTCTAAACGGGTTTGGTTTGATTAGTGTATGAATAAGAGACCTCCATGGAACACCAGGGATTTAGGCTAGATTGGGAAGTCAAAAACAACAGTTTGGAAGAAAAAGATAATAGCAAGCCACTTCCCTGATATTTCCATGAAAAATGTAACGAATTATCATTCTAGTTACCAGGGCTGAACATGATTTGAAGGACATTAAATCTCCCTCCCTCCCATCTCAAACTAAGGATTTCAGTTAGTTCTATGGAATTGTTAAAATATTACATGAGCAGCTGGACTCAAAAAGGTTTAGCTTTGGGTAGATCTTGTTACTGGGACTGAACTTTGGAACTTTCTGTCCTTATTGCTAAGCATATTGTACTGCATGTGTCAACTAGATTGCAATCTGAACCATTTTGTAGCCTAGTAGTCAGTTTACCATACATAAATTTTTATCCCTCCTTTTATTACCCACTAGAACATGATGGGCAAAGTCTGTGTATATGCCCTTTGATTTCATGGTGACCCTGTTTTAGGTATTGCCTTACTAGCAAGTATTGATAAATTCTGCTGTTCTGACAACAAATGGCAAGAAGGATAGAGGCAGGGCCACAACTGGGGGTGGGGGGGCAAGCAGGGCATGTGCCCTGGGCGCCGCACTGGGGGGCACCAAAATGGGTGTGGAATCCATGTTTGCCCCGGGTGACACAGACCCTAGTTGTGGCCCTGGATACAAAATGTGTATCTGTATCTGTATCTGTATCTATATCATCTGTATCTCTCTCTCTCTCTCTTTTTCTTTTGGACTAGCACTTGCTGGACCAAAGACAGATGCTGAGTGTGACCGTGCCGATGGCAAGTGCAGGTTTCTATGATGCCCACCAAATCTGACTGCCATTGGAAAGTGTGATAAAACTGGGGTTTGCTGCAAAAAACAGTAATAACTGTTTACTTATACTTCAGGGACGCAGTGGCGCTGCGGGTTAAACCTCTGAGCTGCTGATCGGAAGGTCGGCGGTTCGAAACCGCATGGCGGGGTGAGCTCCCATTGCTAGTCCCAGCTCCTGCTCACCTAGCAGTTCAAAAACATGCAAATGTGAGTAGATCAATAGGTACTGCTTCGGCGGGAAGGTAACGGCGTTCCGAGTCGTCATGCTGGCCACATGACCCGGAAGTGTCTATGACAACGCTGGCTCTAAGGCTTAGAAACGGAGATGAGCACCGCCCCCTAGAGTCAGACACGACTGGACTTTACGTCGAGGGAAACCTTTACCTTTACCTATACTTCAGAAAGAGTAGAATTGTGGAGATACAGAGCTCTGTATTTAAGTATTCCTTACAATTGCCCAGAATAGCTAGGAAGATAGGAATCATAATTCAGCAACGTATGGAGTGTCATAGATTCTCCTGTCTGGCTGTAAATAAATTAAATAGATGTGGCATATTCTTTTACCTTTAACAGCTGTTTAATCACAGCAATTAGGGTTGAGTTGAAACTGATAGAAAAACATGTCATTTATTCATAAGTGAAAGTGCCTATCATTAAAGCTTTGAGGTACTGTTGGATGGAGGCTATGAAATTTGGCTGTTCCATCCATCCCTTTATTTCGGTGCTGAATGGCAGAACTGGACTATTAAATGCTGTTATTGTTAACTGAACATTCTCTCTAACTTCTGAGGCTAAGCAGAGAAACAAAATTGCACAGTTCCCTTTGGCAAAGTTAAGCTAATGCAAAGGCAAAGCTAAACCACCTTCTGATCTCATCTGGGGAAACAGTTCAGAGTTCCCAAATGTGGTTTAATTTTTCAGTTTCAGTGATCCTGTAATTCAGTTTGAGTAACAATGATGCTTTTCACGGAAATCACCTACTAAGATCTAAATCTCTGATAATAGTTCTACACTATAGGAAAAGTAATTGAAGTGAAACAGGAAATGAGCTAATTTGGCTTAGTATAAATAAATTCATATACCAAAAATGTTGAGTATGGGAAAAATTATGTAGCACTTTTTTCTTGCATTAACAAAATTCTTGCATTAATATAAAGAAAGGAAGATACACTCCATAATTTAAATAATTTAAATTTGGGTAGAAAGATCTGTTCAACAGTTTTTTAAATTACGAATTTGAGAGTATTTCTTCTATATTTCATTTATTTGAATTAATATGTATACATATAAGTGTACCTAAATGACATATCAAATGAATAGTTTTAAAATGTTTATTCTGTTTTGCTCTTTGTGCAGGTAAAATCATAGCACTGGCTACTCATGATGGATTCCCTGGCTTGATATTCACTGAAATAAATCTTTTTGCTTGATCTGCAAAGCAAAATTCCTTTCCCTGATTTGCAACACAACGTGATGGTTATAGCTGATTTGACCTGTCCTTTTCTTTATGCAAATAAAAATCTCCTGCATTGAACACTGAACATCTACATTCTTGTAGTGTCTGGGGGAAATTTGGTAGTATGCTTTTGAGGGATCAACTGTTGTTGTTTATTCATTCAGTTGCTTCCGACTCTTCGTGACTTCATGGACCAGCCCACGCCAGAGCTTCCTGTCGGTCGTCACCACCCCCAGCTCCCCCAGGGACGAGTCCGTCACCTCTAGAATATCATCCATCCACCTTGCCCTTGGTCGGCCCCTCTTCCTTTTGCCCTCCACTCTCCCTAGCATCAGCATCTTCTCCAGGGTGTCCTGTCTTCTCATTGTGTGGCCAAAGTATTTCAGTTTGGCCTTTAATATCATTCCCTCAAGTAAGCAGTCTGGCTTTATTTCCTGGAGGATGGACTGGTTTGATCTTCTGGCAGTCCAAGGCACTCTCAGAATTTTCCTCCAACACCACAGTTCAAAAGCATCGATCTTCCTTCTCTCAGCCTTCCTTATGGTCCAGCTCTCGCAGCCGTATGTTACTACGGGGAACACCATTGCTTTAACAATGCGGACCTTTGTTGTCAGTGTGATGTCTCTGCTCTTAACTATTTTATTGAGATTTGTCATTGCTCTTCTCCCAAGGGAGGGATCAACTACTTTGTTCCAAAAAGCTGGATAGTAGATACTGTTGGATTGTAAATTCTATGGTCATTCATAACTGGTCATGGCCATCTGGCAAAGTCCTTGTGGGATTAGTTTTCATTAACATTTGGATGGCTACAAATTGCTCACCTCTAGCATCTAGCACTGGCAGGGATAGCAGAAACCCTTGTGGAAGGGGACACCCCCTCCCCAATATTCACAGATGGGCCATCTTAATACAGCAGATTTCACCTCTGGTGTTTTAGTGGTTAAGTGCATCAAAGGAAAAGTAAAAAATGGTGCAAGGAAGATAGATACAGTGGAAAAAAACCTTACCATAACCCTAATCAATTTCCTACCCTTGTTGCAGATAGGAGACAGATAATGCTGTCTTTTTTTTCCCTTTGAAACCTGGACAGAATATTAAAACTGACAAATTTTAGAAAATCATTCCAAAGTTTCTGGAGACATGAGAGACAGAAGGCCTGTTCTGCTTTTGTAGTCATTAAAATGTTAAAAAAAACCCAATTAAATAATTTCTATAAAGTGCCTAGGCATCCTGTCTAGAGGGTACAACTGTCTCTCTTAACTGGGAGATAAATTAGTCTCATGAGGGATAAACAATCAGTATAGCAAACAGTTGGGGAAGAAAAAATAAAAGGAAATATAGTGTTCTAGGCAGGCCACAAGATGGCTTCGGTGTGCTCAAAGTCCTCACAGAGACATAAGTGGTTTTTAAATTACCACCACAGATTCCAAGATTCTATGAAAAAAGTATAATCTTATGTACAATCTGAAGCATAAATAAGGTTGGCATTACACAAATTTTTCCTGTTTGCACAGAGGGTTAGGGATAAAGAGCACAAATTCCCAACTGAACGTTTATCAAGCTCTATTAGAAGTAACTTCTTTAGATATCTTTTTTCTTTCTTTTTTGTTATTTTCACTTTTTTATCCTGTTATAATCTCTTTTTCTACTTCTTCTATGTTTCTGTAGTTTTTTAAATCTTTGTAAATCATCTTTTAATAAAAATTTTTTTGCGCAAAAAAGGTTTGTCGAGTTCTGCAGTAAAAGCGACCGCCTCAAGGATTTGTTCACCTGTTTCAATTTCCTAGACCAGTCCAGCTTCTCCAATCCATTAAGCCAGTATTTCTCAACCTCAGCAACTTTAAGATGCATGGACTTCAATTCCCAGAATTTCCTAGCCAGCATTCTGGGAGTTGAAGTCCATGTAAATGTATATTTGGGGATAAAAAGCACATCATGCATGTAAATCATGAAATGAGGCAGCATGCATAAAAAAAAAACATTCAAAAGAAGAGTAAGTAGGGGTGAGATTTTCTCATTTTACATAGTGTGATATTCTGTGTGATATTTACAATTACATTGACCACCAGGAGGCACCACATTACTGGTTTCATCCTTATTGGGAATCCTCAGAAGCTAATGCACTGTATATTGTCACTTAAGTGAGAAGATATGTCAACTGAATTCCAGATTGGATTGGAGGAGGGAAAAAGGGCATGGATTTTGTAACTTGGCTTGGTGTTTTAAACAATTCTTTGAAGAAGGTGGGGGGAAGGGATAAGACTGATTGAGTTCTTTACTACCATACTAGCAAAGAAAGAAGCAAAGAACATGTAGCATTGTGGAATGAGTTGGAGGGTCATGGAATTCTTAACGTATAGGACTGATTAATACAATTTATTAACAAAAGTTTAAGTTTCCAAGTACTTTTGCTTTCAAATGTAAACTTTATAGGCAATTCAAATCCATTAGCTTCTTGTTTGCTTTTTTCTCACTGTCTCTCATAAATCTCATAAATGTCTTTATTAACAGCATTTTTATACCACCCTAATCAAGCAACCCTGAACAGTATTAAAGAAGAATCTTAAACAGCAAATTCCCTGCTAGAATAATTCAAAAAGTAAATAAAAACAAGACCACAGTGAAATCAAATGGCCATCCTCACTTTAAATGTCATTTTATAGTGCCCATCAGTAGCCTGGCCACTGCATTCTGTGGCAACAGCAGTTTCTGGTTTTTCTTCAGTGATAACTCCATGCAGAGTGCATTGCAACAGACAATAGATAGCAGAGCATAATGGATGCCTGAAGTTCCAAAAATGTAACAAAAGAAAAGCATCTTATAGTCAACCTGAACACCATAATTAAGGGAACACCTGGATCTTGGAGGGTAAGGTATTTTAGAGTGATGAGGCCACTTCCAAATTCCTGCCCTTCTAAGGGGTCTTAAAGTATAATTTTTTGGTACCCAGGGTCCACAGAACTTAGAAAAGATGTTTGGAGAAGATGGTGTCATGTTACCCATTTCAATGTTCTGTTAACATTGTAACGTTTCACATGCCATCTTCTTTCCCGTGTTCCTTCGCCCATCCAGGCTTTTTCCATTCCTCCGCCCTCCGTTGTTTTGAAGGCTTGGAATGTGTGTTTGGGTTTGCGCTCCTGTTCAAGGTTACTTTCCCAGGCGCGTCTAACGGTTCCTAGCACCTGGGAGGGGGTGCGCACTGACGAGGGATTGGGGCGGAACTTGCTCACAGGCAAAGCTTTTAAGTTTGTATTTGGCGCGCTTTTGCTCATTCTCAGCTTTCTCTGTATTTGCATACTATTCCTTTAATAAATCAGTTATCTTTAAGCCCGAGCTTGTGAGACTGAGTATTTGGGATTAGGCAACCATTACAGATGGTCCTGTTGGTAACATGGACCCAAACCAGGCTATGTAGGTCAAAACCATCACTTTAAATTGTGCTAGCACAATTCTTACCATTAACTTGCAGGCTGTGGCATTCTGCATTGGTTGGGTGGTCTTTAAAGGCAGACCCAAATAGAGTGTGTTGCTGTAATCCAGTCTTGAGGTAATGAGGACATATGTGACCAAAGTTCCAAAAAGGGGCATAACTTGTGCACCAGCCAAAATTGGGCAAACACCTTTCTAGGACCCACTTCAGGAAAAAGTGGAATCACAAACCACCGTGCTGAAAAAGCCAGGACTTCAAAGCTTTCCAAAAACCCAACAGGGTTGAAGACATGACGGCTTCAAGGGAAATGCCCTTCCAGAGCACAGGAGTGGCTTGCTGTCAGCCCTATGAGGCGGAGCAGACCAAGAAATAAATTCCATGGAAAATGAAATACTTTGATTTTGACTGGCTCCTGTAACACAGTCTTGCAAGTCTGATTGTGCTCTACCTCCTCTGAGATGCTCGTGTACACTTTCTACATGTCCCACATTTAATCTATGTTTCCTTCTCATCTCCTTGGTAATGATTCTCCCCTCTCTCCTTCAAGGCTACCCTCTTTATTCTCTGCACGCAAGGCCCATCTCTGAGGTTCTGGAGGATATCATTGCTCTACTGGTGGGATCTGGTGCATGATGACCTTGCCAAGCTGTTTGGAGGGGAAAACTCAGAGAGCCCCTTTTTCTTCCTTCTCATGACCTTTGCCTCTGGTGAGCACAAGCACCTCAGAAGTCAACAATGTACAATTCAATAAGTGCATAAGTGTACTGAATCCTACCTTTGATACAGTTGCTCCCTTAATACATTTCTAACTTTCACCATTAGAGGTGGCCATTATGACTTTCCCTTACATAGTTTAATAATCAGATAATTACCACAAGTTGTCTTGTAGCTCCTTGCTTCCAGGAACAGTTCCCAGTGTAGAAAAGATAGTGAGATAAAGCAATGAAGTAATACACCTTTGCATCGTACACACACATGCACAACTTGGTCTCCTAACTCCTCATTGTCTCTTACTTTATAACCTAAAAGTATTAGACTCTAACCAGTCAGTTTACATCCATCATGCCATGGAATATTGTTAGAGTTAAGGAAGCAGTTTAGGGAAGAGTCTAGCTAGTCTTGGGTACTTCTTGATTATAGAGTTCATGTCTTGCTTCTTGTTACTTTTATTTATCAATTACTATATATTGATCCTCTTCTTGTTTGTGGCTTGTCATTGTTTTAAGCCATCCTAGCATAAAGTCACCCTGTCTATGCACCTGTGCATTCAAATGCACTGTATGTACCTCATTAGACTTGAATATTCATCATGTGGCTCATTAAGCCCAACAGCCATCATGATGACTTGTGGAAGCTATTTGCTGGGCAAGCTAGCAAAGGGGTTGTATTCTGTTCAAACATGGGCTTTCTCTGGTTCAGCTAACCCTCATTTCTTATAAATTCAAAGTGCCCTTCTAACACAGACCTTATTGGATAGGCAGAAACAACCAGAGACAGGTGGTCCTCTAGGTATTGGGACCAAGGTATAGTTCCCCAAGCCATGAAAAGCAGGCAAATTCTCTTATGCCTGTCTATGGTTATGCCTGTCTATGGTTTCTTTATTTATACCTTATTTGTGTTTTATATATTTTATTTTTGTGTTATAATTCTCATAATTAAGTATGGAACTCCAGGCTCATCACACCAAATATATAACACATGGCTAAAATAATAGTTGTGATTCTTGTTCAAAGCAGCTTTTCCCAACCTGGCATTCTTCAGATGTTTATGGATAGACAAGAATTGTGAGAGTTGCATTCTAATATATCTGGTGGGTGCTATATTATGGAAACTGTAAGATATCAAGATCTGGCCTTTATATAGAAAAATGAAACTGTTTGGGCACAAGAGGCAGGAATCAATAGGTTTGGGGAACCTCCACATTTGAAATAATACAAAAAATAATTAGGGAAAAACTGTAGACGGAGGAACCTAAAACAAACTTAGTTGACAAGGAATGCTGCCTGTTTCTCCTATTTGTCTGTGATAGTGGTGGGGAGCAGGTGGAAAATCATGACAACATTGAAAAGCATAACTTTTCTTCTTTGCCTCTGTCCAATCTATCCGGCTTTATCTGATTCTGATTTCCTAGCCTTGCTTAGCTAATTTTACCTGTCCAACTTTCTAGTTTTAGATACTGAAAACTACTCCATAAAAATGCAAGTCAAGAAGAAAAGATTGGCCAATATTAAATAAATAAAATGCATAAGAATGTAACAAAAATATATGCTGTTACTGCAAGGAAATCTTGAGAATTTTCAACACTTGGATTTAAACTTTTGCTTAAATCTGGTTTTCAGATCTTGCTTAAGTTCAGAATTTAAACTTTGCTTAAATTGGTTCTCTCTCATTTCCATTTAAATTAGCTAGTGAAAGCCCTAACAGCTTCCTTCTAGATTCTTATTACCAATCTAGTGTACTCTCTTAACTCATAAATTTCCACTACAGAAATAGTATGAATATGCTGACCTCCATCACAGGTGGTTTCTGCTGGAAACAGAGCATCCTCAAATCCAATGAGATGAGAAGAGCCACCAGATATCCTTTACACATCTCACCTGGATTTCAACTCACATGGGGAAATGCAGAGTAGAAAGAGAGAATATATGAAGAGTACTGAAAAGATCTTTATGGCTGTCCTGTGCTGCAAAAGTGACTTAATGAAAGGGGCTAGAAGTGAGAGGTAGAACTGCTCTGGCCCTGCGTTTCTTGCCATTAGAGATGGGAAGGTTGTGAAATAGTTGACTATGCAACGTTAAGAAGCTTGGGATGTATGGGTCAGTTGGACATTTTATGAGCTTGAGATAAATGAGATAGCACAAACAAGGATAGGCTAGTTGGTTTTTTATATGAATTTCTACCATTTGTCCAATCTTATGTTGTTGTTTATTTGTTTAGTCACTTCCGACTCTTCGTGACTTCATGGACCAGCCCACGCCAGAGCTTCCTGTCGGTTGTCAACACCCCCAGCTCCCCCAGGGACGAGTCCGTCACCTCTAGAATATCATCCATCCACCTTGCCCTTGGTCGGCCCCTCTTCCTTTTGCCCTCCACTCTCCCTAGCATCAGCATCTTCTCCAGGGTGTCCTGTCTTCTCATTGTGTGGCCAAAGTATTTCAGTTTGGCCTTTAATATCATTCCCTCAAGTGAGCAGTCTGGCTTTATTTCCTGGAGGATGGACTGGTTGGATCTTCTTGCAGTCCAAGGCACTCTCAGAATTTTCCTCCAACACCACAGTTCAAAAGCATCTATCTTCCTTCTCTCAGCCTTCCTTATGGTCCAGCTCTTGCAGCCATATGTTACTATGGGGAACACCATTGCTTTAACTATGTGGACCTTGTCCAATCTTATAGGTGAGTCAAAATATTGTGTTTTTACCAGTGGCAACTAAGAATGAAAGATATTCATTTATTAGATTTATATCCTGCTTTTCCATCAGATGCTTAAGACAGCATAGATAGCATTCACTTCCCCAATTTTTCACCACAGAAATCCTGTGAAGTAGGTTGGGTTGAGAGAGTGACTGCCCCAAAGTTACCAAGTAAGCTCCATAGCTGAGGGTGGACTTAAATCTGAGTCTTCTCAGTCCTAATCCAACACCTTAACCACTATACTACACTGGTTTTGATAGTGAAATGGTAGCTAATATCTATCAATTATATAGTGGCTTGTGGATTTAAATTGGTTGTATTTATTTTACCCACAGCAGGATTGGTTAAAGTTTTGGCAATTGGAGATAACATACATACATACACACATACATACTGACATACAGTACATGGGGAAGATAGCAACAACAATGGATGGGGTTATGTCACACAGATGTCTGGATCCAAGATTTTCTGTTTTTCCTATTCTGGTTATTTGGTTTCTTTCTTCCTCTCTGTGTAAGTGTATAGAGTTAGGACTCACAGGGCCTCAGCTTGCCCATTTTTGAGCTGCAATGTACTATAACCTTCTATCAAGACAATCAGTTTAATCTATTTCATTGAGCTATTGTGAGGTGAATTTGAATCCTGATAGCGTTAGAATGAAGATTACACATTCAAAGGAACATTTCTCAGGCATACAATGAAATATGTGAGATACTAGTTCTGCAGGGGATTTCCCTGTTTCCACTGGTGAAGCTATACTGTGTGTAGGATGCTGGGCCATTCTCCTTTCTGTGAAAGATGAATGAAAAATGAGAACGTGGACTTCCCTCAACAAATAGCACAATGAATAAGCATGACAGCCTGCCATATAGAACAGCAGCCACAGAATAAGAAAGGACTGTGCGTGCTCGAAAAATAATGAAGTGTGAGAATGGTTCCCTGTGATATGCAGCTTTAATACGTATAGGGGCTCTCTTTACCCTTTGTTTTTTCTGAAATGTTAAGACTAGACGCCTGTTTATTACTGCCTTATTCTGACATTTTGGCAAAGGGAAGGAAAGGAAAGGAAAGGAAAGGAAAGGAAAGGAAAGGAAAGGAAGATTTGCTTGAAACTTACTGCTGTCATTTTACATTCTTATCATCCTTCATGTCTTCCCTCATATAGAGGTTTTTTTTAGAGTTGAACACAAGAGCATTATGCACTTTCCCATTTAGCCACTTTGTTTCCCACCACCACCACCGAGAGGTATCAACTCTAACCTTTAAAAAGTAGCACATTCATTTTGGCAACATGGATGACTTTATACTAGGAGGACAAGTGACCTCTTCAGGCAAATACTGACAAATGTGATCCCATCAATTCTTTTACCTATAGTTTGTCTAGCTCATCCAATAGAAAGTACAACTGGGCTAGCAAATGATTATGACAAGTATACTGGAAGATGAGCAGCTGTATGAACTTCTGACAGGATGAAGATATAGATGTTCAGACCCAACAACCACTAGAAATAAAAATGCAAACAGAGAAATATGCATTAAAATATCAGTTCTGAGAGGGTTCACACTTTGTTTGTGGTTTGTTTGTTATAATTCACTGAAAATTGGCTGGGTTCATACAACACACTAGGTGATATGTGAATCCAGCCACTGTATGGTGATTTTAAAAGCTGGACTAAAAATAGTCAAATTAGAGACAGACTCACAGACAGAGGCAGACAATGGATAAGAACAGATATTGTAGTAAGACACTTTTTATTAAAGGAAAACACTAAAATATCCTATAATGGTTAATGACAATGCCCCCCCTTCATTAAATAATGCTTCCTTTCCTAAACAAAACTTTCTGATTAGACCATGCATTGTATGAAAAAGAGAAAAATTGATATAGGCTGACCAAGCCCACATACATACCCATCACATTCTCTTTTAGGATAATCAGATATACATAGAGGAGAAAGAAGAGCATGAAGTGGTAAGTGAAAGAAATTGGAGGCAGGGAGGAAAAGAAAAGAAAAAAGAAAGAAAAAGAGAGGTTGAGCTGGGTGGATATTTGGTCTGATACCTGGAGGGAAAGGTACTTTTGTTTTTAGCTATGTTTTTATGGATTGTTGTGAGCTGCCTAGAATAATTATATGAGATATGCGGCCATATAAGTCCTGTAAATAAACAAACAAACTCTAATTTTAGTTGACATAAACACCATTCACTCGGCCTCTCCATATCTTTCCTCACATCCTGAATTTTACTACATCCATATATTGATTCATACATTGCCTTTTGTTCTTTGATTTCTCTCTTTCTGAGGAATCTCCTTCCCTCCCTCCCATCACAACTTTTTTATTTGACCCTTTTCTCCCAACAGCATACTGCCAATCCATTGTGTTCTTTCTGATTTCTGACTTTCCTCCTCCCAGGGACTTTACTTGAAGATGATTCCTTCTATTATGTAAAATCAGCCATTTTCAGCCCTGTTGCACGGGGCGTCGCATAGTGGATGATGTCTAATCCACCCATCCCCCTTCCCAGTGGCCTTGCCAATGTGAATTGACTTCTGACATTGGTTAAAGAGACCATCTGATTAGTGGAGAAAGGGTGGAGTGGGGAAGTGACAGAATAGCTCTGTTTGTCTTTCCTTCATCTGTTATGGAATTATTATAATGGTTGCTGCTGAGTAATAGTTGAGGAAAATTCTAAGGCAGCTGGTCACATGGCAACAGAACAGCCATTTTTCTTGACTACCCAGTTGACAGGACCAAAGTTCACTTCCAGTGTGAACAACAGGAAGGAGGAAGGCTAAGATCCAGGGAGTCTTAATCACTTCTTCATTGTTTATGGTGTGTAGTGTTTTGATTAAATATATAAGGGCTGAGAGTGAAAAAGGCTCCAGCTAGCCACAGTGGCTGAGGTATGGTTTGGCTTTCTCTTCTAATGCCTTTTCCCTCATAGGCTTTGTGAATTGCTTTGGAAAAAGGGTTTGAAATCCTCACAGGGTCTGGCTCACACAAAGCAACAAATGCCTGTGCTCTTCATGCATTCATTTGGACCAGTGACACAGTGAGTAGCAACATTTGGACAGTATGTTCTTTGTTGTTTTGGAGAGTTTGGGGAGATGTTAGATCCTTCACAAGTGTCTGGAGCTCTAGAGGCCACAAAAATGCATCTGGGAAGGAGCAAGTTGTCAGCGAGCAATGCTTCTTTTTCCTTCTTTGTAGTTGGTTCACTTGGTGCGGTAGTGGGGGAGACTTCAAGCCCAAGGCCCCTACTTTGTGGGGGTCCTCAGGACCCAATGCTTTCCCACTTTTGTTTAACATCTACATGAGGCCAAAGAATTCCTTTAAACCGTGGCTTTTTTCAGCAGGCACTGGGGCAGGGTATTTTATGACCTCACATTGATACTGATGCTGGACATTTTCATGCTGTGGTGTTTATGGTGTTTTCTTCCTTGACGTATATTACAGTATATTGTGCTTGTCATTAGTTTCTGTTTTTCCTTTCTTTATTCTAAAACTTTTGATGTATTAAGACACCTACAGTTATTTTAGTGACTGAGGCAGTGTACAAACGGCTTAAATAAATCCATAAACATAAAAACACCCTTGAGGTGAGCTTGACCTGCAGATGATATGGATACTATATACTTTTTTTTGGCAAAGGTACAAAAGTAGTTTCATGTTTTATCATTGTCTTTGTTTTTTTAAAACTTTTAACTTATTTTAACAGTTTACATGGAATATTTCCCAGTGATCTCCTAATACTGCTTAGCTTCTGAGCTCTGCCAAGTCAGTCAGGGGCTACCACCTAACTGGTGCTTCCTAAATCAGTAGAAAGTGAAATGTTGTTATACTAAAAATCTGCATTTTTTTGAATTGTGCAATGCAGTTGTCCAAAGTGCATACCATGTATATGATAGAAAAAATAATGCACCAAAATATATTAATTTAGGGGCTATTGCTTGCAAAAGAAAAAGTGGACATAATTCAATGATATTTTCTTGTTTTTTACCTTTTGCCAGTGTCAGGATCCTACATGTTTTATTATGAAGATCCTTTACCTTGCCTGCCTGCTCTTCTGCATAGCCTTCTTGTTCACTCCAGGTAAAAAATAAAATTAACCAACCATTAAAAAAACAAAAAAGATAACATAGGTGAACCTTTAAATACTAGAGTGGAAGGTGGTAGACCATGTTCCTGACTGTCTGCAGGGTTAGGATTAGGCATTTAGGCATAGACAACATAGATTTGGAGAGGAAGTTTATTTTAAAAGTTTTAAAGAGACCCCTTAATGTACTAATTGGAACTAATTAAATATTTTTCTGCCCTGGAGGAGGGAATTTATTGAACGGATTTTTTTCTTGTGTGAAAAGTCAGAAGCATAGGGCCAGGGCCTCTCTTCTTACTCTGTTTTAACATTGTACTTATACCACCAAGAAAAACAATTCTTAAATTCTTCAAAGTTCAAGGACGTTGAAGGAGAATTTAGCAGCACAGCTAAAAGCCCCTCATCCAAATAGAACCACTCCCCACTTTACAAGAAGCACTTTCCCAGGGGGACTCAACTTGTCAGTTCAGCCATAAGACACTCAGAAGGCCAAGGAATGTGGATAAGCTGGGAGAAAATACTGGGAAGAGAGCACAGCTCTGGGAAAGCAGAAGAAAGTAACTTTGTAGAAATAAATTATGTTCAGGGAATACTGCCTCTTTGTTCTTTCAAAACCCCATTGTCTTTGTAGTCCTGCCCCATTACCTCAGAGTTACACCTTAATGGGCTAACTGACCCCGCTAGGCACATGGTTAGACTATATCTCAGTGTTTCTCAACTGTGGCAAATATAAGATGTGTGGACTTCAATTCCCAGAATTCCCCAGCCAGAATGCTGGCTGGGGAAGAGTTGAAGTCTACACATCTTAGACTTGCCAAGGTTGAGAAACACTGGTTTATCCAATGAAATGCCAGGTTGCTATATCCAATCACATTCATATTCTAATTTGCACAAGTCTATAAAGAGGGACTGTAACCCCATCCTTCTTGAGGCTTGTCTTTGCCTCCAGTGCTGTCAATAAAACAAATTATGCTTCAACATAATATATTCTGGTCTACAGTTCAAATGTGTTCCTAAAAAAGTCTAAAGCTATCCATTTTAGGCTGTAAATATCTGGACAACCACTAGAGGGGAGTAAAGGGTTAGAGATTTCTGTCTCTCTTTCCTGAAGTCTAGTGACTGTCCAGACTTGCAGCCCAAGAAGTTCATTCCAAATCCTGCTCATGACTGAAACACTCAAAAGCACTTTGGGTTTAGTTCTGGGAAAAATATTGAACAACTAAAACATTCTGGATTTGTTTCTACTGAATTACAGCTGGGCTGGAATAGGTTGACAGAACTTTTAGAATACAGTGTTAAGCTTTGTTTTTGAAACAAAATATATTTTCCATTTCATACATATCCCTATCTGTATTTTATTTCCGTAAAACAACACTTCCCTATCCTTGAGCCTTCCAGATGTGTTGGAATAACAACCCTCAACATTCCCAGTTGACAGGAGAATGTCATATACCCAATTTAATTTCTGGCATTTATGCCCTTCTCCAACAAGAACACTATAGACTAGATGCTTTGAAACTCTCTTCTCTAAAATGGATGGAGAAAGCACATTTAAACAGGCCTTTGGAAAAGATAAGTGAAGATAGATAATTTGATCATTTGTTTTCCAAAGAAAAAGATATGCCAAAATTGAGGAAAGAGCAGATCCTTTGAACCTAAGACAGTAGACATTGATTTTATATCATAATTATGTCATGTTCACCAAAGACTCCATCTAGTCTGTAGTGTTCTGTTCCTGTGACTCTGATGCCTTGGAAATTGCGATCCATATTCTCCTATACTGTGTCTTTTATTATTTTATTAGGAAGGAAAGTACAGATCCACTACTTTTCCCAGAAAGAGATTATTTATTTTATGCAATTTATTGTCTTGCAGATGTGAGCCAGATATAATTTAAATGGTTGTAAAGCTTTTCATAAACCATTGCTATTAAGCTGAGAGCTCAGTCATTGTTGATGTAATCACACTGACTTTGTTTTATATATTTTAATATATATATATATATGGTAGTCGATGTCTCGTTCACTCTTAGCATACAGCTTGGTGTTGTCCATGTAGAGGAGGTGGCTGATGGTAGTTCCACTCTTGAGCTTGTATTATATATATATATATATATACACACACACACACACACACACACACAGTGCATGTGTATATATGTGTGTGTGTGCGCGCGCACGAGCACTAAAAGTGAGCGAGACATTGACTCACTGATCCACCTGACACGGATCTACAGTGAGGACATTGGGATGTCATTCGAACTGGAGAAATGTTGCTAGATGGTAGTAAAGAGAGGGAAGGTAGTTAAGATCAATGGGGTGGAACTACCAGCAGGCCACATAGCAGACATACAGACCAGCTACAAGTACCTTGGTATCCCACAGACACATGGGAACCACAATGAGGAAGCAAGGTAGACAGCAACATCCAAGTACCACCGAAGGATAAGACAGGTCCTAAAGAGCCAGATCAATGGGAAGAACAAGATCCATGCCATCAACATATATGCCCTGCTTGTCATCAGATACCCTGCTGGTATAGTGAGCTGGCCAAAGGACGACATGGAGGCTGCTGATGTGAAGACCTGGAAGCTCCTCACAGTGTATGGAGGCTTCCACCCCAAGTCCAATACCCAGAGACTATGCACCAGGAGGAAAGAGGGAGGGCGGGATCTGGGGAGTGTCCAAGCCACTGCCCTGGATGAGACCTAGAGCATCCAGGAGTACATCGGTAAGATGGCACCTACGATGAGCTGTTGAGAGAATGCCTGAAGCAGCAGCAGACATGGAAGGAAGATCAAGCAGAGGTAGTGCCATGGCAAGGCAATACCTGCATGGGATGTACCATCAACTGATAGCTGAGGTGGCTGACCTTGGGAAATCCTACCAGTGGCTGGAAAGGGCTGGACTAAAAGACAGCACTGAGGCACTGATCATAGCAGCACAAGAACAGGCACTAAGCACCAGATCCATAGAAGCAGGGGTCTACCACAGTAGACAGGACCCAAGGTGCAGACTGTGCAGAGAGACCTTAGAGACAGTTAAACACATAGTGGCAGCATGTAAGATGCAAGCAGGAACAGCATACAATGAACAGCACAAGCAAGTAGCTGGCATTGTGTACAGGAACATCTGCACAATGTATGGACTAGACCCTCCCAAGTCCAGATGGGAGATTCTACAGATGGTTGTGGAGAATGACAGGGCTAAGATCCTGTGGGACTTCCAGATCCAGACAGACAGGCAGGTACTGGCCAGTCAACCAGACATCATGGTAGTAGACAACGACCAGAAGACAGCAGTGGTGATAGATGTAGCGGTGCCAAGTGACAGCAACACCAGGAAGAAGGAGTATGAGAAGCTGGAGAAGTACCAGGGCCTGAAGGAGGAACTAGAGAGGATGTGGAAAGTGAAGGCCAAAGTGGTCCCAGTGCTGGTAGGGGCACTTGGGACTCTGACTCCCAAGCTGGGAGAGTGGCTCCAAGAGATCCCAGGAGCAACATAGAGCTCTCTGTCCAGAAGAGTGCAGTGCTAGGAACAGCTAAGATACTGCGCAGAACCCTCAAACTCCCAAGCCTCTGGTAGAGGACCCAAGGTTGAGGAAGACACGTACCACCCATAGGGGTGAGAAGGGATTTTAAAAAATATATATTTTATATATTTTAAAATCATTCTGACTTTATTTTTGGTCAACTTTTGTTGTGCTCTTCAAGACCTGGAAGACTGTTATCATGTCACTCCTTAGCTTTCTCTTCTTTAGGCTAAACATACCCAGTTCCTATAACTGTTCTTCATAGGATTTAGCCTTCAAGCCCCTTACCCTCTTTGTCGCTCTTCTCTGCACTCTGTCCAGTTCCTCAGCATGCTTCTTGTAGTGTGGTGACTAGAACTGAACATAGTATTTGAAGTGTGGTTTGATGAGTGCTGCACAGAATGGAGCTATAATTTCCCATGATCTCAACACTTTACTTCTGTTGATGCAGCTCAAGATGGTATTGGCTTTTTTGGCAGCTGCAGCTTAATTTGTTGTCTACTGGGACACCCAGATCTTTCTCAGAAGTACTATTGCTGAGCCATGTATTACCCACTTTGTATCTGCATCTGGGTTTTCATAGCTAAGTGAAGAACCTTGAATTTCTCACTACTGAACTGCATATTGTTGAATGGGGCCCAAAGTGCAAATCTATCAAGATCTTTTTAAACTTTGAGCCTTTCTTGAGCCATTACATTCTGCTGGAAGAATAGACAAAAACATCACCTGTGTTCCAAACTATTTTACCTTCCTGACTAGCTCCTCATAGTTTCTTGATATTCTTTCCAGGCTCTTTCTGGCAGTGTCAGTTTTTCCAACATGATACAAAAGAAAGAGATAGTTCTCAGTAGTTTTCATCAGCTCCTCCATCATGCCTTGGATCTTTATACCTGGGAGACAACACAGTTCCCTTAATATCATGTCCAGTCTGCAGATTGCCAACTCCATGATAAAACACTTTGGACCTTGCTGACCGACCATCTAGCAAACTTCAGATATCTTTTGGAAACTAATGTTCATAGAACTTTGTAAGTTATATAACCCTTTAATCCCAACTGATAGGGCTTTAATTCTACATTCTTTTTCTCTTTATAAAAATCATCTTGATCAATATTCTCCAACTGATACTGTCCAGATATATTGAGACTGCATGACAGTTGGAAATGGTTGGCCCAAAACTTGGGGAAGCATGTTATAGATCTTGTTTACCAATAATTATTGTTAGACAGATTTCCTTGCATACTGTGTCTTTCCTTAAAATAATCACTGTTCTTGATTTTTTTCCCTCCAGATTTCTCATTAAATGTTTAAGGAGCATTTTGATTGGTCTTTCAGACTATAGAGACTTCGGTTTCAAACTTCCCATTCTCCTATTGTTTACTGTATTTATATATATATATGATATAATATATATAATTTTATTTATATATTTTTCAAATTTAGTCACTGCCCATCTCACTCAGATTGCTTTCTTTTCTTTAAAAATATTCTGCTTCTTCTTTAAAGAAAAATTATTACTATTCTCAGCTGTCTTTTTATGCAACTCAACTCAACTGTTTCAATAATTATAATGCAAATTAAAAGTCTTACTTGTATAGGTATTTATCATCTTGACCATCATCCAATTCATCACCAAACCCAGCCAATGTTTACACATTTGCAGAAATAAATTATCAGTTCACTGCTTTAATTAGACCATATGCATGGGTATAGCCAGTACCAAACTGAAATGGTGGGTCCCATTCAGTCATTTACTAATCTTTCTTTCCCCATTCATTCTGCTGCACGTAAGGATAAGGCTAATTCTGACCAATTCTTTTTTGTTATTGTAGGAACTGGAAATAAAATTAAAACAGAAAAAGAATGTCATGCTGCTGATGGCTACTGCAAGATGGGGGAATGTTTATATCCCGAATTTAAGTTCATTGGAGTCTGTAGGAAAGTTTTTTATTGCTGTAAAAAGTAAGTACAAAGGTTCAGTGGATATGCTACTGTTAACCTGAATATGGAAGTGAATGGAATTTATACATAGATTCTGAATATTGCAGGACCAGGCAATAATGATGATGATGATGATGATGATGATGATGAAGATAATAATAATTGAAACATGTAGACCTTGATCAATCCTATCTTATGTATACATGTCTTGCTGTGAGCCATTTACTCCCTTGAACTCAGTTTGATCTGAACTCCTTTGCTGAAAGGGAAATATTCTGCTTACATTTTGATCACAATGGTATCTTCTGAAATTGTTGGTGGATATGTCAATTTTCATTTGCAATTTTCCCTAACACAGATGGTTTTCAAGAGAAAGAATGGTGGGAGCGCGTGGTAAATGGTCATGGGAAAAACAAGCAGACACAGCTGGGAGTGAAGAAAATGCCAAGGTGTAAGAGGACTGAGAAAGTGATGGGACTGAAACTGGGTGAATGGAATATGTAGATATGAAGGCTTTTAAAAAAAAATCTAAACTTATCCTATATAACATCTTTTTCTATGTAACTACTTCTTTTTCATGCAACTTTGAGAAATGCTGATATTGCAGAAAAATGTCTCACCAGAAATTGTGTGTGTACATAAATTTTTGACCAGAAGAAGTTTCTTATTTCTTGCTATGAGTATTATTCATTTTGATATATCTTATAAATTGGTTCCATTTCTTTTGCATCCGTATCTATGGGTTCTCACTGGATTGTAGGGTATGAAAGCAATGATTTCCTTCTAGGGTTGTTTCCCATCAACTTATAACTTAGAGACACATTGTCTTTGCATATAGAGGCTATCTTTAGGTACCAGAACTAGTAACTATTGATAATTCTGTAAACAGTGCTTTCTTTTGTTTCCAAGTGTAATCTCAGAACCATTCTAAACTTCTAATGTTATAAGTTAGTGCAAAATATCCCAACATGGGCAAGTCTCTTTATCTTTATCAATATGCATGGTTGTTGTCATAGTTAAACCATGGCAGTGGAACTGACAGTCAGTAAGGTGGCTGAAGCTTTTTTATTTCAATCCTATTTTACAAAGCATTTAGGCTAGGAAAAAATCTTGCATTGGAGCTAATGGAACTGATTTTTCTTAAAGCCTAATTACAGGAACATAAAAACTGGATAAAAAATAGTTGAGATTCTGAGCAGAAACTGAAAATGCACTAGAAAGTGGAGGAAG
Source organism: Candoia aspera (assembly GCF_035149785.1). Classification (NCBI taxonomy): domain Eukaryota; kingdom Metazoa; phylum Chordata; class Lepidosauria; order Squamata; family Candoiidae; genus Candoia; species Candoia aspera. The sequence goes on along the minus strand of NC_086153.1, from coordinate 27,457,380 downwards.
TTTCATCAAAAGTGAAAGCAAAACTAAAAAAAATGCACCTTAAAAATATCATTTGAAGATATGTCAAATACAGCAAATCATTTGGCGTTCTGAGAACCATTTTTTGAGGTTTAACATCCTCTGATTTTTGTATTTTTATGAGGATTCTTTTCTCACCTTCCTCTTAAATTGTATCTGCAAAATTTCACACCAGGAAAAAATGGCTTGCCACCTTAATGCTTTTGCCTCTCTGATCATAATATTTCCCCCTTTTTTTCCTCCTAACAGACAATGGTTATACTTTCCTGGCTGCTATTGTTCTTTGTCAGGATTCATATAAATTAGGGGTTCATGTTACTATTAAGTGCAAGCTGGCTCCCTATTTTTATGACTTCAAGAAGAGTTTTCTCATTAAAATAATTTCCTTCTCTAATATGCTTAGACATTTTTCTTTGCCCAAGTAGATAACACAAAACAGTAGAAAATTTGATTGGTATTTGATTGCAGAGCTGTTTTTACTGTAGAGTGTGGTAGGATCAAAATTCTCCTTCCAAAGTAGAAAACAAGAACTGTTCAAATTGATTATGTGCCAACAAGTCAGATAGCAGTTAAACAATAAATGAAAGAAAGTCTCCTGTTAGCAATACTGCAGAAACAAAAATGAGAATTATTAATAGGAGTATAATATAGTATAGTACAGTATAGAATAGAATAGTGGAATGGTGTGAGAGCTGAAATTACAGTCAGTAACAAATGGAAAATTGTTTGAGAAAATCATAAATAAGAGTTGAGAGGTATAGTAAGTGGAACTGGGAAGAAAGTGTTAAGAGAGCAAAAATAAAGAATTAAAGAACTGGTGTGTGTGCGTGTGTGTGTGCCTGCCTTTAAGTTGGTGTTGACTCCTGGTGCCTGCCTGGACAAGTCCCTGCACTTTTCTTGGCAAGGTTTTTCAGAAGTGGTTTGCCACTGCCTGCTTCCTAGGGCTGAGAGAAAGTGACTGGCCCAAGGTCTTTGTGCCTAAGGTGGGACTAGAACTCCCAGTCTGCCGGTATGTAGCCTGGAGCCTTAACCACCACACCAAACTCACTTTCAAAGAACTGGTAATAGTGTTAGTCTTAAAGAGAGGAGTCAGGTTATAGAAGGACATTAATTATTCTATTTCAGATGATAATGTAGTGAATATACTTATGGAATTTAATCCATGAAAGACCTAACTACACATGTTTTCTGCAGTTGCTGCACTGAGGCAGGATCCTCCATGTCAATGACATGGACAAAAACCTTAGTCAAGTGGCTTACCCAATTAGTATAGAAGCAGGACATTTGTTCTCCATTTGAATCAGTTGACATTTACTTCATTATCTACTATAGTTTTCCTCCATAATGCGGACTGTGAAACCTGGGAAACTGCCTCATACTGAGACAGACCATTGGTCTGTCTAGTTCAAAGTTGTCTATGCTGATGAAATCATGCTGTTTAGGCTTTAATTGTTTCTTTCAGGGGGAGGGTGCAGGTCAGTAGATACCTTTTGTCTTACAGGTAAAAGCAAGGTTAGTTTTTGGCTGTCACCATAAAATTATACAGTAAATGCTATGTGTTTGTATCACTTACGTAGTTAGTTGCAAATGATCTGAAATATGTAGATTAAATTCTGGTTAATGCTGTAATCCAGTCTTTCCTAGTCCAACACACATCAGATTACCTCAGTGAATTTTTTTATTTGCTATGTCAGGGATGATAGGACATGTAATGCAAGACATTTGGTCTGAACTGTGGTAGAAAGGACTGCTGAAGACATTGTATAGTTGGAATGTATGCACAGTGAATAATGTAAGAAGTTTTCTTAAATTTAAGATAACCAGGCTGGAGAGCTAATTCTGTAGGTCGTTAGATTCATCTCCATATATTTACCTCTGCATGAGGGACAAAAAACATAAAGAATATGGAATGACAAATTCCTAACTGAATTCTTTTTCTATATGCAGGATTCAAAGGAAACACAAATCAGTGCACATACGGTTGCAGACACATAACAATGAAATGTTTTGGGGAAACTAATTATGTGAAAACCACTCTGAAGGGAGTATGCTGCTGTAAAAAATAGTAAGTCCTGGTGTTAGTGGATGGCATGGCAAGTGGCATAGACAGATAGGGAAGAATGATATATGGATGCCAGCTTGAGTACACATGTTGCAACAGCAAAAATCTGCATTATTTAAAATAGCAAAATGACAAACAATGTGTCAGGGTATATACTTCCTAAAACCACTTCCTTGATTAAGTGTCTTAACCATGGATTTCACATGCTAGCCCATCTAGCCATTGCTATGGTGATATATCACTGATGTAGACCATGATTATATTGCTTCACAAATGGGTGGGTATCTCTATAACTTGCTAGTCTGGAAGTTCTCCTAGATTTTATTTATTTGTGGTTGGTTGATTGGTTTACAATATTTATAGACCACCTGAACTGTGAGACAACAGGCAGTGTACAACAAAGCAGTAGCAACATAAATAAGTTAAAATGAAAATGAGACATTCATTCCAAGATGGAATGTTTGCAATTACTCCATTAAGATAAAAAATATGCTAGAAAAAAATGTTTTAGTTCCTTTGAAGAATGCAAGGAGGGGTGCTATGTGTACTTCCAGGGGAAGCATATTTCAAAGCCTGAGGGCTATTACCAAGAAGGCCTGCCACCTGCCCAATGTATTTCCTGAAGAGAAGGGACTCCCAGCAATCCCCCTCAAGATATCCAGACCAGAGAGGGAGAATCAATTTTGGCAATGCCAAACGCCTAGAAGCCTATTGGTAGCCAGTGCAGCAATCTCAAAATCAGTTACCCTGCAATGGAGGAGTTGCCCTGCAGCAGTCTGACCACTGCATTTGGGACCAAGTGCAGCATCTGAACCCGGAGTTGTTTTCAAAGACTGCCTTGCATAGAATCGTAGAATTGTAGAGTTGGAAAGAACCACAAAAATCATATAGTCTAACCTTCAGCAATGTGCCGAAAAAACCCTTTTGAGATGTTGCTGCCCAGCCTCTTATTTTGTACACTAGTCCACAGTGGTTTCCCTAATCAAGGTATAAATTACCTTGCCTTATAAACATGCATAGTCATTAAATGCAGAGGTTGGTTTCTGTAATACATGTAATACATGGACATCCATTTTTAAAATTAGAGGAGATATTTAAGGATTGCACAAAAATGTTCACTATCTTGGTTGTTTGTGTGGAAGCAATAAAAATAGAAGAGGAAGGAAAGAATAATTCCAGAAATATTCTTTGGCTGTTCAAGTTTTAATAAATTTACATGGCTGTGAATTTTTTTGTGGCGGGGGATAAGATTTGAATCAGGGTTGTATAGAGCAGCAAAGGTGAGGACATTTCACAATAACCAAATGTCTCTTTTGTTTAGTGTTAGTAATGCTAATTTTAAGCTTAATTGATCTAGAGTAATTCTGTTTCATCTCAGAGCATAAGGTATAACATGAAGCCTTGAGGTCTCAGGATGTATAGTTCAAGTTTAAGATGTTTTCTTTCTTTACCAAATTTTGATTTCCACATTATCTCTTTCAGTGAGCCTAAAATTAATGATTGAATGCTTCTGCTTTGGGTTTGAATACTGAGAAAAGTAATAATTGGGACAACAGCCAAGGCTAGATTCATTATCAGAGCATTTCTTTGTCTCCTCTGCTGTTTCTACTGCTGCTACAGAAGGCAAAAGATGAAAAATAAACACTGACATCTATAATGAACCAATGTTTTCTGTATGTTTATTTTCCCTTTATAATAATCACTTTCAATTTCTAAAATTGATTTGTTTCATATCCTTACCTTTGCATTATTCCACACAAGGAAACAAAATAGACTTCAAAGGGAAAGAAATATTTTAAAAACTATTTTTAATTATCAGGCATAGACTTATGTGAACATTTTATTCAGTTGGCACTGCAATCATTTTACCAGGAAAAAGTAAAATGTTTCATGTACCAATCAAAAAGAACATTTCAGTACATCACATTTCCTATCACAGAAGGGTCTGGATTGCATGGACTACCAATGTGTGTACAATTGTACGCATCCACTGGAATCTTGGGTAGTGTTGAGTTGTCCTACTGATGCTGGGGCAACAGCCTTTGAAAAAAAATATTTTTGTATTTATTTAGTACAACTTTACCCAGCTTGATGCCTTGATCAATTTGATTCTCCAACCTTATATTTTGCAACTATAATTACTAGAATTTTCAGCTGTTTATGGATTTATAGTCCCTAAACATCTGGCAAGCAGAGGGGTAAATTGCTGGTTTACTGTTAATCTGGAGACCTGGAGAAAGAGGCCTGTACAAGACATCAACCTGGTTCACATATTACACTAATCCATAGATTTGTTTAACAGTGGCTTACTGAATTAACCACAAATGGCTGATCACAGACTACAGTAAAAAAATATTTTACAAACCACAGTTGCTTGGTTGATATAACTAATTAAACCAAAATTGTTCAAACTACAGTATAGCTTTATGAATTATGATACACTGTACACTGCATGGGGCTGCCCTTGAAGATCACCTGGAGGCTATAACCGCTCTAGAATACAGCAGCATAGGCAGTGATGGGCATTCCACTGCTCCATAAGCTGCACTGGTTGCTGGCAAGCTTCTGGGGTGCAATCCAAGGAACTGGTTATCACCTATAAAATCTTTCATGGCATAGGGCCTGGTTCTTTGAGGGACCACCTACCATTGTTTCTGTCTGGTAATATCAGGCAGAGTTGGTGCACTGCAGTTCTCTTATATCAAACAATACCATCTTGTGGGACCCAGGAAGCATGCCTTCTCTGTCATAATGCCTGTCCTCTGGAATAGCATCCCCCCAGAAATCCATATGACTCCCACCCTAATGATGTTCTGAAAGTCCTTGAAAACTAGGCTATTCTCCCAGGTCTTATGGTAAGATGGCTGCCATGCCTCTGTAGGTGGTTTTTGAAGCAAGGTGCAGCATGGGTCAGGGAGGGTGTGCGGGGGTGCGTGAGAGGCATGGTGCAAATCAAGGAGGTTGTGCAAGTGTTCAAGGGGGTGCCTGAGAGGTGCGGTAAGGGTCAGGGTTAGGTTTCAGAAATATCTCTGAAATGATGACCCAATGTCACAGGTTGTCTAGTAACACAATAAAACAGAAGCAACCCAAAGTCAAAGGAAACAGCAAGCAGCTCGAAGCACAACCTTCCATATCACACACCCACTCACCAATACACAGATAAGCAAGAACCATCAAGAAAAAGAAATACACAACACAAGGCTAGTAGGACAAGCTGCTATAGATAAGCAGTCATCAAACCTCATGTCATGTCAGCAGGCTGATGATGTTACTTAACATGGTAAGGAAACATCTGCAAGATGACAACCAAGTTCAGAGAGCACCAAGAAAACCAACGAATACATTTATTTCCTAGTTCAGAAGTAGGTAACTCTAAGGGACTAATGGCTGCACTAGGAATTTTGGAAGCATGTTGTTGATGCTTTCACAGAATGCTACCACAGAAGGTTTGTATATTCACAAAATGGCTACCATTGTTGATCACCACTTGTTTTTGTGCAGGTGTGTGGCCTTTGAGATAATAAGAAAGGGGTTTTTTTTTGCTTGTTTTTGTTTGTTTTGCTTTGAGTGAAGCATAGTGGAATAAACACTAGAAAGAATGAAGTCTGATCTGAGTTTTTCCTCCTCCTCCTCCAAAAAAAAAAGTTTGAAAGTTCTGAACTCTCACTTTGTATCTGGTTTATTGATAAAAAAAAATGCAGTGATAAGACAGAACTTGCCAACATATAGTTTGAAGTAACTGTTAGCTTCTCTCTCTCTCCCTTTCTTCCTCTCTCTCTCTGATAGATTTCACATCCCAAAATCCCATGTGACAAAATTGGCTGTCATTCCATAAAGCAGCAATGTTCCTGGGTACCCAGTTATGTCCCAAGCACTTTAAGAGGCATATATTGTTGCAGAGGAGTGTAAGTTTAAAGATGATTCAGGTGTATTTCTATAATCGACTCCCAGTATTTCTTGGGTTTATTACAGTCAAAATCAATGTAGAATTAATATAAAATTTTAAAGCAGGCAAACTCAGAATATTGAAAATGTTGCTTTCATGTTTAGGAAACAGAGGGACTCATTTCTGAGGTTGGTTGGGTTCATCATACTGTGCTGTTGGGCCACCATCAGGCTTGTGATCTGTTTGGCACTAAGCAAATGTTGATTGCATGAGCCAATGCTGCCAATTGTGAGCATACAGAGGGGAGAAATGCATAAACACAAGAAGCCAATTTAGTAATCTTTCAGATCCAGTCCTACACTCCATAAATATTTTGTGACCCATACTCATGATGGGTCAACCAGGAACTACAGATTAGTCCCAATAATTCAATTTAAAATGTTACTGAATATGCATGATTAAAAGCTCTGTACACACATAAATATGCCTCTGGGTCCTTATAGTCCTTATTAAATAACAGGGCTATAATATTTGGAATATGATTAAGAAAAAGCACAGCACCTCCCTGCTATTCATTGAAGCAGGCCAACATTTTTCAGGCTGCTGGATGAGCCTGAATAAAAGATGCTGACCTGCATTAATGAATGATCAATTCCTTACAGTAGTTGCATCTTCTTTTAGGTTCACTAGGAAGCCTGAAAAAAGTTGGGCTGCTTGAATGAATAGCAGGGAGATGCTATGCTCATGTGAGTGAAACACTTCTTCCAAATCATTTTCTAACTGTGCACAGCTCTATTAAATAATAAACTTAGTGGGAATACAGAACATAAAAATAATGGTATCTCACCACAAACCAATGGCTAAGCCTTCCACTTGTTAGCCCAGCAAAGTAGTCCAAACAAGAAGTACAACCAAGAGTACTAGCTCTACCTTTATTGTAAGGTTACATTAACAGAATCTTGCAAGACTGAATGTATTTCCTCCTTTCCTTTTACTCTCCATAAAACTAGGGATGGTTTATCCTGAAATGCTTCCCATACCCCCTCCTCTCCTTCTGTGGACTGAGATATCTTTTATATGCCAGTTGTAAAGTTAGAGGCTCTCCCTCCTGTCTCCCAAGGTCATTCCCACATACCATTACACTACTTGACTTTCACTCTGATTTTGCAAGCCAGCAGTGCTGTGGCTATAAATGTAAGCACACATGTGGATGAATATGTACAGTAGGGCCCCAAAGCTCAAGTGGGAAATACATTGAAAAGATATAACTACTCTAGAAAAGATGGAGTTGGTACAGGGTAGTGGAATACTGTTCATGCTGAGTGAAGTATCCTTGGCTTGATCTGAGATTGATTTGATATTTATAAGGGTTTCTTTAGAGATGTTAAAGAAAGTAAAGCAAAATAAATTTATCTGATTACTGAGACTTTTTTTGTCCTGATATTTGTTAATATTCCCAACTACACAATAGTTCATGTACAATTATAATCTCTAGCAAAAGCAAGGGAGAGTGCTGCATGGAAACTTACCCCTCCCTACCACCAGTCAGATAAGAATAAGAAAAAGAGAGAGTTGGAGATTTGGATGTAGGCAGCAACCACGTCAGATCAAGAACAAGTAGTTCCTCATAAACTAAATCCATTCTCTGTTTGTATTGACATTGTATGTTCTTCATCAGGTGAACAAAGACAGCAGTTGCATTAACACCCTAGTTTCAAATTATGTTTAATAATTAATATGAAGGTTAAAAAGTGAATTACATTAATGAAATCATCTCTCAGAATCTTGTTTTAGTGGAACTGGTGTAGGCAGAAAGATTACTAAGAAATTTCTTTATGGGAATATAACGTGTAGTGGACAAGTAGAAAGGAACATGGGTACAATGTGACTCAATAAGGTGGGTGACTAACATTATAAGAAAAGGTCAATTATGCCCATTTAGGTATCCTAAAATGAGAATTTCTGTGGGATGATCATACCATATATTCTCAAAGGATGGAATGTGCTCAGAAAGTACAGTGTAATCAGAACTATGAAAAATACTATCAAAGAAAAGACAAAGAATATAAGCAGGAAGTCTAGAATTCTAACATTTTGGTAAGTAGCTAATTATTGAGTCTTTATACCTTTGGTTTTTCAGAAATTGGAAATATGGTTAGCTACTGCCTTAAAGTAGAGATAGAGTATGTCATCCTATTATCAAGTACTTCAATAGCTGTTAAAGGTTTAACACATTTCAAGGATCAGGATTATCTGCAAAGCCTGAAAAATGGCTGCTGTGTATACATTCACAATTAAACTTTCTGCAATTGGACAAAAAATATTTATCATTTCCTCAGTTCAAACAGGTTCCAACTGATTAAAACACCACATCTATAAACAAAAATAAGTAGTTGGGTTGACAGTGTCCCCAAATGGATATAAAATTATAGATTGCTTACAAGCATCCTTCTGGCTTAAATTGACACGCAAGAAGGGTAATGAGTCACTGATACATCTCAATGGATTCCAAAAGTACTTTTTCATTCTGATTAAGACCTCCTGAAGGTGTGAATTTAAAAATAATTGAAACAATTAACCCTTCCCTATTTTAACAATTTCATAAATATAAAATGGTTATTACGTTCTGAGGCAGATGGACATTTATAGTTCTATTTTTTTTTCATTCATCTGATTGATCTGGATTTCCCTGAGTGCATGAAAAATCTTCTCCTATTTTGGGGAACCATGTATGATTTTTAAAGCATAAGAACTAAAATTTGGATTACTGTTGAACATTTTTCAGTCATTTGTCTTATATTGCTATCTCTTTTCTTTTAGTGATATTGAAGAACATTTTTATCATGAAGACATTTCATTTTTTTTCTTTAATTCTCTTAGTACTCCTGTCTGTCCCAGGTAGGATACATGAACATAAACAAATAAAAATAGTATTTGATGGGGTAGCAATACTGTCTAGAAACAAACACGTAGGGAGGATATGGGGAAGAGGTAATAATCTTAAGAAACTTCCCCAACTTTAAAACTGGGGTACTTTTGGCCTTCCAAAGATTTTTGAGAATGAGAATATCTATGTGGATTTATTTCCCAAAACAACTGGAATATATTTTAGGGCTTATGGGATCAGATCTTATTTCTGAATTTGAAATGGGCTCAAATGATTTAAAAATATTCCTACCTGATCTTATTTTTAACTGCCTTTATTTTGAATGGAAAGATACAACTGGGGCAAGTATTGTTCCAGCTACCCTTGATCAACACAAGTTAACCAACATTGTAGTCCCAATGTCCGGAGATGGCTTCTTTGGCAGGAGCCACATAAATACCTCAATCAATGCAGCTTCTCCTCTAATGAAGTAGTTATTATCTTAAATAATAAAGTCACTTTAAATCTAGAAAATAACTTTTGAAGTTGCACAATATACAAATATATGTAACAATACATACCAATGAGTAATCCCATGCCCTGCAAATATGCTCTACTCTTTCAGGAACATGTGTTACCCATTACCAAGGTATTTTATTACCTGGGATGAATTTTGGGAAAATTTGTCTAAAATCCTGAATGAACGAGGTCCAGGGGAAAAAAGGGTTCTGGGAGGTGACATCAATGGAAAGGTCAGAATGAAGTAAGAGGCTACAGAAAAAGGGATTGGAGTATTTATAGACCCAACAATGAAGTATCTGCTTAGAAAAATACCTAATTGTTTCAAATAGTGGTTTAAGCATAAATCTATTAATATGTAGTCATGGGAAAGTAATAAATCTAAAAGCATGATGTATTTGATTGTTTATGATGAAAAAAATAGTGAAGAATGCAAGGTTGGTGAAAAGTTCTGAATATGGATTAAACTATTTTGTGGGGAAAATAGCACGGAAGAAAAGGAAAGAAATGAGAGTGAAAGTAGGATGAGTACCAGAAAAGAAAGCATGGAAAAAGAGGCGAAAGAATGCATATGATGATGAAAATTGTGAAGAATGCATATGACAATTATTGCCACAAAAATCAGGAAGAGGGAAAGCTATTGTCTAATGTTTGTAAAGAAAAAAATAATTGAAAATCATGAAGTCAAAGAGAGCAAGGGGCAATAAATGTTAAAAGAGGCAGAAAAAAAGAGCATTTTTAACAGAAATAATAAAAAAAAGTGTTTGGGAAGTGGGTGAACAAGACTGAGCAAGAGCCTTCAGCACAATCAATGATATTAAGAATAAAAGTGATGAAATTATTTGGAATGAAACTGGAGTGAGATGGCACTGAAATGAATGCAATCAGTGTGAGTGTTTGAGCACAGAGTAAGACTAACATGTGTGATGCCCTTGCTTGTTTAATGTAAATATATAGGGAATGCTTGTAATGATAGAGAGGTGTGTTGGTCAGGGGAGTGAATGTGTATGCACTTTTCAAGGCAGACAGTGCTGTGCTGCTGGCTGAGAATCCAAATGATTCAAAGCCAAAGTTATATTGACAGTGTGATGCAAGAAGTGCAGACCTGAAGATTAAGGTAATAAAGACCAAGGTGACATGGAAAATGGAATTAATGATTGCAAGGTATAGATAAATGGGATTTTTTAAAAAAAAGTAGAGAACAGGGAAATTATTTCATCTATTATAAACTATCCCCAATCTTCACTTGTGTCATGTTCACCGTTTCAATGTGCATTGTACATCGTAACGTTTTGCATGTCAAGTTGCTGATGCGTGTTCTGTTTGGGAGGGGCTGTGCAGACTCCTTGTTATCTGGGTTAAGGGGAATGGAATGTGTTTGGGTTATCCAGTGTGTTCAAGGTTTTCTTCCCAGGACATCAGCAGAACTCGTTACCAGCACCTGGGCTTGGGGAATTTGAAACGGTTTGGCGAGGGGAGGGATTATGTTTGCACAGAGGGTTTTTAGTTTGTATTTGGTGCGCTTTTGCTCATTCTCAGCTTTCTCTGTATTTGCATGCTATTCTTTAATAAACCAGATATTCTTAAGCCCTGCTTGTGAGTCTGAGTCTATTAGGATAGGCAATCATTACAACTTGTAACTGTATTACTGATGGTTGTGAATACTATTTGAAGATACATATAGATATGCATATGCATATATACATAAACATTATACACTCAGAGACAGACATATTGCCAGAGATAATTTGCAGTTTACACAGAATAGTTTTCTTTGCCCTAGCTTTTAATTACTTAGGTGCAAGACCTTATTCAGTACTACAGTTTTATGGAAGTTTTTGCTATCTCCCTAATGAGTCTTGACAACTTCCTGGGCTAGAGGTAATAAGCCTTGAAGACTAAGAATTTAACACAGAACTTTCTGAATTCGTTGCTTCAGCAGGAGTTCTATGTAATACAGATTGCAGACCCTGAGAGTCTCTATGATACCAATCTAATGATGTCTAGGTGTTATTTTTGTGTCCTGGCTTCAGCAAAGGGAGTAAATGTCCATGCAACTGGCAGGCAAGATGGGGGTGCTTGGGGGCAAGGCTTGCAGAGGTGCTGGGAGGAGAACACACACTGAGGAAGGGGCTTGGTAAAAGATGTAGCAAGGAGGGCAATCGAAGGGAGTCATGAGGAGAGTGCTGATACGGGTGGTGGGAGCAGTCCATTTGCAGCGAGACTTGTGAAGGTGTCAGGAAAGCTTACCTGGAGAAATGTCAGCAGAGGGGCTGGAGAGGCAACAGGAGAGGAGTTGGGAGGCAGAAGAAACAGCATGAGAGAGGCTGAGGAGAAGGGTAATTTGAGTCAGACAGTCTGTAATGTCTTGAAAAGTGTCAAGGGAAGAGCCAGAGACTTGACCAGGAACATGCTGAGGTAAAAAATGTAGCAGGGCTTAAGAGCAAGCATAGACAAAGACAAAGACAAAGTGCAAAGACAAAGTGCAAAGACAAGATGTCAAAGTTGCTTCCAGCAATGGAAGGCAGTCCCTGGGCCATTTAAATCCTCTCTCCACCGAGTGTGCACAGCTGAAGCTTTCCTTACTCAGTGATTGCCAATAATGAGGCATCAGGCTTGCTGGCAGAGTCAGCATCTTGCTTGCTTGCTTGCTTGCAAAGCACTTACTTGGACAGGGTGCAGAATTCTCAGGCTTGGACTAGGGCGGGGGTCACTCTGCTTCTTGGCACCCATGTTGGCTAAAGAAGGAACAGTGCTGGCTGAGGAGGGACCTGAGAGAGTGTCAGTGTTGGATTCAGTGGCTGCTGAATCAGTCGGCACAGTACCCAGTGGGACCTGATCCACCCACATCTTGGAGCCTGGCTCTGAGGCCATGACAGTTGTTATGGGCATGACTAATCACAATACATTTATTTCACCCAACTCAAATTATTTATCTCTCTTTCTTTCAGGATCATGTCCCCAACATATACTCCCCCAGCTTCTCTCTGTCTCTCACACACAGATATCTTACCATCCCTACCAAGAAGCCACATATACAGAGACTGCTTCCTTGCTATATCCTCATCCTCATATCACCCATTTCTATTCACAGACTTCCTCATACTAGGCTCAGTCTCCCTGCTTCCTTCTCCCAGCCTGATGTGTTACCCATAGGCCAGGCTTAGGGCCTATGCTTCCACTTACCATTATATGACATCCTTATCATCCCCTTCGCTCTGGGTCAGCTTTTAAAAAATTGCTCTTGTTTTCCAGATAGTGGAGACAGTTGCTTCCTTTGGACAGGAAGAAGTGCTTCATACAAAGTTTTCCCTTATCTTTACTTCCTAATCATGACTCTAGACCAGCATAGATCCCCACAGCATTATGGAAAGTGCAATGGAAAGAGGCTGAGGGTTGTACATGGCCTTTGAGTGGCTTTGGATAAGAACAACATTTAAATTTGATTTAAAAATTTGATTTGTAAAATTTGATTTACTTTTAATTAATTACTATGGATAAAATCACTTTCCAGTCAAATGTTTGATAATGTATCTTTTCTTTCAGATTGACCTTGGGCTCAAGATACTGCTATAACTGATAGGTCCATTTGTAATTAGACCATATTCATTCGTGACTTGGTTATGGATGAGCAAGTAGACCTGGGATGCATGGCTGAAATCTGGCTGGTAGTATCCCATCTCAGGGAAGTGAGGCGGCCAACCCCAGAGGAGTTTTTGGGGAGCTTCTCTGGCCTCAGAGTGCGCACTTCTGGCAACCACTATTGAAAATGACCTAAAAAAGTTATTCATTTTATTTTGCTCTGGTTTTAAAATAGGCAAGGCATTGCAGAGAGGTGTGCTATAAATATATCCTGAGAATGAGGGAAATGTTTGCATCCTTTAGAATGTGAATTCCCTATTTTTTATTTTTTAAAAAATGATTATCTTCTTTCTCTTTGTGCAGGATTTAATAGATATATTCAGAGTGATTCAGAGTGTATTTATGTTGGAGGTATATGCAAGCACTGGCCTTGTAAACCATACAGAAAAATAGGGCGTTGTTTGCTTGATACCTATTGCTGCAAAGAGTAAGTATAACGTACATTTCTTTCTTTCATTCTTATTCCATTCCAGAGGCTGCTTACAATGCCATGAAGTACAAACAAAATTAATCAAACTATGATTCAACATAACCAATTCTAAGGAATTTTGAGGAGTTTACTCAATGTTAACAGACAAGTCATTCGCAATATAGGCAGCAGAAATTCAGGAAAATTGCCATTCCTTTTGAGGAGATTGTCTGTAATCCTTGAATGTCACCAGAATCTGCCTGAAGGGAACCTTGATTTGAACTTCCTCAAAAATAACTAAAAATCTAAACGTAGATATGATATACATACATAAGAAACAAAACTGCAACTTTATGACTAAGAGAAAATCATGGGATAAGAAAAAACTTTCTTGCGGTGGGATTGTATCAGGGATCAATACCGGACAAGTGCTTTTTTAAGTGGTTTGTAAATAATCTAGTATTGGGGATGAGCACCAAAGTGACCAAATTTGCTGACACCATACCACTTTTTAGACTAACCAGATATACATGCATTATCTACTAGCCACAGATTCTCTGTAAAAGAAAGAAAATGATACAGCAGCAGAAAAAAAAACCATTCACTAGTTTCCTCTCCCAATAATTTAAACTGTTTACTTATTACTAGAAGTATTTATATACCAATCAAAGAGAATATCTGTAGCTCAGGGTTGAACTGTGGAGTCCTTGGTGCTCTCTGAGCCTTGCTGTTTTCTTGCAGACGTTTCATTGCCAGGCTAGGCAACATCTTCAGTGCGAAGAGGGAGTGGGCCTTGCTCTCTATTTATACTGTCCAGCTTGTGTTGGTGGAGGAGGTGTTCTCTCCTTGGAGTTCCTTGATTAGAGTGTTATACTGCCTGATTGTTTGTCTACTGTTAATCTTTGCTTATCTGGGTGTTGATTGCTAGCAAGGTGTTTTGGTCTTTTTGTTTCCTTTTTAGTGTTTTTAATGTTTCTTTTGAATGGTATTTAAATGTTGTTTACCCCTATGTGCTTGCTGATTGCTGATTTGTCTGCATGCCAAACTTCCAGGAATTCCCTAACGGTTTTGGATTTGGCTTGGTCTGGGATGCTCACAGTTTCCCAGTTGAAAGTATAGTCGAGTCTGTCCATGTGTTGTGAGATTAAGGAGTTTCAGTCATGTCTTCTGACTGCTAGTTGGTGTTTGTGGATGGGCTCTGCTAGTCTTCTGCCTGTCTGTCCTGCATAGTGGCTGTTACAGTCCTTACACTGTATGTCATAGATGACTCCTGTTTTTTCTTCTTGGGCTACTCAGTCTGTTGGGTTACTTAACATGTTTTGGAGGGCTTTGGTTGGTTTGTGTGCTATGGTGATGCCGTGTGGTTGTAACAGTCTGTTGGTAGTTTCCGAGATGTTTCTGATGTATGGCAATATTATATTTTTCAGAGCTTGCATTAGTTGTGCTGTAGTGGGTTGAGTGGCCAGGCACTTTCTGATAAAGTTGTGTGAGTATCCGTTTTGTTGGAAGGTGCTGTATAAAAAGGAAACAAAAAGACCAGAACACCTCCTTGCCAGCAATCAACACCCACATAAGCAAAGATTAACACCAGGATTAATACCAGATGAACAATCAAGCAGTGTAAAGGTTCCAAAGAACTGGTCTACTCACTAGTCTTCAGTCTTTGCCACGGTTGTTGGTTCTGCTTTCACGGAGACATCTTCAGTTGGCCATGCCTCCCCTGGAAGTCAAGGTTTAGTATTTCAGAAAGGATGGTCACTTCACCGGGCAGGACCCAGCAAAGAAAATCCATCTCTAACTTGTCACCAACCAATAAGCTTTAGGTTTCAGGATGGAGATTAGGACCTCCTCTGAGGATCATAGGTGTCTGTGAAGCTGATGCTACTCCTTCTTTTGCTGAAGTCACTAACATCTGATTCTGTTTATCAGTTACAGATAAAAGAACAGCTGGGCTTCCTTTGCTTCTGGATGTGTTCTTCTGAATGAAACAGCAGAAATAAGGATAAGACCTATTATTAACACCTGCATAGTCTTTGTATCTCCTTTATTTTTTTGGTTGGCCCCTCCAGTGCTGCCACCACAGTTATTGCCTCTACAAAATGTTTTGCTTACGTCTTCCCTCCATTTTCCTTTCTATTTTGTCACCTGTATAACAGCTGTGGGAAAGATGTACTGATTATTGTATAATTTTGATGTGGCATCTTATGCAGAGATCCATAAAGGCAAATTTGTGGAGTCCTTGGTTCAACCCTGAGCTACATATATCTCTTCTACTGGAAGGCAGATTTATCAAAAAGATCATTTTCATATATTTCTGCCTTTTCCTATTCATAAACAGGTTTATGATAGAACTGAAATTGTTTTTAAGGGTAAGGTAGGGTAGAAACAAACATTAAGTTTACATCCCATGCATTGGAATCTTACCCACCCATGGTGAGAAATATAACCCATGATTATTTCCTGATGCAGACTATTACTGATCTTGGAAAAGAACTCTCCCCCATGAAGTGAAATGAGTATAGAAACTGTTGATTGCAGCAGAATAATGGAAAACAGCCTCACTTTCTTTTTTTGGAATAGTATCACAAGGTGCTTCAAAAAAGTCTCAGAATGCTCACATCTTCTAAGGCCCTGATATCAGCAGGCCTCCAACCATCCAACAAAAAAGGATGCGTATGATTGCCATCTCCATCACTGAAAACAGGCTAGCAGGAAGGAAGGGAGATCTGCAATGTCCAAAGATACTGGAATAGATAGGTGTAATGATTGCCTATTCCAATAAAAGGAGTCTCATCAGTAATTACTAGAGAAAACTAATTTATTGAATGAATAGTATGCAAAGTACGAAGAAAGCTGAGAATGAGCAAAAGCGCGCCAAATGCAAACTTAAAAAGCCTTGCTCCCGTTGCGAACCCTCCCCTCAGGCTAGCATAGCAACCACCCCCCCAGATGCTAGCAACCGTTAGAATCGGCCTGAGAAAGTAACCTTGAACAGCAGAGATAACCCAAACATACATTCCAGAAGATCACAAGTCAGCACAAAGGAAATTTACCAGCATGGCCAGGCAGGCACGCAACTGCAGATATGACATGTGAAACGTTACGAGGAACCATAAACATCGGAACGGGAACATGACAATAGGTCAATCATTACACAGTATTCACACAGCAAAGCTGATATCAGGGCTTTTGGTGGGAATGGCAGACTGAATGGCTGTGCCTGCTGGTTCAGCAAGTGGAGATGACAATGTGGTAACTTTTTTCAGGCTCAGGAAGGTTTTCCTGAAGCCCAGAAACATTTTCCGGATCAAGCAGAATACTTAGAATCATCCTATTGGTCCTCTGGATGGCTGTTTGCATCCAGAAGATCGCAAACAGTGTTTCGCACTTGACTAGTAAGAGCAGCCGGGAGGGTGGGACATCACCATTTCCAAGCCGCGCTGTAGCCTTAAAGGGACACTAAGACTGGCCATTTCTAAATCACCAATTTGTATTTTTTTAAAAAGTATATGTACCCCAAGAGAGGCTTTCTACAGTGAGGAGAAGTTGGCTCTCTTGATGCTTAACGTTATTTTTGGGATTACTTTAAAAAAAAAAATCTTTTAAGTTTTGTATTTTGTTTTCCTTCCAAAGGAAATTCCAAAGATTGAGAGTAAACACTTGTCTACCTGTTATTATGTTTATGTTAAATTTGAAGATACTAGCATTTTCCTACATGTTGAATCGGCTGATTTGAACCTCCAGCTTTCTGTTTTCACTTTCCCTTGAGAACAGTCTGCTGTCTCACTCTCACTTTATGTAAACACACTTTGGAATTCTTCCATATCTTTGACTTTTGCTGGTTAAGCTCCTAGGGGGCATGATAATCTACTATGTGAGACATGGAGGATTTCAAACAGATTCTTTCTGACCTTCACCAGGATTTTAAACAGATTTCTTCTGACTTATCAAACTTTTATGCAAGATATCTGTCATGAGTGCCGTTGAGCTGAAGTCATCAGCGCAATGGCACACATGACAATAGCAAGGAAACAGGAGAAGGGGCTCAAGATAAGTAGCCATCAACTCACAACGACTAACGGCCAACAAACAATAGCTAAACGGATCACGGAGCACACCCAAGCCATCAGCGCTAATACAACGGAGATCGCCCAGCTGACAGCAGTCACCGGATGAATAGAAAACCCGATGATGGGCGATCCCGGAACACCAGCGGGGCCTCGCAACCCCTCACCCACCGGCAGGGCAACATATTGGACAAAGGGGGGTGACGTGACCGCGAGTGAGGGGGCGCTGACCGGCGCGGGGTATTTAAACCCCACACCGGCGCGCTCCTGTCACTCTCAGCTTTTTTCCCGATGCTGTACCTGCGCTGTGAATAAACCAGAGCCTGATCCACCGAACCAGTGTCTGAGCATTATTCAGAGGTAGGCAGCGCATGACATAAAGCTGAGAGTCATAAACTCAGCCTCGCCGAGCCCCACCGGACGACAACGAGCCGCGGGAGGAATAGACGGCGAGAAGACCAGCAAGATGAAGCCGGAGCGACACGGGCAAGGAGGGCGAGCCGCACGGCAAGAAACAGAGGAGGACCGACCGAGGCCAGAGGCACCGCGGACTCCCGGAGCCATGGACGCCCACCCCACCTGACCCGAGCCGCAGCTCCAACCCCAAGGGGAGATGGCGACGGAGGCAACCCGACCGCGGGAGGGAGCAACATACCTTCCAAAACCAGCGGAGGACCCCGCGCCCCACATCGCACCCCAGCAACGGACGTGGAGCGACAGCCCAACGGCGGAGGAGGACGATGGAGACACCCAGCAGACGGCGGAGCAAGCGGACCAACGGCAGAGGGAGGATGAGCCCCGCCGGCAACCCACCCCCGCCGACACACCGACGGAACCGGCCCCAGCGGCGGCGCGGACCGTGGACGAGGAGGCACGAGCTGAACTCGTGGCCATGCGGGCCCAACTGACGGAACTCCGGACCATGCTCCAGTCGCTTATGCCCCCCGCGCCACCCAACGACGTCCCCGCACAGGCCCACACCCCGAGCGAAGCACCGAACCCCCACGGGCCAGCAGAAGGTCAGCAGACGGCCCAGGCGGACGACACCACAGGCCGGGAAGCGAGAGGAAGGGCCGCGCAAAACGCCCGGGCCCCAAAGGACTTCCCCATCTTCTTCGATGGGAACCCCACGAAACTGTCGTTCTTCATAACGAACGCCAGGGAGTTCATGGGGAGGCACGGACACTCCTACGACTCCGAAGCCGACAAGATCGCCGCCGTGGCGATCAAACTACAAGACAGGGCGGCGGACTGGTACGTCCAACTGTACGAGTCCAGCTCCCCCGCCCTCGCCAACTTCACTGCCTTCATCAATGAGATGAAAAACTACTTCGAAGACCCCCTAGCCAAAGTGAGGGCGAAAAGCGCACTCCAAAGACTTAAACAGGGCACACGCACTGTCCCAGACTACGCCCTGGAGTTCAAAGCCCTCGCGGGGAAGGTCAGCGACTGGTCCGAGACCACCCTGCTGGAAATGTTCAAAAGGGGGCTCAATCGCGACGTTCTCCAATGGGCCCTCTACCGCGACGACCCAGAAACGCTACATGGGTGGATCCACCTCGCGGGGAAAGCCGAACACGCGCACCGCACCTTCCTCATGACAACCACGGAAGACACAAACTATGCCTGCAAAAAGGTACCCGCACCACACGTGGGGATGGCCGGCCCCATATACCCAAAAAAGAAATTCAATCGGGAGCCCTGCAGGAAGTGTGGCAAACTAGGGCACAAGACGGTGGATTGCTTCGCCAACCGACCGCCGACCAGTGTGCCTAAACCCACCCCGAAAATTAGCCCCAAACCACCCAACCTGGGGCCGCCCCCTCACCGCCGAATGACCGTGGCCACAGCGACACCAGAGGAAGGCTGGGACGCCTACTGGGGGGAAGAGGATAACGTAGACCCCGACCAGCCGGCGGGAAAAGCTCCCCGCCTGCCCTGAAACGCGTTGCGAGGCAGGCGGTGGGACAACAGCGCGGACCACCTCAACGGAACGACGAAAGCCCCGTAATAATGGCGGCAATCAAACTCTCTGCCGGCAACGGAGCCACCACGGCCGCGGCACTAGTGGACTCGGGGTGCTCAAAAAACCTCATCCACCCCGACCTAGTCGCCAAACTCGACCTCTGCTGCTTCCCCCTCCCCACGCCGTTGGCATTCCACCAGCTGGACGGCTCTACAGCGGGAGGGAAACCAGCCACGCTGCAAACCGAGCCGGTCACCCTGCAAATGGGCACTCACACTGAATGCACATCGTTCGTCGTCACTCACATCGGACGGCCCATTGCAGTCCTGGGGATGTTAGTCGTTGTGAGTTGATGGCTACTTATCTTGAGCCCCTTCTCCTGTTTCCTTGCTATTGTCATGTGTGCCATTGCGCTGATGACTTCAGCTCAACGGCACTCATGACATACTGCCCCCTGTCCGAATAGTGCTCCCCCCCAGTTTTCTGGTTTTTTCCTTTTTCTCGGTGGAGCTGTCAAACGGCACTTTTTTTTTTTTTTTTGAAATTCCCGCCGGAGTAGTTGTCGCCCCTCCCTTTGCTCCTCCCTCTACCACGTGCCCAAACAGGGTGTGGCTGGAGCATGCGCACGCCAGGGCGTGACCCGGGCATGCGCACTAAGGACACACCCTGGGAAGGCACGTGGTAGAGGGAGGAGCAAAGGGAGGGGCGACAACTACTCCGGCGGGAATTTCAAAAAAAAAAAAAGTGCCGTTTGACAGCTCCACCGAGAAAAAGGAAAAAACCAGAAAACCGGGGGGGAGCACTATTCGGACAGGGGGCAGTATGTCATGAGTGCCGTTGAGCTGAAGTCATCAGCGCAATGGCACACATGACAATAGGGGGCATGATAATCTACTATGTGAGACATGGAGGATTTCAAACAGATTCTTTCTGACCTTCACCAGGATTTTAAACAGATTTCTTCTGACTTATCAAACTTTTATGCAAGATATCTAGGTCACTGTGGAAAATATGAGATCTAAAATGTGCCATCAGGTTGGGGATGTGGTGGATGAAATTGAGCAATTTAAGAATGATAGAAGGGGTTTTTTTAAGAGTGAGATTGGCATTTTTATCAAGATGCTGGATGAAGATTAGATGGTGAAGATGGAGAAATTTAAGGAAAAGAGAGATCTGCAAGCCACAACTGAAACTGACTTTCTGGTGGAATGCCATGAAAAGAACCTGGAATTTTTGAGGGGGGCAGTTGGGCTGTTTGATTCTTTCAAGAGAAAAGCTCTGTGCACACTGTGGGGATATGTAAATGCTCTGAGTTATTCTGAAGTGGGATAAGGGTTGAAGAATATTCATCTGGTTCGCTTTAAGGATTTGATTGATAATATTTGCCTTTAAAGATTTGGATTTACTGTTTTGAATTGGCTTTGTTTTTTGGGTTTATTAAGACTGGGATTATTAAAATTGCTTTACTATTAAGCATAATAGAGGACAACTTATGTGCTTTTTAATTTGATTCTTACTATAGTAGATAGAAATGTATAGAATAGTGGTTGTTGTTGTTTATTCGTTCAGTCGCTTCCGACTCTTCGTGACTTCATGGACCAGTCCACGCCAGAGCTTCCTGTCGGTCACCACCCCCAGCTCCCCCAGGGATGAGTCCGTCACCTCTAGAATATCATCCATCCACCTTGCCCTTGGTTGGCCCCTCTTCCTTTTGCCTTCCACTCTCCCTAGCATCAGCATCTTCTCCAGGGTGTCCTGTCTTCTCATTATGTGGCCAAAGTATTTCAGTTTTGCCTTTAATATCATTCCCTCAAGTGAGCAGTCTGGCTTTATTTCCTGGAGGATGGACTGGTTTGATCTTCTGGCAGTCCAAGGCACTCTCAGAATTTTCCTCCAACACCACAGTTCCAAAGCATTGATCTTCCTTCTCTCAGCCTTCCTTATGGTCCAGCTCTCGCAGCCATATGTTGCTACGGGGAACACCATTGCTTTAACTATGCGGACCTTTGTTTTCACTGTGATGTCTCTGCTCTTAACTATTTTATTGAGATTTGTCATTGCTCTTCTCCCAAGGATTAAATGTCTTCTGATTTCCTGACTGCAGCCAGCATCTGCAGTAATCTTCGCACCTAGAAATACAAAGTCTTTCACTGCCTCTATGTATTCTCCCTCTATTTGCCAGTTATCAATCAAGCTGGCTTCCATAATCTTGGTTTTTTTGAGGTTTAGCTGCAAGCCAGCTTTTGCACTTTCTTCTTTCACCTTCATCATAAGGCTCCTCAGTTCCTCTTCGCTTTCAGCCATCAAAGTGGTATCATCTGCATATCTGAGATTGTTAATGTTTCTTCCAGCGATTTTAACTCCAGCCTCGGATTCCTCAAACCCAGCATGTCGTATGATGTGTTCTGTGTACAAGTTGAATAGGTAGGGTGAGAGTAAACAACCCTGCCGTACTCCTTTCCCAATCTTAAACCAGTCCGTTGTTCCGTGGTCCGTTCTTACTGTTGCTACTTGGTCGTTATACAGATTCTTCAGGAGGCATACAAGATGACTTCGTATCCCCATAACGCTAAGAACTTGCCACAATTTGTTATGGTCCACACAGTCAAAGGCTTTAAAATAGTCAATAAAACAGAAATAGATGTTTTTCTGAAACTCCCTGGCTTTTTCCATTATCCAGCGAATATTGGCAATTTGGTCTCTAGTTCCTCTGCCTTTCTAAACCCAGCTTGTACATCTGGCAATTCTCGCTCCATGAACTGCTGAAGTCTACCTTGCAGGATCTTGAGCATTACCTTACTGGCATGTGAAATGAGTGCCACTGTTCGATAGTTTGAACATTCTTTAGTGTTTCCCTTTTTTGGTATGGCGATAGAAGTTGATTTTTTCCAACCTGATGGCCATTCTTGTCTTTTCCAAATTTGCTGGCATATAGCATGCATTACCTTGACAGCATCATCTTGCAAGATTTTGAACAGTTCAGCTGGGATGCCGTCGTCTCCTGCTGCCTTGTTATTAGCAATGCTTCTTAAGGCCCATTCAACCTCACTCTTCAGGATGTCTGGCTCTAGCTCACTGACCACACTGTCAAAGCTATCCCCGATATTGTTATCCTTCCTATACAGGTCTTCTGTATATTCTTGCCCCTTTTCTTGATCTCTTCTTCTTCTGTTAGGTCCTTGCCATTTTTGTTTTTGATCATACCCATTTTTGCCTGGAATTTACCTCCAATGTTTCTACTTTTCTGGAAGAGGTCTCTTGTCCTTCCTATTCTATTGTCTTCTTTCACTTCCGCGCATTGCTTGTTTAAAAATAATTCCTTATCTCTTCTGGCTAACCTCTGGAATTTTGCATTTAATTGGGCATATCTCCCCCTATCACTGTTGCCTTTTGCTTTCCTTCTTTCTTGGGCTACTTCTAGTGTCTCAGCAGACAGCCATTTTGCCTTCTTGGTTTTCTCTTTCTTTGGGATGTATTTTCTTGCTGCCTCCTGAACAATGCTGCGAACTTCTGTCCAGAGTTCTTCCGGGACCCTATCTACTAAGTCCAGTGCCTTAAATCTATTCTTCACCTCCACTGCATATTCCTTAGGAATATTCGTGAGCTGATATCTAGCTGATCTGTGGGTCTTCCCTAATCTCTTTAGTCTGATCCTAAATTGTGCAAGAAGAAGTTCGTGATCTGAACTACAGTCAGCTCCAGGTCTTGTTTTTACCGACTGTATAGATGTCTGCCACCATTGGCTGCAAAGGATGTAGTCAGTCTGATTTCGGTGTTGTCCATCTGGTGAAGTCCATGTATAAAGCTGTCTCTTAGGTTGTTGGAAGAGAGTGTTTGTTATGCAGAGTGAGTTGTCCTGGCAAAATTCTATCAGCCTATGTCCTGCTTCGTTTTGTTCTCCCAGGCCATGCTTACCTGTAATTCCAGGTGTCGTTTGACTGCCCACCTTAGCATTCCAGTCTCCTGTGATGAAAATAACATCTCTTTTAGGCGTATTGTCCAGTAGGTGCTGCAGATCCTCATAGAACTACTCTACTTCAGCTTCTTCAGCATCTGTGGTTGGGGCATATATTTGGATCACTGTGATGTTAGATGGCTTGCCCTGAATTCAAATTGAGATCATTCTATCATTTTTTGGATTGAATCCAGCACTGCTTTAGACACTTTACTATTAATTATGAAGGCTACTCCATTTCTTCTGTGGTCCTCTTGTCCACAGTAGTAGATCTGGTGGTCATTTGATGTGAAGTGGCCCATTCCAGTCCATTTCAGTTCACTGACGCCCAAAATGTCTAATAGCATAGTGGTAGGAAGGGAATAATTAAATATGTTTTTTTTTGGAGGGGAGAAAGATGTTTAGGAAGTTTATATGAATTCTTTTTCTTTATTTTAATATAAGGGTGAGGAGTAACTGTACTTAGTGATTTTTATTATGTGTTAAAGTGGAATGACTTATAGAAATAATACGGTGTTTTGGTTTAATGTAGAGTAGGAGACTGAGTATGGAAATTTTGTATATCCTTGCTGTTAAAAGTCAGAAGGCACATTGTTTTATAAATTATTACTTTTTTCTCTTATGTTTCTGCAGTTTTTAAGTATTTTTTCTTTCTTTGTAGTTTTTTGTTTTTTCTTTGTAGTTTTTATTCTTTTCTTGAAACCTAATAAAATTTACTCAAAAAAAAAAAACCAGCAAAGCAATGCTGACATCACAAACTTCCTGGCATTGGTAAGCTAATTAAAAACACTAATCAGAAAAGAATTGGCTTCACCTCAGTAAGATACACCTGGGAGGTGTTGGGGAAAATGTGGGATAAACAAGGTTGGAATCCTCTAGTGCATTAGTTGGTATCTGTATTTAATAGAGCATACGTGTATAAGTAAAATAAAGCCCATTGAAGAGTATCTAGAGACAGATGCTTAAGATCCAAAAAAACAAATAAGGTTTATTAAAGGAAGTTACATGCTCTAATAGAAAGATACAGAGTAGAGCAAAAAAAAAGTATTAGTTGAATACAGATAGTCCTCAGTTAATGACCACTCACTCAGTGACCATTCAAAATTACACCAGCATTGAATGAGTGGTAGTTATGACCACTCCTTGAGCTTCCAGCTGTCTCAGCACTCCACAGTCACATGAGTGTGATCTGGGCAACTGGCCTGCATTTACAACTGTTACAGCATCCCACGGTCATGTTATCACCATATGTGACCTTCCCTGCTGGCTTCCCACAAGCAAAGTCAATGGGGAAGCCTGCAGGGAAGGTCGCAAGTCTCTCCCACTCATGCACCCTCGCCTAGCCACTCTGTGCTCATGCCACAGCTCACTCTTGCATACCCTCCTCTACTGGGCAGGAGCCACCCCTGCCGTGCTCGCATGCGCCTCTCCAACCAGTCACAAGTCAGGGTATACTCAATGTATAAGGAATTTTACTGTGTGAATGAGATAATGTCAAGGCTGTTGCACAGCTGAGAGCACTAAGTGCGTGGAAGGATCACGAGATGTGATTGCAAGCTCCTGTAAAGTGACTACTGTAGTTATAGAACCAGTCTCAAGCTGATTTCTTCCAGCTCCATGAGAAGACTGCGGTGCAGGTGCAGCTCTGACAGATTATGGGCCCAGAGGTTGGTGTCTGAATCCCACTCGTGTATAATACTGGGTCTGGAAGATAGCCAGTTGCTGCATGTTTGTGGTTTACATACTGCCACTGAATGTTGGAGTGTGCTACGGCAGATTTACGTTCATGAGACAGCGAGTAGCAAAACTCTCTGACACGACAACTGTACAGAAAGCATTTGCAGCCAGGGGAGAATTTATCAAAACACTTACAAAGCATGAATCATTTGGAATGTGACTGTACGGAAGCAAGTAAGAAAAGTTTGCAGAAAGCAACATACAGCGAAAGAACAGAGGGAGCTTTTGCTGTGAGACGGTGTTTCAAATGTGGTTCTACAAAACCCATAGTCTGTGATGAGCCTCACAGTTTTGAGGAAGTGTTACATTTACCTAAGGCAGAGGCAGAAAAATGGTTTGAGGCCATGAATGAAGAAATGAATTCCATGGCAGTTCACAAAGTATTTACACCCACAGCGTTGCCAGATAGCCAGAGAGCTGTTGGGTGTAGATGGGTATATAAAAGGAAATGTGGAGTCCTTGGTGCTCTCTGAGCCTTGTTGTTTTCTTGCAGATGTTTCATTGCCAGACTAGGCAACATCTTCAGTGCAAAGAGGGAGTGGGCCTTGCTGTCAGTTTATATACCGTGGCTTGCCCTGCTTGTGTTGGTGGGGGTGTTGTTCCCTCTTTGGGAGTTCCTTGATTGGGCTGTTGATTGCCTGAGTTAATCGTTCCTTGATTAGGGTGTATTGTGCTGTTTGATGGTTCATCTGGTGTTAATCCTAGTGTTGATTTTTGCATATCTGGGTGTTGATTGCTGGCAAGGGAGTGTACTGGTCTTTTGGCGTTTCTGTCGTCTCTTTTGAATGGTATGTCAATGTTGTTTACCTCTATGTGTCTGTTGATGGCTGCTTTGTCTGAGTGCCAGGCTTCCAGGAATTCTCTGGCGTTTTTCGATTTGGCTTGGTTTAGAATGCTCACAGTTTCCCAACTAAAACTATGTTAACATTTGTCCATGATCTGTGCTTAATAGCACAAACCAGGGAGCAAATACAATTGTTTGCAAAACAAATAGGTGCAGAATTCCAATTAAAAGACTTAGGATGGATAAAACATTACCTAGGGGTTGACATACAACGGACACATGATGGTAGTTTCATCCTTAGTCAAAAGCAGAAAATTATCAAATTGTTAAAGGAATATAACATGGAAAACTGTAAACCTGTGCAGACTGCAGAAGCAGAACATGCAGCATTGTCCGATTTATGTAATGAACTCATATGGTATGAACAATTGTTTAAGGATTTGAATGTATCTATTGTAATGCCTATAACTGTTTATGAGAATTCGCAAACTTGTATAAATATGGCTATATCAGATAGGATGCACTCCAGAAGTAAGCATGTGGATATCAGATATTGCAATGTAAGGCAAGCTGTGAATGATGGATTAGTCAAGCTTGTATATTGTGAATCAGATCTAAATGTGGCTGATATCATGACGAAACCACTATGTATACAAAAGCATAGAATTCTGTCACAACAAATGGGAATGATAAGCCAAGATGTTACACAGAGTCATTCTAACACAGTAAAATTGGAGGGTTGTCAGGGTATACCCAATGTATAAGGAATTTTACTTTGTGAATGAGAGAATGCCAAGGCTGTTGCACAGCTGAGAGCACTAAGTCATCAGCGTGGAAGGATCACGAGATGTGATTGCAAGCACCTGTAAAGTGGCTCGGCACCTTGTATACATAAGTAGTATGGAGGAACGGTACTGTGTTGGGGGTAGTGTTAGGTGGAGTTGAATGTTACTGTGTGAAGGAACTTGCTGTGTATATGTGCTGAGTAAGAATTAGCTTGTATATTGCTGTATATAGTAAAGACTGTAAATAGTTATAGAACCAGTCTCAAGCTGATTTCTTCCAGCTCCACTTGAAGACTGCAGTGCAGGTGCAGCTCTGACATCACACACCCTCCCTGCACTCTTTCTGAGCCTTGCTGCTATTCACACATTCCCCCTGCACCCTCCCTGAGCCTCGCTGTGTTTGTGCCACACCTCCCCAGCCACTTGGGCATCCTCCCTGAGCCTTGCTGCACTCATGCCGTGCCTCCCTGGCCGCTCACGCACCCTCATGTGTCCTCCCCAAGCCCACTGTGCTCATGCTGCACCTCCCCAGCCACCTGTGCAGCCCCACACCCCCTCTCCCAACTAGCAGCAGCCACTTACCTGCCAGACCGCCTGTTTGTGAGCTGCCTGGGACTTGCAACTTCCTGCTGGCTTCCCCACTGACTTTTGTTGTTGGAAGCCGGCAGGAAGTTGTGAGGAGGTCCTCACTTAATGGCCCACAACCCATGAACCTCGCTTAACAATGGGGACTGCAGGGATTGCTGTTGCTAAGCGATGCAGTCACATGACATCATGCTTTAGACTGCGTTGCTTAGCAACAGAAATTCCAGTCCCAATTACCTATGTTAACTGAGGACTACTTGTACTTTTGAAAGCAGGTTAGATGAAGCATAAAAAAAATGATCATGTGCAAATTACTACCAAACAAAATGCCATCATTATTCTACAGGAATATATGAATTTTTGCATTGTTTGCATAGAAATGTTTAAAGAGTAAATGGGTAACCATGATAAATTATTGTATACTATCAACATCATTACTTTAAATTCAGTTTCTACCTCTTGGACATTTAATACATAAACAAAGTATGCAGATGTTTCACAGGTAAAATGAAATGTTCTACTTTATTACCACTCATTATTTGGATGCATTTCTTGGTTTGAACTTAGGGAAAGACTGATCCCATGGTGGTAAATACTACTTCATCCCCAGCTACTAATGCCTTATTTTGTTAGACTTATCCTTTTAGAACTGAAGGAGATTTCCACATAGCAGCCTTAAGCTGCTTGTCTCCCACACTGAAAAGCTCGGAATTGATGTCTGGATTTTAATCCATTCTTTAGCTCTGGCAGAAATGCTGGCTCATTGCTTTTGCATTTGATTTGTGCTGTGGCAAACCACAGAATAATCAGCATAGAGCAAATGGATGGGGTAACTCCCAGATATGATCTCTAAAAATTGAGGAATACTCCCTATTGTGCTGAAATGTTCAAGGCCAGCTTACATGGCATAGAGTCTGGTTATCTGGGAGACTGCCTATCTCCTGTGGTGTCCATCTGGCTGACTCCAGCTGACAGAGTTGGCTTATTAGGGGTTCCTTTGATTAAACAATGTCATCTGAAGCCTGAGTTTTTAGGCTAACAACCAGCACTTTGAATTGCATTGTAGACACTGCTTGCTGGTAGAAGTCTTGGCGAAAAAAAGGCAATGTTAAATATACGACTAGGGCATGTCAGTTGGGGGACTTAACTTTTTATTTCCTTGAAAGTAAAATATAAATACATATAACATATATTTATATAACTGTATATAAAATGTAATTAAATCCATCCATCCATTTTTACGTAGTTTTGTAATGGTAATACATGGTCTTCTTTTCTTTTCATGCTCAGTGTAGTATGAATAGGAAGCTTTAATTTATGGCAATAGAAGACTGAATGATAAGAGCCATATGTTTACTCAGTAATCCTTGTTTTTACAGGAAAAAGCAGTTGTAAAATTACTGAAGCATTCTTTGGTCATTAAAAAAGACAAAATGACCCAGCAAGTTTTATATTTTGCTCTTTGTGACGATGCACTGTGCCTATGTCCTTAAAAAAAGTTGCAGCCATAGCACATAAAGTCCAATATACTATGTGAATCCAGATCAGAAGGTTACATTTTTCTCTGCTTCTTGAGAAAGAGGAGGTAAGTAAATTCATACTGTTCAAGACTTTTAAACATTTTAGATTGGGGACTATATATTCAGCAGACAAGAACTTCCATGTTATTTTTACCTCAGGTTAAGGTTTCCTGGAAATGAATTTTCATCTAAGGCAAAGATGCCCCACCTATGGCAGTCAGGAAGTAGGTAGATGATACCTTCAGTGATCCCTCAGTGCTGACCATACAAGCTTACCCCATTGAAAACTGTGTTCAGCAACATCAGGAGGCCCATATTACACACAGCCAGAACAGTTTTTGAAAAACTGGCTGAGGATTATAGGAATTGCAGCTGAACACACTAGTGCAGCACCAGGTTAGGAAAAGGGTCATATGTTTCCCTGCACAAAGAGCTTTCCATCAGATGCACTGAATGTTATATTTACTTGCATGTTTCTCTTTTTCCTTTCTTCCTGTATGCACACATGCATCCCCACCCCAAATTTTAGCAGTAAAATCATACTAGATTTTAGGGGAGGATCATGGGGTAGGGGGAATCAAAAAGTCAAGAAGATGGCTGTGACTACATGATCAAAGCCCCAGCTTTTTAAAAAGTGTGCTGCAGATACAGCACACATTTTAAAAAGGTGGGGCTTCACACAGTTGCAGATGCCATTTTGACATTTTGGGTGCCACCCCCCCACCACCTTTGATGGCACTGCAATAAATTAGATTTCTCACCATCTAATAGAGTCTCTCTTCTGGCACATTAAGAATATCACACTTTGGCAGCAAGGTATGAAGAAGCTCTGGGTGCTGAATCCAAGGTTTTAGAAGGCCTTGTGTTGTGTACCTTTTGTTTTGTTTTGTTTTGTTTTAAAACAAGGGTTTACTATTCAGGTGTTATAGTAATAAATTACTACTCTTGCATATAGCCTAAAAATGAAGTGCTTAGCAGTGAATGGAAGGAAGTATATTTAAGAATCCTCTTGAGTTGCTTTGATGTACTTAGAGGTGGCTGCAACTTTGCATCCCCATCTTCCTTGTTCCTTTTTCCTTCCTTCTCAGGGTGCCTCTTTAAAGCAAAATGATACAACCCATTTTAGACCCAGATACCTTTGAAATATTAGGTTCTCCCTGAAGGAGGTTTTGAACCACCACCACGACCCCATAGGTGAATTTTGGGAGTTTACGATTGTGGTCCTTCAGCTTGATGTTTATTTTTAGAATACACCAATAGTGCAATCTATGTATGTCTACTCAGAAGGTAATCCTACAGAATTCAATTGGCCTTTCTTCTAAGTCTGTCTGTATTAGACTGCAGCAGTCAAAAATTAGGATCTTTTATAAGTTGTGTTTTGTGTCTTTTATCTCTTTCAGTGATTCTGAGATATCAAACAGATTTCAACATGAAATTCTCAGGCCACCTTCAAATACTTCTTCTCTTGGGATTCTCAATTGGTCTAGGTAAGAACCTACTTTGAGGAAGAAAGAAGGATATTGGTGGAAACAAGGGCATCTGCACAATCCAGCAGTTTTGTCCAAATGATGAAAGCAGCATTGCATCATCCAGTTGCAAGCTCCACCCCTTTTGTATGTATGTGGGACATCATGACACATATACAAAAGCAGTGGAACCTGCATCACAGTGACACAATGCTGCTTTAATAATGTCCCTTCTTGACACCCCCCACCACCATGG
Source organism: Candoia aspera (assembly GCF_035149785.1). Taxonomy (NCBI): domain Eukaryota; kingdom Metazoa; phylum Chordata; class Lepidosauria; order Squamata; family Candoiidae; genus Candoia; species Candoia aspera. Next base: position 27,426,857 of record NC_086153.1, on the reverse strand, counting down.
ATGCCTCTTGGTGGAAATCAGAGAATGTTACCCCCTCCAACCAAGATTGGGCTACATTGGAGGCCAAGCCTTTCTGGGCCTTCAAAGTAAAAGGAAAGGAAGTATCAATGTGTATAAAGAAACCAGAAGTCCAGTTCCTTTCTTCATCTTCAAACATTACATTTGTGTTATTATGACTAAAAAGCTCCTCTCTCCAAGAATCTCTGCTAGTTAAGGTATTCAGTCCATTGCACTATTCTTTCTTTTGTTTGGAAAATTTTTATTCTGTTACCCAGGGAGATGGTAGGCTCTCCTTCATTGCACATGTTCAAATGGAGGCTAGATAACCATCTGTCTGGATATGTTGAATTGGATGCCTGTACTGATCAGGGGGTTGGAGTTGATGACCTAAATGTTTGTTTTTTTTAACTTGGCAACTTTAAGATGAGTGGACTTCAACTCCCAGAATTCCCCAGTGAGCATGCTGGCTGGGAAATTCTGGGAGCTGAAGTCCACACTGTCATGGTTACTGTTCCAATGTTCCTGAAAAACATTGTAACGGGTTCCCATGCCATGCGGCTGACACGAGTTGCTGTATGGGAGGGGGCTGCTCCTGTTCCTTGTACCAGACTGTGATGCAAGGAGTGAAGAATGATCTCTGTACAATGATGGTTACTTCAAATATTCCCTTAAGGAAATTAGATAGTGGTAGCCTCACGCATTTTTGGAGAAATACACCAGTCACCTGATTCCAAATAAATCAACTGTAAGGAAAAATTACATCTCTGCCTGCTATGAAGATGTGTTAGAAAAGATAAGATCTGCTGTTGACAACAATAAGATATGGGTTTCACTAGATGAAGCCAATGATGTAAATGGAAGATATGTAGCCAGTGTTATTATTGGCACTCTGAAATGTGACAAGCCTGCTGAAGTATTTCTTCTAACATGTGAAACTCTACAAAAAGTAAATTCCACTGTTGCTATGCTCTTTGATGATTCTATGAAACTACTCTGGCCGGATGGTGCAAAAAAGGGAAATATGCTTCTCTTTGTAACAGATGCCACTCCATACATGACTAAAGCAGCCAAGGGACTTAAACTCCTTTATCCAAAAATGATTCATATCACATGCCTTGCACATAGTTTACACAGAGTGGCCAAAGAGATTTGAAACAACTATCCTGAAGAAGACAAGATAATTTTGAATGGGAAAAAAATGTTCATTAAAGCTCCACTTTGAGTACAAAAGTTCAAAGAAATTGCTCCTACTTTGGTTCTCCCTTCCCAACCTGTCGTGACACATTGGGGGACTTGGCTGGATGTGGCTATGTATTATTTCACAAATTATGCTTCCTTGCAGCAGATAGTTAAAGAATCTGACTGTTGTGAATCTTCCTCCATCAAGATTGTGCAAGATTCCTTTTCTGAAACCTTGGCTGGAAACTTAGCATATATAGGATCTAACTTCAGTGGATTATCAAGAGCAATCACCCGCCCTGAAACTGTAGGAATGGAACTTAGTGATGCACTGAACATTGTAAAACAAACTGAGAGTGATTTAAAGCAAACAAAGGGGAAAGTGGCTGAAAAAATTAGTGATAAACTGCAAAGAGTGCTGCAATCTAATCTGGGTTATTCAACACTTTGCAGAATTTTCTCCAGATGAGTTTGCTTTTTTCAAATTTGTTCCTATAACCTCTTGTGATGTTGAACGGAGTTTCTCCAGATACAAGAACATACTGGTGGACGATAGAAGGAGTTTTGAGTTTGATAACCTCAAGATGCACATGGCCATCCAATGCAATTCTGCTGTTAATGAAAACTAATCCAGGGATGACCATTTTACTCTCAAAATGTTCATTTGATCCCTTCAATACTAGCACTTCTGCACTGGAAGTGAAGAAGGATAAACCTTTTAATTTGTGTTTGTGTGTGTGTATAAGCACAGATTTTTAAAAATTGGGTGCTCATTTCAGAAAAATTGTAAAGTCATATTTTTGCTTTAAAAGTTGTATTTTTGGTTTAATTGGTCATATTTAAATGGTTTTAAGGTCATAAATGCTTGCATATTTCTAACATTTTTAGGTCATAGAAATCCTCGCCCTACTTATTAAACATTTTCTGAGGCTTCCAACAAATATGAAACACTTTTTTGTTGCATTAACCTAATTTTATGATCATAGGAAACTAATTTCACACTGTTTAAAGCAATCCTCCTTTGGTTTACCAAGACTGTACATTCAATTTTCTTATTTCATGGGTCACATAATGCAGAGGGAGGAAATGTCCATGGGGGACAGATGGAAGAGTGGCTACCAAGACAACAGTCAGATAAAAGTTAACTGAGTCCTGGGCAGGATCTGCTGTTGACAAGGAATGTAACCTGAGTAAATGTCTCAGACTAGACCCTCTGTAATTCTCATGAAGATAAAGGGAAGGAGGGGGCTTTAATCATGGTGCTGTGCCTGCCATCTTTCAGATCAAGGGTATTTATGGCAGGCGAGGTCATCAAAATCTAAAGCCCCAAATTTTTTTCTATTTCTATAGTCCATCTGACAGATGAATGTTGTACAATGTAGTTCTATCTTTCAACTGAATTAATGTTATCTATTAAAATTTACTAGTAATAAGGGAAAGCATCAGCTATCCCTCCAGACATAGATCTGCACTGCAGGTGAGGATTTGATTAAATGAAAATACAACTCAATCAATTCATAAATTTAGTAAGCCTTCAGTTTATTTAGAAACACAAGATTTGCACTGTTGGTATTAAAATATTATTGTCAATTCCTTGTTTGGCAGGACTGGAAAACTCCAACTGTGCAAGGAGTTGCTGCCCTAACTAATAAATGATGGCAGCTTTAACAGATGCAAAAGCTATACAGTGAAAAGTTCCCTGATCCTTTTTTTTTTGTTCCTCTTATGTAGGTCTCTCAGTCAAGTCTTTGGCTGACTCTTTTTGTTTATTTCGAGGAGGTAAATGTATGCAACTTCAAGAAGACTGCAATGTAGGTTATTATTTCCGTGGAAAGTGCACATTTGGTGCCTGTTGTGGAAGGTAAATACTACACTTGTGATAATGGAAATATCTTAATCTCAGTGTACTTCTGCATTTTTTCTAGTGTTCTTTGCTTTTATGCTTTGGCAGGTAGGTGGGTGGATTGGGGGGGAGGGGCATGAGGATGTTGTTGCTACCAGTGGTGCTGTTTCTGTTTCATCACACTGAGGCCTGTCTGGCTACCCACATTTCCCAAGTAAAGTAGCTCAATGGGAGGAATTCCCTCATGGAGTTTTCTCTGGATTTTCTCTCTTTAGAAGCCAGTTAGTTTAATTCACCATGAGATGATTTTACAGTCACCTAGCAATCTTATAATGAAATGGGTGTAAGAATACCATGACATGCTTCATCTGTGAAACTGATTATGTACCATCAGTGTCAACTCTTAGCGACCATTTAGATAGACTTTTCCAGGATGATCTGTCCCAAATCTGGCCCTTCAGGTCTTCCAATGGTGTACCTGTTGCTTCTGTAATTGAGTCCTTCCACTTTGTGGCTGGTTGTCTTCTCATTCTCTTTCCTTCTCAATGAAAAGCATTGCCTGCATGATACGGAACTTTGTAGGTAGAGATTGTTGTTTATTCGTTTAGTCGCTTCTGACTCTTTGTGACTTCATGGACCAGCCCACGCTAGAGCTTCCTGTCAGTCGTCAACACCCCCAGCTCCCCCAGGGATGAGTCCGTCACCTCTAGAATATCATCCATCCACCTTGCCCTTGGTCGGCCCCTCTTCCTTTTGCCTTCCACTCTCCCTAGCATCAGCATCTTCTCCAGGGTGTCCTGTCTTCTCATTGTGTGGCCAAAGTATTTCAGTTTTGCCTTGAATATCATTCCCTCAAGTGAGCAGTCTGGCTTTATTTCCTGGAGGATGGACTGGTTTGATCTTCTGGCAGTCCAAGGCACTCTCAGAATTTTCCTCCAACACCACAATTCAAAAGCATCGATCTTCCTTCTCTCAGCCTTCCTTTTGGTCCAGCTCTCACAGCCATATGTTACTACGGGGAACACCGTTCTTTAACTATGCGGACCTTTGTTGTCAGTGTGATGTCTGCTCTTGACTATTTTATCAAGATTGGTCATTGCTCGTCTCCCAAGGATTAAGTGTCTTCTGATTTCCTGACTTCAGTCAGCATCTGCAGTAATCTTCACACCTAGAAATACAAAGTCTTTCACTGCTTCTACATTTTCTCCCTCTATTTGCCAGGTATCAATCAAGCTGGTTGCCATAATCTTGGTTTTTTTGAGGTTTAGCTGCAAGCCAGCTTTTGCACTTTCTTCTTTCACCTTCATCATAAGGCTCCTCAGTTCCTCTTTGCTTTCAGCCATCAAAGTGGTGGTATCATCTGCATATCTGAGATTGTTAATGTTTCTTTCAGCGGTGAAAACTTTTCCAAAATTCACTTCTCTGAAATAATTTCTAAAGATATGTTCTGTCATCACTCTAAAACTTTGCCAGTTAAAGCAATCAAAATTTAAAATACCTTAAGATGTCCTGATTCTTAAAACAGACTGGGTTTAGCAGTTCATTTTAAATTTGAGAGAAAAGGCTGCAGAGACTACATTTTTAAATTTTTATTTATTTATTTAAATTTATTGGCTGCCCAGCTCCAGTGGATTCTGAAGTCTGAAGTCCACTAAGAAAAGGCTCAGTTATACCCTTCAGACAAAATGGAGCACAAAAACCCAGAAAGGGGGGGGGGAGGGAATAAAAACTCAGCAATGCCACATTAAAATGCCCAACCCTGTTTGTGCTGTTATATCTTTTTTTTTCTCTGGCTCCTGATTCATTTTCTTTTCCCTTATGACATACAGAGGTGTATCCTAGATTGTTTGGACCTATGCATTAAAGTAACAACTTAAATTCTTAAGTTAATTCTTCCCACTCTGCCTGCACAAGCTGACAGCTGGCTTTCTCCAGTAACAGGATGGCCCAAATGGAATAATGAAGAATGTTGGGCAGGAACAAATACTGTTGCCAGTGAGGCTCAGGGGAGGACATGGGCTGATGGAAGCTATGAATAGCCATTTCCTTTCTTTATGTTTCATTACATTTTAAAATTGTATTGTGGGCACCACTGAAATATTTGCAGGAAATGAAGATAATTGGCAATTGCAGCCTCAAAAATATTTTGCTACACTGCCCTGGTATATAACATAAATATAAAAAAGAAGAAAAGGTGGAGAGTTTCTTGCTTGCTGCCTAGGAGAGAGGGAGGAAGGGAGAGAAGGAAGGAATGAAATCTCACAAGTGACATAAAGGGTCTGGTTGGCATTTTTAAACCTGCACAGTTCTGAGTAAGAATCTGGATGTGTAGACACAAGGAGGATATTCAAGAGATAATACAGTAATTGACTGCAAGAATTTTGAAAACCGTAGCATACTGAAGAATGCCACAGATGTATTCATTCTTGTATATTTGCAGGCTGAATGAAAGAACAGACTCTTTTGAAAACTGATTCATTTGAGATGATGTGAACTGATATGAATTTCTGTCTGTAGCATTATATATGCAGATCATTTGCCATCATTGGATTGAGCAGTGTTACAGTCCACAAGTGATGAAACAAGCTGAAGAAGGAAAGAAGGCTATTGCAACCTTTGTGTGCCAAGAACTATCTGGAGTTCTCTAGATTTTGGAAGTACAGTTTGCAGAATTACAAGCCAGCATTGGAGTTGAAATCCTAAATAATATAGAGGGTGCCAGTTTGGAGTCCTTGGTGCCAGTTTAGCGAAAGGCTGAACTGCTGTTTCATTTATTTTAACTCTTTAGGTTGTCTGCTAGTTCCCAGCTTTGTCTTTCAGTTTTGTGGGCTATGTTTCAGTTGCCATATTTGATGTTTCTACAGAAATGTATTCCCATCATGTAAAGCAGTCGGAGGCAACTGTGTCCTACGAGAATGTTACAAACATAATGAGCATGATTTTGGAAAATGTACACCAAATGGATCTTGCTGCAAAAGTAAGTATGCAAAAAGAAAAACTCAGTGTTCCTTTAAAACAGAGCAGAACTTTATTATTCAAGTATCAAATTATATCGTTTCCTCTATGGACTTACTAAACTAAATCTGCTCAGGAGTATGCTTGAAGCTGGAACTGAAATGGAGTATTTTATTTATTTATTTATTAAATTTTTATCCTGCCTTTTATTATTTTTATAAATAACTCACGGCTGCGAACATACCTAATACTCCTTCCTCCTCCTATTTTCCCCACAACAACAACCCTGTGAGGTAAGTTGGGCTGAGAGAGAGTGACTGGCCTAAGGTCACCCAGCCAGCTTTCATGCCTAAGGTGGGACTAGAACTCACAGACTCCTGGTTTCTAGCCCAGCACCCTAACCACTATAACAATAAAATATCATATTCCCTTAAAACTCTAATATGAAAGAGTTTTCCTCTTGACTAGGTTTCTTGATGCTTAGGTTCTCATTTTAAGAAAATGGTTCTCTATTTGAGAAAAGTCACAAATTCTGTGAAATAGATTCTGCTGCAGTATACTTTAGAAATCCATAAATGTCCAACTTTTGCTGGTTAACTTTCATCCCAGCCCCCAATTTATGATGAGAGATATATGCGAAAAAGAGCATATAATACTGAAACCTAGACACAAAATGAATAGTTAATAACAGGGACATTTACATTTTAAAAGGCAGAGGGAAATTTATGTAACAAAGAATGATATCAAGGAAATGTATGTAAAAGATTTCCTTTAACAGGTACATGCATTCAGAGACATTGCATATGAAAATATTACTATGTTTATTTTATAGCTGAGCTGCATGTCACATTATATAGCAGCAAAACCAACACCTGAAAGACTAGCAAATTTATTATGGCATAACCTTTCATGGAGAAGAATGTATTTATTTGTTTATCAGATTTCTATACTGTTACACATACAACAGACTCACTGCATTTTGCATCACAAAAAAAGATGAATTAAAAAAACACATAAAATGCCCATGGTAGAAATAATCAATAAATCATTATCAATAAAATGTTTTATAGCAGCAAGAAACCAATGACCAATAGATGACAGATAGTACCACTCCAAGAACATCCCAGATGCCCTCTGGAAGAACTTTGCCTTAACCTGTTTCCAAAAAGCCACTGCTAAAGAGAGGCTAACTGAACCTCAAGATGGAGGCTGTTCCACAAAAAGGGTACTGCTACTAGAGAGCAGCACCTGGAGATGCTGCTTTCACCTCATGAAAATGGGGAGCCACAAGCAGTCTCTCCCTGGGCAGGGTGATTTTGGTTGCATTGTGCCAGATAAATAAAGCGTGTTCCACGATTGGCAGGTATATCATGTGACTGATTTCTACTTTATGAGTTAAATCTAGTGCCATCTAATGTATCTATTTCCATAAAAGTCACTGTGGTATTTCCCAAGAACAGTGGGAACTGCTGGAGATTCCAAATCAGTGTGAGGAAATGTGTACCTCATGCCTAGAAGCACATGAACACACAAGTACATGCACACCAACCTCCTCCCTCCAATCCTGCCATTTCGGTAGCATAAAACAAATGACCCAATGTGAAGTTCAGTTACCATTTCAGAATTAAAAATTACAATGTTTTCCACATTTCTTAAGATGTTATGAAATAAATGAAATGGGACGATTAATGTGGGTATGGTGGAAGCCTGTGTTACAAGCCTACCTTGGGCCTAAAAAAAGGAGGAGTCCTTACATCCTCCAGAAAGTTAACAAAGGGACCCAGAGATGGAGGTGGTATTGTCAGACATAAAATTACCTCAGAATTAGCCTTCAGCCTTCTCCAACTCTTGGTCTGATGCCCAAAGGCCACATAAAGTGGACATTTTGAAAGTTATAATCCTAACATACCAGGTCAGAGTTACTATTTTTATCATATTTTGAGGCCATTAAGTCCACCTGCTACTCAGTCCAACAATCCTGATTAGATCATCCCCAACAGATGATTGTCCAGCCTCCATTTGAGAAATGAAGCCGATCATTTCTCTCAGTCATTAGTTCCACTCATGCATTTCATTTCATTGTTCATGTTTTCCATTTCAGGATACCAAAATAACTTTTACTACTGAGGACTACCATTTAACTCTGAAAGAAGTAGCAGCAATCATACAATACACAGTTCTGTCACTGAAGAAGATTCAACGGAACTGCCATAAAATAAAGGCTGTGAAATAAATGCAAGAAATACATATGTGTTTTGCTGGATTCACTTATTACTTTCCTTCCTTTACCTTCTCTATTATTAATGAGGAAAGGTTATTAAGGTTAAGGGGGATTCTTAAATCTCCATGTTCACATTTGAATTGGGAACATTTTAAAATGTTGTGATTGTATCTATTTATTTTTGCATCTCAGAATAATAGAAAATACAGTTCTGTTTAATTTCTATATTTTTGCCAGTAATAAAATGCTGAGTAAATCAGTACCAGTACCATTTACTTTCAGAATCAATTGCCCAATTCCTCCCTCCCTCTACCACTAATCTAGATTTTTTTTTTAAAGCCTCATTCCTGGCCAACCCACAGTAAGAAATGTGGGAGTTCTGCAGGAATCCATTGAGCCTTTTTGTTTTTCCTAGTGGGTCCACACATAGCGTAACAATCTGATCTTCACATTCCTTGCTAATGTTAGGTCTGAATGATCATAGGAACAGTCAAGGATTTTGCCATATTATTCTAGTATCTCAGAGTTATGAAAAAAAAGTTAGATCAGTATTACATTTTTTAATACTTAAATTTTTTTTAAACAGCAACAAAATAACAACAAAACATAGCTGGTTAATAGCTCTACTAAGACCAGCTAGCATCACACCAGAACGTATGCAAGCTTTTGAACTCCCCGTAACTACAAGGCCAAGGTGATAAACTATGCAGAGGGTGATAAAGAAGCAGAACATTTATCTGAGAAAATCAGGAATTACACTGTGTAGGAATCACCGCTAACCACTACTAACTGCCTCTCAGCTTCCTGGCCAGAAACCCCCAGTTTAGGAATGAGGCATAAGTGATTAACGTGCTTGCTAAATGATGATGTTCTCAACAAGATGTGCAAATACAAATAAACAATTCAGATCACTTTACTAAAACTGAATTGTTTAACAATACATGGGAAAAATGCTTATGCTAATATTTTATGTTCTGTGCAAGATGATGCTGAGGTTCCCTTATTAGGCATAGTTATAGATAAAAGACATACAGACAGTGCATTCCTAAACCTTATTGCTTATCAATCAATCATTCAATCAATCAATCAGTCTTTCTGATCAGCAGAACTAGTTGACTCAAAGAAGATACTGGAAGATTTCACTTTCCATCCAGGTAACCTACTTCCAGTCTTTGAACTTGATATTGAACTTGGGAAATATTGTAAAGTCAAGGTGGATGGGACTGATTCTGGCACAAAGACCTTTAATGTGGCAGAACCAAATGGGTTATGTTTGTTCTCCTTTTGTTTTTGGGCCACTCACCCTTTGGTTTGTGCCTGACCTGCTCCAGTTTAGAGAGTTCTTTTCTCCTCTGTGATTCTGCAAAGGACAATTTCCGATGGTCTCAATTCAGAGTACTTAAACTGTTCAGAGATGTTGTCTGCTGCAAGAGGAAACTCTGAATGGAAGATGAGAATATTTGAAATCCCAACAAGAAGTTTTGATGCCAGCACTGAACTGGCTTGAACTACTCCAGTGACAAAATTTAAGAAATCCATTTAGCAGACTTATGGATTTTTGTTGTTGTTTATTCGTTTAGTCGCTTCCGACTCTTTTTGACGTCATGGACCAGCCCACGCCAGAGCTTCCTGTCGGTCGTCAAGACCCCCAGCTCCCCCAGGGACAAGTCCGTCACCTCTAGAATATCATCCATCCATCTTGCCCTTGGTCGGCCCCTCTTCCTTTTGCCTTCCACTCTCCCTAGAATCAGCATCTTCTCCAGGGTGTCCTGTCTTCTCATTATGTGGCCAAAGTATTTCAGTTTTGCCTTTAATATTGTTCCCTCAAGTGAGCAGTCTGGCTTAATTTTCTGGAGGATGGACTGGTTTGATCTTCTGGCAGTCCAAGGCACTCTCAGAATTTTCCTCCAATACCACAGTTCAAAAGCATCTATCTTCCTTCTCTCAGCCTTCCTTATGGTCCAGCTCTCGCAGCCATATGTTACTACGGGGAACACCATTGCTTTAACTATGCGGACCTTTGTTGTCAGTGTGATGTCTCTGCTCTTAACTGTTTTATCAAGATTGGTCATTGCTCGTCTCCCAAGGATTAAGCGTCTTCTGATTTCCTGACTGCAGTCAGCATCTGCAGTAATCTTCGCACCTAGAAATACAAAGTCTTTCACTGCCTCTATGTTTTCTCCCTCTATTTGCCAGTTATCAATCAAGCTGGTTGCCATAATCTTGGTTTTTTTGAGGTTTAGCTGCAAGCCAGCTTTTGCACTTTCTTCTTTCACCTTCATCATAAGGCTCCTCAGTTCCTCTTCGCTTTCAGCCATCAAAGTGGTATCATCTGCATATCTGAGATTGTTAATGTTTCTTCCAGCGATTTTAACTCCAGCCTTGGATTCCTCAAGCCCAGCATGTCGCATGATGTGTTCTGCGTACAAGTTGAATAGGTAGGGTGAGAGTATACAGCCCTGCCGTACTCCTTTCCCAATCTTAAACCAGTCCGTTGTTCCGTGGTCTGTTCTTACTGTTGCTACTTGATCGTTATACAGATTCTTCAGGAGGCATATAAGATGACTTGGTATCCCCATACCACTAAGAACTTGCCACAATTTGTTATGGTCCACACAGTCAAAGGCTTTAGAATAGTCAATAAAACAGAAATAGATGTTTTTCTGAAACTCCCTGGCTTTTTCCATTATCCAGCGGATATTGGCAATTTGGTCCCGAGTTCCTCTGCCTTTTCTAAACCCAGCTTGTACATCTGGCAATTCTCGCTCCATGAACTGCTGAAGTCTACCTTGCAGGATCTTGAGCATTACCTTACTGGCATGTGAAATGAGTGCCACTGTTCGATAGTTTGAACATTCTTTAGTGTTTCCCTTTTTTGGTATGGGGATATAAGTTGATTTTTTCCAACCTGATGGCCATTCTTGTCTTTTCCAAATTTGCTGGCATATAGCATGCATTACCTTGACAGCATCATCTTGCAAGATTTTGAACAGTTCAGCTGGGATGCTGTTGTCTCCTGCTGCCTTGTTATTAGCAATGCTTCTTAAGGCCCACTCAACCTCACTCTTCAGGATGTCTGGCTCTAGCTCACTGACCACACCGTCAAAGCTATCCCCGATATTGTTATCCTTCCTATACAGGTCTTCTGTATATTCTTGCCACCTTTTCTTGATCTCTTCTTCTTCTGTTAGGTCCCTGCCATCTTTGTTTTTGATCATACCCATTTTGGCCTGGAATTTACCTCCAATGTTTCTAATTTTCTGGAAGAGGTCTCTTGTCCTTCCTATTCTATTGTCTTCTTCCACTTCTGCCCGTTGCTTGTTTAAAAATAATTCCTTATCTCTTCTGGCTAACCTCTGGAATTTTGCATTTAATTGGGCATATCTCCCCCTATCACTGTTGCCTTTTGCTTTCCTTCTTTCTTGGGCTACTTCTAGTGTCTTAGCAGACAGCCATTTTGCCTTCTTGGTTTACTCTTTCTTTGGGATGTATTTTCTTGCCGCCTCCTGAACAATGTTGCAAACTTCTGTCCATAGTTCTTCCGGGACCCTATCTACTAAGTCCAGTCCCTTAAATCGATTCTTTACCTCCACTGCATATTCCTCAGGGATATTAGTGAGCTCATATCTAGCTGATCTGTGGGTCTTCCCTAATCTCTTTAGTCTGATCCTAAATTGTGCAAGAAGACGTTCGTGATCTGAATTACAGTCAGCTCCAGGTCTTGTTTTTACCGACTGTACAGATGTCTGCCACCTTTGGCTGCAAAGGATGTAGTCAATCTGATTTCAGTGTTGTCCATCTGGTGAAGTCCATGTATAAAATTGTCTCTTAGGTTTTTGGAAAAGAGTGTTTGTTATGCAGAGTGAGTTGTCTTGGCAAAATTCTATCAGCCTATGTCCTGCTTCGTTTTGTTCTCCCAGGCCATACTTACCTGTAATTCCAGGTGTCATTTGACTGCCCACCTTAGCATTCCAGTCTCCTGTGATGAAAATAACATCCCTTTTAGGCGTGTTGTCCAGTAGGTGCTGCAGATCCTCACAGAACTGCTCTACTTCAGCTTCTTCAGCATCTGTGGTTGGGGCGTATATTTGGATCACTGTGATGTTAGATGGCTTGCCCTGAATTCGAATTGAGATCATTCTATTGTTTTTTGGATTGTATCCAAGCACTGCTTTAGCCACTTTACTATTAATTATGAAGGCTACTCCATTTCTTCTGTGGTCCTCTTGTCCACAGTAGTAGATCTGGTGGTCATCTGATGTGAAGTGGCCCATTCCAGTCCAGTTTAGTCCACTGACGCCCAAAATGTCTATCTTTAATCTTGACAACTCACCAATAACCACATCCAATTTGCCCTGGCTCATAGATCTTACATTCCAGGTTCCAACAGTGTGTTGATCCTTAGAACATCGGATTTGCCGTTCACCACCAGCACCATCAGCCGCTAGCCATCCTTTCGGCTTTGAGCTAGCTGCGTCATCACGTCTGGGGCTAGTGGAACTCATCCTCTGTTCCTCCCCAGTAGCATTTTGACCATCTTCCGACCTGGGAGTCTCATCTTCCGATGGTCTACCGACATACCTCTGGTTGTACTGATCCATTTAGTTTTCACGGCAAGAATACTGGGGTGGGTTGCCATTACCTTCCCCAGGGATCTCATTTAGTCTGACCTCTCTGTCATGACCTTCCCGTCTTGGGTGGCCCTTCACGGTTTAGCTCATGGCATCATTGAGGTGCTCAAGCTCCAGCACCACGACAAGGTAACGATCCTTTGCTGAAGTGACTATGTTCAGTTTCATGCAAAAAGTTAATGAATGGCTTCCAGTCTTTCTTAAATTTTATCAGTTTTTTCTTTCATAATAGCCATCAGTTTTGCAATTCCTGCTAATTCCGAAAGCTTAACCAACCATTCCTCAACTGTGGGTAATGCCTGGTCTTTCCAATGTGGGGCCAAAAGTAGTCTCGCAGCCATTGTCATATAAAGAAGTAAAGTACCATGTTCTTTTCTAGGCATATGTCTATCATCCCCAATAAGAAAATTTCTGGTCTCAATTGAATGTCTATTTTCAAAATCTTTCAAATAGCTTTGTATATGTCCATCCAGTATTCTTTAACTTTTTTACAAGCCCACCAAAGGTGGTAAAACGTTCCTTCATGTCTTTTACATTTCCAGCAGATGTTCGATACTCCTTTATACATTTTAGAAAGTTTATCCAGTGTCAAGTGCCATCTATACATCATCTCATAGAAATTTTCTTTAAGGTTATAACATTGTAAATTTGAGACTCTTTAACCACATATTGTATCATTGTTCAATATGGATGTTATATTGAATTTTTTTTTTTGCCCATTCTACCATACAGTCTTTTACTAGTTCCTCTTCCATTTCCAATGTTAACAATAATTTGTACGTTTTAGTTATAAGATGATCATTGTTTGAACATAATTCTGTTTCAAATATACTTTTATCTCTTTCAAATTCATATAATTTCTTATCAGTTTGAAATCTTTCTGTTAGTTGCATATATAGAAACCAACGGCACTTGAAACCTTGTGCAGTCAAATCTTCTCTAGTTTTCAATTTAATGTCCCCTTGATGATATTCCAACAAATCCTTATTTCTTACCCAATTATAGTTACCCATCATCTCTTTTCTGTGAAAGGCTTCTTGTGGAGATACCCACAGAAGTAGCTTGGGACATATTCCAGGTTTATAATTATTCCAAATTCTTAGTATGGCAGCCGAATGTAGTGATTTCTAAAGTCCGCACTGGCCTTCACCTTAGTATTGTTAGTATTTGTTTTTTCTGCTTTTGGCTGTAGAGGAATTAAGTTACTATGGTAACAAATCACTCTGGCAGGGTGAGAAGGTCAGACTTAAATATCCTCAGGTTGGGGTGTGAAAAGAATGACCATATAAGGAAAAGCTACTGTTTGGGAAATTGCCTGGAGGAGAGCTTGCCTGGACTTGTTTCAGTTTCCTTTTACATAGCCTCTCCTTCCAGTCCTACTCAGAGTGCATGTGCGTGTGTCTGAGCTTGTAAATATGAGCTTGTAAAGCTTTTGTGCCTATCCCGGACATCTGGATATGAAACTGTTTATGTTTTTCTGCTTTCTGTAAATACATTTATTTTTATAGAAATGCCTGGTGTGTGTTTTTTCTGATCTCTCGGGCCAAACGCTTTCCAGCAAACTCTAACAATTATAACACAAATAGGCATGCCACCTAAATTTCAAGTCATGACTTTCTAAATTTAAAAATCTTATATCCCTTAGCGTTAGCCATTCTTTTGCCCAAAGTAAACAAAATGTTGAAAAATAAAATTGTAAGTTCAGTAGAGCTAAACCTCCTCTCTCTTTTGCATCACACAAAATTTTATTCTTCACTCTAGGTTTTTTCCTTGCCAAATACATTTTGATATTTCCTGCTGCCATTGTTTAAATGGTAAGTTAGTACCAGAATGGTCTGAAATAAAAATAGCATTCTTGGTAAGATATTCATTTTTACCACAGCAATTCTCCCCAGTAGAGATAAATGTAATTTTTCCCATCTAACAAAATCTTTTTTCACTTCATTCCATATTTTTACATAATTATTTTGATACAACATGCAGTTCGTATTTGTTAAGGTAATACCTATATATTTCACTTTTTTATCTATCTTAAATCCAGTTTTAGTCATCAGTTCTGCATCCACATATTTTTGTTAGCTTTTTTGTTTTATGTTTATTAATTCTGAAACCCACCAATGAACCAAATTCCTTTAATTTGTTCATCAAAATCTCCACCCCTTTCAATGGTTCTTGTATTGTCAATACCACATCATTGGCAAATGCTTGTAATTTATATGTCTCAATTTTTATCTTCATCCCTTTTATCCCATCCTCTATTCTTACATCCCTATTCAAAACTTCCAAAACCAATATAAATAGGAGTGGAGACAAAGGGCATCCTTGTCTCATTTCTTTCTGAATGTCACATGGTGGTGTTAAGTCACCATTCACTATAATTCTTGCTTTTTGTGGTATGTATATTAACCCTGCTCATTTTGTAAAATAATCCCCAAATTCCATAATTTCTAAAACTTTAAATAGGAAGGACCAATTAAGATTATCAAATGCTTTTTCCGCATCTAAGAAAATTAATGCAGCCTGTTTTTCATTATGCTGTTGTAAATATTCGATGATATTAAAAACTGTTCTCAAATTATATTTCATCTGTCTTTTAGGTAAAAACCCACTTTGGTCTGGATGAATAAAATCCTGTAAAACTGTTTTCAATCTGTTGGCTGAGACAGTTGTAAATATTTTATAATCACTATTCAATAGTGATATTGGTCTGTAATTTTTAGTCAAACTTAAGTCTTGGCCATCTTTAGGGATTAATGTGATATGACTCTGGCATCTACCCACCTTTTAAAATATAGTGCATTGTGATAAGGAGTTTTTTGTACATATCCTTTGTAAAGGAAATCAGAAGCTGCTTTGTTAAATGTCTACATATGTTTGTATTTCTTCTTCTGTCTCTGTTCTGCGCTTCTATTCTTTCTATTTTTTACTTTCACTGTAATTTCTTTTCTTTTTTTAATTTCTTTTTAATTTATCCATTACAAAAATAAAAGGATACAACAAGAAATCACTCACCTGTCATAGGCTAAAGTGCAGTTGGTTATTTTATCAGTCAGCAACTCATGTGAACACAACTATGTAGCTTTTTTGTGGGAAGAAACTTGTCCATACTTTTCCTATGAGCTGATTCTTTCTTTCACTTATTACCAATAAATCAAAGACACTAATATACTCACTACAGTTCTGAACATGAAGGTTTAATGTTAAATGCAGTGCCAAAGCTTAGCATTAAGTCACAAAATTGATATTAGACATCAGCATTCAAAATGTGGCTGTTGATAACTAGAATGAAATTAAGATATCGATCAACTGCAATTCACCTATCCAATACTGAGTTTTGATGCCTATTTACTATCAGATGTTAGATGATATTAATTCCTGTAACAGTCATATCAGTTGCTGACTCTGCTATGCCTGATGGTATCCAATACTGAATGCAACTGAATTGCTACTTCAAAATCTTTGGCTGGGAGATAGTGATGCTAAATTTAATTATCCATCAAATTGTTCTAGTAGGAGAATATTCAAGCACAAAATCACCATTAAGTTGGAGAGATGTTCAGTTATTGACATTTTAGCTCTAATGCATTTGTGCCTAATCCTAGAAGTCATGTTAGCAGAGTAACCTTTTTCTTTTGGAAGGAGAGACATGAGCACCTACAAATATGAAGATCCATGAGAATATTTACAGGCAATCTTGATGCATGATAGCTCTCATTCAAACAGAGAAGACATACTGTAAAAATAGATCTATACATTTATGTCCATTAGGGAACCTCTGCTCAGACAATGCAGTGTCAAAATTTGCAACATTTTGAAAGTCCAGTCTTACATTTTCCAATTTTATATTGATAAGGCCAGGTACAAAAGAATCCTAAGCATTCCCCACCAGCCTTAGCACATTCAGCAGGAGTCCGAATGCGTTCAGGGAATCCTGGAGAAAAGAAAAGAAATTAGGTGCAGTCCTGGGAAATCCCAATAAGACATTAAAATAATTATCTCATATGATATCATATAGAAAGAATCCATCTGGGTTTCTTCAAAGACTATTTTGTCTATTATTCTTTTTTCAGTCCTGGCTATATAGAACTTTTGGATGTAAAATTACATACAAACTGGATGTAAAATTAGTTATTTTATCACAAATGGTATATGTATATATTGTCTCTGCATGTCACAGTTGCCCTTCTCGGTCCTTGGTTAATGTAAATATCCATTCACAAATTCCATTTTTAATCTGATCTAAGTGTCCCCTAATTCTAATTCTTGCAAATAGAATTATGGAGTCTGTAAGTATTCCAATCCACTCACTGTTTCATGAGCATCTTACCCGGATCAAGCAGAAAAATCATCAACAAGAGAAGAGCTAAGTGATGGCTGATGGTCTTCATAGGTAGAAATCCGGTGCAAATTCTGTGATAACTAAAAGTATGGAGTTGATTTAACCTGTGCTCCACTGGTGGTGTCACTGAGAGCACTCTTTTAATTAATACATATTTTTTTAAAAAAAACCACAACCAAAACTTAATTGTGACTGGTTGATACTCTTAATTTCTTTATTGTTAATAGATCTTGGGATGTAATCTTGGATACATTCCTGGGAATAACTCAGATTAACTAATGCTTAGGTATAAATTGGGATGAGTAGGATTTAAATTGTCTATAGAGATAAGAAGGATTTGAATGCAAACTTATCAAAATCACATTACTCAAATCAGTATACAAACTAAAATGTAACTTACCTAAAAATCTATAAATTTTGTAATGGAGTTAATTGATCTTAAAATAAACACTAACATTAATATGTTAGAGGAAAGTATACAATTATTTTATATTAGTGGAAATAATACCGTTTTTCACCTGAGGGGGACAAAATTTGTGGGAAAATGATTCCATTATGTGGATGAAGTATACCAAATCTATAGAAATACTGTACATGCAGATATATCGAGATACATTTGTTTAAAATATAATCTTTTTTTAAAAAGACAAATGCTCTTTTTTCTAGTTTGCATCATATGGGATAACATTTTTAACATTTAAAAATATTGAAATTGAATAAATAAATAAATAAATAAATTTTAAGAACTGCTATGATAAAAAACTGGCAAATTTTGAACACAGTTTGAAGAGATACTGTATGAAGAGGGAAGAGTGGTCATAAAAAAGGATAATGCTTTTTCCAGACTGTGGGTGGAGCTGGTTCTTAGGATTGAGGCAGAAAAGATTAATTTACTAGCCTTTTCCATAAAAAGAAAAAGAATATTAAAACAGCTAACACAGTGCCCAGAACATCATCCATCAACTGCTCAAGATGAGGTCCTGGTCAACAATATAATATAAAACTTTAAAAAGCCTTTAGCTGTCAAGATTTCTCCAGACCTCCAGGCTACATTTGGGGTGGATCAGTGGTAATCTGGTCACAAAAGTCCCTCTGATCTTAGGGCAGACTTGACAGACTTGTCACTAAATCCAATACTCTTGCTCCAGTTCCTTCTTGCTGTGGGATTTTATATAAAACTTTATTTTCTATTTTGGAGTGGCTGTTGGGATACCTCTTGTTTTTGCACACTAGATCGCTGAGTAAACAAATCAGGACTGGAATTTCATGGAAGCCCAATGTGAAAATTCAATTCATCTGTTCTGTCACAGGTAAATAACAATCCATCCTGAATTATCTTACTCTGCTTCAGTCATTCTCTTTGGCCAAATGTGATATACCCCTGTACAAAAGTGGCCATTAACTAAGTTATTTACCAAAAATGTGGGAAGCCTCAATTGCTTCAACTTAGTTTCCTTCTTCTGCTCTTCCTCAGTCTTTTAATCACCCTGTGATTCTATATTCCTCTTTCATCGAACTATTTATAGTGAGTTAATCTTTCATTTTGGCAGCCTGTCTGGATAGCTACCTTACAACAGAGCAGGGGATGTGATGCTCAACTGAGTCATCTCAGATTTCTTACACTATGATTTTAAATCTTTTTAGCATATCAGATTTAAGTACACCAAGTCCTTGCTTTCTTATCTTCCCACCCACAACTGTTTTAAAAGTAAAACAGCTTCTAACATTTGGGGCCACCTTCTGTACTTGCTATATTTTGCTTTTGGGTCAGGATTAAATTTCCATGTCTTTCCTTTTGAAGTCTCAGCATCTGTTCTGTCTCCCTGTCATGATCACTGCCAAAACTGGTTATCTCAAAGTTAAAACACCATACAGTACCAGAAAACACTGTCTCCTCCATTAAAATCTTGAACTTCGATAAAACGTTTGGACTTCCACCAAACAGGAAGGAGTATGGAGCAGAATTCTAATAATACAAAAAGGGGAGGGAGAGATAAGCCTTCAATTTTATACAAGGTACCTATGTGGCAAGAGAGTTCATTGTTAGAAGAATACATTTTTAGCCACCAGATAAGATAGCTTTGTTCTTTCTCTTTGCTAAACAGATTTCTTAAATAAAACAAAAAATTCCCTTCTCACCCCTATGGGTGGTATGTGTCTTCCTCAACCTTGGGTCCTCTACCAGAGGCCTGGGAGTTTGAGGGTTCTGCGCAGTTTCTTAGCTGTTCCTAGCACTGCACTCTTCTGGACAGAGAGCTCTAATGTTGCTCCTGGGATCTGTTGGAGCCACTCTCCCAGCTTAGGAGTCACAGCCCCAAGTGGTCCTACCACCATTAGGACCGCTTTGGCCTTCACTTTCCACATCCTCTCTAGTTCTTCCTTTAGGCCCTGGTACTTCTCCAGCTTCTCATACTCCTTCTTCCTGATGTTGCTATCACTAGGCACCGCTACATTTGTCACCACCGCTGACTTCTGGTCCTTGTCTATTACCATGATGTCCAGTTGATTGGCCAGTACCTGCCTGTCTGTCTGGATCTGGAAGTCCCACAGCATCTTAGACCTGTCATTCTCCACAACCTTCTGTGGGATCTCCCATCTGGACTTGGGAGAGTCTAGCGCATATGCTGTGCAGATGTTCCTGTACACAGTGCCAGCTACTCGGTTGTGCCATTCAGTGTATGCTGTTATTGCCTGCATCTTATACCCTGCCACTATGTGTTGGACTGTCTCTGAGGCAGTCTGCACCTCAGGTACTGTCTGGTGTGGTAGACCCCTGTTTCTATGGATCTGGTGCTTAGGGCCTGTTCTTGTGCTGTCAGTGCCTCAGTGCTATCTTGTAGTCCATACATATTTAGCCAGCAGATGAGATAGCTTTGTTCATTCTCTTTGCTAAACAGATTTCATTATACACACACACACACAGAGAGAGTATATATTTCTCTTGTCTCATCCATGTATGGTTTGTTCCAGTAGCCCACGTATTGTCAGATTTCCTGGTTCCCCAACATCTGGCATGGACCTTGTTAATCTGGGTGGTGTCTGAGCCAGCATGACTCTCTTAGTTTGTGTCACTCTCATATCTGAGGTAGGCAGATGATTTGAACCCTGGTCTCCTGCATCATAGGGCAGCGCTCTAACCACTACACTATCCAGCCACTCCAATTTTATTAAAAATTTTAAGTAAAAGACAACTGTAAAGAAAAAATAGGAAGAAAAAAGAGAAAGAAATAGAAGAAAGAAGAAAAAGAAAGTGCGAAAAGCAAAGCAGAATAAGAAAGAAAAATAAAGAAACAAGAAAAAATTACATGACTTCCGACCTTCTTTTCAACAGTTATAAACAAACTTATTATCCTCCCTTCCTTCTGCTATTACAGAAATCTATTCAGCCCCTTATTTAGTCCTTTTTCAATCATCAAAACCATAAATAATCACTTCCCTTTTTTCCATTTTCAGCAAAACGTCCATAAAAGGTTTCCAGTCTTTTATAAATTTTTTGTTGTTTTATCCCAGATCAAACAGGTCAGATTTGCTATTTCTGCCAGTTCTGCCATCTTTACAATCCATTCCTCCATTGTGGGAATGTCAGTGTTCCTCCAATGTTGTGCATATAATCTTGCTGCAGTTACCATATACCCCAGTCTTCCATGGGTCTTTTCTAATTGGCTATCCATAAGTCCTTCAGCAAAGGATCGTTACAAAGGAGACGTTGTTGTTGTTGTTTATTCGTTTAGTCGCTTCCGACTCTTCGTGACTTCATGGATCAGCACACGCCAGAGCTTCCTGTCAGTCGTCAACACCCCCGGCTCCCCCAGGGATGAATCCATCACCTCTAGAATATCATCCATCCATCTTGCCCTTGGTCGGCCCCTCTTCCTTTTGCCCTCCACTCTCCCTAGCATCAGCACCTTCTCCAGGGTGTCCTGTCTTCTCATTATGTGGCCAAAGTATTTCAGTTTTGCCTTTAATATCATTCCCTCAAGTGAGCAGTCTGGCTTGATTTCCTGGAGTATGGACTGGTTTGATCTCCTTGCAGTCCAAGGCACTCTCAGAATTTTCCTCCAATACCACAGTTCCAAAGCATCGATCTTCCTTCTCTCAGCCTTCCTTATGGTCCAGCTCTCACAGCCATATGTTACTACAGGGAACACCATTGCTTTAACTATGCAGACCTTTGTTGTCAGTGTGATGTCTCTGCTCTTGACTATTTTATCGAGATTGGTCATTGCTCGTCTCCCAAGGATTAAGCGTCTTCTGATTTCCTGACTGCAGTCAGCATCTGCAGTAATCTTTGCACCTAGGAATACAAAGTCTTTCACTGCTTCTACATTTTCTCCCTCTATTTGCCAGTTATCAATCAAGCTGGTTGCCATAATCTTGGTTTTTTTGAGGTTTAGCTGCAAGCCAGCTTTTGCACTTTCTTCTTTCACCTTCATCATAAGGCTCCTCAGTTCCTCTTCGCTTTCAGCCATCAAAGTGGTATCATCTGCATATCTGAGATTGTTAATGTTTCTTCCAGAGATTTTAACTCCAGCCTTGGATTCCTCAAGCCCAGCTTGCCGCATGATGTGTTCTGCGTACAAGTTGAATAGGTAGGGTGAGAGTATACAGCCCTGCCGTACTCCTTTCCCAATCTTAAACCAGTCCGTTGTTCCGTGGTCTGTTCTTACTGTTGCTACTTGGTCGTTATACAGATTCTTCAGGAGGCATATAAGATGACTTGGTATCCCCATACCACTAAGAACTTGCCACAATTTGTTATGGTCCACACAGTCAAAGGCTTTAGAATAGTCAATAAAACAGAAATAGATGTTTTTCTGAAACTCCCTGGCTTTTTTCCATTATCCAGCGGATATTGGCAATTTGGTCCCGAGTTCCTCTGCCTTTTCTAAACCCAGCTTGTACATCTGGCAATTCTCGCTCCATGAACTGCTGAAGTCTACCTTGCAGGATCTTGAGCATTACCTTACTGGCATGTGAAATGAGTGCCTCTGTTCGATAGTTTGAACATTCTTTAGTGTTCCCCTTTTTTGGTATGGCGATAGAAGTTGATTTTTTCCAACCTGATGGCCATTCTTGTCTTTTCCAAATTTGCTGGCATATAGCATGCATTACCTTGAGAGCATCATCTTGCAAGATTTTGAACAGTTCAGCTGGGATTGTTGATGTTTTCCTACTAATGATTAAGACTGCTATTGTACTGAATCATTTTGGGCAGGTGAAGAGGTTATATTTGATTGTCTCCTTTCACGTGCTTGATGGCAATCGCCTGGGGGGAGGAACCTGCCCGGACTTGTTTCACTTCCTTTTTTTCTCTGTGCTGGCATGTAGTCAGCCAGGCTTGCTCTCAATGAGAGCTAAGTCCTTTAAATATGTTTTGCTTTCGGTTTGCTTTCTGTAAATAAATTATTTTTATAGAAATGCTTGGTGTGTGACTTTTCTGATCTCTCCTGGGCTAAAGGCTTTCCCAGCAACCTACCAACAGGTTATGTGCCCAGTGAGCAGCCCAGTAAGCCCAGTAAAACCCAGAGAGAAAAGAGAGATCAGCTCCATACCTCATGCACAATTTAAAGGCAGGTAGCAAAGACCTGTGAAGATTTTCTTTGGAGCCGCCTGGAGATTTTCCAGCAACTGCTGGTCTACAGGACAAAGAAGCTAGCTGAGGTGACTTGCAAAAGAAGGAAGAAGCCATGGCTACCTCCAGCCCTCAGCGATGCCTCTGGAGCACCTATCAGAGACCAACTATTTGAACTGGGCCCTGAAGATGGAGATGTATCTTCGCAGAGAGAATCTTTGGCTGCCAATTGGTGAGCAAACCCCCCAAAATCCCAGTGTTGAATGGCTGAGACAGGATGAGCGGGCTAGAGCCACCATTATCCTGGGAGTTGAGGACAATCAGCTAGTCCACGTGCGAGGCATGCAGTCTGCAAAGCAACTTTGGGACGCTTTGAGAGACTTATATGTAAAGGCAACAGCAGGGAGTAAAGTTACCCTGACGAAAAAGCTGTACAGAGCCTACCTTGCAGAAGGAGATAGCCTTCCTGAGCACCTGCATTATATTCAGCAGCTGTTTGTTGAGTTGCAGGAGAGAGGAATGGAATTTACACCTCTCACAAAATTATATATCCTCCTGTCCTCACTAAATGCAACATGGGACACACTGATTTGTACCCTGGAGGCTATGACTGAAGCAGACCTCACCCCATCGTATGTTACACAGCGCTTACTCGCTGAATGGGAGAAGAGAGAGGAAAGATCTCCCCCATCTCTTCTGGAAAGCTGCAATACCAGAAAATGAGGGAAAAGAAGGGAAAGGAACCTGAGGCCACAGTGCTAGCCAGCCAGCGATGCTTCACTTGTGGTTCAGCTGGACATTTGCAAAGAGACTGTGCCATGAGACCCAAGACTAGAAAGACAGAGAAGAAGAGCACAAGGGCAACACAGGAGAAGGCTCTTCAGACAACCCAAATTGCACAGGTTGCTGAGAAGGGTAATTCTGATGTATGGGTGTTAGATTCTGGGGCCAATTGTCATTTATGTAATTGTAAAAGCTCTTTTGTGTCACTGTCTAAAACTGAAAGACAAAGTGTATCTTTGGCTGATGGTCTGTGACCAAAATTATGGGACAAGGTGACTTGTATTTATCCTGCTTAGGAGAAACTGTAAAAGGTGTGTTGTATGTGCCAAATTTACAATCAAACCTTTTATCTGTGGCACAATTGGCTGCAACAGGGTATATCATAACATTTAAGAAAAATGGTTGTGAGATATGAAAAAATGGGAAATTGTGTGCTACTGGTATGTTAAAAGACTCCTTGTACATTGTGCAAAATGCAAGGAAGCCAAGCTGCAAGGCTGCAGTTGGCAACACGCCATATCATGACCAATGTGTACACCTGATGCACAGGAGATTTGGTCATGCTAATTTCAAGTATATAGCACAAATGCCACAGCTGTGTGCTGACCTAAAGATAAAACCCTGTGACAAATACTTAGATTGTGTAGTTTGCAAAGAATGCAAAACACTAAAAGCTCCTGTGAGTAAGCACAGTGGCAGAGTTACAACTAGACCTTTGGAAATTGTACACTCTGACATTATTGGTCCTTTTGCTCCAAGTCTTGGACAAGCAAGGTATGCAATGACCATCATTGATGATTTCTCAAGATACACATTTATCTACATCTTAAAACATAAAGATGAGGCATTTGAGAAATTTAAAAGTTTTGTGACATGGGCAAATGGAAAATTCCCTAGGCCTGTATCTGCACTCCAATGTGATAGAGGAGGAGAATACCTTTTTCACAAATTCAGAAGGTTCCTAGTGGAAAAGGGGATAGAACGAATTCTTTCTAACCCTTACACCCCTCAGCAAAATGGTGTTGCTGAAAGAAAGGGCAGAACCTTGCAAAATGCGATGGAATGCATGCTAAAAGATTCATATTTATCGTTTAAGTATTGGGGAGAGGCCATATCTACTGCTTGTTATGTACAAAACAGATTGTATAACTCTGTGATTCAGGACACTCCATTCCATTTGTTTTATGGTGTGAAACCAAAGGTAAACCATCTTAGAGTGTTTGGTAGCACTGCATGGGTTCATATTCCAAAACAACAGAGAAGGAAAGGAGGCCCCACAACAAAGAAAGCCATCTTTGTTGGCTATGAACAAAGCCAAAGTAGCTACAGGTTCATAATGGGAGAGAAATTAATAATTAGCAAAAGCGCTTCTTTTGCTGAACAAAACTGGGGGAGATTAAATTCTAGCTCTCCAGTTGATCTGACCACCACAAGAGAACAGCAAGGACTTGCTGATGGTGATCTTTTGCCTGATGAGGACATTAAACCAGAAAAGCAAACTGAAGAGCTGTCTGATGAGACAGATGCTTCTCAGGAAAGTGATAGGAGTCAAAATTTAAGCCCTGTATTACCTCGCAGATCTCAGAGAAGTAATAAAGGCATTCCTCCATCACGTTTTCAGGCTGAAACAGTAAAGGCTTTTCACATATTCACAGAACCTGAGTCTTTAGAACAAGTGAATGCTTTACCACCTGAGATTGCACAAAATTGGCATTCTGCCATGCAACAGGAATTAGCATCCTTGAAAGAAAATAAAACATAGAAACTGGTAAATCTACCTCCCAATGAACGCTGTCTGGGTTGTAGGTGGGTTTTCAAACTGAAAAGGGATGCTGATGGCAAAATCCAAAAATATAAAGCAAGGTTGGTTGCAAAAGGGTTCACTCAAAGGAAAGATTTAGACTTTGACAAGACTTTTGCACCAGTTACTAAAGGTGAATCAATTAGATTACTGTTAAAAGTTGCTGCACTGAAAGGAATGTCAGTTAACCACTATGACATTCAAACTGCATTTCTCTATGGTGATTTAGACCACAGATTATCCATGCAGCAACCCCCTGGCTATGAAAAAGGGGAGAATCTAGTCTGTGAACTGCAGAAGTCAATCTATGGGTTAAAACAAGCTGCTAGATCCTGGAACCAAAAAGTAGATGAAAAACTGCAGAGTTTTGGTTTTGAAAAAGGAAAAGCAGATCCATGTGTATATATGAAGAAAGACAAACAAGGGTTTATGTATCTGTGCATTTATGTTGATGATTTGCTGCTGTTCACATCAACAGAAAAACAAAGGCTTGATTTTGAAGCCTGCATGAAAAGCCATTTCATATTAAAAAGCCTTGGAACTATAACAACCTAGGCTTGGAAAAACACAGGAAGAAGGATGGTAGCTTTCTGTTAAACCAAAGGGGAGATAATGGTAAAATAATGTGAATGGAAAGACATACAGAGTTGTCAAAGAAGATTGGTTTGCATCTTAATCTATAGCATAAAAAGGGGAGTGTTGATGTTTTCCTACTAACGATTAAGACTGCTATTGTACCGAATCATTGGGTGAAGAGGTTATATTTGATTGTCTCCTTTCACATGCTTGATGGCAATCGCCTGGGGGGAGGAACCTGCCTGGACTTGTTTCACTTCCTCTTTTTCTCTGTGCCGGCATGTAGTCAGCCAGGCTTGCTCTCAATGAGAGCTAAGTCCTTTAAATATGTTTTGCTTTTGGTTTGCTTTCTGTAAATAAATTATTTTTATAGAAATGCTTGGTGTGTGACTTTTCTGATCTCTCCTGGGCTAAAGGCTTTCCCAGCAACCTGCCAACAGGGATGCCGTCATCTCCTGCTGCCTTGTTATTAGCAATGCTTCTTAAGGCCCACTCAACCTCACTCTTCAGGATGTCTGGCTCTAGCTCACTGACCACACCGTCAAAGCTATCCCCGATATTGTTATCCTTCCTATACAGGTCTTCTGTATATTCTTGCCACCTTTTCTTGATCTCTTCTTCTTCTGTTAGGTCCCTGCCATCTTTGTTTTTGATCATACCCATTTTGGCCTGGAATTTACCTCCAATGTTTCTAATTTTCTGGAAGAGGTCTCTTGTCCTTCCTATTCTATTGTCTTCTTCCACTTCCGCGCATTGCTTGTGTAAAAATAATTCCTTATCTCTTCTGGCTAACCTCTGGAATTTTGCATTTAATTGGGCATATCTCCCCCTATCACTGTTGCCTTTTGCTTTCCTTCTTTCTTGGGCTACTTCTAGTGTCTTAGCAGACAGCCATTTTGCCTTCTTGGTTTACTCTTTCTTTGGGATGTATTTTCTTGCCGCCTCCTGAACAATGTTGCGAACTTCTGTCCATAGTTCTTCCGGGACCCTATCTACTAAGTCCAGTCCCTTCAATCGATTCTTTACCTCCACTGCATATTCCTCAGGGATATTAGTGAGCTCATATCTAGCTGATCTGTGGGTTTTCCCTAATCTCTTTAGTCTGATCCTAAATTGTGCAAGAAGAAGTTCGTGATCTGAATTACAGTCAGCTCCAGGTCTTGTTTTTACCGACTGTACAGATGTCTGCCACCTTTGGCTGCAAAGGATGTAGTCAATCTGATTTCAGTGTTGTCCATCTGGTGAAGTCCATGTATAAAACTGTCTCTTAGGTTGTTGGAAAAGAGTGTTTGTTATGCAGAGTGAGTTGTCTTGGCAAAATTCTATCAGCCTATGTCCTGCTTCGTTTTGTTCTCCAGGCCATACTTACCTGTAATTCCAGGTGTCATTTGACTGCCCACCTTAGCATTCCAGTCTCCTGTGATGAAAATAACATCCCTTTTAGGCGTGTTGTCCAGTAGGTGCTGCAGTTCCTCACAGAACTGCTCTACTTCAGCTTCTTCAGCATCTGTGGTTGGGGCGTATATTTGGATCACTGTGATGTTAGATGGCTTGCCCTGAATTCGAATTGAGATCATTCTATTGTTTTTTGGATTGTATCCAAGCACTGCTTTAGCCACTTTACTATTAATTATGAAGGCTACTCCATTTCTTCTGTGGTCCTCTTGTCCACAGTAGCAGATCTGGTGGTCATTTGATGTGAAGTGGCCCATTCCAGTCCAGTTTAGTCCACTGACGCCCAAAATGTCTATCTTTAATCTTGACAACTCACCAATAACCACATCCAATTTGCCCTGGCTCATAGATCTTACATTCCAGGTTCCAACGGTGTGTTGATCCTTAGAACATCAGATTTGCCGTTCACCACCAGCACCATCAGCCGCTAGCCGTCTTTTCGGCTTTGAGCTAGCTGCGTCATCACGTCTGGGGCTAGTTGAACTCATCCTCTGTTCCTCCCCAGTAGAATTTTGACCATCTTCCGACCTGGGGGTCTCATCTTCCGATGGTATACCGACATATCTCTGGTTGTACTGATCCATTGAGTTTTCACGGCAAGAATACTGGGGTGGGTTGCCATTACCTTCCCCAGGGATCGCATTTAGTCTGACCTCTCTGTCATGACCTTCCCGTCTTGGGTGGCCCTTCATGGTTTAGCTCATGGCATCATTGAGGTGCTCAAGCTCCAGCACCACGACAAGGTAACAATCCTTTGCTGAAGTGAAGAAAATTAATGGACTTGTATTATATGTTAAACCATATCTGAAACCACATCTATTATTAGCTGATGAATATGGTAGATATGTAGCAGTTGAAGTGGAATTTCATGGACTTAAATCTATTATTGTGGGAGTATATGCACCAAATGAAGACAAAGGTAAATTTTTTACACAACTTTTGAATGACTTGTCATCTTTTTCATATCAAAGTTGCTGTCTAATGGGGGATTGGAATGGAGTTGTTTCCCCATTGATTGACAGAAACAACTCCATTTTCTGAGAAACAAATCAAAATTAAACAAGGGAAATTACCAAAATCTTTTTTTGATTTGATGGATGATTTGATACTAGTGGACTCATGGAGCTATAAAAATGGACTGGCAAAGGACTATACTTTTTATTCTGAGAGGCACAAATCTTTTTCAAGAATTGATATGGTATGGATTTCAAGGGACTTGGTGAATAAAGTTTCTAACGTGGATATTTTACCAAAGACCTTTTTTGACCATAATCCTGTAAGTATGACAATAAAGAATTTTTTTAGGATGGAGATTGAATGAGTCTATTTTACAG
This sequence comes from Candoia aspera, assembly GCF_035149785.1. Lineage (NCBI taxonomy): Eukaryota > Metazoa > Chordata > Lepidosauria > Squamata > Candoiidae > Candoia > Candoia aspera. The sequence goes on along the minus strand of NC_086153.1, from coordinate 27,398,168 downwards.
AAAGAAAAGGTTGTAGAGGACTGTAAGAGGAAATTAAATGATTTTTTAAATATTAACCTGGATAATGAAATAGAGTTAAAAACTGTGGGATGCTAGTAAAGTGGTTATGAGGGGACACTTTATTCATCATAACCATAGTCTTAAGAAAGTATATCAACAAAAGCTACAAATGGCTTTAGACCAGATTAAACTTGAAAGAAATTGAATTACAGAAAAAATCATCAGATAACAGTATTGTGCATCAACTTAAGTTACTACAGTACATCAGCAAATGTCAGTGTTGACTGTGAAAGAAATGAAAACAAAGTTAAAATATGCTAAACAGAGACATTCTGAATTTGCCAATAAGCCAGGAAGATGGTTAGCATATAAATTAAGGAAAGAAAGAGAGAAGAAAATGATATTAAAAATTCAAGAAGGAAATGTGGAATTATTGGATAATGAGAAAATTAAGAAAGCATTTTATAATTTTTGTTTCCTAATCTATACAAAATACAAGAAGTCTCCTTGGAAAAGATAGATGAATATTTGAATAAACAAGATTTATCAAAATTATCACAGTCACAGAAACTAATGCTGAATAATCCTATAACTACTTTTGAAATTGTTGAAGCTATAAAAAGAACTAAATTGGGAAAAGCACCAGGACCTGATGGTTTATCGGCATTATATTATAAATATTTTGAGGATCAGATTCTTCTACCTTTTAAAAGATTGATGAATTCTATTTTGTTAAGTTCTCCAATGCCAGATTCATGGAAAGAAACTAATATAGCACTTTTACCAAAGGAAGGGCAAGACCCTTCCTTAATTAAGAATTATAGATCAGTTTCATCGTTGAACAATGATTATAAAATATTTGCTTCAGTATTGGACAAAAGACTGAAAATTTTTTTTACAGGAATTTATTCATCATGACCAATGTGGGTTTTTACCCAAAAGACAATTAAAAGATAATTTAAGAGTTGTTTTGGACATTATAGAATATCTACAATATCATAATGGGTATCAGGCAGCTCTTATCTTCTTAGACGCAGAGAAAGCCTTTGATAATTTGAAGTGGAGTTTTATGTTTAAAGTCTTGGAAACTATGGGCTTCAGAGAACATTTTATCCAAGGAATTAAGTCAATTTATACACCTCAAAAGGCAAATATCATTGTGAATGACAAGTCAACTGTCCATGTCATATACAAAAAGGAACAAGACAAGGCCGCCCCCTGTCACCTTTGCTCTTCATTTTGGTGTTGGAAGTTTTTAATAGAGATATTAGAAAAGATGAACAAATAAAGGGCTTAAAGATTAAAAAAGAAGTTTTTAAACTGAGGGCTTTTGCTGATGACTTAGTTTTGATTTTACAGGTTTCTTTGGATACCATGGAGTAGCTGATGAAGACATTGAAAGAATTTGGGTTATTGGCAGGTCTTAAAGTAAATAAACAATAAACAAAAATGTTAACTAAAAATATGACCTTGTCTAATCAAGAGTTGTTGAAGGGTAAGACTGGTTTTAAGATTGAAAAAAAGGTTAGATATTTGGGGTGAGTTTGTCAACTAAGAATAGTATGTTGTTTCAGAATAATTATGTTAAAATTTGGACTGATGTGAAAAAGGATTTGTTAAGATGGGGAAAATTGCAACTGTCTCTTATGGGGAGAATATCTGTGATTAAGATAAATGTTTTGCCTAGGATGTTGTTTCTCTTTCAGACTACAGTATACCGATCTTGATGACAGGTTTACCATGGAAACAATGGCAAAGAGATATGTCGAAGTTCATTTGGCAAGGCAAGAAACCAAGAATTAAATATAAATTGTTACAAGATGCCAAAGAATGAGGAGGTTTGGGTTTGCCTGATTTAAAATTGTATTTTGATGCTTGTTGTTTGCTTTGGTTGAAGGAATGGATAACTCTGAAGAACAAGAAATGGTTACAACTTGAAGGACATGAATTGAGATTCAGGTGGCACTCCCATCTGTAGTATGATAAAGTTAACAAGGATTTTAAAAATCACAGAACCATGTATAATTCAGGTGGAGTCACTGGTTCAAACTCATCCCAGAGTTTGCCATATATATACATATATACATACATACATACATACATACATACTCAGTTGCTCCTCTACACAATGATGCATGGTAGTTGGAAAGACAGGTATGCTCAGCAGATGTTGATGGCAGCATGTCCAAGTAGACATCTTCCTACAAGATGCTGTATAGCTTTGCTTTTTATTCTTACCAGTAACATTCCATCATGTGTTACCTCATCTCTCCTTTCACTGACCATTACACTGACTTTTAGATCAAACATGGCATGCTGTGTGGCAGTTAACTTTTTTAAAATATCTGTTTGTTGTTCCTAAGCACATATGCATTCTTCCTTAGGGTCAAAGTTTGGTCATTGTCCCCCATCTACTTCTCCCAACACTTTAGTTCTTATAAAACTTGGGATGAGCAAAGAAGCCCTAGCCAGAAATTTCGCCTCCCAGGGATTTCTTTTAGAATTCAAGCTGAGCTTCATGCCTATGAATTTCTCTTCCTCCTACTTGTTATGTTTCTCAAGGGAGGACATGAGGGTAAAGCAAGAGAGCACTGGATTTATAATCCTCCATAACTCCATACCTCTGCAGGTCCTCTGAACACAGTAGTGATTCTGCACCAGCTTTCCTCAAAAGAGTGGAAAAGTAACACCTGTACCCAGTACTTTTGGGACATGGGCTAGAAAAATATAATGGAAGCAGTCCAAGCTGCCAAGAGACCAGAGGGAAGAGTGCATACCTGCCTCAAGCTCAGACAATTCATAAGTGGCAAGCAGATCCCACCCTCTCTGGATCATTTAACTGCACTGCTAACAGCATGGGTAGAAAACCACAACAGACTCTGTACAACTTGCAAATTCAGTTTAAGGAGGTAAATATTATTTTAACTACAACTGAGGATAGCTTAACATTGTTTTCAATCATAGGAAGGGGACAAGGTGAAAACTATATCATGGAAACACTTTATGCCATTGGTACATGCAAGTGGGGAAAGGCTCATTGTAATGAGGTTCCAGAAAGGGGGACAAATAATGGAAATTAAAATATCATGCTACAAAAGCCAGAATGGGCAGGGAGGAAAGGTGAAAAGGAATGGAAGTAAGTAAACTGAAGGAAGACATGAATAGCAACAATAGTAAAGGGAGGGGAAAGGACACTTAGTGTCTGCCCCCCTCAGGAAATGAAGCTAGTAGTGATTATCTTCCAGCCCTTCACTGAATGCTAGTTTGAGCATCAGGGAGTGTTCCTATTTTACAGGGCTTGAGAGGTTGGCTCAGCAGGGAAGAGCTGAATGAAGTGGCTACAGTATCATTTGCCATGTTAGAATAATCCCTACTTTTTTATTTTTTAAATCCCACCTTTATTATTTTTATAAATAACGAAAGGCTGGGAACATACCTAATACTCCTTCCTCCTCCTATTTTCCTCTCAATAACTACCCTGTGAGGTGAGTTGGGCTGAGAGAAAGTGACCAGCCCAAAGTCACCCAGTTGGCTTTCATGCCTAAAGTGGGACTAGAACTCACAGTCTCCTGGTTTCTAGCCTGGTGCAAATGTACACTGCAAATGTAGAGCGGTTTTGCTTGATAATTTTCTTAAGCAGAAGGAAGGAAGAAATGTAATTTTAAAGATGAATAAATAAATAAAACAGATGATATCAGTTGAGCCAACGCATTGCACTAAGGCTTGGTTTTGGCTTAACATGTTGTGTAAAACTAGCCAGTTGTGGCTTGGTCAACCAAGATCACACAAACATGATATGTGAGCTGTATTCTGTTGATCCAGTCCCCCTCACAAATATCAAAAGGTCTTCTTTAAATTTGAGGCTCCAAGTGCAGAAAGCTGTCCTGTGAGCACACTGAATAGACATGGAACAAGGGCAATCTGTTATTGTTTTCACCACTGTGCATGTGACAGCATTCTCATGGGACTGCGAAGTAAGAATTTACATGCACAGACCTTGATTACTGGGAAGCCTGAATCTTTAAAATGATTGCTGTAATTTAACTAGCTACACAAAACTTTTTACTTCTATTGATGTAAGTCATGTATCCAAAGAGATAATTATTTTAATCATATCAATGTATTATCCTGGATGGAGAAGAAAGGACTGATGGGAAAAGTTGAAAAATGGGAATGTGCTCAATTTTAATTTTCTATTTGTGTTTTCAACAGAACCAGCTCCCCCCTGCCACTACTTCTGCCTACCCAGGAAAATGTTCTAGAAGGGAATTTGAAGGTGGGATTAAATGTTGAGAACTCATTTAAATCTAGTGGAATCTAGAAAGTAACACAGTGGAAATGTAGATATTTGTTCCTTTAATCTTTTCAAAGGAATTTTAGGAATGAAGAAACCTGAATTATTTCAGTTGAGCATCATGTTCTCTTCCACTCATGAGAGGCAGTTGTCTTGCCAAAGTACACAGTAGCTCGGATCATTGTGGAATAATGAGTCAGACTTCCAATGTAATCATGACATTACATTGAAGGAGAGCTTAAGAAATTTAAGTTGAAGTAGTAGAAAGCTTCCAACTCTTTGGTAAGTAATGTAAATACAATCAGCAATTTATTGTTGCTAACAGAACGATCTTTTTACAAGCATATTTTCTTTCATTAAATAATTCCATAATGTAAAAACAGGCATTTTTAGAGGACAAAAGCATTACAGCAGATTTCTGTTCATCTGCAAAAATGTAGTTAATGTTATTTTATTGAGGTGATATTCCAATCTGAAACATCCACAGAAATTTCAGTTGTTCACCAGTAGCCTGGATCTGCATCCAGTTAAATGCTTAAATTGTAGTAGCTTCAACAGATATTTCTTTTTCAACTGATTTCAGTGAGTGGGCAGCAAGAATTAAGTGATGTAATCTCAATTAACAGAGTTTTCAGACAATTTTCAACCATGAAGCCCATGTGCCATCTTGCAAGACTCTTCTTGGTGCTGATGTTGGTTCAGCCAGGTAAGAAGTGCATGAATGTATTTGGAATTTGTGTGATTATGAGAGTAAACTTTGGAACTATGGGCAGGCCTATGATAGGACTACCTGGGTAATGTATAGTCCTAGCAAAACAAATGTGCCAAATTTCCTAAGAATTTTTTAATTGCCTGGAAGAATTGGGGAATGAGATTTGCACTGCACTGTTTTCCCAACAATTATTTCAGAATGCTCAAAAGAACCAGATTAATAAGCCAATTAAATCTATGTATTGTTTTTTGTAACACACTGAGGGCAAGAGAAGGCAAATGAAAGAGCAAGAAATGACAGTACCAGTGAAATCATTTATATTCATAAAGAATATCTAAAATAAAATAAGATAGACTAGACTAGACTAGACTAGACTAGACTAGACTAGACTTAGAACAGAACAGAATAGAATTCTTAGAATCTTTGGAGCTTGTTTGGATTATGATGTACAATTGCACATACCTATGGAAATGTGATTCCAAAATGCTCTACAAATGTAATGTTCAGAATATTCACAGCACTCAAGTGTACAGTACTTCAAAACAAAAGAACAAAACAGAACAAAAAATAACCCACTGGCACAAGTGTAAATTGTCAGATTTTTAGCATTTATGATCTTGAAAATCAAGATCAAATCAAAACAAATCAAACAATGAAAATTATTTTTGCTGAAGCCCCTTAATAAAGTTAAAAGCAAAGTTATTTTATTTTCCATATGGTAATTTTAATTCTTCTCTATCAATTTTTCTTCTACAGGATTCAATATAACTCTTTTAGACAAATATACTTGCTGGGATTTTGGAGGAACTTGCTGGCCGCTAACCTGTTTCTGGCCATACCGCAAACGTATTGGAATATGCCAGTGGGCCTTGCTTTATTGCTGCATGTAATTTGTACATAAAATCATGTCAGATAAAAGTATCAAGATTAATTATGAAAGCATGTGCTGCATGGTTGGAACAAGATCAATTTTATCCATCATTGAATTTTGCTTTATACTAGAAATAGATCCAGCTGGCAGGATGAAGTGTAAATATTTCTATCCTCCAACTCTCTGAACACAGCTAGTGATATTATCTTAATGTGAAAAGCAAAGGATTCCAGAGGGAAAAACGGGAATGGGTATTGAAATTTCCTGGGACCTATTCCTAGAATAGGAATTTAATTCCATTTTGTAATGGTTCGTTGTGGGGAGCGGTAGAATGGAGAGGTTTAGGTAGGATCCCTACTTGTGGCTTATATCATCCTCAACTATCATGCAATAATCATGCTGTAATAATAGTAATTAGGACAGGATTTATATTAGCTTGATGGCTGGGTGATACTAAAATATACAATGAGGCATTTGTGGGGATATACCTCAGAGACTTAGTGATCTTTGTGCCAGCAGCTGTGACAGAAGAAATAATGGAGCTCTTCGACAGTTCATCTTAAAACTGCTGTTCAGATAAATCACCAATTCAGGTTTGCAGTTAAGAAAATATGTAGGAATTATTTGCAAAGCAGCCAAGATCATACCAGCCAAAATTGCAAGGCAGACTTTTGACATCATCAAAAATGCAAGAGGATGCAAATGCAACTGTACAAGATTCTGCTTTCGGTCATGTAGTAACTTTCTAGGGACTTTCTTCTCTCTCCCCTTCACAATGAACTACATGTCACATATTCTTATAGAGAACCTCATTTATCTACAGTAGGTTGTTATAATCCAGTGTAGTTAGCATCATACATATATTTGGTTACTTTGGGACTCATTTAGGATCTCAGTTTAGTTGTTTTCTGTAGTTCCTCCTGGGGGAACTCAGTGTTTACATTACTTGAGTGTGTTTCTTTTCTTCCTTCCTTCCTTCCTTCCTTCCTTCCTTCCTTCCTTCCTTCCTTCCTTCCTTCCTTCCTTCCTTCCTTCCTTCCTTCCTTCCTTCCTTCCTTCCTTCCTCAAATCAATATTCCACTAGCAAATTCTGCATCTCTACTACAGTTCTGAAGACATGTTTTTGTTTTTTAAAATTTCCCTGGCTTTGTTTCTCCTTCCACCCAACATTACCATCCGGCAAGAAAATAAATATCCCCCATGCCAAGAGATGTGGTACTGTCTACCAGCTTGGCTGGCTTAAAAAAAAATTACATCAATTCATGGAAGTCATGGGGATCAGTGGCTATCGGTCTTGATGGCAGTATGACTGCCTCTGAAGGCCATCTGCTGGGATACTAGTAGGCTTCCTTGTGCAGTTGGTTGGCCACTGTGAGAATGGTGTGCTGGACTAGATAGGACTAGATGGGCCAGGGGACTAACCCATCAGGGCACTGCTTATGTTCTTATGTTCTTAATTACTCTCCAAAAAGTGGGGTAGACTTGAACAAGCAGGGGAGGACTCCTGTGATGGAGACTTTAGCCATCATTCAAGTTACCTGAGTGACAGTTCACTAGGATAGAGGTGCTTCATGCTGGTACCCTGACACTTGGGTTATTTCTGGACATAGGTACACTGTTTTTTCAGAAGATTGGTAGACCTGTCTCCCAAAATAGGCCAGATGGTGGGTTGGTGGGGTGAAGGAGAGATGGGCAGGGGCCTGGAAGGGAGCACCCTCAAAAAAGAAAATAGGGGAAGGAGTAAAGTAGGAGTTTATTTATTTACTATCCTACCTTTATTATTTATAAATAACTCAAGGTGGCGAACATACCAAATATTCCTTCCTCCTCCTCTTTTCCCCACAACAAGAACCCTGTGTTGTGGGTTGGGCTGAGAGAGTGACTGGCCCAAAGACACCCAGCTGGCTTTCATGCCTAAGGTGGGACTAGAACTCACGGTCTCCTGGTTTCTAGCCCAGCACCTTAACCACTAGTCCAAACTAGGAGATGTTGCCACTAATTTGTGTGTCAGCGCTTAATTTGGGATTTGCAGGACAGATACCAAAGAATGAGAAAACCAAGGGAGAACAACAACAAGCCTTGTAAAGCAAGTCTATTGAGAAATTGTCCCTAACTATACTCACAGCACCAGAGGATCCATTCCTAGTCAGCTGAATGAGCCCAAACCGCAAGGACGATCTCCAGAATTTGACTCAAAGGAAGCTGGGTTTGCCAGGCAAATCTTATAACCCTTTTTCCCCACTCCCCCACCCTTTGGAAAGCTCACCTTGGTGCTGCAATAATTACAAGAAGGAAATTAATATTTGTGTTTATATTCATTGGGGAGGAAGGGATTACAAGTGAGTAAACAGGCACACAATATACATTGAGAGGAACAAACTAGTGCCAGCTCCTAATCCCTAATTATTTCCCCTTTGTTGAAAAAAAAATCCCATGGTTCCCACTTTTCACTGCCTGCGCAACAAAATAGAAGGGAAACACATTCCAGATTCTATCATTAACCTAGAGAGCAAGAACTACCTATCTGCCACCAGATGCTATCACATGGTACTGCTGAGATTACAGCTTTCTTCAAGTATTACTCATATGAAGGAGCATCATGGGACTGAAGTCTAAACTCTATCATTCTATCTGTCCTCATGCCATCATTCATAATTCTTCTATATTGAATGAAAATTTGAACTGGAAATTAGTTCTAAAACTTGGATTTTCTCTACAGTATTTAATTGGGTATACATTCATAGAATGTTAGATTTCTGCCCACATTTGCTACAGAAAAAGCCCAATGACTTTCTAAACAGTGATGGAGGTCATTATGCAAAATCAAAACATGCTAGCAAATGCTGGAAGTAAAGAGAAGTAAAGGATATTTGTAAATTTATTTTCTTTAAAAATCTTTCATTCTTGGTTATAATTTGGGTAGGATGAAAACTAATTGGGAGTTGACTTCACAAGAGGTAGAACTTTGATCTGTCAAACTGAAAGAACATTGAAACACAGAATGGTAGTTTTAAAAGTTATGGTACCATTAAAAGTTACTGTTAGACACTGTGCTCCACAATGATTAATATGAGATTTTGATTGACTGATTGATTATGTGCCATCAAGCTGGGATGCTCTTTGGATCTTTATAAATAGCAACAGAGTCACAGTGTGTTTCAAAAGCTGAAAACAAGCATACAGAATAAATCTAACAAGAAGAAACAAGTTTCCCATCTTTTGGGCAGGCAACTGTTTGCTGCATGTTTAGGTCTCTTTCTCTTATTAATGGGTCCTGAAACTGGCAGTAACTGATGTAGGAAAGGGATCTTAGAGTCACTGTGTCATTCGGTGTAAATGTGAAATGTGCAGCTGCTGGGAGGGGGGGAGGGGGGGGAGGAGGAATGGGAAACATTCATCTTGAAATCTTTCAGAAGGAATGTGAAAATAAAACAACCACTACAATAATACCATTATTAGGGTATCCATGGGAAAGAGGAGGATGAAAAAGTCAAATTGACAGCTATGGCTACATGATCAATGCTCTGCCCCTTTCTACATGCATCATATGTGATACAAGTGAAAAAGAGTGGAACTTTGACCACACTATTGTGGCTACCATCTTGACTTTTCTGATCCTCCTGCAGATGTCCCTGATCATTATATAAATCCATGATTTAGCCGCACCTGGAATACTTTATATAGTTTCATTATTTATATGTGTGGAAAATGCTGTAGAGCTGGAAAAGGTTTTTAAAAGGGCAATTGAAAAGATTAAGTTGCTACAGTAACTCTTCTATGGGGAAAGGCCATAGCATCTGGGGTATGGAGTAAAGGGAACGGAAGACACATTAGAGTTACATAAGATTATGCATGGTATGAAAGATGTGATGGAGTTTTTAAAGGTTAATAAAAGACCTCCAAGCAGCTAATCTTGCAGAGTAGAAGTGTGAGCCAAAAAAAGGAACTTGCACATTAAGCTTAATTACGTTGAGAAATAAATTCAGTCTTCACATAGTAGTTAGATGAAGAAAAATAGAGATAGCTTACTTTTATTCAGTAGATCTGGATACAAGTAGATTCATAGTAGAAAGTATTTAATCATCACTGGCTCTTTGTAGATATTTTCTATGGAAATAGAAATATCTGCGTGCAAGTGAGATGAAAGGATGAGAGCTGCATTCTGCGGCACCTCCTGCTTGCAGGTTTGCCAAAAGGTAATGGAGATTGTTAATCCCCAAACCCAAGAAGGAGGAGGAAGTGGAAATCAGGTGACCCATGTGACATCCCACAAGCACAATAGAGATACGTTTACTAGAAAGACCCCTGTTATGCTTATGAGACTATGCTGAGTTGACCCCTGATAATTCCAACACCCCTTCTCAAGTTAACATGTCTCAGAGTCTACAAAGTTCAACTTCTTCAACAGTTCTTGGTGACTGCTTCTCAGCAACAGCTTCGTGAGAATGTCCGCAGTCATGTTCCTTGTGGGACAATAGCCTAGTCTGACTATTCCTTGCTCTTGCAAGTCCTTCACTACATGATACTTAACATCAATGTGTTTAGTCCTCCCATTAATCTTTTCTGACCGTGAGAGTCTAATACAACTTTGGTTGTCTTCATAGACCTGAATAGAAGTAGATTCCTTTATTCCCATGTCTTCAAGCAGTAGTTTGAGCCATGAAACCTCTTTGCATGCTTCTGCTGCTGACATATATTCTGCCTCTGTGGATGAATGTGCAACTGTAGCTTGTTTATGGCTTCCCCAGCTTACTGCTCCACCCCCATAGAAAAATGCATGCCCACTAGTGGATTTACGGTCAGTAATGTCTTCTGCCCAATCTGCATCTGTAAACCCCACTAGTTTAGGATCATCAGTGGTTGGTAGCTTTAGTTTTAGGTGGATAGTGCCCTTTAGGTACCTTCCCACCCGCTTAACACCAGTCCAGTCTCTCTGTGTGGGTGTGCTGATTTTTCTGCATGGAATGTTTACTGTAGCTGCTATATCTGGCCTAGTGGTAGTGGCTAGATACAATAGCTTACCTATGGCACTTTTATAGCCATTGTTCTCAGGTAAAAGTTCACTAGGTTCCTGTTGCTTGTGGAAACCTGTTCCCATTGGTGTTGGCATAGGATTGGCATTTTGCTGTCCTAAGGTCTCCAACAGTTCTAAGACCTTTTGCTTCTGGCTTAGAAGAAAGCTTCCATCTTCTTTTTCAATCTGTATCCCCAAGTAGTAGCTGCATTGCTCAGTTGCTTGACTTCTACTTCTTTGTTCAGGTTGGACATGATTTCATCAAAGTCCTTTTTGTTATTGTGGCAAATCATCAAATCATCCACATAACAAAGAATGTACACATATCTGCCATTTCTGTGTCTTGTGTAGAGACAGGGATCAGCTTTGCCTTGAACAAAGTCTTGCTTAAGAAGTACTTGGTTCAACTTCTTATTCCATGCTCTTGCTGCTTGCTTCAGGCCATAAATCCCCTCCTGAAGTTTGCAAATGAGTTGCTGTGTCTTGGGATTAGTGAACCCTGGAGGTTGTAGCATGTACAGTTCTTCTTCTATCTCTCTATGTAGAAATGCAGTCTTTACATCTAGGTGTTAAATACTCACGTTCTTGGAAGCTGCTAGACTCAGGAGCATTCTGATTGTGGTATGTTTTACAACAGGAGCAAAACATTCATCATAATCAAGTCCATACTTTTGTGAATAGCCTTTTGCGACTAGTCTAGCTTTGTAACTTTGTACTTCTCCATTTTCATCTCATTTGGCTTTGAAAACCCATTTGCATTCTGTTGCTTTCTTGCCTATTGGTAGTTTTGTCAAAGTCCATGTTTTGTTCTTGTGTAGAGCCTCTGTCATGAGTAAGGATGGCGAGCAGGGGGCTCCCTTCCAGACTGTTAAGCGCATGAGTAGCACTGAGGAATTGGTGAGCCATTCCAAGAGGCACAGATTGGGACCGCCTTAACCTGCGGGGTTTATATGGCTGGGTTTTTCCCACGCTTGTTCAGTTTGTTAGGATTACTGTTATGTATTAGCAATAAAACATTAGAGAACAGTTCCCTGTCTCAGAGTGTTTCCTGGGAGTCAGGACATCAATCCTAACAAACTCCTACTCCCATCGAAAGAGGGAGGAACAAGGAATTACGGAGATTTTTAGAAATGTCTGCAGAAAACCAAGAAATGCGGCTCGCCATCCAGCAATTGGCAGCAGCCCTACAACAACACCACCAACAAGTAGATCTCCAGATCAACACATTACAAGCTGCCATGCTACAGCAGTTACAACAACCAGCTCCGATTAACCCACAACCGGCAGCAGCAGCAGCAGCAGCAGCAGCAGCAGCAGCTCCACCAGTAATGTTGAGATCCCAGGGCAGTCTACCAGAGAAATTTGGAGGAGAAGCAGGACAGCTGAGAATCTTTCTCACACAGTGTACTATGTTCTTCGATAGCAGACCCGCAGAGTTTCCCACAGACAGAACCAGAGTCACTTTCATCCTAGGCCTGCTAAAGGGACCAGCTGCCAAATGGGCTATTCCCATGGTGGAGAACAACGACCCAATTCTCAACGACTACCAGAACTTTTTGGCAGGGTTCCGAGCACACTTTGACGACCCGATCAGAGAAGCCATGGCCAGCCGGGAAATTTGGAAGCTCAAGCAAGGTAACAAGAGGGTGGGACTCTACATTGCAGATTTCAAGTTATTAGCAGGAGATCTGGACTGGAATGAGAGTGCATTAAAAGACCAATTCAAACGGGCTGGATGAAGAGATTAAGAATGAATTAGTGCGCCAGGGAACACCAGCTACGTTAGAAGCCCTATATCAGTTATCGGTGGTCATAGATGCCAGGCTAGAGGAGCTTAGGCAGATGCAACCGGGGAGAAACAGGACCCTCAGAGCATTTTCAGGAATTCCAACCCTCCCCGTAGCAGCCGCTCACTCAACACAAGAGGAGCCAATGCAGATTGGGGCAAGCAGGAGACTGATTTCCAAAGTTGAGAGGCAGAGAAGGAGAGAGAGAGCCCTTTGTTTCTACTGCGGAGCCCAGGGGCACGTGGTGAGAGCTTGCCCAGCAAGAGGCCAAGCAGCCTTAGTAAGACCCCCAGGGCAGGCAGCTGAAACAAGACCCATCCCCGCCTCTGTTTCCAATCAGGGAAACTCCATCGGTCTCCCTCCACAGAGCTCAGCAGGGAGACCATCAATCAATTAAGAAGGGCTCATTCCGAGGATTCCAGACATGCCTTTTACTACTTACCAGTAATATCCATGTCAACCCAGAGCACCAGGTCAAGCTAGAGGCCCTTGTGGATTCTGGAGCTTCAACTAATTTTATTGATGCGCAGACCGTACAAGACTGCAACATCCCGACCAGTGAATTACCATGCCCCATAGAAGTGGAGACCATTGACGGCCAGCCCCTCAAGGCAGGGCCGATTAGAAGGCTCACAGAACTGGTGCAACTGACAACGGGAGACCACACTGAGTGGATCCAGCTTTATATTACTGCATCGCTTAATGTGCCGGTAATCCTAGGCACACCTTGGCTGAGGATCCACAACCCCTTGCTGAACTGGACTACAGGAGCAATCTCCTTCCCAGATGAGGAATGCCAGCACCACAAGATTCAAGCCGCCCCATGCTCTCCAGCAACCAACACAGTCACTGAAGCAGGGGGGGTCCAGTTGCCAGCCAAGTATGCGGATTTTGCAGACGTTTTCAGTGAACAGGAGGCCACAGCACTACCCCCCCATAGGGACTGTGACTGTACCATTGAGTTACTACCAGGAGCCAAAGTTCCAGCAAAGAAACAATATTCCATGTCTCCCAGGGAACTCGCCACCTTAAAGGATTACTTAGACTCTAATCTCCAAAAGGGATTTATCCGACCATCTACTTCCCCAGCGTCTGCTCCGACCTTCTTCGTACCAAAGAAGCCTGACCCGTTGGCACCTGCACCCCAGGAGACACCCATGAGAGTAGTACACAATTTCAGTCCCCTCAATAAGGTAATAAAAAGAGAATCCTATCCTCTGCCATTAATCTCGGATCTGCTAGATTGCTTACAGAGGGCACGCATTTTTACCAAGTTGGATCTCAGGAGTGCGCACAATCTCATCCGGGTGAAAGAGGACCACGAATACCTGACAGCCTTCGACATCAGGTTTGGCAAATTTGAGTACCTTGTTATGCCCTTTGGCTTGTCTAATGCAGGAGCCATATTTTCCAGATTTATGAATCACGTTTTTGCTGATTTATTAGATAAGTATCTGGTCGTTTATCTAGATGACATATTAATTTTCTCTGAGGATGCCACAACTCACGTAACCCATGTATGTAATGTTTTGCAAAGGCTGAGAGAGAACAGGTTGTTCGTCAAGCAAGAGAACTGTGCCTTTGATTTAACTGAAGTACATTTCCTGGGCTATATAGTATCAACAGAACGCATATCCATGGATCCTGCTAAGGTCCAGGCAATTCTCTCTTGGCCACCTCCCCGAAATGTTAAAGAGGTCCAAAGGTTGTTAGGATTCTTAATTTCTATCACCGTTTCATAAAAAATTACAGTGACTGTACTAGACCCCTCACACAGCTTTTGAAGAAAGGCTCAAAATTCATCTGGGGGGAGAGACAGCAAGCAGCCTTCCAGGAATTTAAGCAGCTCTTTGCATCCCAGCCGCTCTTAAGGCACCCTGACCCCACGAAGCAATTCATAATGTATTCAGATGCTTCAGATATTGCCATTGGGGCAGTGTTATTGCAATATACAAACAAAGCCGAGAATACATTGCTGCCTTGTGCTTTTTTTTCACGCCTGCTCTTACCAGCAGAGAGAAACTATGATGTTTTCAACAAGGAGTTGCTAGCAATTAAAGCAGCATTCCAAGAGTGGAGGCACTGGCTCGAAGGGGCGACCTTTCCTGTGAAAGTTTGTACTGATCACAAAAATTTACAGCTTCTACAAAACACCAGATCCCTCACCCCACGCCAAATCAGATGGAGCCAGTTTTTCTCCCATTTCAATTTTGTTATTTATTATGTGCCCGGGGCGCAAAACTGCTTGGCAGACGCCCTGTCTCGATCCTTTCAGGCAAGCCCCACCGCTCACCAGGAGGTACAGGCTACTATATTACAACCTCACAACTTTGATCAGTCTATGAGGGGGAGCCAGACACAGATTTTAGCAGCAGGCAGACAAGCAGAGGACCTATTTACAAGAGCCAGAGCTCAGCAGCAACAGGACCCATACGCCAGGGCCCGGATGGATGACCTCCAGAGGACCCCGCAAGACAATGCCTCACCATTCAATGTGGAGGCAGGAATACTCTGGCACAGTGGGCAGTTGTATATCCCCCCTTCATTAAGGGAAGAAGTACTGAGACTTTGCCATGACCACCAAACGGCTGGCCATGGAGGCGTTTTCAAGACTCTCCATAGAGCTCTGAGAGACTACTGGTGGCCCAAGATGGTTGCAGACATAAAGGGTTATGTTGCTCTTGTCACACTTGCAGACGAGCCAAGCCTCTCCCAGGGAGGCCCATAGGCCTGTTGCAACCCCTACCCATCCCCAGTCAGCCTTGGGATACTGTCTCCATGGATTTCATCACTGATTTACCACCGGTCCAAGGGCTGACTTCCATACTGGTGGTAGTGGACCTTTTCACAAAGATGGCACATTTTATTCCTTGCAAGGGCCTCCCGTCTGCACCAGCCACAGCACAGTTGTTTATGGACCATGTCTTCAGGTATAGAGGCATGGTTAATCATGTGGTGAGCGACCGAGGCCCACAGTTCTCTTCCAGGTTCTGGAGGGCCCTTTTCCAGTCATTAGGGGTCCAGATCCACCTGTCATCAGTGCATCATCCTGCCAGTAATGGGCAAGCAGAGAAAATTAACCAATGGTTACAGCAGTATCTCAGGTGTTACACCACTTATCGGCAAGACAATTGGCCAGCCCTGCTCCCCATGGCAGAATTTACTTATAACAACTCTGTACAGTCATCTACCCAGATGTCTCCGTTCCAAGCACTCTACGGGGTTAACCCTCAGGTGTTGCCCACCTCCTCCCAGCAGGGAGCTGTCCCAGCCGCGGCTGATTTTCTTAAAGAGCAACAAGCCACACAGGAGTTGTTAAAGGAGCAGCTGAACAGGGCAAAGAGTGTTTACAAGAGAAATGCAGATGCTCACAGACAGGAGGGCCAGCAATTGCAGTAGGAGACAAGGTGTGGCTCTCTACCAAATTTTTGAAATCTACTCGACCATCCAAGAAATTGGACTCTAAGTTTGTGGGGCCTTTCACTGTCCTACAGCAGATAAATCCAGTGGCTTATCGTTTACAGCTGCCAGCATCCATGAAAGTCCATCCAGTCTTTCACAGATCATTGCTAGCCAAGGACCCTCCCCCAAGTGCCTTACGATCGCAATTGCCTCCCCCCACCGCCAGTAGTTGTGCAGGGGGAGGAAGAATATGAGGTTGAGGACATTCTGGACTCTAGGAGGAGGGGAAGGGGCATCCAATATTTCATACACTGGAAAGAGTACCCCGAGGAAGAGCACATGTGGGAGAATGCCAGGGATGTACATGCTCCAGCACTGGTTCATCATTTTCATCAGCTTTTCCCTCACAAACCCAAGCCTCGCATTTTACCCGAGATTCCTCTTTCGCCTGAGCAGGCCGAAGAAGCCCAAGCTGAGGAGTTTGTGAGTGTGTATTTCCCTCCCCCCCCACCTGAAGCCTCGACTCCAGTTACAGAGGAGGTGGGGGAACCACAGCCCTCAACCTCGGGCTTACAGTTCCCAGGGGGGAGGGGGGCTGACCTTTCTAACTCTCTAGATGTTTTCCAGCAGCAGCCACCTGGCCCAGAGGCGTTATCTGACTTGGAGAGCAGTACTGCTTCGTCCTTGGAGGAGTTTTCCTTTGAAGACTTTCCATCCTTGTCCAGTTCCCATGGGACTTTAGAAGCAGACGGCGAATCTTATCAAGACTCTGGAGGGGAGGGGGCTGAAATGGAATGTGAATCTGGAGGGGAGGGTGATGTCATGAGTAAGGATGGCGAGCAGGGGGCTCCCTTCCAGACTGTTAAGCGCATGCGTAGCACTGAGGAATTGGTGAGCCATTCCAAGAGGCACAGATTGGGACCGCCTTAACTTGCGGGGTTTATATGGCTGGGTTTTTCCCACACTTGTTCAGTTTGTTAGGATTACTGTTATGTATTAGCAATAAAACATTAGAGAACGGTTCCCTGTCTCAGAGTGTTTCCTGGGAGTCAGGACAGCCTCTAGCTCTTCTTGTGCTGCTTTATTCCACTTGTTTGCTTCATCTGGTGGCATTTGTTGCACTTCATTCCATGATGCAGGTTCTTTTGGTAACAATGACCTTGTGAGGTAGGTGAGTCTCTTGGCTGGAACTCCTTTGTTGGGTCATGATGAGCATCTTGGAGCAGGTTCAGGAATGGTACTTGGTTGTTCAACCCCTTCTGCATCCTCAACCTTGTCATCTGACTCTGGTGGAGTTTCTGCCTGGGTTTCTATCTCCCCCTGGGTTGCTGTGGTGGTTGTGTCTTCAAATGTTGGGCTAAATGTCTCAAGCTGCTAACTGCCACTGTTGGTTTTATAGATAATGGCCCTTTTGTCTGTCCCTTTGATTTTCTGATGTGTCACTGATTGCTCTGGCTCATGTTTACCCTTCATTGCTAGGTAACTTATGTCTCTGCCAGGCTCTCTATTGTTTGGCAGATTCTTTTGCTTTCAATATTCTGATCTGATCCCTCCTAGAAGCTGGGAAAAAAAATTCACTTCTAAATTCAGGCCAGCAACAAATGGGAAAAATCTGTTTGGTAATGAACTCAGCACAAAATACATCTTAAGTTTTTCATTCATGAAATTCTGGACTGTGCTCAGCTGATCAAAGATTGCCTGTAGCCTGATCAGGTGGTCATTTACATTTCTACTGTCTTCCAAATTGCATGCATGCAGTTCTCATAACAAAGAGACCACTTTCTGATCATCAGCTTCTAAGTATAGGGTGCATATGTTCTCAATCATTTCCTTCACAATAGAAATATTTGCTAACCTGTGATCTGGAAGAGATGTAGCAATAAGAATTTTAGCTCTCTTATCCTTTTTCTTCCACTGTCTTTTGGCTTTCTCCCCATCCTCTGGTTTAGGTTCAGGTAATTCCAGAACATCCAAACAATCTTCAAAATCTAGCTGCATCCTCAATCTGAATAGACATGCTGAGAAATTATCCTTAGTCAATTTTGGTATGGGGGAACTCCCTTTTCTTTCTCCATTGTTCAAAGAGAAGAAAAAAAATTCTGAATTTTGCCCTTTAAATGTGCAAGTGGCTTCTTTTTTTTGGCTGTGAGGCCAAAAACCCTTTCAAAAAATCAGTTCTTGGTCAGTATACTGGACTCTGCTGAGCTGCACTGGTTTTGTCCTGGGCCCATAACCTTTGATGGAGTTTTTAAAGGTTAATAAAAGAACTGCAAGCAGCTAACAACAATCCTGCAAAGTAGAAGCATGAACCAAAAAAGAAACTTACACATTAAGCTTAATTACGTTCAGAAAAGAAATCAGTCTTCACACAGTAGTTAGATGAAGAGAAAAAAAAAGTAGCTTACTTTTATTCAGTAGATCTGGATACAAGTAGATTCGTAGTAGAAAGTACTTAGTCATCACTGGTTCTTTGTAGACATTTTCTATGGAAATAGAAATATCTGCGTGCAAGTGAGATGAAAGGATGAGAGTTGCAATCTGCAGCACCTCCTGCTTGCAGGTTTGCCAAAAGGTAATGGAGATTGTTAATCCCCAAATACAAGAAGGAGGAGGAAGTGGAAATCAGGTGACCCATGTGACATCCCACAAGTACAATAGAGATACATTTACTAGAAAGACCCCCCTTATGCTTATGAGACAATGCTGAGTTGACCCCTGATAATTCCAACAAGATGTGGGGTATAGAGGGAAGTTTTGTCTTGAGTTTTTCTCTCACACACCATATTAGAACTTTTGATAAGCTATTAAAACCAAATGCAAAGAGATTAGGACCAAGAAAGGAATACACACTCCTTTACACAATTCATAGTTAAACTGGGGTTTGCTTCCTTCAGCTATGGTGATAATCATCAAATTCTTTCATTCTAAAATGGTTTGGATAGATTAATAAAGAACCAAAATTCTCAGTAGTGGCCCTCTTTCTTTGGAAATAGCCTATCCCTGCATATTGCAATTATCCCCACCATCACTAAGTTTTGGAAGAGCTGTTAAAATGTGACTTTTTAGGAAGGCATTGGGGAATGAGACAGATTATACTGGTATAACTGCATTGGATTGCTGTTCCTACTGCCCTGTTTTTGTTCATGGTTTTTTAATCTTTATGTCCTGTTCAGACTATGCAGCCAGGCAAGGTCTTAAAAAACACTTTATTAAACAACTATTTACAATAGTTAAGTCCTTGAATATGAAGACTCAAATCAAAAAGCCCAACTGGGCACAACAGACAGCAAAACAGGACTCTCACTGGATAGGGAGGCTGGATGCAACTTGAATGCAGTGTGCTGGAAGCAACAGATCTCGAACTAGAACAGAGTGCTGGAGCTGTTCTGATGCTGGATCACTGGCAATCTGGAACTATATTGGATCTGGACATGGCAACTGGAGCTTAGAAGCAGAACTCGAACTTGGAACAAGGCTGGATGACCTGGACTAGGCAGAATTCTCAGGACTGGAGTCTTGGAGCAGGACTCGGAACTTGGAGCAAGGCTGGACTCAACTGGAAGCCTCGGACTAGGCTGACATCTCTGGACTGGGAACTTGGAGCAGGGCTGGAAACTGGAAGCAATGCTGGACTCGGCTAGAATCCCCAGCCTAGGCTGAATTCTCTGGTCTGGAGACTTGGAGCAAGGCTTGGAACCTGAATCAAGGCTAGACTCAGCTGGAAGCCCCAAACTGGACTGGAACTCAGATTCTGAACAAGATAGGTGTGAAAATCCAAAGCACGACTGAGTGTGTGAAGCACGGTTGCACCAGACTGAGGACAAGTGGTGGCACGGGAACCTCTCGGCTTGACTGCGCTGCTGAGGAGATTGTGGAGTTTCAAGGCTGGATGCAAGGTGAAGGCTGCTGGGCATGGCCGATGCTGGTTCCTCAGTTGCAGCAGATGCAAGATTCAGTTCCTCTTCAGTTCCTCCTCAGGCGCTGGTTCCTCTTCAGCAACAGATGCCATCTCTGATGCCAGTAAGGACTCTTCTTCTGAAGCTCTAGGCTTAGAGGATCAGTTGTCTCCGGCAGCTCGCTCTCTGCACGGCTGCCTTTTATCTTGATCTTTGGGACACTTGAAGTCTCCTGTAGCCAATCAGGCTGCTTTCTCCTGAGCATGCTTTTCAGCTCGTCATTGGGGTGCGCTGATTGGTGTATTCAAATCCTCCTCTGAATCTTACCCAATGAGTGCTGTGGATTCTTCCCATGCTGCTGGCTCAGCCTGGAGTTTCATTTTCCTGGTTTTGGACCAGTAAGTTTCCAAATCCTCCTCTGACTCTGAAAGAGTTTCACTTTCCAAGTCAGAGGCAGGCTTGGTTCTGACACTTTACTCTTTACTGGTTGCTGTAAATCACTCAGAGTCAATTGATTGAATATGATTGAAGCAGGGTCAGAAAGTAGGTAAATAGGCCATCAATGGCCATCAGTCTTAATGTCTCTTTGCTTCTTCCAGAATCACAGGCAGCATGCCCTAGATGTCAGCTGCTTGTGAGCAAAAGAGGAAGAAGCCTATTCACCCTTCTGCCCATGTCTGTGAATTTCTTGATGCTCATCTTGCTGGTAGTATGGAATTACCCAGGCTTTTACATCTGTTTTATATCATTAATCTGTACCAATATTGTATATTGTATAAAGAAAATTAATTGGAGAGGGGATCCCAGCCAATTAATTTTGCATCATGGTTATGTGAAGAAGACTAAAATACAAGCAATATGCCTCCCTTCTTCAAAAGCTTATCCTTGCTATAATTATACTGGACTTTAAAAAAGAATCATAGGAGAGATCTTCCAGCCACCTCATAAAGCTTAAAAACTAAGTGGAATCCCCACCTTTCACATTTGTAAATTTTTCCTCCTCCGTCCCCTCCCCTTCCTTCCCCTCAGGTCATGATAGATGTGATCCAGTTCCAATTAGCAATCATCTCACCAAGAATCTGCTTTGGTTCAACTGCAGTGAAATAATCATGTTTATTCCTAGGAAGACTCATTATGGAATTCATTATAATCCTTAGCTGAATTTAACAGTGTGAACAACATCCCTGATTCAATACTATGTATATGTTGAATCTCAGAGTTAGGACAACATCCAGAAACATCCGGTGTTTAAATTTCATAGGAGCCATAATAGTTCAAACTAATTTCAGTGAGATTTACATAAAAGGAATTAACCAGGCACAGTGGAAGACTTTTGTTTCATTAATTGTTAATGAGCTGGCTGTGTTAGGGGCATGACTTCTTTTCTTTACATTTTCCTAGGTCACATTTCAAAAGCAAAATATGAGAATATTAAGCATTCAAAGTATAGTTAACATCCTGTCAAACGTTCTGCTAAATTAGAATTTTAAAAATTGTAATGGATTTTTGCCTAGTTTAGGGATTAAATTTATTTTAGAATTTTGCCAGGATAGTAGAAAAGAATCTCAATGATTCAATACATTCGTATTAATAGAAATTCAGGTACAAAATATATTTAAATTCTTTATAAAATTCATCTGATAAACCATCTAGATTTAGCCAGTTTTATGTAGTGGTTAAGGCATCTGGCTAGAAACTGGGAGACTGTGATTTATAATCCCACTTTGGCACATACCAGCTGGGTGACCTTGGGCCAGCCACTCTCAGCCCTTGGAAGGAGGCAATAGCAAACCACTTCTGAAATTTTATCAAGAAAATTGCACGGATTTGTCCAGGCAGTCACCAGAAGCCAAGACTCACTCTCTCTCTCTCTCTCTCTCTCTCTCTCACACACACACACACACACACACACACACACAAATCTAGACCAGTGGTTTGTTTAAGATGTGTGGACTTCAACTCCCAGAATTCCACAGCCAGCATTCTGGAAGTTGAAGTTCACGCATCTTAAAGTTGCCAATTTTGGGAAACACTGATCTAGACCCACAGATTGTTGGTATTTAACACCCAATGAAAAATAAATAACTCACAATTATTCAACAAAATGTTGGAGAGATTATCAACAGAACACTGTCACATGTGATGGATATGCAAAAGAGTTGCATATCTTTTCTTTTTGGAAGAAAATTTTAAAAGAAATAAAAATTGGGATTACATATTTTCAAGAGAATTAATGCAAAATTATGTAACAAGAAACTCATTACACTCAATCAGCTAAATCAATAATAAATTAAAGATTGAAATATTGTGTTCTAAGGTATGGTCAATTGCTTTTCTTTAAAAAGTTATTGATAATATTTGAATATTATGTTCATAATGGGACATTTTTTTGGATCTGGAAAGATTATATATTATGTTAATAACTATAGCTCTAATTTTGGTGAATCTTGTGATATATGAGACCTATGAATGAATTTTGATTTATGTATGTTTTCATTGGAAATTTAATAAAAATAGAAATTTTTAATAAAAGCTAACATAATTTTGAAAAAATAATAAAGATCTGTTCTGTTCTTTCTGTTCTCTTTTAATTGAACTATTTTAAAGACTGTAATAAGAAAATATGAGGGAAACTAACTGGCTTTAACTATCTCATTCCTTCTCAGTAAGAGAATGTTCAATTTCTTTATTTCAGGATATTTTCTGATTCAAATAGTGCCACTTAATTTACACTATAATTTATTTCATCATTCATCGAAGTCAGTAAAATGATTTCTCCTTTAGAATTAAAAAAATGAGGACATCCAAGTGCTCATTTTTTGACAATAACCTGGAAGGCTCAGTATGAGCTACTGAATTTGGTGGAGCCAACTTAGCAACCCTTTTATAAAACTACTGAATTCTTGACTTCAAAATGTTGACATAAGTGAAGCTTTCAGTGGCTTTTTAGATTGAATCAAGAACAGAGACAACAGGAAGTACAACATTTCTTGATCTCTAAACATCTTCAGCATACTTTCAGATATTTTCCATGGGAAACACACAACCTCTTCCCCTCATGAGGAAATAGCATGAGGAATGACAGAAAACTTTGCAGATGAAAACAGGGAGCTGGAAATGTAGTAAAATTAAAGATAAATTGCATCCTCCTGTTTTAATCTTCAGTTTTATTTTTCCTCTTTGATCATAAGTTCATTTCTCCCTCTTTATTTACAGGAGTCACTACAACAATTTCAACTTGAGAGCAGTGTAAGAAAGCTGGAGGACTATGCATTTTATCACCATTCTGCTATTGGCCTATATGTAACAAGCT
Organism: Candoia aspera; assembly: GCF_035149785.1. NCBI lineage: Eukaryota > Metazoa > Chordata > Lepidosauria > Squamata > Candoiidae > Candoia > Candoia aspera. Next base: position 27,374,879 of record NC_086153.1, on the reverse strand, counting down.
TGGATATTGTTATATTGTACACAGATGCTGTACATTTTGAACTCAAATGGCTTAAGGTGTAAGTTTAGAAATGTACATCATCCATATGTTCAATACTAGAGTAAATAAACCATAGTTTTTAAATATGTTTGTATATGCAAAAATCACTTGGTACCATGAATGATGTGTTGTAATATGAGAATATTTACTTTTTTTAGACTTGGGAAAGCACCGAAGGAAAGAAGGAAGGAAGGAAGGAAGGAAGGAAGGGAGGGAGGGAAGGAGGGAAGGAGGGAAGGAAGGTTGGTTCAATAAAGAGGCTATTGAAATTATACATAATGAAAAGCCAAGGGCAAAAGAGAATCAACAAAATCACAATCATACTAGAAAAGGAGGGAGAGACTGTTAACTGCAGTTCTAAAACCAGCTAGTTCTTAACAACTCAGATTAGAAAGAACTGTAGAAATGGAGTTCCATGGTTAATGTTGTAACTGAAAATGTTCTTTCTCTTGTCCCAGCTTGTAAGATATCAGGAAGTATCACTTCAAACTATAGAGAATTATACAATGATTGTAGGCTATTGAACCTAGCAGACTTGTGTGAGGCAGTTGTGTTTTGCCTCAGCAAGACACTCACCTCTGCAGATGCAATGCAATTCTTCCTCTCAAGATGAGGTTTAGTGTGAGGATATATTCTAGAAGATATTGTTATGAAAAAAATGAGCTTGGGATCTCAATGTTGTCATTTCAGGTAAAAAGTTCACCTGGTAGTCACTTTAAATCAAATTATTGGAATCAACTGAATTGGGTGGAAAGGATTTCCTTTTCCTGGTTTATTACCGGAGATGACACATTTCTCACTGAGGCGCTATGTGTTACCTCTAGTCCTTTGCCAGAAATTGTAATAGCTGGAAGAGGAACATGCACAGAAGTTTCTTCTAGCAGCTGACTGGAAGACTCAGACAAGGCTTTTGTACACATGCTAAGCATCTGCAGAGGCCTCTTCCAAATTCTACAACTGCTGGACAAGAGGCCATGTTGCTTTGCGTCAACACTCTGCCACATGAAAAGACGAAAGACACACAGAATGCACACAATTACAAAATATCCTAAGATAATATATTTGCTTTTCTGTGCTAAGAGTTCAGGCCCATTTGGTTTACTTTGTGTACTCTTAAGCATTAGTGTATAGGAAATCTTGACCAGCTACAGTTTTTTCTGATTTTTCCCTGAGTGAATTAATGCAACCACTACAGAAACTTTTTCATTTGTAAATTTAGAAAGATGGGTATATTCTGCATGAAGATGTGCTGGCTTCAGATGAATGACTAATCCTGAACTAACTGGGTTCACTTTGACAGATGAAGAGAGGTTTAAATCAAAACAGGCCTCCTTTAAAGAAGCATCCACTCAGATCCAGGTTTGGACTACCATATGTGGGCTGGAAAAATGTGAATGACTAAACTAAGTCAATTCAGGAGTATGCAAGAGATGAACTCTGAGAAAAGCACTGAATTAAGTCCCTCAGCAATGTAGGAACACATCCCTTCATTGCATAAATCCGTCTAGAATAACAATTTTTCCCTGGCTTCTTATTTTTGATTACTTTTTTTAAAAAAAATGTACTGAAAATTTATCTAATTCTGTTCTCCTTCTTGCATCTGGTGCTGTAGCTAGTAAAGGTTGGCAGAGTTTTGAAAGCAACAGAACCTCTATTGCTTTGCTTCTCCTGGGCCCACCTCTTTATTAGCCTTTGATTTGTTACCTCTGCCAAAGGAACCACCTTTGGTAGTCTATCCAAATGTTTATTCTTATGAATTGATTCTGGAGCTATTGCCACATTCAGGGGCTGAAAGGCAAAATAGGTGCTGGACAAAAATATTCTCTCTCCCCATCTCATGTGACATTCCAACTGAAGTAATAGATTGTTTTGTTGCTGTTTGTCTGTAAGTAAGCTGTTGGCTTCAATCTTCTCAAATGTAGTCATATATTACAGCAGTCTATCAAATGAATCTAATACATAAAAAACCACATACTTTATCTCTCTTCATCGGATAAAATGATGGCTTTGCAAGAGGATATGGGCCCAGGCTAAAGAAATGGCTAATAGGAAAGAAGTGAAATGTTTAGAAAGTAAACTTAATAACTTAATAACTATTATAAATTTTAGAAGTTCAAACAGGAAATGCTCCTATTGGTGGCCAATTTATAGTTGCAGTAACTACAGAAAGGCCATTACAGTATTTTAAGGGTTGGGATAAGAGAAATATATCAGACAGACCTGGCATTTATAGGTAATTCACTAATAGCACTAGACAAGGTCAATATGGGAAGGTTTTCAGGAAAAAAAAAAAGCAACTCTTCTGAATAAAAATGCTGTATTTAATAAGAAAACTGTAGGATCAAACTTGGGAACAGCAAAGACACACCAGAATAGAGATATAATTTTGAAATCAGTGAACCTGGATTTAATCTTAGGTTAATGTACTATACTTTAGTTCCTCTTCCTGGCACGCCATGCCTTCTGCAGAAGTAATGTACCAAGAGTTTCTTCAGATACATGTTGTGTCAGAAAGGTTAATGCAGACACCTAGAAGTACCTCTGTTTTTCAGAGGAACAAGAGCGTGTCAGACCACTTCCTGGCTTACTCAACCTCTCTTGTTTGCTGAGTTTTTTTTTAAGAACCCATCTGAGCTTCAGCATGCAGATGTCTTGCCTTTTTGTTGCTGCTTCTTTGTGGATGCCATAACAATATATCAATTTTTAAAGCATTCTGTTGTAAGCATAGGCTGACCAGACCAGACCGTTTTGAATGGGACAGTCCTGTTTTTTTAACATTTCCTGACCGTCCTATCATTTTAATATAAATGTCAATTTTGTCCCGTTTTTTTAAAAAAAAACGTTGGAGCCATTATTGGGAAAAGCAGGAAAAAATTGAAATGGAAATTGAAACTGAAAAGGAGGCTGACTTGCCCATTGGCTGTAGTTCTCAATCCAACAGGAAACCAAGAGTGGTAACTGCAGGAACAGCTGATTGGCAGTGAGCAAGAGGAAGAGTTGCGGCTGCCAATCAGTGCAGTGGAAGACGGTCGGAAAAGCGCCCAGCAGAAAAGAAGCTCTCAGGCCAAAACGATGGGAAGAAAATAAAATAAAAGGGTACACCAGAGAGGAACAGGTTGTCAAGGACAACCGTTCACTAGACTCCTCCATTCCTGTTCTTCTGCTCCAGCTTGCTGCTGCCTTCAGCCCTCCTGTGCTTCTCCAGCCTGCTGCTGCCTCCGTTCCTGTCCTCCCGTCCCAGCTTGCCACCATCCTCAGCCCTCCTGCAACCTCTGCGTCCAACGCCACACCTGCACCAGCCTCTCCGGACCCAACCACAGCCATACCTCCCCCTCCTGCACCTTCCCAGCAAGGACCATCAAATGGATCTTAAAAACTCTTTAAAACCTTTTTTATCATCTTACTTTTTTATGAATATGGAATATTACATAATATTACATAAGTTTAACCCCATCTCATTTTGCCATCCCAATGTCCCGTTTTTGTCTCAAGGAAATATGGTCAGCCTATATAAGCAGGTTTGTAGAATTAAGTACTGAAATTAATATTTAATCATAGACATTCAGATTATGATCTGTAGATTTTTCCCTACAAACATTGATTTTGTTATTGCAGTCATGCTAAGGCCAACTAGCTACTTCTGCCAACCAACAAGCACAGCAGTAACCCTCCCATGATCTGCCTCCCATTCAACCGCATGCTTCCTCTGAGATTCTAGTTCCATAACAGAGCCATCATAGCCTTCAAGAAGAAGTGCTGTGCTCAGAACCAACCCTCTCCCTTTCATGATGGGAAGTCATTTAGGAGAACGTCAAGTTTGGTTTGGTAATATAAAACATGTCAATCCATTTCATAAATGGAAGACTGTCGACAGGCTGTTTTTAGGCTGATTTACAATTCTTTTGTATGCCTTTTCTTAGTCACTATTGTAACAAAATTTGGAAATGTACTATTTTCCAAGTGTAAGTACATTTCAGTTTTCATATTGATTTGGAGATGTTCATTACATTTGATTCCTTTTTATCTCCTGCCTAAGTAAGGTTCTATTTCCTGGGAGGAATTCATATACTTTTTTTCTTTGAAGCAATGCTTATATTTACTCTTCTGTGAGAAGAGATGAGTATATTTTTTCAACTTGGAATACTTCATGAAGGAGGATTGCCTGAAGTTTCACAAACACACAGATGCATGTAAAGGTACTCACAGTTATAACCTTTGTGTTTGATTCCCATATTTAGATAGCAGTCAGTACAGAAGCTGTTCATCTTTGACCACGTTTGTGTGTGCGCACCTTCAAGTTGGTCTTGACTCCGGCGAGTGCCTGGACAAGAGCCTGTGGTTTTCTTGGCAAGGCTTTTTCAGAAGTGGTTTGCCATTGCATCCTTCCTAGGGCTGAGAGACAGTGACTGGCCCAAGGTCACCCAGCTGGCTTTGTGCCTAAGGGAGTGGGACTAGAACTCACCGTCTTCTGGTTTCCGGCCTGATGCCTTAACCACTACACCAAACTGGCTCTAGTTAGTTTTAATCTGAAAGGATTGAGATAATCTAGAAAACAACGTACAGTTTTAATGTATTTAAAATCTTTAATGTGTGATGTGGCTCCAGATGTATGCTTGGACCCTTCTCTGCTTATATTCCACAAAACACTCCAGACCATTTAATTCCACCATGCCTTTGGTTTCACTGAACATGGGCAGCCATTATAGTTAGACTTATTTTGTACTTTCTTATTGCTTTTCTATTGTTTTTATTGGTCTTTGTTGTAAACTGTGCAGAGTCCTTGGAACAGTTGATTAATATAGTTAAATAAATACATTCCATTGGATGAAATGATCAATCTCATTTTCTGCTCTAGTGAGCACAGTTTCAAAGTTACAATGTTTATTGTCCTGTTTGTTCTAAGCCTTATAATGGATGCAAGAACCAATTCTTCTTTCTTTTATTGCTGACATCCAACATGGTTGTTGACTTTAGCTTAGCATTCAGATTATCTAGGATTCTGCTTATTTGTCCAAACTGTATTCCATGAGTCTTTCCCATAAGTCAATCTCTGTATTATAATGGTGAGTATGTCCCTGTTCCTGAAGTCCCTTTTCTTTGAACCACCTTATTGCCACATCTGAGAATGACTTAAACATCTAGAGAAACTTTGGCTTAGCCATCCAGAGTGTCATATCCCAATGACTAGCATAAGAAAATATAAGAATATCAGACAGTAATGACAGAATAAGGACTGTTTAATTTCAGAGAAAAAGGTACATGGGAATTGGATATAGACAACCTGAATCAGGTTTACTAGAGGTAAGTGAAGGAAAAGTCTATTGTACTAGCAGAACTTCATTGATTATTATCATTTTCTTTTACACTGCCCCAATCTGTTCATTATAAGGCAGATGATGGCTGTCCCAGTAATCTTTAGAAATATTTCAAATGTACCATGCTCTTAATTATTCTGTTCAGCTCATTTAATTTCATTAGTTTCTGTTATGTCCCACAACATCTCCCAGCTGGAGGGGGAAAAAATCTTGCTTCCCAATCCAGTGAATGTGGAAATATCATTAGATAATGTTATGAATAATTTCCCTCACTCTACATACATTTTCACCAGAAGGTTAAAGTGCATAGCGTTTTTATAAGCATACAGTTTGTACCAGGAACTTCCATTGAAAAGGTGATGCATCATAGGTATGTTACAGAATCCTATAAATGGGTGTGTAATCAACCTTTCAAAGATACCAAACTTTGCCAGCACTCTCTTTTTGCCTCTCTGTCTTGCTGTTGGCTTGAGAACTCCATCCGGTTTCTACCATGCAGTTTGCCATCCTTTCCATTGTTATGATAACATGGATGTTCTTGGTTACTCCAGGTAAGGCATATATTAATATCCATTATTATAGATGGAAATGTTAGAGGTTTAGAAGACCCTTCCTCAAATGAGCAGCAGTCTGCTTTTTTCCTAAATTTGATCAAGTTATGAGAAGTTGAGGAAAATATTTAATAAATCTTTGATTATGTTGTCACCTTCCAGACCACCAGTAATCCCCAAGCAAACATTCCCTTCCCTTTCTGTTGCCTGGACAGCAACATAAGAGAGTACAGTTGTGGCTTCACCATCTCTCTTCTGTTTCTTCTTCATGTGATGTATCAGCGAACATGTAGTTCTTTAACTACAGCATGCCAGAATATTATTAAAAAGTAATCATGCACCCTTCAGCTGCCTCTTAAAGTTATTCAGGTAAGTTTCTACACATCTTCTACACTATCTGCCCTGGTCCCAATCCAGTGGATTTTGAATCATTTTTTTTTTTTCACTCAAAAAATCAGAAGGCAAATTTTCTACTTTGGAAATGAAGACTGAAAAACGAAGAGGATTTATCTTGCTCTATTAAGCCATAATTATAACTCAATGGAGCATTAGTGATTCTTGATGAACGTTTCTCAACAGATAAAAAACTAACCAACAAAAAATAACTATCATAATAATGATCATTATTCAAAGGACTTTTCATTTTTCAAAATCTTGGCAAGAATCTACAGATCTACATGCAATACACAGAAATAGAAATGCAGCTTTTCAGAACCCCATCACTCCCAAACAAGTACAATATTGTTATTATTCCCATTAGAAGTAGGGGATAGATGAACCAGTTCACCAGAAAGTAAACAAGTAAAGATTTATTTCAAATTGAAACTTTGGTTTGATTTCACAACAAAACAAAACCATCTGGAAAGTTCAAAGTTGGCTATGATAAAACTTGAAAAACCTTGAGTGTTCTATCATAGGGAAATATAGGAACTCAAAATAATTCTCATGTTCCCTTTGTTTTCCCTCAGGGTTAGAAAATCAGAGGAAGCAGTAGCCCCTGCTGATTGCTGCGTATCATCCAGCTTACAGAAAAATTACCCAAGGAAATTATTTTTAAAAAATTAAAACCCTTAGAATCCCTTTCAAAATTGTCAGGAGTGGGGAGATACTGTTTTTACAGATAACTAGACAACTCGTGACCATTGGGTCATTGTTTCAGAGATATTTCCTTACCAGATTCCTCAATGACTTCAACAAAGGCAGAACTTCTAATGTACTGCCTTCCCTGGAAAAGTTCTTAAAAATTCTGGGAGATATTCAGAGATGTATCTGCCTTGAAAGTAGCCAGGGTTGAACTGTATAGCCCAGTCAAACATCAGGAGTTGACCACAGGAAATGTTTTATGATATTTTGTATTATGTCATAAAATGTTTTATGATAATTTTATGTCATATAAGGTAAAGGTAAAGGTTTCCCTTGACGTAAAGTCCAGTCGAGTCCGACTCTAGGGGGCGGTGCTCATCTCAGTTTCTAAGCCTTGGAGCCGGCGTTGTCCATAGGACACTTCCGGGTCATGTGGCCAGCATGACGACACGGAACGCCGTTACCTTCCCGCCGAAGCGGTACCTATTGATCTACTCACATTTGCATGTTTTCGAACTGCTAGGTGAGCAGGAGCTGGGACGAGCAATGGGAGCTCACCCCGCCGCGCGGTTTCGAATCGCTGACCTTCCGATCGACAGCTCAGCAGTTTAACTCGCAGCGCCACCGCGTCCCTCTTTATGTCATATAATGTTTTATAAAATTTGCCAAATTTCTGTTCCATGGGAGTCATGGGTCCCAGGTTTTGGATGCATTCTGTAAGTTAGCCCATTTGAGGTACCTTGGTTCAAAAACTGTTGCCCTACAATGCACCGGTTCACCCAGTTAAAGGTTACAAAGTACAAACAGACAATGAGAGTTTGAGTACTACAGTATATAGATAGATAGATGCAAACTCTCTTTTCCTCCCCTTTTTCTCCTGTATATTCAGAAAGAGATCTCCAGAGCCTTCCATACTGGATTCTTGCATTGGGCAAGTGATTGATAGATTATCTCCAACTCTTTTATTTTATTAATCTATGATCTCTTTATTCTCCTTTAATTTGCCCTCTCAGGCCAGATCTGCACTTTCTGCTGGCTCTATTACCAATACCAGCCACTCACCATTTCTTGAATACTAGAATAGATGTAGTCAACCTCCACCCAGTCCCAGCTCACTGCAAATGTACCTCCCACTCATGTTTTGAAGTTCTGCTTCAAAAGTCTTGTTTTCTAACTTAAGCCTTCTTAAGCCCTTCCAGGTGGTTGGTCTACTGAACTTCCTTCCAATTTAGCAACATCACCAGCTCTGATGGGCTAGAATGCCTGGCATAGCTCCTCCCCTCCAGTGGCTGGTTGCTGCCCCATATGGCCATTTCATCCTGGGCTGCTGGGCTGCTATGTTCTCAACTGGTCAGCAGCATCCCCCCTCCGCCTTTCTGTTGATCCATCAGTAGCCCATAAAGACTGGGGTCCAGGAAACCTCCCAGTTGTCATATATTCCTCACCTCTTCTACCAGCATACCCCTGTTCCACCCTTATATGTCACAGTGGGGACTCTTCAGGTTATTCTCAGGCTTGATGAAATATATATGATTCCTTGCTATAGGAATATTTTATTATGTAATGTTTACCGTTAGCTATTTTTGCTGTTTAAATCTTCTTTACATATGGTAGGATTGTAAACCACAGAGTTGGTTGATGATTGAGGCAGCATGTAAGCCTAGTTAAATAAATAAATATTAAATAAACAATACTGTCTTTCTTTCTCATCCAGTGTCCACTGTATTGTATGAAATTATTATAATTTTAAGCATTAGCCACAAGAGACAACCCAACTCTCTGGTCATTTCTATTGCCCTTTTCTATACATCTTCTAATAGCACCCATTGGGATATACGAGTATCCAAACTATATATAGCGTTTGAACTGTGATTGTACCAGAAGATTAGTAAAAAAATCTCAACAGTGCCAGTTTTGTTTTTGATCATTTAGATCAGTGTTTCTCAAACTTGGCAACTTTAAGATGTGTAGACTTCAACTCCCAGAATTCCCCCTGCTGGCTGGGGAATTCTAGGAGTTGAAGTCCACTCATCTTTAAGTTGCCAAGTTTGAGAAACACTGCTTTAGATCATTTCATATCTGGCACATTACATCCAACTTTCTTCCCTCTAGTTTTACGTTTTAGATTAATGAGTTTTAGATGCAGTGCATTTGTATTATCCCACCCAGCCTTCAGTAGAACATCGTACCTAGGGTCTAATGCTTGTAGATTGCCACTGAAGATCTTTCCACATAGCTATTCTATGTCAATGGAGCAACATTCCTATTCTCATGTTATATATTTTCAGCTGGCCTTCAGAGGGATTAAGAAAATTAGGAATAATTAATGCCATGTTGAATTTTCATTGAGCTATAAAGAATATGGCATAAGATGTTCCACTCTCACTATGGCATATGATAGAAAATATTTCTCCCATTTTGGTCTCTATGGTAGAAGACTACTCTAGCTCCTAGTGAAAATAGAACATCTATGGCATAATACTCCTCAACCATAAAGGATTTTTTTTTAAAAAAATGACACACGTGCCATCTAGTCCACAATAATGTCTCATTCTAGGTTATGCTGCTCAACTGAGTCCAGAGGACTGCTTGAGATACTATAGTGGTCGTTGTGCCATACGATGTGCCATGGAAGAGCAAGCGGTTGCTTATTGTCATACAGGGAAATGCTGTCGAGAAAGGTAAGATCTCCCTTTTTTTTAATCACATGAAATATGCTTTCAGATCTTCCTGTCTCCATCTAGGTGTTTCAAAATGTGTATGTTCTCCAAAGACTCTCTAAATGTATCATATGAATTTATTTAGAGAAGCAGTGGGATGCAATGAGGAGGAGGAATCACCCTGCTCCTTATTCTGCTGACAAAGGAGATTCTGTTAAAGTGGATTATCTTGAAAAAGAATTTTTTGCATGAAATTATTATAAATAGTTAAGGGATAAAGAAATAGGTGTAAGAATTATGTTTATTATACTGTAATGAATTAATATTGTTCTTCTCTGAGATATTTTAAAACTGTACAGCCTTGTAATATTTGTTTAATCATTGTGATCTTTTTTAGACTGTTCTTGGTTACTATGACTGAGTGGTGTCTGCAAGGGAGGTTAAAAAAAAGGGGGGGGCGATAAGGCCGTCATAGCAGCATGATCAAAGCCCTACCCTTTGTATGGCTATCACATGCATGTACAAATAGGTGGGCCTTCAATCATGCAGCCATGACTGCTGTCTGAACTTTTTTTTACCACCCCTGTGGACCCTGCCACTATGGTCAGATGCAGGAGGCTGACTGCATTGTACTGGGATGATTGACCTTCTGACTTGGAATCTAGGGCTTACTTTCCCCTGGCGCCACCTGAACAGAAAGAATTGCCTTCAAAAGCATTTATTCTAATGAAAATGCTATGCAGAAAATACTGGAGGAGGAAACTCTTAGGAAGGAAACTGCCCCCCGCCCCAAATTTCTACTATACAATTGTAACTAATTGCAACTGTGGGAATATTTCTTTTTTTTTTAATAAGAGTTTTATTAAATTCCAGACAAAGATAAGATAAAAACTACAGAAAAACAAAAAACTACATAGAAAAAAGAAAAAAACTAAAAAAGTGTGGAAACACAAGAGAATTTTTAAAAAAAAAAAGAGATTACAAAAAGAGGTGACTTCCAACTTTTAACAGCAAGTATATATTTAAATACCTTCCATAATCAGTCCCTTACTCTATATTAAACCAGAATCACATTATTTCTATAAATCATTCCATTGGCACAATAAAAATCACTAAATACAACTGTCCCCCCCCTTATTTAAAAGAATAATATATATATAAAAAATCCCTTCTCACCCATATGGGTGGTATGTGTCTTCCTCAACCTCAGGTCCTCTACCAGAGGCCTGGGAGTTTGAGGGTTCTGCACAGTATCCTAGCTGTTCCTAGCACTGCACTCTTCTGGACAGAGAGCTCTGATGTTGCTCCTGGGATCTGTTGGAGCCACTCTCCCAGCTGAGTCATGAGTGCCCCTACCAGCACTGGGACCACTTTGGCCTTCACTTTCCACATCCTCTCTAGTTCCTCCTTCAGGCCCTGGTACTTCTCCAGCTTCTCATACTCCTTCTTCCTGATGTTGCTGTCACTTGGCACCGCTACATCTATCACCACTGCTGTTTTCTGGTCTTTGTCTACTACCACGATGTCTGGTTGATTGGCCAGTACCTGCCTGTCCGTCTGGATCTGGAAGTCCCACAGGATTTTAGCCCTGTGTGTGTGTGTGTGTGTGTCTGTGTACACACACACACACACATATATCCTAATCAACTTCCCAAGGATAACATTTATTTAATTATTTCCTTCCTATTACTATTCTACACATTTTTGTCTACTATAATAAAGATCAAACTAAAAAAACATAAATTGTCTGCCATTATAATTAGTAATAAAGCAATTATAATAATCTTAATTATATTAAACCTAAAAGCAAACATTCATTATTATTTCTTTTTTTAATACCTTAATAATCTTAATCCAAATCATTAAAGATAAATGAAATCAACCAAATCCTAAAAGCAATCCAGATAAATATTCTTAAGCCTTTACCCCACTTCAAAGTAGACCAAAGCATTTACATATATATCCCCACAATACACAGAGCCTTTTTCATAAAGAAATCAAACAACCCACCCTCCCACCCTTAGAAACTCTGACTTCTCTACAAAAAACCTCCCATACATAACAACACCTTCCGTTTCATGGTGTTCCATCAGAAAATCAATTTCGCTAATGGCTTGCAACTCGATCTGTCCCTTTAATTTCTTCAACTCAACTATCGGATCATCATCCGGCATTTCAACAGAAGCCCCAATCTCACTATTGAAAGAGACATTTCTGTTGCTATTAGGTTCTTCAATTTCTTCCACAACATGCCCAACCAGATGACACATTTTAGATCTCATGTTTTGCACAATGTCCTGAATACCTTGCATAAAACTTGGCAGGAATCAGAAAGAATCTGTTTAAAATCTCGATGAAAGTCCAAAAAAGTCTGATTGAAATCCTCCATGTCTCACGCAGTAGATTATGGCGCCCCCTAGGTCCTTAACCAGCGAAAGTGGGGGATAATGGAAAATTTCCAGAATGTGTTTACAGAAGTGAAAGTAGATAACAGACAGTTCCCCAGGGAAAGTAGTAGCAAAAAGCTAAAAGTTCAAAACAGCAGATTCAGTATGTAAGAAAATGCTAAAATCTTAAAATTTATAGTGTTTGTGTGTATGTGTATGTCTGTGTATAATTAAAACTTTAAAAAAAGAGGATAAAAACTAATACCAACTAATATAAAGAAGAAAGGAGAATTATTCTTCACTACCAATAATAGCTGTGAATTCAGCAGATCCAAAGGTACTTCTGCCATAACCCCATTCTTTCACAACCCCCCTCCCCAGTTTTGTTTCTTCCAGCTCATGATAGATAGATAGATAGATAGAGATGATAGATAGATAATCTCCAGGTATTTTGCAAACATAACCATCTATAAATAGAGGGCTAGTGGGAGGAGATGGGCGGTGACAAATTTGATAAACAAACAAACAAACAAACAAATAAATAAAAATATATACAGTATGTGTCTTAAATGAATCATGCGTTTTTCACTGTTGTTGTTCTTAATAGTAATTATGCTTATCTCACTTGCACAGCACAAGTGTGATGTGTTGATGACCTCTGGAGGGCTTGAGATGTGGGTAGTACAACCATCCTAGTCCTCTCTGATCTCTCCATGGTCTTTGATACCATCAAACATGGTGTCCTTCTGGACTGGTTTAGGGGGTTGGGGAGGCATTGTTTTACAGTGTTCCTTCTTCCTTGCCCAGTTCAAATCACTGTTGGGGCAAGTCATCTAGCCCAATCCCTGCTTTGTGGGGTGCTTCAGAGTTTCACCCTCTCCTCTCTCCTTTTTAACATCTACATGAAGCTTCTGGAGGAAGTCATCTGTTGGCACAGGGCGTAGTATCATCAGTATTGTACATCTCTGCCCCAACTGCCCAACTAAAGCCATCAGGGTTCTATTTCTATTTCAATGTCTTGAGTCTGTGAGAATCTGTATGAGAAGAACAGGCTTTAGATAAACCCTGCCAAGTCTGAGTGGCTGTGCATTTTGGGCCTCCTGGATCCGAGGAGAGATTTCATCCTTGGATATGGATGGAATTGCATTGCTTTGCTCAGATTCCATGTGTAATCTGGGGTTCCTCCTGGACTCCCACTTAGGTTTTAAGAGCAGATCACACTGTGGGCAGGGAGACCTTTGCACAGCCATGTCTTGTGCACCAGTTCTTCCTGTTCCTGGATTGGGGAACCCTGCTCACAATCACTTATGCCTTAGTGATTTCCTGATTGGATTTCTGGAACACACTCTACTTTGGGCTGCCCTTGAAGACCATTCAGAAGCTCCAATTAATCCCAAATGTGGTGGTGTGGGTAGTTATGGAAGATTACACTCTGGACCCCTTCATTGAAACAATGTCATTTTATGGGACCCAGGAGGCATGCTTTCTTCACAGTGTCTCCTGCCGTCTGGAACAACCTTCTCCTGGACATTTAGTTGGCTCCAACCATATAAGACTTTAGGAAGGTAATTAAGATCTGGCTCTTCCTCAGGCTTTGTGGTCAGGTTGAGCTGGGTTGCAATAAATGGCAAACAGAACTGAAAAATTTTACAGCTCCAATGGGTGAGTTGTAGAAATACTCAGTTCTCTTTGACTTTTTATTGTTTAACATGCTTTAATGAATTGTATTATTTTTATTAATTAATTATGGTTTTCTTTTTCGTCCTTTTGTATGTTGTCTAGAGTCACATAATCTGAGTTGGGTAAACATATAAATGCATAGATAGATAGATAGATAGATAGATAGATAGATAGATAGATAGATAGATAGATATTATGTTATTTTAAAATTATTTAAAACTATGGATCTTTAGAGTTATATAACTATATATCTATATCTCATCTATATCTATCTATATAACTATCTATAAAACTATATATGTATATGTATATATATATGTATATGTATATATGTATATGTATATATAAAACAAACATATAACATATGTTATATTTTTTGTCTCTTTGACCAAACTCTGGATGATATTTTGCCCAAAGGGAGGAGATGGGCAGGGACAAATTGGATAAATAAATAAATAAATAAAATAAAATATTTCACAGTAAAATGCAAATTAATTTTCTTCTGCAGATGCTCATGAAACTGTGGTTGCTGCATTGAAAAGTAAAGCTAAAAGCAGAAGACAAATTTTACTATTCATGTCACTAAGAATGATGATTTCTAACACAACAAAGACTTTCCAGAAAATGTGACCATGAGATGAAGAAGCTTCCTCACTAATCAATGGATCTGTTTTTCATCTTTTCTTTAGATCAAAATCAAAACAGAGAATAAATCCAAAATTCCTGAAATGCTTGTCTGTGTGACTATATGCTTATTTGGCATATATATGAGAAGTTGTGAAGTAGCTATTGTCATAGTGAAATTTATTTCCTGGATTTTCTTATAGGAATATTTTCCTGTTCCTATCTATCTATCTATCTATCTATCTATCTATCTATCTATCTATCTATCCATCTATCTATCTATCTCTCATCTATCTCTCATCTATCTATCTATCTATCTATCTATCTATCTATCTATCTATCTATCTATCATCTATCTCTTATCTATCTATCTATCTATCATCTATCTATCATCTATCTATCTATCTATCTATCTATATCATAACTTTATTAACATTTTAAAGAAGCAAGATAAAAACTAGCAAGAGCTAATATTTAGTGTAAAGAGAGGAAAAAAAAGAAAAGAGATAAGAGAAAGACAAAGACAAAGACAAAAGTGCAAGAAAAAAAAGACAAGGAAAGAAAACATAAAGAAGTGACTTCCGATTTTCTTTTACAATAGTTGTAAGTACAAATGTAAATTAGGCAAAACTGAAATACTTTGGCCACATAATGAGAAGACAGGACACCCTGGAGAAGATGCTGATGCTAGGGAGAGTGGAAGGCAAAAGGAAGAGGGGCCGACCAAGGGCAAGATGGATGGATGATATTCTAGAGGTGACGGACTCGTCCCTGGGGGAGCTGGGGGTGTTGACGACCGACAGGAAGCTCTGGCGTGGGCTGGTCCATAAAGTCACGAAGAGTCGGAAGCGACTAAACGAATAAACAACAACAACAAATGTAAATTAACCTCTTACTCTATGCTTACAGCATTACTTACATTTTTTTCTAAAATCTTTTTTTTTCCTAATCTTCAAAACCATATAGTTTCATTTTTTTCTGTTTCACACAAAAAGTCAATAAGGGGTTTCCGGTCAGCATTAGACAATGTCTTTTCTCTAAGTTTCATCATCTTCACATCCATTCCTCCATTGTGGGTAAAGTTGAACCTTTCCACCTTTGTGCATATAATAATCTCCCTGCAGTTATCATATATGAAAACAAAGTTCCATGGTTTTTTTCCCAACTGTTTATCCATCAGTCCAAGAAGAAAAGTCTCTGGTTTCAACTGTATATTAATATTTAAAATCTTCTGTATTAATGTATGTAATTGAGTCCAATTTTTTTAGGTTTTTTGCACATCCACTAAGCATAGTAAAATGTCCCCTCTTCCAGCATTTCCAGCATAAATTTCTGGGACCTTTATACATTCTAGACAATTTTCTCCAGTGACAAATACCAACAATACCAAAGCTGTTCTTTATAGTTAAACTTATGTTGAAACTGTAAAACTGATGTGTAGGTCACCTTAAAGTGACCTATTTCTCACTTCTTCTTAAAAAAAAATCAATGGGCTTAAACCAGTCCTGGAAAATCACTGATCAGGCCAGAACCCCTTGAATAAGCAGTTCCTTTGCTGTGGCAGTGAGCAATGCTACTAAGGTCTCAGCCTGAAATTGTTAGTACAATTAGCCTTAGTACAAACACCTTTCTTTTGGTTACCTAGCATTACTACTTCTTTTCTGAGCTAAGTGTTAATGAAGAGGACTTCAGTTAAATTCCTGGTGTAATAGCATAGCTATGTTTGAATAAGTTGCCACCACCAGTTTTACTAAGAACAGGTTCTTTCTACCAAGATAAATCAGAACCTCTGCTTATCTCTTATTCTTCATTGTCAATTTTTATTTTGTGGACCTTGCTGATGCATGGTACTTAAGGGACTTACTTTCTAAATTCTAAGCAATTTAGTCAATGTTCCTAGAAATATGGCTTTAAAAGAATGACAAACATGAAATCAAGAGAACAAGCCATATACAGGTAGTCCTTGACTTATGACCACAATAGGGACTGGAAAGTGCATAATTAAGTGCTATGATCATTAAGTGAGGCATCACGTGACCACACCCAATTTAATGACCATTTTTGTCCCAGTCATTATGTGAATCATCCGCAATCGTTAAGCAAGATATCATGTGACCATGACTTGTGACCTCCTGCCAGCTTCCCCATTGACTTTGTTTGTCAGAAGCCGGCTAGGAAGGTTGCAAAAGATGATCACATGACTGCAGGATGCTGCAGCTGTTGTAAGTGTGAATCAGTTGCCAAGTGCCCAAATTTCGATCACGTGACGGCAGGGACGCTGCAATGGTCATAAGTGCAAGGAGTGGCCATAAGTCCTTTTTTTAGCATGGTCATAACTTTGAACAGTCACTAAATGAATGGTTGTTAATGAAGGAATACCTGAATATTAATAATAATAAAAGCTTAATGCATCTGTTCAAGTATAGACTTTGTACTTCAGTAACTATATACAAGTCAGGAAGCCACAGTATGGACAGAACATAATGAAACTGGCTTGCTCCAGGTTGGCAAAGGAGTGAGATGCTGTATTTTTTTTTTCCTGCCATTCAATTGTGTCCAATTCTTGGTGACTGCCTGGACAAGTACCTGCAGTTTTCTTGGCAAAAGTTCAGAAGTAGTTTGCCATTGTCTCTTTCCTAAGGCTGAGAGAAACTGACTGGCCCAAGGCCACCCAACCAGCTTTCATGCCTAAGGCAGGACCAGAACTCACAGTCTTCTGGTCTTAACCACTAGACCAAACTGACTTTTGAGATGCTGTATGCTCTCTCCTTATTTATCCAACCTATATGCTGAATACATATTAAGAGATGCAGAATTGGAAGAAAATGAGCATAGTTTTAAAACTAGAGGAAGAAACATCAATAACTTGTGCTATACTAATGACACTACTCTAATAGTTGAAAATGCAAAAGATCTGCAAGGTCTAGTACTAATAGTCAAGTAGTAGTCACAGTGAGAAAGGAGACTAAAATGAAATATAAAGAAGACCTAAGTAATGACAACAGGTACAACTTTCCAGCCTTAGAACTGATAATGAAGACATTGAAGTAGTAGGTATTGTTGTTGTTAGTTGCCGTTGAGTCATTTACGACTCATGGCAACCCTATGTATAACAGAACGAAATGCTGTTCGGTCGTGCGCCATATGCCTGACTATTCCAATGTTTGCATCCATTGTTGCTGTAACTGTATCAATCCATCACATTGAAGGTCTTCCTCTTTTCTGTTGGCCCTCGACTTTACCAAACATGATGTCCTTTTCAAGTGATTGGTCTTTCCTGACGATGTGCCCAAAGTGTGAGAGTCTAAGCCTAGTTATCTTCACCTCTAGGGAACATTCTGGTTGTAAAAGAAGGTAGCTATAGGTAGCTTCTACCTTCTGCCTTTTGGGTTAACCATCAACAGTAAAGGAACAAGCCGTCAAGAAATAAGTCACAGACTAGTGCTTGGTATAGCAGCCATGAAGTCCCCCCTTAGGCCTGAAAGCCGGCTGGGTGACCTTGGGCCAGTCACTCAGCCCAACTCACATCAGCCCAACTCACCTCACAGGGTTGTTGTTGTGTGGAAAATAGGAATAGGAAGGAGTATTAGGTATGTTCACTGCCTTGAGTTATTTATAAAAATAATAAAGGCGGGATAAAAATTAAGTAAGTAAATAAATAAATAAATAAATAAAGGTCTTGGAAGATATTAATGCCATGATGTGTGTATACCTACAAAGATCAGATTAATACAAGCCATGGTAATCCCTGGTCACTCTATGGAAATGAAAGTTGGACTTTGAAGAAGCAGGTTAGAAAGATATTGCTGCTTTTGAACTTTGCTGTTGGAGAAGACTCCTGAGAATACTGTCGACAGCCAAGAAGACAAACAAATGGATCATTGAACTTATCAACCCAGAGTTCTCACTAGAGGCACAAATGACCAGGGTCATTTATCCTCCTTTGGACATATTATGCAAAGACCCAGCTCTCTACAGAAGGGTCTAATGCTGGGAAAGGTGGAAGGAAAGAGAAGAAGAGAAGGACCAGCAAGGTCGATGGACTCTGCTACAGTGGTGATGGGCATACTGTTGGAAGACCTGAAAGACCAGATTAGGCACAGATCATGAGGGAGAAAAATCTATTTTTTAAAAAAAAATTATTAAAAGATTTTACATGAATAATAAGAAATACATTCAAAGAAAGAGAAAAAAGAGGGGGAAAAAAGCAGAGTAAGTATGAAAAAGAAAAAAGAAAAAACAGAGAAAAGATAGAAACAAGAAGAAGAAAAAAGACAAAAGGCATGAAATATATATATATGTATGTATGTATGTATGTATCTATGTATATCTCTCTTCAGCAAAGGATCGTTACCGTGTCGTGGTGCTGGAGCTTGAGCACCTCAATGATGCCATGAGCTAAACCGTGAAGGGCCACCCAAGATGGGAAGGTCATGACAAGGAGGTCAGACTAAATGCAATCCCTGGGGAAGGTAATGGCAACCCACCCCAGTATTCTTGCCGTGAAAACTAAATGGATCAGTACAACCAGAGATATGTCAGTATACCATCGGAAGATGAGACCCCCAGGTCGGAAGATGGTCAAAACGCTACTGGGGAGGAAGAGAGGATGAGTTCAACTAGCCCCAGACGTGATGACGCAGCTAGCTCAAAGCCGAAAGGACGGCTAGTGGCCGACGGTGCTGGTGGTGAACGGCGAATCCGATGTTCTAAGGATCAACACACCATTGGAACCTGGAATGTAAGATCTATGAGCCAGGGCAAATTGGATGTGGTTATTGGTGAGATGTCAAGATTCAAGATAGACATTCTGGGCATCAGTGAACTGAAATGGACTGGAATGGGCCACTTCACATCAAATGACTACCAGATCTACTACTGTGGACAAGAAAACCACAGAAGAAATGGAGTAGCCTTCATAATTAATAGTAAAGTGGCTAAAGCAGTGCTTGGATACAATCCAAAAAATGATAGAATGATCTCAATTCGAATTCAGGGCAAGCCATCTAACATCACAGTGATCCAAATATACACCCCAACCACAGATGCTGAAGAAGCTGAAGTAGAGCAGTTCTGTGAGGATCTGCAGCACCTACTGGACAACATGCCTAAAAGAGTCATTTTCATCACGGGAGACTGGAATGCTAAGGTGGGCAGTCAAATGACACCTGGAATTACAGGTAAGCATGGCCTGGGAGAACAAAACGAAGCAGGACATAGGCTGATAGAATTTTGCCAAGACAACTCAATGTGCATAACAAACACTCTCTTCCAGCAACCTAAGAGACGGCTTTATACATGGACTTCACCAGATGGACAACACTGAAACCAGATTGACTACATCCTTTGCAGCCAAAGGTGGCAGACATCTATACAGTCGGTAAAAACAAGACCTGGAGCTGACTGTAGTTCAGACCACGAACTTCTTCTTGCACAATTTAGGATCAGACTAAAGAGATTAGGGAAGACCCACAGATCAGCTAGATATGAGCTCACTAATATTCCTAAGGAATATGCAGTGGAGGTGAAGAATAGATTTAAGGGACTGGACTTAGTAGATAGGGTCCCGGAAGAACTATGGACAGAAGTCCGCAACATTGTTCAAGAGGCGGCAAGAAAATACATCCCAAAGAAAGAGAAAACCAAGAAGGCAAAATGGCTGTCTGCTGAGACCCTCAAAGTAGCCCAAGAAAGAAGGAAAGCAAAAGGCAACAGTGATAGGGGGAGATATGCCCAATTAAATGCAAAATTCCAGAGGTTAGCCAGAAGAGATAAGGAATTGTTTTTAAACAAGCAATGCGTGGAAGTGGAAGAAGACAATAGAATAGGAAGGACAAGAGACC
Source organism: Candoia aspera (assembly GCF_035149785.1). NCBI lineage: Eukaryota > Metazoa > Chordata > Lepidosauria > Squamata > Candoiidae > Candoia > Candoia aspera. The sequence continues at coordinate 27,354,697 of NC_086153.1, read as the reverse complement.
TCTTCCAGAAAATTAGAAACATCGGAGGTAAATTCCAGGCAAAAATGGGTATGATCAAAAACAAATATTACAAGGACCTAGCAGAAGAAGAAGAGATCAAGAAAAGGTGGCAAGAATATTCGGAAGACCTGTATAGGAAGGATAACAATATCGGGGATAGCTTTAATGGTGTGGTCAGTGAGCCAGACATCCTGAAGAATGAGGTTGAGTGGGCCTTAAGAAGCATTGCTAATAACAAGGCAGCAGGAGACGATGGCATCCCAGCTGAACTGTTCAAAATCTTGCAAGATGATGCTGTCAAGGTAATGCATGCTATATGCCAGCAAATTTGGAAAACACAAGAATGGCCATCAGACTGGAAAAAATCAACTTATATCCCCATACCAAAAAAGGGAAACACTAAAGAATGTTCAAACTATCGAACAGTGGCACTCATTTCACATGCCAGTAAGGTAATGCTCAAGATCCTGCAAGGTAGACTTCAGCAGTTCATGGAGCGAGAATTGCCAGATGTACAAGCTGGGTTTAGAAAAGGCAGAGGAACTAGGGACCAAATTGCCAATATCCGCTGGATAATGGAAAAAGCCAGGGAGTTTCAGAAAAACATCTATTTCTGTTTTATTGACTATTCTAAAGCCTTTGACTGTGTGGACCATAACAAATTGTGGCAAATTCTTAGTGGTATGGGGATACCAAGTCATCTTGTCTGCCTCCTGAAGAATCTGTATAACAACCAAGTAGCAACAGTAAGAACAGACCAAGGAACAACAGACTGGTTTAAGATTGGGAAAGGAGTACGGCAGGGCTGTATACTCTCACCCTACCTATTTAACTTGTATGCAGAACACATCATGCGACGTGCTGGGCTTGAGGAATCCAAGGCTGGAGTTAAAATCTCTGGAAGAAACATTAACAATCTCAGATATACAGATGATACCACTTTGATGGCTGAAAGCGAAGAGGAACTGAGGAGCCTTATGATGAAGGTGAAAGAAGAAAGTGCAAAAGTTGGCTTGCAGCTAAACCTGAAAAAAACCAAGATTATGGCAACCAGCTTGATTGATAACTGGCAAATAGAGGGAGAAAATGTAGAAGCAGTGAAAAACTTTGTATTTCTAGGTGCGAAAATTACTGCAGATGCTGACTGCAGTCAGGAAATCAGAAGACGCTTAATCCTTGGGAGAAGAGCAATGACCAATCTCGATAAAATAGTCAAGAGCAGAGACATCACACTGACAACAAAGGTCTGCATAGTTAAAGCAATGGTGTTCCCTGTAGTAACATATGGCTGCGAGAGCTGGACCATAAGGAAGGCTGAGCGAAGGAATATCGATGCTTTTGAACTGTGGTGTTGGAGGAAAATTCTGAGAGTGCCTTGGACTGCAAGAAGATCCAACCAGTCCATCCTCCAGGAAATAAAGCCAGACTGCTCACTTGAGGGAATGATATTAAAGGCAAAACTGAAATACTTTGGCCACATAATGAGAAGACAGGACACCCTGGAGAAGATGCTGATGCTAGGGAGAGTGGAAGGCAAAAGGAAGAGGGGCCGACCAAGGGCAAGATGGATGGATGATATTCTAGAGGTGACGGACTCGTCCCTGGGGGAGCTGGGGGTGTTGACGACCGACAGGAAGCTCTGGCGTGGGCTGGTCCATGAAGTCACGAAGAGTCGGAAGCGACTAAACGAATAAACAACAACAATATATATTTATAGTGTATGTGTGTATGTGTGTTTGTGTGTGTGTATATATATATACTGTGTATGTGTATATATCTATTGTGTGTGTGTGTGTATATATATATAGATATATACACTGTGTGTGTATATATATATATTGTGTGTGTATGTATATATACACACACACACACACTGTGTGTATGTATGTATGTATGTATGTATGTGTGTGTGTGTATATATATATATATATGTATATATGTATATATATATATATATATATATATATATATATATATATATATATCCAGCTTCTAATATCACTCTCAGCAGTTATACATACACTTCTAATAAAACCATTCTCTCCAATTTCATCATAATTTGCTTCTTTCTAGAACCTATTCTTTCTAATCATCAAAACCATAAATACAAAATCATTTTCTTTCTCATGCAAAAAGTCCATAAGGGGTTTCCAGTCATTGATGACTGTCAATAATGACCTTTCGCTATTCAAAGATGTCGATTTGTCTATCTCAGCAAGTTCTATCAATTTCACAAACCATTCCTCCATAGTGGGTAATGCCAAATCTTTCCATCTTTGTGCATATAGTAATCTCACCACAGTAATCATATATTGAAATAATCTCCCATGGCTCTTTCTAACTGTTTATCCATCAGTCCTAGAAGGAAATGTTTTGGCTTCAATTGAATATTAATTTTTAAAACCCTCTGTATCAGTGTGTGTATTTGAATCCAATTTTTTTTTAGTTTTTTTACATGTTCACCAAGCATGATAAAATGTCCCTTCATGTTGTTCATATTTCCAACACACATTTGAAATGCCTTTATACATACTGGATGGTTTCTCTGGCATCATGTACCAATGATATATCATTTTATAAAAAAATCTTTTTAAGATCATAACATAATGTAGATTTCAACCACTTTGACCACATATTTTTCCATTGATCCATCTGTATATTATAACCAAAATACCTAGCCCACTTTGACATATATCCTTTAGTCTGTTCTTCCTGTTTCAAATTTCAACAAAAGTTTTTACATTTCAGCAATTACATGTTCATCATCAGTACACAATTGTACTTCAAATTCTGTCTTACTTTGCTACATACCATAAGTCTTTTTATCCATTTTTAAATCTTTCTGATAACAGTAAATGGGAAATAACTTTAAATGGGAAATAATTTTAAATGGGATAACTGTAAATGGGAAAACCATTGACTACTATATCCTTCTGCCATTAGTTGCTCTCTTGATTTAATTTTATATTCCCGCTGATGATTTTCCAATAATTCCTGGTAAGTTAGCCATTTGTCTTTGCCTGCTGTTTCTCTTCTACAGAATGCTTCTTGTGCTGAGATCCACAGAGGTGTTTTCGGGCACAGGCTGGGTTTATGTGAACAACATGAATGTGAACAACATGAATGGACATTTTATCATGCTTTGTGGACATGTAAAAAAGCTAAAAAAAATTGGATTCAAATACACTGATACAGAGGATTCCATATTCTCAATATGGTACATCTAATAAAATGACTTTTAAAATCCACATTAACTTAACTTTATCATACCATAATTATCCATGCCATCCAAACCTCAGGTTGTTCCATTCTGACTCTAAAAATCTCTTGTTTCTCAGCAGGGAAAATCTATCTATATGGTCACTAAAAGTCAAAAATGACTTGATGGCACATAATTATAATCCTTTCAGTAACTATTCCTATATCATTCTTCTCCCTTCATTGGAATCTATTAAAATCTATTTCAGGATGGTTTTTGTTTTTGTTTTGCTTCTATTAACTGGATATAAAACTGAAAAAAAGATACGTAATACACAGGGAGGAGAAGGAGGAAAAGGAGGAGGAGGGGGAGAGGGAGGAGGATAAAGGAAAACTGAAAAAGGAACAAAAATCATGCAGAGCATATATTCATATATATTCTACATAAGCATTTCAATGAACTGCAAACATATTTAATTATAAATATTCATAGTTAATCTACATTGGTAAGTGTTGTATTCATAAATTGCTAATAACATTAACTCTGCACAATATTAAGTAGTTGGTGCCATATATTGTTTCCTGTGTTGAAGATAAGTCTTTTAGTTAAATGTAGGGCCCAAAGAATTCACCTTTTTTGTCCAGATGTCAATTGTCATGCAAAAGGAGTATCCTTCAAAAGAATATCAATACCTGAATAGATTATATTTTGTCTCAAAATTGAATTAATACATGTAATAATTTTCTCCCGAAATGGAACAATTATCTGACACTGTACAGACGTAAGTTTAAATGAATATTAGTCTTATTCCATCTCCAGCATTATGACAATTTACTCAAACCTTATATAAACACAATGAGAATGAATATGTATTCCTCTTTTTGTGTGTTTTTATTTTATTAAACTTATAAGATGCTGAATCCTATAATGACTCTGATCAGTATAGTGTCAAATCACTAATAAAATAGAGATAATAAAAAACCTCAAACATCCAGGAAAAAAAATTCTAAACAGAAAAATACTTGGGACTGACTACTCACTCTAACCCAAGGCTTGGGGAAAGAGCCAAGATTTCAGGGCTCTTTTAAACACAGCCAGGGTGGGGACAAGATAAATCACAGATGTGATGGTGTTCCAAAGGACACCATTCCTGCACCGACCATTTCTGATCTCAGCTGCTGAAACCCCCAGCCATTGAAGAGAGGGTTGGGGTTATCATGGGTTTTATAAAGTGACTGAAAATAAAACTCCCACACTGTGGCAAGTTAAACCTGTAAGCCCAAAAGTAAAGATAAACAAGAACATAGAACAAATTTTAAAACTAGAGAACCTGAATTATATTCCTAAATTAATGTTCTGTACTTCTGTTCTTCTTTCTGGAATAACATATCTCCCTAAGAAGTAATGCTCCAAGAGTTTTTACCAAAATAGATTCATCAAGAAGATTAATGCACACTGAGTTCATCAGTCTCCCTTTCTCACTATGTTTTTGTTGATTAATATGCAATCTCTTCCTATTTTATTGCTGCCTTTTCATGGATGGCTTCATTTTCCCTCAGGAAACTTATAAAAAGTCATAAATTACAAATTACAGAACAATGAACAATAAATGTGTGTGTTTGTTAAAAGTAATGTATATCACCCATATCACCAGTCTTTGAACAGTGTACAAAAACATAAAATCGACCCATATAATAAAACATCACAAAACCCACTCCAACTGAGAATAAAATAACCCATTTTCAAACATTAATAAAGAGGCAGCCAAACACTCCTCTGGGGGAAGGTGTTCCAAAGCATCAGGGTTACCACAGAGAAGGCTTGACTTTTGGTCCATGTTTACCTAACTTCCTGTGGGGGTGAGACCTTGAATAAGACCTGGCTATATAATCTGAGAAGATAAAATGTAGATGGCAGAGGAAATGGACTTGAGGGACAGGAGGAAGAGCAGCTGCCAAGGCAATGGTCAGATAAAAAATCCCTGAGTCTGGGACAGCAATGAGGTGTGCTTAAATGTCTCAGACAAGCCCTTCCCTACTTCACACAAAGATAAGGCGGGGGGCGGGGGGCACATTCAGACTTGCAAGATTCTGTTATTATAACTTTACAATAAAAGTAGTATTGGCCTACATGACCTTAGTTTCCTGGTTAGTCCTGTCCTAACTGACAGGAGAATCATGTTGGAGCAGGTGGTATACTCTGATATAAGTAGGGGGAGATCTAGAAATGGGATATTCAGTTTACAATATGCAGGTTGGATTTTTCTTTTCAAACACTGATTCCGATATTCTAATCATACAAAGACCATCTTGATGCCATCAAGACCTCATGAGCAAAGCAGGTAACATTTGTGTGCTTCTTCTGAGACCAGCAGTTAAAATTAGATATCAAAGCTTTCATATATTTAAGAACTGCTATATCCCAAACCTGTTCCTTTTATGATGTGAAGGCATTCAGGAGAATGACAAGTTTTGTTTAGTAAGCAGAAACATTTCAGTCTATCTCATAAAAAGATAGACTGAATGCACTGATAGATTATTTTCACTAATAATGCTACCTTTTATTGATAGCATTGCAAAACTTGGAAAGGTACCATTTATCAAATGTAAGTGCAAATCATTTATCTTATAAGTATAGAAATGCTGATGACCTTTATATGAGATTAATTTTAAAAATCTTTCATATTTTTGGGATAACTCAGAGAATGTTCAAAAACAGTTGGTTGTCCGCCTCATTATGCTGGAAGTATAAAATGGGTGAGAGGACACTTACATGATTTGACAGTATTCCAATATTGTCTGCTAAAACAAGGGCTTCAAAGATCATAAGTTAAATATGTGAATGTATTTTTAACTATATGACATGTAGAATTTATACTTGTCATAAAATTATTTGAAGCTTATACACACACACACACACACACACACACATATACCTGCAGAATTTATTATTAAATGAGGAATAATAGACTTTCTAAGAGGTACAGTAAAGAAAGATTTCTTTCTGACATTGGGAAGATAGTGTGACCTCAGGATTTCAATCTTGGATTGATGATATGTGTGTACTTTCCATCCTGGAGCAGCCTCTCTATCAGTGAAATAGAAAGACTGATTAATATTATTGTGCGGTTTTCTCTGATAGTGCTGGACTAGCTGCTTCTACACTGGGCACCTGTAGGATTATCCATTATGTTCACAAAGGCACCCAGAGTAGATGCTGTACATGCCAAAAAGTCTCACAGCTAGATGCCTTCAGCACATGCATTTGCTGAAGCAGCCCAGCCTGGAAGTATTTTGGCCAGAACTATGAGGGAGATCGCCTGTCAGCTTTCACTTACAGCACTGACTGAATCATTTCAGACTTTGGGATTTCCAATAGTGTTGGCAAAGCTACCAAATCTGAAAGAACTTCATTGGGTACCAAAGGGTTTCAGCCTGGTCAAAATTGTCCAGCACATCCTGCAGAGAACAACACCCCCCCCCCCAACTTATTGGTCAGGATAGGAACTTCGGTCAGCTGGTGACGGAAGTAAAGAGGCAGCATCACCACCTTTTCTTCCAGTGGATATGCTAGCCAGGGATTTTTTGCTGAGAGGGATGGGTGGTGGCCAAGGCCATCCCCCCCTCCCCATTCATCTTCCTCCAGATCTGCTGGCCAGAGCTCCAGTGACTGAAGGGCTTTTGGGTTGATCATCTCTGGAGTACACTGTGAGATGCCCTCAGCCAACATTGGAGTCATTCAGTTTGGGACATCTTCTCAGCCAGGGGCACAGGAGAGGATTCATCTCAATCTGCTTCTGTAGCACTTCCCACAGAAGGCTTCTTTCAGACTCTTAGAGTGCAATCTCTGTGGAAGGCTGAGAGGGGCTGAAACAGATAAAAATAAAGCAAGTTTGGACTAGTAAGGGGACTCTATTTCTATGTGAAGCAGCTTGTGGGGTATTCTTTAAAACTTCATTGAAATAAAGCAATCCTTTGAAGCTTCTTACAACCCTACTATGGATACAGACTAAAACCCTCCTTCCCTCCCTCCCTCCTCCTTAGCTGCAGCAGTGTTATATTATTGATTCTATTCAATCTGTGATTTGAAGGGGAACATGGTTCATTCTACTGATATAGTAAGTGCTGCTGGAAGGATTGCTAAATTGAATTAGATTTGAATTTATCTGTGCCAGATAATAGGACTGTGGCAAATACTGTCCCTAGCTTCAGAAGGAGTGAGAGAGAAGGACCCAGGAAATGACAGGTCGGTCCGATATCCATCTGAGAATATTCTAGAACAATGAGTCAGCAGTGTAATGTGAGTACAAAAAAGGCAAATGTGGTTTTAGGCTACATCCAAATTATGGAAAACAATTGTTCCACTTCATTCTTTATTGGGAAGATCCTACTTTGAGTACCATTTCCAATTTGAGAACCATATTTTAAGAAGAATTCCAACAAAGTGGAATGTATTCAGAAAAGAGCAGCGAGAAAGAAATTTCTGCAATTGGACAGTCCTCGTTCTTTCATCATTGTCTGATGCTCCTGTGTAATTCATAGAAGAGAAAGAACAATAAATAGAAAGAGCTGTGCTCTTCTTTTTTCAAAAGAATGAGATGAATTATGCAGGAGCATCAGACAGTGATAAAAGATTAAGGACTGTTTAGTTACAGAAAAATAGATACTTTGAGTTTGGATGTATGTGATCTTGATCATGATTACTGCAGGAAAATTTGTTGGGTTACTTAAAAATAAAATCAGATTTTAACCTTCCATTAGTACTTTGCTTAACAATTAGCCCCAGAAAGAACTCTGGTGAAGACTGAAATTTCCATGAAGATCACTGGGGAGAAAATTATTTTAGCTTGTTCCTCTGATGCAGAGAGTTCCAGGCTGGAGGTCATCCAGAAGTGGAAATTAAAGTTTCATCCAACTAAAGATTCTAATCAAGATTTCAGTGTGAGGGTGAGGGAGAAGAGACTTTAAATATTCACCCTGAAGTGCTATAGATGCAAGCAAGATGACTAGTTTCCAATGCCTGTTGTCAGAAAGGAAATCATGATTTTGATCAGGATCAATGTAGAGGTGAGACACTAGAAGTAGCCCAAGAAAGAAGGAAAGCAAAAGGCAACAGTGATAGGGAGAGATATGCCCAATTAAATGCAAAATTCCAGAGGTGACTAATCTCTTTAGTCTGATCCTAAATTGTGCAAGAAGAAGTTCGTGATCTGAACTACAGTCAGCTCCAGGTCTTGTTTTTACCGACTGTATAGATGTCCTCCACCTTTGGCTGCAAAGGATGTAGTCAATCTGATTTCAGTCTTGTCCATCTGGTGAAGTCCATGTATAAAGCCATCTCTTAGGTTGTTGGAAGAGAGTGTTTGTTATGCAGAGTGAGTTGTCTTGGCAAAATTCTATCAGCCTATGTCCTGCTTTGTTTTGTTCACCCAGGCCATGCTTACCTGTAATTCCAGGTGTCATTTGACTGCCCACCTGAGCATTCCAGTCTCCTGTGATGAGAATAACATCTCTTTTAGGCATGTTGTCCAGTAGGTGCTGCAGATCCTCATAGAACCGATCTACTTCAGCTTCTTCAGCATCTGTGGTTGGGGCATATATGGGGATCACTGTGATGTTAGATGGCTTGCCCTGAATTCGAATTGAGATCATTCTATCATTTTTTGGATTGTATCCAAGCACTGCTTTAGCCACTTTACTATTAATTATGAAGGCTACTCCATTTCTTCTGTGGTCCTCTTGTCCACAGTAGCAGATGTGGTGGTCATTTGATGTGAAGTGGCCCAGTCCAGTCCATTTCACTTCACTGACACCCCAAATGTCTATCTTTAATCTTGACATCTCACCAATAACCACATCCAATTTGCCCTGGCTCATAGATCTTACATTCCAGGTTCCAATGGCATGTTGATCCTTAGAACATCAGATTCGCCGTTCGCCACCAGCACCGTTGGCCGCTAGCCTTCCTTTCGGCTTTGAGCTAGCTGCGTCATCACGTCTGGGGCTAGTTGAACTCATTCTCTGTTCCTCCCCAGTAGCATTTTGACCATCTTCCGACCTGTGGGTCTCATCTTCCGATGGTATACCGACATATCTCTGGTTGTACTGATCCATTGAGTTTTCACGGCAAGAATACTGGGGTGGGTTGCCAGTATTCCCTTTCCCAGGGATCACATTTAGTCTGACCTCTCTGTCTTGACCTTCCCGTCTTGGGTGGCCCTTCATGGTTTAGCTCATGGCATCATTGAGGTGCTCAAGCTCCAGCACCATGGCAAGGTAACGATCCTTTGCTGAAGGTTAAAGTCTTTACCAGATTATTTAATTTTCTTTGCTCAATTTATTTTATTAGTTTTAGACATGGACTGTAGCAAGCAGCCACTGGAGAGAACATCAAATCCTAAAAACAATAAAATCTTTTTTCCAAGTCAATGAACCTAAAATTTAGCTTTAGATTAATGTAATGAATCATTTTTCCTTCTCAGGACATTTTCCTTCCAGAAGATTAAAGTACAAAGAGTTTTTATTATCACACAGCTTGTACCTGCAACTTTGATTTAAAAGGCCAATACGTATGTATATAAATGGATGGGAATTAAGTTTTGCTTACAGTCTTGTAAGCTGTAAGACAGTCATTCTCTATTTCTTTCTGTTTCTATTGTTTGAAGATCCCCATCTGGCTTCAGCTATGCAGTTTGGCATTCTTTCCATTGCTTTGACATCATGGATGCTTTTGGTTTCTCCAGGTACGGCATATATCATCCATAGCATTCCATATAGTTGAAACTGACTGGAGCTTTCATTCCACTGGATCAGAAATGAACTCCAGAGGATTAGAAGAACCAGAGAGGTTAATGTGGTTGGAGGGTTTTCTTGGGCTAGGACTCTAAGCTTGTTTCAGACCTGACAATTTCCCCACACCTCCCAATTTTTTTTTTCTTTTCAGTCCTCCTCTCTGAAATTTAATCTGGGGGGAGGTGCCCTATCTTACCATTCTTTGAGTGATAATTCTAATACCCAATCATCACAGGACGTACAACAGGACAGGACAGGACAAGAAAAAGAGAAAGAAAGAGAGGAAAAAAGCAAGATGGTGGGAACTAGAAGGCATGCCTTTTCTGCCATAACCCTGCCCTCTGGAACATTCTCCCTCAAGAGATTAGGATGGTCCCGATTCTGTTGGCCTTTTGTAAGGCCTTGAAGATTTGGTTGTGTGCTTGGGCCTGGGATCCCAAGTGTTTTAAGGGCCCTGTTTCTTGGTTAGATTAACATCTATGATTATGATTTTTCTTAGCTGTTATACATATTCATTTTTTGTAGTGTTTGTATTTGATTTTAATTGATTTTATGATTGTTCACTGCCCAGAGTAACTTGTTTGAGATGGGCAGCCATAGAACTGGAATGAATGAATGAATGAATGAATGAATGAATGAATGAATTTCTTATTATTAAATAAGACCATCTTTTCCAACTTTCTTGGAGGACATTTTTAACACTGTAATCTTCATCTAATAATCTTTAGTAACTGGAGGTATAGTAAAATCATAGAATGGAAAAATATTATTGTAAAGATTAAGAAAATTTTAATTATGTCCATTACAATAGATGTAGACAGACTGTGGCCCTAGGGCAACTTAAGATCCATCAGCTAGCTAGCTAGCTAGCTTTCTGTCTCTTTCTGCAGTTCCTGGATTTCCCTCTGACTAATACTGTTGGAAATCTGTAATGAAAACAATTAATATAGTTTTAAAAGTGAAGACAAATTCTAGCCACCCACCTGCAAAATCAGGGGTGGGGATGGAAATTGTAGCTGTACCTGTATGAATCAAAGATAATACCTGTGCAGCTCTCATTCCTCTGAAAATTGGACAGTGAGATCCAGCCCAAGAAGAAATTCTCCACCATTGTCTTGCAGTCTTATTAGAAGGATTGCATTTCCCTCAACATGCAAGACCAAGCTAAAACAATGTTGGTTTGTCTATAGTTCAGCATATTATGGGAATCTATCCACTGTTACGTGGCTTAGAAAATAGCATTAAGCCATAACATTTTTTTTAAAATTCAGGTATATCCTACTATTGAAGAAACAGTTGCATTTTCTTACCCCGGGTTTAGGGGTTAGAGTATTGTGTGAATATAGCCACTGTGTTTTTTTAAGTGTGTGCACATTTAAAAGACTTGATAGGTTTAGTTGCATTTCATCCCATCCCATCCCAAAGAATGGATAACGATCAGCCAATGAATGTGAACTCCAGTATGTTTAACTAAACTTTAACTAAACTACTTTATCCACCTAGGATATGCTTCAAGAAGTGTACCAATAAAAACACCAGAAGACTGCAGTGCAATTAAGGGTTTTTGTACAACTGATGCTGAATGTAATACACCATATCCTATCCAGGGAACATGTGGGGAAGACATTTTGTGTTGTTTAAGGTAAGTTTTTTTTTATTGTTACAAATCCACAACACACAAATACAATGTATATTCTATTTCAAAATTCTTTTTTTCCTTCCACTCCAAAGAAAAATAATTACTACCTCATTGCAGTGATTCATGTATTATTAATATTTTCTACTACTTGCTAAATTGCCAAAATGATGGTACAGAAAAAGAGAAAAATACATGTAAATTATAAGAAGATAAATCATATCATATATACTTCTTGTTTCCTAAAAACACATTTTTTTCCTAATGTATTAAAGTCCCTGAAATTAAAAAGGACATGGAATCTAGTTGTGGGTCATATTTAGTGGGAAATAAAACTGATCAACTGTTTTAAAACCATTATATGGGGGGGGGGGGGAGTAGGGGGAATCCTTGGTTGTCTAATAGGGTTACATTTCCTGATAAAGTAAAATGGTTTGATTATCTTGATTGGCATAATCTCTCAACAGCTTTGATTAGCATATGAATAGAATTAATTCTTGAATAGTTCTAGTTCAGTCTAGATTGCACAATTTCAAGAATGTGTATTTGGGGATTACATAGTTCCTTGGCCATTATGCTGTAATTGCGTCATTCATTCATTGCCTCATTCATTCAATTTATATGGCAGCCCAGAGCCCAACTTTTGGTGGCTAACACTGTGTTAAGGTGACAGACAAAAACCATCAGAACAAAAATTAGTCAAAAACAAAAACTAAAGGCACATCATATCTTGTTACACTTTGCTACCCTAAGTATCTGTTGTATCACACATGAAGGTTAACAGCCACATGAAACAAAGGAGTACAGTCAATCAGAGATTGGGATTAAAACATAAGTAAAGTAAAATGCATAAAATAGCCAGCATATTTCATCACATACAGACGAGGCAGAGGCATTCTTAACCAGTGCCTTAGATGTATAATGAGCTAAGTAAAGGCTGGTAAATGAGGCTCTGACCTACAGAAGAGAGATAATGTGAGTGAATGGTTCCTTCCTATTTTTGCATTGGTCAACTTTTCTTTAACTGTAATCCTGAAAGAGTTGCAATAACCTAGTTTTCATACTATTCCCAAAGGCACATAGTTACACCACACTGCAAAAATTCAGATAAGCAAAGGTTCTAATATATTTTCCTAGTGCTGTGTCATCTTCACTGATTCGCCAGGTCCAATAGCACTGGCATTTACAGTTAAAGCTCTTAATGGCTTATGACCAGATTCCTTCCCATACATACCTACCTTGACTAGAAGATTATCTTTTGACACCCTTCTAATCCCTCCAACTTGATTGGATGGTCAGATCAGACTGATAGAGTAATACATTTCATCTACAATGGTACCTTATTTCACCACTCTTTAACAGATGTAGTGACTCCTGGACAATTTCTAGGCACAATTCAGAATGCTTTTTTATGATTTGAGAATAGGTTATCTGAAGTGTCACATGTCCTCATCAACCTTCTCATGTTTTAAGGTTACAGTTAGACATCTCTGCCAAATGATATATGGAAAAGAGCAGCCTGGGAAAAGCAACTAATAGTACTGGAGAACTAGCTTGTGGAATATTCTTTGTAGACCCCCATGCCATTATTTCTACAGAGCTAGGCAAACCTATGCTTTTTCCTGTTTTTTTTTCTTTAACCATTCTGCTTCTATCTATTATTATTCTACTTCAATCATTCAGATGCCCTGATACTGACTGCTGGAATTTAATTCCATTAAATATAAATAAATGTGACATTAACAAATTTTTAAAATAAGTACTGATTTCTTTGTAATTATTAGATGTTTATCCTGCCTTTTTTTTTTAAAAAAAAGTCAACTCAAGGTGGCGAATGTATTTAGTGCCTCCTGTTTTCCCCACAATAGCAACTGCCCAGAGTCGCTCTTAGTGAGATGGGCAGTGACAAAATATGAAATATAAAAAAATAAAAAAACCTTATGAGGTGGGATGGGCTGAGAGACAGTGACTGCCCTAAAGTTACCCAGTTGGCTTTCATGCCTAAAGGAGGCCTAGAACTCCCAGTCTCTTGGTTTCTAGGCCAGTACCCTAACCACTAAATTTATTTATTTATTTATTAATCAAATTTATCACAGCCAATCTTCCAAAAGGGACTCTGGGCAGTTTACAATAAAACATAAATAAGAAAAATATAAAACTGTAAAATACTATAATACATAATAAAATAAATATGATTAAAAATGCCAATGGCTAAAAGTTCTCTGTGATTTGCAAGCAGAGCAGGGTCCTTCTAAGAGACTAACCATCCCCAGGAATGACTACTCTCTCTCCTGCCCCAGGCATGATAACAGAACCAGGTCTTTAGTTGTTTCCTAAAGTCCAGGAGGGAGGGAGCCAATCTCACTTCTGGGGGAAGGATGTTCCAAAGGGCGGGAGCTGCTTCAGAGATGGCCCACCTCCTGGACCCCACCAGATGGAGTTCTCTTACAGACAGGGTCTGTAGCATGCCCTCTCTGCATGACCGGGAGGGAAGGGTTGATATGATGGGGAAGAGACGGTCCCTTAGGTAGCCTGGACCCATGCCATGTAGGGCTTTAAAGGTGATAACCAACACCTTGAATTGGATCCAGAAGCATACTGGCAACCAATGCAGCTTGCGGAGCAAAGAGGTGACATGTGCTGATCTTGGGATACCCAAGATAGCCCGCACGGCTGCATTTTGCACCAGCTGTAGGTTCCGGATACTCTTCAAGGGTAGCCCCATGTAGAGTGCATTGCAATAGTCTATATGGGAGATAATCAGGGCACGAGTGACCGTTTGAAGGGCCTCTCGCTCCAGGAAGGGGCATAACTGGCACACAACCTGAAGTTGCACAAAGGCCCTCCTAGCCACGGCTGCCACCTGCTCTTCAAGCAGGAGCCCTGAGTCCAGGCGGACCCCCAAGTTACGCACCGGGTCTGTCTGGATATTTATATTTATTTATTTATTTATTTTAAATAAATAAACAAACAAACTGGCTCTCTATTATTCCCTTTTTATTATTATGTCAGTAAAAACAAGAACAAGAATGTTTAGAAGTCATTAAATGAAATTTACTCTGTTTCTGCAGATTTGGAGGATAGCAAAGAAAGGAGTTTGGAGAAGAGGTTCCTCCATTTCAGCAAAAATTATCTACTCAACATCTTGACTGATCTTTCAGCTTACAGAACATACCATCATGGGATAGAAATCATATATCACTAATTTTGAGCTCATTTACTTTCTTGTGAAAGATTGCATAATATTTTGAATAAACTTACCTTGCTGAAATACCTGTGTGGATCAATGCTATGCATATGACAGCCAAAACCTGAGATATCTGCTACTCCAGAGTGATTCTTTGGCTCCACAAGATAAAGCAGTCTCCTTATGAACTCTGAATGCAAGAGGCTTTGTGGGTAATTCAGCTTATCCCACCACTACTATGTCTTCCAAAGGCTTTGGTGAGTGGTTTACAGTATGTGTCACTCTCCTCCTTTGGCATGACTTGTCCCAAGCTTTGCTAAACTGTGTGAGAGAACACGCCCTTCTGCCTTCTCCAGCATGGCCTGTCTAAAGCCAAAATAGGGTTTTATCTGGGTACAGTGTCTACACAGAAGCCTTTTCTGGCTTTCTCAGCTGATAGGAGAAGCTTTGAGACAACATGAAATGCTTTGTTGAAAGCATTTTGCTGTCACTTTCCTCTGCAGAAGAAATTTCTTAATTGAGATGACAAAGAAATAAATGTTAAAAATTCCATGAAATGTCACAAGGAAGTTTTCCCTATCTGGTCAGTCCTATCCATATAAAGCTCCACAGGGAAAACTACTGCCTAATCTATTCCCTCTGGTAATAGTGTAAGGTCCTGAAATAGGGCATTTCAGGGATGAAAATAAATATAACATGTCTGATGGTTCCAAAGCCATTCAAATTTTCAAAGACCCTAAGAATCAGCCATCCTACTCTGCAAATGGTACGCTAACATTACCTTCTTACATTCTCTTGAATGGGTAATAAATATATATAATAAGTAAGTACATAAATAAGTTTATTAGTGTAAACACAATGTAATAAAGCATAAAATACAAGAAGGCAAAATTTCAATACAAGAGAAGAGAAAATAAAGAGTGCTAGATATAAGATTGGATCAAGATAAAACCAGGACTACAGTTAAGAACTTAAAAGTAACAGCAAAGCATAAGTAGCAACCTGACTACTAACAGTTAGATACACATCTGCAAGATGGTAAGTCAATTGTTCAAGGTCTGAGCCCTTGAGATCACCTACTGTCAATCATTTGGCCCTGATCTCATCACAAAAGGGGCAGTGGAAGACAATGTAAATAATGTCCTCCACTTGGCTGGCACTGCAGGGACAGAGATGAGATTTGACAGGGCACTTATAAAATCTTTCTTCAGAATATGCTGGAGGCATGGTCTGCAGGAGAAGGAATGTAAAAGCTTTTCTCAGTGGGGCACTGGTAATGTTAACCATATACTGGGAGAGGTTTCTATGTTTTTACAGAAATGATACCAGAATGACAACATAGATGACTATACTGCAATAGCATCTTTATTTGCATTCCTTTCAAGAAGCCTATCTTTAATATTTTCTCTGTTTCAAGAGCTAAGTTCACCCAGGTGGGGTAAGGAATACATCAGTAGAATGGTTGACCAAATTTTGCTCCATTGATTCCCAATTATATAATCATCAGGATTCTGGAATATTTTCTCATTTCTTATAATGTTCCAACAGTGCAAGGTATAATCCAACGGTGATGAGAGGTAACCCTACCTCCATCCTTAAATAAGTGGTACGAGTGCCCTGAAGGAGGCCCAAAATCTTCCTTATGAAGTTATTTTGGATTACCTCCCATGGGGCAATAACCTTCCCACCCCAACCCTAAATCTCAGCCCCATGTAACATCTGGACAATCATCTTGCAATGGAATATTTTAAGTACAGGAGTTATCAGCTGCCCTCCTTTGGAATACTGCCCCCTGTGCATTGGGCAGTTGCTAAAATGGTGGATAAATGTGTTTTCCATAAGCAATTATGAAAGGTAATACCTACATGTTTAAAAGAGGGGCATTGCTCCATTTGTTGGGCATTAATTGCCATCTGTGTTTGATATTACTTCTACCAAAGACCACTATCTTTGTTTTGTCATAATTTAGCTTCCGTTTTTCGCTTTCACAATAATCAGGCACAGTAATCTGGCCAACAATCTTCTAAGACCAGTCTTGGAAAAGGAAATGAGAGCCATGTTGTTGGCATACATTAAAATTTTAAAATTTCTGTATACTAAGTGAAGGGAAAAAGAAACTTTGTGACTTCATGGCCACTACAATATCATTCATATAAAAGTTGTCTGTTTGACTCCACTCTCCAATGAAATAGGATCTGACAGAGACCCTTGTGGGCCCATTCTTGTGTGAAAGGTGAAAGGTCCTCTGTTCAATCACCGAGTCATGTCTGACCCTTTGTGGGGGGAGGACGCTGCTTTTGTGACGTTTTCTTGGCAGACTATAGCGGGGTGGTTTGCCATTGCCTTCCCCAGTCGTCACCTTCCCCAGCAAGCTGGATACTCATTTTACTGACCTCAGAAGGATGGAAGGCTGAGTTGACCTGAGCTGGCTACCCGAGAATCCAGCTTCCGCTGGGATTGAACTCAGGTTGTGGGGAGAGTTTCGTTTGCAATACTGCTGCCTACCACTCTGAGATACACGAGGCTCGGGCCCATTCTTACTCAATTTCTAGATATTTTCTCCAAGCCTTATGCCCAACAACTTTTGAATAAATTAGAAGATTGGAAGGAAAAACTCTTTCATGCAGCACAGGTAGGATTTCATAAAGGACATAGTACAATAGATCCCTGCAACTTGCTGGAAGTTCTTATCCAGAAATATATAGTTTGAAATATTATTTTACTTTTGTAATATGTAAATTGAAAATAAAAAAGGAAATTACAGTGAAAGTAAGAAATAGAAAGAAGTACAGAACAGAAACAAAAAAGAAAAAGAAAATACAAACATAAATTGACATTTAACAAAGTGACTTCCAACTTCCTTTACAAAGGATATATACAAAAAACCTTTCATACAACCCTTATCTAACTTTATATTATTGCTTCTACTTTTCCTGACTTATCCAGAAATATACCAATGGATATATAAAAGAACTCTATGTCACATTCATTGATCTTATCTCTGCCTTTGACTCAATTAACAGGTCCTGATTAGGGAAGAGATTTGCAAGGACAGAACTCAATATGTTTTCAAACTCAATATCAATATCTTTATTATTGAGATAACTCAATATCTTTTCAAACTAATAATTGAATTAGATACTAATATTATGGCCACTCTCAAATCATAATTAATCCACTTTATCAAAGGATTAATGAATAAATTAATGGATATTAGTTATGAAAGTTGGTGTCTATTAGGGGATTAGAATGGAGTGGTATGCCCACAGAGATAAAACCTCTGCAAAATAAATTAAAACAACACAAGGAAAACTCCTTAAGACTTTTTTTTAATGGATGAGAACTTTGAACTTACAGATGTTTGGAGATATATAAATGGAAATACAAAATAATATACATAATACTCTGAGAGACATAACTCATTTTTGAGAATTGATATGTTGTGGATTTCCAAGAACTTACTTAACTGGACTGACAAAGCAAAGATATTACCAAAAGTAATACCCCAAGTAATAGTTCAGTGACTTGGGATCTTAAGAAGAAATATAAAGGATATAGATGGAGAAAGAATGAAACCCTGCTGCATAACAAATCAACAGTAAAGGTCTATAAAGAACAAATAAAAGATTTTTTTGAATTCAATTTGACTAAAGGTACAGAGATAACAGTAATATGGGATGCAAGTAAAGCCTATATGAGGGGACAATTTATCAGATAGAACACAAGGATAAAAAATCAAAGAGAGGAAAAGAGGCAAACGATAGTAGTTGGAAAGAAAATTAACTTTAAAAGATCACCAGGAAATAAAAATATTTTAAAACAAATAAAACTTTTACAACAAAAACTTCCTTTGCTGACATTTGAAGAAATACAAATAAAAATGAGTTTTGCAAAACAAACAAAAAAATTGAATCAGTAAATAAACCAGGGAAGTGGTTAGCATACAAATTGAAGAAAGAAAGAGGAAAATATGGTATTAAAGTTGCAGAAAGGAAAAGATATTACAATAGACAATAAGAAAATGGAAAATATTTTTGAAAAATATTATGCAAAATTATATAAAAGCAAGGAGGTTCAAAAGGAGAAAATAGATGAATATCTAGAGAAGTCAACATTGCCTAAAATAACAGAACAAGAAAAACAGATGTTGAATGGATCTATAATAGTAAGAGAAATAATAGAAGCAATAAAAAATAGCAAATCAGGAAAAACACCAATCCCTGATGAATTACCTGCAATGTATTACAAATATTTTGAAAATGAATTGCTACCGCCCCTACAAACAGTAATGAACTCTGTTTTATAAAAAGGAATGATTCCAGAATCTTGGAAAGTATTAAGCTCCCAGATCAAATGTTCCCAGAACATTTGATTGAACTGGCATACATGTTTCGGTCAACACGTGTATTACTCTTGCGAATCGACAACACAGGAGGGGGAACATCTTTGGAGTGTGAAATCATCTTGTTTGGACTATCTTACAATGCCAAGGTCATTTGCGAGGAGCCATTGAAGACAGCTGCAGATTTCTACAGTAACTGGCAAGAGAGGGAGGGGTGCATACCTGAGATGGGGAGGGGGGGGAATGTGAATTCACTGAAGTAGTTTAATTGGAGAAAAGTGCAATTTTTCATTCGCAACTTTTTCTTTGTACTGAATGCTACACACCATTAAAGAGAATTCTAAGTAAATACTTATGAGTCAGATTTAATGGGAAGTTGAGTATTCAAGTCATCACAAAAAGTTGTGAATCCTTCAAAACCTGACTCCCTGGAGAAGTTTGTACCCAGTTGAGAGTCTAAGGCAATTTCTATGGGATGTCAAAAGTGGCATCGGAAGAATCATCACAATCAGGGGAAACTGAGGAGACTACAACTTCCCCAAGAGCGGCAGAGATGATGGCCAATGTGTTGGTTTAGTTGGTGGGAGATTTGGAACCTGAAGGAGCGGGGGGAATCTCTATACCTTTACAGGACTGTACTATGGAAATAGATATGGAACTGATTACTTTGGATATAACTCAGGGGTCCAGAGCAATGACATTGTGGATCCGTCAGCCAAGTCACCCTGATCTTCAAGAGGTGGAGTGGACACCACACAGAGAACGGGAATGAGATGCTCCCAGGTGGACTGCTGGAGAAGAAAGAGAAGCCAGAATGGGTCCCCGCCAGTCGACTGATGCTCACCCAAAGAGCAGAAGGACCAGTTCCCAGGAGACAGAAGACAGGAGAGGAAGTACACCAGGACAGCTCTGAGTTCTAGAATCTCTAGTGACTTTCATGGAAATTATATTACAGAACATCTCGCTTTCCTTAGGGCAATTGATGACCATACACGAAGAAGGAGCCAGTGTCTACTCCAAGAGATCTACCCCAGAGCCAGCACCAGGGTCGAGACTATAATCCCCACAACCAGACAGGAAAAGAGGAGGCAGACCATTGGTGACCTGGGGTGAACCGCTGACTAGACACGTAAGTGTCTCTCCCCCAAGAGGTGGCCCGAGAGATTTCCAAGTAAAGTTTAATGGAGATCCTCAGCAATTGTCATTTTTCATGACAAATGTGGCAGTGTACATGCAAGAGTTTGGAGATACATTCCTCACAGAGTATTCTAAAGTAAATCTGGTGGGGTCTAAGCTGAGGGGTCTGGCAGCTGACTGGCTAATACAACTGCACAATGCCATGACTCCCAAACTCCGTAATCTAGATGACTTCATGAGAGTGCTAAGGGAGAGGTTCGAGGACCCCTTGGCAAAACTATGGGCTAAAACAGCTCTGCAACAACTTCGACTAGGAACTAAAACTGTATCTGAATATGCCATAGAATTCAAGGCTTTGGCTGGGAAAATAACTGATTGGTCCAAATCTACCAAGGTCGACTACTTCAAAGGTGGGCTGCAGCCAGACGTGTTGCGCTGGGCATTGGAGAGACCCTACTACAGTGAGAGGGTGGAACTGTCTGGCAGGAGAAGTAGAGAACACCCAGGTCCAAATCAGAAGACAAGTGTGGGCGCAGGCACTGGGGAGAAATACGGGAGTACCAAGCCTGGCACCCACAGTATTGAAGAAGCCAAGCAAAACCTGAGAAGAGGACTGAGAGCGAAAATTAAAGAAAAGTGGATGTTTCAAATGTGGAAAAGATGGGCATCGGGCCATCAGAATGCAAATGGATTGACAGCTACCACAAAATCAGGAGGAAAATCGACCAAGTCTCCGCCTGTCAAACAGAAGGGATCTGTTGCTACAGCAACAGCACAAACAGACCATGTTTCTATCGGAGGACTCTGGAAGGGAGTCCAAGGATGAAGCCCCCAAGCCGGTGGGAAACGGGATGCACCTGCTCTGAAGAGCGTCAACAGGCAGGTGGGGGAGTGTGGGCCCAAGACCCTAACTTCAGAAGAAGAAGACGAAGATCCACTGTTAAGTGAGGACTGTTCAACATTATTGGTAGGGGTTCAGCTAAAGAATTTAACAAGTAAACACAAAGCAAATTTGACTGCCATATTAGATTCAGGTTGCATTAAATGTTTGATTCACCTGACTTTAGTAACAGAACTCAATCTGAAGGTGAAAAGACTCAAGCAACCCATAGTATTCACTCAGATGGACAGGACTGAAGCTCCCGGGGGGCCAGTAGAGTTCCACACAGAAACTGTAGCCATGTGCATAGGGAGCCATAAAGATACTTTGTGGTTTATAGTGGCTCCCACAGCAAACTATTCAATAATTTTATGATTACCTTGGCTGAAAAGCAGGAAGCCCCAGATAGAGTGGGAGACTGGAGGCTTAACATTCACTGATGGAGTTTACCCAGGTCTGGCCAAGGAGGCAATAAGCCCCAAAAGTGAATTTGCTGGCATTCTGATAAAAAAAATGCCAACTTCTTGCCAGTGAGCACGACACACTCATTCTGATTCAATACAGAGAGTTCACAGATGTATTCAATGAAAGGGAATCAGATCAATTACCTCCCCGCATAAAGAAGGACTGTGCCATTGAAATTGATCCAAATGCAAAACTCCCAAAGCCTAAAATGTATGCCATGTCTGAGAAAGAAAAGGAAGTGTTGAGGGAGTTCATTGACAAAAATCTGGCCAGAGGGTTTATTGAGCTAGCAAATTTGCCATTGGCAGCACCTGTGCTGTTCTGTGCAAAAAAGGATGGTTCTTTAAGATTATGCACCGATTACAGAGGATTGTTTTAATGAAGCGTAATGAACGGTACAGAAGGCAAGCTGAGAATAAAGATTTCCTGCTCAAACCTAATTTAAAACTACATCCCCTTAGTTAGTCCCCTTTCCCACAAAGCATGTCACTCCCCCTCCCATCCAGATGGTATTTCTGGTGTATCTCATCCCCACATCCTTGATGTGCTCCATATCCATAATAAACCGCTTTACACTCCAACTTCACACCCCCTCCCATATGGCAACCTGAGAGAATGAAATGATGGGAGATGCCCTGATAAGGGTTTCTGTGAAACCTTTGATCGGGGGATCTGACAGGCATACTTTAGAATCCACATCCATGAGGGGGATGAATGGAAGACTGCGTTCAATTGCCCGCTAGGTTCCTACCAATATAAAGTGTTACCACTTGAATTGGCTGGGGCTCCAGGAGTCTTCATGCAGTACATAAATGAGGTTTTGCACAAACATCTATACCAAGGGGTCTTAGTGTATCTAGATGATATTCTAATCTACACAGCAACAGAAAAGGAGCATGTCAAATTAGTCAAAAAGTTTTACAGAAACTGCGTGATGCTCAACTGTATGCAAAATTGTCTAAATGTGAGTTCCATAAAAAAGAACTAGACTACTTAGGCTATAGAATTTCCACCAAAGGGGTTGAAATGGATCCCACCAAAGGGGTTGAAATGGATCCCGCCAAAATCCAAGACATTGTCACATGGGAACCACCGCATACAAGATGCCAACTCCAAAGCTTTCTGGGGTTCACCAATTTTTATTGCCAGTTCATTCTGAATTTCACTCAGATTTCACTGCCATTGACTGATTTATTAAAAACAAAAGGGAAAGGTGAAATGTGCAAAGTGTCAACCCCAGGCGTGCATTTGGACTGCTGATTGTCAGTCCGCTTTCGAGAACTTGAAAACACTTTTTAAAGCTGAACCTATACCCGATCCTGAAACCCCTTTGTAATCCAGACAGATGCCTCTGACCAAGTGGTGGGGGCTGTGTTGTTAAAAAAGATCCCCAAGAGGTGCTTTGTCCCTGTGCTTATTTGTCCTGTAAATTTACTGACATGGAGCGAAGGTGGCATGTATGGGAGAAAGAGGCATTTGCTGTACGGACGGCCCTCCTGGCTTGGCGGCAGCTGCTGGAGGGAGCCCTACACCCTTTTGAAGTGTGGACTGATCATAAAAACTTACACACGCTCCACGTGCCCTGTAAACTCAATGCCAAACAATTGTGTTGGGCTCAGTTTTTCAGCCGCTGAATTGCCAAGCAGAGAAGAGATGCCAAAGACAAAAAAAGGCAAAAATCTCAGAAAAGAACTTAACAAAGAGTTTCAGACAGCTGTTAGAAGAGATAAGAAGCAGTATTACAACATCTGTAAAGACATAGAAGAGGAAACAGACATGGAAAAACAAGGAAAGTCTTTCAAAAGTTCTTGGTACTCAGAAGGAGGTTCCAACCTCACACTGGTATGCTAAAGGACTTCAATTGACAGGTAGTAACTGATTCAAAGGAGATCAGACAAGGATGGAAGGAGTATACTGAAATACTGTACAGTAGAGATGTCAACATCCAAGATACCTTTGAAGATATTCCCTACTTACAACAACCCCTAGTATTCCAGTTATTACCAAGTTGGAAGGCTACAGGAACTGATGAAATACCCACTGTAATATGGCAAGCAGAAGAAGAATCTGTCAAGGTTCTAATCGAACTATGTCAGCAAATCTGGAGAATGACACAATGGCCAAAAGAATGGAAGAGATAAATCTACATTCCAATACCAAAAAAAGAGGAGATTTTACAGAGTGTGCAAACTATCATATAATATTATTAATTTCACATGCTAGCAAAATAGTGTTTAGGATTATCCAATGAAGATTAAAGCCCTACATGGAAAAAAGAGATGCCAGATGTGCAAGCTGGGTTTAGAAAAGGCTGAGGAACAACAGACTTTTTTGCTGATGCATGCTGAATAACTAAGAAAGCCAAGGAATATAAAAAAGAAGTTACTATGTGCTTCATTGATTAGAGAAAGACCTTCAATTCTGGCAATCATGTCAAGCTGTGGAAAGTGTTCAGAAAAATGGGAATCCCAGAACATCTCACTTATGTACAGGTCAGGAAGCCACAGTACAGACAGAACATGGTGAAACAGATTGGCTTCATGTTGGCAAAGGAGTGCTACAAGGCTGCTTACTCTCCTCTAATTTATCATGCTGAATATATATTAAGGGAAGCTGGACTGGAAGAAGATGGGCATGGTTTTATAATTGGAGGAAGAAACATCAATAACCTGCACTATCGTGGTGACACTACCCTGATAGCCAAAAATACAAAGGATCTGCAAGCCCTAGTAATAAAAGTCTATGAGCATAGTGAAAAAATGGAACTAAAATTAAATATAAAGTAGACCAAACTAATGACAACAGGTAGAACAACCAGCCTTAGAATTGACGATGAGAATATCAAAGTGGTGGATAGCTTCTGCTGTTTAGGATCAGCCATCAACAGTAAAGGAACAAGCAGTCAAGAAATATGCCACAGAGTACCACTTGGTAGAGCAGCTATGAAGGCCTTGGAAAAATTATTCAAATGCCATGATGTGTCTATCAGATCAGAATTGTGGAAGCCATGGTATTCCCTGTGACACTCTATGGAAGCAAAAATTGGCCTTTGAAGAAGCAGGATAGGAAAGGTATTAACGCTTTTGAATTTTGGTGCTGGAGAAGACTCCTGAGAATACCATGGACAAAGAAATCAAACTAATTCCAAGACAAACTAATGCCAAAACAAACTAAAGCCAAGAAAACAAACAAATTGATCATCAAACAAATCAATTCAGAATTCTCACTTGAGGCACAAATGACCAAGCTCAAATTATCCTAATTTGGACACATTATGCAAAGACCTAGCTCTCTGGAGAAGGCTATAATGTTGGGAAAAGTGGAAGGAAAGAGAAAAAAAGGATGACCGGCAGCAAGGTGGATGGACTCAATTACAATGGTGATGAGTGCACCATCGGAAGAGCTGAGAGACCAGGTTAGGGATAGATAATCAAGGAGAAAATCTATTTGTGTGGTTGTTAAGAGTCCACAATGACTTGATGGCATGTAATCAATCAAACAAGCAGCTGATTTCAGCTCTGGCCTTTGGAAAAGCCCCTGGAGAGGATATAATACCTCCCAAGTTATGTAAGATAAATATCACTCACTTGTTTGATTTTGTTTTCACTCAATAGATTATAAGTCCAAATTTTTAGAATTCAAAAATTTAAAAAGTCTTTAAGAATAGAGGAACAATGGACTTTAGTGACTAGAAGCCTCATTTTGAAGCACAGAGCTTGATGTTTCCCTTGCTTCCTAGGGGGCTCAACATTAAGGGTATCAAAAAGATCCCTCCAGATCCCCCCAATATTCTGAGGAGCTCCTCTTTATGGAGTCAGATCAGTGATCTCCAGGTTTCCTCTTGATCAGAGAAAACAGCTTGCTCAAGGGGTGAGTCTAGTCCTCTGGCTGTCGGATAATGCTTCACAGAGACATCTTTAGTCTGCCATGTCTTCCCTCAGAAGTCAGCCTGAAATTTGATTGAAGGCATAAAGTACACTCTATTCCATAACTTATACAGAAAGAGGAAGAATATGAAACTTAATATAACATAGAAAACAAAGAAACCTAGTGCAATTTCCTGGTTATTTTGGTTTCGTTTGTTTATAGAAAGGTCAGCCTGCCTAAAAGCTTCTCTGCTTCCTTTTCTGGATTTTGCCAGAGTCTTGGAAATACTTGTTTTTTTCTTCTTCTTGGAATTAAGTGGATGGTGGCAGTGTACCAAATAGAGTCTCCCCAGGAGGCTACAGGTGAGATTGTGGATGAAAGGCTTAAGGACCCCCAGCCAAGGAGCCAGAGGGATTAATCAATCATAGTCCAAGAATATATGCACAAGCATGAACCATTACAACTCAATTTTCCGATTTAGGCAGAAACATTTTCATGAAGTCATAAGATTTAATAAGTAGCACAGAAATGTTTTTGACCACAGATTCTATCCATGTAAGGGTTAAAACAGAAAATTTACAAAATTCTATTTTCTCTTTGTAAAAAATCTTTTATCTCAGAGAATGTGCTTGAACTGCTTTTGCCTTCCTGAGTCTGGCCACCACATTCTGTTCTAGCTGCAGCTTATCAGTTTCTTCAAAAGAAGACCCATTAAAGCATATTGCTGTAGTACAGTCATGAGATGAGAAGGCTAAATTACTGTTGCCAGGTGATCATGGTAAAGGGAGAGCTATGAAGACCTCCAGCCACAGCTTCCATCTGCTGATCTAATGGGAGTCATAAGTCCTAGAGGATTCTCAGGTTGTGGACCAATTTCTTCTGGGGGAGTGTAACCCCATCAAGAGCCAGTCAGAGACCATGTTAACAAATCACCCTGTTGTTTACAGGTATACAACAGTTCTGTTTCTAGGTTCAATCTGAACTTGTTTCTCCAGATTAACCTAAATGCCTCCAGGTACCAGTTCATGAGGTTGACAGTATCTCCAGGCTGGCCTGACATGGTGATCTACAGCTTGGTGTCATTAGTATATTGATAACTCACCACAAACTGATTGATGACCTCTCCCAACAGCTTCATATAAATATTGCATATCATGGGGAAAAGGACTGAGCCCTGAAGTATCCAAGGGCGTGAACACTGTTACCACATGACTGCTGACTAGAACCTGATTTCCTTTTTGGATATAGCAACTGACCAGTTCAACTGACTTTGGGAATGCAGTGGACATAGTGGACTTTGACGTTAGCAACACATTTGACAAAGTCTCTCATGAGATTCTGGTAGAAAAGATGGCAAAATATGGGCTAGAGTCTGCTCCCATTATATGGGAGTCTTTTGGGATATGGCACCTAAAATCAATCAATCAGTCAATCAATCAATTTCACTTGGGGATAAGTAAGTTCAACTATGCAATTTATTTAATTTATACACAGGTGTATAACTCCTGACAGTCTGCAATCATAAAAACATAAGGCAACAAGTTTTAAAGTCACAATACATATTCCACCTTAAAAATTAAAATGGACATAACAATACAATGGCATTAACACACACACACACACATGGCAACCTCATTTCTTAACAGGCTGTGGAACTATTCCATATTGGCAGCCTTTTGAAAAGCCACCAGAACTGATGCCAGTCTGACCTCTGGAGGGTGAGTTGTATATCACTATATCTGCATCAAGGATGTGGAGAGCAGGATGGATGGGGTGGCAGCCCTCTCTTTCCTTGGCATTTTCTCCCTTAAAGCTGTCTAACCAAAGACAAGAATTTTGTGGGTCTTGGGTTGGAGCATTGTTAAGGAGAATAAAGGATGAAACGCAGACACTGAATAGGATCCACCTGCCCCTCATATGTGTTGTCCTTTTCAGTGCTGCTATAGTGTTTTTGGCTCTGGCTCCACCACCTGCCATGCACATGCCTCAATTGACAACTAACCCACCCATCAAAGTGCAAGATCAATAGGGAACCACTCTTGCTGCTTCAGGAAATTACGTAGATATTGTCCAGGACATGTTCCTGACAACCTTGCTGCATATGTCTGACCCTGTGCAACAGTATAGATTTCCTAAGTCTCCTCACCCCCCCCCCCATTTGTTTTTTCTTCTTAATATCCTCCACTCCTGGTTTCTAGTGACAGATTTATTTTGATTTTTATTAAAATGAATTGCTGGAGACTATCTTGATTTTTGAGTGTAAGTAGAAATGTGTAGAAATAGAAATGACCAGACTAAAAGGAGAGAAAATGTTGCCAGCCTGGGATTATATTTCAGTTTCTAAAGTATTGTATTTAGGACTGACCTTAACATTGCAAGCCAAATTTGGTATGCTACTGAATGTGACCTTTGTCTTTATGTATGCCAGATTTCATGAACCTAAAATGTACAGGTTTATTTAATGAGCAGTAGAATGCTTACCGTACAGTATGACTGGTAGGACATTCAGATTCCATTTTGATAAGTCTTAGGGAGAAGGACATGGTTCTACCTTTCAAATACACACATACGCTTTATGTACCATAAAAACTAATATTTAAAACCAGCAAACCTAGCATACAACCTTAGATTAATGTACTGTAGGTTAGTTCCTTTTCCTGGCACACCATGTCTTACTTAAAAGTAATGCACCAATAATTTCTGCCACTGCACACAATGCACCAGGAAGTTTAAATGTATACTGACCCCTATAAGTACTTCTGCTTCTCAGAGTAACAGGACTTTAGCAGCTCACTCCCTGCCTTACCCATCTTCCTCATATGCTGTGCTTTTTGAATCCTGGTCAAACTTCAGCATGCAAATACCTTGCCCATTCATAGCTGCTCTTTCATGGATTTTCTTAGTTTCTCCAGGTAAGTTTTATATCAGAATGAAACTGTACTAAGGGGGAAAAACAAGCTAAGTTAAAGATAAATTGTTAGTGGGCTAAGGGCAATTTAGAAATGACATATTCAGTTTATCAGCTGCAAGGTAGATGTTGCTGGTCAAGTAGATGCTTCCAGGAGGTTGTAACCCTCCCATGCTATGATTTCTAACACAGGTCATTCAGTTCCATACTTCCTGATAGACTGGCAATTGTAGATGATATCAGCATTATCATAGCCTTTAAACAGAACAAAAACTGTTCCTTTCTGTGTTGCCACCTGGTGGTCAGCCTCAAGCTAATAGATTCTTTAGGATTCAAGGACAATAGGCTCAAACCAGGGTGACATATGAAAAAGGATTTTATTGATTAAATATTAACAGATTTAACAAAAAATAAAATACCAATCCGTGTCCTTTCAGTTTGCTAGGATCTCCTCCCCCTATACACACCATGTAGATAGGCCCCCTGAAGCTAGCAGTTGTACAGCAAACTCCTCTGCACTGAGTTTCAAACGGGGGGGGGGAGGGGGCTGTCACCTTTTAATACCAGAAACGGATAGAGAGTATAAACAATAAGATGTGGCTATGGCTTGGTTGCACATCTTATCATAGACTTCATCATAACTTTAGACCAATGTTTCTCAACCTTGGCAGCTTTAAGATGTGTGAACTTCAACTCCAGTATGGAGTTGAATGTGTGTGTGTGTGTGTGTGTGTGTGTGTGTATATATATATATGTATGTATGTGTGTATATACACACACACACACAAACACACATATACAGTATATACAGTATGTATGAATGAATGAATGGATGAAGTTGAAGTCCATACACCTTAAAGCTGCCAAGGTTGAGAAACACTGCTTTCAATAGAAGAATTTCTGCCAAGAACATTTTTATGGAAGATAGGGTCTCTAGCAGACAGTTCCTGGTGATAGTTTGATGAAGTATCTGGTGAATACCTTCAAAACTCAGATAAATGTTCCTTTTGCTAAGAATATGTTTATGAGAACATTGCTTCTAGTATGCAGCTACTGTTCCCTCTCCCTTTAGCAGATGTTGGTTTGGGAAACTGGTGTCCTCTTTATCTTGTTACAGTAGGAATACAGATAAGAAGAACCTTACAATAAAGGTAGTATTAATATTCTTGGTTTTGGTTTCCTGGTCTGGACTACCTTGAAGGGCCAATATTAATCTTGCGAGTCCCCTCCTCTTCAGAGGGGCAGAAGATCCAACTTTGGTTTTTAGAGATGGCCTCTGATCCCCAGGATATACCACTATCCAGCAAGCACCTTGCTGCAGCGTTGTTGCAACACCAGCAGCAAGTAGATGTACAAATAACCAATTTACAGAATGCCATGTTGCAGCTAACACAAGAGCTGGGACAGAATTTGCCTCAACATACAGCAGCACAGTAACCTGAAGTACACATTGCCTTGTGCTTGACCTGTTGTTTTTGTTTTTTTCCCCCTTACAAAGCAGAGAGATTAGAGAGGAAGGAAGTACAAGAGGCACACAATAGGGAATACACATTGGAAGCAATGCGCTCATGCCAACAGCCATAAGTGTACTACACAAACAGCCTGGTATATTCCTCATTGTGTGCCTGTTTATTCTCTTGTAATCCCTTCCTCTTCAATCTCTGCTCTGCAGGTGGGGGGGGGGGGGGTGGAGAAAAAAGCAAGAGATTTCAAAAGGTAATCTCTCCTGTGCCTGACCTGTTTCTCCCCCTGCCTCCCGTTTTCTCATGTGTAGAAAACCAGACACCTGTAAATGTGACTCGACCTTTTCTTTTTTCTTTCTTTTAGTTTGTGGTTGTAATGATGATACTCCAGAAGTATGCATAAACCGTTTGGGCTACTGCAGGAAAGATCCATGTGATGGAGGATCTCGGGCACTTGGACCCTGTGGTGACACCTTCCACTGCTGCACTATATCGTAAGATATATTTCATTTTTTAAACAAATGGAAATATAACAGGCATCAAAATGTGCCTCTAAGTGACTCCTTCTCCTGGCATGCATGCATGCATGCAGATAATATTTATGCAGATTTATGCATGCATAAATATTAATGTGCTTTCTGATGATATTTATACTGTTCGTTCAATTATAGTTACAATTTCAGCCATATCTGGTGAATTAACAATCTGGATCAGTCAAAAAAGACAATCTCTTTGGTCCCCTGAATGAAATAATTTTAAAGGCCCAAAAAGTCTAGCATATATTGTGATTGGAAATCTGGGTGTCCATGAGGAAACAATAATAGCAGTAAAAAGAGGAACTCATTCTAGTCCAGGTCTTAATTTATGTGGAGTTTACAATTTGTTTAAGCCAAGTGTTTTAAAATTTAGCACTACTACCAGCTTGCAGTACAAGGCTTTTGCATATAGTTAAGCACTGGATTTAGCAATGGGGTGGTTTGTTTCCACTGTAATGTGGTATGTCAAACTACCTATGGTTTATGGACAAACCAGGATACTTTCATTATGTTATTTAACAAAACATGGTTAACATCCTGACTTAGTTTATATGTCAACCAGATCATTTTATGGGTAATCCACTCTCTCACACTCACAGTACTTCCATCTCTTTTTACCAGCTATGAGCTGCTTGTGATGTGGGCTCATAAAGAAAACATATAATATATTCTCTGAACCAGAAAACACCCACAAATTGTATTTGTTTGGAATGAGAGAGAGAGGAAGAAAAATCCATTCTAATTAACTTTTTTTTAAAAAAATATTTTATTAGACTTACAGTACAATGAAAGTATAAAAAATGAAAAGAACAAGAAGAAAAAGAAAAAAGATAGAAAAGAAGAAAAAAGAAAAGAAGTTAAAAAAACCTAGAATTTTGACTTCTGCCCTTCTTCCTATCAAGTAATTTCCATCTTACTCTTTCTCCTTCCTCTTTAACCCTTCTTAATCCCCAAAACCATAAATAATCAGTTCAGTCTTTTCTTCTGTCAGCAAAAAGTCCATATAAGGTTTCTGGTCCTTAAAAAAAGTCTTTGTCGTTTTGTCTCTGACCAAACTGGTCAGATTTGCCATTTCCACAAGCTCCATCAATTTTACAATCCAATCTTCTACTGTGGGTATTTCATTATTCTTCCATGTTTGTGCGTACAATAATCTTGCCACAGTTACCATATACAATATCAGTTTCCCATATTTCTTTTCCAGTCCTGCATCCATAAAACCCAATAAAAATAACTGGTTTCATTGTAATATTAATCCACAATATCTTTTGCATCATTCTATGAATTTGCACCCAAAATCTCTTTGCTTTTTCACAAGTCCACCATGCAGGGTAAAAGGTCCCCTCTTCCTTTTCATACTTCCAACAATGGTTTCATATTGCTTTATACATTTTTGACAGTTTAGCTGGTGTCATATACCATAGGTACATCATTTTATAAAAGTTCTCTTTAAGTGTGACACAATGTAAATTTAACACCAGTTTCTCACATTTTCTCTCATCTGTCCACATTTATATTATAACTAAAGTTTGCAGCCCATTTCACCATACAGTCTTTAACCTGTTCATCCTGTGTTTCAAATCTTAGTAACAATTTGTACATTTTAGCTATTATATGATCATCATTTGTCACTATAATTATCTTTATTCTAACATTTTTTTTATTTCAATCCAAAGCGGATCAAACTGTGACTCAGATGGAATAACATGTAGCCGCCTTATTCCAGGATTAATAATAGACACTGTCTTCCTTAACCAATTAGCCCAAAAAAATGATGGCTCCGCTATTGGAATGGTATCAAGCAGTAGCCAAGGGAGTGATGCTTCTGCTGAAGGAGCAGGCCGATTAAATGGTGGCTCCATTATGGAAACTATCAAATATTCTGAAAACCGTTCTAACACTGGAGGCCACCAGCCTGGTGGCTTACTTCCCAGCCAAGGAAAAATAAACAGGGGCTCTACTAATGGGATGATATCAGGCGGTGGCCGATGGAATGATATTCCCCTGGGAGAAGAAGGCCGACGAAATGGTGGCTCCATTATGGAAACTATCCAAAATCCTGGAAGGCCTTCTGACAATGGAGGCCAACAGCCTGGTGGCTTACTTCCCAGCCAAGGAAAAATAAACAGGGGCTCTACTAATGGGATGATATCAGGCGGTGGCCGATGGAATGATATTCCCCTGGGAGAAGAAGGCCGACGAAATGGTGGCTCCATTACAGAAACTATCAAATATTCTGAAAACCGTTCTAACATTGGAGGCCACCAGCCTGGTGGCTTACTTCCCAGCCAAGGAAAAATAAACAGGGGCTCTACTAATGGGATGATATCAGGCGGTGGCGAATGGAATGATATTCCCCTGGGAGAAGAAGGCCGACGAAATGGTGGCTCCATTACGGAAACTATCCAATATCCTGGAAGGCCTTCTGACAATGGAGGCCAACAGCCTGGTGGCTTACTTCCCAGCCAAGGAAAAATAAACAGGGGCTCTACTAATGGGATGATATCAGGCGGTGGCCGATGGAATGATATTCCCCTGGGAGAAGAAGGCCGACGAAATGGTGGCTCCATTACGGAAACTATCAAATATTCTGAAAACCGTTCTAACATTGGAGGCCACCAGCCTGGTGGCTTACTTCCCAGCCAAGGAAAAATAAACAGGGGCTCTACTAATGGGATGATATCAGGCAGTGGCGAATGGAATGATATTCCCCTGGGAGAAGAAGGCCGACGAAATGGTGGCTCCATTACGGAAACTATCCAATATCCTGGAAGGCCTTCTGACAATGGAGGCCAACAGCCTGGTGGCTTACTTCCCAGCCCAGGAAAAATAATCAGGGGCTCTACTAATGGAATAATATCAAGCGTTGGCAAATGGAGCTACATTTTCCCTGGAGACAAAAGGCAAATAAATGGTGGTTCCATTATGGGACCTATCCAATATCCTGGAAGGGCTTCTGACAATGGAGGCCACCAGCCTGGTGGCTTACTTCCCAGCCAAGGAAAAATAAACAGGGGCTCTACTAATGGGATGATATCAGGCGGTGGCCGATGGAATGATATTCCCCTGGGAGAAGAAGGCCGACGAAATGGTGGCCCCATTACGGAAACTACCCAATATCCTGGAAGGCCTTCTGACAATGGAGGCCGACAGCCTGGTGGCTTACTTCCCAGCCAAGGAAAAATAAACAGGGGCTCTACTAATGGGATGATATCAGGCGGTGGCGAATGGAATGATATTCCCCTGGGAGAAGAAGGCCGACGAAATGGTGGCTCCATTACGGAAACTATCCAATATCCTGGAAGGCCTTCTGACAATGGAGGCCACCAGCCTGGTGGCTTACTTCCCAGCCAAGGAAAAATAAACAGGGGCTCTACTAATGGGATGATATCAGGCGGTGGCCGATGGAATGATATTCCCCTGGGAGAAGAAGGCCGACGAAATGGTGGCTCCATTATGGAAACTATCCAATATCCTGGAAGGCCTTCTGACAATGGAGGCCAACAGCCTGGTGGCTTACTTCCCAGCCAAGGAAAAATAAACAGGGGCTCTACTAATGGAATAATATCAAGCGGTGGTGAATGGAGCTACATTTTCCCTGGAGACAAAAGGCAAATAAATGGTGGTTCCATTATGGGACCTATCCAATATCCTGGAAGGGCTTCTGACATTAGAGGCCAATTGATTGTGTACCTGTTTAACCGTTTAAGAGAAATGAATGCTGGCTCTACTACTCACATCAATATTGAAAGTGTCCCATGGATCAAATATTTGTTCAGCAATCCTAACACTGGAGCCCAATGGATCACTGACTTTCTAAAGAAGAATGGTCATATCAATGGTGACTCCTCTATTACTATCAAATATCCTAAAAAATGTCTTCTCAAGGCAGGTCTATTGATTGGCATTATCAAAAGAAATGAGACGAATGATGTCTCTCTTTGCAAAATGCTCCAACTGTTGGGTCAGCCCATTAAAATGAATAACAAATGGATCATACTCTTAGGTAACTCCAAGGGACGAGGGATCAATAGGACAATTACAAACAGAATCTATTGGAAGCCAGATTTTAATAACAACAGATGGATTCATTATCGTAGCAATAATGGAGCAGTAACCAATGGAGGTCCATTTACCAGAATATGGAGATGGCAATTTCAATTTCCATCTCGAAAGAAGGGACAATTAGACAATGCCAATCTCATCAGCTGCTTTCCAGACGTGGTTTGCACAAAGAAGCTGGATAAGACAGGAGAGAATACAATCAAGAACCCAATATTAAGGTTTGTTCTTTTAATGCTTTTGATCTTGGAAGTTTCCAAGTCCTCTTTAGGTCATCTTGACAAAAACGGGATTGAAATACCAGTAGTCCTTGCTTAATGACCACAATTGGGACCGGAATTTAGGTTGCTAAGTGAAGTGGTCATAAAGTAAAACATCATATGGACACATTGCTTAGCGAGAGCAATCCTGGCAGTACCCCAGTCATTAGGCAAGCCAACTTCCTGCCGGCTTCCCACAATCAAGTCAGCGGAGAAGCTGGCCGGAAGTTTATTTATTTATTTATCAATCAAATTTATCACCACCCATCTCCCACAAAAGGGACTCTGGCAGTTTACAATAAGACATAAATAAGAGGAATATAAAACTATAAAATAATATAGTACATAATAAAAATAAATATGGTGGGAACCCGATGGCTAAAAATTCTCTATAATTCGCAAGCAGAGCAGGATCCTTCTAAGAGACTAGCCATCCCCAGAAATGCCTATTCTTCCTCCCACCCCAGGCATGATGACAGAACCAGGTCTTTAGTTGTTTCCTAAAGTCCAGGAGGGAGGGAGCCAATCTCACTTCCGGGGGAAGGATATTCCAAAGGGCAGGAGCTGTTGCCGAGAAGGCCTACCTCCTGGACCCTGCCAGATGGAGTTCTCTTACAGATGGGGTCCGTAGCATGCCTTCTCTGCATGACTGGGTGGGACGGGTTGATGTGATAGGGATGAGACGGTCCCTTAGGTAACTGGGACCCGTGCCATGTAGGGCTTTAAAGGTGATAACCAACACCTTGAATTGGATCCAGAAGCATACTGGCAACCAATGCAGCTTGCGGAGCAAAGAGGTGACATGTGCTGATCTTGGGATACCCAAGATAGCCCGCACAGCTGCCTTTTGCACCAGCTGTAGGTTCCGGGTACTCTTCAAGGATAGCCCCATGTAGAGTGCATTGCAATAGTCTATATGGGAGATAATCAGGGCACGAGTGACCGTTTGAAGGGCCTCTTGCTCCAGGAAGGGGCATAACTGGTGCACAACACAAAGTTGTGCAAAGGCCCTCCTAGCCACGGCTACCACCTGCTCTTCGAGCAAGAGCCGTGAGTCCAGGAGGACCCCAAAGTTACGCACCAGTTCTGTCTGGGGCAGTCTGACCCCATCCAGAACTAAAGATGACAATTTCCCAGAAATCAAGGAGCCATTAATCCACAGCCACTCCATCTTCCCCGGGTTCAGCCGCAACCTGTTGTCCCCCATCCAGGCCCCCACAGCCCCCAGGCATTTAGAAAGGGTGGTCACGGCATCACTTACTTCACCCGGGATGGAGATGTATAATTGATGATACCTCACCCCATAGTGACGGATGATATCACCCAGTGGTTTCATGTAGAAGTTAAAAAGGAGCGAAGAGAGTACCGAACCCTGCAACACCCCACAAAGTAGGGGCCGTGGGCTGGATCTCTCGCTCCCTATCAACAGTGACTGGGACCGACCCTGGAGGAAGGAGGTGAACCAGCATAGAACCACACCGCCCACCCCCAACTCCCTAAGTCGGTCCAGAAGGATTTCATGGTCAATGGTATCGAAAGCCACTGAGAGGTCAAGAGGAGCAAGGATGGATGCACTGCCTCCATCCTGCTCCTGCCAGAGGCCATCCATAAGTGAGACCAATACCATTGGAATTGCAAGCCCTGTGCCAAAATCCAAGCAGGATTTTCAACTATGAAGGATTTTCAGCCTCAGAGTGGAAAGGCTTCAGAAGCCTCTCCATCTGGGGCTGAAAATCTAAGCAGTTCTGAGGCCATCGTGCCCCCTCCCCAACCCTCCCATGCATCCCCACACACCCCCTCATTCATTCTAGTCACGTTCCTGACTTCTTTGTATTTCCGTCCAGTCACACAAACCAGAATGGTGACATGGTAAAAGTGTTGGATTAGGACTAGAGAGACCTATGTTCAAGTTCCCCCTCAGCTATGACTACTCACTGGGCCAGTTATTTAGCTCAGCTTACTCCAAAGGGTTGTGGCAGTGTGGAAAAATTGGAGGGGAGGGGAGTGCTGTGCAAGCTGCCAATAATCCCCTGAAAAAAAAGGCAAGTTATAAATCTTACAAATAAGTGTTCTCCTTTTAGATGACTCATTTTCATCCTTTACCATCAGTAAGTGCTTTGGCAAAAAAACAACAACTGCATAATTGACTGGGATACGCAATTTCTTGTTTTGGGCACAGAACATTTTGGTTTAACTCAGAATGTCCTGTTGTTGCCTTTCTAGGATGTGCCAATCTAACTGCTCCTTGGGGAGCCAGTAAATCTTCCAGAAGAGGAAGTAGATCCAGGGGCAGGGACTTTGTGGCACCTCACAGCCTCCTCATATCCTTCTCTAGCAAATGCTGGAGGATGCAAAAAAGCAGGCAAAGTGAACAAACATGGGCAGTTTGTTTCACTATTAGAAGCAAAGGAACTGTTTTGCTGCTTTCATCAGAGTGATATACCCCTCTAAAGAAGCACACCGAATTAAGACATATACTCAAACTGATCTAGTTACCCTGTTGGAGTGAATTTTGAGACAGGTTGGAGCAGCAGAAAGAGAAGGCCAGTTGTCTGATTGTGTGATTAAGAGGCCAGGAGGAACAAACATGGCTCTGCTACTCAAATCATATCAAACCATAGATGACTGGCCAGTGTCTTCAGTATCCCACGAGGACAAATAAATGGTGGCTCCATTACTGAAACTATCAAAAATAAATGTATCTGTGAATTCATAAACACATCAACAAAATAAAGCCACAAATCAGAGTACAGTTTAAAAAAGCAACCGAAAGC
Source organism: Candoia aspera (assembly GCF_035149785.1). Classification (NCBI taxonomy): domain Eukaryota; kingdom Metazoa; phylum Chordata; class Lepidosauria; order Squamata; family Candoiidae; genus Candoia; species Candoia aspera. Next base: position 27,317,190 of record NC_086153.1, on the reverse strand, counting down.
TCTATCAGCATGGCAAACTCAGAATAGCATCAGAATTTTTACATATCTTAAATCTGTCTGTCTGTCTGCCTATCTATTTATCTATCTGTTACGAGTTGTTAATATTTTTGAGAATTAAAATTCTAGAGGAATAAACATGTATTCATCTAGCACCTACAGTAAACTGCAGCTCCCTTTTGTTTCTCCAAGTGTGGTTATTTTTACAAGGTTTCCTATTTACTGTACTAAAATTTGAGTATTTTTATTTCTTGTAGCATGTTCAACTTTCAAGTTCCCAAGAATGTTTAGCGAAACAAGATACTGTGAATCCTAATCAAAATGGTAAGCAGCTTTACAGTCAGTGCTGCAGACAACTGTTTGCTTCACTACCTCTTACTACGCAGGACTTTGCTTCTGCATAGCAAGAGGTACTGGAGAGGGTGTGGGATGCATGTGTGCGAGTCCAGGGAGGCCAGGGAAGGGGGGTGCAGGGGGCGTGTGTGTGTGCAAGTCCAGGGAGGCCAGGGAAGGGGGGTGCAGGGGGCGTGTGTGTGTGCGAGTCCAGGAAGGCCAGGGAAGGGGGGTGCAGGGGGCGTGTGTGTGTGCGAGTCCAGGGAGGCCAGGGAAGGGGGGTGCAGGGGGCGTGTGTGTGTGCAAGTCCAGGGAGGCCAGGGAAGGGGGGTGCAGGGGGCGTGTGTGTGTGCAAGTCCAGGGAGGCCAGGGAAGGGGGGGTGCAGGGGGCATGTGTGTGTGCGAGTCCAGGGACCCAGGGAAGGAGGGTGCAGGGGGCATGTGTGTGTGCGAGTCCAGGGAGGCCAGGGAAGGGGGGTGCAGGGGGCGTGTGTGTGTGCAAGTCCAGGAAGGCCAGGGAAGGGGGGTGCAGGGGGCGTGTGTGTGTGCGAGTCCAGGGAGGCCAGGGAAGGGGGGTGCAGGGGGCGTGTGTGTGTGCGAGTCCAGGGACCCAGGGAAGGGGGGTGCAGGGGGCATGTGTGTGTGCGAGTCCAGGGACCCAGGGAAGGGGGGTGCAGGGGGCATGTGTGTGTGCAAGTCCAGGGAGGCCAGGGAAGGGGGGGTGCAGGGGGCATGTGTGTGTGCGAGTCCAGGGAGGCCAGGGAAGGAGGGTGCAGGGGGCATGTGTGTGTGCGAGTCCAGGAACCCAGGGAAGGAGGGTGCAGGGGACATGTGTGTGTGCGAGTCCAGGGACCCAGGGAAGGAGGGTGCAGGGGGCATGTGTGTGTGCAAGCACAGGGAGACCTTGGAAGGAGGATGAGGGGTGCGTGTATGTGTGTAAGCACAGGGAGGCCTCAGAAACAGGGTGCAGGGTTTGTACGAGTACAGGGAGGTGCGGCCAGATAAGCACTGTATATATTGCATACAATTATTGTGTGTTAACATATGTACTACAGAGAAAATAAGTGTTATAAAACATAATCTATTTTTTTCTGCAGATTAATATGTGACTATGAGAGAGAAACTGAAAGACTTGGAGTGTAACTTTCCCCTCCATTTTAGAAAGAATTATTCTGTCAAATACAAGATGGATCTAAAATTAGTTGTATTCTAGGAAACAGTAACTTGGACAGAAATTCAACTTCAGTGACTAAATTTTTAAAAATATATAACATGTTGAATAAACAGAATCTCTTGCTTTAATTAATGTATCTGAGAAGTGGTTAATATAACGGAAGTGTTAATTTTATTTTTCATTTGCAAAGTCAGGTAAGTCATAAAATTTTGCTTGTCTTTTTTTTCCTGTTCATCAATTCTGCTACTGACCTACATTTCTGTTGAAGACAGTCAAGCAGCTTAACAGCAATAAAAGATAGAGTGCTTAAAGTATTATAAAATACTGTATAGAAGCACAGTAAATTAACTCATACTGAAAAGGCTTGGCTAAAAAGGAATGCCTTAACTCTTTTGTAAATAGCAGAAACAGTGTAAACTAACCACAACTCCCAAGAGAGTGCATTACATGGATTGAGAGCAACACAAGATAAGGCCCTGAATGTGTGAGCATTCAGATGAGTTCATAACTAGTTGGCCTGTCTGTTACTGACGCTTTAAGGATTTTATTATAATTTGCTTCATTGTTATGAGCCACCCAAAGTCATTGAGAGTTGGGTAGCATACAAGTTTGATGATTATGATGATGATGCTTGTTTAAAAGCAACACCTTAAATTGTCCCTAAAAAGCTAGTGACACCCATGCAGATATTTTAAGATGGATATAATATACTCCCAATATGTGCATTGGTTAATAGCCTAGCCATTATGGTTTACACCAAATATTACTCAAAGCTAGTTTCACATAGATCCTTTGCAGTATCAAGTCAGGATACAGCCAAGGCATAGGCCTTTGAAGTTCTAGCTGTTATATTAGAAATAATGTAGAATTTTTTTAAAGTATCTGAAAATGTAAATAGTTGAAGACCATTGGGATTAGATGATATTCAGTTCAATCTCCCACTCTCCCTCTCTAGTGAGAGGGGACTGGGTTGGAGGCACTGAGAGACAGTATATGTGTGGTGAGGGGACTGTATGAGCTGACTGGAAGTGTGTACAGAAAAGCCTCAGGAATTCAGTGGGCCCCCAGGAGGGGGTCTGGATTGTGAGGTGATGGTGGTGGTGGTGGAATTCCTTTAGCTTGAGTGTGGGCCAGTATGGGATGAGGAGCAGGGTTCTGGATGTTTGGGGTTGGGCCAGAACATTGCTATATTGACAGGGAGATATGATGGGAGATAAGGTGTGGGCTGCTCTTGGGGAACATACTCCCAGTAGGTTATTCTGGTGAGCATTCTAGGCTCCTGCTCTCAAATCTAGGTTCAAGTCTTTCAAGGCCCTGGGTGTGCAGCTGCTACTGCTGAACACCAGGTTGCTCTGTAATAAGGCTGTCCTCATCCATGATTTGTTATTGCTGGAGCAATTGCAGCAACTGCAATCCTCTGCAGCTAGTACCTGCCTCCTTGCCTGATAAATATGATAATAATCCAAGTAAATATATTACGTTCCTTGCTCAGTACAAACTATATGTCTCCATTAGATTATTTCCACTGAGCAACCTTGAATAGGATTTATAATTAGCTTCATGGTTGAGGGAGCTGCAAAATGAGCAAGCCCCCTTCTGCTTCACAGCCGTTTGGACTTGGACAGCTACGTTATTTTGTAGCATTCCTGAGGGCCAACTCTGAAGATCTAGTCAAGCAATTGACAGCCAAATATGAAATCCATCACCTTCAAGATGTAAGCATATAGCTTGGGAGTATGCAGTTGACTTTCAGCTATTAGTCAGGATGTAGGCTAGAATAAAAGAGACTTAACTGAACAGGTCAGGTGAAATATGGGAGGAACTCATTCAGCAAGGTATGCTAGAGACTATATTTGCATTAATTCATGTCTGCTTAGAACTTGATGGGAGACATGAAAAATTACATCAGAATATAAATGGAAAGGGAAAACACCACTATACTCTTTGATTCTCTCCTCTGCCCTACACATTCACACATCAGAAATGTCAGATGAATCTATACATCTGGGAGCTAGCAGAGCTCCACTATTTGCCCAAGATGAGTTGTTGCTGTTGTTCAGTTGTTAAGTCGTGTCTGACTCTTTGTGACCCTATGGACCACAGCCCGCCAGTCCTTCCTGTCCTCCACTGTCTCCTGGAGTTTGCTCAAATTCATGTTCATTGCATCGGTGATGCTATCTAACAATCTCATCCTCTGCCATCCCCTTCTCCTTTTGCCTTCAGTCTTTCTTAGCATCAGGGTCTTTTCCAGTGAGCCCCCTCTTTGCATTAGGTGGCCAAAGTATTTGAGCTTCAGCTTCAGTATCTGTCCTTCCAATGAGCAGTCAGGGTTGATTTCCTGTAGGATTGGCTGATTTGACCTCCTTGCAGTCTAAGGGACTCTTAAGATTCTTCTCCAGCACCACAGTTCAAAACCATCAATTTTTTTGGTGCTCAGCCTTCCTTATGGTCCAACTCTCACAACCACACATTACTACTGGGAAAACCATAGCTTTGATTATACAGACCTTTGTCAGCAAGGTGATGTCTCTACTTTTTAATATGCTGTCTAGGTTTGCCATAGCTCTCCTCCCAAGGAGCAGGCGCCTTTTAATTTCATGGCTGCAGTCACCGTCTGCGGTGATCTTGGAGCCCAAGAAAATAAGATCTGTCACTGCTTCCAGTTCTTCCCCTTCTATTTGCCAGGAAGTGATGGGACCAGATGCCATGATCTTAGTTTTTTTTAATGTTGAGTTTCAAGCCAGCTTTTGCACTCTCCTCTTTCACCCTCATCAAGAGGCTCTTTACTTCCTCTTCACTTTCTGCTGTTAGGGTGGTATCGTCTGCATATCTGAGGTTGTTGATATTTCTCCCGGCAATCTTAATTCCAACTTGTGATTCATCCAGCCCGGCATTTCTCATGATGTACTCTGCAAATAAGTTAAATAAGCAAGGTGACAAAATACAGCCTTGTCATACTCCTTTCCCAATTTTGAACCAATCGGTTGTTCCATGTCTGGTTCTAACTGTTGCTTCCTGGCCTGCATACAGGTTTCTCAGGAGACAGGCTAGGTGGTCTGGTACTCCCATCTCTTTAAGAATTTGATACAGTTTGTTGTGATCCACACAATCAAAGGCTTTAGCATCATCAATGAAGCAGAAGTAGATGTTTTTCTGGAACTCTCTTGCTTTCTCCATGAACCAGCGAATGTTGGCAATTTGATCTCTAGTTCCTCTGCCTCTTCGAAACCCAGCTTGTACTTCTGGTAGTTCTCGGTTCACATACTGCTGAAACCTAGCTTGTAGGATTTTGAGCATAACCTTGCTAGCATGTGAAATGAGTGCAATTATGCAGTAGTTGAACATTCTTTGCATTGCCCTTCTTTGGAATTGGAATGTAAACTGACCTTTTCCAATCCTGTGGCCACTGTTGAGTTTTCCAAATTTGTTGGCATATTGTGTGCAGCATTTTAACAGCATCATCTTTTAGGATTTTAAATAGCTCAGCTGCAATACTGTCATCTCCTCTAGCTTTGTTGTTAGTAATGCTCCCTAAGGCCCACTTGACTTCACTCTCTAGGATGTCCAGCTGAAGGTCAGTGACCACACCATCATGGTTCAGGGACATTAAGATCTTTCTTGTATAGTTCTTCTGTATATTCTTGCCACCTCTTCCTAATCTCTTCTGCTTTTGTTAGGCCCCTGCCTTTTTTGTCCTTCATCATGCCCATCTTTGCACAAAACGTTCCCTTGATATCTCCAATTTTCTTGAAGAGATCTCTAGTCTTCCCCATTCAATTGTTTTCCTCAATTTCTTCGCATTGTTCATCTAAGAAGGCCTTCTTATCTCTCCCTGCTATTCTCTGGAAATCTGCATTCAGTTGGTTATATCTTTCCCTTTCTCCCTTGCTTTTTGCTTTCCTTCTTTCCTCAGCTATATGTAAAGCCTCATCAGACAGCCACTTTGCTTTCTTGCATTTCTTTTTCTTTGGGATGGTTTTAGTTGCTGCCTCCTGTACAGTGTTACAAACCTCCATTCACAGTTCTTCACTCTGTCTACCAGATCTAGTCCCTTAAATCTATTCATCACCTCCACTGTATATTCATAAGGGATATGATTTAGGTCCTGAATAGTTTAGTGGTTGTCCTGAAGAAGCATTGTACTGTTGCACAAAAGTATGCCAATACTGTAGAGAACCTGGCCACGGGTTTCTCACATGAAACCTGGTTTCATGTGAGTTTGCAGCAGGTTCCCCTCTTCTGAAGCACCAACAAAATGTCACACTTGTGGGAAGGGTGGCATTTTACAAGTAGATACCCAAAATGTTGCAACTCTAATTTGTCAGGAAATGGGCTTCTACTCACCTTGAAAATACATCCAGTTTTCTATCATTCTCTCCTGATCCCTTGCCTCTTATGCACTTCCTCCTGCCTAACTTACACTGAAAGAAAATTTGAGATGGCACTTAATTTGGACTCTCAGTGCAAGAGGTGCAGACTAGGGAATAACTGATTCATTGGAAGGGCTACTGCAATGTGCCTATAGCGATATGTCTTCCTGTTGGTGTTCTGCCAAGTGTCCAAGCAGTGCTCAGGTGCTCAGGCAATTGGTTCTTTTAGATCCAGAGACAATAAGCATGCCAGCGGATAAAGAAATGTTAAGCTTTATTATAAACTTAAGCAAACAGAGTTAAACAAAAACATAGTTTAAACCAGAAACACAGTTTAGGCAGATTAAACAAAAGCATAAAAAGCATAGCATACAGAAAGAAATCATACATACCAAGCAAGGTGATGCCTTTATTCCCTTTTATGTTGCCAGGAGCCTCCTGACCAAGGCAACAGGGATCCCCAAAAGGCTGGCATTTTTTGTTCTGCAGCACCCTAGTGCTTAAGAGTCTGCACAGAATCTCCCAAACCCCAAAAGTGAGCCCAGGAGTTTTTATCGAAGTCTGGCCCTCAAACCTCGTGACCATGTTTCCATGGTTGCAGGCTATGAGATCTGACCTTGACTAGGAAGCTTCCCAAGGCCCCAAAACACCTGTCTATGACATCATCCAAGAGCCTGGCAAGTCTTACAGATCTTAACAAAACAATCTGGGGGTTTTCTCTTATCTCTCTCCCCACTCCAAACAAAGATATGTTCTGGAGGGCTGTTGGGGGAATGGACTTACAAACTTTCAGTCTTGTGGTTTTATCTCCCCCCTCCTCATGCCAAGCAGAAATAAAAACAAGCCAATTAAACATCAGCATAACTCAACATAAACTCTAATCTTCTTTGTGTGAGGGAGGAAATCAACATATGTCAACTAACTCCTCGAAATAACAATGGTCTTCTGCATTGCCACTACAGTTGGTTTGCTATATAACAAGACTTCCATGCTCTAACCTAAACAAACATTTTGGGAGTGGTTTATGCTAGCTTTTCTGATAACAAGTTATTCCCATAGGAAAGCTTCTCCCATAGAAATGAAAGGACTGGAAATTGATTGAATTGTCATCAAGCAGGAAATCTTTTAAAAAATCAGAGAATTCTAGGAAAAGAACTGGAATGGAGGTTTGGAAAGTGACTAGCAATTACTATGGAGTAGAGAGCAAATGACAGCCAGTTTGGTGTAGTGGTTAAGACATCTGGCTAGAAACTGGGAAACCATGAGTTCTAATCCTGCCTTAGGAACAAAGCCAGCTGGATGACCTTGGGCCAGTGACTTTCGGCCCTAGAAAGGAGGCAAAGGCAAGCCACTTTTGAAAAACCTTGCCAAGAAAATGGCAGGGACTTATTCAGGCAGTCTCCCAGAATCAGACCCAATTGAACAGGTTGAAAAAAAAAAGATAGCAAATGGCTGTTAAAGATGGATTGTGTGTTTTAGAACAAATAAAGTTTGGCTGATGAGGATAAAATGGATTGGGCAGTGCTTGAAGGCTCAGTAGTACCACAGTGGCCTGAAGTCAACAATGCAGAGCAGGGCACGACCTGGAGAAATAGTTGAAGGCCAGAAATAGTTGAAGGCCAGAAATAGTTGAAGAACTCTGAGGAGCAATCACTACCAATGCAGTCAGGATACCAGAAGATGATAGGAGAAGATCAAAGCTTACTAACTAGAGAAAAGCCAATTGCTAGATTGTCTGAGAGAGAAAGAGAAACTTTCTTGTCAATCCCTGTAAGATTTTCCTTAACTCCAGAGTTAGGACATAAATAACTTTAAGAATAGAGTAGTATATACATATATTAGACTTGTGTCATAACTTCTGCACACACAGAAACACACACATACCATATATGCATGTATACACACATACAAACATATATATGTACATACACACAGGTAAGCATTAAATGAAAAGTAATGCCTCCACTTCCATTATTTTAAATTGGGATATTATTTATTTATTTGATTTATATTGCCTCCATCTCACTTTTTATGTGACTAGGCAGCTTACAATAAAATAAATAACATACACAATATAATAATAATAATAATAATAATAATAATAATTTATTAAACTTGAATGCCACCCAACTCTCAACGACTTTGGGTGGCTCACAACACTCAAACAAAGTGATTACAATAAAATTGATAAAACATAAAAGATGGCAAGCACAACAGACCAGACAGAATGAAGGAGGGGTCTTACTCTTCTGCACCATTCAAATAAATGAAAACAGGACAATAATCCTCGAAATGAACAAGATGCAAAGAGAGGTGTAGGAGTTTTGCTTATGGTTTAGGGCTGGCAGGAGCAAGAGGTATAGAAGGCCTTTTCCTTCCAGCTACCAGCTAAGCACATCTGAAGCTACAGCAGCCTGAGCAGGTACATTTAAGGCAGGATCAAGGCTCAAAGAGTCACATGGAAGTTAATAGGGGTAATACCAGGGATGGTCCTTGCCATCTTTGTTTTTGATCATACCCATTTTTGCCTGGAATTTACCTCCGATGTTTCTAATTTTCTGGAAGAGGTCTCTTGTCCTTCCTATTCTATTGTCTTCTTCCACTTCCGCGCATTGCCTGTTTAAAAATAATTCCTTATCTCTTCTGGCTAACCTCTGGAATTCTGCATTTAATTGGGCATATCTCCCCCTATCACTGTTGCCTTTTGCTTTCCTTCTTTCTTGGGCTACTTCTAGTGTCCCAGCAGACAGCCATTTTGCCTTCTTGGTTTTCTCTTTCTTTGGGATGTATTTTCTTGCCGTCTCCTGAACAATGTTGCGAACTTCTGTCCAGAGTTCTTCCGGAACCCTATCTTCTAAGTCCAGTCCCTTAAATCTATTCTTCACCTCCACTGCATATTCCTTAGGAATATTAGTGAGCTCATATCTAGCTGATCTGTGGGTCTTCCCTAATCTCTTGAGTCTGATCCTAAATTGTGCAATATGAAGTTTGTGATCTGAATTACAGTAAGCTCCAAGTATATAGATGTCCACCATCTTTGGCTGCAAAGGACATAGTCAATCTGATTTCGGTGTTGTCCATCTGGTGAAGTCCACGTATAAAGCTGTCTCTTAGGTTACTGGAAGAGAGTGTTTGTTATGCAGAGTGAGTTGTCTTGGCAAAATTCTATCAGCCTTTGTCCTGCTTCATTTTGTTCTCCCAGGCCATGCTTACCTGTAATTCCAGGTGTCATCTGACTGCCCACCTTAGTATTCCAGTCTCCTGTGATGAGAATAACATCTCTTTTAGGCATGTTGTCCAGTAGATGCTGCAGATCCTCATAGAACTGCTCTACTTCAGCTTCTTCAGCATCTGTGGTTGGGGCGTATATTTGGATCACTGTGATGTTAGATGGCTTGCCTTGAATTCGAACTGAGATCATTCTATTGGTTTTTGGATTGTATCCAAGCACTGCCTTAGCCACTTTACTATTAATTATGAAGGCTACTCCATTTCTTCTGTGGTCCTCTTGTCCACAGTAGTAGATCTGGTGGTCATCTGATGTGAAGTGGCACATTCCAGTCATTTCAGTTCATGACAACCAAAATGTCTATCTTTAATCTCGACATCTCACCAATAACCACATCCAATTTGCCCTGGCTCATAGATCTTACATTCCAGATTCCAATGGTGTGTTGATCTTTAGAACATTGGATTCACCGTTCACCACCAGCACCGTCGGCCACTTGAAGTCCTTTCGGCTTTGAGCTAGCTGCATCATCACATCTGGGACTAGTTGAATTCATCCTCTGTTCCCCCCCAGTAGCATTTTGACCATCTTCCGACCTGGGAGTTTCACCTTCCGATGGTATACCGACATATCCATTTAGTTTTCATGGCAAGAATACTGGGGTGGGTTGCCATTACCTTCCCTAGGGATCGCATTTAGTCTGACCTCTGTATCATGACCTTCCCGTCTTGGGTGCTGTCATGAGTGCCGTTGAGCTGAAGTCATCAGCGCAATGGCACACATGACAATAGCAAGGAAAGAGGTGAAGGGGCTCAAGATAAGTAGCCATCAACCCACAACGACTAACGGCCAACAAACAATAACTAAACGGATCACGGAGCACACCCAAGCCATCAGCGCCAATACAACGGAGATCGCCCAGCTGACAGCAATCACCGGATGAATAGAAAACCCGATGATGGGCGATCCCGGAACGCCAGCGGGGCCTCACAACCCCTCACCCACCGGCAGGGCAACGTATTGGACAAAGGGGGGTGACGTGACCGCGAGTGAGGGGGCGCTGACCGGCGCGGGGTATTTAAACCCCGCACCGGCGCGCTCCTGTCACTCTCAGCTTTTTTCTTCCGACGCTGTAACTGCGCTGTGAATAAATCAGAGCCTGATCCACGAACCAGTGTCTGAGTATTATTCAGAGGCAGGCAGCGCATGACATAAAGCTGAGAGTCATAAACTCAGCCTCGCCGAGCCCCACCGGACGACAACGAGCCGCGGGAGGAGTAGACGGCGAGAAGACCAGCAAGATGAGGCCGGAGCGGCGTGGGCAAGGAGGGCGAGCCGCGCGGCAAGAGACAGAGGAGGACCGACCAAGGCCAGAGGCACCGCGGACTCCCGGAGCCATGGACGCCCACCCCACCCGACCCGAGCCTCAGCTCCAACCCCAAGGGGAGATGGCGACGGAGGCAACCCGACCGCGGGAGGGAGCAGCACGACTTCCGAAACCAGCGGAGGACCCCGCGCCCCACATCGCACCCCAGCAACGGGCGTGGAGCGACAGCCCAACGGTGGTCAACACGGAGGAGGACGATGGAGACACCCAGCAGACGGCGGAGGAAGCGGACCTGCGGCAGAGGGAGGATGAACCCCGCCGGCAACCTACCCCCGCTGACGCGCCAACGGAACCGGCCCCAGCGGCGGCGCGGGCTGTGGACGAGGAGGCACGAGCTGAACTCGCGGCCATGCGGGCTCAACTGACGGAACTCCGGACCATGCTCCAGTCGCTTATGCCCCCCGCGCCACCCAACGACGTCCCCGCACAGGCCCACACCCCGAGCGAAGCACCGAACCCCCACGGGCCAGTGGAGGGTCAGCAGACGGCACAGGCGGACGACACCACAGACCGGGAAGCGAGAGGCAGGGCCGCGCACAACGCCCGGGCCCCAAAGGACTTCCCCATCTTCTTCGATGGGACCCCCACGAAACTCTCGTTCTTCGTCACGAACGGTAGGGAGTTCATGGGGAGGCACGGACACTCCTACGACTCCGAGGCCGACAAGATCGCCACCGTGGCGATCAAACTCCAAGACAGGGTGGCGGACTGGTACGTCCAACTGTACGAGTCCAGCTCCCCCGCCCTCGCCACCTTCCCTGCTTTCATCAATGAGATGAAAAACTACTTCGAAGACCCCCTAGCCAAAGTAAGGGCGAAAAGCGCACTCCAAAGACTTAAACAGGGCACACGCACGGTCCCTGACTACGCCCTGGAGTTCAAAGCCCTTGCGGGGAAGGTCAGCGACTGGTCCGAGACCACCCTGCTGGAAATGTTCAAAAGGGGGCTCAATCGTGACGTTCTCCAATGGGCCCTCTACCGCAACGACCCAGAAACGCTACACGGGTGGATCCACCTCGCGGGGAAAGCCGAACACGCGCACCGCACCTTCCTCATGACAACCACGGAAGACACAAACTATGCCGGAAAAAAGGTACCCGCACCACACGTGGGGATGGCCGGCCCCATATACCCAAAAAAGAAATTCAATCGGGAGCCCTGCGGGAGGTGTGGCAAATTAGGGCACAAGACGGTGGATTGCTTCGCCAACCGACCGCCGACCAGTGCGCCCAAACCCACCCCGAAAATTAGCCCCAAACCACCCAACCTGGGGCCGCCCCCTCACCGCCGAATGACCGTGGCCACAGCGACACCAGAGGAAGGCTGGGACGCTTACTGGGGGGAAGAGGATAACGCAGACCCCGACCAGCCGGCGGGAAAAGCTCCCCGCCTGCCCTGAAACGCGTGGAGAGGCAGGCGGTGGGACAGCAGCGCGGACCACCTCGACGGAACGACGACAGCCCCGTAATAATGGCAGCAATCAAACTCTCTGCCGGCAACGGAGCCACCACGGCCGCGGCACTAGTGGACTCGGGGTGCTCAAAAAACCTCATCCACCCTGACCTAGTCGCCAAACTCGACCTCCGCTGCTTCCCCCTCCCCACGCCGCTGGCATTCCACCAGCTGGACGGCTCCACAGCGGGAGGGAAACCAGCCACGCTACAAACCGAGCCGGTCACCCTGCAAATGGGCACTCACACCGAGCGCACATCGTTCGTCGTCACGCCCATCGGACGGCCCATTGCAGTCCTGGGGATGCCATGGCTCGCGACAAACAACCCGCGGATCAACTGGGAGACCCGCACCTTCACATTCGGCGACGGCGAGTATCGAGCACCAGTTCCAGCGGGCAGAACCAACCCCACTGTAGGACGAGCGGAGGCGACTACACAGGACAACGCCGCTACCACAGCAGACCTACCGGAACAATACGCCGACTTCTCCGAGGTCTTCGGAGAGGCAGAAGCTGACCAACTACCCCCCCACCGCAAGACGGATTGCCGGATCGACCTACTGCCCGACGTCCCCTTACCTAGACCAAAGATCTACTCGATGACCCCGAAGGAGATGGCAACCCTCCGGGAGTTCATCGATAAAAACCTAGACAGGGGATTCATAGAGCCAGCATGCTCACCGGTCGGAGCCCCCGTCTTATTCCGGGAGAAGAAAGACGGCACCCTACGGCTCTGCACCGACTACCGGGGCCTAAACGCGGCTTCCCTGTCCAACAAATACCCCTTACCCCTGGTGAAGGACATGCTCGCCCACCTGTCCACGGGCAAAGTCTTTTCCAAACTGGACCTTCGCGAGGCGTACTATCGCATCCGAATCAGGGAGGGGGACGAATGGAAGACGGCGTTCAACTGCCCCCTAGGCGCCTTCCAGTACAAAGTACTGCCCTTCGGACTCGCGGGGGCCCCTGGGGTGTTCATGCAGCTCATCAATGAGGTACTGCATGAACATCTGTTCAAAGGGGTCCTGGTCTACATCGACGACGTCCTTATTTACACAAAAACGCACGAGGAACATGTGACCCTAGTCAGGCAAGTCCTCGACAAGCTCAGAAGGGCGCAGCTCTATGCCAAGCCTACAAAGTGCGAGTTTCACAAAGAGCGCCTAGACTACCTGGGGTACCGAATCTCCGGGGACGGCATCGAAATGGACCCCGCAAAAGTCAAAGCGGTGCTAAACTGGGAGCGCCCCCGCAACAGACGCCAACTACAGAGCTTCCTCGGATTCGCGAATTTTTACAGGTCATTCGCCCGGGGGTTCGCAGAGATAGCCCTCCCCCTAACGGACCTCCTCAAAACCAAAGGGGTGGGGGACACCCGACGCGCCAAGAACCCAGGCACAGTGCTGAATTGGACTCCCGCGTGCCAGACCGCATTCAACAAGCTGAAAGCGCTGTTCACTACGGAGCCAATCCTCGCGCACCCGGACCCAGAACGGCCGTTCGTGGTCCAAGCCGACGCCTCAGACTTCTCCCTGGGAGCCATCCTGCTACAGAAAGACCCCACGGGACTCCTGAAACCATGCGCCTACCTGTCAAGGAAGTTCTCCGAGACAGAAAGGCGATGGCACGTCTGGGAGAAAGAAGCCTTCGCGGTGAAATCAGCGCTAGAGACATGGCGACACCTACTCGAGGGAGCCACCCAACCATTCGAGGTCTGGACCGACCACCGGAACCTCGAGGCCCTACGAACGCCCAGACGCCTTAGCCCAAAACAGGTCCGATGGGCCCAATTCTTCAGCCGCTTTAATTTCCAGCTGAAGTTCATGCCGGGCAAAAAGAACTTCCTGGCCGACGCCCTCTCCCGACTGCCCCAAGACGAAGAGCCCGCCCCAGACACCATTGGGACGGTCCTATCCGCCTCGCAACTGGGGATGGCCGTGACCACCCGAAGCGGCGCGCGGAGGCAGCTCGACTCTACGGCGCAGCCGACGGCGGGACAACCGGCGACCGGAAGAAGCCAACCACAACTACCAGGGGGAATGCGCGCGGACCTCGCCGCCGCCCTCAAAACCGACCCCTGGTTCCTGGCAAACCTCGACAAGGTAACGATGGCACAGGACCTAGCATGGGGGGAAGGCAGAATCTACGTCCCGGACTCGCAACGCCAGGCGATCTTGCATAGGTCACACGACGCCAAACAAGCGGGACACTTTGGGTTCCTCAAGACCCTACACCTAACACGGCGTCAATTCTGGTGGCCCGCGCTCAGGCGTGACGTAAAAGCCTACGTAGCGTCCTGCCCAACGTGCGCTAGGGCCAAACGGGCACCAGGCAAACCCGCGGGGCTATTACAACGGGTGGCAGAACCCTCCCGCCCATGGGAGGAAATCTCTATGGATTTTATAGTGGACCTCCCACCCAGCCAGAAGAAAACGGCCATTTGGGTGGTGAAGGACTACTTCTCAAAGCAGGCCCACTTCATCCCCTGCACGTCGGTCCCATCCGCACAACAGCTAGCCAAACTCTTCCTCATCCACGTGTACAGGCTACACGGATGTCCCGCACGTGTGGTGACCGACAGGTGCACACAGTTCACCTCCAAATTCTGGCGGGCCTTCCTAAAGCTGACGGGGACCCAACAGGCCCTATCTACGGCCTGGCACCCCCAGACGGACGGAGCCACAGAGGTTCTTAATGCCACCTTAGAGCAATTCATACGATCATACACTAACTACCACCAAGACGACTGGGCTGAACTGCTCCCGTTCGCAGAAGTCGCATACAACAACGCCGTCCACACGAGCACGGGGAAAACTCCATTCGAAGTAGTCTCGGGGCGCGACTTCGTCCCCATACCAGAGCTACCTCAACCCCCGGAACCCCAGGTGGACGCTAGCGACTGGGGACGGAAGATCGCGGAAGCATGGCCAGTAATCACGGCGGCGCTGAAGGATGCACAGGCAGCCTACAAAGAGCAGGCCGACAAGCACCGGCTCCAACAACCGACGTTCCAAGCGGGGGATATGGCCTACCTATCCACCAAGTTCCTAAAGTCAACCCAACCCTCGAAAAAACTGGGGCCTAAGTACATCGGGCCGTTCCGAGTCACCCAAATAGTGAACCCGGTAGCAATACGCTTGGACCTGCCACACAACCTACGGAGACTCCACCCGGTGTTCCACACCAGCCTCCTGAAACCGGCAACCACCTCCCGATGGCACCCAAGCACGCCACAGCCCGCACCGGTGATGATCGACGGGCAACACCACTTCGAGATAAGGGACATTCTCGACTCCCGCAAGCAACGAGGAACTCTACACTATCTGGTCAGGTGGAAACACTTCCCCCACCCGGAATGGGTGGCGGCGCACAACGTTAACGCGCCTGACCTAACCAGAGCATTTCACCGGGCATACCCCGACAAGCCACAACCAAGGTCAGCAAGCCAAACCCCCCCCCCGCAGGCCCCCCCCGCCTCCCATGCCCCAAGGGAAAGGGCCCCCCCAAGCCCGCGACTTGGGTGGACCTCCCCCCCCCCGGGACTCACTCCCCCCGCCCCGGGCCCACGAGGTGGTGACAAGCGTTCGCCAGCACCCTCCCCCCGCCCCCTGGCCGCGGGGGAGTGGCAAGCAAGTCAACAGGGCAACCTGGGGGCAATGCCCAGGAGATACAACAAAGGCGACGCACTTTAAAAGGAAAAAAAGAAGGGCCCTACCTGGAGCTGATAAGCACCCGACCAGCCACGCCTCTCTCCTCGCCGAACTGAGCCAGACAAACAGGGTGTGGCTGGAGCATGCGCACGCCAGGACGGGACCCGGGCATGCGCACCATGGATACACCCTGGGAAGGCACGTGGTAGAGGGAGGAGCAAAGGGAGGGGCGACAACTACTCTGGCGGGAATTTCGAAAAAAAAAAAAAAAAAAGTGCCGTTTGACAGCTCCACCGGAAAAAAAAAAAAAAAAATCACCAGAAAACCGGGGGGGAGCACTATTCGGACAGGGGGCAGTATGTCATGAGTGCCGTTGAGCTGAAGTCATCAGCGCAATGGCACACATGACAATAGCAAGGAAAGAGGTGAAGGGGCTCAAGATAAGTAGCCATCAACCCACAACGACTAACGGCCAACAAACAATAACTAAACGGATCACGGAGCACACCCAAGCCATCAGCGCCAATACAACGGAGATCGCCCAGCTGACAGCAATCACCGGATGAATAGAAAACCCGATGATGGGCGATCCCGGAACGCCAGCGGGGCCTCACAACCCCTCACCCACCGGCAGGGCAACGTATTGGACAAAGGGGGGTGACGTGACCGCGAGTGAGGGGGCGCTGACCGGCGCGGGGTATTTAAACCCCGCACCGGCGCGCTCCTGTCACTCTCAGCTTTTTTCTTCCGACGCTGTAACTGCGCTGTGAATAAATCAGAGCCTGATCCACGAACCAGTGTCTGAGTATTATTCAGAGGCAGGCAGCGCATGACAGGTGCCCCTTTACTGTTTAGCTCATGGCATCACTGAGGTGCAGACATCCTGAAGAGTGAGGTTGAATGGGCCTTGAGAAGCATTGCTAATAACAAGGCAGCAGGAGACAATGGTATCCCAGCTGAATTGTTCAAAATCTTGTGAGATGATGCTGTAAAGGAAATACATGCTATATGCCAGCAAATTTGGAAAACACAAGAATGGCCATCAGATTGGAAAAAATCAACTTATATCCCCATACCAAAAAAGGGAAACCCTAAAGAATGTTCAAACTATCGAACAGTGGCACTTATTTCACATGCCAGTAAGGCAATGCTCAAAATCCTGCAAGGTAGACTTCAGCAAGTCATGGAGCAATAACTGCCAGATGTACAAGCTGGGTTTAGAAAAGGCAGAGGAATTAGGGACCAAATTGCCAATATTCGCTGGATAATGGAAAAAGCCAGGGAGTTGCAGAAAAACATCTATTTCTGTTTTATTGACTATTCCAAAGCCTTTGACTGTGTGGACCATAACAAATTGTGGCAAGCTCTTAGTGGTATGGGGATACCAAGTCATCTTGTATGCCTCCTGAAGAATCTGTATAACGACCAAGTAGCAACGGTAAGAACGGACCACGGAACAACGGACTGGTTTAAGATTGGGAAAGGAGTACGGCAGGGCTGTATCCTCTCACCCTACCTATTCAACTCGTATGCAGAACACATCATGCAACATGCTGGGCTTGAGGAATCCAAGGCTGGAGTTAAAATCCCTGGAAGAAACATTAACAATCTCAGATATGCAGATGATACCACTTTGATGGCTGAAAGGAAAGAGGAACGGAGGAGCCTTATGATGAAGGTGAAAGAAGAAAGTGCAAAAGCTGGCTTGCAGCTAAACCTCAAAAAAAACCAAGATTATGGCAACCAGCTTGATTGATAACTGGCAAATAGAGGGAGAAAATGTAGAAGCAGTGAAAGACTTTGTATTTCTAGGTGCAAAGATTACTGCAGATGCTGACTGCAGTCAGGAAATCAGAAGGCGTTTAATTCTTGGGAGGAGAGCAATGACAAATCTTGATAAAATAGTTAAGAGCAGAGACATCACACTGACAACAAAGGTCCACATAGTTAAAGCAATGGTGTTCCCCATAGTAACATATGGCTGTGAGAGCTGGACTATAAGGAAGGCTGAGATAAGGAAGATCAATGCTTTTGAACTGTGGTGTTGGAGGAAAATTCTGAGAGTGCCTTGGACTTCAAGAAGATCAAACCAGTCCATACTCCAGGAAATAAAGCCAGACTGCTCACTTGAGGGAATGATATTAAAGGCAAAACTGAAATACTTTGGCCACATAATGAGAAGACAGGACACTCTGGAGAAGATGCTGATGCTAGGGAGAGTGGAAGGCAAAAGAAGAGGGGTCGACCAAGGGCAAGATGGATGGATGATATTCTAGAGATGACGGACTCATTCCTGGGGGAGCTGGGGGTGTTGACGACCGACAGGAAGCTCTGGCTTGGGCTGGTCCATGAAGTCACAAAGAGTCAGAAGTGACTGAACAAATAAAGAAACAAAACCAGGGATGGTCCAGTGGCAGTCAGGCCTTTGCAGAGGCTTGTCACTGGGCTTGGTACTGAAGGCCAGAAGCAGGTGACATCTAACAAGAGGTCCTGCAGCCATTACTAATGCAGCAGGTGAGGCCACTGGAAAAGGCCCTGGAGAAGACCACAGAGGCCTGTGGGAGGGCCCTAGCCTAGAAGGCGACCCATGGGAAGGATTCAGAAGGAGATAGTACCAGCTAACTGCTAAACCAGCTGAGATTGGCTGGGGGACTGCAGGGGAGGAGGTGGTAGGCCCCTGAGAGAGGGAACCCCACTGATGCCTGAGCAAGGCCTGCAGGCCCCATCAGCATCAGTAGGTATTCAGCCAGCTCACCAGAAAATCTGAGTGGTTCTTGGATGGACTCCAGGGAACCCATGTGGAACTGGGGTGGAGGCAGCATAGCCCTAGAACCCTTAGAAGGCCTATGGCTTGGAGAGGGAAACCAAACTGCAAGTAAACAGTTCAATTTCTGGAGGGAAAAAAGGGGTGGGGGGGCTTGTTTGTATATTTCTCCAACATGTTGATATTTCTGTATTTGGTTGTGCTGTCTTACAATGTTTTTAATTTGTATGCCACTGTGAGTCTCTTTCAGTTTGGTGACCTTGTAAATCTAATACAGGTAGTCCTCGTTTAGTGCCCAAATGGGGACTATCAACTCGGTTGCTAAGTGGGAAATCATGTGACCGTGACTGTGCTTTCATTTTCCCCACTCCTCTGCCCTTTGGAATGCCTACCCAGGTGCTGGGATAATTAGCAAGAAGGGAATTAATGTTTGAATTTACATTCTTTGGCAAGGAAGGGATTACAAGAGTGTAACCAGGCACGCAATGGGGAATACACATTGAAAGGATGTAAACATCTGGCTGGTGCCAGATGTTTACCTAGCACACTCATGGCTTCCATCCCAGAGCCACTTAGGAGGCAAACAAAAGCAGAAGGTGTGAAATTGATTAAAGTTTTATTAGTTACAGGCAGCAGTTGTGAGCCACTTAATTCAGGTCAGGAAGCTGAGCTTGTTAACTTGCTGTTAGCACCATTTGGGGAAGCACTGTGCTCCCCAATTTAAACAATCACTCTGCTCTGTGGGGGAGGGGAAGAAGAGGCTGAATGCTGACTGTAATGGTGAATGTGTGACTAGGAGAGAGATGCTGTGAATGTTGTAAATGTACACCTTGGCCACATAGTTATTTTTTCAGCACTGTTGTAACTTTGAATGGTCATTGCACAAGGCAGTCAGTAAGTGAGGTCTACCTGTAAATTATTATTCTTGAGGAACTAGCTAAAATAAAGAATTGCAGTTGAAAGTCATTGATGAGAAAGGGGTTAAAAGGGAAACTGCATTAATACTGGTAGAACATGTTGGGATATTTCAAAAGTTAAAAAAAACATACTGTACATAGGTATTTGTAGTAATAAGAAAAAGATCCTTCTGGAACTGATATGTGTGCTTCTTGAGTTCATGCTACCTCAGAAACTATGACAAAAATATTCTCTTTTTTCCCTTAAAAAGCTGTGCAACTATGCTACAGCTGCAGTTCTGGGGCTTTGGATGGAACGTGATTAATTTCTAACAACAATCAATGTGTGGCAAGTCACAGTGATTAAAGGCCCAGTTTGGTTGTCTGTTTTTCTAATTACCTATGATGCCTACTTTGCCAGTAGTCAAAGCAAGAAAACTGCATCAGGGAGTTTAGTCTATCATAAAAAAGCAGCAAATTCCCAGTTAGGAACACAGGAGATGTGGATAAGACCATCTAAATACGGATTGTTCATACTAAATTGCAATGGCTCTCCAGCATTTAAGGCAGAAGCATTCCATTGTTCTACCACAGATACTAAGAACTTTAAAAATCAGTTTGGGGATTAGGACCAGTGAAACCAAGATGAGCATGGAACCAGAGGGACAACAGTCTAAGCAGTGAGGAAGCCTGTCAGCAATGAAGCATGTGACCAATGAATACAGAAATCAGGGTGAAAACCTAAAGAAGCAGATGGGAGAGAAAAAAAGTAGTTTGGATTGATTAGCCATAGGGAGGTGATCAGTCTGCTTCATATGTACTGTTGCTTTAATAGTGCAGGCCTTCAGGGAGAAGCCAGCTTCAAAGGAGCCATCTGCTATTTTGATCAGATTTCCCAGAGATGGGTGGACATTCAAATTTTTTATCTGCCCCAAGTCTTGACTGAAGATATCAAAGCTCCAAAGGTACTTTAAAAAGTGTAGGAGTTGGGAAGAGTTCAGCAGAATTCTTGGAAAACCAGTTTATTCTTGGGAAACTAGCTCTACTCTGGTTTAAGAGGAGAACTAAATATGTGTACTAATGTAGTGGCATTCTCTAGGCTTCAGTAACAACCAGGTAGTAGAGATGTGCAAAATGTTTAGTGATTTAAAATTATTGACCCTGAAATGTTCTGTTTTAACCTCAAACATAGCCGTGAATTAAACTTAGCCGTTAATTCTAAAGTCAGAACTCTTAGCAAAAGAGTTGAAAGCCAGGATTTTTCTACTAAGATGAAAACAGTACTGCAACAGAAATGTCCCAGTATTGTTCTGATCTTACTGGAAGAGTTCTGACTTTGCAGAAGCTATTTTTCTTTCTCTGTTCTTTGTCTCACATGCACATCAACTTTTATCTTATTCCATGATGGCTATTTTGTTTCATATTTAATGATTGGCACCATTTTTTAAAACTATTCTTTGTTGTACTTCATCACTGCTGGTGCTTGCTGTTTCAAGATGTCCCCACTTTAAATACTTTGTTATTTTGTCCTTCAGCAAGTTTTTCTGCTATCACTACAAAATATTTTTAGATTTTACAAGATCTTGGATAGGGTTCATCTCTTCTGATCTGGGGACGCTGATTGGAGAGTTGTTTCAATGGAAATTGTCTGTATGTCTTCTATCATTGGCTAACTTGAAAAGAGGGTGTAAGTATTATCTTGCATAATGCATAAGAGCTTATCATAATCAGTATAGCCTTAGTGAATGTACTGTGTTTTGTAGTCCTCATATGTGTTTGGGGGTAGAAAGACTGGATATAACAGTAGTCAGCAAATGCATATAGCATTCATACATATGTTCTAAAGCTGGGATCTCTGTCCAAAAACCACAGGGGAGAGGCAATTAGTAGGGAAAAAAAGTGCTTAAATTATTTCCTATGATAGGTCATATTGCCTTTGGGGTGAGTGTCATTAAAAAAAAGTCAATAAGTGCACTTATCATATACCTGCATTCTATCCAACCAAAAAGATGTGCACACATTTCAGGAAGGGAGTTAGAGAACAACATAAGTTTATTTTAAAAATCAGCTCTTACTTTTGTGATTCAAGAAAAGATTCTTTGCTGGTAAAATTCCTTTGGAACCCAAATGATGTTTTGTTTATATTTCATGAAGAGGATACAGACCAAGCTGTGCATAAATGCTAGATTTCTGATGGACTGCAAAGCAAAATGAGTTTTTAGAAATAGTTATCAATAATATGTGATTCAAACTTGATCATTTTTCCATTTTTATTAACGATTCTAATTTTAACATTCCTAATGACCAATAGGTATCATCATCATCTTGATAGTTTGGAGAGCAAGATTATTTTTTATTATAAATACATAGAAAAATTGCTAGATCTTACCTAGCAGCACATACTTTCTTTTTCAACTTCAACATCACTGCTATCTTCTTTCTGACTTTTAAAAACCCCAGTATATTTAATGGTAGTAGTAGAGTTTCTCAATTGTGAAACATTTCTTTCTAAAGCTACTCTGCCATGTTGTGTGGTCATTTGGTTTCCCTATACAGCACTGCTTCCTTGAAGTGGCTGGCTCAGCACAAATCAGCATCCCTGATAGAAAAATATTTTATAACTTATATGCCCCAACATCTCAAAAGAGCTTTCTCTAGAGCACGTTTTGAACAACTGGATTCCATGGCAAGATACAGGAGGTTCCATGGAGTTCCATTTCAAGAAAGACTGTGTATACATGGTACATCAGCTGTTGAAGGCATTGCACATATCCTGTTTGGTTGCAAACTATGTTCTGCGGAAAGGACCGTTTACTTAGATCCTTATTTAAAAACTAAAAAATATTGGGACACCCAGGAGAAACTGTCCTACTTCTTGCAGGGAATGAACCTGCATATCACTAGCAAGACTGCAATTTATATATCAAAGGCCATTTTGAAAAGTATAGACTACCTAGAACAGATTGAGGTTGACTGCAGGGGTGATGATTTATTATGGATATGCCCTATTTTCTCTGCATTGGTTTTATAGCTTTTGATATGGTCAGATGATTTATTATAAAGCACTGCAAAGCAGCCTTTGATCTTTAGGAACCCAATGCTGCTGTAAGTCAGCCAGGAACTTTCAACATGAAAAAAATATATATAGAACAGCCATTTCCTGCTCTGTCTCATGAACTTTGAGATGTATGTACCATCCTCATTTGCCCCTTGTGGATGGCTTTCCGGAGAGGACAATATCCTTATCTCACCATGTTTCTCTAACTCACCAAATGCAGCAAAATATCCACATTTGCTCCTAGCAGACAGAAATATTTTTAATCTATTAGGTAGCTGTCCATTGGCAAATAACATCCAGGCCTCTTTTTCAATAGGAAATTCCTTCCTTCCCTGAAATTCCTGTCTTGTCTAGGATCACCCAGTGGGAAAGTGTGCTCACAGAGTAATTTGCTACCAACAGTCAGCTTATGAAGATCTGCTAGTATTCTATGGAAGCTTCCATCCTCTGATTAAGCATAACAGCTCGTGTCTCATGGCATAAAATTAATGTTGTACCGAATTAAAGTAATTCTATTTCATGAGAAATGGGCAGTTATGATAAATTATAAGAACATCTGCTCAACTACAAGAAAATGACAATTACGTTTAAAGTATGTTTATGTTACCTTATACAGCAGGGAAAGGCTTTGTTGCAAAATCCACGCACAATTGAAGATGCAGTACAGCTTGTAAATGAACAGGTACCTCCAATTAGTTGACATGAAAACATATTAAGGATTTTGCTAAAGAAAAAAAAATATTTTGGTCAAGACAATAACAGAGAGCTAGAATTTTAGTGCTCTAGCATTGCTAGGTTCTGAGGAGACTTTCACTGTACAGAACTACAAACATACAGAATTTTTGTTCCCTCTGGATGCTGGTTTTACATTGCAGTTCCGTCCCAAGAAGGATTAAAAGCAACTTTCTCAAGACTGAATCTAAGGGGAGGAAAGGACATAGAAGATGAGGAAAGAAATGAAAAAAAATGAGACTGAAAGTTCAATGATATCAGAAAGTCCTGTATGAAAAAAACATTACAAGATAGATTAGTTTCCCAATGAAATGAATGGAAAGTAGACATAAGGAAAAAGGATGTAAAAACTGCTTGGAATGGAGCGAAAAGTAAAAGGATGATCAGTAGAATGAAGTGAAAAATTCTGTGGATGAGAGAAAACCAATACAGGAGAATGATTGCATCAAAAAATAATTATGAGAGAAAGTGTTGTCAAGCCTCATGTAGCTGTCAAGAGCAAGAAGATAAGAACAATGTGGTTGGAGATAAGATATTTAATGCTAACATGTATCAATTCTATATATACACTTGCATATAAGGATAGGAGAGAGATAGTTATATTTTATTTCAGAGTTTGCCTACCTTTTACAGCATGTCTTTTTTAGGCCACAAGTTCCCAGCTGGACAGAATACTGAGGGCAAACACCGGGATGGCAATAAGCATTAAAATTATGCAAACACACCAACAAATTAATATCAAATGTAACAGCAAGTCCTGAAGAAGGAAGGAAGGATAAAATAAGATTTAAAATAAGATTTCAGCATATATTTTAACTTTATCCCTTCTTTTTTGTTTTTTTTCCTTGGGCAGCACAGCTCATGTGCAAAATAATGGCAATAACTAGTTTTCCAAGTGAACTTCTTGCAGAGCTAATGTACTTTAGAAAGCCACCTGGTGGACACAGTTAGCAATTGCTTCTTTCACCATCATGGATATTGTATATTCTGTCCTGTAAGATTCAGTTATGAGGCTTAATTTTGTTCTTTAGCAACTATCTTGTTTTGATTCATACCAGATCAGAAGGTCTCATCTAAGCAAGATTTGTGGTTTCTGTTGACTAGCATGGAAAATACACATAGGGCTGTTCTTGGAAGGGGGCTTTTTTAATTTAAAAAGTGTCAAATTAATAAGTTTTGGACAGAATTAGATGATTGTGCAGTCATAATGATACCTTTTGAGAGAGAAAACTGCTCAAATTTCAGCTAGATACATTGAGGGACCAGCACAAAGAGAAGCTTTACAAATTGGGATGATAAAGGAAAAAAAAATCATTAATAGAGAAGGGAAAAGAGAATCCCAAAAGAGAACTTCTGTAGCCCCCCAATCTTTACTCAGGTCACTGCTGTCAACATGGTAAGTCTCTAGACCATTTGAGCTAAGACAGAAGACTAGGTAGATGCCCTGTTGATATCAGCCATATGACTCAATTGTCTATTTATTTGTCTTACCTGAAATAAGTAGGGTTATCCATGAAAAAAAACAAAAAAGCTGAAATATTTTCATTGTTACTTGTTAGGAGTTAATCCAATATGGCAAAAATAGATTGTTATAGCAGAATTTAAAAGTAAACTTTTTTTAGTACACTATAAAATATTTCTCCATGATTGTCAACTTTGTTTGTTTGCAGGAGTTAAGTCACAAAATCCATGAAGAACTAAAGGTGAAGGGCACCAAATAATTGTCCAGGCACCTCCCATTGTATGACATGAATGCATATTAATCAGCCTGCTAATAAAAGAAAAGAACATTTACAGTCAAGACAACATAAAATGAAAGCTGAGAAAGTGGTGTTCCTCATTTTATACATACCAACTTTGGTAGCTTGAGATCATAACCAATGCATTCCAAATATATTCCTTTTGAACATCTTTTTATTGGAATTGAGGGCAGGGCATTGCCTATATGTTTGGTTTTATGTAAAAAGTTTTGCAATTGCACTTAACTGTTTTTTTTAAACCTTCTGTGCAGCTCATATAGTACAAGGATCAGAGTTAATGGTATGAAATGAGGGACAGAAACTTAATGACAGAATGTTATTTGATACAGAATGTCAATGACATGAAATGAGGCAAATGGTCTAACCCACCTTTGTACTGATTCAGTGCTCTCTGCAAATCTCCACCCCGATTGGTAGACAGAGACAGAGACATAGAAATGATAGAGACACAGAGATAATGTCAGACATTAAACTTTAGAGCTGTGTGGAATTTGAAAGGGTATTTTGAGTTAGCAACTTTTGATTGAAACTGGAATTGAATTCCAGTGGAATTCTGGACTTAAGTGATTGAGTGGAGCTGCTGCATGATTTCAATTTGGATCATCTAGAGATTAAAACAGCTGGCCAGAGATTGCATCAGCCTGCTTCAATGGTAGGAAACCAAGCTCTGAAACAAAGCAATTAAGTTATTCTGGATCTTAAGTGATACAAAATTCAAATCAGCAATCCTGATGAGAAGTGGGGATCTCAACTGAGAACTTCTAGAACCACCAGGAACATCATCCTGACCATTGTTCTCACGTGACTGAATTTGTACCGAATGAGCCATGAAACAATAATTAGAGGGCTAGTTAGGTGCCCTCTGTTAGATCAGAAGACTAGGTAGATGTTCAGCTTCAGTTACTTCTCAACCATATTTGGCAATTGGCTGTCAATTAATCTGTTACCTGAAAATAAGAGACAGGAGAAGCCAAAAGACTTGCATAGTTATTTTGCTGAGGATACAATAGAGTTTATCAAATATTGTATACCAAATATTTAGAACTCCATTAATTATCTATAGCTGTCTATAGTCCATGTTTTGCTTTTTCAAAACCTTATCAAATGGGACAGAAGATTGAATTAAATAGAACTAATTAATGGTGTACTTTATGTACAAATATAGCAGGAAATATTCTGTAGAAATGGCCTTTGAAGAATTTCCGACAGAGATTGGTACCTGGCAAACATTGTTGATGGGTACAGTGTGATAATAGTACAGGGTACTGATTATTCATTTGCTTAATTTTTATCATAGGGCATTTAAAGATTGAAGAGAAAGATAAAAAACAAATGCTTTTTAACATTATGTAAAAGCTTTAAACAGTCATATTTTAAAGACCTAAATAGACTTTTTCTCCATATCCATAAATTCATCAGGTTCCTTCTTCTATTTGATAATGCTCTTCTAAGTGAATAGGATATCCTCCAACTCTGGAAATCACTACCTTATTTTTGTTTCCCATAATATTTTGCTTCCAAACAGATACACTTAATGATCTAAGTCTGTGGGCAATTTGTACAAGAAAAGCAGGAAATGAACTGTGGAAATGTTGAAGGTCTTCAGAGTTTGGTACATGACAGACATAATGTTGTATACACTGAGATAATAGTAAAGGATGATGATAAATCACTTGCTTAATTTTAACCATAGGACATTTAAAAGTTGAGAGAGAAACAAGGAATGAATGAACACACACATACCAGTTTGGTGCAGTGGTTAAGGCATCAGGCTAGAAACTGGAATACCATAAGTTCTAGTCCCATCTTAGGCATGAGGCCAGCTGGGTGACCTTGGCCAGCCACTCTCTCGCCCTAGGAAACAGGCAATGGCAAACTATTTCCGAAGTCTTGCCAAGAAAACTCCAGGCAGTCACCAGGAGTCAATACTGACTCAAAGGCACACATAGAACAACAATATATACATACATACACACAGACACACACACACTAGCTGGACCTGTATTTTATCCTAGAAATAGAAGTAGAATAATAATAATATATCAGTTACAGGGTTATTCTAATCATCCCTTAATAAACAAATAAATGGCACATTGCTATATCTCATGGGGAAGGGTGCTTCTGAGGTTATACAGACCTTTGCCCCTTCTTGTTGATGTGGAGAGCACATTTAAATGTAGTGCAGCCATAGTTTTAATTTAAAAATCAGGATTTTCCTAATCCACCCTCCAGGGGAAAAAAGAAGAAAGAAAACATTATTTTCATTCTCTTTCTACTGGGTGAAATAACATCACTGGCTACATACTCAGAGACCTTCAGAATCCCAGCCATGACTCCTTGCTGCCACCTGCTGCTGCTTCATCTTCATTTACTTAAATAATTGCTTTCATCAGACTCCAAAACTTTTCTCCACTGAAGAAAAAAAATCACAAATTGTCTTAGGAAAAAAGAAATCCTCCTCCTGCTGCTTTGCAATACACGCAGTAAAACTGTTGCATTACTTATTTCAGAGCTCACGGAAATGAGATATCAGTATGTTTGCATGTGTGCGAATATGCATGTACAGTGAAGGGTGTGTGCTTAGGTCATGTCTGGGTGGGGAAGGCAATCCCACAATTCAGTCAGAAACTGAATATTAATACCCACACAGATGCTCTCTCTGATCCCTTCCCCCATTTCTTCATATACTGAAGCTCTTGCTTGGTCAGCTGGTGGAGTTTCCCAGGCAAAAGCCGCACAACACTGAATTTAAGGATGAGAGCTGAGATTATACGTATGAATGGCACATGAATGGCGGGGGTAGGTGAAGGATGTTCTGTTTGAAGAATGAAAGTCTCAGGGTGATGGAACCCAAACTGGAATTCTCCAAGAAGAACATCCTGGCATGTTCCATGTTCCATGTCATCTGCACAGGCCTCCAGCTTCTTTTCCTGGAGACACCACTGCAGAGGCTGGGGCAGGGGGAGCATCAAGAGTCTTTGTGGGAGGACAGCAGTGGCACCAGGACTACCCGCCCTCTCCCAGACACAGTTGTCCCATTACCTGCATTCTCTACATGCGCCCTAACCCCATGGCATCTTTCCCTAGGTCCGGGAGGGCGGCAGGTCCAGAGGAGCACCAGGGAGAATGAGGAGTAAGAGAGCCTGGCATGGGCCTTTGCACTGGACCCCTGGCAGCCCCAATTTGGAGGGCATGAGAAGGGAAGATTCCGTGGGCCAGGGTCTGGATGCTGCACAGAAGATCAGGATTTGAAGGGTTACAGTCTGTGCCTGAACATGGGAGTGCAAGCAGCTGCTGCTTCTGACTTTTTGGACTAATCAGATACTCTAACAAGAGTTCACTACTCTGCCTATCAAATCTTGTCCTGTCTTCTCTACTGCTAGCATGTTCTCACCAGAGGGAGGTTCCAAGAGGCTGGAGCCTGCAAAGGCTGTCTGTGAGGACAGAAGAGGGCTAAGGTGGACATAAATCCTCCTCTTCTGAAAGGATAGTTGTTGGGGTGAAAAATGGGGGAGGGAGATTGAAAGTCTCCAACTTTTCTTTGGGTGGTGGGATGCTTAGGAAACCTCCCCAATCCCCGGGACATCTGCAAACTGTCCTGGCGTCTCAGAAGAGTGAGATCCATCGCTTGAGGATCTAGAGACTGTTCTCCTTTGCAGGGGCCCATCTAAGAGTGCCTCACGCCAGCTTAGTGGCACTGTTGAGGGTTTCACAGAAGGCTTCCCTAAAAGCTAACAGGTCATACCACTATTATATCCTAATCACAATAGATTCCTCATTTATTGTTTGCACTGTCCTTCTTCCCTCTCAGTGTCCTCAGAGCTGGACCTGGAAATACAAGACTCTTACAGAGCCCAATCAACTGTTAGGATGCCCAAGAGTGCACCTCTAATTATTGTCAAATTCCACAAAGTTGCAGTGAGTGATATAATTTTGAGAAAGACACCTGAGATCTCCTCAGTGAAATATAAGGAATACAAGGTGCAAATTTCCCCCAGTCTCCCATTATCTGTAATTCCTTGGAGGAAAGAATTTTCCTTGGCTCAGGTCCTGGCTAAGGTAAAATCCATTAAATGTTTCTTTTGGTTTCCTGCTATTTTCTATTCATCACTGACCAGATCAGGCCTTTTACGGATCCTGATCCCCCACTGGCATTTCTGACTGTGCAATGACTGAAGACCACCATCTTCCAATGCCCACATTGTCTTGGGCAGGGGCTTCCTTTTGCCTTTGGCTGGTCAGCATCGCCCTCTGCTGGGTCTAAGTGTAAATGTTCCGATGTTACCTTTATTTGTTCGTTTGTTTAATTTAATTATTATATAATGATGGGTAGGAGTTGGGTTGAGGTGGTGAACCTGTTTTCTATCAAAATCATAGTTTTTGTTTATTTTTCTTGGTTTAATATTTTTTGTTGGTTTCTTTAAGTATTGTGAGAAAAGTATGTTTTCAGATGGATGGTACCATTTCAACCAAATTGAACCCTAAAAGGAATGTGGCAGCAACCTTGGAAGCTATCTCACACCAGCTTCTGTAGCTTTTGCTAACTTTTTCCAGGACATTCCCATAGCAACGCATGAATCTCTATATTCAAGAAGTTTGCTCCCTTCCTTCTTCCCACTAAACAATGGCTTTCTTCAGAGTACATGACAGAAAGTAACTTGAGATCTATTGCTTATGAATATGTATATATGCCAGCAACATCGTATGAATATGAATGCTTACATCATTTCCTTTTCTGTAATGTATACATATCAGTGCATTTCTTTTGTCTGCAGGGGAGGTACCACCATCTTGGTGAGAACACCTCTGGTGCCCACTGTATCAATGAACACTGCAGTCAGCACTGATTATTTTTGTCTTGAACTCCTGTGTTGATTCCACTTTGAAGGATCTCATTCATAAACTCCGCAAAGGATCGTTACCTTGTCGTGGTGCTGGAGCTTGAGCACCTCAATGATGCCATGAGCTAAACCGTGAAGGGCCACCCAAGACGGGAAGGTCATGACAGAGAGGTCAGACTAAATGCGATCCCTGGGGAAGGTAATGGCAACCCACCCCAGTATTCTTGCCGTGAAAACTAAATGGATCAGTACAACCAGAGATATGTCGGTATACCATCGGAAGATGAGACCCCCAGGTCGGAAGATGGTCAAAATGCTACTGGGGAGGAACAGAGGATGAGCTCAACTAGCCCCAGTCGTGATGACGCAGCTAGCTCAAAGCCGAAAGGACGGTTAGCGGCCGACGGTGCTGGTGGTGAACGGCGAATCCGATGTTCTAAGGATCAACACACCATTGGAACCTGGAATGTAAGATCTATGAGCCAGGGCAAATTGGATGTAGTTATTGGTGAGATGTCAAGATTAAAGATAGACATTCTGGGCGTCAGTGAACTGAAATGGACTGGAATGGGCCACTTCACATCAAATGACCACCAGATCTACTACTGTGGACAAGAGGACCACAGAAGAAATGGAGTAGCCTTCATAATTAATAGTAAAGTGGCTAAAGCAGTGCTTGGATACAACCCAAAAAACGACAGAATGATCTCAATTCGAATTCAGGGCAAGCCATCTAACATCACAGTGATCCAAATATACGCCCCAACCACAAATGCTGAAGAAGCTGAAGTAGAGCAGTTCTATGAGGATCTGCAGCACCTACTGGACAACACGCCTAAAAGAGATGTTATTTTCATCACAGGAGACTGGAATGCTAAGGTGGGCAGTCAAATGACACCTCGAATTACAGGTAAGTATGGCCTGGGAGAACAAAACGAAGCAGGACATAGGCTGATAGAATTTTGCCAAGACAATTCACTCTGCATAACAAACACTCTCTTCCAACAACCTAAGAGACGGCTTTACACATGGACTTCACCAGATGGACAACACCGAAATCAGATTGATTACATCCTTTGCAGCCAAAGGTGGCGGACATCTGTACAGTCGGTAAAAACTAGGCCTGGAGCTGACTGTAGTTCAGACCATGAACTACTTCTTGCACAATTTAGGATCAGACTAAAGAGATTAGGGAAGACCCACAGATCAGCTAGATATGAGCTCACGAATATTCCTCAGGAATATGCAGTGGAGGTGAAGAATAGATTTAAGGGACTGGACTTAGTAGATAGGGTCCCGGAAGAACTCTGGACAGAAGTTGGCAGCATTGTTCAGGAGGCGGCAACAAAATACATCCCAAAGAAAGAGAAAACCAAGAAGGCAAAATGGCTGTCTGCTGAGACACTAGAAGTAGCCCAAGAAAGAAGGAAAGCAAAAGGCAACAGCGATAGGGGGAGATATGCCCAATTAAATGCAAAATTCCAGAGGTTAGCCAGAAGAGATAAGGAATTATTTTTAAACAAGCAATGCGCGGAAGTGGAAGAAGACAATAGAATAGGAAGGACAAGAGACCTCTTCCAGAAAATTAGAAACATTGGAGGTAAATTCCAGGCCAAAATGGGTATGATCAAAAACAAAGATGGCAAGGACCTAACAGAAGAAGAAGAGATCAAGAAAAGGTGGCAAGAATATACAGAAGACCTGTATAGGAAGGATCACAATATCGGGGATAGCTTTGACGGTGTGGTCAGTGAGCTAGAGCCAGACATCCTGAAGAGTGAGGTTGAGTGGGCCTTAAGAAGCATTGCTAATAACAAGGCAGCAGGAGAAGACGGCATCCCAGCTGAACTGTTCAAAATCTTGCAAGATGATGCTGTCAAGGTAATGCATGCTATATGCCAGCAAATTTGGAAAACACAAGAATGGCCATCAGATTGGAAAAAATCAACTTATATCCCCATACCAAAAAAGGGAAACACTAAAGAATGTTCAAACTATCGAACAGTGGCACTCATTTCACATGCCAGTAAGGTAATGCTCAAGATCCTGCAAGGTAGACTTCAGCAGTTCATGGAGCGAGAATTGCCAGATGTACAGGCTGGGTTTAGAAAAGGCAGAGGAACTAGAGACCAAATTGCCAATATCCGCTGGATAATGGAAAAAGCCAGGGAGTTTCAGAAAAACATCTATTTCTGTTTTATTGACTATTCTAAAGCCTTTGACTGTGTGGACCATAACAAATTGTGGCAAGTTCTTAGTGGTATGGGGATACCAAGTCATCTTGTATGCCTCCTGAAGAATCTGTATAACGACCAAGTAGCAACAGTAAGAACAGACCATGGAACAACGGACTGGTTTAAGATTGGGAAAGGAGTACGGCAAGGCTGTATACTCTCACCCTACCTATTCAACTTTTATGCAGAACACATCATGCGACAAGCTGGTCTTGAGGAATCCAAGGCTGGAGTTAAAATCTCTGGAAGAAACATTAACAATCTCAGATATGCAGATGATACCACTTTGATGGCTGAAAGTGAAGAGGAACTGAGGAGCCTTATGATGAAGGTGAAAGAAGAAAGTGCAAAAGCTGGCTTGCAGCTAAACCTCAAAAAAACCAAGATTATGGCAACCAGCTTGATTGATAACTGGCAAATAGAGGGAGAAAATGTAGAAGCAGTGAAAGACTTTGTATTCCTAGGTGCAAAGATTACTGCAGATGCTGACTGCAGTCAGGAAATCAGAAGACGCTTAATCCTTGGGAGAAGAGCAATGACAAATCTCGATAAAATAGTTAAGAGCAGAGACATCACACTGACAACAAAGGCCCGCATAGTTAAAGCAATGGTGTTCCCTGTAGTAACATATGGCTGCGAGAGCTGGACCATAAGGAAGGCTGAGCGAAGGAAGATCGATGCTTTTGAACTGTGGTGTTGGAGGAAAATTCTGAGAGTGCCTTGGACTGCAAGAAGATCAAACCAGTCCATCCTCCAGGAAATAAAGCCAGACTGCTCACTTGAGGGAATGATATTAAAGGCCAAACTGAAATACTTTGGCCACATAATGAGAAGACAGGACACCCTGGAGAAGATGCTGATGCTAGGGAGAGTGGAAGGCAAAAGGAAGAGGGGCCGACCAAGGGCAAGATGGATGGATGATATTCTAGAGGTGACGGACTCGTCCCTGGGGGAGCTGGGGATGTTGACGACCGACAGGAAGCTCTGGCGTGGGCTGGTCCATGAAGTCACGAAGAGTCGGAAGCGACTAAACGAATAAACAACAACATTCATAAAACTTCCCAAACTCCCAGTGACAGTTCTGAAAAGTAAAAGAAGCAGGAGAGTAGACAAGAGAGAGAGAGAGAGAAGGATGTTGAGGTTGAAAAAGAGTAAGTTTGCTCTTTTCAAAACTTAAGGTTGTGGGAACACATCCAAGTGGGAATCCCAGTAAGGCAACGGGGGGAGGAAGGAGACCTCATACTCAAAGCCAGGACAGAAGAATGAACCTGAATGTAATTAGCATAAAAGGAATAGTTAGCGGGGGGGGGGGAATCAAAGAACCTAGGGAGAAATTAGATGAAGTTAAAAAAAAAAGACCTCAGACTGAATGCTGAGGCACATCCTTAGATGAACCCAAGGATTTATAACACTATTGTAAACTTATTCTGTGTATCCAAGCTGCTTGACTGAATTCATCATAGTAATCCAGAGAGACTCATTGTGCAAAACCAGTGAGGCCTAACGGTTGGAGCCAAGGTAGTGACAGTGATGCTGTTCACTCTTCAGTAAAAACTTGATGTGGACCTGATGCTTCCCCCTCCCTGTCCTGTTCCATGGATTGGAAAAACAGTTTCCATTCATGCTAATGCGAGCTTTTCCCCAGTGTAAAGAGCAGGTCCTCCTAACTTTCACACTCTAGCTTGAACTTGGAGTTTTGGGAGGCAGTAAAACACCAAGGCCCTGCACTCCCTGCCTGGGTCTGGATAGAAGGTTTTAAAATAAGCATCCTCTTCCCTTTCTTTTTTAAAAGCCCTGTTATTCCTCCATTTCCCTGTCTGAATCCATTCTCCCCTGCCAGCATCTTATAACGAAAGTACATTTTGCAACTGAACTTCTCTGGGCTGATTGCTGTGAGCGGTTCGTTGGCCTCACCTTGCCCCAACTACCACAAAGCCTGGAGGATGCCCTCCCTCTTAGCACCTCTGCCAAAGGGGGAAGAAGGAATTCAATCCTCTGGAGCTGCTTGGTTTTGCCTTGGAGATGTACGAATGACTCACTGCTTTTGTTTTCTTGCTGCTGTTGTGATTCCATTCCATTTGGCTGTCCAAGAAATGTATATCAATCTGCTTTGGACTCTACTATTCTAAGTGAAAAAGAGGCCGGAGAAGCTCATTTTGTTAGAAGTGCCATACTGAGGGTTTGGAATAAATATAAAGCAAGATTGTCTCCTAATGTACCATTGTGGTTGTCACCGCAAGAAGCGTTTCTTGGAAGAGAAAATGTGGGGAAGACAAGCTGGTTAGATTAGAAAGATTTGTTAAACTTTGAAGAGGGTGAACCTAAGCTTAAAACAAGGGAACAGTTAGAGTTGGAAGGTTTTACTTGTCAATGGTTTACATAGGCGCAAATGTCAGTTTTTTCGGGCTCAGGCAGGTTTTTCCTAAAGCCCAGGAATGTTTTTCCAGAGAAGGAAAAACATCTGGAATCACCCCATCTGTCCTTCAGACAGCTGCTAGCAGCCAGAAGATGGCAAAGAGCACTCGCGTTTGACTGGCAAGAGCTAGCCGGGAGGCTGGGACGTCACCCTTTCCAAGCCGCGCTGTAGCCTAAAAGGGACGCTAAGATGGGCCACCCCATTCTAAATCACCCCATTTATATTTCTTCTAAGTACGTGTACCCTAAGAGAGGATTTCTACAGCAAGGAGAAGCAGGCTTTCTTAGTGCTTATCATTATTTGGGGGATTAATTTTTAAAAAAAATTCTTTTAACTTTTGGCCTTTTTTCCCCTCCAAATATTAAGGAGGATTGAGAGTCAATAATTGTCTCCCTCTTATTATCTTTGTACTAAATTTGAAGACAGTAGCATCTTCCTACATGTTGAATCGGCTGCTCTGAACTTTCAGTTTTCTGCTTCTACTTTCCCTGGGGAACTGTCTGCATATCTCACTTTCACTTGTGCAAACACATCCCAGAATTCCTTCATATCCTGGACTTTCACTGGTTAAGCTCCTAGGGGGCGCCATAATCTGCTGCTTGAGACATGGAGGATCTTCAACAGATTCTCTCTGACTTCTACCAAGATTTCAAACAGATTCTTTCTGATTCCTGCCAGGTTTTTACGCAAGGCATTCAGGACATTGTGGAAAATATGAGCTCTAAAATGTGTCATCTGGTTGGGGATGTTGTGGATGAAACTGAGGAATTTAACAGTGACAGAAATGTCTCTTCTAAGACTGAGATCGGGATTTCTACTGAAATGCTGGATGAAATTGGATAGTGGAGTTGGAGAAATTTAATGGAGAGAGCGTGTTGCAAGCCACAAGTGAAATCGATTTTCTGGTGGAACGCCAGGAAAAAGAAGGAGCTATTATGTATGGGAGGTTTCCTGAAGAGGAGTCAGAGTTTTTGAGGGGGGCAGTAGGGCTGTTTGATCTTTTTAAGAAAAAACGCTCTGTGTACACTCTGGGGATATGTAAATACTCTGCTTTATTTTGAAGTGGGATAAGGATTAAAGAATATCTGGATTGTTTTTAAGGCTTGGCTGATTTCATTTCTCTTTCATGATTTGGATTAAGATTAATAAGGCATCAAAAAAGTCTACTCGGAGGGTTTGGGCTTGATCAAGATTAAGATAATTAAAATTGTTGTATTACTAAGTATGATGGCAGACAATTTATGTGCTTTTCAGTTTGATCTTTATTATAATAGACAGAAATGTATAGAATAGTAGTAGGAAGGAAATAATTAAATGAATGTTATCTTTGGGGAGGAAGTTGAATAGGAGGTTTATATAATTTTTTCTTTTTCCTTTTTCTTTTAATATAAAGGGAGGGAACAACTGTATTTTGTGATTTTTACAATGTGCTACTGGAATGATTTACAGAAGTAATGTGATTTTGGTTTACTATAGAGCAAGGGATTGATTATGGAAATGTTTGTATATCCCTGCTGTTAAAAGTCGGGAGTCACCTCTTTTTGTAACTTCGAATTTTTTTTCTCTTCTCTTTCGGCACTTCTTTAGTTTTTTTCTTTTTCTTGTTCTCTTTGTAGTTTCTGTTTTTCTGTAGCTTTTATCTTTGCTTGAAACTTAATACAATTCTTATATATATAAAAAAGTCATTAACTCCTGGCGACTGCCTGCACAAGTCCCTGCCGTTTTGTGGGCAAGATTTTTGGAAGTGGTTCCCATGGCCTTCTTCCTAGGGTTGAGAGAGCGTGACTGGCCCAAAGTCCCCAGCCGGCCTTGTGCCTAGGGCAGGACTGGAACTCACGGTCTCCCAGTTTCTAGCCAGGTGCCTTAAACCCTTATACCAAACTGGCTCTCGGCTTTCCATATACCGGGCCTGTTATTTCCATAAAATAATTCAAGTAATTGCTGGTTAAGTGAACGGTGTCTCCTCAATACGGATCACACCATCCTGGTATAAAGTATGGGATGGATCCATCAACACAGGAAAGAGAAAGCAACATCATTTATCCCTACAGTATTTTCTCCCACAGGGATTCCCCCACCCATCTCTATCCCCCCCCCCCCAAAAAAAGAGGCAGGAAAGAGGAATTCAGAGTACGTGGTAAGCCATCAAAGGGGTTGGTTCCTTCAGGATTCGCTCTGACTTGGTGAATCCCAGAACGGTTCTTGGAAATGAAGTTATTTCTCATGTTCTGCTTTATTTGAAATGGCAGAAAAGCTGTTAATTTCTTTTCAATTAGAGCCGTGACTCTTCACATCTTCTGGGCCATCCACTGTCCCATCGAGGAACTGAAGCTCACCTTCCCTCCTGGCCAGAAGCCAGTCATTCCTCTATCCGTGACCCACTGGAGGCTCACCTGAACTTTGTATCTGCTTGTAAGGGGTTTTAAAAAGTGAAATGGCTTTACTGGACGCAAACTGAACACATCCACACAGGTTTTCGTCATATATACAGAACCACTTTGCCAGAGCCAAATTAGTTAACTCTAATTGGACTTTCAGATCAGTCAAGGTTATGCAGCCATGTTCAAAGCTAAGGAAGTGCCCTTCTGCAAAATTATCAACATGATTATCATTTCTCCTTGAGAAGCCACATGGGTTTTTAAATGAAATAATGCTAAGGCTGGAGGTTTGGGGTTTGGGATTGGTTGTATGCTTGTTTTGTGAGGTTTTTGGTAAGCAACTTTCTGTCACATAGTTTTCAATCAGACATTTTTTCGAATCCACTAAAAAATGCTCTCTCCTGTTGGTCAACTGAATGGAGAGAGTTTGAGCACTGATGGGTTCATGGGTTTCTTCATGTTCTCTGCATTTCAGGGTGAATAATCAGGAATCAAAATCAAGCAGCCTTATGAGAGATTTGGAGGTGGAAACGTGAGTGGTGGAGAAGTGCACTATTAATCATGAAGGCTACTCCATTTCTTCTGTGGTCCTCTCGTCCACAGTAGTAGATCTGGTGGTCATTTGATGTGAAGTGGCCCATTCCAGTCCATTTCAGTTCACTGACCCCCAAAATGTCTATCTTGAATCTTGACATCTCACCAATAACCACATCCAATTTGCCCTGGCTCATAGATCTTACATTCCAGGTTCCAATGGTGTGTTGACCCTTAGAACATTGGATTCGCCATTCACCACCAGCACCGTCGGCCGCTAGCCGTCCTTTCGGCTTTGAGCTAGCTGCATCATCATGTCTGGGGCTAGTTGAACTCATCCTCTGCTCCTCCCCAGTAGCATTTTGACCATCTTCCGACCTGTGGGTCTCATCTTCCGATGGTATACCGACATATCTCTGGTTGTACTGATCCATTTAGTTTTCACGGCAAAAATACTGGGGTGGGTTGCCAGTATTCCCTTCCCCAGGGATCGCATTTAGTCTGACCTCCTTGTCATGACCTTCCCGTCTTGGGTGGCCCTTCACGGTTTAGCTCATGGCGCCATTGAGGTGCTGAAGCTCCAGCACCATGACAAGGTAACGATCCTTTGCTGAAGATGATGATGATGATGATAATGATAAAAGGTGGGATAAAAAATCTAAAAAGATGCTTTTGAGGGATTGTGGGGTGGAAAAAGGATGTCTGGAAGTGTCCTCCTGATAGTTTACACTCAGTTCCGTCTTTTGAATGACTGATAAAAGCGTCAAGATGACACAAATGCTAAAAGCACAAAAGTACTTGTTGAAATGGCTTCACCTCTTGCCTACATGACATCACTACAGTTACCAAGCCAGATTCCCTAGGAAGGGAATGCCAGCAGTAAAACCATCTGTCTCTCCAGTGAAATGTATGGAACATGGGGCCTGGTTCAGAAGGAAATTATCCAAACATTGTGGCATCTTTTATCATAGCTTCAGTTTCCATGTGGCAAGTTTACTGAGACAAGTGACCCTAAACGGTTCCTTCTCCCAAGCCTAACCTTGGATCCCAAGTAACAAAATGCCACAACAATAAATAAGAAATAACAGTCCTGGTCTCTTCCTCTGCCTATACCAACGGCTGAACTTCTTCACACAGTAACTTTGGCAGCTTCCATCCTATTCTTTTCAAACAGCGCTCCTCAATCTTCTCTAGACCTCGATGTCAGCACTAGTCTGCACTAGTTTATTTTATTCTTTACCTTAATCCACTTGATTACAAGACACCAAGTCAGTTTGGCCCTCAGGTTTCCTCGTTACCCTTCCTGCACACACTCGTTGCACAAGATAATCGGCCGTTTCTTGGATAATAGCAGGAGCTCAACGGTATTTCTAGGCTTCAAGGCACTTTTAGGGAGACAGTTGGCCTCCAGGGTTTCCTCATCACCTGCGTCCTGCAGCTCTTGAGCAAAGAACCACATAATTAAACGCTTGCTCTCTCTCTCTCTCGCTCTCTCCCTCTCTCTCTTTCTTTCTCTTTCCAGAGCTGCCAATTTTACCATTTTCAGTCTCACTTGTCTGCTAATATTTAGTGTGTCTCTTGTTAACTGACTCCTGTTTCTGCATGTGCACCTTTCATGAGGGCCTGTAGCAAGGCTATGTGGGGTTGGGGGGATCATCTGTAGTCCACAGAAACGGGCTCCACCCTCAGGGCCAAGCTGGGGAGATGTGGCTGAATCAGCACCTTTCCCACTCGTTGCCTTGAATGCCTCTCCCCCCACTTCCTACCCATTGCCCACCCCCACCCAGGCTCAGAACCTGACTCCACGGAGGACCTCCTCAGTACGTCTTTCTCACTGCAGCAACTCTTCGTAACTTGATTGCGCTACCCCGTTTTATGGGCAGGGTGCATGGAACACAGAAATCGTTGCATTCGTATTTCAACTAAGTTTCCTTTTTCCCCTCTTGTCCTCATCCCTCCCGCTTAGGACCCTTTCTCAGAGCGATTATATTGCAGGCAGGGAGGAGAAAGGAGGTGGGCTGGTCTAATATGCCCTGAAATGTTCTCCCTTTTCTCTCGCAGTTTGCGTTCAGTTGAATAAAAGAGTCCATGGGCAGAGGGTGGAGTTCCTACACCTGCTGGATCTCTCTGATGATTCAGGTAACCAAGTCTGTTGCTATGCCAGGTAAACAGGTACTTCCCTCAGCTGCCAGCCCACAACTAGAGGTGTCCCAGGCAAATGTTGAACAGCCATATTGAGTTTGGGTCTAAGACTAGGTTGATTGCATAGCTAAGTCATATTTTGATGCTGTGTGAAGACACGTTATGTTATAAGGTCACCATGGCTGTGGGGAATGTCATGTGTTTCAATGAGAAACCATCTCTCCATCTCTATAACCTCCATGGCAGCTGACACTTCCGTCTCATCCCAAGTGAGGTAACGTGCGGGGCCTCCTCCCGAGGGGCTTCTCACACTGGGCAGGAGGGGCACCCAGGGAGGCTTCAGAGCGATGGATGAAAGGTAAGAGAAACTCACAAAACCAGCACAAGCACCCTCAGCCATTTCCAGCAGGATATCTTGGGCAGCCATTGAGTGTGGGCCCAGCCCTGAAAGGGTGAAGGCTAGTGAAAGCAATCTGGGGCTTTAGTAAGGATATCTCTGGACAGGATCTCCTGCTGGGGCTTCCTCTTTTTACAAGCAGCAAACAGGGAGGATTTGCTGTCCTATAGTCTCTGTACGTGTATTGGGTCCTTGGAGTGACAGAGAACAAATTCTCCAAGACCTCACCTCAATATAGGGAAAGGAAGACGAAAAGCTTGTTTGTTTATTTATTTATTCAATTTATATAGCCGCCCATCTCACAAATATTACTGTTGTTAGCTGTTTGTTTCCTCCTCCCGCCCCAGATACCTTTCTCTGCTGTTAATGCACCCCCTTTCCTTTTGCAAATTACAATCCAAGGTGATTCTGAGTTTCTCCACAAGAGAAAGAGAATGGGGACTATATAAGAAAAGGAAAAAGGAACCAAGTATCCCTTAAACCATGACCACCTTAGGCAGGAAACAAACATTCTTTCAGAAAGACTGCAGAAAATAGTTTCATATAATTACTTATTTATATCACTTCATATAACTACTTTCATTTCAGAACGCAAACAAGAGACAAACTATAAAAGGAAACCAAGTGCAAAGGGGTACATTAATTTCAGTTAAAAGTTTTGAAAGAAATTCAGATATTTCTGTGGGTGTCAGCAATATGATTTGCTAGGACCCCAGTTGCTAGCTGGTAGTCTAGGGCCACCCCTTTGCTGCCCCAGTTGTTTCTGCTCATCCTAAACTCTCTCAGGCTTATGGAAATAAATGTCGGGTTTGGTGGGAGCAGAGAGAGTACCATGAATAAACTTGATGAATAGAAAGAATAAAAATGCGATAAAACAGTGAACTCATTACAGTGGCTACTTCAGGGGTCAATTAGCAGGGCTGTGCAATGCTTCCAATTGGATTGCAAAGCAGTGGATGTAGGAGGGCAAATCCATCACCTCTCAGTGACCCATTAAAGCAGCACTGTCTGTTTCAGCCTCAGAGGTAGCTACAGCACAAGCCACCTTGCAGCAGAAGCCACCTGGCAACTTAGAAAAAATCATAATTCTTTCTTCACATTGCTACCAAGTACTTGTTAAACTCTCAACCCAAGGACCAAATCCAAAGCATCACTATACAGAAATAGAATCTGCAGAAGTCTATTGTGATTTTCAGAGAGTTGTGTTGCCAGAAAGGCTGTGTGGCCTCTAGGTATTCTGCATCCTTCTTAGCTTTTTAGGTAAAGGAAACAGCTGCACCTCCTCTGGTTTTCCTGGTCAGGCCTCATAACACAGAGCACAATCTCAGCTCCCTGTACACTTGGCTCCTATCGGCTAACTATGCAAAATATCCGTGGATACGATGCAGCTGAATGAATCCCTTTACTTACTGCAGACAAGAAGGAAGCAAAATACAAAAGACTTGTTCACGGGGGTATGTTTTTGCTTACGGTATGGATCTTAAGAACATTTGAAAAACAGTCTATTGATTTTGTTTTCTGCCATAAAACTGCAGACTTTATTCAGACTTGTCCACTGAAGTCCACAGAAACCAAAACCCTTACAGTAGATATCTCAGGGCTTCAAGGCACTGAAATCCCGGGTTTTTTCTCTCTGTCTTTCCAAGTCAATGGATACCGTATAAGGGGCCTGATCTCTGTTGACTGAACAGTTCTGCCTAGTGTGGGAACCATTGGTGGCTCCTTACCAGCTTCATTCATTTGCAGGAAATGGGACTTCGACAAAGCAGGATAAGAAGAATATCGACAGCTTTGAAGTTTGGTGTTAGAGAGAGGGAGAGGGAGAGGGAGAGGGAGAGAAGGATGGTGATGATGAGGATGATGATGAGGAGGATAGATCGATAGATGAGAAAGAGAAAGAGAGAGATGATGGAGAGGAGGAGGAGGAGGAGGAGGGATAGATGATAGACAGATAAAGATTTCTTGGTAAGCATATTAATAAATGGCTGCCATACTTCCTTATAATCATGCATAGCTAACCTACACTGATTAGTAATTTGTTTGCAAGGTGCTAATTAATGTCAACTCTGCAGACTATTGAGGAGTGGGGCCACACATTTATTGTTCCAAAACCTTTTAGCTATAAGCAGGGCACAGGAGAGGGCAGGCCATGTGCCAAGAGATAGGTGGCAAAACCCTTCTGCCAAGTAAGCTCAGCTTATTAGCTCGCTGTCAGAGCACTCCCACACATACAACCCAAAGTATGGATTCGGTATGTAGATGACACCTTTGTCATAATACAAAAGAAACAACTGGAAGAAACCCACAAAACCATCAATAACATCTTTAATGGAATAACATTCACAAGGGAGGACGAAAACAACAACTCACTACCATTCCTGGACATCCTCATCAGTAGAGGAAATGATGGTAAGCTGGAAACACAAGTCTACAGGAAAGCTACCCACACCAACCAAGTGCTCCATTACCAAAGTAACAATCCAACCTCCCACAAGAGAAGCTGTGTAAGAACATTATTCAGACGAGCACTTACACACTGCAGTAACCCAGAACACCAGAAAAAAGAAAAGATCATCTGTACAGCATCTTCCAACAAAATGCATATCCACTCAACTTTATCAAAAAGCGCCTCACCACCCAACCCACTACAACCCAACCAATGGAAACTATGAAAAGGATAACACTGCCATACATCAGAAACATCTCAGAAACCACCAACAGACTGTTACAACCACATGGCATCACTGTAGCACATAAACCAACTAAAACGCTTCAAAACATACTAAGCAACCCAAAAGACCCAATAGCCCAGGAAGAAAAAACAGGAGTTATTTACAACACACAGTGCAAAGACTGTAACAGCCACTATGTAGGACAGACAGGCAGAAGACTAGCAGAGCGAAACCACGAACACCAAGTAGCAGTCAGAAGACACGATGAGAACTCCTTAATCTCACAACACATGGACAGCCTCAACCATAGTTTCAACTGGGAAACTGTGAGCATCCTAAACCAAGCCAAATCAAAAACACCAGAGAATTCCTGGAAGCCTGGCACTCAGACAAAGCAGCCATCAACAGACACACAGAGGTAAACAACATTGACATACCATTCAAAAGAGACAATGGAAACGCCAAAAGACCAGTACACTCCCTTGCCAGCAATCAACACCCAGATATGAAAAAATCAACCCTAGGATTAACACCAGAGGAACCATCAAACAGCACAATACACCCTAATCAAGGAAGTAGTAACTCAGGTAATCAACCAAGCAGCAAACAGCAGCCCAATCAAAGAACTCCCAAGGAGAGAACAACACTCCTACCAACACAAGCAGGGCAAGCCACGGTATATAAACTGAGAGCAGGGCCCACTCCCTCTTTGCACTGAAGATGTTGCCTAGTCTGGCAATGAAACGTCTGCAAGAAAACAACAAGGCTCAGAGAGCACCAAGGACTCCACAGTTCAACCCTAAGCTACAAATATTCCCTTCGATTGGTGATTCTCCAGTCCTAAGCACAATCAGCTTTCAAAAGTTTCAAGCAGTGCTACATTCCAGCACTAACAAGCAGACAGGGAGAGACAGAGCAAGATGCAAGTTAAATGCAATCCAACCAAAAGTATTCAAAACTAAATTAAAAGAACTCAAAATACAGCCAGGCCTAACAATAAAAGTACTATTAAAATAAAAGATTCTGATCTTTGTAGCTATGGACACATCACGGCATGTCAATATCTTTGCAAAGGCCTTCGTGGCTGCTCCACCCCAGGCTTCTCTGCGGCATATTTCTTGATTACTTGTTCTGTCACCGTTGATGGTTGATCCTAAAAGCAGAAGCCGTCCACCACTGATGTCTTCCATGTCAGCTCTAAGGCGGGTTCTTCTCCCTGTTGTCCTTCGTTTCACCTTTTAAAGATTTATAGTCCCATTTTTTCCCATTTTCCTCCTTGACTTTTATTACTTGAGCTTGCCGGTCCTTTGCATTTTCGGCTATCAAGGTAGTGTCATCAACACAGCACAGGTTATGGATGTATCTTTCTCCAGTTTACAACCTTGTCACACTCCTCTGCCAACCCTGAGTCAGGCTGTTTCACCATGTTCTGTAAGTACCGTGACTTCCTTACTTTCCCTTACTTAAGTTTCTCATCAGGGCAATGAGATGTTCTGGGATTCCCATTTTTCTCAGAATTTCTACAGCCTGATGTCACTGACACAATCCAAGGCCTTTCTATGATCAATGAAGCACATAGTAACTTCTTTGGGATATTTTTTGGCTTTCTTAATTATCCAGCATGCATCAGCAGTAATGTCTGATGTTCCTTGGACTTGTCTAAAGTCAGCTTGATCATCTGGCATCTCTT
Organism: Candoia aspera; assembly: GCF_035149785.1. NCBI lineage: Eukaryota > Metazoa > Chordata > Lepidosauria > Squamata > Candoiidae > Candoia > Candoia aspera. Next base: position 27,273,083 of record NC_086153.1, on the reverse strand, counting down.
TTTCCACCTAGGGCTCTACTTTGTGTGGGATGATCCTAAGCATTCTTTTGCAAACATGTGAAATTAAGCATATTGTGGGACAGTTTGCACACTCTGTTCAGACGCCTTTTTTGATATTAGTATGTAGCCTAATTTGTTGGCCACTGTGTCATTCTCCAGATTTGCTGGCATATCTTGACTGATCCTTCTTCCGTTGCTTGTCCTATTTCAGTGGGTATTTCATCCGTTCCTCCAGCCTTCCGACTTGGTAATGACAGGAGGGCTGATCTAACTTCAACTTCTAGTACTGATGATTCCTGTAAGTAGGGAATCTCTTCTAAGGTATCTTAGATGTTGACATCTCTACTGTATAGTGCTTCAGTATGCTCCTTCCAGCTTCCTTTGATCTCCTTTGAATAAGTTACTATCTGTCCATTGGCTTCTTTTAGCATACCGGTTTGAGGTTGGAACCTCCTTCTGAGTTCAGAGATCTTTTGAAAGACTTCCCTTGTTTGTCTATGTCTGCTTCCATCTTTGATGTCTTTACACATGTTGTTCCAATACTGTTTCTTGTATCTTCCAACAGCTCTCTGAATCCCTTGTTGAATTCCTTCCTCAGTGTTTTATCTTTCTTGACTTTGGAGTCTCTTCTCTTCTGAGAAATGTCCATGGCTTGTTCTGACATCCAGTTTGCTTTCTTCTCTTTCTTCATTTTTGCCTATCTCTTTTCACATTCATTCTTAGTGACTTTTTTCAGTTCATCCCATGATTCCTCTGGTTCTCTATCGCTGAGGTTCAGGGCTTCAAAGTGATTCCTGATGCTCTCCTTAAAAATGGTTAAGTAAGGAGAAGTCACCCATTAATAGACATTCCTGGTTAGCTACACATTAACTCTTGTCTTGGTCATTTCCGTTGCTTTTGACCAATGATTCCATATTCATCAAGCTTTGAACAGCAAGATGAAATATCATGAGGGAAGCTGTAAATTCTGTCTAGCTCATACTACTGATTTTCAAGTTTTCTAGACCTTGAACTCATCTTGAGCTTGGATTTCATTTGAAAACTAACTCCCTGTTCAAATGTATGTTGATTATTTAGCTTAGGAATTGTGATTGCTAAATTCCAAGTCAGTTGAGGCCTTCTGGTTTCTCCATATTTCCACACTTTCACACACACATTACATCAGAGGACATGAAGTTTGCTGGATACTGTTGCTATCTCACCGTTATTTCTCAGCAAGAAATCCTTCTATCCACATGCTTGCTTTCAAGGCTTTCCTCACAAACTCCTTCCTTGGCTTCCTTCAGCCTTGCAAGATATTAAGATCTAACGTTCTCTTTAATCCAGGCTTTGCCTACTTTAGGGACCTCACACATTGGGCATGACTTACCAGTGCAATGACAATTGAACTCACATCAGCACTGAAGAGGGGCCAGAATACAGCCCTTTTTCACTCCTTTCTGAACGGAGATATCAGCAGAGAGATGGCTGCTCCTGCCACCTCTCAGTTGTGTAGATGTGTTTTCATGCAACCTCCTAATTAAGCAAAGTATCCACCATGACACAACATCCACCAGAGTCGTTCTCTAGGTGAGGAATTCAATGCTGATTAAGTCTGGTTTTATTAATAACTGAACTTAGGAGAAGTCACCCATTAATAGACATTCCTGGCTAGCTACACATTTACTCTTGTCTTGTTCATTTCCATTGGTTCTGACCAATGATTCCATTCACATCAAGCTTTGAACATCAAGATGAAATATCATGAGGGAAGCTATAAATTCTGTCTAGCTCATACTACTGATTTTCAAATGTTCTAGACCTTGAACTCATCTTGAGCTTGGATTTCATTTGAAAACTAACTCCCTGTTCTAATGTATCTTGAACATTTAGCTTAGGAATTGTGATTGGTGAGGAATTATAATAACTCGTGATATGACCTCTCACCTAAAGTAAGAATGGGACTCTTTGCATTAGTAACGTGCCTTATACAACACAGCCAGGATGTTGCCCTAGAATTCATTTCATTCTTACCAGCTTTTTAGAAAAACTTTCCAGTAAAGAGCACAGTCTGTAGTATCTCCATCGGTGTCACTCTCCATGGTTAAAGAGGATGAAAAGCAATGGTCTGCCACTGGAAGATAGATGGCACTAGTGAGAATTACCCCAAGGCAGAGTAAAGCTAGGGTGGAAAAACTGCCTTTTGGCAGCTGCTTCTCTCTCAAGCTGGTTGCAGCTTGCAAGAGAACCTCCATATTTCACACTGGCCTCAAAAAGAATTCTATTTATTTTTTATCCAATTCGAACTCCAAACAACCAACTCTGGGCCACTCACGATACACCAGAACAAGTTACTGTAAATACAATATAAGAGAACGAAACAAACAACAGAACTAGGCTCGAACAAAGAAAACAAAAGAAGAACAAGATGTTGAACCAGCAGACACCCAAACATTCCGCCAACTAACTACTGACATCCCACAAAGGGGGCACCAGCCAGCCTAGCCCGAGGCCTGGGAGAAGAGCCAGATCTTCAGGGCTCTGTCATGAGCACAGGTGCTCTCTGGGTGTCAAGAGGGTCGCATGGGGAACCCCATTCCAAAAGGCAGACGCCGAGACAGAGAAGGCAGTATTCCTGGGCCCTGACCGGTGACATAGTTTAATGGAAAGAAGCTGGAGCACACCAACCCTATCAGCTTCCATCGGTCAGTCAGATACCGCAGAAGATAGGCAGTCCCTCAAATAACTGGGCCCCATGCCATGTAGGGCTTGTTAGACCATGAAGGTCTTGAATCACACCTAGAAATAAATTGGCAACCAGTGCAGCTTGCAGAGCTGTGCCCATAGCTGCCTGCACTGCTGCATTCTGGACCAGTTGAAGTTTCTGAGTAGTCTTCAAGAGGAGCCCCATGTTGCAATAGTCAAGTTGTGAGGTGAGTAGGTATGAGTCTGAAGAGCCTCCTGATCCAGGAAGCAGTGAACTGGCTCAGCAGATGAAGCAGCACAAATGCCTTCCTTGTCACAGCTGACACCTGCTCACTGAGTAGGAATGGTAAGCCCATGAAGACCCCCAACTGGTGCATCACCCCTGAATGGGCAAGAGCAACCCCTCCAAGATCAAGGATGGAATAGCCCCAGACCTAGGTGATCCCAAGACCCACAGCCACTTACTCTTGGTTATATTGAGTCAGACATGGTTTCTCCCCATCCAGGCCCACACAGCCTCCAGGCACTGGGACAAGACCTCGACATCGACACTTGGCTGGCCTGAGGTTGAAAGATACAATTGGGTATCATCAGCGTAATGATGATGCCAAATCCCAGAAAGGGGGATAATTTCCCCCAGTGGTTTTAAGCAGATGTTGAATAGGAGGGGGGAGAGAGTCAAACTCTGTGACACCCCACAGCGGAGGGACTGAGGGAATTGCCTCTCCTGCCCAATCAACACTGACTGGAACCAGCCCTCAAGAAATTAAGAGAACCACAATATACTGGTGCCCATTTCCAACCCCTAAAGTTGGTCCAGAAGGATACCATGGTTGATTGTCTCAAAAGCTGCTGACAGACCAAGGAGCAGAAAGATGGATGCGCCACCTCCATCCCGGCTCCACCAGAGGTTGTTTACAAGCACGACCAAAGCTGACTTCATCCTGAAACTCAGCTGGAATGGGTCTAGATCAGAGTTTCTCAATCAGGGTTCTGTGGAAGACTAGGCTTTGCCCAGAGGTCACTAGGGCTTCCCTGAGAGATCATGATTTATTTAAAAAAATATTTCAAATTCAGGCAACTTCACATTAAAGAGGGAAATTTCATTCTTTATTTTTAGTTTAAGGTAACTGTTAATGCATATATACAGGTCTACTCATGAAACAAATATAACAATTCTGTACCTTGTGGCCTATTTTTGAGCCTGAATGTGCAGGGCTTCCCCAAGGCCTGAAACATATTTCAAGGGTTCCTGCAGGGTCAAAAGATTGAGAAAGGCTGTTCTACAGTGAGTGAATGAAATATGAATGTCTACGAGTGGGACAAAGGAAGAATTTGTAACATAAGCCATGTAGACCTTTAAACCGTGAATGACAACCAGTGCACCTTTTGTAATAGAGATGTAACATGGGAAAACCAGGAAGTTCCCATTACCGTATGACCCCTGTATTCTGGATCACTGGAACCTTCAAGGACAGCCCCATGTAGAGTGCATCGCAGTAAGCCAATGGAGTGGAGAAGTAAAGGCGTGAGTGACTGTGAGAAGGGCCCTCTGATCCAGGAAAGGCCATGACTGGCATGCTAGATGAGGATATGCAGAGACTATCCTAGCCCCAGCTGCCACCTGCTATTGAAGCAGGAGCTTTGAGCTCAAGAACATTCCTTAGTTCATACCGCACATATCCTCAGTCTTCAGAGAAACAGGATCACCAGGCTGAGGGAGGAAACTGCAGTGAAAGCAGAATTGGCCTCTGCTTCATCTGAGGGCCACATACACCTCCCAACCAGCAAAGCCAGCTGTTTTCCCAAAGCCCACCCCTCCAATTGTGTCTCCAAGGACAGCACTGCCAATCCAGGAATTCTATCCTTTGGTTCCAAACTGCATCATGGCTCTCCCAAAATCCAGCCACTATGAATATGGCCGAGCATTCTCTTTCTTGCCTGCTAGAGGTTTGGCAGCAATTCAGGAAGGGCTTTTCTCTGCCCCACCTGGATATGGCAAGCGTTGAGTCTGGGATCTTTTGCGACCACAGCAGGTTGGCCGTTCAGCTAAGTCCCTTGCTCTTGCAAGGACTTTTGCAACAGCGAACCCACAGGAGTATTTCAGTAGAGGGAAGATGCAAAATTGCCTTATAAAAGACCAGTAAAAGTAACGCCTAAGAATAGATGCAATATTTCACTGAGTCAGAGTGATGCAATGCTTATATTTGATTATAAATAGTGAGCTTGTCCTGTTCCAGAAGCAAGATTTGGTCCAGAACCAATCCCAACATGAAGATCCTTTATCTGCTCTTTGCATTACTTTTCCTTGCATTCCTGCCTGAACCAGGTAAGAAACAAAATTACTGATAATTGAGACAGGACTGATAAACAAGTATGATTATCTCTGAAAGCAGGATAACCTTCTACATTTTTGTCAGGTCTACCATTCTATCCAGGGCCAGAATTTGTCGCAAGTTTAAAAAATGGATTCTGGAATTAGAGCTTCATTTTGAGCTAGAAATATCTCAATCACTGACACCTGTTAGTTTTACTTGAAAGAAATAGCTTTGAGCAGTGTGGACTATTGACAACATGAGCCTCCAAACCTATGAAAAATATGCCATGGATTTTTCTTCTGCATTAAAACTAGACATTCAACATAATGTAGGGCAATTGGAAGTAGTCGAAAACAACTTTATAAGGAAGATCTTGGGCCTCCCGCAGGGCACCCCTGCTGCCTGTTTAAGGATGGAGGTAGGGCTACCTTCCATCACCGATAGAATACAACTTGCATTGTTGGGCCACTATAAGAAACTGGAAGGCCTTCAAGAATCCTATCTTGCCAAACTCTGTTTTCTCTGTTACACAGCTGGGAATCAATGGACTAAACTTTTGTCACCCAGTCTACAAATATATTCCCTTCCACCTTTGAGAGAACTGAGTCTCCTCTTTTCCTTTTCACAGGGAATGCCAGCGACTCATTTCATCGTCATCAACGCCGACGAAGATGTCGGTGGTGGTGGTGGTGCCGGAGACGGTAAGAAAACTCTCCCCTAATTGAGGTGCTGCAGATGTAGATTGGGAATCTCTGCCTGCATATTGTTTGCATTCAAAAAGCATTGCAGGGCATTGAAGAGGAAGAGGTGTTTCAAGGGAAATATTGGGACAAAAAGGAGGGCAAGAGAGAATGAGTTTTGGGTTTCAGATGGCAGAAGAGACCTGAAAGCCATTTTGATCAACCAATTATTTTATCCCATTTCTCTAGTCGCGGCTAAAATGCCCTCTCCGTCTGCTGCCTTGGATACCTTCAAGATCTGGCCAATGACTTGACATCACCGCCTGCAATCGCTTTATCTTCCTCTATATAAATCAAAATTGCTATCTATTAGACTCCCAAACATTTATGCATTGAAGTGAAAGTTGGCAAATTTTCTTTGAAATAAAGCTAAATGAGCATTGCAGTTGTTGTGCGCCTTCTTTAAGAACAACTCAGGGCTTCCCCGTGTTCTTTCCCCATCTCTTTATTTACTGAACTTGTCCTTTGCCACTGAGGTCTTCCAGCTGATGGGGTTGCTTGGGGAGAAGTAGTACAAAGCAGAACGTAAAGTATCAGCTAAGACCCCTCAATGGAACATAAAGCATGTCTGAGGGGATTTGTTTTTCACGCTAAACTCCAGGGGATACTACTTAAAATACGAACATCTTCATCTGATGACTCAATATCACCACAGGACCCAGGCTTATTTCCCAGAAAAAGGCTCCGCAGAAGTCAGGTTTGGGAGGGTGAGGTCATAAAGAGTCTCTCTCTCTCTCTCTCTCTCTCAACTGAGGGTGTAAAAACAGACATCTCAGATACTTTGCAGAAGGCCTACCAGTGTCAGGTTCATACACTCAATTTCCCTGGGGCGAATGAGTGCTTTTAGCAGTCCACTGAATGACCCCCTGTGTATACCAATGGAGCTACAGAGAATAAAATTAAGACTGCAAAGGATCCAAGGATGACTTTTCTAAACAAAGATTGCACAACATCTCCTCCACTCTTCGAGTTTGCATTGTTGATTGCTGGGTCTCAGTAAAACAACAGAAGCCGTAGCAAGAGGATATCTGTATGAGATCATATTTCCAGAGAGAAGGACTCTCCCTAGACCTTTTGGGCTCAGCGTGTCAAAAATTTGGAAGATGCCTAACTTGACTCTGCTAGCGTGTCACCCCCAGGAACCCTGCCCAAAAGGCAGTGTGACCCTTCGTGCCCCTTCGCACAAATTGCAAGTGGCTTCTCCAGGAACTGGCTTTGTGCAAAGGGGCAATCATCATCATCATCATCATCCCCTTGAGCAAAGCCGGTTCCTGGAGACACCACTTCCAAATTGCAAGCGGCTTCTGCAGGAAGCAGCTTCATGCCAGCGGGAGCAAGAAGACAGCAGGTGAGTGGGGCGGTGGGGGGCAGGGCAGCAGGGGTCTCGGAGTGCAGGGTGACAAGGCTGAGTGTGGCTGGGACTGGGCTGGAGAGGCTGCAGCTGCGGCTTCCCTGGGCGTGGCAAAGAGCCCCGGAGCCGCATGGTTCTGGGGGGGAGGTAGGCGGGTGGGGGGAGTTGCCGTGCCTTTTGTTCATTCCGTTTCCTCAGTAACTCAAACAGGGAGAAAACGTGTTGTCAGGTGTTGGAGAATGCTGATGTGTCACCCAAAATGTCGTGCGTTATCACCTTTGACATGTGTGTCATAGGTTCATTATCACTGTGCTAGACCATTTCTTTTGTTTCTGGGATAGATGCATATTATTAAGTGTAGTGACCAGCATAAAAAAATAGGAAGTTTACACTAAAATCTAATTGACAGGGGGTCGGTCAGATTGGAGCTGATACAGACACACGAGCAGGTGACCAATGAGGGATATTATTCTGGACCCTGTGATACCTATGCTAGTATAGTAGAGAGAGCCAGTTGGGTACAGTGGTTAAGATTCTGGGCTAGACAATCTTAACCACTAGGAGTCTGTGAGTTCCAGTCCTGCCTTAGGCATGACAGCCAGCTGGGTGCCCTTGGGCCAGTCACTCTCTCTCAGCCCAACTAGCTGCAATGTAGACTAGGCTCCTCGTGATGCACCCCGGGCAACGTGACTTGTCACGGCTAAATAGTCTACACATCTGGCTGCTGGACCTCACAAGGATTTCTCAGCAAGAAAAGCAGCATGAACACCAAACTGCTATGCCGTACGATAAAAAAAGAAACCCAAGAGTGTGACTAATGCTGTTTTGATCCCATACCTAGGCCTGAACCCTGACTGGAAGGTGTCCAGATAATCCCCTTCTTCCAAGGCCCTCTGAAGCTGCAGTGTGTCCACCTTCTCCCAAGCTCTACAGTCAGAGAAGGCAAGCCAGAGAAGTCACCCAGGACCATAAGTCTGGGGAACTCTACCACCAACCTGGCCATGGAGTCAAGGAGCACAAGCAGAGAGGTTGCTATGTAGCAGGGAGGCTGGTACAGTAGCAACAGTCCCAAATGAACCCTAGAGCCCAACCTAACACACAGGATCTCACGCCAAGTAATCTGTGGGACAGTGCTTCTGGAAACCTCCCAAGTATCTTGGGTGACAACCACCACCCCACCAGTGCGACCTTGTGTCTCAGCTGATGCCCCGCCCAGAACCCAACTGGGCACATCTCTGAAAGGGGGACTCCCCCCTCCAGACCCAGGCAGATTTTGGCAATAGACGCCACACCAGCCCTCTCCTCCATGATCAAGCCAGATGAGGTCAGCCTTGTTACAGACTGATCTGGCATTCAGCAGCAATGGTCAAAAGCCCAGGGCCTTGAAGGTGGTGGTGGTGGTGGTGGTGGTGTTCTTTTCTGAACCTACTTAATTTTCTTCCCTCTCAAGTCTCCTTCCCCACTTTCCGTGTCTACTTTATTACAGCATCTTCTTCCTTTCCTTATCTCAATCACTGATCCTGGAACATCTCTGAGTTTTCTCCTGGCTGTCTTGCTGCCAAACAAAGCCTTTCACTCACTATGTTCCACTGTCCAGCATCTGACTCTCCATACACACAACACAGTCCATTCTCCTGCTCTTTCCACACTCTTACAAGCCACTCCAGGATTTTGCTCCTGATCTTCCTCCGGGTCCCAGGGCCGGAATCCTTGGGAGATTGCAGTTGTTTACTCGTAGGCAACTAACCGAAAACAGTTACTAACTGCGACTACAGACCACAACAGAATGCATCAAGAGCATAGTTTCCAAATAACAGAAACAAATAATTCCTTTTTATTCTCTGTCGCCATATTACCTATGCTTTATTTGAACGATTGCCCTCTCCTGCAAAGAGGACAGTGAAAATGTATATAGAAACAAATAGCAGTATCATTTTAGTCTAACCCTATGCTTTAAGGGGGGAAAACAGCAATTTTCAAAAGCTTCCTAAATTCTCATAACGGGCAAAAACTCTGATCGCCACAGGCGGCTATTCCACAACACAGGGACTCCCACTGGAAAGCAGCTCCGCTGAACTTCAGACCCTTCACTTCATGAAAGCAGCAGTTTCTCCCAGAATATCAACCCCACTAGGTGGTCCAGACCAGGAAATCAACTCCACAAGGAGGCAAAACCACTTTTATTCGGATTGGCTGCTATAACAGAATCTTGCAAGTCTGACTGTTCTGTACCTCCTCCTCCTTCTTATACTTCAGTGAATTATGGAGATTTCTGCCCAAGCCACTTCTAAAAGTTACCCATTCTGCACTTAAAAAATGCTTCAGCCCCTTTGGCCTGGGCAACGGATCCTTCATATTTCCAGCACAGTCATCTTCCTTACTCTCTACACGGGGAGACTGGCACAGCTTTGTGTTGGGCACCAACTGCAACCTTCTGTGGACCTTTTGTGGACCAGGAGGTTCTGGGCATGGCCACTCATGCTTGATCACCTCCCGTATGGACTACTGCAACCTCTTTACTGCAATTGGTCCAGAATGTGATGGTGAAGGCAGTTATGGATGTTTCAAATGTTCTACCTTTGCTCTTTGCACTTCACTGGCTCCCAAAAGGCTTCTGGGTACAATTCCAGGTGCTGGTTGTTACCTATTAAGCCCTTCCCGGCATGGGACCAAGATACTTGCAGGACTGCCTTTCTCCTATTGTCTCTCTTAGATCTGGCAGGAGGGGCATGCTTTGGTCCCGTCAGTCAAGGAACGCTGTCTTTTGGGATGCGTGACAAGGACACGGGCCTTTTCAGTTGCAGTGCTTACCCTCTGAGATCGGAGGAGCCCCAACCCTGTTGGTCTTCTGGAAAGTACTTCAGACCTGGCTGTTTGCACAGGGAAAGGAAGTCACTATTTTCTCTCTAGATGTCTGGAGATACCAATATAGAATATACTTATTATATTTCAGGTCGCAAAACTTACCCACGAATAGACATGAGCTGGATTTCTAATTCACTTGTTCACTAATTTCATGGATGTGGAATTTGTAGCTCTTATGTATTCAGATCACAATCCAATAAGATTAAACAGAGGATTAAACAGAGGAACCAACAGACTGAAGAGATGGCAGTTTAACAGCCATCTCTTAAGAGTATTAGAGCCAGTAGGAATCAAAATGCTTTTTCCAAATCAGTTTAACTCCTGATATTTCTTTACCTACAGGTAAAGTATTTATGAGAGGATAGTTCCTTTAAAAATGCTTCAGCCCCTTTGGCCTAGGCAAAAGATCCTTCATATTTTTGACCGTCCGATATTACTGCCAGCAGGAAGTATAATGCTCTTTCCAGATCAATAGAAGTCCTGATACTTCTTTACCTACACATAAAGCATTTATGAGAGGATTGCTTCTCTCTCTGGCATAAAATAGAAAGAAAACATGCAAACCATTCTGACATATTGGCAAATATGCTCAAGCCCCCTCTCCCCCGCCCAGCTCTGCAAAGTTTACCTGCACCGCGCTTGCCTCCCGCCTGCTAGTTGCCAGATCAGGACAAGAGGGGGAGGGGGAGGGGGAGGGGGAGGGGCTTCCGAAGAACACCAGGGGGAGCCGAACCCCACCAAGACTTTTACTGACTTGTTGAACAGATTGTGCTTTACCGTTGCCTGAGACGTCTTGCTTGCTTGGAGACTTTGGGAGGGCATTGGGGAAAGAAAGTGCTCTTTGCCCCCTTCGAATGTTACTTCAGCTGAAAGGGGTTAAATTAACTGCTTTGTTTTCAGACTGTTTTGTTGCTGCAACCCCAACAGCCGGACCAATTCACAAGGGAGAGAAATAGGGGCGATCCTGCTGCACAGACATTGAAGTCACCTATTTGATAACCACCCCATGCGTATGCATTTGCGGACACATAAGTACTTGACAGATGATTGTCAAATTTCACAAACTTGCAATGGGTGAGATGGTTTTGAGGAAGACACGTGAGATCTATTCACTGAAATATAAAAAGTATACAGTAAGTTGCAAATTTTCCACACTCTCCCATTCCCTGTAATTTCTTTGAAGAGGGAATATTCCTTGGAGGAAAGAATTTTCCTTGGCTCAGGCCCCGGCTAAAGTAAAATCCATTAATTGTTTCCCTTTGTTTCCTGCTATTTCCTATCCACCACTGACCCGATCAGGTGTTTTACAGATCCCAGTTGCCCCCTGGCATTTCTGACTGTGCAATGACTGATGATCACCAGCTTCGAAAGCCTGCATTGTCTTGGGCAGAGGGCTGCCTTTTCCTTTTGGGTGCTTAGCATCGCCCTCTGCTGGGTCTACGTGCAAATGCTCCAATGCTACCTTTGTTTCTTTTTCCTTGACAGTATTATTAAAACAGTGGAAATTAAAACCATTTCCACCTGAGTCTTCCTCTGGGGACAGAATCAAATGCTTTTTTAAAATAAAGTTTGATTCTGTTTATAATTCAATTTATATATCACCCAAAGGAGGAGAGGGGCTCATTTCCTTATTCACATGCCTCATTCTACAGCCAGGATGTGGCTATGAAGTTTATTTCATTTTTATCAGCTGCTTTTTAAAACTCTTCAATAAGGCCCACAGTCTGTAGTACCCCCATCTCTACCAAGCACCACATTGATCAGGGGAGAGGACAGAGAGGGGAGAGGAAAGAGGTGCCCCTGGAAGGTAGGCGGTGCTAGTGAGCATAGCCAAATCACTACCGCAATGAAGGAGAGAAAGCTCGGGTGGGAAAACCAAGACATTATGGAAGAATAGGCTGAGACCGCCAAGCGTTCACACTATGGGCTCATCCTCTCCTTCAGGTGATAAGAGAACAGGAATGTTTCCAGCACCACGCATGTCTTCAGTCTTAAGGGAAACCACAATGAAAGCAAAATCTGCCAGCAAGACTGAGTGTATACTCTGAACCAAGCCAGCACCACAGTTAACTTCTACTGCAGTGTTACAAATAGTAGACGCAGAGCGCAGCACAGACTGTGTCTGGGAATGGACATGGGGGTCATGCCAGAGGCAGAGATACAGAGCAGTTCACAGGGAAGGCATTTCTCAGGCTGATAAGCCAGTTTTTCATACAATGTGTTTTGCACCTGCTCAGCAGGATGGTTATAAAAGCTTTACAAACCAGCTCCTTGGCACGGACGTGCCATGGACTAACTGTTGACCGTTGCAGGGAGCATTGCATGTTTTCCCTTGAAATTATTTACATTTACTCTTAATACAGTTAGTTCTGATCAGATATGGTAGGGCAACAATGGCAAAGGGCTCTGGAGGAGAGGGATGATCTGGACCCCTGCCAGTCAGGTTTCAGTGCAGTCTATGATATAGATCTGAGCATTATTTGGTAGTGTGAAGAGGGGATCTTAGGAAAGGTCAGCATGGGAGAAAAAGAAAGAAATGAAAGAAACAGTAACTATAGTAGAATGCGTTGTTGTTGTTCTTATGTTGCATTGTTGTTGTTTATGACTCATGGCGACCCTATGCATAACAGAACAAAATGTTGTTTGGAGTACAGGACGAGAAGGTACAAGTCCTGAACAAAGAAATATTACCAGCCTTTGCCCAGACTGAAGAAGCTGCTTGGATAAGCAGCGAAACGTTTCTAGCAAAAGAAAGAAAGAAATCCAGTTGCCATGACTCAACCTACAGACTGGCAAGGCAAGCTACTGTATATTAACAGGGAGCAAACCCCACACTCACGAGCACTGATGACCTTACCTAGTGGGGTAATAAAAGGTCTGCAGGCAAACAACCAAGCGCAGAGAGCACCAAGGACTCCACAGTTCAACCCTGAGCGACATATATTCTCTTCTGTTGGATATTAAATGTACAAAACAGAAACAAACAAAAAGAATCATTATTTTCATTCTTTGCTACTGGGTGAAATAACTTCACTGGCTTCAGAATCCCAGCCATGACTCCTTGCTGCCACCTGCTGCTGCTTCATCTTCATTTACTTAAATAATTGCTTTCATCTGACTCCAAAACATTTCTCCACTGAAGAAAAAAAATAAGAAATTGTCTTAAAAAAAAAGAAACCCTTCTTCTGCTGCTTTGCAATATACGCAGTAAAACTGTTGCATTACTTATGTCAGAGCTCACGGAAATGAGATATCAATATGTTTGCATGTGTGCGAATATGCATGTACAGTGAAGGGTGTGTGCTTAGGTCATGTCTGGGTGGGGAAGGCAATCCCACAATTCAGTCAGAAACTGAATATTAATACCCACACAGATGCTCTCCCTGATCCCTTCCCCCATTTCTTCATATACTGAAGCTCTTGCTTGGTCAGCTGGTGGTGTTTCCCAGGCAAAAGCCGCACAACACTGAATTTAAGGATGAGAGCTGAGATTGTACGTATGAATGGCACATGAATGGCGGGGGTGGGGCGGGGGTAGGTGAAGGATGTTCTGTTTGAAGAATGAAAGTCTCAGGGGGATGGAACCCAAACTGGAATTCTCCAAGAAGAACATCCTGGCCTGCAAGTTCCATGTCATCCGCACAGGCCTCCAGCTTCTTTCCCTGGAGACACCACTGCAGAGGCTGGGGCAGGGGGAGCATCAAGAGTCTTTGTGGGAGGACAGCAGTGGCACCAGGACTACCCACCCTCTCCCAGACACAGTTGTCCCATTACCCGCATTCTCTACATACGCCCTAACCCCATGGCATCTTTCCCGAGGTCCGGGAGGGCGGCAGGTCCAGAGGAGCACCAGGGAGAATGAGGAGTAAGAGAGCCTGGCATGGGCCTTTGCACTGGACCCCTGGCAGCCCCAGTTTGGAGGGCATGAGAAGGGAAGGGAAGCCATTAGTGGACTGCTAGGACCACGGAATGGAGCAGAGCTTATTACAGCAAAAGATGTGCACAGGAAAAGAATATTATCTAAAATAGCATTAATGAGCACATTAGAGAGATATAGGTTATTGATTTTACATTAGCCCACCCAAGCATAACGAAGTACACGCTTAGACAAAGTAGGTTTAAGAGTAAGTAAAAGAATATCTTACTCATTTATTTGGTCCAGTCACATTTCTGTTCAGGAAAGATGATTCTTGATATTTCTGTCCCTGAACTGAATTTACCCTCAGCCCTCATTGCTGCTGAAGGCTGCATGGAGAAAGGGGCAAGATCCTGACTCTAGGCCCATGCATGGCTCAAGATGGAAGGAGCTGTGGCCACATCCTCCTTCTCTGATGGTGGAAGGAGGAAGACAGAGAAGAAGTGGGAGGGACAGAAAACAGCTTCCTCCAGAAGCACACAGAGAATTGCAATCCTCGAGTGAACTCATCCACAGGCCAATGAGGCATGCTGATTTGCTGGGACCTCCAACAGGAAGATTACGTGGGCCGGGATCTGGATACTGCACAGAAGACCAGGATTTGAGGGGAATTGAACCCTAAAAGGAATGTGGCAGCAACCTTGGAAGCTATCTCACACCAGCTTCTGTAGCTTTTGCTAACTTTTTCCAGGACATTCCCATAGCAACGCATGACTCTCTATATTCAAGAAGTTTGCTCCCTCCCTTCTTCCCACTAAACAATGGCTTTCTTCAGAGTACATGACAGAAAGTAACTTGAGATCTATTGCTTATGAATATGTATATATGCCTGCAACATCGTATGAATATGAATGCTTACATCATTTCCTTTTCTGTAATGTATAAATATCAGTGCATTTCTTTTGTCTGCAGGGGAGGTACCACCATCTTGGTGAGAACACCTCTGGTGCACACTGTATCAATGAACACTGCAGTCAGCACTGATTATTTTTGTCTTGAACTCCTGTGTTGATTCCACTTTGAAGGATCTCATTCATAAAACTTCCCAAACTCCCAGTGACAGTTCTGAAAAGTAAAAGAAGCAGGAGAGTAGACAAGAGAGAGAGAGAGAGAGAGAAGGATGTTGAGGTTGAAAAAGAGTAAGTTTGCTCTTTTCAAAACTTAAGGTTGTGGGAACACATCCAAGTGGGAATCCCAGTAAGGCAACGGGGGGAGGAAGCAGACCTCATACCCAAGGCCAGGACAGAAGAAAGCATGTGAATATAATTAACAGAACAGAACAGAACAGAACAGAACAGAACAGAACAGAACAGAATACTTTATTGGCCAAGTATG
Source organism: Candoia aspera (assembly GCF_035149785.1). Classification (NCBI taxonomy): domain Eukaryota; kingdom Metazoa; phylum Chordata; class Lepidosauria; order Squamata; family Candoiidae; genus Candoia; species Candoia aspera. Next base: position 27,257,873 of record NC_086153.1, on the reverse strand, counting down.
ATCAGACATACAAGGAATTTGACTTTGGTGGAAGAGCTCTCAATATATTTACATAACATCAAAAATAAACAATAATAAAGTAATAATGTTATTTACTAAACCTATACAGTCAAGAAAGAATAGAAATTGAAGGAAATAATACTACACCTATTAACTAACAGACACTCATATTTAAAGGGAGAATTAAGGGACAGTATACTGCATCTGTTCTCTAACCGATGTTCACATTTATCAGAACATTACCGGTCACATCTTAGCAGTCATGTCTTACCATACATTGTCAATCATTATATCATGCTACATTAATTAGGAGTTCAACAGAGCAATGGCAAGAGGAAAAAACTGTTTCGATGTCGAGATGTTCTGACATACGGTACTCCTTAGCACCGTCCTGATGGTACAAGTCGAAACAGTTTGTGTCCATGTTTAATTAGCATAAAAGGACTGGTTAGTGGGGGGGAAAAATCAGAGAACCTAGGGACAAATTAGATGAAGTAAAAAAAACAACAACAGTCGACCTCAGACTGAATGCTGAGGCACGTCAGCCAGAAGATGGCAAAGAGCACTCGCGTTTGACTGGCAAGAGCTAGCCGGGAGGCTGGGACGTCACCCTTTCCAAGCCGCGCTGTAGCCCTAAAGGGACGCTAAGACTGGCCACCCCATTCTAAATCACCCAATTTATATTTCTTCTAAGTACGTGTACCCTAAGAGAGGATTTCTACAGCAAGGAGAAGCAGGCTTTCTTAGTGCTTATCATTATTTGGGGGATTAATTTTTTAAAAAATTCTTTTAAGTTTTGGCCTTTTTTCCCCTCCAAATATTAAGGAGGATTGAGAGTAAATAATTGTCTCCCTCTTATTATCTTTGTACTAAATTTGAAGACAGTAGCATCTTCCTACATGTTGAATCGGCTGCTCTGAACTTTCAGTTTTCTGCTTCTACTTTCCCTGGGGAACTGTCTGCATATCTCACTTTCACTTGTGCAAACACATCCCAGAATTCCTTCATATCCTGGACTTTCACTGGTTAAGCTCCTAGGGGGTGCCATAATCTGCTGCTTGAGACATGGAGGATCTTCAACAGATTCTCTCTGACTTCTACCAAGATTTCAAACAGCTTCTTTCTGATTCCTGCCAAGTTTTTACGCAAGGCATTCAGGACATTGTGGAAAATATGAGCTCTAAAATGTGTCATCTGGTTGGGGATGTTGTGGATGAAACTGAGGAATTTAACAGTGACAGAAATGTCTCTTCTAAGACTGAGATCGGGATTTCTACTGAAATGCTGGATGAAATTGGATAGTGGAGTTGGAGAAATTTAATGGAGAGAGTGTGTTGCAAGCCACAAGTGAAATCGATTTTCTGGTGGAACGCCAGGAAAAAGAAGGAGTTATTATGTATGGGAGGTTTCCTGAAGAGGAGTCAGAGTTTTTGAGGGGGGCAGTAGGGCTGTTTGATCTTTTTAAGAAAAAACGCTCTGTGTACACTCTGGGGATATGTAAATACTCTGCTTTATTTTGAAGTGGGATAAGGATTAAAGAATATTTATCTGGATTGTTTTTAAGGCTTGGCTGATTTCATTTCTCTTTCATGATTTGGATTAAGATTAATAAGGCATCAAAAAAGTCTACTCGGAGGGTTTGGGCTTGATCAAGATTAAGATAATTAAAATTGTTGTATTACTAAGTATGATGGCAGACAATTTATGTGCTTTTCAGTTTGATCTTTATTATAATAGACAGAAATGTATAGAATAGTAGTAGGAAGGAAATAATTAAATGAATGTTATCTTTGGGGAGGAAGTTGAATAGGAGGTTTATATAATTTTTTCTTTTTTCTTTTTCTTTTAATATAAAGGGAGGGAATAACTGTATTTTGTGATTTTTACAATGTGCTACTGGAATGATTTACAGAAATAATGTGATTTTGGTTTACTATAGAGCAAGGGATTGATTATGGAAATGTTTGTATATCCCTGCTGTTAAAAGTCGGGAGTCACCTCTTTTTGTAACTTTGAATTTTTTTTCTCTTCTCTTTCGACACTTCTTTAGTTTTTTTCTTTTTCTTTTTCTCTTTGTAGTTTCTGTTTTTCTGTAGCTTTTATCTTTGCTTGAAACTTAATACAATTCTTATATATATAAAAAAGTCATCAACTCCTGGCGACTGCCTGCACAAGTCCCTGCAGTTTTGTGGGCAAGATTTTTGGAAGTGGTTCCCATGGCCTTCTTCCTAGGGTTGAGAGAGCGTGACTGGCCCAAAGTCCCCAGCCGGCCTTGTGCCTAGGGCAGGACTGGAACTCACGGTCTCCCAGTTTCTAGCCAGGTGCCTTATACCCTTATACCAAACTGGCTCTTGGCTTTCCATGTACCGGGCCTGTTATTTCCATAAAATAATTCAAGTAATTGCTGGTTAAGTGAACCGTGTCTCCTCAATACGGATCACACCATCCTGGTATAAAGTATGGGATGGATCCACCAACACAGGAAAGAGAAAGCAACATCATTTATCCCTACAGTATTTTCTCCCACATGGATTCCCCCACCCATCTCTATCCCCCCCCCCCAAAAAAAAGAAGCAGGAAAGAGGAATTCAGAGTACGTGGTAAGCCATCAAAGGGGTTGGTTCCTTCAGGATTCGCTCTGACTTGGTGAATCCCAGAACGGTTCTTGGAAATGAAGTAATTTCTCATGTTCTGCTTTATTTGAAATGGCAGAAAAGCTGTTAATTTCTTTTCAATTGCCGTGGCTCTTCACATCTTCTGGGCCATCCACTGTCCCATCGAGGAACTGAAGCTCACCTTCCCTCCTGGCCAGAAGCCAGTCATTACTCTATCCTTGACCCACTGGAGGCTCACCTGAACTTTGTATCTTCTTGTAAGGGGTTTTAAAAAGTGAAATGGCTTTACTGGACGCAAACGGAACACATCTACACAGATTTTCGTCATATATACAGAACCACTTTGCCAGAGCCAAATTAGTCAACTCTAATTAGACTTTCAGATCAGTCAAGGTTATGCAGCCATACTCAAAGCTAAGGAAGTGCCCTTCTGCAAAATTATCATGATTATCATTTCTCCTTGAGAAGCCACATGGGTTTTGAAATGAAATAATGCTAAGGCTGGAGGTTTGGGATTTGGGATTGGTTGTATGCTTGTTTTGTGAGGTTTTTGGTAAGCACCTTTCTGTCACATAGTTTTCAATCAGACATTTTTTTGAATCCACTAAAAAATGCTCTCTCCTGTTGGTCAACTGAGAGTTTGAGCACTGATGGGTTCATGGGTTTCTTCATGTTCTCTGCATTTCAGGGTGAATAATCAGGAATCAAATTCAAGCAGCCTTATGAGAGATTTGGAGGTGGAAACGTGAGTGGTGGAGAAGTGCACTATTAATTATGAAGGCTACTCCATTTCTTCTGTGGTCCTCTTGTCCACAGTAATAGATCTGGTGGTCATTTGATGTGAAGTGGCCCATTCCAGTCCATTTCAGTTCACGTACGCCCAAAATGTCTATCTTTAATCTTGACATCTCACCAATAACCACATCCAATTTGCCCTGGCTCATCGATCTTACATTCCAGGTTCCAATGGTGTGTTGACCCTTAGAACATCGGATTCGCCATTCACCACCAGCACCGCTGGCCGCTAGCCGTCCTTTCGGCTTTGAGCTAGCTGCATCATCACGTCTGGGGCTAGTTGAACTCATCCTCTGCTCCTCCCCAGTAGCATTTTGACCATCTTCCGACCTGGGGGTCTCATCTTCCGATGGTATACCGACATATCTCTGGTTGTACTGATCCATTTAGTTTTCACGGCAAGAATACTGGGGTGGGTTGCCAGTATTCCCTTCCCCAGGGATCGCATTTAGTCTGACCTCTCTGTCATGACCTTCCCGTCTTGGGTGGCCCTTCACGGTTTAGCTCATGGCATCATTGAGGTGCTCAAGCTCCAGCACCACGACAAGGTAACGATCCTTTGCTGAAGATGATGGTAATAATAATAATAATAATAATAATAATAATAAAAGGTGGGATAAAAAATCTAAAAAGATGTTTTTGAGGGATTGTGGGGTGGAAAAAGGATGTCTGGAAGTGTCCTCCTGATAGTTTACACTCAGTTCCATCTTTTGAATGACTGATAAAAGCGTCAAGATGACACAAATGCTAAAAGCACAAAAGTACTTGTTGAAATGGCTTCACCTCTTGCCTACATGACATCACTACAGTTACCAAGCCAGACTCCCTAGGAAGGGAATGCCAGCAGTAAAACCACCTGTCTCTCCAGTGAAATGTATGGAACATGGGGCCTGGTTCAGAAGGAAATTATCCAAACATTGTGGCATCTTTTATCATAGCTTCAGTTTCCATGTGGCAAGTTTACTGAGACAAGTGACCCTAAACGGTTCCTTCTCCCAAGCCTAACCTTGGATCCCAAGTAACAAAATGCCACAACAATAAATAAGAAATAACAGTCCTGGTCTCTTCCTCTGCCTATACCAACTGCTGAACTTCTTCACACAGTAACTTTGGCAGCTTCCATCCTATTCTTTTCAGACAGCGCTCCTCAATCTTCTCTAGACCTCGATGTCAGCACTAGTCTGCACTAGTTTATTTTATTCTTTACCTTAATCCACTTGATTACAAGACACCAAGTCAGTTTGGCCCTCAGGTTTCCTCGTTACCCTTCCTGCACACACTCGTTGCACAAGATAATCGGCCGTTTCTTGGATAATAGCAGGAGCTCAACGGTATTTCTAGGCTTCAAGGCACTTTTAGGGAGACAGTTGGCCTCCAGGGTTTCCTCATCACCTGCGTCCTGCAGCTCTTGAGCAAAGAACCACATAATTAAACGCTTTCTCTCTCTCTCGCTCTCTTTCTTTCTCTTTCCAGAGCTGCCAATTTTACCATTTTCAGTCTCACTTGTCTGCTAATATTTAGTGTGTCTCTTGTTAACTGACTCCTGTTTCTGCATGTGCACCTTTCATGAGGGCCTGTAGCAGGGCTATGTGGGGTTGGGGGGATCATCTGTAGTCCACAGAAACGGGCTCCACCCTCAGGGCCAAGCTGGGGAGATGTGGCTGAATCAGCGCCTTTCCCACTCGTTGCCTTGAATGCCTCTCCCCCCACTTCCTACCCATTGCCCACCCCCACCCAGGCTCAGAACTTGACTCCACGGAGGACCTCCTCAGCACGTCTTTCTCACTGCAGCAACTCTTCGTAACTTGATTGCTCTGCCCCGTTTTATGGGCAGGGTGCATGGAACACCGAAATCGTTGCATTCGTATTTCAACTAAGTTTCCTTTTTCCCCTCTTGTCCTCATCCCTCCCTCTTAGGACCCTTTCTCAGAGCGATTATATTGCAGGCAGGGAGGAGAAAGGAGGTGGGCTGGTCTAATATGCCCTGAAATGTTCTCCCTTTTCTCTCGCAGTTTGCATTCAGTTGAATAAAAGAGTCCATGGGCAGAGGGTGGAGTTCCTACACCTGCTGGATCCCTCTGATGATTCAGGTAACCAAGTCTGTTGCTATGCCAGGTAAACAGGTACTTCCCTCAGCTGCCAGCCCACAACTAGAGGTGTCCCAGGCAAATGTTGAACAGCCATATTGAGTTTGGGTCTAAGACTAGGTTGACTGCATAGCTAAGTCATATTTTGATGCTGTGTGAAGACACGTTATGTTATAAGGTCACCATGGCTGTGGGGAATGTCTGTTTCAATGAGAAATCATCTCTCCATCTCTATAACCTCCATGGCAGCTGACACTTCCATCTCATCCCAAGTGAGGTAACGTGAGGGGCCTCCTCCCGAGGCGCTTCTCACACTGGGCAGGAGGGGCACCCAGGGAGGCTTCAGAGCGATGGATGAAAGGTAAGAGAAACTCCCAAAACCAGCACCAGCACCCTCAGCCATTTCCAGCAGGATATCTTGGGCAGCCATTGAGTGTGGGCCCAGCCCTGAAATGGTGAAGGCTAGTGAAAGCAATCTGGGGCTTTAGTAAGGATATCCGTGGACAGGATCTCCTGCTGGGGCTTCCTCTTTTTACAAGCAGCAAACAGGGAGGATTTGCTGTCCTATAGTCTCTGTATGTGTATTGGGTCCTTAGAGCGACAGAGAACAAATTCTCCAAGACCTCACCTCAATATAGGGAAAGGAAGACGAAAACCTTGTTTGTTTATTTATTTATCCAATTAATATAGCCGCCCATCTCACAAATGTTACTGTTGTTAGCTGTTTGTTTCCTCCTCCTGCCCCAGATATCTTTCTCTGCTGTTAATGCACCCCCTTTCCTTTTGCAAATTACAATCCAAGGTGATTCTGAGTTTCTCCACAAGAGAAAGAGAATGGGGACTATATAAGAAAAGGAAAAAGGAACCAAGTATCCCTTAAACCATGACCACCTTAGGCAGGAAACAAACATTCTTTCAGAAAGACTGCAGAAAATAGTTTCATATAATTACTTATTTATATCACTTCATATAACTACTTTCATTTCAGAACGCAAACAAGAGACAAACTATAAAAGGAAACCAAAGTGCAAAGGGGTACATTAATTTCAGTTAAAACTTTTGAAAGAAATTCAGATATTTCTGTGGGTGTCAGCAATATGATTTGCTAGGACCCTAGTTGCTAGCTGGTAGCCTAGGGCCACCCCTTTGCTGCTCCAGTTGTTTCTGCTCATCCTAAACTCCCTCAGGCTTGTGGAAATAAATGTCGGGTTTCGTGGGAGCAGAGAGAGTACCATGAATAAACTTGATGAATAGAAAGAATAAAAATGCGATAAAACAATGAACTCATTACAGTGGCTACTTCAGGGGTCAATTAGCAGGGCTGTGCAATGCTTCCAATTGGATTGCAAAGCAGTGGATGTAGGAGGGCAAATCCATCACCTCTCAGTGACCCATTAAAGCAGCACTGTCTGTTTCAGCCTCAGAGGTAGCTACAACACAAGCCACCTTGCAGCAGAAGCCACCTGGCAACTTAGAAAAAAAAATAATTCTTTCTTCACATTGCTACCAAGTACTTGTTAAACTCTGAACCCAAGAACCAAATCCAAAGCATCTCTATACAGAAATAGAATCTGCAGGAGTCTATTGTGATTTTCAGAGAGTTGTGTTGCCAGAAAGGCTGTGTGGCCTCTAGGTATTCTGCATCCTTCTTAGCTTTTTAGGTAAAGGAAACAGCTGCACCTCCTCTGGTTTTCCTGGTCAGGCCTCATAACACAGAGCACAATCTCAGCTCCCTGTACACTTGGCTCCTATCGGCTAACTATGCAAAATATCCGTGGATACGATGCAGCTGAATGAATCCCTTTACTTACTGCAGACAAGAATGAAGCAAAATACAAAAGACTTGTTCATGGGGCTATGTTTTTGCTTACGGTATGGATCTTAAGAACATTTGAAAAACAGTCTATTGATTTTGTTTTCTGCCATAAAACTGCAGACTTTATTCAGACTTGTCCACTGAAGTCCACAGAAACCAAAACCCTTACAGTAGATATCTCAGGGCTTCAAGGCACTGAAATCCCGGGTTTTTTCTCTCTGTCTTTCCAAGTCAATGGATACCGTATAAGGGGCCTGATCTCTGTTGACTGAACAGTTCTGCCTACTGTGGAAACCATTGGTGGCTCCTTACCCGCTTCATTCATTTGCAGGAAATGGGACTTCGACGAAGCAGGATAGGAAGAATATTGACAGCTTTGAAGTTTGGTGTTAGAGAGAGGGAGAGGGAGAGGGAGAGAAGGATGGTGATGATGAGGATGATGATGAGGAGGATAGATCGATAGATGAGAAAGAGAAAGAGAGAGATGATGGAGAGGAGGAGGAGGAGGAGGAGGAGGAGGGATAGATGATAGACAGATAAAGATTTCTTGGTAAGCATATTAATAAATGGCTGCCATACTTCCTTATAATCATGCATAGCTAACCTACACTGATTAGTAATTTGTTTGCAAGGTGCTAATTAATGTCAACTCTGCAGACTATTGAGGAGTGGGGCCACACATTTATTGTTCCAAAACCTTTTAGCTATAAGCAGGGCACAGGAGAGGGCAGGCCATGTGCCAAGAGATAGGTGGCAAAACCCTTCTGCCAAGTAAGCTCAGCTTATTAGCTCGCTGTCAGAGCACTCCCACACATACAACCCAAAGTATGGATTCGGTATGTAGATGACACCTTTGTCATAATACAAAAGAAACAACTGGAAGAAACCCACAAAACCATCAATAACATCTTTAATGGAATAACATTCACAAGGGAGGACGAAAACAACAACTCACTACCATTCCTGGACATCCTCATCAGTAGAGGAAATGATGGTAAGCTGGAAACACAAGTCTACAGGAAAGCTACCCACACCAACCAAGTGCTGCATTACCAAAGTAACAATCCAACCTCCCACAAGAGAAGCTGTGTAAGAACATTATTCAGATGAGCACTTACACACTGCAGCAACCCAGAACACCAGAAAAAAGAAAAAGATCATCTGTACAGCATCTTCCAACAAAATGCATATCCACTCAACTTTATCAAAAAGCGCCTCACCACCCAACCCACTACAACCCAACCAATGGAAACTATGGAAAGGATAACACTGCCATACATCAGAAACATCTCAGAAACCACCAACAGACTGTTACAACCACATGGCATCACTGTAGCACGTAAACCAACTAAAACACTTCAAAACATACTAAGCAACCCAAAAGACCCAATAGCCCAGGAAGAAAAAACAGGAGTTATTTACAACACACAGTGCAAAGACTGTAACAGCCACTATGTAGGACAGACAGGCAGAAGACTAGCAGAGCGAAACCACGAACACCAAGTAGCAGTCAGAAGACACGATGAGAACTCCTTAATCTCACAACACATGGACAGCCTCAACCATAGTTTCAACTGGGAAACTGTGAGCATCCTAAACCAAGCCAAATCAAAACACCAGAGAATTCCTGGAAGCCTGGCACTCAGACAAAGCAGCCATCAACAGACACATAGAGGTAAACAACACTGACATACCATTCAAAAGAGACAATGGACACGCCAAAAGACCAGTACACTCCCTTGCCAGCAATCAACACCCAGATATGAAAAAATCAACCCTAGGATTAACACCAGAGGAACCATCAAACAGCACAATACACCCTAATCAAGGAACTAGTAACTCAGGTAATCAACCAAGCAGCAAACAGCAGCCCAATCAAAGAACTCCCAAGGAGAGAACAACACTCCTACCAACACAAGCAGGGCAAGCCACGGTATATAAACTGAGAGCAGGGCCCTCTCCCTCTTTGCACTGAAGATGTTGCCTAGTCTGGCAATGAAACGTCTGCAAGAAAACAACAAGGCTCAGAGAGCACCAAGGACTCCACAGTTCAACCCTAAGCTACAAATATTCCCTTCGATTGGTGATTCTCCAGTCCTAAGCACAATCAGCTTTCAAAAGTTTCAAGCAGTGCTACATTCCAGCACCAACAAGGACACAGGGAGAGAGAGAGCAAGATGCACATTAAATACAATCTAACCAAAAGTATACAAAAATAAATTAAAAGAACTCAGAATACAGCCAGGCCTAACAATAAAAGTACTATTAAAATAAAAGATTCTGATCTTTGTAGCTATGGACACATCATGGCATGTTAATATCTTTGCAAAGGCCTTCATGGATTCTCCATCCCATGCTACGCTGTGGCATAGATCTTGATTACTTGTTCTGTCGCCGTTGATGGTTGATCCTAAAAGCAGAAGCCGTCCACCACTGATGTCTTCCATGTCAGCTCTAAGGCCGGTTCTTCTCCCTGTTGTCCTTCGTTTCACCTTTTAAAGATTTATAGTCCCATTTTTTCCCATTTTCCTCCTTGACTTTTATTACTTGAGCTTGCCGGTCCTTTGCATTTTCGGCTATCAAGGTAGTGTCATCGACACAGCACAGGTTATGGATGTATCTTTCTCCAGTTTACAACCTTGTCACACTCCTCTGCCAACCCTGAGTCAGGCTGTTTCACCATGTTCTGTAAGTACCGTGACTTCCTTACTTTCCCTTACTTAAGTTTCTCATCAGGGCAATGAGATGTTCTGGGATTCCCATTTTTCTCAGAATTTCTACAGCCTGATGTCACTGACACAATCCAAGGCCTTTCTATGATCAATGAAGCACCTAGTAACTTCTTTGGGATATTTTTTGGCTTGCTCAATTATCCAGCATGCATCGGCAGTAATGTCTCATGTTCCTTGGACTTGTCTAAAGTCAGCTCGATCTTCTGGCATCTCTTTTTCCACCTAGGGCTCTACTTTGTGTGGGATGATCCTAAGCATTCTTTTGCAAACATGTGAAATTAAGCACATTGTGGGACAGTTTGCACACTCTGTTCAGACGCCTTTTTTGATATTAGTATGTAGCCAAATTTGTTGGCCACTGTGTCATTCTCCAGATTTGCTGGCATATCTTGACTGATTCTTCTTCCGTTGCTTGTCCTATTTCAGTGGGTATTTCATCCGTTCCTCCAGCCTTCCGACTTGGTAATGACAGGAGGGCTGATCTAATTCAACGTCTAGTACTGATGATTCCTGTAAGTGGGGAATCTCTTCTAAGGTACCTTAGATGTCGACATCTCTACTGTATAGCGCTTCAGTATGCTCCTTCCAGCTTCCTTTGATCTCCTTTGAATAAGTTACTATCTGTCCATTGGCTTCTTTTAGCATACCGGTTTGAGGTTGGAACCTCCTTCTGAGTTCAGAGATCTTTTGAAAGACTTCCCTTGTTTGTCTATGTCTGCTTCCGTCTTTGATGTCTTTACACATGTTATTGTAATACTGTTTCTTGTATCTTCCAACAGCTCTTGGAATCCCTTGTTGAATTCCTTCCTCAGTGTTTTATCTTCCTTGACTTTGGAGTCTCTTCTCTTCTGAGAAATGTCCATGGCTTGTTCTGACATCCAGTTTCCTTTCTTCTCTTTCTTCATTTTTGCCTATCTCTTTTCACATCCATCCTTAATGACGTCTTTCAGTTCACCCCATGATTCCTCTGGTTCTCTGTCGCTGAGGTTCAGGGCTTCAAAGTGATTCCTGATGCTCTCCTTAAAAATGGTGGGTATATGTTCAAGGTCATATTGTGGAAACTGACAGGCTTTCTTCTTCCTCTTCTTGAGCTGAACTGGGACTTGCACATGAGCAGTTTATGATCTGTTCCACAGTCAGCACCTGGCCATGTCTTTGATGCTATAATTCAGCCCCCCCACCTCTTTTACCAATAATATAGTCAATTTGATTTCTAAATACTCCATCTGGGGGAATCAATGTATAGAGGTTCATTGAAGTGGCAGAAATTGGTAGGTCAGTCTCCTGCTTCATGTTGGTTTCCTAAGCCATACAATCCAACTACATTTTCCCTGTTAATGTTTCCAACTTGGGCATTCAAGCCTCCAATTACAGGCAGCGCATCTTGCTTCTATATTCTGTCGATTTCAAATTGAACTTGATCATAAAATCTCTCAAAATCCTTTTCTTCTGACTCAGTGGTTGGAGCACAAACCTGAATGATCATCATGTTAAAGAGTTCTCCACAAAGTCTCATTGATATTATCTGGTCATTGATTGCATTGTATCCAACTACTGTCCTTACTACATCTTTCCTGATTATGAAAGCAATACCATTCCTTCTTTCTGTTCATGCCATGAATAGTAAGCAATATGACCTTTAACTGACAGAGACCAATTCCAGTATGGTTCAATCCACTGATGCCTAAGATGGCAGTGCGGAGTCATTTAATCTTTCACTGCATTGAGCTTCCCACATTCCTGCTTCTTACATTACTAATTCCCACTGTAATTCTCACTTTGCAACTTCAGATTTTCTTTTCCTGCATGGCAACTTCAGCAACTAGATGTCCCAAAGGCTTTAATATAGACACATCATAAACCCTGTTAGTACTCCAGAAGATCCTCAGCACTTCCACGTAGCATGTCGATGCTATCTGATCTGAGAGGCTCAGCATCTGGCATTATATCATCCATTACTTTATATTGTCTATCCATCTGCTGCTCTCTGTAAAATATAGGAGGGATTTACCATTGCATTCACCAGTGCAGTATGAAATGATCTTTTTGTAACTGTCACTGAAGTGATCATATGCCTCCAGCATCTCCCTGTATGACTGCTGCCCACTAAAGGTTTCTGCTTGCTTTAGCTGGGCAGATGAAATGACCTTTGGCAACCCTGCTGGGATTATATACTCTTGGCATCCACCCCCTTCTTCTTCGCTCCTCCTTCCCGGGAGGATCCCCCTCCCCTGCCATGACGAGGCATCACAGCAGGACCTGGGGAGGTAAAAGAGTTACAGAGCTCAAATTAGGATACATAAAAATAGAAATAAAAGGGAACTAAAATATGTTGTAAATACAAGTAGTAGTTGAAAAATAAATTAAAAGAAAATAGAAAAGAAAGAAAAAGTTTTGCTATGGTTCATTCTCCATCACCTCAGAACTGAAAGCCTGTCAACAAGAAATTGATAGATTTAATTCCCAGCTCTTTCTGACCGCTAGAATGGACACAAGGAATCCTGCTCTTGGTCTTCACAAAACCAACAGATAACAAACATAAACATAACCAACGGATAACAAACATGATCCATTTAGAACGAAATGCTGAAAAGATGCCACTGTATCTGGAAAACACCTGTTTGGGAAGGATGACTTCAACAGTAAAGGAGTAAGAAGTGGCTTAATTATTATCATTTTTGGTCTAGATACGAGTTAAGTAAGGTCACTGAACATAGGAGAGGTCACCCATTAATAGACATTCCTGGTTAGCTACACATTAACTCTTGTCTTGTTCATTTCCATTGCTTTTGACCAATGAGTCCATATTCATCAAGCTTTGAACAGCAAGATGAAATATCATGAAGGAAGCTGTAAATTCTGTCTAGCTCATACTACTGATTTTCAAGTTTTCTAGACTTTGAACTCATCTTGAGGTTGGATTTCATTTGAAAACTAACTCCCTGTTCAAATGTATGTTGATTATTTAGCTTAGGAATTGTGATTGCTAAATTCCAAGTCAGTTGAGGCCTTCTGGTTTCTCCATATTTCCACACTTTCACACACACATTACATCAGAGGACATGAAGTTTGCTGGATACTGTTGCTATCTCACCGTTATTTCTGAGCATGAAATCCTTCTATTGACATGCTTGCTTTCAAGGCTTTCCTCACAAACTCCTTCCTTGGCTTCCTTCAGCCTTGCAAGATATTAAACTCTAATGTTCTCTTTAATCCAGGCTTTGCCTACTTTAGAGACCTCACACATTGGGCATGACTTACCAGTGCAATGACAATTGAACTCACATCAGCACTGAAGAGGGGCCAGAATACAGCCCTTTTTCACTCCTTTCTGAACGGAGATATCAGCATAGAGATGGCTGCTCCTGCCACCTCTCAGTTGTGTAAATGTGTTTTCATGCAACCTCCTAATTAAGCAAAGTATCCACCATGACACAACATCCACCAGAGTCGTTCTCTAGGTGAGGAATTCAATGCTGATTAAGTCTGGTTTTATTAATAACTGAATTTAGGAGAAGTCACCCATTAATAGACATTCCTGGTTAGCTACACATTAACTCTTGTCTTGTTCATTTCCATTGGTTCTGACCAATGATTCCATTCACATCAAGCTTTGAACATCAAGATGAAATATCATGAGGGAAGCTGTAAATTCTGTCTAGCTCATACTACTGATTTTCAAATGTTCTAGACCTTGAACTCATCTTAAGCTTGGATTTCATTTGAAAACTAACTCCCTGTTCTAATGTATGTTGAACATTTAGCTTAGGAATTGTGATTGGTGAGGAATTATAATAACTCGTGATATGACCTCTCACCTAAAGTAAGAATGGGACTCTTTGCATTAGTAACGTGCCTTATACAACACAGCCAGGATGTTGCCCTAGAATTCATTTCATTCTTACCAGCTTTTTGAAAAACTTTCCAGTAAAGAGCACAGTCTGTAGTATCTCCATCGGTTTCACTCTCCATGGTTAAAGAGGATGAAGAGCAATGGTAAGCCACTGGAAGATAGATGGCACTAGTGAGAATTACCCCAAGGCAGAGTAAAGGTAGGGTGGAAAAACTGCCTTTTGGCAGCTGCTTCTCTCTCAAGCTGGTTGCAGCTTGCAAGAGAACCTCCATATTTCACACTGGCCTCAAAAAGAATTCTATTTATTCTTTATCCAATTCGAACTCCAAACAACCAACTCTGGGCCACTCACGATACACCAAAACAAGATCCTGTAAATACAATATAAGAGAACGAAACAAACAACAGAACTAGGCTCGAACAAAGAAAACGAAAGAAGAACAAGATGTTGAACCAGCAAACACCCAAACATTCCGCCAACTACTGACATCCCACAAAGGGGGCACCAGCCAGCCTAGCCCGAGGCCTGGGAGAAGAGCCAGATCTTCAGGGCTCTGTCATGAACACAGGTGCTCTCTGGGTGTCAAGAGGGTCGCATGGGGAACCCCATTCCAAAAGGCAGGCGCCGAGACAGAGAAAGCAGTATTCCTGGGCCCTGACCGGTGACATAGTTTGATGGAAAGAAGCTGGAGCACACCAACCATATCAGCTTCCATCGGTCAGTCAGATACCACAGAAGATAGGCAGTCCCTGAAATCACTGGGCCCCATGCCGTGTAGGGCTTGTTAGACCATGAAGGTCTTGAATCACACCTAGAAATAAATTGGCAGCCAGTGCAGCTTGCAGAGCTGTGCCCATAGCTGCCTGCACTGCTGCATTCTGGACCAGTTGAAGTTTCTGAGTAGTCTTCAAGAGGAGCCCCATGTTGCAATAGTCAAGTTGTGGGCTGCGTAGGTATGAGTCTGAAGAGCCTCCTGATCCAGGAAGCAGTGAACCGGCTCAGCAGATGAAGCAGCACAAATGCCTTCCTTGTCACAGCTGACACTTGCTCACTGAGTAGGAATTGTAAGCCCATGAAGACACCCAACTGGTGCATCACCCCTGAATGGGCAACAGCAACCCCTCCAAGATCAAGGATGGAATAGCCCCAGAACTAGGTGATCCCAAGACCCACAGCCACTTACTCTTGGTTATATTGAGTCAGACATGGTTTCTCCCCATCCAGGCCCACACAGCCTCCAGGCACTGGGACAAGACCTAGACATCAACACTTGGCTGGCCTGAGGTTGAAAGATACAATTGGGTGTCATCAGCATAATGATGATGCCAAATCCCAGAAAGGGGGATAATTTCCCCCAGTGGTTTTAAGCAGATGTTGAATAGGAGGGGGGAGAGAGTCAAATTCTGTGACACCCCACAGCGGAGGGACTGAGGGAATTGCCTCTCCTGCCCAATCAACACTGACTGGAACCAGCCCTCAAGAAATTAAGAGAATCACAATGAAATGGTGCCCAATTCCAACCCCTACAGTTGGTCCAGAAGGATGCCATGGTTGATCGTCTCAAAAGCCGCTGACAGACCAAGGAGCAGAAAGATGGATGCGCCACCTCCATCCCGGCTCCACCAGAGGTTGTTTACAAGCATGACCAAAGCTGACTTCATCCTGAAACTCAGCTGAAATGGGTCTAGATCAGAGTTTCTCAATCAGGGTTCTGTGGAAGACTAGGCTTTGCCCAGAGGTCACTAGGGCTTCCCTGAGAGATCATGATTTATTTAAAAAAATATTTCAAATTCAGGCAACTTCACATTAAAGAGGGAAATTTTATTCTTTATTTTTAGTTTAAGGTAACTGTTAATGCATATATACAGGTCTACTCATGAAACAAATATAACTATTCTGTACCTTGTGGCCTATTTTTGAGCCTCAATGTGCAGGGCTTCCCCAAGGCCTGAAACATATTTCAAGGGTTCCTGCAGGGTCAAAAGGTTGAGAAAGGCTGTTCTACGGTGAGGGAATGAAATATGAATGTCTACGAGTGGGACAAAGGAAGAATTTGTAACATAAGCCATGTAGACCTTTAAGCCGTGAATGACAACCAGTGCACCATTTGTAATAGAGATGTAACATGGGGAAACCAGGAAGTTCCCATTACCGTATGGCCCCTGTATTCTGGATCACTGGAACCTTCAAGGACAGCCCCATGTAGAGTGCATCGCAGTAAGCCAATGGAGTGGAGAAGTAAAGGCGTGAGTGACTGTGAGAAGGGCCCTCTGATCCAGGAAAGGCCATGACTGGCATGCTAGATGAGGATATGCAGACACTATCCTAGCCCCAGCTGCCACCTGCTATTGAAGCAGGAGCTTTGAGCCCAAGAACATTCCCTAGTTCATACCGCACATATCCTCAGTCTTCAGAGAAACAGGATCACCAGGCTGAGGAAGGAAACTGCAGTGAACGCAGAATTGGCCTCTGCTTCATCTGAGGGCCACATACACCCCCCAACCAGCAAAGCCAGCTGTTTTCCCAAAGCCCACCCCTCCAATTGTGTCTCCAAGGACAGCACTGCCAATCCAGGAATTCTATCCTTTGGTTCCAAACTGCATCATGGCTCTCCCAAAATCCAGCCACTATGAATATGGCCGAGCATTATCTTTCTTGCCTGCTAGAAGTTCGGCAGCAATTCAGGAAGGGCTTTTCTCTGCCCCACCTGGACATGGCAAGCGCTGAGTCTGGGATCTTTTGCAACCACAGCAGGTTGGCCGTTCAGCTAAGTCCCTTGCTCTTGCGAGGACTTTTGCAACAGCGAACCCACAGGAGTATTTCAGTAGAGGGAAGATGCAAAATTGCCTTATAAAAGACCAGTAAAAGTAACGCCTAAGAATAGATGCAATATTTCACTGAGTCAGAGTGATGCAATGCTTATATTTGATTATAAATAGAGAGCTTGTCCTGTTCCAGAAGCAAGATTTGGTCCAGAACCAATCCCAACATGAAGATCCTTTATCTGCTCTTTGCATTACTTTTCCTTGCATTCCTGCCTGAACCAGGTAAGAAACAAAATTACTGATAATTGAGACAGGACTGATAAACAAGTATGATTATCTCTGAAAGCAGGATAATCTTCTACTTTTTGTCAGGTCTACCATTCTATCCAGGGCCAGAATTTGTCGCAAGTTTAAAAAATGGATTCTGGAATTAGAGCTTCATTTTGAGCTAGAAATATCTCAATCACTGACACCTTTTAGTTTTACTTGAAAGAAATAGCTTTGAGCAGTGTGGACTATTGACAACATGAGCCTCCAAACCTATGAAAAATATGCCATGGATTTTTCTTCTGCATTAAAACTAGACATTCAACATAATGTAGGGCAATTGGAAGTAGTCCAAAACAACTTTATAAGGAAGATCTCGGGCCTCCCCCAGGGCAGCTCTGCTGCCTGTTTAAGGATGGAGGTAGGGCTACCTTCCATCACCGATAGAATACACCTTGCATTGTTGGGCCACTATAAGAAACTGGAAGGCCTTCAAGAATCCTATCTTGCCAAACTCTGTTTTCTCCGTTACACAGCTGGGAATCAATGGACTAAACTTTTGTCACCCGTTCTACAAATATATTCCCTACCACCTTTGAGAGAACTGAGTCTCCTCTTTTCCTTTTCACAGGGAATGCCAGCGACTCATTTCGTCGACGCCGACGAAGATGTTGGTGGGTGTTGCGGTGCCGCCGGAGAGGGTAAGAAAACTCTCCCCTAATTGAGATGCTGCAGATGTAGATTGGGAATCTCTGCCTGCATATTGTTTGCATTCAGAAAACATTGCAAGGCATTGAAGAGGAAGAGGTGTTTCAAAGGAAATATTGGGACAAAAAGGAGGGCAAGAGAGAATGAGTTTTGGGTTTCAGATGGCAGAAGAGACCTGAAAGCCACTTCGATCAACCAATTATTTTATCCCATTTCTCTAGGGGCCGCTAAAATGCCCTCTCCGTCTGCTGCCTTGGATACCTTCAAGATCTGGCCAATGACTTGACATCACCGCCTGCAATCGCTTTATCTTCCTCTATATAAATCAAAATTGCTATCTATTAGACTCCCAAACATTTATGCATTGAAGTGAAAGTTGGCAAATTTTCTTTGAAATAAAGCTAAATGAGCATTGCAGTTGTTGAGCTCCTGTAATGATTGCCTACCCTAATAGACTCAGACTCACAAGGAGGAACTTAATGATATCTGATTTATTAAAGAATAGTATGCAAATACAGAGAAAGCTGAGAATGAGCAAAAGCGCGCCAAATATAAACTAAATACCCTCAGCACAAACGTAATCCCTCCCCTCGCCCGGCCGTTTCAAACTCCCCCCCACCCCAGGTGCTGGTAACCGTTTCTGTTGATGTCCTGGGAAAGAAACCTTGAACACACGAGATAACCCAAACACATTCCAATCCAGCTGCAAACAGATAACAATCCCATGAGACAGAATCCTCCTCCCCTCCCAAACGAAACACACATCAGCCAAATGACATGCGAAACATTACGATGCAGCGGTAACATTGGAACGATGAACATGACATACCACCCCCCTCCCAAAAAAACAAAAAACTAAGGAGCAGGTTTCAGAGGATAAGCGAGATGAAAGCATCTAACTAAAAGAGGAGATTGAACATCACAGGCAGACACCCATTCAGGGTGGGGGAAGTGCTTCCAACGAATCAGGTATTGCAGGGAGCCACGACTCCTGCAAGAATCAAGGACCTCCTTCACCTCAAAATGTTGCTGTCCGTCAATCATGATCGGAGCAGGTGGTGGAGGCTGCGGGTGCCAATGATCGGAGTGGTTGACAGGCTTGAGCAAGCTGCAATGAAAAACAGGATGCAAATGTCTCAAATTGTGAGGCAAATCCAGTTTAAATGTGACAGGGTTCATGATTCCCACAATGGGGAAAGGACCCACAAACCTAGGAGCCAACTTTTTGGAGCGCTGTGGGGACTTTATGAACTTAGTGGAAAGGTAGACCTGATCCCAAACTTTAAAATCAGGTTGAAGGGCTCGCCGCTTATCGGCGTGCAACTTATAAGCAGACTGGGCATCAGCCAAAGCCTGCTGAATTACCGGCCAGGAAACAGCTAGTTGAGCAGCCCAATCAGAAGGAGAGCAGGGCTGCATGGGGGGTTGGGGCAACTCCGGGATGGGGACAAAATCCCGTCCAAACATAACATGAAAAGGGGTATGCCCTGTGCTCTGATGAATGGCATTGTTATAAGCCACCTCAGCAAAAGGCAGGAGATCAACCCAATTATCCTGTTGATAATTGACAAATGCCCTCAAAAATTGCTCCAGGGTCGAATTGAGAACCTCTGTAGATCCATCAGTCTCTGGATGCGACACAGTAGACAACGCTTGCTTGGTGCCCACCAGCTTCAAAAATGACTTCCAAAATTGGGAAGTGAACCGTGTCCCACGGTCCGTGACCAAGCGGGAGGGGCTACCGTGGATCCGGTAGATGTGGATTAGAAAAAGGTGGGCCAATTGCGGTGCAGACGGAATAGAAGCACAAGGAATGAAATGGGCTTGCTTGGAAAAGTAGTCCTTTACCACCCAAATCACAGTCTTTCTCTGACTCGGAGGCAAATCCACAATGAAATCCATAGACACTCCTCCCACGGCCGGGAGGGGCTGGCAACCGGCTGCAGCAGCCCGTGCGGCTTCCCCCCCTTCTGTTTTGACATGGCACAGACAGGACAAGAAGCAACATAACTTTTTACATCACGTCTTAAGGTGGGCCACCAAAACTGGCGCCATACCAGGTGCAACTGTAATGATTCCCTATTCTGACATACTCAGTCTCACAAGGGGATTCTTTATGAAAACTGATTTATTGAAAGAATAGTATGCAAATATGAAGAAAGCTGAGAATGAGCAAAAGCCCGCCAAATACAAACTAAAAACCTGCAATCTGCCTGCAATCGCTTTATCTTCCTCTATATAAATCAAAATTGCTATCTATTAGACTCCCAAACATTTATGCATTGAAGTGAAAGTTGGCAAATTTTCTTTGAAATAAAGCTAAATGAGCATTGCAGTTGTTGTGCGCCTTCTTTAAGAACAACTCAGGGCTTCCCCGTGTTCTTTCCCCATCTCTTTATTTACTGAACTTGTCCTTTGCCACTGAGGTCCTCCAGCTCATGTGGTTGCTTGGGGAGAAGTAGTACAAAGCAGAACTTAAAGTATCAGCTAAGACCCCTCAATGGAACATAAAGCATGTCTGAGGGGATTTGTTTTTCACGCTAAACTCCAGGGGATACTACTTAAAATACGAACATCTTCATCTGATGACTCAATATCACCACAGGACCCAGGCGTATTTCCCAGAAAACGGCTCCGCAGAAGTCAGGTTTGGGAGGGTGAGGTCATAAAGAGTCTCCCTCTCTCTCTCAACTGAGGGTGTAAAATCAGACATCTCAGATACTTTGCGGAAGGCCTACCAGTGTCAGGTTCATACACTCAATTTCCCTGGGGCGAATGAGTGCTTTTAGCAGTCCACTGAATGACCCCCTGGGTATACCAATGGAGCTACAGAGAATAAAATTAAGACTGCAAAGGATCCAAGGATGACTTTTCTAAACAAAGATTGCACAACATCTCCTCCACTCTTCGAGTTTGCATTGTTGATTGCTGGGTCTCAGTAAAACAACAGAAGACGTAGCAGGAGGATATCTGTATGAGATCATATTTCCAGAGAGAAGGACTCTCCCTACACCTTTTGGGCTCAGCATGTCAAAAATTTGGAAGATGCCTAACTTGGCTCTGCTAGCGTGTCACCCCCAGGAACCCTGCCCAAAAGGCAGTGTGCCCCTTCGTGCCCCTTCGCACAAATTGCAAGTGGCTTCTCCAGGAACTGGCTTTGTGCAAAGGGGCAATCATCATCATCATCATCATCATCATCATCATCATCATCATCATCATCATCATCCCCTTGAGCAAAGCCGGTTCCTGGAGACACCGCTTCCAAATTGCAAGCGGCTTCTGCAGGAAGCAGCTTCATGCCAGCGGGAGCAAGAAGACAGCAGGTGAGTGGGGCGGCGGGGGGCAGGGCAGCAGGGGTCTCAGAGTGCAGGGTGACAAGGGTGAGTGCGGCTGGGACTGGGCTGGGGAGGCTGCAGCTGCGGCTTCCCTGGGCGTGGCAAAGAGCCCCAGAGCCGCATGGTTCTGGGGAGGAGGTAGGCGGGTGGGGGGAGTTGCCGTTCCTTTTGTTAATTCCGTTTCCTCAGTAACTCAAACAGGGAGAAAACTTGTTGTCAGGTGTTGGAGAATGCTGATGTGTCACCCAAAATGTCGTGCGTTATCACCTTTGACATGTGTGTCACAGGTTCATTATCACTGTGCTAGACCATTTCTTTTGTTACTGGGATGGATGCATATGATTAAGTGTAGTGGCCAGCATAAAAAAATAGGAAGATTACAGTAAAATCTAATTGACAGGGGCTCGGTCAGATTGGAGCTGATACAGACACACGAGCAGGTGACCAATGGGGGACATTATTCTGGACCCTGTGATACCTATGCTAGTACAGTAGAGAGAGCCAGTTGGGTACAGTGGTTAAGGCATCAAGCCAGAAACCAGGAGACAGTGAGTTCTACTCCCACCATAGGCGTGGAAGCTGACTGGTGACTTTGGGCCAGTCACCCTCTCTCAGCCCTGGGAAGGAGGCAATGGCAAACCACTTCTGAAAACTTGCCAATGGCAATAATAATAAAAATAATAATTCTGCACATTGTGATACCTATGCTAATAAAGTAGTGTGCTCTAAACATATATACAAGTGAGAATATTATTTCCCAAACCAGTATCTACAGAATAGTATAAGAAATGTAGTACTTATTTATTGATTTGATTTATATAGCCACCCATCTCACAATAAGTGACTGTGAGCATCTTACAATAAAATAGATAAAAACAATAAAATACAAAAGGAAAAAGGGAAAACATAGCAGCCAAGTGTCATAGATCAAGCCAAGAGATGAGCTGTATCACACTTCCAGGCATGGACACAAAACCAAGTTTTTAGGGCCTCATGAAAGGCCAGCAGGGTCAAGGCCATCCTAATCTCTGGAGGGAGAATATTCCATAGGACAGACACCATGGCAAAAAAGGCCCTCCTCCTGGGCCCTGCCAGCCAACACTCCTTAGCTCACAGCACCCAGAGTATGCCCCTCCCGCCAGACCACGTGGGAAACAATTGGGAAGAGACAGTCCCGTAAGTAACCTGGTCCCAAGCCATGAAGGGCTTTTCAGGTAACTATGAGCACCTTGAATCGCACCGGGAAGCACACTGGATGCCAATGCAGCTCACGGAGCAACGGTGTCACAAGCTGTGAAAAAAAATGACGCCATTAACTGCGCGCGCCCCTGCATTCTGTACCACCTGGAGCCTCTCAATGCTCTTCAAGGGCAGCCCCCTGCAGAGTGTGTTGTAATAGTCTAATCTGGAGGTCACGAGGGCATGAGTGACTGTGAGCATGGCCTCCCGGTCCAGGAATGTGCACAACTGATGCACAACCCAAAGCTTTGCAAAGGCCCTCCTAGCCATGGCTGCCGCCTGCTCCTCGAGCAGGAGTCATGAGTCCACGAGGACCCCCAGATTTTACACCAGGTCAGTCTGGGACAGTGCCACCCCATCCAGAACCAAAGATGGAAGGTTCCCACCACCAGGAGGTCCAAAAACTCAAAGCCACTTGGTCTTGTTTGGGTTGAGCTGAAGCCTGTTGCACCCATCCAGGCCCTTACAGCCTCCATGGCAACACTCAGGCAGCCTAGGGTAGAGAGATGAAGTTGAGTACCGTCAGCGGACTGACGGTACCTCACCCCAAACTGTTGGATGGCCGCACCCAGGGGCTTCATGTAGATGTGAAATAGGATGGGAGAAAGTATCGAGCCCTGCAGCACCCCACAAAGGAGGGGTCATGGGCTGGACCTCACCCCCACTGTTCAAGCTGACTGGAACTGACCCTGGAAGGAGCAGAACCAACATAACACTGTGCCGCCCACCCCCAACTCACAGAGCCACCCCACGAGGATACCATGATCAATGGTATCAAAAGCTGCCGAGAGGTCAAGAAGAGCAAGGACAGACACAGCACCCCCATCCTGCTCTCACCAAAGATCATCCAAGAGTGTGAGAGCCAGTTTGGTCTAGTGGTTAAGATTCTGAGCTAGAGAATCTTAACCACTAGGAGTCTGTGAGTTCTAGTCCTGCCTTAGGCATGACAGCCAGCTGGGTGCCCTTGGGCCAGTCACTCTCTCTCAGCCCAACTAAATTGGGTATCATCAGCATAATGATGATGCCAAATCCCAGAAAGGGGGATAATTTCCCCCAGTGGTTTTAAGCAGATGTTGAATAGGAGGGGAGAGAGAGTCAAACTCTGTGACACCCCGCAGCGGAGGGACTGAGGGAATTGCCTCTCCTGCCCAATCAACACTGACTGGAACCAGCCCTCAAGAAATTAAGAGAACCACAATAAAATGGTGCCCATTTCCAACCCCTAAACTTGGTCCAGAAGGATACCATGGTTGATCGTCTCAAAAGCCGCTGAGAGACCAAGGAGCAGAAAGATGGATGCGCCACCTCCATCCCGGCTCCACCAGAGGTTGTTTACTAGCATGACCAAAGCTGACTTCATCCTGAAACTCAGCTGAAATGGGTCTAGATCAGAGTTTCTCAATCAGGGTTCTGTGGAAGACTAGGCTTTGCCCAGAGGTCACTAGGGCTTCCCTGAGAGATCATGATTTATTTAAAAAAATATTTCAAATTTAGGCAACTTCACATTAAAGAGGTAAATTTCATTCTTTATTTTTAGTTTAAGGTAACTGTTAATGCATATATACAGGTCTACTCATGAAACAAATATAACTATTCTGTACCTTGTGGCCTATTTTTGAGCCTGAATGTGCAGGGCTTCCCCAAGGCCTGAAACATATTTCAAGGGTTCCTGCAGGGTCAAAAGGTTGAGAAAGGCTGTTCTACGGTGAGTGAATGAAATATGAATGTCTACGAGTGGGACAAAGGAAGAATTTGTAACATAAGCCATGTAGACCTTTAAACCGTGAATGACAACCAGTGCACCTTTTCTAATAGAGATGTAACATGGGGAAACCAGGAAGTTCCCATTACCGTATGACCCCTGTATTCTTGATCACTGGAACCTTCAAGGACAGCCCCATGTAGAGTGCATCGCAGTAAGCCAGTGGAGTGGAGAAGTAAAGGCATGAGTGACTGTGAGAAGGGCCCTCTGATCCAGGAAAGGCCATGACTGGCATGCTAGATGAGGATATGCAGAGACTATCCTAGCCACAGCTGCCACCCGCTATTGAAGCAGGAGCTTTGAGCCCAAGAACATTCCCTAGTTCATACCGCACATATCCTCAGTCTTCAGAGAAACAGGACCACCAGGCTGAGGGAGGAAACTGCAGTGAAAGCAGAATTGGCCTCTGCTTCATCTGAGGGCCACATACACCCCCCAACCAGCAAAGCCAGCTGTTTTCCCAAAGCCCACCCCTCCAATTGTGTCTCCAAGGACAGCACTGCCAATCCAGGAATTCTATCCTTTGGTTCCAAACTGCACCATGGCTCTTCCAAACAACAGCCACTATGAATATGGCCGAGCATTCTCTTTCTTGCCTGCTAGAGGTTCGGCAGCAATTCAGGAAGGGCTTTTCTCTGCCCCACCTGGACATGGCAAGCGCTGAGTCTGGGATCTTTTGCAACCACAGCAGGTTGGCCGTTCAGCTAAGTCCCTTGCTCTTGCAAGGACTTTTGCAACAGCGAACCCACAGGAGTATTTCAGTAGAGGGAAGATGCAAAATTGCCTTATAAAAGACCAGTAAAAGTAACGTCTAAGAATAGATGCAATATTTCACTGAGTCAGAGTGATGCAATGCTTATATTTGATTATAAATAGAGAGCTTGTCCTGTTCCAGAAGCAAGATTTGGTCCAGAACCAATCCCAACATGAAGATCCTTTATCTGCTCTTTGCATTACTTTTCCTTGCATTCCTGCCTGAACCAGGTAAGAGACAAAATTACTGATAATTGAGACAGGACTGATAAACAAGTATGATTATCTCTGAAAGCAGGATAGTCTTCTACATTTTTGCCAGGTCTACCATTCTATCCAGGGCCAGAATTTGTCGCAAGTTTAAAAAATGGATTCTGGAATTAGAGCTTCATTTTGAGCTAGAAATATCTCAATCACTGACACCTTTTA
Source organism: Candoia aspera (assembly GCF_035149785.1). Taxonomy (NCBI): domain Eukaryota; kingdom Metazoa; phylum Chordata; class Lepidosauria; order Squamata; family Candoiidae; genus Candoia; species Candoia aspera. The sequence goes on along the minus strand of NC_086153.1, from coordinate 27,232,716 downwards.
GTTTTACTTGAAAGGAATAGCTTTGAGCAGTGTGGACTATTGACAACATGAGCCTCCAAACCTATGAAAAATATGCCATGGATTTTTCTTCTGCATTAAAACTAGACATTCAGCATAATGTAGGGCAATTGGAAGTAGTCCAAAACAACTTTATAAGGAAGATCTTGGGCCTCCCGCAGGGCACCCCTGCTGCCTGTTTAAGGATGGAGGTAGGGCTACCTTCCATCACCGATAGAATACCCCTTGCATTGTTGGGCCACTATAAGAAACTGGAAGGCCTTCAAGAATCCTATCTTGCCAAACTCTGTTTTCTCCGTTACACAGCTGGGAATCAATGGACTAATCTTTTGTCACCCAGTCTACAAATATATTCCCTACCACCTTTGAGAGAACTGAGTCTCCTCTTTTCCTTTTCACAGGGAATGCCAGCGACTCATTTCGTCATCAGCAACACCGTCGAAGATGGTGCTGGTGGAGGCGGAGGTGCCGCTGGAGAAAGTAAGAAAACTCTCCCCTAATTGAGATGCTGCAGATGTAGATTGGGAATCTCTGCCTGCATATTGTTTGCATTCAAAAAGCATTGCAAGGCATTGAAGAGGAAGAGGTGTTTCAAGGGAAATATTGGGACAAAAAGGAGGGCAAGAGAGAATGAGTTTTGGGTTTCAGATGGCAGAAGAGACCTGAAAGCCACTTTGATCAACCAATTATTTTATCCCATTTCTCTAGGGGCCGCTAAAATGCCCTCTCCGTCTGCTGCCTTGGATACCTTCAAGATCTGGCCAATGACTTGACATCACCACCTGCAATTGCTTTATCTTCCTCTATATAAATCAAAATTGCTATCTATTAGACTCCCAAACATTTATGCATTGAAGTGAAAGTTGGCAAATTTTCTTTGAAATAAAGCTAAATGAGCATTGCAGTTGTTGTGCGCCTTCTTTAAGAACAACTCAGGGCTTCCCCATGTTCTTTCCCCATCTCTTTATTTACTGAACTTGTCCTTTGGCACTGAGGTCTTCCAGCTGATGTGGTTGCTTGGGGAGAAGTAGTACAAAGCAGAACTTAAAGTATCAGCTAAGACCCCTCAATGGAACATAAAGCATGTCTGAGGGGGTTTGTTTTTCACGCTAAACTCCATGGGATACTACTTAAAATACGAACATCTTCATCTGATGACTCAATATCACCACAGGACCCAGGCGTATTTCCCAGAAAACGGCTCCGCAAAAGTCAGGTTTGGGAGGGTGAGGTCATAAAGAGTCTCCCTCTCTCTCTCAACTGAGGGTGTAAAATCAGACATCTCAGATACTTTGCGGAAGGCCTACCAGTGTCAGGTTCATACACTCAATTTCCCTGGGGCGAATGAGTGCTTTTAGCAGTCCACTGAATGACCCCCTGTGTATACCAATGGAGCTACAGAGAATAAAATTAAGACTGCAAAGGATCCAAGGATGACTTTTCTAAACAAAGATTGCACAACATCTCCTCCACTCTTCCACTTTGCATTGTTGATTGCTGGGTCTCAGTAAAACAACAGAAGACATAGCAAGAGGATATCTGTATGAGATCATATTTCCAGAGAGAAGGAATCTCCCTAGACCTTTTGGGCTCAGCGTGTCAAAAATTTGGAAGATGCCTAACTTGACTCTGCTAGCGTGTCCCCCCCAGGAACCCTGCCCAAAAGGCAGTGTGACCCTTCGTGCCCCTTCGCACCAATTGCAAGTGGCTTCTCCAGGAACTGGCTTTGTGCAAAGGGGCAATCATCATCATCATCATCATCATCATCATCCCCTTGAGCAAATCCAGTTCCTGGAGACACCACTTCCAAATTGCAAGCGGCTTCTGCAGGAAGCAGCTTCATGCCAGCGGGAGCAAGAAGACAGCAGGTGAGTGGGGCGGCGGGGGGCAGGGCAGCAGGGGTCTCGGAGTGCAGGGTGACAAGGCTGAGTGTGGCTGGGACTGGGCTGGGGAGGCTGCAGCTGCGGCTTCCCTGGGCGTGGCAAAGAGCCCCGGAGCCGCATGGTTCTGGGGGGGGAGGTAGGCGGGTGGGGGGAGTTGGCGTGCCTTTTGTTCATTCCGTTTCCTCAGTAACTCAAACAGGGAGAAAACTTGTTGTCAGGTGTTGGAGAATGCTGATGTGTCACCCAAAATGTCGTGCATTATCACCTTTGACATGTGTGTCATAGGTTCATTATCACTGTGCTAGACCATTTCTTTTGTTACTGGGATAGATGCATATTATTAAGTTTAGTGACCAGCATAAAAAAATAGGAAGTTTACACTAAAATCTAATTGACAGGGGGTCGGTCAGATTGGAGCTGATACAGACACACGAGCAGGTGACCAATGGGGGACATTATTCTGGACCCTGTGATACCTATGTTAGTACAGTAGAGAGAGCCAGTTGGGTACAGTGGTTAAGATTCTGGGCTAGACAATCTTAACCACTAGGAGTCTGTGAGTTCCAGTCCTGCCTTAGGCATGACAGCCAGCTGGGTGCCCTTGGGCCAGTCACTCTCTCTCAGCCCAACTAGCTGCAATGTAGACTAGGCTCCTCGTGATGCACCCCGGGCAACGTGACTTGCCACGGCTAAATAGTCTACACATCTGGCTGCTGGACCTCACAAGGATTTCTCAGCAAGAAAAGCAGCATGAACACCAAACTGCTATGCCGTACGATAAAAAAAGAAACCCAAGAGTGTGATTAATGCTGTGTTGATCCCATACCTAGGCCTGAACCCTGACTGGAAGGTGTCCAGATAATCCCCTTCTTCCAAGGCCCTCTGAAGCCGCAGTGTGTCCACCTTCTCCCAAGCTCTACAGCCAGAGAAGGCAAGCCGTAGAAGTCACCCAGGACCATAAGTCTGGGGAACTCTACCACCAACCTGGCCGTGGAGTCAAGGAGCACAAGCAGAGAGGTTGCTATGTAGCAGGGGGGCTGGTACAGCAGCAACAGTCCCAAATGAACCCTAGAGCCCAACCTAACACACAGGATCTCACGCCAAGTAATCTGTGGGACAGTGCTTCTGGAAACCTCTCAAGTATCTTGGGTGACAACCACCACCCCACCAGTGCGACCTTGGGTCTCAGCTGATGCCCCGCCCAGAACCCAACTGGGCACATCTCTGAAAGGGGGACTCCCCCTCCAGACCCAGGCAGATTTTGGCAATACACGCCACACCAGCCCTCTCATCCATGATCAAGCCAGATGAGGTCAGCCTTGTTACAGACTGATCTGGCATTCAGCAGCAACGGTCAAAAGCCCAGGGCCTTGAAGGTGGTGGTGGTGGTGGTGGTGGTGTTCTTTTCTGAACCTACTTAATTTTCTTCCCTCTCAAGTCTCCTTCCCCACTTTCCATGTCTACTTTATTACAGCATCTTCTTCCTTTCCTTATCTCAATCACTGATCCTGGAACATCTCTGAGTTTTCTCCTGGCTGTCTTGCTGCCAAACAAAGCCTTTCACTCACTATGTTCCACTGTCCAGCATCTGACTCTCCATACACACAACACAGTCCATTCTCCTGCTCTTTCCACACTCTTACAAGCCACGCCAGAGTTTGCTCCTGATCTTCCTCCGGGTCCCAGGGCCGGAATCCTTGGAGTGGGCAGGCTGGGTCGTTCCTCCACTCCACTCCACATTAACCAGGTGATGTCCCCTCCAGCAGTATGTCCTGCAGCATCTGCAATGTTTTTTGAAACACCCTTTCCCTGCTTTCCCTTGCTCTTTTTTTATATTCTGTAACCGGGACACGGATGTGCCACTTTACAGGTGCCTTCTGGCCATTTCCCCCTGTTCTGCCCACGTGCTCTTGGCCTTGTGCTCAACTGCCCAGAGTCCCTCCTTTCTGGGGGGAGATGGGTGGTGATAAAATTTGATAAACAAACAAAAACGAAATCAATAAAATTAATAAATAAAATCACCTGCCTTCCCTAAATCAAACCCATGACCTTGGCACAGACCCAACCACTCTCCTTCACCTGGCACTTTGTCCTGCCACACAAATGTTCAAAAAAAGGGATGCAGCAGTGCACACTATTAAAGCTAAAATTCTTGAGTAAGATCTCTATCTAAATCTATAAGGAGAAGTAAACATCTTAACTTATGACACCTAGACATAAATCATCCTGTGAAATTTTAGAATCTGGGCTATTAGTCATAGATAATTGTAACACTTATTAACATACAAACAGTTAAGTAATAACCAATGTAAGCCTGAGACCAATTGTTTACACACGTTCACTGCCGATAGACAAAACCTGGGTAGTTATGTGGGATAGAGTTTTCCTTACCTGATGGAGGAATGTCGGCATAAAATTCCTCAGGCCGACCAGAAGCAGAGGAGAACAGAAGAAATCTGAGCCTCCTTCAGGTATTGCTATAAAGTGGACAGTGTAACAGCACTCGAAGGATGAATTCAACCCGAACCCTCACCCAAGGGCAGGTTCGACTGACCATCGGAACCTTATTAAATATCCCATACGGAAGTGCTGTGGAAAGGCTGTTGCATCTGGCTCTAGAAGGGAACCTGAATTGGGATGGGGAGATTAATGAATTGGTCTAATTAGCCGGTTTCCATCTGGGATAGCTAAATGGTGTTGATGTAGACCATTGGTGTCCAGCAGCCATTCTCTAACAGCTGTCTTAACCTGAGTGAATGGAAGAAATTTTAAGGACTCAAAATAAAAGGGTTTTTTTTAGAGTTACTTGCCACCATGAAGATTTAAATTTTTCAGATTGGATGGATGGAATCTGGCTGGCTGGGAAATAGTGGCCCTTGAGCCAATATGTCATAATTAACAGCCAAGCTCTTAACTCAACTCTCCTTTGGCCAAACTCAAGCCATCCCTGGACTAAGAGCAATCTCCACCTTTATCGCTAAGTGGCTCAATTACGGCAAGGTGCACTAGATGAGGCTGCCTTTGAAGACCACCTGGAAACTTCAGTTGGTGCAGAATGCTGTAGCAAGTTGACTAGCAGCAGCACAGCTGAGCTTACGCCCTTGCAGATAAGCTGCCAAGTGCAATTCAGAGTTCTGGGTTCCACCTAAAAGGCCACATGTGGCACCACACCAAGCCTCCTGAGCGTCCTGCATGTTTGCAAGATTCTAAAGGCTGAGATGAGGAGACAGTGCTTTTCGGGAATGGCAACTTTGCGGAATAGCTTTCTACAAAGACAGATGTAAGACCGTCCTGCACGGTATAAGACTTCTGGAAGGTAGTGAAGACAGACTAGTTTGAGAAGGACCTTGGTAGCTGATGGTCATCTAGGTGGAGCTCTTGCTTCACTGGTTTGTGATTATTGGAGTCTCATGATTATATTTTTGGTTGTTCGGGATGAGTTCACCATGGACATGTTTATATTCATGTTGGAATCATGACTGTGTTCGTATTATTGCTGATTCTGCATGTCTTATCTATGTGGCTCCTGTGGGGATTCAGTGGTATATAAAAATGATAATTTTAACAAAGTCATCTTCCTGGCCTTTCTTCTAAATTTCTGCATACAGAATGACCCACCCGTCTCTTCCCACTTTCGGGGAGATGTGTCAGGGCAGTGCTGGTAAAATTCTGCCTACGAAGGCTTGCATCAGCAACTCACCTGGCGTTAAACACTGAGCCAGTTCTCAGCCTTGTCTTTTCAGGTGCTCCACTGAAGGAAAAGAAGGTATCGCTTCGAATATGTACAAACCCCATGGTTAAATTAATAGCGAGCCACTGTGGGTCCCACCTCGAACGGGAACTTTAGAAACACTTCTAAAGCGTAATGCTGGAAATTTGACCAAACTCTTTTCCAAAAGCGCACCTCCATCGTCCCTCTTCAGTCCCGTTTCCTGCACAGAACAGGCAGCTGGACTCAGTGGCCAAAATTCCCCTTTTCCGCCCTTTAATTCTGGGATCCGTCTGAAAGAGACATGCAGCTAAGGCACTGAGATGAGCCATTTCATTGATGGAAAGCCCCTCCCCATGGAATTGAGAAATAAATCTATGGGGTCACCCTGGTTTCTGGAACAAACCTACCCCAAGGTGGAACAGAAAAGAAATCTTCTTACTTTTAGGTCTCGCTCAAACCATGCCATGATCCGACACTTCTCTTTTAGAGGCCTTGCAAGGAGATTGCAGTTGTTTACTCGTAGGCAACTAACCGAAAACAGTTACTAACTGTGACTACAGACCACAACAGAATGCATCAAGAGCATAGTTTCCAAATAACAGAAACAAATAATTCTTTTTTATTCTCTGTCACCATATTACCTATGCTTTATTGGAACGATTGCCCTCTCCTGCAAAGAGGACAGTGAAAATGTATATAGAAACAAATAGCAGTATCATTTTAGTCTAACCCTATGCTTTAAGGGGGGAAAACAGCAATTTTCAAAAGCTTCCTAAATTCTCATAACGGGCAAAAACTCTGATCGCCACAGGCGGCTATTCCACAACACAGGGACTCCCACTGGAAAGCAGCTCCGCTGAACGTCAGACCCTTCACTTCATGAAAACAGCAGTTTCTCCCAGAATATCAACCCCACTAGGTGGTCCAGACCAGGAAATCAACTCCACAAGAAGGCAAAACCACTTTTATTCGGATTGGCTGCTATAACAGAATCTTGCAAGTCTGACTGTTCTGTACCTCCTCCTCCTTCTTATACTTCAGTGAATAATGGAGATTTCCGCCCAAGCCACTTCTAAAAGTTACACATTCTGCACTTAAAAAATGCTTCAGCCCCTTTGGCCTAGGCAAAAGATCCTTCATATTTTTGACCATCCGATATTACTGTCAGCAGGAATTATAATGCTCTTTCCAGATCAATAGAAGTCCTGATATTTCTTTACCTACACATAAAGCATTTATGAGAGGATTGCTTCTCTCTCTGGCATAAAATAGAAAGAAAACATGCAAACCATTCTGACATATTGACAAATATGCTCAAGCCCCCTCTCCCCCGCCCAGCTCTGCAAAGTTTACCTGCACCGCGCTTGCCCGCGCTTGCCTCCCGCCTGCTAGTTGCCAGATCAGGACAAGAGGGGGAGGGGAGGGGGAGGGGAGGGGCTTCCGAAGAACACCAGGGGGAGCCGAACCCCACCAAGACTTTTACTGACTTGTTGAACAGATTGTGCTTTACCGTTGCCTGAGACGTCCTGCTTGCTTGGAGACTTTGGGAGGGCATTGGGGAAAGAAAGTGCTCTTTGCCCCCTTCGAATGTTACTTCAGCTGAAAGGGGTTAAATTAACTGCTTTGTTTTCAGACTGTTTTGTTGCTGCAACCCCAACAGCCAGACCAGTTCACAAGGGAGAGAAATAGGGGCGATCCTGCTGCACAGACATTGAAGTCACCTATTTGATAACCACCCCATACGTATGCATTTGCGGACACATAAGTACTTGACAGATGATTGTCAAATTTCACAAACTTGCAATGGGTGAGATGGTTTTGAGGAAGACACGTGAGATCTATTCACTGAAAGATAAAAAGTATACAGTAAGTTGCAAATTTTCCACCCTCTCCCATTCCCTGTCATTTCTTTGAAGAGGGAATATTCCTTGGAGGAAAGAATTTTCCTTGGCTCAGGCCCCGGCTAAAGTAAAATCCATTAAATGTTTCCCTTTGTTTCCTGCTATTTCCTATCCACCACTGACCCGATCAGGTGTTTTACAGATCCCAGTTGCCCCCTGGCATTTCTGACTGTGCAATGACTGATGATCACCAGCTTCGAAAGCCTGCATTGTCTTGGGCAGAGGGCTGCCTTTTCCTTTTGGGTGCTTAGCATCGCCCTCTGCTGGGTCTACGTGCAAATGCTCCAATGCTACCTTTGTTTCTTTTTCCTTGACAGTATTATTAAAACAGTGAAAATTAAAACCATTTCCACCTGAGTCTTCCTCTAGGGACAGAATCAAATGCTTTTTTAAAATAAAGTTTGATTCTGTTTATAATTCAATTTATATATCACCCAAAGGAGGAGAGGGGCTCATTTCCTTATTCACATGCCTCATTCTACAGCCAGGATGTGGCTATGAAGTTTATTTCATTTTTATCAGCTGCTTTTTAAAACTCTTCAATAAGGCCCACAGTCTGTAGTACCCCCATCTCTACCAAGCACCACACTGATCAGGGGAGAGGACAGAGAGGGGAGAGGAAAGAGGTGCCCCTGGAAGGCAGGCGGTGCTAGTGAGCATAGCCAAATCACTACTGCAATGAAGGAGAGAAAGCCTGGGTGGGAAAACCAAGACATTATGGAAGAATAGGTTGAGACCGCCAAACGTTCACACTATGGGCTCATCCTCTCCTTCAGGTGATAAGAGAACAGGAATGTTTCCAGAACCATGCATGTCTTCAGTCTTAAGGGAAACCACAATGAAAGCAAAATCTGCCAGCAAGACTGAGTGTATACTCTGAACCAAGCCAGCAACACAGTTAACTTCTACTGTAGTGTTACAAATAGTAGATGCAGAGCACAGCACAGACTGTGTCTGGGAATGGACATGGGGGTCATGCCAGAGGCAGAGATACAGGGCAGTTCACAGGGAAGGCATTTCTCAGGCTGATAAGCCAGTTTTTCATACAACTTCTTTTGCACCTGCTCAGCAGGATGGTTATAAAAGCTTTACAAACCAGCTCCTTGGCACGGACGTGCCATGGACTAGCTGTTGACCGTTGCAGGGAGCATTGCATGTTTTCCCTTGAAATTATTTACATTTACTCTTAATACAGTTAGTTCTGATCAGATATGGTAGGGCAACAATTGCAAAGGGCTCTGGAGGAGAGGGATGATCTGGACCCCTGCCAGTCAGGTTTCAGTGCAGACTATGATATCACCTGAGTTGTCTCAGGACACATAAGTAGTTTCTTTTACATTATTTTCCTTTCCTTAATTATGTAAGACACCCAGAATCATTTGGGAAACGGGTGGCCGTATAGATCTAAATAAATAAAAAATAAATACAAAGCAAATAAGACAACAGGAACATTTCAAGCACCACGCATGTCTTCAGTCTTAAGGGAAACCACAATGAAAGCAAAATCTGCCAGCAAGACTGACCGTGAGAGTCCCTGACTTCATCTGAGGGCCACATACGCCCACCAAGGAACCTAGCCAGCTGTTTGCCCAAAGCCCACCGGTCAATTCCTATAACTCAGCGTTGTTTTCAGTTATAGCAGTCCAGGGTTCCTATCACCTGGTTCTAAACTGTATCATGGTCTTCCAAAACTCCAGTCACTGGTGTACATGGCTGGGAGTTATCTGTCTTGGCGGGTGGATGTTCAAAAGCAATTAAGGAAGGAGCATTTTCTACCCCACCTGGATATGACACCTACTGAGGCTGGGATCTGTTTTATTCACAGCAGGACAGCTGTTCAGCTAAGATCCTTGTTTTTTGCTTGTGTTTATATCAGGCTGTGGTTAATGGAGCTTTCAGGTTTTCCGGTTGAAATCCACAAGCCCCAAACTCATGAAATTCTGGTCTATGGGATCTAATAGGAGATTTCCTAGACTTGCAGCAAAATATTTCAAGGAAAGGGGTTTCGCATTCAGAACAAGGCAATTGGTACTCAAAAGCAGGGCTGCCAGGGTCAAAATGGTAAGCGTGATTTGGCAATTGGAACCCTGCCCCTTTTTACACGTGTGTCTCACAGGTGTAAAAACGGGGTGAGCCTCTGATTGCGGGGCAGTGCCTGCCAGTTTGGCCCTCTTGTCTCCTTGTGGATGCCCTGCTCAAAGGTTTTTGAGATTCCCAGCATTATTCTCCACAACTTAGAAGCCTCCCTCCCATCAATGCCATTGCCGCTATGAAGTTTTTATTTTATTTTATTTTATTTTACTTATCACATACATAAGGCCACCTGACTCCATAACAATTCATTAGTGGCCCTCAGGATACCCCCAAGGCAAGCTCAGATTCTGGCATCTGCATCTCTGTAGCTTTCTGGGCAACATCACGGAAGCAGTTTGTCCTTGCCTTTTTCCAGGACAGGGTTTTCCACTTCCTGGTTCAGCCCACCGTTCTGGAATTCCCACCCAAATGCTGGTCTGCCCTGATCATGCTCAGCTGCCCAGATCAGTGAAAGTCAATTAGCTGCTGCCGCCTGCTGCCCGTGTTGCCACCAATTGTGGCTTACTAAACATTTTGTGTGTTAAAAGCTTAAGGGGTTTGAGTCCATTTCATTAATTTGCTCAAAAAAATGATGGCACTTTAGCTGTTTCCTGCTGGTTATTCTCTAGGATTACATTCAGAGGGCGTTACAATGAAAATAAACAAACAAACAAACAAACAAACAAATAAGGTCTCCTCTTTCTGTTTACCCTGATTTCAAGGAGCAATTTTGGCAATTCTTCCCCACCCAACCGAGGTGGAGCCCTTTGGCTATGCTGCCATCTAGTGGCTCAACTGGAAGATGCTCTTTACCGATCAGCGAGCAGCAGCAGTTCCTAATACACGTTCATACAACTGCAAAACTAGGAGGCAGGCAGCTGCTGTTTAGAGTTTAACTATGGTTTCCATACATCAGTAATTTCTCAGACAAATGGTTGTGTTAAGGTAGGGGCCAGTCTTATCTCTGTGGGGATGACCTTCCACAGGGAGGGAGCCACCATAGAGAAGGCCCTTCTTCTTCTCGGTCCCACTAGATGGACCTCCTTAATGGGGAGGATCCATATCATACCCCGCCTCCCCGATCTGCTGGGTGGGGTAGATGTAACTGCGAAAAGGCGATCCTTCAAATAACCTGGCCCCAAGCCAAGTAGGGCTTTAAAGGTGATAACCAGCACCTTGAATTGGACCCAGAAGGAAATTGGCAACCAATGCAGCTCCCGCAAGAGGTGACACATGTGCAAATCTAGACTTGCACAAAACATGCATGTGACTCACTCTCAGCTGCCCCACAGCCCCACTGTTCCCAGCCTGTCAGCTGTTGTTCAGGCTTCTTTCAAGCATGGGTTTAGCACTCTTCTGCAATAGCAGTAAACCCATGTCCAAAAGAAGCCCAGCTGTCCAGTTATCTTAGTTCAGAGCCTGGCTCCTTTTGCACCTTGATTTTTTAAAATCCTTCCCCCAAGAGATATCTCTGGTTCTTTTATAGATATCTGCTTAGGAAAAAGGTCTGTTTCTCTAACATAAGTGGTCTCACCATTCTATTCATGCATACATATGGTGATTGATTGATTGATTGATTGATTATGTGACATCAAGTGGATGTCCAATCTGCATAGATAGATTTTCTCCATGACAATCTGGAATACATATAACAAAGGAATAAATATAGAAGCATTTTAGATTTGATTGTTTCTGTTGACAAATGAGACAATTCCAGAAGAGCACAAGGGTGACAGGAGACTCTGAATGTAGATCTGAGCATTATTTGGTAGTGTGAAGAGGGGATCTTAGGAAAAGTCAGCATGGGAGAAAAAGAAAGAAACGAAAGAAACATTAACTACAGCAGAATGCGCTGTGGTTGTTCTTAGTTGCTGTCGAGTCGTTTATGACTCATGGCGACCGTATGCATAACAGGACAAAATGTTGTTCGGAGTACAGGACGAGAAGGTACAAGTCCTGAACAAAGAAATATTACCAGCCTTTGCCCAGATTGAAGATGCTGCTTGGACAAGCAGCGAAACGTTTCTACCAAAAGAAAGAAAGAAATTCAGTTGCCATGACTCAACCTACAGACTGGCAAGGCAAGCTACTGTATATTAACAGGGAGCAAACCCCACACTCACGAGCACTGATGACCTTACCTAGTGGGGTAATAAAAGGTCTGCAGGCAAACAACCAAGCGCAGAGAGCACCAAGGACTCCACAGTTCAACCCTGAGCGACATATATTCTCTTCTGTTGGATATTAAATGTACAAAACAGAAACAAACAAAAAGAATCATTATTTCCATTCTTTGCTACTGGGTGAAATAACTTCACTGGCTACATACTCAGAGACCTTCAGAATCCCAGCCATGACTCCTTGCTGCCACCTGCTGCTGCTTCATCTTCATTTACTTAAATAATTGCTTTCATCAGACTCCAAAACTTTTCTCCACTGAAGAAAAGAAATCACAAATTGTCTTAGGAAAAAAGAAATCCTTCTTCTGCTGCTTTGCAATACACGCAGTAAAACTGTTGCATTACTTATTTCAGAGCTCACGGAAATGAGATATCAGTATGTTTGCATGTGTGCGAATATGCATGTACAGTGAAGGGTGTGTGCTTAGGTCATGTCTGGGTGGGGAAGGCAATCCCACAATTCAGTCAGAAACTGAATATTAATACCCACACAGATGCTCTCTCTGATCCCTTCCCCCATTTCTTCATATACTGAAGCTCTTGCTTGGTCAGCTGGTGGAGTTTCCCAGGCAAAAGCCGCACAACACTGAATTTAAGGATGAGAGCTGAGATTGTACGTATGAATGGCACATGAATGGCAGGGGTGGGGCGGGGGTAGGTGAAGGATGTTCTGTTTGAAGAATGAAAGTCTCAGGGGGATGGAACCCAAACTGGAATTCTCCAAGAAGAACATCCTGGCCTGCAAGTTCCATGTCATCCGCACAGGCCTCCAGCTTCTTTCCCTGGAGACACCACTGCAGAGGCTGGGGCAGGGGGAGCATCAAGAGTCTTTGTGGGAGGACAGCAGTGGCACCAGGACTACCCGCCCTCTCCCAGACACAGTTGTCCCATTACCCGCATTCTCTACATACGCCCTAACCCCATGGCATCTTTCCCGAGGTCCGGGAGGGCGGCAGGTCCAGAGGAGCACCAGGGACAATGAGGAGTAAGAGAGCCTGGCATGGGCCTTTGCACTGGACCCCTGGCAGCCCCAGTTTGGAGGGCATGAGAAGGGAAGGGAAGCCATTAGTGGACTGCTAGGACCACGGAATGGAGCAGAGCTTATTACAGCAAAAGATGCGCACAGGAAAAGAATATTATCTAAAATAGCATTAATGAGCACATTAGAGAGATATAGGTTATTGATTTTACATTAGCCCACCCAAGCATAAAGAATTACACGCTTAGACAAAGTAGGTTTAAAAGTAAGTAAAAGAATATCTTACTCATTTATTGGGTCCAGTTACATTTCTGTTCAGGAGAGATGATTCTTGATCTTTCTGTCCCTAAACTGAATTTACCCTCAGCCCTCATTGCTGCTGAAGACTGCATGGAGAAAGGGGCAAGATCCTGACTCTAGGCCCATGCATGGCCCAAGATGGAAGGAGCTGCAGCCACATCCTCCTTCTCTGATGGTGGAAGGAGGAAGACAGAGAAGAAGTGGGAGGGACAGAAAACAGCTTCCTCCAGAAGCACACAGAGAATTGCAATCCTCGAGTGAACTCATCCACAGGCCAATGAGGCATGCTGATTTGCTGGGACCTCCAACAGGAAGATTACGTGGGCCAGGATCTGGATACTGCACAGAAGACCAGGATTTGAGGGGAATTGAACCCTAAAAGGAATGTGGCAGCAACCTTGGAAGCTATCTCACACCAGCTTCTGCAGCTTTTGCTAACTTTTTCCAGGACATTCCCATAGCAACGCATGACTCTCTATATTCAAGAAGTTTGCTCCCTTCCTTCTTCCCACTAAACAATGGCTTTCTTCAGAGCACATGACAGAAAGTAACTTGAGATCTATTGCTTATGAATATGTATATATGCCTGCAACTTCGTATGAATATGAATGCTTACATCATTTCCTTTTCTGTAATGTATACATATCAGTGCATTTCTTTTGTCTGCAGGGGAGGTACCACCTTCTTGGTGAGAACACCTCTGGTGCGCACTGTATCAATGAACACTGCAGTCAGCACTGATTATTTTTGTCTTGAACTCCTGTGTTGATTCCACTTTGAAGGATCTCATTCATAAAACTTCCCAAACTCCCAGTGACAGTTCTGAAAAGTAAAAGAAGCAGGAGAGTAGACAAGAGAGAGAGAGAGAGAGAGAAGGATGTTGAGGTTGAAAAAGAGTAAGTTTGCTCTTTTCAAAACTTAAGGTTGTGGGAACACATCCAAGTGGGAATCCCAGTAAGGCAACGGGGGGAGGAAGCAGACCTCATACCCAAGGCCAGGACAGAAGAAGGCATGTGAATGTAATGAACAGAACAGAACAGAACAGAACAGAACAGAACACTTTATTGGCCAAGTATGATCAGACATACAAGGAATTTGACTTTGGTGGAAGAGCTCTCAATATATTTACATAACATCAAAAATAAACAATAATAAAGTAATAATGTTATTTACTAAACCTATACAGTCAAGAAAGAAAAAGAAATTGAAGGAAATAACACTACACCTATTAACTAACAGACACTCATATTTAAAGGGAGAATTAAGGGACAGTATACTGCATCTGTTCTCTAACCGATGTTCACGTTTATCAGAGCATCACCAGTCACATCTCAGCAGTCATGTCTTACCATACATTGTCAATCATTATATCATGCTACATTAATTAGGAGTTCAACAGAGCAATGGCAAGAGGAAAAAAACTGTTTCGATGTCGATGTCATGCCCTGTCTACTGCAGAGTAAGACACTGACGCTGATTCATGCGAGAGCAGGTTCAGGTTTATTCCTTGTAGTACAGTTGCGAAAAAAAGCTGAGAGTGAGTGGAGCGCGCCGGTGCGGGGTTTAAATACCCCGCGCCGGTCAGCGCCCCCTCACCCTGGGTTACGTCATCCCCCCTTTGTCCTGCATGCTGTCTTGACGGTAGGTGAAGGGTTGCGAGGCCCCAGCTGGTGCCCCGGGATCGCCCATCATCGGTTTCCTCATTCAGCCGGTGATTGCTGTCAGCTGGGCGATCTCCGTTGCGCTTGTGCTAACAGCTTGGGTGTGCCTCGCGATCTGCTTAGCCTTTGTCTTTTCTTCTTTCTTCTTTGTGAGCTGATGGCTGCTTCCTCCGGCTAGAGTCTGTGGCTGTTGTTGTGCGTGCTATGCTTATCTTGAGCCCCTTCCCCTGCTTCCTCGTTATTGTCATGTGTGCCATTGTGCTGATGTCTTCAGCTCAACGGCACTCATGACATACTGCCCCCTGTCCAAATAGTGCCCCCCCCCGGCCTTCCGGTTTTTTACCAGGAGAGCTGTCAAAATGGTTTTTTTTTTTTTTTGAATTTCCCGCCGGAGTGTTTTTCGCCCCTCCCTTTGTTCCGCCCTCTACCTCGTGTCCATCTAGGGTGTGTTCCCAGTACGCATGCCCCGACCATACCCTGGGCGTGCGCATGCTCTGGCCACACCCTGCTTGTTTGGCTCAGTTCGGCGAGGAGAGAGGCGTGGCTGGTCGGGTGCTTATCAGCTCCAGGTAGGGCCCTTATCTTTATTCCAAATGCGTTGTCTTTGTTATGTGTGCATCCTGGGCGTTGCCCCCAGGCATGCACAGGTGACCAAAGTCACTCCCTCGTGGGCCCGGGGCGGGGGGAGGGTGTCCCGGGGGGAGGGAGGTCTACCCAAATCGCGGGCTTGGGGGGCCCTTTCCCCTGGGGGCGCGGCTGGTGGGGGGGGGCCCGCGGGGAAAAGGGTGTTCAGGGGCCGGTTCGGCTTGTCGCCCCTTTGGCTTGTCAGGGTACGTCCGGTTGAATGCCCGGGTCAGGTCTGGCGCCTTGACGTGTTGCGCCGCCACCCATTCTGGGTGGGGGAAGTGTTTCCACCTTACTAGATAGTGTAATATTCCCCGTTGACGGCGAGAGTCGAGTATGTCTCTTACTTCGAAATGTTGTTGGCCGTCGATCATCACTGGGGAGGGCAGTGGTGTGCTCGGGTGCCATCGAGAGGTGGTTCCAGGTTTCAGGAGGCTGGTGTGAAATACCGGGTGGAGTCTCCGTAGATTGTGCGGCAGGTCCAGGCGTATTGCCACCGGGTTCACTATCTGGGTTACTTGAAGCGGCCCGATATACTTAGGCCCCAGTTTTTTCAAGGGTTGAGGTGACTTCAGGAATTTGGTGGATAGGTAGACCATATCCCCTGCCTGGAACATCGGTTGCTGGCGCCGGTGCTTGTCGGCCTGCTCTTTGTAGGCCGCCTGTGCTTCCTTCAGCGCTGCCGTGATTATTGGCCACGATTCCGCAATCTTCCGTCCCCAGTCACTAGCATCCACTTGGGGTCCCGGGGGTTGCGGTACCTCCGGTATGGGGACGAAGTCGCGCCCTGAGACTACTTCGAACGGGGTTTTCCCCGTGCTCGTGTGGACGGCGTTATTATATGCGACTTCCGCAAACGGGAGCAGTTCGACCCAGTCGTCTTGGTGGTAGTTTGTGTATGAGCGTATGAATTGTTCTAGGGTGCCATTGAGGACCTCTGTGGCTCCGTCCGTCTGGGGGTGCCAGGCAGTGGATAGGGCCTGTTGGGTCCCCGTCAGCTTTAGGAAGGCCCGCCAGAATTTAGAAGTGAATTGTGTGCCCCTGTCGGTCACCACACGTGTGGGACATCCGTGTAACCTGTACACGTGTACCAGGAAGAGTTTCGCTAGTTGTTGGGCGGACGGGACTGATGAGCAGGGGATGAAGTGGGCTTGTTTCGAAAAGTAGTCTTTCACCACCCAAATGGCCATTTTCTTCTGGCTGGGTGGGATATCTACTATGAAATCCATGGAGATTTCCTCCCATGGGCGGGAGGGCTCCGCCACCTTTTGTAAAAGACCCGGGGGCTTACCTGGTGCCCGTTTGGCCCTGGCGCATGTCGGGCAGGACGCTACATAGGCTTTCACGTCCCGTCTCAGCGCGGGCCACCAAAATTGGCGTCGTGTGAGGTGTAGGGTCTTCAGGAACCCAAAGTGTCCCGCTTGCTTGGCGTCGTGGGATCTGCGCAGGATCGCCTGGCGTTGCGAGTCTGGGACATATATTCTGCCTTCCCCCCACGCCAGGTCCTGTGCCATCGTCACCTTGTCGGGGTTTGCTAGGAGCCAAGGGTCGGTTTTGAGGGTGGCAGTGAGGTCTGTGCGTATCCCCCCTGGTAGTTGTGGTTGGCGCCGTCTGGTTACTGGTTGCCCCACCGTCGGTTGTGCCGTGGGGTTGGGCTGCTTCCGAGCGCCGCTCCGGGTGGTCACCGCCATCCCCAGCTGGGAAGCGGATAGGACCGTCCCGATCATGTCTGGGGCGGGCTCCTCGTCTTGGGGCAGTCGGGAGAGGGCGTCGGCTAGGAAGTTCTTTTTGCCCGGCATAAACTTCAGCTGAAAGTTGAAGCAGCTGAAGAATTGGGCCCATCTGACCTGTTTTGGGCTGAGGCGTCTGGGCGTTCGGAGGGCCTCGAGGTTCCGGTGGTCAGTCCAGACCTCGAATGGTTGGGTGGCGCGTTCCAGCAGGTGCCTCCATGTTTCCAACGCCGATTTCACCGCGAAGGCTTCCTTCTCCCAGACGTGCCAGTGCCTTTCTGTCTCAGAGAATTTCTTCGACAGGTAGGCGCATGGTTTTAGGACTCCTGTGGGGTCTTTTTGGAGTAGGATGGCCCCCAGGGAGAAGTCTGAGGCGTCGGCTTGGACCACGAACGGCCGTTCTGGGTCCGGGTGCGTGAGGATTGGCTCCGTGGTGAACAGCGCTTTCAGCCTGTTGAATGCGGTTTGGCACGCGGGAGTCCAATTCAGTACTGTGCCCGGGTTCTTGGCGCGTCGTGTGTCCCCCACCCCTTTAGTCTTGAGGAGGTCTGTTAGGGGGAGGGCTATCTCCGCGAACCCCCGGGCGAATGACCTGTAAAAATTCGCGAAGCCGAGGAAGCTCTGGAGTTGGCGCCTGTTACGGGGGCGTTCCCAGTTCACCACCGCCTCGACTTTTGCGGGGTCCATCTCTATGCCTTTCCCGGAGATTCGGTACCCCAGGTAGTCTAGGCGTGCTTTATGGAATTCGCAATTTGAGGGTTTGGCATAGAGTTTCGCCCGTTTTAGCTTGTCGAGGACTTGTCTGACTAGGGTCACGTGTTCCTCGTGCGTTTTGGAGTAGATAAGGACGTAGTCTATGTAGACCAGGACCCCTTTGAACAGGTGCTCATGCAGAACCTCATTGATGAGCTGCATGAATACCCCCGGGGCCCCTGCTAGTCCGAATGGCAGCACTTTGTACTGAAAGGCGCCTAGGGGGCAGTTGAACGCCGTTTTCCATTCGTCCCCCTCCCTGATTCGGATTTGGTAGTACGCCTCGCGCAGGTCCAGCTTGGAGAATACTCTGCCCGTGGACAGGTGGGCGAGCATGTCTGTTACGAGGGGTAAGGTGTATTTATTGGATAGGGAAGCGGCATTGAGGCCCCGGTAGTCGGTGCAGAGCCGTAGGGTGCCGTCCTTTTTCTCTCGAAATAGGACGGGTGCTCCGACCGGTGAGCATGCCGGCTCTATAAATCCCCTCTCTAGGTTTTTGTCGATGAACTCCCGGAGTGTTGCCATCTCCTTCGGGGTCATCGAGTAAATCTTCGGCCTCGGTAAGGGGACATCGGGCAGCAGGTCAATCCTGCAGTCCGTCTTGTGGTGGGGGGGTAGTTGATCAGCTTCCGCCTCTCCGAAGACCTCTGAGAAGTCAGCGTATTGCTCCGGTAGGTCTTCTGGGGTGGTTGTGTTGTCCTGGGTTGCCGCCTCTGCTCGTCCCACCGTGGGGTTGGTCTTGCCCGCTGGAACTGGCGCCCGGTACTCGCCGTCGTCGAATCGGAAGGTGCGGGTCGCCCAGTCGATGCGTGGGTTGTTTGTTGCGAGCCATGGTATCCCCAAGACTACGATGGGCCGTCCTATGTGGGTTACCACGAACGATGTTCGTTCGGTGTGGGTACCCATTTGTAGGGTGACCGGCTTGGTCTGCATCGTAGCTGGTGTCCCTCCCGCTGTTGAGCCATCCAGCTGGTGAAATGCCAGCGGCGTGGGGAGGGGGGGCAGTGTAGGGCGAGTTTTGCGACTATGTCGGGGTGGATCAGGTTTTTCGAGCACCCCGAGTCCACTAGTGCCGCGGCCGTGGTGGCTCCGTTGCCCCCAGAGAGCTTGATTGCCGCCGTTATTACGGAGCTTTCGCCGCTCTCTCGAAGTGATCCGCGCCTCTGTCCCACCACCTGCCTCGCGGCGCATTTTAAGGCAGGCGGGGAGCGTTTCCCGCCGGCTGGTCTGGGTCTACGGCATCCTCTCCCCCCCAGTGGGCGTCCCAGCCTTCATCCGGTGTCGCTGTGGCTCCGGTCATTCGGCGGTGGGGGGGTGGCGGCGGGTTCGTTGGTTTGAGGCTAGGTTTCAGTGCGGGTTTAGGAGCGCTCGCTGGGGTTTGGCTGGAGAAGCAATCTGCCGTTGTGTGCCCCATTTTCCCACACCTCCCACAGGGCCCACGAGTAAATTTCTTCCTTAGATATGTGGGACCAACCGTCCCCACGTGTGGCGCGGGTACCTTTGGGTAGGTGTTGGTTTTGTCTTCCGTCGTTGTCATTAGGAAGGTGCGGTGCGCGTGCTCTGCTTTCCCCGCGAGGTGGATCCAGCTGTGCAGAGTCTCCGGATCATCCCGGTAGAGAGCCCATTGAAGTACTTCGCAGTTGAGCCCCCTTTTAAACATTTCTAGCAGGGTGGTCTCGGTCCAGTCGTTGATCTTCCCTGCGAGGGCTTTAAATTCGAGGGCGTAGTCTGGGACAGTGCGTGCGCCCTGTTTGAGGCTTTGGAGTGCGCTTTTAGCCCTCTCTTTGGCTAGTGGGTCCTAGAAGTAGCGCTTCATCTCAGTAATGAAAGCATGGAAGTCTAAGAGGGCGGGGGAGTTGGACTCGTACATTCGGACGTACCAGTCTGCCACCCGGTCTTGTAGTTTGATCGCCACGGCTGCGATCTTGTCCGCGTCGGAGTTAAAGGAGTGTCCGTGCCACCCCATGAACTCCCTGGCGTTCGTAATGAAGAACGACAGTTTCGCGGGGTTCCCATCGAAGAAAATGGGGAAGTCCTTTGGGGCCCGGGCGTTCTGTGAGTCCCCTCCTCTCGCTTCCCGACTCCTGGCTTCGTCCGCTTGGGCCGCTTGTTGATTCGCATTCGGCCCCTGGGGGAGCGACGACCCGCTCGGGGTGTGGGCCTGCGTGGGAACGTCGTTGGGCGGCGCCAGGGACATCAGCGATTGCAGCATGGTCCTGAGGTCCTGTAGCTGGGCCTCCATGGCCGCGAGTCTGGCTTGAGTTTCCCCTTCCGAAATCCGCGCCGCAGCTGGGGTCGGGTCTGTCGGGGTGTCCGCCGGGTTGAGCCGCTGGTGGGGTTCAGGCAGTCCCATCCGCTGGTCCGCTTCCTCCGTTTGGGGGTGCGTCGGCTGGGTTGCCTCTCCGTCCTCCACCGAGCTTGCTGCAGTTGGACTGCCGCTCCACGCCCGTGGCTGGGGTGCGATGTGGGGCGGGGGGGTCTCCGCTGGTCTCGGGAGGTATGTTGCTCCCTCCCGTGGCCGGGTTGCCTCCGCCGCCATCTCCCTCTGGGGTTGGAGCTGAGGCTCGGGGTGGACCGGGCGGGTGTCCGTGGCTCCTGGGGTCCGCGGTGCCTCTGGCCTCGATCGGTCCTCTTCTGCTTCTTGCCGTGCGGTTCGCCCGTTTTGGCCGCGACGCGTCGGCCTCATTGCTCGTGGTCTTCTCGCCGTCTATTCCTCCCGCGGCTCGTTGTCCGGTGGGGCTCGGCGAGGCTGAGTTTGTGACTCTCAGCTTTATGTCATGCCCTGTCTACTGCAGAGTAAGACATTGACGCTGATTCGTGCGAGAGCAGGTTCAGGTTTATTCCTTGTAGTACAGTTGCGAAAAAAAGCTGAGAGTGAGTGGAGCGCGCCGGTGCAGGGTTTAAATACCCCGCGCCGGTCAGCGCCCCCTCACCCTGGGTTACGTCATCCCCCCTTTGTCCTGCATGCTGTCTTGCCGGTAGGTGAAGGGTTGCGAGGCCCCAGCTGGTGCCCCGGGATCGCCCATCATCGGTTTCCTCATTCAGCCGGTGATTGCTGTCAGCTGGGTGATCTCCGTTGCGCTTGTGCTAACAGCTTGGGTGTGCCTCGCGATCTGCTTAGCCTTTGTCTTTTCTTCTTTCTTCTTTGTGAGCTGATGGCTGCTTCCTCCGGCTAGAGTCTGTGGCTGTTGTTGTGCGTGCTATGCTTATCTTGAGCCCCTTCCCCTGCTTCCTCGTTATTGTCATGTGTGCCATTGTGCTGATGTCTTCAGCTCAACGGCACTCATGACAGTCAAGATGTTCTGACATACGGTACTCTGTAGCACCGTCCTGATGGTAGAAGTTGAAACAGTTTGTGTCCATGTTTAATTAGCATAAAAGGACTGGTTAGTGGGGGAAAAAAATCAGAGAACCTAGGGACAAATTAGATGAAGTAAAAAAAACAACAACAGTGGACCTCAGACTGAATGCTGAGGCACGTCAGCCAGAAGATGGCAAAGAGCAGTCGCGTTTGACTGGTAAGAGCAAGCCGGGAGGCTGGGACGTCACCCTTTCCAAGCCGCGCTGTAGCCCTAAAGGGACGCTAAGACTGGCCACCCCATTCTAAATCACCCAATTTATATTTCTTCTAAGTACGTGTACCCTAAGAGAGGATTTCTACAGCAAGGAGAAGCAGGCTTTCTTGGTGATTATCATTATTTGGGGGATTAATTTTTTTAAAAAATTCTTTTAAGTTTTGGCCTTTTTCCCCCTCCAAATATTAAGGAGGATTGAGAGTAAATAATTGTCTCCCTCTTATTATCTTTGTACTAAATTTGAAGACAGTAGCATTTCCCTACATGTTGAATCGGCTGCTCTGAACTTTCAGTTTTCTGCTTCTACTTTCCCTGGGGAAATGTCTGCATATCTCACTTTCACTTGTGCAAACACATCCCAGAATTCCTTCATATCCTGGACTTTCACTGGTTAAGCTCCTAGGGGGCGCCATAATCTGCTGCTTGAGACATGGAGGATCTTCAACAGATTCTCTCTGACTTCTACCAAGATTTCAAACAGATTGTTTCTGATTCCTGCCAGGTTTTTACGCAAGGCATTCAGGACATTGTGGAAAATATGAGCTCTAAAATGTGTCATCTGGTTGGGGATGTTGTGGATGAAACTGAGGAATTTAACAGTGACAGAAATGTCTCTTCTAAGACTGAGATCGGGATTTCTACTGAAATGCTGGATGAAATTGGATAGTGGAGTTGGAGAAATTTAATGGAGAGAGCGTGTTGCAAGCCACAAGTGAAATTGATTTTCTGGTGGAACGCCAGGAAAAAGAAGGAGTTATTATGTATGGGAGGTTTCCTGAAGAGGAGTCAGAGTTTTTGAGGGGGGCAGTAGGGCTGTTTGATCTTTTTAAGAAAAAACGCTCTGTGTACACTCTGGGGATATGTAAATACTCTGCTTTATTTTGAAGTGGGATAAGGATTAAAGAATATTTATCTGGATTGTTTTTAAGGCTTGGCTGATTTCATTTCTCTTTCATGATTTGGATTAAGATTAATAAGGCATCAAAAAAATCTACTCGGAGGGTTTGGGCTTGATCAAGATTAAGATAATTAAAATTGTTGTATTACTAAGTATGATGGCAGACAATTTATGTGCTTTTCAGTTTGAGCTTTATTATAATAGACAGAAATGTATAGAATAGTAGTAGGAAGGAAATAATTAAATGAATGTTATCTTTGGGGAGGAAGTTGAATAGGAGGTTTATATAATTTTTTCTTTTTCTTTTAATATAAAGGGAGGGAACAACTGTATTTTGTGATTTTTACAATGAGCTACTGGAATGATTTACAGAAGTAATGTGATTTTGGTTTACTATAGAGCAAGGGATTGATTATGGAAATGTTTGTATATCCCTGCTGTTAAAAGTCGGGAGTCACCTCTTTTTGTAACTTTGAATTTTTTTTCTCTTCTCTTTCGACACTTCTTTAGTTTTTTTCTTTTTCTTTTTCTCTTTGTAGTTTCTGTTTTTCTGTAGCTTTTATCTTTGCTTGAAACTTAATACAATTCTTATATATATAAAAAAGTCATCAACTCCTGGCGACTGCCTGCACATGTCCCTGCAGTTTTGTGGGCAAGATTTTTGGAAGTGGTTCCCATGGCCTTCTTCCTAGGGTTGAGAGAGCGTGACTGGCCCAAAGTCCCCAGCCGGCCTTGTGCCTAGGGCAGGACTGGAACTCACGGTCTCCCAGTTTCTAGCCAGGTGCCTTAAACCCTTATACCAAACTGGCTCTCTGCTTTCCATGTACCGGGCCTGTTATTTCCATAAAATAATTCAAGTAATTGCTGGTTAAGTGAACCGTGTCTCCTCAATACGGATCACACCATCCTGCTATAAAGTATGGGATGGATCCACCAACACAGGAAAGAGAAAGCAACATCATTTATCCCTACAGTATTTTCTCCCACATGGATTCCCCCACCCATCTCTATCCCCCCCCCCTAAAAAAAAGAGGCAGGAAAGAGGAATTCAGAGTACGTGGTAAGCCATCAAAGGGGTTGGTTCCTTCAGGATTCGCTCTGACTTGGTGAATCCCAGAAAGGTTCTTGGAAATGAAGTAATTTCTCATGTTCTGCTTTATTTGAAATGGCAGAAAAGCTGTTAATTTCTTTTCAATTGCCGTGGCTCTTCACATCTTCTGGGCCATCCACTGTCCCATCGAGGAACTGAAGCTCACCTTCCCTCCTGGCCAGAAGCCAGTCATTACTCTATCCTTGACCCACTGGAGGCTCACCTGAACTTTGTATCTTCTTGTAAGGGGGGTTAAAAAGTGAAATGGCTTTACTGGACGCAGACTGAACACATCCACACAGATTTTCATCATATATACAGAACCACTTTGCCAGAGCCAGATTAGTCAACTCTAATTAGACTTTCAGATCAGTCAACGTTATGCAGCCATGCTCAAAGCTAAGGAAGTGCCCTTCTGCAAAATTATCAACATGATTATCATTTCTCCTTCAGAAGCCACATGGGTTTTGAAATGAAATAATGCTAAGGCTGGAGGTTTGGGGTAAGGGATTGGTTGTATGCTTGTTTTGTGAGGGTTTTGGTAAGCAACTTTCTGTCACATAGTTTTCAATCAGACATTTTTTCGAATCCACTAAAAAATGCTCTCTCCTGTTGGTCAACTGGATGGAGAGAGTTTGAGCACTGATGGGTTCATGGGTTTCTTCATGTTCTCTGCATTTCAGGGTGAATAATCAGGAATCAAATTCAAGCAGCCTTATGAGAGATTTGGAGGTGGAAACGTGAGTGGTGAAGTGCACTATTAATCATGAAGGCTACTCCATTTCTTCTGTGGTCCTCTTGTCCACAGTCGTAGATCTGGTGGTCATTTGATGTGAAGTGGCCCATTCCAGTCCATTTCAGTTCACTGACCCCCAAAATGTCTATCTTGAATCTTGACATCTCACCAATAACCACATCCAATTTGCCCTGGCTCATAGATCTTACATTCCAGGTTCCAATGGTGTGTTGACCCTTAGAACATCGGATTCGCCGTTCACCACCAGCACCGTCGGCCGCTAGCCGTCCTTTCGGCTTTGAGCTAGCTGCGTCATCACGTCTGGGGCTAGTTGAACTCATCCTCTGCTCCTCCCCAGTAGCATTTTGACCATCTTCCGACCTGTGGGTCTCATCTTCCAATGGTATACCGACATATCTCTGGTTGTACTGATCCATTTAGTTTTCATGGCAAGAATACTGGAGTGGGTTGCCAGTATTCCCTTCCCCAGGGATCGCATTTAGTCTGACCTCCTTGTCATGACCTTCCTGTCTTGGGTGGCCCTTCACGGTTTAGCTCATGGCATCATTGAGGTGCTCAAGCTCCAGCACCACGACAAGGTAACGATCCTTTGCTGAAGATGATGGTAATAATAATAATAATAATAATAATAATAATAATAATAATAATAAAAAAAGGTGGGATAAAAAATCTAAAAAGATGTTTTTGAGGGATTGTGGGGTGGAAAAAGGATGTCTGGAAGTGTCCTCCTGATAGTTTACACTCAGTTCCATCTTTTGAATGACTGATAAAAGCGTCAAGATGACACAAATGCTAAAAGCACAAAAGTACTTGTTGAAATGGCTTCACCTCTTGCCTACATGACATCACTACAGTTACCAAGCCAGACTCCCTAGGAAGGGAATGCCAGCAGTAAAACCACCTGTCTCTCCAGTGAAATGTATGGAACATGGGGCCTGGTTCAGAAGGAAATTATCCAAACATTGTGGCATCTTTTATCATAGCTTCAGTTTCCATGTGGCAAGTTTACTGAGACAAGTGACCCTAAACGGTTCCTTCTCCCAAGCCTAACCTTGGATCCCAAGTAACAAAATGCCACAACAATAAATAAGAAATAACAGTCCTGGTCTCTTCCTCTGCCTATACCAACTGCTGAACTTCTTCACACAGTAACTTTGGCAGCTTCCATCCTATTCTTTTCAGACAGCGCTCCTCAATCTTCTCTAGACCTCGATCTCAGCACTAGTCTGCACTAGTTTATTTTATTCTTTACCTTAATTCACTGATTACAAGACACCAAGTCAGTTTGGCCCTCAGGTTTCCTCGTTACCCTTCCTGCACACACTCGTTGCACAAGATAATCGGCCGTTTCTTGGATAATAGCAGGAGCTCAACGGTATTTCTAGGCTTCAAGGCACTTTTAGGGAGACAGTTGGCCTCCAGGGTTTCCTCATCACCTGCGTCCTGCAGCTCTTGAGCAAAGAACCACATAATTAAACGCTTTCTCTCTCTCTCTCTCTCTTTCTTTCTCTTTCCAGAGCTGCCAATTTTACCATTTTCAGTCTCACTTGTCCGCTAATATTTAGTGTGTCTCTTGTTAATTGACTCCTGTTTCTGCATGTGCACCTTTCATGAGGGCCTGTAGCAGGGCTATGTGGGGTTGGGGGGATCATCTGTAGTCCACAGAAACGGGCTCCACCCTCAGGGCCAAGCTGGGGAGATGTGGCTGAATCAGCGCCTTTCCCACTCGTTGCCTTGAATGCCTCTCCCCCCACTTCCTACCCATTGCCCACCCCCACCCAGGCTCAGAACCTGACTCCACGGAGGACCTCCTCAGCACGTCTTTCTCACTGCAGCAACTCTTCGTAACTTGATTGCTCTGCCCCGTTTTATGGGCAGGGTGCATGGAACACCGAAATCATTGCATTCGTATTTCAACTAAGTTTCCTTTTTCCCCTCTTGTCCTCATCCCTCCCTCTTAGGACCCTTTCTCAGAGCGATTATATTGCAGGCAGGGAGGAGAAAGGAGGTGGGCTGGTCTAATATGCCCTGAAATGTTCTCCCTTTTCTCTCGCAGTTTGCATTCAGTTGAATAAAAGAGTCCATGGGCAGAGGGTGGAGTTCCTACACCTGCTGGATCTCTCTGATGATTCAGGTAACCAAGTCTGTTGCTATGCCAGGTAAACAGGTACTTCCATCAGCTGTCAGCCCACAACTAGAGGTGTCCCAGGCAAATGTTGAACAGCCATATTGAGTTTGGATCTAAGACTAGGTTGACTGCATAGCTAAGTCATATTTTGATGCTGTGTGAAGACACGTTATGTTATCAGGTCACCATGGCTGTGGGGAATGTCGTGTGTTTCAATGAGAAACCATCTCTCCATCTCTATAACCTCCATGGCAGCTGACACTTCCGTCTCATCCCAAGTGAGGTAACGTGAGGGGCCTCCTCCCGAGGGGCTTCTCACACTGGGCAGGAAGGGCACCCAGGGAGGCTTCAGAGGGATGGATGAAAGGTAAGAGAAACTCACAAAACCAGCACAAGCACCCTCAGCCATTTCCAGCAGGATATCTTGGGCAGCCATTGAGTGTGGGCCCAGCCCTGAAATGGTGAAGGCTAGTGAAAGCAATCTGGGGCTTTAGTAAGGATATCCGTGGACAGGATCTCCTGCTGGGGCTTCCTCTTTTTACAAGCAGCAAACAGGGAGGATTTGCTGTCCTATAGTCTCTGTATGTGTATTGGGTCCTTAGAGCGACAGAGAACAAATTCTCCAAGACCTCACCTCAATATAGGGAAAGGAAGACGAAAACCTTGTTTGTTTATTTATTTATCCAATTAATATAGCCGCCCATCTCACAAATGTTACTGTTGTTAGCTGTTTGTTTCCTCCTCCTGCCCCAGATATCTTTCTCTGCTGTTAATGCACCCCCTTTCCTTTTGCAAATTACAATCCAAGGTGATTCTGAGTTTCTCCACAAGAGAAAGAGAATGGGGACTATATAAGAAAAGGAAAAAGGAACCAAGTATCCCTTAAACCATGACCACCTTAGGCAGGAAACAAACATTCTTTCAGAAAGACTGCAGAAAATAGTTTCATATAATTACTTATTTATATCACTTCATATAACTACTTTCATTTCAGAACGCAAACAAGAGACAAACTATAAAAGGAAACCAAAGTGCAAAGGGGTACATTAATTTCAGTTAAAACTTTTGAAAGAAATTCAGATATTTCTGTGGGTGTCAGCAATATGATTTGCTAGGACCCTAGTTGCTAGCTGGTAGCCTAGGGCCACCCCTTTGCTGCTCCAGTTGTTTCTGCTCATCCTAAACTCCCTCAGGCTTGTGGAAATAAATGTCGGGTTTCGTGGGAGCAGAGAGAGTACCATGAATAAACTTGATGAATAGAAAGAATAAAAATGCGATAAAACAATGAACTCATTACAGTGGCTACTTCAGGGGTCAATTAGCAGGGCTGTGCAATGCTTCCAATTGGATTGCAAAGCAGTGGATGTAGGAGGGCAAATCCATCACCTCTCAGTGACCCATTAAAGCAGCACTGTCTGTTTCAGCCTCAGAGGTAGCTACAACACAAGCCACCTTGCAGCAGAAGCCACCTGGCAACTTAGAAAAAAAAATAATTCTTTCTTCACATTGCTACCAAGTACTTGTTAAACTCTGAACCCAAGAACCAAATCCAAAGCATCTCTATACAGAAATAGAATCTGCAGGAGTCTATTGTGATTTTCAGAGAGTTGTGTTGCCAGAAAGGCTGTGTGGCCTCTAGGTATTCTGCATCCTTCTTAGCTTTTTAGGTAAAGGAAACAGCTGCACCTCCTCTGGTTTTCCTGGTCAGGCCTCATAACACAGAGCACAATCTCAGCTCCCTGTACACTTGGCTCCTATCGGCTAACTATGCAAAATATCCGTGGATACGATGCAGCTGAATGAATCCCTTTACTTACTGCAGACAAGAATGAAGCAAAATACAAAAGACTTGTTCATGGGGCTATGTTTTTGCTTACGGTATGGATCTTAAGAACATTTGAAAAACAGTCTATTGATTTTGTTTTCTGCCATAAAACTGCAGACTTTATTCAGACTTGTCCACTGAAGTCCACAGAAACCAAAACCCTTACAGTAGATATCTCAGGGCTTCAAGGCACTGAAATCCCGGTTTTTTCTCTCTGTCTTTCCAAGTCAATGGATACCGTATAAGGGGCCTGATCTCTGTTGACTGAACAGTTCTGCCTACTGTGGAAACCATTGGTGGCTCCTTACCCGCTTCATTCATTTGCAGGAAATGGGACTTCGACGAAGCAGGATAGGAAGAATATTGACAGCTTTGAAGTTTGGTGTTAGAGAGAGGGAGAGGGAGAGGGAGAGAAGGATGGTGATGATGAGGATGATGATGAGGAGGATAGATCGATAGATGAGAAAGAGAAAGAGAGAGATGATGGAGAGGAGGAGGAGGAGGAGGAGGAGGAGGGATAGATGATAGACAGATAAAGATTTCTTGGTAAGCATATTAATAAATGGCTGCCATACTTCCTTATAATCATGCATAGCTAACCTACACTGATTAGTAATTTGTTTGCAAGGTGCTAATTAATGTCAACTCTGCAGACTATTGAGGAGTGGGGCCACACATTTATTGTTCCAAAACCTTTTAGCTATAAGCAGGGCACAGGAGAGGGCAGGCCATGTGCCAAGAGATAGGTGGCAAAACCCTTCTGCCAAGTAAGCTCAGCTTATTAGCTCGCTGTCAGAGCACTCCCACACATACAACCCAAAGTATGGATTCGGTATGTAGATGACACCTTTGTCATAATACAAAAGAAACAACTGGAAGAAACCCACAAAACCATCAATAACATCTTTAATGGAATAACATTCACAAGGGAGGACGAAAACAACAACTCACTACCATTCCTGGACATCCTCATCAGTAGAGGAAATGATGGTAAGCTGGAAACACAAGTCTACAGGAAAGCTACCCACACCAACCAAGTGCTCCATTACCAAAGTAACAATCCAACCTCCCACAAGAGAAGCTGTGTAAGAACATTATTCAGACGAGCACTTACACACTGCAGCAACCCAGAACACCAGAAAAAAGAAAAAGATCATCTGTACAGCATCTTCCAACAAAATGCATATCCACTCAACTTTATCAAAAAGCGCCTCACCACCCAACCCACTACAACCCAACCAATGGAAACTATGAAAAGGATAACACTGCCATACATCAGAAACATCTCAGAAACCACCAACAGACTGTTACAACCACATGGCATCACTGTAGCACGTAAACCAACTAAAACACTTCAAAACATACTAAGCAACCCAAAAGACCCAATAGCCCAGGAAGAAAAAACAGGAGTTATTTACAACACACAGTGCAAAGACTGTAACAGCCACTATGTAGGACAGACAGGCAGAAGACTAGCAGAGCGAAACCACAAACGCCAAGTAGCAGTCAGAAGACACGATGAGAACTCCTTAATCTCACAACACATGGACAGCCTCAACCATAGTTTCAACTGGGAAACTGTGAGCATCCTAAACCAAGCCAAATCCAAAAACACAAGAGAATTCCTGGAAGCCTGGCACTCAGACAAAGCAGCCATCAACAGACACACAGAGGTAAACAACATTGACATACTATTCAAAAGAGACAACGGAAACGCCAAAAGACCAGTACACTCCCTTGCCAGCAATCAACACCCAGATATGAAAAAATCAACCCTAGGATTAACACCAGAGGAACCATCAAACAGCACAATACACCCTAATCAAGGAACTAGTAACTCAGGTAATCAACCAAGCAGCAAACAGCAGCCCAATCAAAGAACTCCCAAGGAGAGAACAACACTCCTACCAACACAAGCAGGGCAAGCCACGGTATATAAACTGAGAGCAGGGCCCTCTCCCTCTTTGCACTGAAGATGTTGCCTAGTCTGGCAATGAAACGTCTGCAAGAAAACAACAAGGCTCAGAGAGCACCAAGGACTCCACAGTTCAACCCTAAGCTACAAATATTCCCTTCGATTGGTGATTCTCCAGTCCTAAGCACAATCAGCTTTCAAAAGTTTCAAGCAGTGCTACATTCCAGCACCAACAAGGACACAGGGAGAGAGAGAGCAAGATGCACATTAAATACAATCTAACCAAAAGTATTCAAAAATAAATTAAAAGAACTCAAAATACAGCCAGGCCTAACAATAAAAGTACTATTAAAATAAAAGATTCTGATCTTTGTAGCTATGGACACATCACGGCATGTCAATATCTTTGCAAAGGCCTTCGTGGCTGCTCCACCCCAGGCTTCTCTGCGGCATATTTCTTGATTACTTGTTCTGTCGCCGTTGATGGTTGATCCTAAAAGCAGAAGCCGTCCACCACTGATGTCTTCCATGTCAGCTCTAAGGCCGGTTCTTCTCCCTGTTGTCCTTCGTTTCACCTTTTAAAGATTTATAGTCCCATTTTTTCCCATTTTCCTCCTTGACTTTTATTACTTGAGCTTGCCGGTCCTTTGCATTTTCGGCTATCAAGGTAGTGTCATCGACACAGCACAGGTTATGGATGTATCTTTCTCCAGTTTACAACCTTGTCACACTCCTCTGCCAACCCTGAGTCAGGCTGTTTCACCATGTTCTGTAAGTACCGTGACTTCCTTACTTTCCCTTACTTAAGTTTCTCATCAGGGCAATGAGATGTTCTGGGATTCCCATTTTTCTCAGAATTTCTACAGCCTGATGTCACTGACACAATCCAAGGCCTTTCTATGATCAATGAAGCACCTAGTAACTTCTTTGGGATATTTTTTGGCTTGCTCAATTATCCAGCATGCATCGGCAGTAATGTCTCATGTTCCTTGGACTTGTCTAAAGTCAGCTCGATCTTCTGGCATCTCTTTTTCCACCTAGGGCTCTACTTTGTGTGGGATGATCCTAAGCATTCTTTTGCAAACATGTGAAATTAAGCACATTGTGGGACAGTTTGCACACTCTGTTCAGACGCCTTTTTTGATATTAGTATGTAGCCTAATTTGTTGGCCACTGTGTCATTCTCCAGATTTGCTGGCATATCTTGACTGATCCTTCTTCCGTTGCTTGTCCTATTTCAGTGGGTATTTCATCCGTTCCTCCAGCCTTCCAACCTGGTAATGACAGGAGGGCTGATCTAATTCAACTTCTAGTGCTGATGATTCCTGTAAGTGGGGAATCTCTTCTAAGGTACCTTAGATGTTGACATCTCTACATCTCTATAGTGCTTCAGTATGCTCCTTCCAGCTTCCTTTGATCTCCTTTGCATAAGTCACTATCTGTCCATTGGCTTCTTTTAGCATACCGGTTTGAGGTTGGAACCTCCTTCTGAGTTCAGAGATCTTTTGAAAGACTTCCCTTGTTTGTCTATGTCTGCTTCCGTCTTTGATGTCTTTACACATGTTATTGTAATACTGTTTCTTGTATCTTCCAACAGCTCTTGGAATCCCTTGTTGAATTCCTTCCTCAGTGTTTTATCTTCCTTGACTTTGGAGTCTCTTCTCTTCTGAGAAATGTCCATGGCTTGTTCTGACATCCAGTTTCCTTTCTTCTCTTTCTTCATTTTTGCCTATCTCTTTTCACATCCATCCTTAATGACGTCTTTCAGTTCACCCCATGATTCCTCTGGTTCTCTGTCGCTGAGGTTCAGGGCTTCAAAGTGATTCCTGATGCTCTCCTTAAAAATGGTGGGTATATGTTCAAGGTCATATTGTGGAAACTGACAGGCTTTCTTCTTCCTCTTCTTGAGCTGAACTGGGACTTGCACATGAGCAGTTTATGATCTGTTCCACAGTCAGCACCTGGCCATGTCTTTGATGCTATAATTCAGCCCCCCCACCTCTTTTACCAATAATATAGTCAATTTGATTTCTAAATACTCCATCTGGGGGAATCAATGTATAGAGGTTCATTGAAGTGGCAGAAATTGGTAGGTCAGTCTCCTGCTTCATGTTGGTTTCCTAAGCCATACAATCCAACTACATTTTCCCTGTTAATGTTTCCAACTTGGGCATTCAAGCCTCCAATTACAGGCAGCGCATCTTGCTTCTATATTCTGTCGATTTCAAATTGAACTTGATCA
The DNA here is from genome assembly GCF_035149785.1 of Candoia aspera. Lineage (NCBI taxonomy): Eukaryota > Metazoa > Chordata > Lepidosauria > Squamata > Candoiidae > Candoia > Candoia aspera. The sequence continues at coordinate 27,200,472 of NC_086153.1, read as the reverse complement.
TAAAATCTCTCAAAATCCTTTTCTTCTGACTCAGTGGTTGGAGCACAAACCTGAAGGATCATCATGTTAAAGAGTTCTCCACAAAGTCTAATTGATATTATCTGGTCATTGATTGCATTGTATCCAACTACTGTCCTTACTACATCTTTCCTGATTATGAAAGCAATACCATTCCTTCTTTCTGTTCATGCCATGAATAGTAAGCAATATGACCTTTGAACTGACAGAGACCAATTCCAGTATGGTTCAATCCACTGATGCCTAAGATGGCAGTGCGGAGTCATTTAATCTTTCACTGCATTGAGCTTCCCACATTCCTGCTTCTTACATTACTAATTCCCACTGTAATTCTCTCTTTGCAACTTCAGATTTTCTTTTCCTGCATGGCAACTTCAGCAACTAGATGTCCCAAAGGCTTTAATATAGACACATCATAAACCCTGTTAGTACTCCAGAAGATCCTCAGCACTTCCACGTAGCATGTCGATGCTATCTGATCTGAGAGGCTCAGCATCTGGCATTATATCATCCATTACTTTATATTGTCTATCCATCTGCTGCTCTCTGTAAAATATAGGAGGGATTTACCATTGCATTCACCAGTGCAGTATGAAATGATCATTTTGTAACTCTCACTGAAGTGATCATATGCCTCCAGCATCTCCCTGTATGACTGCTGCCCACTAAAGGTTTCTGCTTGCTTTAGCTGGGCAGATGAAATGACCTTGGGCAACCCTGCTGGGATTATATACTCTTGGCATCCACCCCCTTCTTCTTCGCTCCTCCTTCCCGGGAGGATCCCCCTCCCCTGCCATGACGAGGCATCACAGCAGGACCTGGGGAGGTAAAAGAGTTACAGAGCTCAAATTAGGATACATAAAAATAGAAATAAAAGGGAACTAAAATATGTTGTAAATACAAGTAGTAGTTGAAAAATAAATTAAAAGAAAATAGAAAAGAAAGAAAAAGTTTTGCTATGGTTCATTCTCCATCACCTCAGAACTGAAAGCCTGTCAACAAGAAATTGATAGATTTAATTCCCAGCTCTTTCTGACCGCTAGAATGGACACAAGGAATCCTGCTCTTGGTCTTCACAAAACCAACAGATAACAAACATAAACATAACCAACGGATAACAAACATGATCCATTTAGAACGAAATGCTGAAAAGATGCCACTGTATCTGGAAAACACCTGTTTGGGAAGGATGACTTCAACAGTAAAGGAGTAAGAAGTGGCTTAATTATTATCATTTTTGGTCTAGATACGAGTTAAGTAAGGTCACTGAACATAGGAGAGGTCACCCATTAATAGACATTCCTGGTTAGCTACACATTAACTCTTGTCTTGTTCATTTCCATTGCTTTTGACCAATGAGTCCATATTCATCAAGCTTTGAACAGCAAGATGAAATATCATGAAGGAAGCTGTAAATTCTGTCTAGCTCATACTACTGATTTTCAAGTTTTCTAGACTTTGAACTCATCTTGAGGTTGGATTTCATTTGAAAACTAACTCCCTGTTCAAATGTATGTTGATTATTTAGCTTAGGAATTGTGATTGCTAAATTCCAAGTCAGTTGAGGCCTTCTGGTTTCTCCATATTTCCACACTTTCACACACACATTACATCAGAGGACATGAAGTTTGCTGGATACTGTTGGTATCTCACCGTTATTTCTGAGCATGAAATCCTTCTATTGACATGCTTGCTTTCAAGGCTTTCCTCACAAACTCCTTCCTTGGCTTCCTTCAGCCTTGCAAGATATTAAACTCTAATGTTCTCTTTAATCCAGGCTTTGCCTACTTTAGAGACCTCACACATTGGGCATGACTTACCAGTGCAATGACAATTGAACTCACATCAGCACTGAAGAGGGGCCAGAATACAGCCCTTTTTCACTCCTTTCTGAACGGAGATATCAGCATAGAGATGGCTGCTCCTGCCACCTCTCAGTTGTGTAAATGTGTTTTCATGCAACCTCCTAATTAAGCAAAGTATCCACCATGACACAACATCCACCAGAGTCGTTCTCTAGGTGAGGAATTCAATGCTGATTAAGTCTGGTTTTATTAATAACTGAACTTAGGAGAAGTCACCCATTAATAGACATTCCTGGTTAGCTACACATTAACTCTTGTCTTGTTCATTTCCATTGGTTCTGACCAATGATTCCATTCACATCAAGCTTTGAACATCAAGATGAAATATCATGAGGGAAGCTGTAAATTCTGTCTAGCTCATACTACTGATTTTCAAATGTTCTAGACCTTGAACTCATCTTAAGCTTGGATTTCATTTGAAAACTAACTCCCTGTTCTAATGTATGTTGAACATTTAGCTTAGGAATTGTGATTGGTGAGGAATTATAATAACTCGTGATATGACCTCTCACCTAAAGTAAGAATGGGACTCTTTGCATTAGTAACGTGCCTTATACAACACAGCCAGGATGTTGCCCTAGAATTCATTTCATTCTTACCAGCTTTTTGAAAAACTTTCCAGTAAAGAGCACAGTCTGTAGTATCTCCATCGGTTTCACTCTCCATGGTTAAAGAGGATGAAGAGCAATGGTAAGCCACTGGAAGATAGATGGCACTAGTGAGAATTACCCCAAGGCAGAGTAAAGGTAGGGTGGAAAAACTGCCTTTTGGCAGCTGCTTCTCTCTCAAGCTGGTTGCAGCTTGCAAGAGAACCTCCATATTTCACACTGGCCTCAAAAAGAATTCTATTTATTCTTTATCCAATTCGAACTCCAAACAACCAACTCTGGGCCACTCACGATACACCAAAACAAGATCCTGTAAATACAATATAAGAGAACGAAACAAACAACAGAACTAGGCTCGAACAAAGAAAACGAAAGAAGAACAAGATGTTGAACCAGCAAACACCCAAACATTCCGCCAACTACTGACATCCCACAAAGGGGGCACCAGCCAGCCTAGCCCGAGGCCTGGGAGAAGAGCCAGATCTTCAGGGCTCTGTCATGAACACAGGTGCTCTCTGGGTGTCAAGAGGGTCGCATGGGGAACCCCATTCCAAAAGGCAGGCGCCGAGACAGAGAAAGCAGTATTCCTGGGCCCTGACCGGTGACATAGTTTGATGGAAAGAAGCTGGAGCACACCAACCATATCAGCTTCCATCGGTCAGTCAGATACCACAGAAGATAGGCAGTCTCTGAAATCACTGGGCCCCATGCCGTGTAGGGCTTGTTAGACCATGAAGGTCTTGAATCACACCTAGAAATAAATTGGCAGCCAGTGCAGCTTGCAGAGCTGTGCCCATAGCTGCCTGCACTGCTGCATTCTGGACCAGTTGAAGTTTCTGAGTAGTCTTCAAGAGGAGCCCCATGTTGCAATAGTCAAGTTGTGGGCTGCGTAGGTATGAGTCTGAAGAGCCTCCTGATCCAGGAAGCAGTGAACCGGCTCAGCAGATGAAGCAGCACAAATGCCTTCCTTGTCACAGCTGACACTTGCTCACTGAGTAGGAATTGTAAGCCCATGAAGACACCCAACTGGTGCATCACCCCTGAATGGGCAACAGCAACCCCTCCAAGATCAAGGATGGAATAGCCCCAGAACTAGGTGATCCCAAGACCCACAGCCACTTACTCTTGGTTATATTGAGTCAGACATGGTTTCTCCCCATCCAGGCCCACACAGCCTCCAGGCACTGGGACAAGACCTAGACATCAACACTTGGCTGGCCTGAGGTTGAAAGATACAATTGGGTGTCATCAGCATAATGATGATGCCAAATCCCAGAAAGGGGGATAATTTCCCCCAGTGGTTTTAAGCAGATGTTGAATAGGAGGGGGGAGAGAGTCAAATTCTGTGACACCCCACAGTGGAGGGACTGAGGGAATTGCCTCTCCTGCCCAATCAACACTGACTGGAACCAGCCCTCAAGAAATTAAGAGAATCACAATGAAATGGTGCCCATTTCCAACCCCTACAGTTGGTCCAGAAGGATGCCATGGTTGATCGTCTCAAAAGCCGCTGACAGACCAAGGAGCAGAAAGATGGATGCGCCACCTCCATCCCGGCTCCACCAGAGGTTGTTTACAAGCTTGACCAAAGCTGACTTCATCCTGAAACTCAGCTGAAATGGGTCTAGATCAGAGTTTCTCAATCAGGGTTCTGTGGAAGACTAGGCTTTGCCCAGAGGTCACTAGGGCTTCCCTGAGAGATCATGATTTATTTAAAAAAATATTTCAAATTCAGGCAACTTCACATTAAAGAGGGAAATTTCATTCTTTATTTTTAGTTTAAGGTAACTGTTAATGCATATATACAGGTCTACTCATGAAACAAATATAACTATTCTGTACCTTGTGGCCTATTTTTGAGCCTGAATGTGCAGGGCTTCCCCAAGGCCTGAAACATATTTCAAGGGTTCCTGCAGGGTCAAAAGGTTGAGAAAGGCTGTTCTACGGTGAGGGAATGAAATATGAATGTCTACGAGTGGGACAAAGGAAGAATTTGTAACATAAGCCATGTAGACCTTTAAGCCGTGAATGACAACCAGTGCACCATTTGTAATAGAGATGTAACATGGGGAAACCAGGAAGTTCCCATTACCGTATGGCCCCTGTATTCTGGATCACTGGAACCTTCAAGGACAGCCCCATGTAGAGTGCATCGCAGTAAGCCAATGGAGTGGAGAAGTAAAGGCGTGAGTGACTGTGAGAAGGGCCCTCTGATCCAGGAAAGGCCATGACTGGCATGCTAGATGAGGATATGCAGACACTATCCTAGCCACAGCTGCCACCTGCTATTGAAGCAGGAGCTTTGAGCCCAAGAACATTCCCTAGTTCATACCGCACATATCCTCAGTCTTCAGAGAAACAGGATCACCAGGCTGAGGAAGGAAACTGCAGTGAACGCAGAATTGGCCTCTGCTTCATCTGAGGGCCACATACACCCCCCAACCAGCAAAGCCAGCTGTTTTCCCAAAGCCCACCCCTCCAATTGTGTCTCCAAGGACAGCACTGCCAATCCAGGAATTCTATCCTTTGGTTCCAAACTGCATCATGGCTCTCCCAAAATCCAGCCACTATGAATATGGCCGAGCATTATCTTTCTTGCCTGCTAGAAGTTCGGCAGCAATTCAGGAAGGGCTTTTCTCTGCCCCACCTGGACATGGCAAGCGCTGAGTCTGGGATCTTTTGCAACCACAGCAGGTTGGCCGTTCAGCTAAGTCCCTTGCTCTTGCGAGGACTTTTGCAACAGCGAACCCACAGGAGTATTTCAGTAGAGGGAAGATGCAAAATTGCCTTATAAAAGACCAGTAAAAGTAACGCCTAAGAATAGATGCAATATTTCACTGAGTCAGAGTGATGCAATGCTTATATTTGATTATAAATAGAGAGCTTGTCCTGTTCCAGAAGCAAGATTTGGTCCAGAACCAATCCCAACATGAAGATCCTTTATCTGCTCTTTGCATTACTTTTCCTTGCATTCCTGCCTGAACCAGGTAAGAAACAAAATTACTGATAATTGAGACAGGACTGATAAACAAGTATGATTATCTCTGAAAGCAGGATAATCTTCTACATTTTTGTCAGGTCTACCATTCTATCCAGGGCCAGAATTTGTCGCAAGTTTAAAAAATGGATTCTGGAATTAGAGCTTCATTTTGAGCTAGAAATATCTCAATCACTGACACCTTTTAGTTTTACTTGAAAGAAATAGCTTTGAGCAGTGTGGACTATTGACAACATGAGCCTCCAAACCTATGAAAAATATGCCATGGATTTTTCTTCTGCATTAAAACTAGACATTCAACATAATGTAGGGCAATTGGAAGTAGTCCAAAACAACTTTATAAGGAAGATCTCGGGCCTCCCCCAGGGCAGCTCTGCTGCCTGTTTAAGGATGGAGGTAGGGCTACCTTCCATCACCGATAGAATACCCCTTGCATTGTTGGGCCACTATAAGAAACTGGAAGGCCTTCAAGAATCCTATCTTGCCAAACTCTGTTTTCTCCGTTACACAGCTGGGAATCAATGGACTAAACTTTTGTCACCCAGTCTACAAATATATTCCCTACCACCTTTGAGAGAACTGAGTCTCCTCTTTTCCTTTTCACAGGGAATGCCAGCGACTCATTTCGTCGACGCCGACGAAGATGTTGGTGGGTGTTGCGGTGCCGCCGGAGAGGGTAAGAAAACTCTCCCCTAATTGAGATGCTGCAGATGTAGATTGGGAATCTCTGCCTGCATATTGTTTGCATTCAGAAAACATTGCAAGGCATTGAAGAGGAAGAGGTGTTTCAAAGGAAATATTGGGACAAAAAGGAGGGCAAGAGAGAATGAGTTTTGGGTTTCAGATGGCAGAAGAGACCTGAAAGCCACTTCGATCAACCAATTATTTTATCCCATTTCTCTAGGGGCCGCTAAAATGCCCTCTCCGTCTGCTGCCTTGGATACCTTCAAGATCTGGCCAATGACTTGACATCACCGCCTGCAATCGCTTTATCTTCCTCTATATAAATCAAAATTGCTATCTATTAGACTCCCAAACATTTATGCATTGAAGTGAAAGTTGGCAAATTTTCTTTGAAATAAAGCTAAATGAGCATTGCAGTTGTTGAGCTCCTGTAATGATTGCCTACCCTAATAGACTCAGACTCACAAGGAGGAACTTAATGATATCTGATTTATTAAAGAATAGTATGCAAATACAGAGAAAGCTGAGAATGAGCAAAAGCGCGCCAAATATAAACTAAATACCCTCAGCACAAACGTAATCCCTCCCCTCGCCCGGCCGTTTCAAACTCCCCCCCACCCCAGGTGCTGGTAACCGTTTCTGTTGATGTCCTGGGAAAGAAACCTTGAACACACGAGATAACCCAAACACATTCCAATCCAGCTGCAAACAGATAACAATCCCATGAGACAGAATCCTCCTCCCCTCCCAAACGAAACACACATCAGCCAAATGACATGCGAAACATTACGATGCAGCGGTAACATTGGAACGATGAACATGACATACCACCCCCCTCCCAAAAAAACAAAAAACTAAGGAGCAGGTTTCAGAGGATAAGCGAGATGAAAGCATCTAACTAAAAGAGGAGATTGAACATCACAGGCAGACACCCATTCAGGGTGGGGGAAGTGCTTCCAACGAATCAGGTATTGCAGGGAGCCACGACTCCTGCAAGAATCAAGGACCTCCTTCACCTCAAAATGTTGCTGTCCGTCAATCATGATCGGAGCAGGTGGTGGAGGCTGCGGGTGCCAATGATCGGAGTGGTTGACAGGCTTGAGCAAGCTGCAATGAAAAACAGGATGCAAATGTCTCAAATTGTGAGGCAAATCCAGTTTAAATGTGACAGGGTTCATGATTCCCACAATGGGGAAAGGACCCACAAACCTAGGAGCCAACTTTTTGGAGCGCTGTGGGGACTTTATGAACTTAGTGGAAAGGTAGACCTGATCCCAAACTTTAAAATCAGGTTGAAGGGCTCGCCGCTTATCGGCGTGCAACTTATAAGCAGACTGGGCATCAGCCAAAGCCTGCTGAATTACCGGCCAGGAAACAGCTAGTTGAGCAGCCCAATCAGAAGGAGAGCAGGGCTGCATGGGGGGTTGGGGCAACTCCGGGATGGGGACAAAATCCCGTCCAAACATAACATGAAAAGGGGTATGCCCTGTGCTCTGATGAATGGCATTGTTATAAGCCACCTCAGCAAAAGGCAGGAGATCAACCCAATTATCCTGTTGATAATTGACAAATGCCCTCAAAAATTGCTCCAGGGTCGAATTGAGAACCTCTGTAGATCCATCAGTCTCTGGATGCGACACAGTAGACAACGCTTGCTTGGTGCCCACCAGCTTCAAAAATGACTTCCAAAATTGGGAAGTGAACCGTGTCCCACGGTCCGTGACCAAGCGGGAGGGGCTACCGTGGATCCGGTAGATGTGGATTAGAAAAAGGTGGGCCAATTGCGGTGCAGACGGAATAGAAGCACAAGGAATGAAATGGGCTTGCTTGGAAAAGTAGTCCTTTACCACCCAAATCACAGTCTTTCTCTGACTCGGAGGCAAATCCACAATGAAATCCATAGACACTCCTCCCACGGCCGGGAGGGGCTGGCAACCGGCTGCAGCAGCCCGTGCGGCTTCCCCCCCTTCTGTTTTGACATGGCACAGACAGGACAAGAAGCAACATAACTTTTTACATCACGTCTTAAGGTGGGCCACCAAAACTGGCGCCATACCAGGTGCAACTGTAATGATTCCCTATTCTGACATACTCAGTCTCACAAGGGGATTCTTTATGAAAACTGATTTATTGAAAGAATAGTATGCAAATATGAAGAAAGCTGAGAATGAGCAAAAGCCCGCCAAATACAAACTAAAAACCTGCAATCTGCCTGCAATCGCTTTATCTTCCTCTATATAAATCAAAATTGCTATCTATTAGACTCCCAAACATTTATGCATTGAAGTGAAAGTTGGCAAATTTTCTTTGAAATAAAGCTAAATGAGCATTGCAGTTGTTGTGCGCCTTCTTTAAGAACAACTCAGGGCTTCCCCGTGTTCTTTCCCCATCTCTTTATTTACTGAACTTGTCCTTTGCCACTGAGGTCCTCCAGCTCATGTGGTTGCTTGGGGAGAAGTAGTACAAAGCAGAACTTAAAGTATCAGCTAAGACCCCTCAATGGAACATAAAGCATGTCTGAGGGGATTTGTTTTTCACGCTAAACTCCAGGGGATACTACTTAAAATACGAACATCTTCATCTGATGACTCAATATCACCACAGGACCCAGGCGTATTTCCCAGAAAACGGCTCCGCAGAAGTCAGGTTTGGGAGGGTGAGGTCATAAAGAGTCTCCCTCTCTCTCTCAACTGAGGGTGTAAAATCAGACATCTCAGATACTTTGCGGAAGGCCTACCAGTGTCAGGTTCATACACTCAATTTCCCTGGGGCGAATGAGTGCTTTTAGCAGTCCACTGAATGACCCCCTGGGTATACCAATGGAGCTACAGAGAATAAAATTAAGACTGCAAAGGATCCAAGGATGACTTTTCTAAACAAAGATTGCACAACATCTCCTCCACTCTTCCAGTTTGCATTGTTGATTGCTGGGTCTCAGTAAAACAACAGAAGACGTAGCAGGAGGATATCTGTATGAGATCATATTTCCAGAGAGAAGGACTCTCCCTACACCTTTTGGGCTCAGCATGTCAAAAATTTGGAAGATGCCTAACTTGGCTCTGCTAGCGTGTCACCCCCAGGAACCCTGCCCAAAAGGCAGTGTGCCCCTTCGTGCCCCTTCGCACAAATTGCAAGTGGCTTCTCCAGGAACTGGCTTTGTGCAAAGGGGCAATCATCATCATCATCATCATCATCATCATCATCATCATCATCATCATCATCATCCCCTTGAGCAAAGCCGGTTCCTGGAGACACCGCTTCCAAATTGCAAGCGGCTTCTGCAGGAAGCAGCTTCATGCCAGCGGGAGCAAGAAGACAGCAGGTGAGTGGGGCGGCGGGGGGCAGGGCAGCAGGGGTCTCAGATTGCAGGGTGACAAGGGTGAGTGTGGCTGGGACTGGGCTGGGGAGGCTGCAGCTGCGGCTTCCCTGGGCGAGGCAAAGAGCCCCAGAGCCGCATGGTTCTGGGGAGGAGGTAGGCGGGTGGGGGGAGTTGCCGTTCCTTTTGTTAATTCCGTTTCCTCAGTAACTCAAACAGGGAGAAAACTTGTTGTCAGGTGTTGGAGAATGCTGATGTGTCACCCAAAATGTCGTGCGTTATCACCTTTGACATGTGTGTCACAGGTTCATTATCACTGTGCTAGACCATTTCTTTTGTTACTGGGATGGATGCATATGATTAAGTGTAGTGGCCAGCATAAAAAAATAGGAAGATTACAGTAAAATCTAATTGACAGGGGCTCGGTCAGATTGGAGCTGATACAGACACACGAGCAGGTGACCAATGGGGGACATTATTCTGGACCCTGTGATACCTATGCTAGTACAGTAGAGAGAGCCAGTTGGGTACAGTGGTTAAGGCATCAAGCCAGAAACCAGGAGACAGTGAGTTCTACTCCCACCATAGGCGTGGAAGCTGACTGGTGACTTTGGGCCAGTCACCCTCTCTCAGCCCTGGGAAGGAGGCAATGGCAAACCACTTCTGAAAACTTGCCAATGGCAATAATAATAAAAATAATAATTCTGCACATTGTGATACCTATGCTAATAAAGTAGTGTGCTCTAAACATATATACAAGTGAGAATATTATTTCCCAAACCAGTATCTACAGAATAGTATAAGAAATGTAGTACTTATTTATTGATTTGATTTATATAGCCACCCATCTCACAATAAGTGACTGTGAGCATCTTACAATAAAATAGATAAAAACAATAAAATACAAAAGGAAAAAGGGAAAACATAGCAGCCAAGTGTCATAGATCAAGCCAAGAGATGAGCTGTATCACACTTCCAGGCATGGACACAAAACCAAGTTTTTAGGGCCTCATGAAAGGCCAGCAGGGTCAAGGCCATCCTAATCTCTGGAGGGAGAATATTCCATAGGACAGACACCATGGCAAAAAAGGCCCTCCTCCTGGGCCCTGCCAGCCAACACTCCTTAGCTCACAGCACCCAGAGTATGCCCCTCCCGCCAGACCACGTGGGAAACAATTGGGAAGAGACAGTCCCGTAAGTAACCTGGTCCCAAGCCATGAAGGGCTTTTCAGGTAACTATGAGCACCTTGAATCGCACCGGGAAGCACACTGGATGCCAATGCAGCTCACGGAGCAACGGTGTCACAAGCTGTGAAAAAAAATGACGCCATTAACTGCGCGCGCCCCTGCATTCTGTACCACCTGGAGCCTCTCAATGCTCTTCAAGGGCAGCCCCCTGCAGAGTGTGTTGTAATAGTCTAATCTGGAGGTCACGAGGGCATGAGTGACTGTGAGCATGGCCTCCCGGTCCAGGAATGTGCACAACTGATGCACAACCCAAAGCTTTGCAAAGGCCCTCCTAGCCATGGCTGCCGCCTGCTCCTCGAGCAGGAGTCATGAGTCCACGAGGACCCCCAGATTTTACACCAGGTCAGTCTGGGACAGTGCCACCCCATCCAGAACCAAAGATGGAAGGTTCCCACCACCAGGAGGTCCAAAAACTCAAAGCCACTTGGTCTTGTTTGGGTTGAGCTGAAGCCTGTTGCACCCATCCAGGCCCTTACAGCCTCCATGGCAACACTCAGGCAGCCTAGGGTAGAGAGATGAAGTTGAGTACCGTCAGCGGACTGACGGTACCTCACCCCAAACTGTTGGATGGCCGCACCCAGGGGCTTCATGTACATGTGAAATAGGATGGGAGAAAGTATCGAGCCCTGCAGCACCCCACAAAGGAGGGGTCATGGGCTGGACCTCACCCCCACTGTTCAAGCTGACTGGAACTGACCCTGGAAGGAGCAGAACCAACATAACACTGTGCCGCCCACCCCCAACTCACAGAGCCACCCCACGAGGATACCATGATCAATGGTATCAAAAGCTGCCGAGAGGTCAAGAAGAGCAAGGACAGACACAGCACCCCCATCCTGCTCTCACCAAAGATCATCCAAGAGTGTGAGAGCCAGTTTGGTCTAGTGGTTAAGATTCTGAGCTAGAGAATCTTAACCACTAGGAGTCTGTGAGTTCTAGTCCTGCCTTAGGCATGACAGCCAGCTGGGTGCCCTTGGGCCAGTCACTCTCTCTCAGCCCAACTAAATTGGGTATCATCAGCATAATGATGATGCCAAATCCCAGAAAGGGGGATAATTTCCCCCAGTGGTTTTAAGCAGATGTTGAATAGGAGGGGAGAGAGAGTCAAACTCTGTGACACCCCGCAGCGGAGGGACTGAGGGAATTGCCTCTCCTGCCCAATCAACACTGACTGGAACCAGCCCTCAAGAAATTAAGAGAACCACAATAAAATGGTGCCCATTTCCAACCCCTAAACTTGGTCCAGAAGGATACCATGGTTGATCGTCTCAAAAGCCGCTGAGAGACCAAGGAGCAGAAAGATGGATGCGCCACCTCCATCCCGGCTCCACCAGAGGTTGTTTACTAGCATGACCAAAGCTGACTTCATCCTGAAACTCAGCTGAAATGGGTCTAGATCAGAGTTTCTCAATCAGGGTTCTGTGGAAGACTAGGCTTTGCCCAGAGGTCACTAGGGCTTCCCTGAGAGATCATGATTTATTTAAAAAAATATTTCAAATTTAGGCAACTTCACATTAAAGAGGTAAATTTCATTCTTTATTTTTAGTTTAAGGTAACTGTTAATGCATATATACAGGTCTACTCATGAAACAAATATAACTATTCTGTACCTTGTGGCCTATTTTTGAGCCTGAATGTGCAGGGCTTCCCCAAGGCCTGAAACATATTTCAAGGGTTCCTGCAGGGTCAAAAGGTTGAGAAAGGCTGTTCTACGGTGAGTGAATGAAATATGAATGTCTACGAGTGGGACAAAGGAAGAATTTGTAACATAAGCCATGTAGACCTTTAAACCGTGAATGACAACCAGTGCACCTTTTCTAATAGAGATGTAACATGGGGAAACCAGGAAGTTCCCATTACCGTATGACCCCTGTATTCTTGATCACTGGAACCTTCAAGGACAGCCCCATGTAGAGTGCATCGCAGTAAGCCAGTGGAGTGGAGAAGTAAAGGCATGAGTGACTGTGAGAAGGGCCCTCTGATCCAGGAAAGGCCATGACTGGCATGCTAGATGAGGATATGCAGAGACTATCCTAGCCACAGCTGCCACCCGCTATTGAAGCAGGAGCTTTGAGCCCAAGAACATTCCCTAGTTCATACCGCACATATCCTCAGTCTTCAGAGAAACAGGACCACCAGGCTGAGGGAGGAAACTGCAGTGAAAGCAGAATTGGCCTCTGCTTCATCTGAGGGCCACATACACCCCCCAACCAGCAAAGCCAGCTGTTTTCCCAAAGCCCACCCCTCCAATTGTGTCTCCAAGGACAGCACTGCCAATCCAGGAATTCTATCCTTTGGTTCCAAACTGCACCATGGCTCTTCCAAACAACAGCCACTATGAATATGGCCGAGCATTCTCTTTCTTGCCTGCTAGAGGTTCGGCAGCAATTCAGGAAGGGCTTTTCTCTGCCCCACCTGGACATGGCAAGCGCTGAGTCTGGGATCTTTTGCAACCACAGCAGGTTGGCCGTTCAGCTAAGTCCCTTGCTCTTGCAAGGACTTTTGCAACAGCGAACCCACAGGAGTATTTCAGTAGAGGGAAGATGCAAAATTGCCTTATAAAAGACCAGTAAAAGTAACGTCTAAGAATAGATGCAATATTTCACTGAGTCAGAGTGATGCAATGCTTATATTTGATTATAAATAGAGAGCTTGTCCTGTTCCAGAAGCAAGATTTGGTCCAGAACCAATCCCAACATGAAGATCCTTTATCTGCTCTTTGCATTACTTTTCCTTGCATTCCTGCCTGAACCAGGTAAGAGACAAAATTACTGATAATTGAGACAGGACTGATAAACAAGTATGATTATCTCTGAAAGCAGGATAGTCTTCTACATTTTTGCCAGGTCTACCATTCTATCCAGGGCCAGAATTTGTCGCAAGTTTAAAAAATGGATTCTGGAATTAGAGCTTCATTTTGAGCTAGAAATATCTCAATCACTGACACCTTTTAGTTTTACTTGAAAGGAATAGCTTTGAGCAGTGTGGACTATTGACAACATGAGCCTCCAAACCTATGAAAAATATGCCATGGATTTTTCTTCTGCATTAAAACTAGACATTCAGCATAATGTAGGGCAATTGGAAGTAGTCCAAAACAACTTTATAAGGAAGATCTTGGGCCTCCCGCAGGGCACCCCTGCTGCCTGTTTAAGGATGGAGGTAGGGCTACCTTCCATCACCGATAGAATACCCCTTGCATTGTTGGGCCACTATAAGAAACTGGAAGGCCTTCAAGAATCCTATCTTGCCAAACTCTGTTTTCTCCGTTACACAGCTGGGAATCAATGGACTAATCTTTTGTCACCCAGTCTACAAATATATTCCCTACCACCTTTGAGAGAACTGAGTCTCCTCTTTTCCTTTTCACAGGGAATGCCAGCGACTCATTTCGTCATCAGCAACACCGTCGAAGATGGTGCTGGTGGAGGCGGAGGTGCCGCTGGAGAAAGTAAGAAAACTCTCCCCTAATTGAGATGCTGCAGATGTAGATTGGGAATCTCTGCCTGCATATTGTTTGCATTCAAAAAGCATTGCAAGGCATTGAAGAGGAAGAGGTGTTTCAAGGGAAATATTGGGACAAAAAGGAGGGCAAGAGAGAATGGGTTTTGGGTTTCAGATGGCAGAAGAGACCTGAAAGCCACTTTGATCAACCAATTATTTTATCCCATTTCTCTAGGGGCCGCTAAAATGCCCTCTCCGTCTGCTGCCTTGGATACCTTCAAGATCTGGCCAATGACTTGACATCACCACCTGCAATTGCTTTATCTTCCTGTATATAAATCAAAATTGCTATCTATTAGACTCCCAAACATTTATGCATTGAAGTGAAAGTTGGCAAATTTTCTTTGAAATAAAGCTAAATGAGCATTGCAGTTGTTGTGCGCCTTCTTTAAGAACAACTCAGGGCTTCCCCATGTTCTTTCCCCATCTCTTTATTTACTGAACTTGTCCTTTGCCACTGAGGTCTTCCAGCTGATGTGGTTGCTTGGGGAGAAGTAGTACAAAGCAGAACTTAAAGTATCAGCTAAGACCCCTCAATGGAACATAAAGCATGTCTGAGGGGGTTTGTTTTTCACGCTAAACTCCATGGGATACTACTTAAAATACGAACATCTTCATCTGATGACTCAATATCACCACAGGACCCAGGCGTATTTCCCAGAAAACGGCTCCGCAAAAGTCAGGTTTGGGAGGGTGAGGTCATAAAGAGTCTCCCTCTCTCTCTCAACTGAGGGTGTAAAATCAGACATCTCAGATACTTTGCGGAAGGCCTACCAGTGTCAGGTTCATACACTCAATTTCCCTGGGGCGAATGAGTGCTTTTAGCAGTCCACTGAATGACCCCCTGTGTATACCAATGGAGCTACAGAGAATAAAATTAAGACTGCAAAGGATCCAAGGATGACTTTTCTAAACAAAGATTGCACAACATCTCCTCCACTCTTCCACTTTGCATTGTTGATTGCTGGGTCTCAGTAAAACAACAGAAGACATAGCAAGAGGATATCTGTATGAGATCATATTTCCAGAGAGAAGGACTCTCCCTAGACCTTTTGGGCTCAGCGTGTCAAAAATTTGGAAGATGCCTAACTTGACTCTGCTAGCGTGTCCCCCCCAGGAACCCTGCCCAAAAGGCAGTGTGACCCTTCGTGCCCCTTCGCACCAATTGCAAGTGGCTTCTCCAGGAACTGGCTTTGTGCAAAGGGGCAATCATCATCATCATCATCATCATCATCCCCTTGAGCAAATCCAGTTCCTGGAGACACCACTTCCAAATTGCAAGCGGCTTTCGCAGGAAGCAGCTTCATGCCAGCGGGAGCAAGAAGACAGCAGGTGAGTGGGGCGGCGGGGGGCAGGGCAGCAGGGGTCTCGGAGTGCAGGGTGACAAGGCTGAGTGTGGCTGGGACTGGGCTGGGGAGGCTGCAGCTGCGGCTTCCCTGGGCGTGGCAAAGAGCCCTGGAGCCGCATGGTTCTGGGGGGGAGGTAGGCGGGTGGGGGGAGTTGGCGTGCCTTTTGTTCATTCCGTTTCCTCAGTAACTCAAACAGGGAGAAAACTTGTTGTCAGGTGTTGGAGAATGCTGATGTGTCACCCAAAATGTCGTGCATTATCACCTTTGACATGTGTGTCATAGGTTCATTATCACTGTGCTAGACCATTTCTTTTGTTACTGGGATAGATGCATATTATTAAGTTTAGTGACCAGCATAAAAAAATAGGAAGTTTACACTAAAATCTAATTGACAGGGGGTCGGTCAGATTGGAGCTGATACAGACACACGAGCAGGTGACCAATGGGGGACATTATTCTGGACCCTGTGATACCTATGTTAGTACAGTAGAGAGAGCCAGTTGGGTACAGTGGTTAAGATTCTGGGCTAGACAATCTTAACCACTAGGAGTCTGTGAGTTCCAGTCCTGCCTTAGGCATGACAGCCAGCTGGGTGCCCTTGGGCCAGTCACTCTCTCTCAGCCCAACTAGCTGCAATGTAGACTAGGCTCCTCGTGATGCACCCCGGGCAACGTGACTTGCCACGGCTAAATAGTCTACACATCTGGCTGCTGGACCTCACAAGGATTTCTCAGCAAGAAAAGCAGCATGAACACCAAACTGCTATGCCGTACGATAAAAAAAGAAACCCAAGAGTGTGATTAATGCTGTGTTGATCCCATACCTAGGCCTGAACCCTGACTGGAAGGTGTCCAGATAATCCCCTTCTTCCAAGGCCCTCTGAAGCTGCAGTGTGTCCACCTTCTCCCAAGCTCTACAGCCAGAGAAGGCAAGCCAGAGAAGTCACCCAGGACCATAAGTCTGGGGAACTCTACCACCAACCTGGCCATGGAGTCAAGGAGCACAAGCAGAGAGGTTGCTATGTAGCAGGGGGGCTGGTACAGCAGCAACAGTCCCAAATGAACCCTAGAGCCCAACCTAACACACAGGATCTCACGCCAAGTAATCTGTGGGACAGTGCTTCTGGAAACCTCTCAAGTATCTTGGGTGACAACCACCACCCCACCAGTGCGACCTTGGGTCTCAGCTGATGCCCCGCCCAGAACCCAACTGGGCACATCTCTGAAAGGGGGACTCCCCCTCCAGACCCAGGCAGATTTTGGCAATACACGCCACACCAGCCCTCTCATCCATGATCAAGCCAGATGAGGTCAGCCTTGTTACAGACTGATCTGGCATTCAGCAGCAACGGTCAAAAGCCCAGGGCCTTGAAGGTGGTGGTGGTGGTGGTGGTGGTGTTCTTTTCTGAACCTACTTAATTTTCTTCCCTCTCAAGTCTCCTTCCCCACTTTCCATGTCTACTTTATTACAGCATCTTCTTCCTTTCCTTATCTCAATCACTGATCCTGGAACATCTCTGAGTTTTCTCCTGGCTGTCTTGCTGCCAAACAAAGCCTTTCACTCACTATGTTCCACTGTCCAGCATCTGACTCTCCATACACACAACACAGTCCATTCTCCTGCTCTTTCCACACTCTTACAAGCCACGCCAGAGTTTGCTCCTGATCTTCCTCCGGGTCCCAGGGCCGGAATCCTTGGAGTGGGCAGGCTGGGTCATTTCTCCACTCCACTCCACATTAACCAGGTGATGTCCCCTCCAGCAGCATGTCCTGCAGCATCTGCAATGTTTTTTGAAACACCCTTTCCCTGCTTTCCCTTGCTCTTTTTTTATATTCTGTAACCGGGACACGGATGTGCCACTTTACAGGTGCCTTCTGGCCATTTCCCCCTGTTCTGCCCACGTGCTCTTGGCCTTGTGCTCAACTGCCCAGAGTCCCTCCTTTCTGGGGGGAGATGGGTGGTGATAAAATTTGATAAACAAACAAAAACGAAATCAATAAAATTAATAAATAAAATCACCTGCCTTCCCTAAATCAAACCCATGACCTTGGCACAGACCCAACCACTCTCCTTCACCTGGCACTTTGTCCTGCCACACAAATGTTCAAAAAAAGGGATGCAGCAGTGCACACTATTAAAGCTAAAATTCTTGAGTAAGATCTCTATCTAAATCTATAAGGAGAAGTAAACATCTTAACTTATGACACCTAGACATAAATCATCCTGTGAAATTTTAGAATCTGGGCTATTAGTCATAGATAATTGTAACACTTATTAACATACAAACAGTTAAGTAATAACCAATGTAAGCCTGAGACCAATTGTTTACACACGTTCACTGCCGATAGACAAAACCTGGGTAGTTATGTGGGATAGAGTTTTCCTTACCTGATGGAGGAATGTCGGCATAAAATTCCTCAGGCCGACCAGAAGCAGAGGAGAACAGAAGAAATCTGAGCCTCCTTCAGGTATTGCTATAAAGTGGACAGTGTAACAGCACTCGAAGGATGAATTCAACCCGAACCCTCACCCAAGGGCAGGTTCGACTGACCATCGGAACCTTATTAAATATCCCATACGGAAGTGCTGTGGAAAGGCTGTTGCATCTGGCTCTAGAAGGGAACCTGAATTGGGATGGGGAGATTAATGAATTGGTCTAATTAGCCGGTTTCCATCTGGGATAGCTAAATGGTGTTGATGTAGACCATTGGTGTCCAGCAGCCATTCTCTAACAGCTGTCTTAACCTGAGTGAATGGAAGAAATTTTAAGGACTCAAAATAAAAGGGTTTTTTTTAGAGTTACTTGCCACCATGAAGATTTAAATTTTTCAGATTGGATGGATGGAATCTGGCTGGCTGGGAAATAGTGGCCCTTGAGCCAATATGTCATAATTAACAGCCAAGCTCTTAACTCAACTCTCCTTTGGCCAAACTCAAGCCATCCCTGGACTAAGAGCAATCTCCACCTTTATCGCTAAGTGGCTCAATTACGGCAAGGTGCACTAGATGAGGCTGCCTTTGAAGACCACCTGGAAACTTCAGTTGGTGCAGAATGCTGTAGCAAGTTGACTAGCAGCAGCACAGCTGAGCTTACGCCCTTGCAGATAAGCTGCCAAGTGCAATTCAGAGTTCTGGGTTCCACCTAAAAGGCCACATGTGGCACCACACCAAGCCTCCTGAGCGTCCTGCATGTTTGCAAGATTCTAAAGGCTGAGATGAGGAGACAGTGCTTTTCGGGAATGGCAACTTTGCGGAATAGCTTTCTACAAAGACAGATGTAAGACCATCCTGCACGGTATAAGACTTCTGGAAGGTAGTGAAGACAGACTAGTTTGAGAAGGACCTTGGTAGCTGATGGTCATCTAGGTGGAGCTCTTGCTTCACTGGTTTGTGATTATTGGAGTCTCATGATTATATTTTTGGTTGTTCGGGATGAGTTCACCATGGACATGTTTATATTCATGTTGGAATCATGACTGTGTTCGTATTATTGCTGATTCTGCATGTCTTATCTATGTGGCTCCTGTGGGGATTCAGTGGTATATAAAAATGATAATTTTAACAAAGTCATCTTCCTGGCCTTTCTTCTAAATTTCTGCATACAGAATGACCCACCCGTCTCTTCCCACTTTCGGGGAGATGTGCCAGGGCAGTGCTGGTAAAATTCTGCCTACGAAGGCTTGCATCAGCAACTCACCTGGCGTTAAACACTGAGCCAGTTCTCAGCCTTGTCTTTTCAGGTGCTCCACTGAAGGAAAAGAAGGTATCGCTTCAAATATGTACAAACCCCATGGTTAAATTAATAGCGAGCCACTGTGGGTCCCACCTCGAACGGGAACTTTAGAAACACTTCTAAAGCGTAATGCTGGAAATTTGACCAAACTCTTTTCCAAAAGCGCACCTCCATCGTCCCTCTTCAGTCCCGTTTCCTGCACAGAACAGGCAGCTGGACTCAGTGGCCAAAATTCCCCTTTCCGCCCTTTAATTCTGGGATCCGTCTGAAAGAGACATGCAGCTAAGGCACTGAGATGAGCCATTTCATTGATGGAAAGCCCCTCCCCATGGAATTGAGAAATAAATCTATGGGGTCACCCTGGTTTCTGGAACAAACCTACCCCAAGGTGGAACAGAAAAGAAATCTTCTTACTTTTAGGTCTCGCTCAAACCATGCCATGATCCGACACTTCTCTTTTAGAGGCCTTGCAAGGAGATTGCAGTTGTTTACTCGTAGGCAACTAACCGAAAACAGTTACTAACTGTGACTACAGACCACAACAGAATGCATCAAGAGCATAGTTTCCAAATAACAGAAACAAATAATTCTTTTTTATTCTCTGTCACCATATTACCTATGCTTTATTGGAACGATTGCCCTCTCCTGCAAAGAGGACAGTGAAAATGTATATAGAAACAAATAGCAGTATCATTTTAGTCTAACCCTATGCTTTAAGGGGGGAAAACAGCAATTTTCAAAAGCTTCCTAAATTCTCATAACGGGCAAAAACTCTGATCGCCACAGGCGGCTATTCCACAACACAGGGACTCCCACTGGAAAGCAGCTCCGCTGAACGTCAGACCCTTCACTTCATGAAAACAGCAGTTTCTCCCAGAATATCAACCCCACTAGGTGGTCCAGACCAGGAAATCAACTCCACAAGAAGGCAAAACCACTTTTATTCGGATTGGCTGCTATAACAGAATCTTGCAAGTCTGACTGTTCTGTACCTCCTCCTCCTTCTTATACTTCAGTGAATAATGGAGATTTCCGCCCAAGCCACTTCTAAAAGTTACACATTCTGCACTTAAAAAATGCTTCAGCCCCTTTGGCCTAGGCAAAAGATCCTTCATATTTTTGACCATCCGATATTACTGTCAGCAGGAATTATAATGCTCTTTCCAGATCAATAGAAGTCCTGATATTTCTTTACCTACACATAAAGCATTTATGAGAGGATTGCTTCTCTCTCTGGCATAAAATAGAAAGAAAACATGCAAACCATTCTGACATATTGACAAATATGCTCAAGCCCCCTCTCCCCCGCCCAGCTCTGCAAAGTTTACCTGCACCGCGCTTGCCCGCGCTTGCCTCCCGCCTGCTAGTTGCCAGATCAGGACAAGAGGGGGAGGGGAGGGGGAGGGGAGGGGCTTCCGAAGAACACCAGGGGGAGCCGAACCCCACCAAGACTTTTACTGACTTGTTGAACAGATTGTGCTTTACCGTTGCCTGAGACGTCCTGCTTGCTTGGAGACTTTGGGAGGGCATTGGGGAAAGAAAGTGCTCTTTGCCCCCTTCGAATGTTACTTCAGCTGAAAGGGGTTAAATTAACTGCTTTGTTTTCAGACTGTTTTGTTGCTGCAACCCCAACAGCCAGACCAGTTCACAAGGGAGAGAAATAGGGGCGATCCTGCTGCACAGACATTGAAGTCACCTATTTGATAACCACCCCATACGTATGCATTTGCGGACACATAAGTACTTGACAGATGATTGTCAAATTTCACAAACTTGCAATGGGTGAGATGGTTTTGAGGAAGACACGTGAGATCTATTCACTGAAAGATAAAAAGTATACAGTAAGTTGCAAATTTTCCACCCTCTCCCATTCCCTGTCATTTCTTTGAAGAGGGAATATTCCTTGGAGGAAAGAATTTTCCTTGGCTCAGGCCCCGGCTAAAGTAAAATCCATTAAATGTTTCCCTTTGTTTCCTGCTATTTCCTATCCACCACTGACCCGATCAGGTGTTTTACAGATCCCAGTTGCCCCCTGGCATTTCTGACTGTGCAATGACTGATGATCACCAGCTTCGAAAGCCTGCATTGTCTTGGGCAGAGGGCTGCCTTTTCCTTTTGGGTGCTTAGCATCGCCCTCTGCTGGGTCTACGTGCAAATGCTCCAATGCTACCTTTGTTTCTTTTTCCTTGACAGTATTATTAAAACAGTGAAAATTAAAACCATTTCCACCTGAGTCTTCCTCTAGGGACAGAATCAAATGCTTTTTTAAAATAAAGTTTGATTCTGTTTATAATTCAATTTATATATCACCCAAAGGAGGAGAGGGGCTCATTTCCTTATTCACATGCCTCATTCTACAGCCAGGATGTGGCTATGAAGTTTATTTCATTTTTATCAGCTGCTTTTTAAAACTCTTCAATAAGGCCCACAGTCTGTAGTACCCCCATCTCTACCAAGCACCACACTGATCAGGGGAGAGGACAGAGAGGGGAGAGGAAAGAGGTGCCCCTGGAAGGCAGGCGGTGCTAGTGAGCATAGCCAAATCACTACTGCAATGAAGGAGAGAAAGCCTGGGTGGGAAAACCAAGACATTATGGAAGAATAGGTTGAGACCGCCAAACGTTCACACTATGGGCTCATCCTCTCCTTCAGGTGATAAGAGAACAGGAATGTTTCCAGAACCATGCATGTCTTCAGTCTTAAGGGAAACCACAATGAAAGCAAAATCTGCCAGCAAGACTGAGTGTATACTCTGAACCAAGCCAGCAACACAGTTAACCTCTACTGTAGTGTTACAAATAGTAGATGCAGAGCACAGCACAGACTGTGTCTGGGAATGGACATGGGGGTCATGCCAGAGGCAGAGATACAGGGCAGTTCACAGGGAAGGCATTTCTCAGGCTGATAAGCCAGTTTTTCATACAACTTCTTTTGCACCTGCTCAGCAGGATGGTTATAAAAGCTTTACAAACCAGCTCCTTGGCACGGACGTGCCATGGACTAGCTGTTGACCGTTGCAGGGAGCATTGCATGTTTTCCCTTGAAATTATTTACATTTACTCTTAATACAGTTAGTTCTGATCAGATATGGTAGGGCAACAATTGCAAAGGGCTCTGGAGGAGAGGGATGATCTGGACCCCTGCCAGTCAGGTTTCAGTGCAGACTATGATATCACCTGAGTTGTCTCAGGACACATA
The DNA here is from genome assembly GCF_035149785.1 of Candoia aspera. Lineage (NCBI taxonomy): Eukaryota > Metazoa > Chordata > Lepidosauria > Squamata > Candoiidae > Candoia > Candoia aspera. Next base: position 27,177,951 of record NC_086153.1, on the reverse strand, counting down.
AGTAGTTTCTTTTACATTATTTTCCTTTCCTTAATTATGTAAGACACCCAGAATCATTTGGGAAACGGGTGGCCGTATAGATCTAAATAAATAAAAAATAAATACAAAGCAAATAAGACAACAGGAACATTTCAAGCACCACGCATGTCTTCAGTCTTAAGGGAAACCACAATGAAAGCAAAATCTGCCAGCAAGACTGACCGTGAGAGTCCCTGACTTCATCTGAGGGCCACATACGCCCACCAAGGAACCTAGCCAGCTGTTTGCCCAAAGCCCACCGGTCAATTCCTATAACTCAGCGTTGTTTTCAGTTATAGCAGTCCAGGGTTCCTATCACCTGGTTCTAAACTGTATCATGGTCTTCCAAAACTCCAGTCACTGGTGTACATGGCTGGGAGTTATCTGTCTTGGCGGGTGGATGTTCAAAAGCAATTAAGGAAGGAGCATTTTCTACCCCACCTGGATATGACACCTACTGAGGCTGGGATCTGTTTTATTCACAGCAGGACAGCTGTTCAGCTAAGATCCTTGTTTTTTGCTTGTGTTTATATCAGGCTGTGGTTAATGGAGCTTTCAGGTTTTCCGGTTGAAATCCACAAGCCCCAAACTCATGAAATTCTGGTCTATGGGATCTAATAGGAGATTTCCTAGACTTGCAGCAAAATATTTCAAGGAAAGGGGTTTCGCATTCAGAACAAGGCAATTGGTACTCAAAAGCAGGGCTGCCAGGGTCAAAATGGTAAGCGTGATTTGGCAATTGGAACCCTGCCCCTTTTTACACGTGTGTCTCACAGGTGTAAAAACGGGGTGAGCCTCTGATTGCGGGGCAGTGCCTGCCAGTTTGGCCCTCTTGTCTCCTTGTGGATGCCCTGCTCAAAGGTTTTTGAGATTCCCAGCATTATTCTCCACAACTTAGAAGCCTCCCTCCCATCAATGCCATTGCCGCTATGAAGTTTTTATTTTATTTTATTTTATTTTACTTATCACATACATAAGGCCACCTGACTCCATAACAATTCATTAGTGGCCCTCAGGATACCCCCAAGGCAAGCTCAGATTCTGGCATCTGCATCTCTGTAGCTTTCTGGGCAACATCACGGAAGCAGTTTGTCCTTGCCTTTTTCCAGGACAGGGTTTTCCACTTCCTGGTTCAGCCCACCGTTCTGGAATTCCCACCCAAATGCTGGTCTGCCCTGATCATGCTCAGCTGCCCAGATCAGTGAAAGTCAATTAGCTGCTGCCGCCTGCTGCCCGTGTTGCCACCAATTGTGGCTTACTAAACATTTTGTGTGTTAAAAGCTTAAGGGGTTTGAGTCCATTTCATTAATTTGCTCAAAAAAATGATGGCACTTTAGCTGTTTCCTGCTGGTTATTCTCTAGGATTACATTCAGAGGGCGTTACAATGAAAATAAACAAACAAACAAACAAACAAACAAATAAGGTCTCCTCTTTCTGTTTACCCTGATTTCAAGGAGCAATTTTGGCAATTCTTCCCCACCCAACCGAGGTGGAGCCCTTTGGCTATGCTGCCATCTAGTGGCTCAACTGGAAGATGCTCTTTACCGATCAGCGAGCAGCAGCAGTTCCTAATACACGTTCATACAACTGCAAAACTAGGAGGCAGGCAGCTGCTGTTTAGAGTTTAACTATGGTTTCCATACATCAGTAATTTCTCAGACAAATGGTTGTGTTAAGGTAGGGGCCAGTCTTATCTCTGTGGGGATGACCTTCCACAGGGAGGGAGCCACCATAGAGAAGGCCCTTCTTCTTCTCGGTCCCACTAGATGGACCTCCTTAATGGGGAGGATCCATATCATACCCCGCCTCCCCGATCTGCTGGGTGGGGTAGATGTAACTGCGAAAAGGCGATCCTTCAAATAACCTGGCCCCAAGCCAAGTAGGGCTTTAAAGGTGATAACCAGCACCTTGAATTGGACCCAGAAGGAAATTGGCAACCAATGCAGCTCCCGCAAGAGGTGACACATGTGCAAATCTAGACTTGCACAAAACATGCATGTGACTCACTCTCAGCTGCCCCACAGCCCCACTGTTCCCAGCCTGTCAGCTGTTGTTCAGGCTTCTTTCAAGCATGGGTTTAGCACTCTTCTGCAATAGCAGTAAACCCATGTCCAAAAGAAGCCCAGCTGTCCAGTTATCTTAGTTCAGAGCCTGGCTCCTTTTGCACCTTGATTTTTTAAAATCCTTCCCCCAAGAGATATCTCTGGTTCTTTTATAGATATCTGCTTAGGAAAAAGGTCTGTTTCTCTAACATAAGTGGTCTCACCATTCTATTCATGCATACATATGGTGATTGATTGATTGATTGATTGATTATGTGACATCAAGTGGATGTCCAATCTGCATAGATAGATTTTCTCCATGACAATCTGGAATACATATAACAAAGGAATAAATATAGAAGCATTTTAGATTTGATTGTTTCTGTTGACAAATGAGACAATTCCAGAAGAGCACAAGGGTGACAGGAGACTCTGAATGTAGATCTGAGCATTATTTGGTAGTGTGAAGAGGGGATCTTAGGAAAAGTCAGCATGGGAGAAAAAGAAAGAAACGAAAGAAACATTAACTACAGCAGAATGCGCTGTGGTTGTTCTTAGTTGCTGTCGAGTCGTTTATGACTCATGGCGACCGTATGCATAACAGGACAAAATGTTGTTCGGAGTACAGGACGAGAAGGTACAAGTCCTGAACAAAGAAATATTACCAGCCTTTGCCCAGATTGAAGATGCTGCTTGGACAAGCAGCGAAACGTTTCTACCAAAAGAAAGAAAGAAATTCAGTTGCCATGACTCAACCTACAGACTGGCAAGGCAAGCTACTGTATATTAACAGGGAGCAAACCCCACACTCACGAGCACTGATGACCTTACCTAGTGGGGTAATAAAAGGTCTGCAGGCAAACAACCAAGCGCAGAGAGCACCAAGGACTCCACAGTTCAACCCTGAGCGACATATATTCTCTTCTGTTGGATATTAAATGTACAAAACAGAAACAAACAAAAAGAATCATTATTTCCATTCTTTGCTACTGGGTGAAATAACTTCACTGGCTACATACTCAGAGACCTTCAGAATCCCAGCCATGACTCCTTGCTGCCACCTGCTGCTGCTTCATCTTCATTTACTTAAATAATTGCTTTCATCAGACTCCAAAACTTTTCTCCACTGAAGAAAAGAAATCACAAATTGTCTTAGGAAAAAAGAAATCCTTCTTCTGCTGCTTTGCAATACACGCAGTAAAACTGTTGCATTACTTATTTCAGAGCTCACGGAAATGAGATATCAGTATGTTTGCATGTGTGCGAATATGCATGTACAGTGAAGGGTGTGTGCTTAGGTCATGTCTGGGTGGGGAAGGCAATCCCACAATTCAGTCAGAAACTGAATATTAATACCCACACAGATGCTCTCTCTGATCCCTTCCCCCATTTCTTCATATACTGAAGCTCTTGCTTGGTCAGCTGGTGGAGTTTCCCAGGCAAAAGCCGCACAACACTGAATTTAAGGATGAGAGCTGAGATTGTACGTATGAATGGCACATGAATGGCAGGGGTGGGGCGGGGGTAGGTGAAGGATGTTCTGTTTGAAGAATGAAAGTCTCAGGGGGATGGAACCCAAACTGGAATTCTCCAAGAAGAACATCCTGGCCTGCAAGTTCCATGTCATCCGCACAGGCCTCCAGCTTCTTTCCCTGGAGACACCACTGCAGAGGCTGGGGCAGGGGGAGCATCAAGAGTCTTTGTGGGAGGACAGCAGTGGCACCAGGACTACCCGCCCTCTCCCAGACACAGTTGTCCCATTACCCGCATTCTCTACATACGCCCTAACCCCATGGCATCTTTCCCGAGGTCCGGGAGGGCGGCAGGTCCAGAGGAGCACCAGGGACAATGAGGAGTAAGAGAGCCTGGCATGGGCCTTTGCACTGGACCCCTGGCAGCCCCAGTTTGGAGGGCATGAGAAGGGAAGGGAAGCCATTAGTGGACTGCTAGGACCACGGAATGGAGCAGAGCTTATTACAGCAAAAGATGCGCACAGGAAAAGAATATTATCTAAAATAGCATTAATGAGCACATTAGAGAGATATAGGTTATTGATTTTACATTAGCCCACCCAAGCATAAAGAATTACACGCTTAGACAAAGTAGGTTTAAAAGTAAGTAAAAGAATATCTTACTCATTTATTGGGTCCAGTTACATTTCTGTTCAGGAGAGATGATTCTTGATCTTTCTGTCCCTAAACTGAATTTACCCTCAGCCCTCATTGCTGCTGAAGACTGCATGGAGAAAGGGGCAAGATCCTGACTCTAGGCCCATGCATGGCCCAAGATGGAAGGAGCTGCAGCCACATCCTCCTTCTCTGATGGTGGAAGGAGGAAGACAGAGAAGAAGTGGGAGGGACAGAAAACAGCTTCCTCCAGAAGCACACAGAGAATTGCAATCCTCGAGTGAACTCATCCACAGGCCAATGAGGCATGCTGATTTGCTGGGACCTCCAACAGGAAGATTACGTGGGCCAGGATCTGGATACTGCACAGAAGACCAGGATTTGAGGGGAATTGAACCCTAAAAGGAATGTGGCAGCAACCTTGGAAGCTATCTCACACCAGCTTCTGCAGCTTTTGCTAACTTTTTCCAGGACATTCCCATAGCAACGCATGACTCTCTATATTCAAGAAGTTTGCTCCCTTCCTTCTTCCCACTAAACAATGGCTTTCTTCAGAGCACATGACAGAAAGTAACTTGAGATCTATTGCTTATGAATATGTATATATGCCTGCAACTTCGTATGAATATGAATGCTTACATCATTTCCTTTTCTGTAATGTATACATATCAGTGCATTTCTTTTGTCTGCAGGGGAGGTACCACCTTCTTGGTGAGAACACCTCTGGTGCGCACTGTATCAATGAACCCTGCAGTCAGCACTGATTATTTTTGTCTTGAACTCCTGTGTTGATTCCACTTTGAAGGATCTCATTCATAAAACTTCCCAAACTCCCAGTGACAGTTCTGAAAAGTAAAAGAAGCAGGAGAGTAGACAAGAGAGAGAGAGAGAGAGAGAAGGATGTTGAGGTTGAAAAAGAGTAAGTTTGCTCTTTTCAAAACTTAAGGTTGTGGGAACACATCCAAGTGGGAATCCCAGTAAGGCAATGGGGGGAGGAAGCAGACCTCATACCCAAGGCCAGGACAGAAGAAGGCATGTGAATGTAATGAACAGAACAGAACAGAACAGAACAGAACAGAACACTTTATTGGCCAAGTATGATCAGACATACAAGGAATTTGACTTTGGTGGAAGAGCTCTCAATATATTTACATAACATCAAAAATAAACAATAATAAAGTAATAATGTTATTTACTAAACCTATACAGTCAAGAAAGAAAAAGAAATTGAAGGAAATAACACTACACCTATTAACTAACAGACACTCATATTTAAAGGGAGAATTAAGGGACAGTATACTGCATCTGTTCTCTAACCGATGTTCACGTTTATCAGAGCATCACCAGTCACATCTCAGCAGTCATGTCTTACCATACATTGTCAATCATTATATCATGCTACATTAATTAGGAGTTCAACAGAGCAATGGCAAGAGGAAAAAAACTGTTTCGATGTCGATGTCATGCCCTGTCTACTGCAGAGTAAGACACTGACGCTGATTCGTGCGAGAGCAGGTTCAGGTTTATTCCTTGTAGTACAGTTGCGAAAAAAAGCTGAGAGTGAGTGGAGCGCGCCGGTGCGGGGTTTAAATACCCCGCGCCGGTCAGCGCCCCCTCACCCTGGGTTACGTCATCCCCCCTTTGTCCTGCATGCTGTCTTGCCGGTAGGTGAAGGGTTGCGAGGCCCCAGCTGGTGCCCCGGGATCGCCCATCATCGGTTTCCTCATTCAGCCGGTGATTGCTGTCAGCTGGGCGATCTCCGTTGCGCTTGTGCTAACAGCTTGGGTGTGCCTCGCGATCTGCTTAGCCTTTGTCTTTTCTTCTTTCTTCTTTGTGAGCTGATGGCTGCTTCCTCCGGCTAGAGTCTGTGGCTGTTGTTGTGCGTGCTATGCTTATCTTGAGCCCCTTCCCCTGCTTCCTCGTTATTGTCATGTGTGCCATTGTGCTGATGTCTTCAGCTCAACGGCACTCATGACATACTGCCCCCTGTCCAAATAGTGCCCCCCCCCGGCCTTCCGGTTTTTTACCAGGAGAGCTGTCAAAATGGTTTTTTTTTTTTTTTGAATTTCCCGCCGGAGTGTTTTTCGCCCCTCCCTTTGTTCCGCCCTCTACCTCGTGTCCATCTAGGGTGTGTTCCCAGTACGCATGCCCCGACCATACCCTGGGCGTGCGCATGCTCTGGCCACACCCTGCTTGTTTGGCTCAGTTCGGCGAGGAGAGAGGCGTGGCTGGTCGGGTGCTTATCAGCTCCAGGTAGGGCCCTTATCTTTATTCCAAATGCGTTGTCTTTGTTATGTGTGCATCCTGGGCATTGCCCCCAGGCATGCACAGGTGACCAAAGTCACTCCCTCGTGGGCCCGGGGCGGGGGGAGGGTGTCCCGGGGGGAGGGAGGTCTACCCAAGTCGCGGGCTTGGGGGGCCCTTTCCCCTGGGGGCACGGCTGGTGGGGGGGGGCCCGCGGGGAAAAGGGTGTTCAGGGGCCGGTTCGGCTTGTCGCCCCTTTGGCTTGTCAGGGTACGTCCGGTTGAATGCCCGGGTCAGGTCTGGCGCCTTGACGTGTTGCGCCGCCACCCATTCTGGGTGGGGGAAGTGTTTCCACCTTACTAGATAGTGTAATATTCCCCGTTGACGGCGAGAGTCGAGTATGTCTCTTACTTCGAAATGTTGTTGGCCGTCGATCATCACTGGGGAGGGCAGTGGTGTGCTCGGGTGCCATCGAGAGGTGGTTCCAGGTTTCAGGAGGCTGGTGTGAAATACCGGGTGGAGTCTCCGTAGATTGTGCGGCAGGTCCAGGCGTATTGCCACCAGGTTCACTATCTGGGTTACTTGAAGCGGCCCGATATACTTAGGCCCCAGTTTTTTCAAGGGTTGAGGTGACTTCAGGAATTTGGTGGATAGGTAGACCATATCCCCTGCCTGGAACATCGGTTGCTGGCGCCGGTGCTTGTCGGCCTGCTCTTTGTAGGCCGCCTGTGCTTCCTTCAGCGCTGCCGTGATTATTGGCCACGATTCCGCAATCTTCCGTCCCCAGTCACTAGCATCCACTTGGGGTCCCGGGGGTTGCGGTACCTCCGGTATGGGGACGAAGTCGCGCCCTGAGACTACTTCGAACGGGGTTTTCCCCGTGCTCGTGTGGACGGCGTTATTATATGCGACTTCCGCAAACGGGAGCAGTTCGACCCAGTCGTCTTGGTGGTAGTTTGTGTATGAGCGTATGAATTGTTCTAGGGTGCCATTGAGGACCTCTGTGGCTCCGTCCGTCTGGGGGTGCCAGGCAGTGGATAGGGCCTGTTGGGTCCCCGTCAGCTTTAGGAAGGCCCGCCAGAATTTAGAAGTGAATTGTGTGCCCCTGTCGGTCACCACACGTGTGGGACATCCGTGTAACCTGTACACGTGTACCAGGAAGAGTTTCGCTAGTTGTTGGGCGGACGGGACTGATGAGCAGGGGATGAAGTGGGCTTGTTTCGAAAAGTAGTCTTTCACCACCCAAATGGCCATTTTCTTCTGGCTGGGTGGGATATCTACTATGAAATCCATGGAGATTTCCTCCCATGGGCGGGAGGGCTCCGCCACCTTTTGTAAAAGACCCGGGGGCTTACCTGGTGCCCGTTTGGCCCTGGCGCATGTCGGGCAGGACGCTACATAGGCTTTCACGTCCCGTCTCAGCGCGGGCCACCAAAATTGGCGTCGTGTGAGGTGTAGGGTCTTCAGGAACCCAAAGTGTCCCGCTTGCTTGGCGTCGTGGGATCTGCGCAGGATCGCCTGGCGTTGCGAGTCTGGGACATATATTCTGCCTTCCCCCCACGCCAGGTCCTGTGCCATCGTCACCTTGTCGGGGTTTGCTAGGAGCCAAGGGTCGGTTTTGAGGGTGGCAGTGAGGTCTGTGCGTATCCCCCCTGGTAGTTGTGGTTGGCGCCGTCTGGTTACTGGTTGCCCCACCGTCGGTTGTGCCGTGGGGTTGGGCTGCTTCCGAGCGCCGCTCCGGGTGGTCACCGCCATCCCCAGCTGGGAAGCGGATAGGACCGTCCCGATCATGTCTGGGGCGGGCTCCTCGTCTTGGGGCAGTCGGGAGAGGGCGTCGGCTAGGAAGTTCTTTTTGCCCGGCATAAACTTCAGCTGAAAGTTGAAGCAGCTGAAGAATTGGGCCCATCTGACCTGTTTTGGGCTGAGGCGTCTGGGCGTTCGGAGGGCCTCGAGGTTCCGGTGGTCAGTCCAGACCTCGAATGGTTGGGTGGCGCGTTCCAGCAGGTGCCTCCATGTTTCCAACGCCGATTTCACCGCGAAGGCTTCCTTCTCCCAGACGTGCCAGTGCCTTTCTGTCTCAGAGAATTTCTTCGACAGGTAGGCGCATGGTTTTAGGACTCCTGTGGGGTCTTTTTGGAGTAGGATGGCCCCCAGGGAGAAGTCTGAGGCGTCGGCTTGGACCACGAACGGCCGTTCTGGGTCCGGGTGCGTGAGGATTGGCTCCGTGGTGAACAGCGCTTTCAGCCTGTTGAATGCGGTTTGGCACGCGGGAGTCCAATTCAGTACTGTGCCCGGGTTCTTGGCGCGTCGTGTGTCCCCCACCCCTTTAGTCTTGAGGAGGTCTGTTAGGGGGAGGGCTATCTCCGCGAACCCCCGGGCGAATGACCTGTAAAAATTCGCGAAGCCGAGGAAGCTCTGGAGTTGGCGCCTGTTACGGGGGCGTTCCCAGTTCACCACCGCCTCGACTTTTGCGGGGTCCATCTCTATGCCTTTCCCGGAGATTCGGTACCCCAGGTAGTCTAGGCGTGCTTTATGGAATTCGCAATTTGAGGGTTTGGCATAGAGTTTCGCCCGTTTTAGCTTGTCGAGGACTTGTCTGACTAGGGTCACGTGTTCCTCGTGCGTTTTGGAGTAGATAAGGACGTCGTCTATGTAGACCAGGACCCCTTTGAACAGGTGCTCATGCAGAACCTCATTGATGAGCTGCATGAATACCCCCGGGGCCCCTGCTAGTCCGAATGGCAGCACTTTGTACTGAAAGGCGCCTAGGGGGCAGTTGAACGCCGTTTTCCATTCGTCCCCCTCCCTGATTCGGATTTGGTAGTACGCCTCGCGCAGGTCCAGCTTGGAGAATACTCTGCCCGTGGACAGGTGGGCGAGCATGTCTGTTACGAGGGGTAAGGTGTATTTATTGGATAGGGAAGCGGCATTGAGGCCCCGGTAGTCGGTGCAGAGCCGTAGGGTGCCGTCCTTTTTCTCTCGAAATAGGACGGGTGCTCCGACCGGTGAGCATGCCGGCTCTATAAATCCCCTCTCTAGGTTTTTGTCGATGAACTCCCGGAGTGTTGCCATCTCCTTCGGGGTCATCGAGTAAATCTTCGGCCTCGGTAAGGGGACATCGGGCAGCAGGTCAATCCTGCAGTCCGTCTTGTGGTGGGGGGGTAGTTGATCAGCTTCCGCCTCTCCGAAGACCTCTGAGAAGTCAGCGTATTGCTCCGGTAGGTCTTCTGGGGTGGTTGTGTTGTCCTGGGTTGCCGCCTCTGCTCGTCCCACCGTGGGGTTGGTCTTGCCCGCTGGAACTGGCGCCCGGTACTCGCCGTCGTCGAATCGGAAGGTGCGGGTCGCCCAGTCGATGCGTGGGTTGTTTGTTGCGAGCCATGGTATCCCCAAGACTACAATGGGCCGTCCTATGTGGGTTACCACGAACGATGTTCGTTCGGTGTGGGTACCCATTTGTAGGGTGACCGGCTTGGTCTGCATCGTAGCTGGTGTCCCTCCCGCTGTTGAGCCATCCAGCTGGTGAAATGCCAGCGGCGTGGGGAGGGGGGGCAATGTAGGGCGAGTTTTGCGACTATGTCGGGGTGGATCAGGTTTTTCGAGCACCCCGAGTCCACTAGTGCCGCGGCCGTGGTGGCTCCGTTGCCCCCAGAGAGCTTGATTGCCGCCGTTATTACGGAGCTTTCGCCGCTCTCTCGAAGTGATCCGCGCCTCTGTCCCACCACCTGCCTCGCGGCGCATTTTAAGGCAGGCGGGGAGCGTTTCCCGCCGGCTGGTCTGGGTCTACGGCATCCTCTCCCCCCCAGTGGGCGTCCCAGCCTTCATCCGGTGTCGCTGTGGCTCCGGTCATTCGGCGGTGGGGGGGTGGCGGCGGGTTCGTTGGTTTGAGGCTAGGTTTCAGTGCGGGTTTAGGAGCGCTCGCTGGGGTTTGGCTGGAGAAGCAATCTGCCGTTGTGTGCCCCATTTTCCCACACCTCCCACAGGGCCCACGAGTAAATTTCTTCCTTAGATATGTGGGACCGACCGTCCCCACGTGTGGCGCGGGTACCTTTGGGTAGGTGTTGGTTTTGTCTTCCGTCGTTGTCATTAGGAAGGTGCGGTGCGCGTGCTCTGCTTTCCCCGCGAGGTGGATCCAGCTGTGCAGAGTCTCCGGATCATCCCGGTAGAGAGCCCATTGAAGTACTTCGCAGTTGAGCCCCCTTTTAAACATTTCTAGCAGGGTGGTCTCGGTCCAGTCGTTGATCTTCCCTGCGAGGGCTTTAAATTCGAGGGCGTAGTCTGGGACAGTGCGTGCGCCCTGTTTGAGGCTTTGGAGTGCGCTTTTAGCCCTCTCTTTGGCTAGTGGATCCTAGAAGTAGCGCTTCATCTCAGTAATGAAAGCATGGAAGTCTAAGAGGGCGGGGGAGTTGGACTCGTACATTCGGACGTACCAGTCTGCCACCCGGTCTTGTAGTTTGATCGCCACGGCTGCGATCTTGTCCGCGTCGGAGTTAAAGGAGTGTCCGTGCCACCCCATGAACTCCCTGGCGTTCGTAATGAAGAACGACAGTTTCGCGGGGTTCCCATCGAAGAAAATGGGGAAGTCCTTTGGGGCCCGGGCGTTCTGTGAGTCCCCTCCTCTCGCTTCCCGACTCCTGGCTTCGTCCGCTTGGGCCGCTTGTTGATTCGCATTCGGCCCCTGGGGGAGCGACGACCCGCTCGGGGTGTGGGCCTGCGTGGGAACGTCGTTGGGCGGCGCCAGGGACATCAGCGATTGCAGCATGGTCCTGAGGTCCTGTAGCTGGGCCTCCATGGCCGCGAGTCTGGCTTGAGTTTCCCCTTCCGAAATCCGCGCCGCAGCTGGGGTCGGGTCTGTCGGGGTGTCCGCCGGGTTGAGCCGCTGGTGGGGTTCAGGCAGTCCCATCCGCTGGTCCGCTTCCTCCGTTTGGGGGTGCGTCGGCTGGGTTGCCTCTCCGTCCTCCACCGAGCTTGCTGCAGTTGGACTGCCGCTCCACGCCCGTGGCTGGGGTGCGATGTGGGGCGGGGGGGTCTCCGCTGGTCTCGGGAGGTATGTTGCTCCCTCCCGTGGCCGGGTTGCCTCCGCCGCCATCTCCCTCTGGGGTTGGAGCTGAGGCTCGGGGTGGACCGGGCGGGTGTCCGTGGCTCCTGGGGTCCGCGGTGCCTCTGGCCTCGATCGGTCCTCTTCTGCTTCTTGCCGTGCGGTTCGCCCGTTTTGGCCGCGACGCGTCGGCCTCATTGCTCGTGGTCTTCTCGCCGTCTATTCCTCCCGCGGCTCGTTGTCCGGTGGGGCTCGGCGAGGCTGAGTTTGTGACTCTCAGCTTTATGTCATGCCCTGTCTACTGCAGAGTAAGACATTGACGCTGATTCGTGCGAGAGCAGGTTCAGGTTTATTCCTTGTAGTACAGTTGCGAAAAAAAGCTGAGAGTGAGTGGAGCGCGCCGGTGCAGGGTTTAAATACCCCGCGCCGGTCAGCGCCCCCTCACCCTGGGTTACGTCATCCCCCCTTTGTCCTGCATGCTGTCTTGCCGGTAGGTGAAGGGTTGCGAGGCCCCAGCTGGTGCCCCGGGATCGCCCATCATCGGTTTCCTCATTCAGCCGGTGATTGCTGTCAGCTGGGTGATCTCCGTTGCGCTTGTGCTAACAGCTTGGGTGTGCCTCGCGATCTGCTTAGCCTTTGTCTTTTCTTCTTTCTTCTTTGTGAGCTGATGGCTGCTTCCTCCGGCTAGAGTCTGTGGCTGTTGTTGTGCGTGCTATGCTTATCTTGAGCCCCTTCCCCTGCTTCCTCGTTATTGTCATGTGTGCCATTGTGCTGATGTCTTCAGCTCAACGGCACTCATGACAGTCAAGATGTTCTGACATACGGTATTCTGTAGCACCGTCCTGATGGTAGAAGTTGAAACAGTTTGTGTCCATGTTTAATTAGCATAAAAGGACTGGTTAGTGGGGGAAAAAAATCAGAGAACCTAGGGACAAATTAGATGAAGTAAAAAAAACAACAACAGTGGACCTCAGACTGAATGCTGAGGCACGTCAGCCAGAAGATGGCAAAGAGCAGTCGCGTTTGACTGGTAAGAGCAAGCCGGGAGGCTGGGACGTCACCCTTTCCAAGCCGCGCTGTAGCCCTAAAGGGACGCTAAGACTGGCCACCCCATTCTAAATCACCCAATTTATATTTCTTCTAAGTACGTGTACCCTAAGAGAGGATTTCTACAGCAAGGAGAAGCAGGCTTTCTTGGTGATTATCATTATTTGGGGGATTAATTTTTTTAAAAAATTCTTTTAAGTTTTGGCCTTTTTCCCCCTCCAAATATTAAGGAGGATTGAGAGTAAATAATTGTCTCCCTCTTATTATCTTTGTACTAAATTTGAAGACAGTAGCATTTCCCTACATGTTGAATCGGCTGCTCTGAACTTTCAGTTTTCTGCTTCTACTTTCCCTGGGGAAATGTCTGCATATCTCACTTTCACTTGTGCAAACACATCCCAGAATTCCTTCATATCCTGGACTTTCACTGGTTAAGCTCCTAGGGGGCGCCATAATCTGCTGCTTGAGACATGGAGGATCTTCAACAGATTCTCTCTGACTTCTACCAAGATTTCAAACAGATTGTTTCTGATTCCTGCCAGGTTTTTACGCAAGGCATTCAGGACATTGTGGAAAATATGAGCTCTAAAATGTGTCATCTGGTTGGGGATGTTGTGGATGAAACTGAGGAATTTAACAGTGACAGAAATGTCTCTTCTAAGACTGAGATCGGGATTTCTACTGAAATGCTGGATGAAATTGGATAGTGGAGTTGGAGAAATTTAATGGAGAGAGCGTGTTGCAAGCCACAAGTGAAATTGATTTTCTGGTGGAACGCCAGGAAAAAGAAGGAGTTATTATGTATGGGAGGTTTCCTGAAGAGGAGTCAGAGTTTTTGAGGGGGGCAGTAGGGCTGTTTGATCTTTTTAAGAAAAAACGCTCTGTGTACACTCTGGGGATATGTAAATACTCTGCTTTATTTTGAAGTGGGATAAGGATTAAAGAATATTTATCTGGATTGTTTTTAAGGCTTGGCTGATTTCATTTCTCTTTCATGATTTGGATTAAGATTAATAAGGCATCAAAAAAATCTACTCGGAGGGTTTGGGCTTGATCAAGATTAAGATAATTAAAATTGTTGTATTACTAAGTATGATGGCAGACAATTTATGTGCTTTTCAGTTTGAGCTTTATTATAATAGACAGAAATGTATAGAATAGTAGTAGGAAGGAAATAATTAAATGAATGTTATCTTTGGGGAGGAAGTTGAATAGGAGGTTTATATAATTTTTTCTTTTTTCTTTTTCTTTTAATATAAAGGGAGGGAACAACTGTATTTTGTGATTTTTACAATGTGCTACTGGAATGATTTACAGAAGTAATGTGATTTTGGTTTACTATAGAGCAAGGGATTGATTATGGAAATGTTTGTATATCCCTGCTGTTAAAAGTCGGGAGTCACCTCTTTTTGTAACTTTGAATTTTTTTTCTCTTCTCTTTCGACACTTCTTTAGTTTTTTTCTTTTTCTTTTTCTCTTTGTAGTTTCTGTTTTTCTGTAGCTTTTATCTTTGCTTGAAACTTAATACAATTCTTATATATATAAAAAAGTCATCAACTCCTGGCGACTGCCTGCACAAGTCCCTGCAGTTTTGTGGGCAAGATTTTTGGAAGTGGTTCCCATGGCCTTCTTCCTAGGGTTGAGAGAGCGTGACTGGCCCAAAGTCCCCAGCCGGCCTTGTGCCTAGGGCAGGACTGGAACTCACGGTCTCCCAGTTTCTAGCCAGGTGCCTTAAACCCTTATACCAAACTGGCTCTCTGCTTTCCATGTACCGGGCCTGTTATTTCCATAAAATAATTCAAGTAATTGCTGGTTAAGTGAACCGTGTCTCCTCAATACGGATCACACCATCCTGCTATAAAGTATGGGATGGATCCACCAACACAGGAAAGAGAAAGCAACATCATTTATCCCTACAGTATTTTCTCCCACATGGATTCCCCCACCCATCTCTATCCCCCCCCCCTAAAAAAAAGAGGCAGGAAAGAGGAATTCAGAGTACGTGGTAAGCCATCAAAGGGGTTGGTTCCTTCAGGATTCGCTCTGACTTGGTGAATCCCAGAAAGGTTCTTGGAAATGAAGTAATTTCTCATGTTCTGCTTTATTTGAAATGGCAGAAAAGCTGTTAATTTCTTTTCAATTGCCGTGGCTCTTCACATCTTCTGGGCCATCCACTGTCCCATCGAGGAACTGAAGCTCACCTTCCCTCCTGGCCAGAAGCCAGTCATTACTCTATCCTTGACCCACTGGAGGCTCACCTGAACTTTGTATCTTCTTGTAAGGGGGGTTAAAAAGTGAAATGGCTTTACTGGACGCAGACTGAACACATCCACACAGATTTTCATCATATATACAGAACCACTTTGCCAGAGCCAGATTAGTCAACTCTAATTAGACTTTCAGATCAGTCAATGTTATGCAGCCATGCTCAAAGCTAAGGAAGTGCCCTTCTGCAAAATTATCAACATGATTATCATTTCTCCTTCAGAAGCCACATGGGTTTTGAAATGAAATAATGCTAAGGCTGGAGGTTTGGGGTAAGGGATTGGTTGTATGCTTGTTTTGTGAGGGTTTTGGTAAGCAACTTTCTGTCACATAGTTTTCAATCAGACATTTTTTCGAATCCACTAAAAAATGCTCTCTCCTGTTGGTCAACTGGATGGAGAGAGTTTGAGCACTGATGGGTTCATGGGTTTCTTCATGTTCTCTGCATTTCAGGGTGAATAATCAGGAATCAAATTCAAGCAGCCTTATGAGAGATTTGGAGGTGGAAACGTGAGTGGTGAAGTGCACTATTAATCATGAAGGCTACTCCATTTCTTCTGTGGTCCTCTTGTCCACAGTCGTAGATCTGGTGGTCATTTGATGTGAAGTGGCCCATTCCAGTCCATTTCAGTTCACTGACCCCCAAAATGTCTATCTTGAATCTTGACATCTCACCAATAACCACATCCAATTTGCCCTGGCTCATAGATCTTACATTCCAGGTTCCAATGGTGTGTTGACCCTTAGAACATCGGATTCGCCGTTCACCACCAGCACCGTCGGCCGCTAGCCGTCCTTTCGGCTTTGAGCTAGCTGCGTCATCACGTCTGGGGCTAGTTGAACTCATCCTCTGCTCCTCCCCAGTAGCATTTTGACCATCTTCCGACCTGTGGGTCTCATCTTCCAATGGTATACCGACATATCTCTGGTTGTACTGATCCATTTAGTTTTCATGGCAAGAATACTGGGGTGGGTTGCCAGTATTCCCTTCCCCAGGGATCGCATTTAGTCTGACCTCCTTGTCATGACCTTCCTGTCTTGGGTGGCCCTTCACGGTTTAGCTCATGGCGTCATTGAGGTGCTCAAGCTCCAGCACCACGACAAGGTAACGATCCTTTGCTGAAGGTGATGATGATGATGATGATGATGATGATAATGATAAAAGGTGGGATAAAAAATCTAAAAAGATGCTTTTGAGGGATTGTGGGGTGGAAAAAGGATGTCTGGAAGTGTCCTCCTGATAGTTTACACTCAGTTCCGTCTTTTGAATGACTGATAAAAGCGTCAAGATGACACAAATGCTAAAAGCACAAAAGTACTTGTTGAAATGGCTTCACCTCTGGCCTACATGACATCAGTACAGTTACCAAGCCAGACTCCCTAGGAAGGGAATGCCAGCAGTAAAACCATCTGTCTCTCCAGTGAAATGTATGGAACATGGGGCCTGGTTCAGAAGGAAATTATCCAAACATTGTGGCATCTTTTATCATAGCTTCAGTTTCCATGTGGCAAGTTTACTGAGACAAGTGACCCTAAACGGTTCCTTCTCCCAAGCCTAACCTTGGATCCCAAGTAACAAAATGCCACAACAATAAATAAGAAATAACAGTCCTGGTCTCTTCCTCTGCCTATACCAACTGCTGAACTTCTTCACACAGTAACTTTGGCAGCTTCCATCCTATTCTTTTCAAACAGCGCTCCTCAATCTTCTCTAGACCTCGATGTCAGCACTAGTCTGCACTAGTTTATTTTATTCTTTACCTTAATTCACTTGATTACAAGACACCAAGTCAGTTTGGCCCTCGGGTTTCCTCGTTACCCTTCCTGCACACACTCGTTGCACAAGATAATCGGCCGTTTCTTGGATAATAGCAGGAGCTCAACGGTATTTCTAGGCTTCAAGGCACTTTTAGGGAGACAGTTGGCCTCCAGGGTTTCCTCATCACCTGCGTCCTGCAGCTCTTGAGCAAAGAACCACATAATTAAACGCTTTCTCTCTCTCTCTCTCTCTTTCTTTCTCTTTCCAGAGCTGCCAATTTTACCATTTTCAGTCTCACTTGTCCGCTAATATTTAGTGTGTCTCTTGTTAATTGACTCCTGTTTCTGCATGTGCACCTTTCATGAGGGCCTGTAGCAAGGCTATGTGGGGGGGGGGGATCATCTGTAGTCCACAGAAACGGGCTCCACCCTCAGGGCCAAGCTGGGGAGATGTGGCTGAATCAGCGCCTTTCCCACTCGTTGCCTTGAATGCCTCTCCCCCCACTTCCTACCCATTGCCCACCCCCACCCAGGCTCAGAACTTGACTCCATGGAGGACCTCCTCAGTACGTCTTTCTCACTGCAGCAACTCTTCGTAACTTGATTGCTCTGCCCCGTTTTATGGGCAGGGTGCATGGAACACCGAAATCGTTGCATTCGTATTTCAACTAAGTTTCCTTTTTCCCCTCTTGTCCTCATCCCTCCCTCTTAGGACCCTTTCTCAGAGCGATTATATTGCAGGCAGGGAGGAGAAAGGAGGTGGGCTGGTCTAATATGCCCTGAAATGTTCTCCCTTTTCTCTCGCAGTTTGCATTCAGTTGAATAAAAGAGTCCATGGGCAGAGGGTGGAGTTCCTACACCTGCTGGATCCCTCTGATGATTCAGGTAACCAAGTCTGTTGCTATGCCAGGTAAACAGGTACTTCCATCAGCTGTCAGCCCACAACTAGAGGTGTCCCAGGCAAATGTTGAACAGCCATATTGAGTTTGGATCTAAGACTAGGTTGACTGCATAGCTAAGTCATATTTTGATGCTGTGTGAAGACACGTTATGTTATCAGGTCACCATGGCTGTGGGGAATGTCGTGTGTTTCAGTGAGAAACCATCTCTCCATCTCTATAACCTCCATGGCAGCTGACACTTCCATCGCATCCCAAGTGAGGTAACGTGAGGGGCCTCCTCCCGAGGGGCTTCTCACACTGGGCAGGAGGGGCACCCAGGGAGGCTTCAGAGCGATGGATGAAAGGTAAGAGAAACTCCCAAAACCAGCACAAGCACCCTCAGCCATTTCCAGCAGGATATCTTGGGCAGCCATTGAGTGTGGGCCCAGCCCTGAAAGGGTGAAGGCTAGTGAAAGCAATCTGGGGCTTTAGTAAGGATATCCGTGGACAGGATCTCCTGCTGGGGCTTCCTCTTTTTACAAGCAGCAAACAGGGAGGATTTGCTGTCCTATAGTCTCTGTACGTGTATTGGGTCCTTAGAGTGAAAGAGAACAAATTCTCCAAGACCTCACCTCAATATAGGGAAAGGTAGACAAAAAGCTTGTTTGTTTGTTTATTTATCCAATTTATATAGCCGCCCATCTCACAAATGTTACTGTTGTTAGCTGTTTGTTTCCTCCTCCTGCCCCAGATATCTTTCTCTGCTGTTAATGCACCCCCTTTCCTTTTGCAAATTACAATCCAAGGTGATTCTGAGTTTCTCCACAAGAGAAAGAGAATGGGGACTATATAAGAAAAGAAAAAGGAACCAAGTATCCCTTAAACCATGACCACCTTTGGGCAGGAAACAAACATTCTTTCAGAAAGACTGCAGAAAATAGTTTCATATAATTACTTATTTATATCACTTCATATAATTACTTTCATTTCAGAACGCAAACAAGAGACAAACTATAAAAGGAAACCAAGTGCAAAGGGGTACATTAATTTCAGTTAAAACTTTTGAAAGAAATTCAGATATTTCTGTGGGTGTCAGCAATATGATTTGCTAGGACCCCAGTTGCTAGCTGGTAGCCTAGGGCCACCCCTTTGCTGCCCCAGTTGTTTCTGCTCATCCTAAACTCCCTCAGGCTTGTGGAAATAAATGTCGGGTTTGGTGGGAGCAGAGAGAGTACCATGAATAAACTTGATGAATAGAAAGAATAAAAATGCGATAAAACAGTGAACTCATTACAGTGGCTACTTCAGGGGTCAATTAGCAGGGCTGTGCAATGCTTCCAATTGGATTGCAAAGCAGTGGATGTAGGAGGGCAAATCCATCACCTCTCAGTGACCCATTAAAGCAGCAGTGTCTGTTTCAGCCTCAGAGGTAGCTACAACACAAGCCACCTTGCAGCA
Source organism: Candoia aspera (assembly GCF_035149785.1). Lineage (NCBI taxonomy): Eukaryota > Metazoa > Chordata > Lepidosauria > Squamata > Candoiidae > Candoia > Candoia aspera. The sequence continues at coordinate 27,159,076 of NC_086153.1, read as the reverse complement.
GAAGCCACCTGGCAACTTAGAAAAAAAAAATTCTTTCTTCACATTGCTACCAAGTACTTGTTAAACTCTGAACCCAAGAACCAAATCCAAAGCATCACTATACAGAAATAGAATCTGCAGAAGTCTATTGTGATTTTCAGAGAGTTGTGTTGCCAGAAAGGCTGTGTGGCCTCTGCATCCTTCTTAGCTTTTTAGGTAAAGGAAACAGCTGCACCTCCTCTGGTTTTCCTGGTCAGGCCTCATAACACAGAGCACAATCTCAGCTCCCTGTACACTTGGCTCCTATCGGCTAACTATGCAAAATATCCGTGGATACGATGCAGCTGAATGAATCCCTTTACTTACTGCAGACAAGAAGGAAGCAAAATACAAAAGACTTGTTCATTGGGGTATGTTTTTGCTTACGGTATAGATCTTAAGAACATTTGAAAAACAGTCTATTGATTTTGTTTTCTGCCATAAAACTGCAGACTTTATTCAGACTTGTCCACTGAAGTCCACAGAAACCAAAACCCTTACAGTAGATATCTCAGGGCTTCAAGGCACTGAAATCCCGGGTTTTTTCTCTCTGTCTTTCCAAGTCAATGGATACCGTATAAGGGGCCTGATCTCTGTTGACTGAACAGTTCTGCTTACTGTGGAAACCATTGGTTGTCATGCGCTGCCTACCTCCGTGTAATACACAGACGCTGATTCCGTGAAACAGGCTCTGGTTTATTCGCAGTGTAGATACAGTAATAGGAAAAAAGCTGAGAGTGACAGGAGCGCGCCGGTGCGGGGTTTAAATACCCCGTGCCGGTCAGCGCCCCCTCACTCGCGGTTACGTCACCCCCCTTTGTCCAACACACTGTCTTGCCGGTAGGTGAGGGGTTGCGAGGCCCCGCTGGCGCTCCGGGATCGCCCATCATCGGTTTCCCTATTCCTCCGGTGATTGCTGTCAGCTGGGCGATCTCCGTTGCGCTAGCGCTAACAGCTTGGGTGTGCCTCGCGATCCGCTTAGCCATTGTCTCTTGTCCTTTAGTCTTTGTAAGTTGATGGCTACTTATCTTGAGCCCCTTCCCCTGTTTCCTTGTTATTGTCATGTGTGCCATTGCGCTGATGTCTTCAGCTCAACGGCACTCATGACATACTGCCCCCTGTCCGAATAGTGCCCCCCCCCCCGGTTTTCTGGTTTTTTACCAGGAGAGCTGTCAAAATGTTTTTTTTTTTTTTTTTTGAATTTCCCGCCGGAGTGTTTTTCGCCCCTCCCTTTGTTCCGCCCTCTACCACGTGTCTCTCTAGGGTGTGTTCTTAGTGCGCATGCCCCGGTCACACCCTGGGCATGCGCATGCTCCGGCCACACCCTGTTTGTTTGGCTCAGTTCGACGAGGAGAGAGGCGTGGTTGGTCGGGTGCTTATCAGCTCCAGGTAGGGCCCTTATTTTTTATACTAAGTGCGTCGCCTTTGTTATGTGTGCTCCTGGGCGTTGCCCCCAGGATGCACTGTTGACTTGCTTGCCACTCCCCCGTGGGCCCGGGGCGGGGGGAGGGTGCTGGCGACCGCTTGTTACTGCCTCGTGGGCCCGGGGCGGGGGGGTGAGTCCCGGGGGGGGGAGGTCCACCCAAGTCACGGGCTTGGGGGGGGCCCTTTCCCTTGGGGCACGGTAGGCGGGGGGGGCGCGGGGGAGGGGTTATGCAGGTGACGGTTTGCTAGTCTTGGTTTCGGCTTGTCGGGGTATGCCCGGTGAAAAGCCCGGGTCAGGTCAGGTGCGTTAACGTTGTGCGCCGCCACCCATTCTGGGTGGGGGAAGTGTTTCCACCTGACCAAATAGTGTAAAGTTCCCCGTTGCCTGCGAGAGTCGAGTATGTCCCTTACGTCAAAGTGATGTTGCCCGTTGATCATCACCGGTGAGGGCAGTGGCGTGCTTGGGTGCCATCGGGAGGTGGTTGCCGGTTTCAGGAGGCTGGTGTGGAACACCGGGTGGAGTCTCCGTAGGTTGTGTGGCAGGTCCAAGCGTATTGCCACCGGGTTCACTATCTGCGTGACTCGGAACGGCCCGATGTACTTAGGCCCCAGTTTTTTCGAGGGTTGGGGTGACTTTAGGAATTTGGTGGATAGGTAGACCATATCCCCCGCCTGGAACGTCGGTTGTTGGCGCCGGTGCTTGTTGGCCTGCTCTTTGTAGGCCGCCTGTGCATCCTTCAGCGCTGCCGTGATTATTGGCCACGATTCCGCAATCTTCCGTCCCCAGTCGCTAGCGTCCACCTGGGGTTCCGGGGGTTGTGGTAGCTCCAGTATGGGGACGAAGTCGCGCCCCGAGACTACCTCGAACGGAGTTTTCCCCGTGCTCGTGTGGACGGCGTTGTTGTATGCGACTTCGGCGAATGGGAGCAGTTCAGCCCAGTCGTCTTGATGATAGTTGGTATATGAGTGTATGAATTGCTCTAGGGAGGCATTGAGGACCTCTGTGGCTCCGTCCGTCTGGGGGTGCCAGGCAGTGGATAGGGCCTGTTGGGTCCCCGTCAGCTTTAGGAAGGCCCGCCAGAATTTAGAAGTGAATTGTGTGCCCCTGTCGGTCACCACACGTGCGGGACATCCGTGTAACCTGTACACGTGGATGAGGAAGAGTTTGGCTAGTTGTTGTGCGGACGGGACCGACGTGCAGGGGATGAAGTGGGCCTGTTTCGAGAAATAGTCCTTCACCACCCAAATGGCCGTTTTCTTCTGGCTGGGTGGGAGGTCCACTATAAAATCCATGGAGATTTCCTCCCATGGGCGGGAGGGTTCTGCCACCTGTTGTAAAAGCCCCGCGGGTTTGCCTGGTGCCCGTTTGGCCCTGGCGCACGTTGGGCAGGACGCTACGTAAGCTTTCACGTCTCGTCTTAGCGCGGGCCACCAGAATTGACGCCTTGTTAGGTGCAGGGTCTTAAGGAACCCAAAGTGTCCCGCTTGCTTGGCATCGTGGGATCTATGCAAGATTGCTTGGCGTTGCGAGTCCGGGACATAGATTCTGCCTTCCCCCCATGCCAGGTCCTGTGCCATCGTTACCTTGTCGCGGTTTGCCAGGAACCAGGGGTCGGTTTTGAGGGCGGCGGCGAGGTCCGTGCGTATCCCCCCTGGTAGTTGCGGTTGGCGTCGTCTGGTCACAGGTTGTCCCGCCGTCGGTTGCGCCGTAGAGTCGAGCTGCCTCTGAGCGCCGCTCCGGGTGGTCACGGCCATCCCCAGTTGGGAGGCGGATAGGACCGTCCCAATGGTGTCTGGGGCGGGCTCTTCGTCTTGGGGCAGTCGGGAAAGGGCGTCGGCCAGGAAGTTCTTTTTACCCGGCATGAACTTCAGCTGGAAGTTGAAGCGGCTGAAGAATTGGGCCCATCGGACCTGTTTTGGGCTGAGGTGTCTGGGCGTTCGGAGGGCCTCGAGGTTCCGGTGGTCGGTCCAGACCTCGAATGGTTGGGTGGCTCCCTCGAGTAGGTGTCTCCATGTTTCTAGCGCTGATTTTACCGCGAAGGCTTCTTTCTCCCAGACGTGCCATCGCCTTTCTGTCTCGGAAAATTTCCTCGACAGGTAGGCGCATGGTTTCAGGAGTCCTGTGGGGTCCTTTTGGAGTAGGATGGCCCCCAGGGAGAAGTCTGAGGTGTCGGCTTGGACCACGAACGGCCGTTCTGGGTCCGGGTGCGTGAGGATTGGCTCCGTGGTGAACAGCGCTTTCAACTTGTTGAATGCGGTCTGGCACGCGGGAGTCCAATTCAATACTGTGCCCGGGTTCTTGGCGCGTCGGGTGTCCCCCACCCCTTTGGTTTTGAGGAGGTCCGTTAGGGGGAGGGCTATCTCTGCGAACCCCCGGGCGAATGACCTGTAAAAATTCGTGAAGCCGAGGAAGCTCTGGAGTTGGCGTCTGTTGCGGGGGCGTTCCCAGTTCAGCACTGCCTCGACTTTTGCGGGGTTCATTTCTATGCCGTCTCCGGAGATTCGGTACCCCAGGTAGTCTAGGCGCGCTTTATGGAATTCGCACTTTGTGGGTTTGGCATAGAGCTGCGCCCTTCTGAGTTTGTCGAGGACTTGCCTGACTAGGGTCACATGTTCCTTGTGCGTTTTAGTGTAGATAAGGACGTCGTCTATGTAGACGAGGACCCCTTTGAACAGGTGTTCATGCAGGACCTCATTGATGAGCTGCATAAACACCCCGGGGGCCCCCGCGAGTCCGAACGGCACCACTTTGTACTGGAAGGCGCCTAGGGGGCAGTTGAACGCAGTCTTCCATTCGTCCCCCTCCCTGATTCGGATGCGGTAGTACGCCTCGCGAAGGTCCAGTTTGGAGAAGACTTTGCCCGTGGACAGGTGGGCGAGCATGTCTTTCACCAGGGGTAAGGGGTATTTGTTGGACAGGGAAGCCGCGTTTAGGCCCCAGTAGTCGGTGCAGAGCCGTAGGGTGCCGTCTTTCTTCTCCCGGAATAAGACGGGGGCTCCAACCGGTGAGCATGCTGGCTCTATGAATCCCCTCTCTAGGTTTTTATCGATGAACTCCCGGAGGGTTGCCATCTCCTTCGGGGTCATCGAGTAGATCTTCGGTCTAGGTAAGGGGACGTCGGGCAGCAGGTCGATCCGACAGTCCATCTTGCGGTGGGGGGGTAGTTGGTCAGCTTCCGCCTCTCCGAAGACCTCGGAGAAGTCGGCGTATTGTTCCGGTAGGTCTGCTGTGGTAGCTGCGTTGTCCTGTGTAGTCGCCTCTGCTCGTCCCACAGTGGGGTTGGTTCTGCCCGCTGGAACTGGTGCCCGATACTCGCCGTCGCCAAATGTGAAGGTGCGGGTCTCCCAATCGATGCGCGGGTTGTTTGTCACGAGCCATGGCATTCCCAGGACTGCAATGGGTCGTCCGATGTGGGTGACGACGAACGGTGTGCGTTCGGTGTGAGTGCCCATTTGCAGGGTGACCGGCTCGGTTTGCATCGTGGCTGGTTTCCCTCCCGCTGTTGAGCCGTCCAGCTGGTGGAATGCCAACAGTGTGGGGAGGGGGAAGCAGCGGAGGTCGAGTTTGGCGACTAAGTCGGGGTGGATGAGGTTTTTTGAGCACCCCGAGTCCACTAGTGCCGCGGCCGTGGTGGCTCCGTTGCCGGCAGAGAGTTTGATTGCCGCCATTATCACGGAGCTTTCGCCGCTCCGTCGAGGTGGTCCGCTCTGCTGTCCCACCGCCTGCCTCGCAACGCGTTTCAGGGCAGGCGGGGAGCGTTTCCCGCCAGCTGGTCTGGGTCTACGTCGTCCTCTTCCCCCCAGTAGGCGTCCCAGCCTTCCTCTGGTGTCGCTGTGGCTCCGGTCATTCGGCGGTGAGGGGGCGGCGGCGGGTTAGGTGGTTTGGGGCTAGTTTTCGGGGCGGGTTTAGGCACACTGGTCGGCGGTCGGTTGGCGAAGCAATCTGCCGTCTTGTGCCCTAGTTTTCCACACCTCCCGCAGGGCCCACGATTAAATTTCTTCTTTGGGTATGTGGGGCCGGCCGTCCCCACGTGTGGTGCGGGTACCTTTTTGCAGGTGTTGTTCGTGTCTTCCGTAGTTGTCATGAGGAAGGTGCGGTGCGCGTGTTCTGCTTTCCCCGCGAGGTGGATCCACCCGTGTAGAGTTTCTGGGTCGTCGCGGTAGAGGGCCCATTGCAGTACGTCGCGGTTGAGCCCCCTTTTGAACATTTCCAGCAGGGTGGTCTCGGACCAGTCGTTGACCTTCCCCGCGAGGGCTTTGAACTCGAGGGCGTAGTCCAGGACAGTGCGTGCGCCCTGTTTAAGTCTTTGGAGTGCGCTTTTCGCCCTCACTTTGGCTAGTGGGTCCTCGAAGTAGCTTTTCATCTCGTTGATGAAGGCGGGGAAGTTGGCGAGGGCGGGGGAGCTGGACTCGTACAGTTGGACGTACCAGTCCGCCGCCCGGTCTTGTAGTTTGATCGCCACGGCAGCGATCTTGTCCGCTTCGGAGTCGTAGGAGTGTCCGTGCCTCCCCATGAACTCCCTGGCATTCGTGATGAAGAATGACAGTTTCGCGGGGTTCCCATCAAAGAAGATGGGGAAGTCCTTTGGGGCCCGGGCGTTTTGTGCGCCCCTTCCTCTCGCTTCCCGGCCTGTGGCGTCGTCCACGTGGGCCGTTTGTTGACCTTCATTTGGCCCGTGGGGGTTCGGCGCTTCGCTCGGGGTGTGGACCTGTGCGGGGACGTCATTGGGCGGTGCGGGGGGCATCAGCGACTGAAGCATGGTCCGGAGTTCCTTCAGTTGGGTCTCCATGGCCGCGAGTCTAGCTTGTGCGTCCTCGTCCGCGATCCGCGCCGCCGCTGGGGCCGGTTCCGTCGGTGTGTCGGCGGGGGTGGGTTGCCGGTGGGGTTCAGTCTCTCTCGGCTGTTGGTCCGCTTCCTCCGCCGTCGGCTGGGTTCCTTCTTCGTCCTCCCCCGTGCTTACCGCCGTTGGGCTGCCGCTCCACGCCCGTTGCTGGGGTGCGATGTGGGGCGCGGGGTTCTCCGCTGGTCTCGGGAGGTATGTTGCTCCCTCCCGTGGCCGGGTTGCCTCCTTCGCCATCTCCCCTTGGGGTTGGAGCTGAGGCTCGGGTTGGGTCGGGTGGGCGTCTATGGCTCCGGGAGTCCGCGGTGCCTCTGGCCTCGATCGGTCCTCCTCTGCTTCTTGCCGTGCGGCTCGCCCCCCTTGTCCGCGTCGCGCTGGCTTCATCGTTCCTGGTCTTCTCGCCGTCTACTCCTCCCGCGGCTCGTTATCGTCCGGTGGGGCTCGGCGAGGCTGAGTTTATGACTCTCAGCTTTATGTCATGCGCTGCCTACCTCCGAGTAATACACAGACGCTGATTCCGTGAAACAGGCTCTGGTTTATTCGCAGTGTAGATACAGTAATAGGAAAAAAGCTGAGAGTGACAGGAGCGCGCCGGTGCGGGGTTTAAATACCCCACGCCGGTCAGCGCCCCCTCACTCGCGGTTACGTCACCCCCCTTTGTCCAACACGCTGTCTTGCCGGTAGGTGAGGGGTTGCGAGGCCCCGCTGGTGCTCTGGGATCGCCCATCATCGGTTTCCCTATTCCTCCGGTGATTGCTGTCAGCTGGGCGATCTCCGTTGCGCTAGCGCTAACAGCTTGGGTGTGCCTCGCGATCCGCTTAGCCATTGTCTCTTGTCCTTTAGTCTTTGTAAGTTGATGGCTACTTATCTTGAGCCCCTTCCCCTGTTTCCTTGTTATTGTCATGTGTGCCATTGCGCTGATGTCTTCAGCTCAACGGCACTCATGACATTGGTGGCTCCTTACCAGCTTCATTCATTTGCAGGAAATGGGACTTCGATGAAGCAGGATAAGAAGAATATTGACAGCTTTGAAATTTGGTGTTAGAGAGAGGGAGAGGGAGAGGGAGAGAAGGATGGTGATGATGATGATGAGGATGATGAGGATAGATCGATAGATGAGAAAGAGAAAGAGAGAGATGATGGAGAGGAGGAGGAGGAGGAGGAGGAGGGATAGATGATAGACAGATAAAGATTTCTTGGTAAGCATATTAATAAATGGCTGCCATACTTCCTTATAATCATGCATAGCTAACCTACACTGATTAGTAATTTGTTTGCAAGGTGCTAATTAATGTCAACTCTGCAGACTATTGAGGAGTGGGGCCACACATTTATTGTTCCAAAACCTTTTAGCTATAAGCAGGGCACAGGAGAGGGCAGGCCATGTGCCAAGAGATAGGTGGCAAAACCCTTCTGCCAAGTAAGCTCAGCTTATTAGCTCGCTGTCAGAGCACTCCCACACATACAACCCAAAGTATGGATCCGGTATGTACATGATACCTTTGTCATAATACAAAAGAAACAACTGGAAGAAACCCACAAAACCATCAATAACATCTTTAATGGAATAACATTCACAAGGGAGGATGAAAACAACAACTCACTACCATTCCTGGACATCCTCATCAGTAGAGGAAATGATGGTAAGCTGGAAACACAAGTCTACAGGAAAGCTACCCACACCAACCAAGTGCTCCATTACCAAAGTAACAATCCAACCTCCCACAAGAGAAACTGTGTAAGAACATTATTCAGACGAGCACTTACACACTGCAGTAACCCAGAACACCAGAAAAAAGAAAAGATCATCTGTACAGCATCTTCCAACAAAATGCATATCCACTCAACTTTATCAAAAAGCGCCTCACCACCCAACCCACTACAACCCAACCAATGGAAACTATGGAAAGGATAACACTGCCATACATCAGAAACATCTCAGAAACCACCAACAGACTGTTACAACCACATGGCATCACTGTAGCACATAAACCAACTAAAACTCTTCAAAACATACTAAGCAACCCAAAACACCCAATAGCCCAGGAAGAAAAAACAGGAGTTATTTACAACACACAGTGCAAAGACTGTAACAGCCACTATGTAGGACAGACAGGCAGAAGACTAGCAGAGCGAAACCACAAACGCCAAGTAGCAGTCAGAAGACACGATGAGAACTCCTTAATCTCACAACACATGGACAGCCTCAACCATAGTTTCAACTGGGAAACTGTGAGCATCCTAAACCAAGCCAAATCAAAAACACCAGAGAATTCCTGGAAGCCTGGCACTCAGACAAAGCAGCCATCAACAGACACATAGAGGTAAACAACACTGACATACCATTCAAAAGAGACAATGGAAACGGCAAAAGACCAGTACACTCCCTTGCCAGCAATCAACACCCAGATATGAAAAAATCAAACCTAGGATTAACACCAGAGGAACCATCAAACAGCACAATACACCCAAATCAAGGAACTATTAACTCAGGTTAATAGTTCCAAGCAGCAAACAGCAGCCCAATCAAAGAACTCCCAAGGAGAGAACAACACTCCTACCAACACAAGCAGGGCAAGCCACGGTATATAAACTGAGAGCAGGGCCCACTCCCTCTTTGCACTGAAGATGTTGCCTAGTCTGGCAATGAAACGTCTGCAAGAAAACAACAAGGCTCAGAGAGCACCAAGGACTCCACAGTTCAACCCTAAGCTACAAATATTCCCTTCGATTGGTGATTCTCCAGTCCTAAGCACAATCAGCTTTCAAAAGTTTCAAGCAGTGCTACATTCCAGCACCAACAAGGACACAGGGAGAGAGACAGCAAGATGCACGTTAAATGCAATCCAACCAAAAGTATACAAAAATAAATTAAAAGAACTCCGAATACAGCCAGGCCTAACAATGAGAGTGCTATTGTCAAGAAGAATATTGAGGTCAGCTCCAGTCTTGTTCATACAGATTCAAACTATATGGTTAGATAACAAAATAGCAACTATGGATACTTTAGAGGGGCCTGTAGATTGTTATTCTAGAGAGAGGAATTCCAGCCAAATGTACCCAATCCTTCAAAAGTCACCTCCCTTCCCCTTTGTCAATCCGTTCCCTGCACTCAGTGGTTCAGATGGCCTTTTCCAGCTGTTTCATTCTATGATCCTTCTGACAAAGGCAAAACCATTAAAGGCTTTCAGTAAATATTTTCACAGATTTAAAATGCCCACCTGGTGGACATGCAACTGAACTGATTGGCATAAGGAAGCGATGGTTGCAAGTAACAAATTGATTGATTGATTGATTGATTGATTATGTGCCAACAAGTCATTCTTGACTACTTACATATCTTACATCTATTAGAAATGTTTCAAACAATGCTGCAGTCCAGCACTAACAAGCAGACAGGGAGAGACAGAGCAAGATGCAAGTTAAATGCAATCCAACCAAAAGTATTCAAACCTAATTAAAAGAACTCAAAATACAGCCAGGCCTAACAATAAAAGTACTATTAAAATAAAAGATTCTGATCTTTGTAGCTATGGACACATCACGGCATGTCAATATCTTTGCAAAGGCCTTCGTGGCTGCTCCACCCCAGGCTTCTCTGCGGCATATTTCTTGATTACTTGTTCTGTCACCGTTGATGGTTGATCCTAAAAGCAGAAGCCGTCCACCACTGATGTCTTCCATGTCAGCTCTAAGGCCGGTTCTTCTCCCTGTTGTCCTTCGTTTCACCTTTTAAAGATTTATAGTCCCATTTTTTCCCATTTTCCTCCTTGACTTTTATTACTTGAGCTTGCCGGTCCTTTGCATTTTCGGCTATCAAGGTAGTGTCATCAACACAGCACAGGTTATGGATGTATCTTTCTCCAGTTTACAACCTTGTCACACTCCTCTGCCAACCCTGAGTCAGGCTGTTTCACCATGTTCTGTCAGTACTGTGACTTCCTTACTTTCCCTTACTTAAGTTTCTCATCAGGGCAATGAGATGTTCTGGGATTCCCATTTTTCTCAGAATTTCTACAGCCTGATGTCACTGACACAATCCAAGGCCTTTCTATGATCAATGAAGCACCTAGTAACTTCTTTGGGATATTTTTTGGCTTGCTCAATTATCCAGCATGCATCGGCAGTATTGTCTCATGTTCCTTGGACTTGTCTAAAGTCAGCTTGATCTTCTGGCATCTCTTTTTCCACCTAGGGCTCTACTTTGTGTGGGATGATCCTAAGCATTCTTTTGCAAACATGTGAAATTAAGCACATTGTGGGACAGTTTGCACACTCTGTTCAGACGCCTTTTTTGATATTAGTATGTAGACTAATTTGTTGGCCACTGTGTCATTCTCCAGATTTGCTGGCATATCTTGACTGATTCTTCTTCCGTTGCTTGTCCTATTTCAGTGGGTATTTCATCCGTTCCTCCAGCCTTCCGACTTGGTAATGACAGGAGGGCTGATCTAATTCAACTTCTAGTACTGATGATTCCTGTAAGTAGGGAATCTCTTCTAAGGTACCTTAGATGTTGACATCTCTACTGTACAGTGCTTCAGTATGCTCCTTCCAGCTTCCTTTGATCTCCTTTGCATAAGTCACTATCTGTCCATTGGCTTCTTTTAGCATACCGGTTTGAGGTTGGAACCTCCTTCTGAGTTCAGAGATCTTTTGAAAGACTTCCCTTGTTTGTCTATGTCTGCTTCCGTCTTTGATGTCTTTACACATGTTATTGTAATACTGTTTCTTGTATCTTCCAACAGCTCTTGGAATCCCTTGTTGAATTCCTTCCTCAGTGTTTTATCTTTCTTGACTTTGGAGTCTCTTCTCTTCTGAGAAATGTCCATGGCTTGTTCTGACATCCAGTTTGCTTTCTTCTCTTTCTTCATTTTTGCCTATCTCTTTTCACATTCATTCTTAGTGACTTTTTTCAGTTCATCCCATGATTCCTCTGGTTCTCTATCGCTGAGGTTCAGGGCTTCAAAGTGATTCCTGATGCTCTCCTTAAAAATGGTTAAGTAAGGTCACTGAACATAGGAGAAGTCACCCATTAATAGACATTCCTGGTTAGCTACACATTAACTCTTGTCTTGGTCATTTCCGTTGCTTTTGACCAATGATTCCATATTCATCAAGCTTTGAACAGCAAGATGAAATATCATGAGGGAAGCTGTAAATTCTGTCTAGCTCATACTACTGATTTTCAAGTTTTCTAGACCTTGAACTCATCTTGAGCTTGGATTTCATTTGAAAACTAACTCCCTGTTCAAATGTATGTTGATTATTTAGCTTAGGAATTGTGATTGCTAAATTCCAAGTCAGTTGAGGCCTTCTGGTTTCTCCATATTTCCACACTTTCACACACACATTACATCAGAGGACATGAAGTTTGCTGGATACTGTTGCTATCTCACCGTTATTTCTCAGCAAGAAATCCTTCTATCCACATGCTTGCTTTCAAGGCTTTCCTCACAAACTCCTTCCTTGGCTTCCTTCAGCCTTGCAAGATATTAAGATCTAACGTTCTCTTTAATCCTGGCTTTGCCTACTTTAGGGACCTCACACATTGGGCATGACTTACCAGTGCAATGACAATTGAACTCACATCAGCACTGAAGAGGGGCCAGAATACAGCCCTTTTTCACTCCTTTCTGAACGGAGATATCAGCAGAGAGATGGCTGCTCCTGCCACCTCTCAGTTGTGTAGATGTGTTTTCATGCAACCTCCTAATTAAGCAAAGTATCCACCATGACACAACATCCACCAGAGTCGTTCTCTAGGTGAGGAATTCAATGCTGATTAAGTCTGGTTTTATTAATAACTGAACTTAGGAGAAGTCACCCATTAATAGACATTCCTGGCTAGCTACACATTTACTCTTGTCTTGTTCATTTCCATTGGTTCTGACCAATGATTCCATTCACATCAAGCTTTGAACATCAAGATGAAATATCATGAGGGAAGCTGTAAATTCTGTCTAGCTCATACTACTGATTTTCAAATGTTCTAGACCTTGAACTCATCTTGAGCTTGGATTTCATTTGAAAACTAACTCCCTGTTCTAATGTATCTTGAACATTTAGCTTAGGAATTGTGATTGGTGAGGAATTATAATAACTCGTGATATGACCTCTCACCTAAAGTAAGAATGGGACTCTTTGCATTAGTAACGTGCCTTATACAACACAGCCAGGATGTTGCCCTAGAATTCATTTCATTCTTACCAGCTTTTTAGAAAAACTTTCCAGTAAAGAGCACAGTCTGTAGTATCTCCATCGGTGTCACTCTCCATGGTTAAAGAGGATGAAAAGCAATGGTCTGCCACTGGAAGATAGATGGCACTAGTGAGAATTACCCCAAGGCAGAGTAAAGCTAGGGTGGAAAAACTGCCTTTTGGCAGCTGCTTCTCTCTCAAGCTGGTTGCAGCTTGCAAGAGAATCTCCATATTTCACACTGGCCTCAAAAAGAATTCTATTTATTTTTTATCCAATTCGAACTCCAAACAACCAACTCTGGGCCACTCACGATACACCAGAACAAGTTACTGTAAATACAATATAAGAGAACGAAACAAACAACAGAACTAGGCTCGAACAAAGAAAACAAAAGAAGAACAAGATGTTGAACCAGCAGACACCCAAACATTCCGCCAACTAACTACTGACATCCCACAAAGGGGGCACCAGCCAGCCTAGCCCGAGGCCTGGGAGAAGAGCCAGATCTTCAGGGCTCTGTCATGAGCACAGGTGCTCTCTGGGTGTCAAGAGGGTCGCATGGGGAACCCCATTCCAAAAGGCAGACGCCGAGACAGAGAAGGCAGTATTCCTGGGCCCTGACCGGTGACATAGTTTAATGGAAAGAAGCTGGAGCACACCAACCCTATCAGCTTCCATCGGTCAGTCAGATACCGCAGAAGATAGGCAGTCCCTCAAATAACTGGGCCCCATGCCTTGTAGGGCTTGTTAGACCATGAAGGTCTTGAATCACACCTAGAAATAAATTGGCAACCAGTGCAGCTTGCAGAGCTGTGCCCATAGCTGCCTGCACTGCTACATTCTGGACCAGTTGAAGTTTCTGAGTAGTCTTCAAGAGGAGCCCCATGTTGCAATAGTCAAGTTGTGAGGTGAGTAGGTATGAGTCTGAAGAGCCTCCTGATCCAGGAAGCAGTGAACTGGCTCAGCAGATGAAGCAGCACAAATGCCTTCCTTGTCACAGCTGACACCTGCTCACTGAGTAGGAATGGTAAGCCCATGAAGACCCCCAACTGGTGCATCACCCCTGAATGGGCAAGAGCAACCCCTCCAAGATCAAGGATGGAATAGCCCCAGAACTAGGTGATCCCAAGACCCACAGCCACTTACTCTTGGTTATATTGAGTCAGACATGGTTTCTCCCCATCCAGGCCCACACAGCCTCCAGGCACTGGGACAAGACCTCGACATCGACACTTGGCTGGCCTGAGGTTGAAAGATACAATTGGGTATCATCAGCGTAATGATGATGCCAAATCCCAGAAAGGGGGATAATTTCCCCCAGTGGTTTTAAGCAGATGTTGAATAGGAGGGGGGAGAGAGTCAAACTCTGTGACACCCCACAGCGGAGGGACTGAGGGAATTGCCTCTCCTGCCCAATCAACACTGACTGGAACCAGCCCTCAAGAAATTAAGAGAACCACAATATACTGGTGCCCATTTCCAACCCCTAAAGTTGGTCCAGAAGGATACCATGGTTGATCGTCTCAAAAGCCGCTGAGAGACCAAGGAGCAGAAAGATGGATGCGCCACCTCCATCCCGGCTCCACCAGAGGTTGTTTACAAGCATGACCAAAGCTGACTTCATCCTGAAACTCAGCTGAAATGGGTCTAGATCAGAGTTTCTCAATCAGGGTTCTGTGGAAGACTAGGCTTTGCCCAGAGGTCACTAGGGCTTCCCTGAGAGATCATGATTTATTTAAAAAAATATTTCAAATTCAGGCAACTTCACATTAAAGAGGGAAATTTCATTCTTTATTTTTAGTTTAAGGTAACTGTTAATGCATATATACAGGTCTACTCATGAAACAAATATAACAATTCTGTACCTTGTGGCCTATTTTTGAGCCTGAATGTGCAGGGCTTCCCCAAGGCCTGAAACATATTTCAAGGGTTCCTGCAGGGTCAAAAGATTGAGAAAGGCTGTTCTACAGTGAGTGAATGAAATATGAATGTCTACGAGTGGGACAAAGGAAGAATTTGTAACATAAGCCATGTAGACCTTTAAACCGTGAATGACAACAAGTGCACCTTTTGTAATAGAGATGTAACATGGGAAAACCAGGAAGTTCCCATTACCGTATGACCCCTGTATTCTGGATCACTGGAACCTTCAAGGACAGCCCCATGTAGAGTGCATCGCAGTAAGCCAATGGAGTGGAGAAGTAAAGGCGTGAGTGACTGTGAGAAGGGCCCTCTGATCCAGGAAAGGCCATGACTGGCATGCTAGATGAGGATATGCAGAGACTATCCTACCTACAGCTGCCACCTGCTATTGAAGCAGGAGCTTTGAGCTCAAGAACATTCCTTAGTTCATACCGCACATATCCTCAGTCTTCAGAGAAACAGGATCACCAGGCTGAGGGAGGAAACTGCAGTGAAAGCAGAATTGGCCTCTGCTTCATCTGAGGGCCACATACACCTCCCAACCAGCAAAGCCAGCTGTTTTCCCAAAGCCCACCCCTCCAATTGTGTCTCCAAGGACAGCACTGCCAATCCAGGAATTCTATCCTTTGGTTCCAAACTGCATCATGGCTCTCCCAAAATCCAGCCACTATGAATATGGCCGAGCATTCTCTTTCTTGCCTGCTAGAGGTTTGGCAGCAATTCAGGAAGGGCTTTTCTCTGCCCCACCTGGATATGGCAAGCGTTGAGTCTGGGATCTTTTGCGACCACAGCAGGTTGGCCGTTCAGCTAAGTCCCTTGCTCTTGCAAGGACTTTTGCAACAGCGAACCCACAGGAGTATTTCAGTAGAGGGAAGATGCAAAATTGCCTTATAAAAGACCAGTAAAAGTAACGCCTAAGAATAGATGCAATATTTCACTGAGTCAGAGTGATGCAATGCTTATATTTGATTATAAATAGTGAGCTTGTCCTGTTCCAGAAGCAAGATTTGGTCCAGAACCAATCCCAACATGAAGATCCTTTATCTGCTCTTTGCATTACTTTTCCTTGCATTCCTGCCTGAACCAGGTAAGAAACAAAATTACTGATAATTGAGACAGGACTGATAAACAAGTATGATTATCTCTGAAAGCAGGATAACCTTCTACATTTTTGTCAGGTCTACCATTCTATCCAGGGCCAGAATTTGTCGCAAGTTTAAAAAATGGATTCTGGAATTAGAGCTTCATTTTGAGCTAGAAATATCTCAATCACTGACACCTGTTAGTTTTACTTGAAAGAAATAGCTTTGAGCAGTGTGGACTATTGACAACATGAGCCTCCAAACCTATGAAAAATATGCCATGGATTTTTCTTCTGCATTAAAACTAGACATTCAACATAATGTAGGGCAATTGGAAGTAGTCGAAAACAACTTTATAAGGAAGATCTTGGGCCTCCCGCAGGGCACCCCTGCTGCCTGTTTAAGGATGGAGGTAGGGCTACCTTCCATCACCGATAGAATACAACTTGCATTGTTGGGCCACTATAAGAAACTGGAAGGCCTTCAAGAATCCTATCTTGCCAAACTCTGTTTTCTCCGTTACACAGCTGGGAATCAATGGACTAAACTTTTGTCACCCATTCTACAAATATATTCCCTACCACCTTTGAGAGAACTGAGTCTCCTCTTTTCCTTTTCACAGGGAATGCCAGCGACTCATTTCATCGTCATCAACGCCGACGAAGATGTTGGTGGTGGTGGTGCCGCCGCCGGAGAGGGTAAGAAAACTCTCCCCTAATTGAGGTGCTGCAGATGTAGATTGGGAATCTCTGCCTGCATATTGTTTGCATTCAAAAAGCATTGCAGGGCATTGAAGAGGAAGAGGTGTTTCAAGGGAAATATTGGGAGAAAAAGGAGGGCAAGAGAGAATGAGTTTTGGGTTTCAGATGGCAGAAGAGACCTGAAAGCCACTTTGATCAACCAATTATTTTATCCCATTTCTCTAGGGGCCGCTAAAATGCCCTCTCCGTCTGCTGCCTTGGATACCTTCAAGATCTGGCCAATGACTTGACATCACCGCCTGCAATCGCTTTATCTTCCTCTATATAAATCAAAATTGCTATCTATTAGACTCCCAAACATTTATGCATTGAAGTGAAAGTTGGCAAATTTTCTTTGAAATAAAGCTAAATGAGCATTGCAGTTGTTGTGCGCCTTCTTTAAGAACAACTCAGGGCTTCCCCGTGTTCTTTCCCCATCTCTTTATTTACTGAACTTGTCCTTTGCCACTGAGGTCTTCCAGCTGATGGGGTTGCTTGGGGAGAAGTAGTACAAAGCAGAACGTAAAGTATCAGCTAAGACCCCTCAATGGAACATAAAGCATGTCTGAGGGGATTTGTTTTTCACGCTAAACTCCAGGGGATACTACTTAAAATACGAACATCTTCATCTGATGACTCAATATCACCACAGGACCCAGGCTTATTTCCCAGAAAAAGGCTCCGCAGAAGTCAGGTTTGGGAGGGTGAGGTCATAAAGAGTCTCTCTCTCTCTCTCTCTCTCTCAACTGAGGGTGTAAAAACAGACATCTCAGATACTTTGCAGAAGGCCTACCAGTGTCAGGTTCATACACTCAATTTCCCTGGGGCGAATGAGTGCTTTTAGCAGTCCACTGAATGACCCCCTGTGTATACCAATGGAGCTACAGAGAATAAAATTAAGACTGCAAAGGATCCAAGGATGACTTTTCTAAACAAAGATTGCACAACATCTCCTCCACTCTTCGAGTTTGCATTGTTGATTGCTGGGTCTCAGTAAAACAACAGAAGCCGTAGCAAGAGGATATCTGTATGAGATCATATTTCCAGAGAGAAGGACTCTCCCTAGACCTTTTGGGCTCAGCGTGTCAAAAATTTGGAAGATGCCTAACTTGACTCTGCTAGCGTGTCACCCCCAGGAACCCTGCCCAAAAGGCAGTGTGACCCTTCGTGCCCCTTCGCACCAATTGCAAGTGGCTTCTCCAGGAACTGGCTTTGTGCAAAGGGGCAATCATCATCATCATCATCATCCCCTTGAGCAAAGCCGGTTCCTGGAGACACCACTTCCAAATTGCAAGCGGCTTCTGCAGGAAGCAGCTTCATGCCAGCGGGAGCAAGAAGACAGCAGGTGAGTGGGGCGGTGGGGGGCAGGGCAGCAGGGGTCTCGGAGTGCAGGGTGACAAGGCTGAGTGTGGCTGGGACTGGGCTGGAGAGGCTGCAGCTGCGGCTTCCCTGGGCGTGGCAAAGAGCCCCGGAGCCGCATGGTTCTGGGGGGGAGGTAGGCGGGTGGGGGGAGTTGCCGTGCCTTTTGTTCATTCCGTTTCCTCAGTAACTCAAACAGGGAGAAAACGTGTTGTCAGGTGTTGGAGAATGCTGATGTGTCACCCAAAATGTCGTGCGTTATCACCTTTGACATGTGTGTCATAGGTTCATTATCACTGTGCTAGACCATTTCTTTTGTTACTGGGATTGATGCATATTATTAAGTGTAGTGACCAGCATAAAAAAATAGGAAGTTTACACTAAAATCTAATTGACAGGGGGTCGGTCAGATTGGAGCTGATACAGACACACGAGCAGGTGACCAATGAGGGATATTATTCTGGACGCTGTGATACCTATGCTAGTACAGTAGAGAGAGCCAGTTGGGTACAGTGGTTAAGATTCTGGGCTAGACAATCTTAACCACTAGGAGTCTGTGAGTTCCAGTCCTGCCTTAGGCATGACAGCCAGCTGGGTGCCCTTGGGCCAGTCACTCTCTCTCAGCCCAACTAGCTGCAATGTAGACTAGGCTCCTCATGATGCACCCCGGGCAACGTGACTTGTCACGGCTAAATAGTCTACACATCTGGCTGCTGGACCTCACAAGGATTTCTCAGCAAGAAAAGCAGCATGAACACCAAACTGCTATGCCGTACGATAAAAAAAGAAACCCAAGAGTGTGACTAATGCTGTTTTGATCCCATACCTAGGCCTGAACCCTGACTGGAAGGTGTCCAGATAATCCCCTTCTTCCAAGGCCCTCTGAAGCTGCAGTGTGTCCACCTTCTCCCAAGCTCTACAGCCAGAGAAGGCAAGCCAGAGAAGTCACCCAGGACCATAAGTCTGGGGAACTCTACCACCAACCTGGCCATGGAGTCAAGGAGCACAAGCAGAGAGGTTGCTATGTAGCAGGGAGGCTGGTACAGTAGCAACAGTCCCAAATGAACCCTAGAGCCCAACCTAACACACAGGATCTCACGCCAAGTAATCTGTGGGACAGTGCTTCTGGAAACCTCCCAAGTATCTTGGGTGACAACCACCACCCCACCAGTGCGACCTTGTGTCTCAGCTGATGCCCCGCCCAGAACCCAACTGGGCACATCTCTGAAAGGGGGACTCCCCCCTCCAGACCCAGGCAGATTTTGGCAATAGACGCCACACCAGCCCTCTCCTCCATGATCAAGCCAGATGAGGTCAGCCTTGTTACAGACTGATCTGGCATTCAGCAGCAACGGTCAAAAGCCCAGGGCCTTGAAGGTGGTGGTGGTGGTGGTGGTGGTGTTCTTTTCTGAACCTACTTAATTTTCTTCCCTCTCAAGTCTCCTTCCCCACTTTCCGTGTCTACTTTATTACAGCATCTTCTTCCTTTCCTTATCTCAATCACTGATCCTGGAACATCTCTGAGTTTTCTCCTGGCTGTCTTGCTGCCAAACAAAGCCTTTCACTCACTATGTTCCACTGTCCAGCATCTGACTCTCCATACACACAACACAGTCCATTCTCCTGCTCTTTCCACACTCTTACAAGCCACTCCAGGATTTTGCTCCTGATCTTCCTCCGGGTCCCAGGGCCGGAATCCTTGGGAGATTGCAGTTGTTTACTCGTAGGCAACTAACCGAAAACAGTTACTAACTGCGACTACAGACCACAACAGAATGCATCAAGAGCATAGTTTCCAAATAACAGAAACAAATAATTCCTTTTTATTCTCTGTCGCCATATTACCTATGCTTTATTTGAACGATTGCCCTCTCCTGCAAAGAGGACAGTGAAAATGTATATAGAAACAAATAGCAGTATCATTTTAGTCTAACCCTATGCTTTAAGGGGGGAAAACAGCAATTTTCAAAAGCTTCCTAAATTCTCATAACGGGCAAAAACTCTGATCGCCACAGGCGGCTATTCCACAACACAGGGACTCCCACTGGAAAGCAGCTCCGCTGAACTTCAGACCCTTCACTTCATGAAAGCAGCAGTTTCTCCCAGAATATCAACCCCACTAGGTGGTCCAGACCAGGAAATCAACTCCACAAGAAGGCAAAACCACTTTTATTCGGATTGGCTGCTATAACAGAATCTTGCAAGTCTGACTGTTCTGTACCTCCTCCTCCTTCTTATACTTCAGTGAATTATGGAGATTTCTGCCCAAGCCACTTCTAAAAGTTACCCATTCTGCACTTAAAAAATGCTTCAGCCCCTTTGGCCTGGGCAACGGATCCTTCATATTTCCAGCACAGTCATCTTCCTTACTCTCTACACGGGGAGACTGGCACAGCTTTGTGTTGGGCACCAACTGCAACCTTCTGTGGACCTTTTGTGGACCAGGAGGTTCTGGGCATGGCCACTCATGCTTGATCACCTCCCGTATGGACTACTGCAACCTCTTTACTGCAATTGGTCCAGAATGTGATGGTGAAGGCAGTTATGGATGTTTCAAATGTTCTACCTTTGCTCTTTGCACTTCACTGGCTCCCAAAAGGCTTCTGGGTACAATTCCAGGTGCTGGTTGTTACCTATTAAGCCCTTCCCGGCATGGGACCAAGATACTTGCAGGACTGCCTTTCTCCTATTGTCTCTCTTAGATCTGGCAGGAGGGGCATGCTTTGGTCCCGTCAGTCAAGGAACGCTGTCTTTTGGGATGCGTGACAAGGACACGGGCCTTTCCAGTTGCAGTGCTTACCCTCTGAGATCGGAGGAGCCCCAACCCTGTTGGTCTTCTGGAAAGTACTTCAGACCTGGCTGTTTGCACAGGGAAAGGAAGTCACTATTTTCTCTCTAGATGTCTGGAGATACCAATATAGAATATACTTATTATATTTCAGGTCGCAAAACTTACCCACGAATAGACATGAGCTGGATTTCTAATTCACTTGTTCACTAATTTCATGGATGTGGAATTTGTAGCTCTTACGTATTCAGATCACAATCCAATAAGATTAAACAGAGGATTAAACAGAGGAACCAACAGACTGAAGAGATGGCAGTTTAACAGCCATCTCTTAAGAGTAGTAGAGCCAGGAGGAATCAAAATGCTTTTTCCAAATCAGTTTAACTCCTGATATTTCTTTACCTACAGGTAAAGTATTTATGAGAGGATAGTTCCTTTAAAAATGCTTCAGCCCCTTTGGCCTAGGCAAAAGATCCTTCATATTTTTGACCGTCCGATATTACTGCCAGCAGGAAGTATAATGCTCTTTCCAGATCAATAGAAGTCCTGATACTTCTTTACCTACACATAAAGCATTTATGAGAGGATTGCTTCTCTCTCTGGCATAAAATAGAAAGAAAACATGCAAACCATTCTGACATATTGGCAAATATGCTCAAGCCCCCTCTCCCCCGCCCAGCTCTGCAAAGTTTACCTGCACCGCGCTTGCCTCCTGCCTGCTAGTTGCCAGATCAGGACAAGAGGGGGAGGGGGAGGGGAGGGGCTTCCGAAGAACACCAGGGGGAGCCGAACCCCACCAAGACTTTTACTGACTTGTTGAACAGATTGTGCTTTACCGTTGCCTGAGACGTCTTGCTTGCTTGGAGACTTTGGGAGGGCATTGGGGAAAGAAAGTGCTCTTTGCCCCCTTCGAATGTTACTTCAGCTGAAAGGGGTTAAATTAACTGCTTTGTTTTCAGACTGTTTTGTTGCTGCAACCCCAACAGCCGGACCAATTCACAAGGGAGAGAAATAGGGGCGATCCTGCTGCACAGACATTGAAGTCACCTATTTGATAACCACCCCATGCGTATGCATTTGCGGACACATAAGTACTTGACAGATGATTGTCAAATTTCACAAACTTGCAATGGGTGATATGGTTTTGAGGAAGACACGTGAGATCTATTCACTGAAATATAAAAAGTATACAGTAAGTTGCAAATTTTCCACACTCTCCCATTCCCTGTAATTTCTTTGAAGAGGGAATATTCCTTGGAGGAAAGAATTTTCCTTGGCTCAGGCCCCGGCTAAAGTAAAATCCATTAAATGTTTCCCTTTGTTTCCTGCTATTTCCTATCCACCACTGACCCGATCAGGTGTTTTACAGATCCCAGTTGCCCCCTGGCATTTCTGACTGTGCAATGACTGATGATCACCAGCTTCGAAAGCCTGCATTGTCTTGGGCAGAGGGCTGCCTTTTCCTTTTGGATGCTTAGCATCGCCCTCTGCTGGGTCTACGTGCAAATGCTCCAATGCTACCTTTGTTTCTTTTTCCTTGACAGTATTATTAAAACAGTGGAAATTAAAACCATTTCCACCTGAGTCTTCCTCTGGGGACAGAATCAAATGCTTTTTTAAAATAAAGTTTGATTCTGTTTATAATTCAATTTATATATCACCCAAAGGAGGAGAGGGGCTCATTTCCTTATTCACATGCCTCATTCTACAGCCAGGATGTGGCTATGAAGTTTATTTCATTTTTATCAGCTGCTTTTTAAAACTCTTCAATAAGGCCCACAGTCTGTAGTACCCCCATCTCTACCAAGCACCACATTGATCAGGGGAGAGGACAGAGAGGGGAGAGGAAAGAGGTGCCCCTGGAAGGTAGGCGGTGCTCGTGAGCATAGCCAAATCACTACCGCAATGAAGGAGAGAAAGCTTGGGTGGGAAAACCAAGACATTATGGAAGAATAGGCTGAGACCGCCAAGCGTTCACACTATGGGCTCATCCTCTCCTTCAGGTGATAAGAGAACAGGAATGTTTCCAGCACCACGCGTGTCTTCAGTCTTAAGGGAAACCACAATGAAAGCAAAATCTGCCAGCAAGACTGAGTGTATACTCTGAACCAAGCCAGCACCACAGTTAACTTCTACTGCAGTGTTACAAATAGTAGACGCAGAGCGCAGCACAGACTGTGTCTGGGAATGGACATGGGGGTCATGCCAGAGGCAGAGATACAGAGCAGTTCACAGGGAAGGCATTTCTCAGGCTGATAAGCCAGTTTTTCATACAATGTGTTTTGCACCTGCTCAGCAGGATGGTTATAAAAGCTTTACAAACCAGCTCCTTGGCACGGACGTGCCATGGACTAACTGTTGACCGTTGCAGGGAGCATTGCATGTTTTCCCTTGAAATTATTTACATTTACTCTTAATACAGTTAGTTCTGATCAGATATGGTAGGGCAACAATGGCAAAGGGCTCTGGAGGAGAGGGATGATCTGGACCCCTGCCAGTCAGGTTTCAGTGCAGTCTATGATATAGATCTGAGCATTATTTGGTAGTGTGAAGAGGGGATCTTAGGAAAGGTCAGCATGGGAGAAAAAGAAAGAAATGAAAGAAACAGTAACTATAGTAGAATGCGTTGTTGTTGTTCTTATGTTGCATTGTTGTTGTTTATGACTCATGGCGACCCTATGCATAACAGAACAAAATGTTGTTTGGAGTACAGGACGAGAAGGTACAAGTCCTGAACAAAGAAATATTACCAGCCTTTGCCCAGACTGAAGAAGCTGCTTGGATAAGCAGCGAAACGTTTCTAGCAAAAGAAAGAAAGAAATCCAGTTGCCATGACTCAACCTACAGACTGGCAAGGCAAGCTACTGTATATTAACAGGGAGCAAACCCCACACTCACGAGCACTGATGACCTTACCTAGTGGGGTAATAAAAGGTCTGCAGGCAAACAACCAAGCGCAGAGAGCACCAAGAACTCCACAGTTCAACCCTGAGCGACATATATTCTCTTCTGTTGGATATTAAATGTACAAAACAGAAACAAACAAAAAGAATCATTATTTTCATTCTTTGCTACTGGGTGAAATAACTTCACTGGCTTCAGAATCCCACCCATGACTCCTTGCTGCCACCTGCTGCTGCTTCATCTTCATTTACTTAAATAATTGCTTTCATCTGACTCCAAAACATTTCTCCACTGAAGAAAAAAAATAAGAAATTGTCTTAAAAAAAAAGAAACCCTTCTTCTGCTGCTTTGCAATATACGCAGTAAAACTGTTGCATTACTTATGTCAGAGCTCACGGAAATGAGATATCAATATGTTTGCATGTGTGCGAATATGCATGTACAGTGAAGGGTGTGTGCTTAGGTCATGTCTGGGTGGGGAAGGCAATCCCACAATTCAGTCAGAAACTGAATATTAATACCCACACAGATGCTCTCCCTGATCCCTTCCCCCATTTCTTCATATACTGAAGCTCTTGCTTGGTCAGCTGGTGGAGTTTCCCAGGCAAAAGCCGCACAACACTGAATTTAAGGATGAGAGCTGAGATTGTACGTATGAATGGCACATGAATGGCGGGGGTGGGGCGGGGGTAGGTGAAGGATGTTCTGTTTGAAGAATGAAAGTCTCAGGGGGATGGAACCCAAACTGGAATTCTCCAAGAAGAACATCCTGGCCTGCAAGTTCCATGTCATCCGCACAGGCCTCCAGCTTCTTTCCCTGGAGACACCACTGCAGAGGCTGGGGCAGGGGGAGCATCAAGAGTCTTTGTGGGAGGACAGCAGTGGCACCAGGACTACCCACCCTCTCCCAGACACAGTTGTCCCATTACCCGCATTCTCTACATACGCCCTAACCCCATGGCATCTTTCCCGAGGTCCGGGAGGGCGGCAGGTCCAGAGGAGCACCAGGGAGAATGAGGAGTAAGAGAGCCTGGCATGGGCCTTTGCACTGGACCCCTGGCAGCCCCAGTTTGGAGGGCATGAGAAGGGAAGGGAAGCCATTAGTGGACTGCTAGGACCACGGAATGGAGCAGAGCTTATTACAGCAAAAGATGTGCACAGGAAAAGAATATTATCTAAAATAGCATTAATGAGCACATTAGAGAGATATAGGTTATTGATTTTACATTAGCCCACCCAAGCATAACGAAGTACACGCTTAGACAAAGTAGGTTTAAGAGTAAGTAAAAGAATATCTTACTCATTTATTTGGTCCAGTCACATTTCTGTTCAGGAAAGATGATTCTTGATATTTCTGTCCCTGAACTGAATTTACCCTCAGCCCTCATTGCTGCTGAAGGCTGCATGGAGAAAGGGGCAAGATCCTGACTCTAGGCCCATGCATGGCCCAAGATGGAAGGAGCTGTGGCCACATCCTCCTTCTCTGATGGTGGAAGGAGGAAGACAGAGAAGAAGTGGGAGGGACAGAAAACAGCTTCCTCCAGAAGCACACAGAGAATTGCAATCCTCGAGTGAACTCATCCACAGGCCAATGAGGCATGCTGATTTGCTGGGACCTCCAACAGGAAGATTACGTGGGCCGGGATCTGGATACTGCACAGAAGACCAGGATTTGAGGGGAATTGAACCCTAAAA
Organism: Candoia aspera; assembly: GCF_035149785.1. Taxonomy (NCBI): domain Eukaryota; kingdom Metazoa; phylum Chordata; class Lepidosauria; order Squamata; family Candoiidae; genus Candoia; species Candoia aspera. Next base: position 27,134,100 of record NC_086153.1, on the reverse strand, counting down.
GGAATGTGGCAGCAACCTTGGAAGCTATCTCACACCAGCTTCTGTAGCTTTTGCTAACTTTTTCCAGGACATTCCCATAGCAACGCATGACTCTCTATATTCAAGAAGTTTGCTCCCTCCCTTCTTCCCACTAAACAATGGCTTTCTTCAGAGTACATGACAGAAAGTAACTTGAGATCTATTGCTTATGAATATGTATATATGCCTGCAACATCATATGAATATGAATGCTTACATCATTTCCTTTTCTGTAATGTATAAATATCAGTGCATTTCTTTTGTCTGCAGGGGAGGTACCACCATCTTGGTGAGAACACCTCTGGTGCACACTGTATCAATGAACACTGCAGTCAGCACTGATTATTTTTGTCTTGAACTCCTGTGTTGATTCCACTTTGAAGGATCTCATTCATAAAACTTCCCAAACTCCCAGTGACAGTTCTGAAAAGTAAAAGAAGCAGGAGAGTAGACAAGAGAGAGAGAGAGAGAGAGAAGGATGTTGAGGTTGAAAAAGAGTAAGTTTGCTCTTTTCAAAACTTAAGGTTGTGGGAACACATCCAAGTGGGAATCCCAGTAAGGCAACGGGGGGAGGAAGCAGACCTCATACCCAAGGCCAGGACAGAAGAAAGCATGTGAATATAATTAACAGAACAGAACAGAACAGAACAGAACAGAACAGAATACTTTATTGGCCAAGTATGATCAGACATACAAGGAATTTGACTTTGGTGGAAGAGCTCTCAATATATTTACATAACATCAAAAATAAACAATAATAAAGTAATAATGTTATTTACTAAACCTATACAGTCAAGAAAGAATAGAAATTGAAGGAAATAATACTACACCTATTAACTAACAGACACTCATATTTAAAGGGAGAATTAAGGGACAGTATACTGCATCTGTTCTCTAACCGATGTTCACATTTATCAGAACATTACCGGTCACATCTTAGCAGTCATGTCTTACCATACATTGTCAATCATTATATCATGCTACATTAATTAGGAGTTCAACAGAGCAATGGCAAGAGGAAAAAACTGTTTCGATGTCGAGATGTTCTGACATACGGTACTCCTTAGCACCGTCCTGATGGTACAAGTCGAAACAGTTTGTGTCCATGTTTAATTAGCATAAAAGGACTGGTTAGTGGGGGGAAAAATCAGAGAACCTAGGGACAAATTAGATGAAGTAAAAAAAACAACAACAGTCGACCTCAGACTGAATGCTGAGGCACGTCAGCCAGAAGATGGCAAAGAGCACTCGCGTTTGACTGGCAAGAGCTAGCCGGGAGGCTCGGACATCACCCTTTCCAAGCCGCGCTGTAGCCCTAAAGGGACGCTAAGACTGGCCACCCCATTCTAAATCACCCAATTTATATTTCTTCTAAGTACGTGTACCCTAAGAGAGGATTTCTACAGCAAGGAGAAGCAGGCTTTCTTAGTGCTTATCATTATTTGGGGGATTAATTTTTTAAAAAATTCTTTTAAGTTTTGGCCTTTTTTCCCCTCCAAATATTAAGGAGGATTGAGAGTAAATAATTGTCTCCCTCTTATTATCTTTGTACTAAATTTGAAGACAGTAGCATCTTCCTACATGTTGAATCGGCTGCTCTGAACTTTCAGTTTTCTGCTTCTACTTTCCCTGGGGAACTGTCTGCATATCTCACTTTCACTTGTGCAAACACATCCCAGAATTCCTTCATATCCTGGACTTTCACTGGTTAAGCTCCTAGGGGGTGCCATAATCTGCTGCTTGAGACATGGAGGATCTTCAACAGATTCTCTCTGACTTCTACCAAGATTTCAAACAGCTTCTTTCTGATTCCTGCCAAGTTTTTACGCAAGGCATTCAGGACATTGTGGAAAATATGAGCTCTAAAATGTGTCATCTGGTTGGGGATGTTGTGGATGAAACTGAGGAATTTAACAGTGACAGAAATGTCTCTTCTAAGACTGAGATCGGGATTTCTACTGAAATGCTGGATGAAATTGGATAGTGGAGTTGGAGAAATTTAATGGAGAGAGTGTGTTGCAAGCCACAAGTGAAATCGATTTTCTGGTGGAACGCCAGGAAAAAGAAGGAGTTATTATGTACGGGAGGTTTCCTGAAGAGGAGTCAGAGTTTTTGAGGGGGGCAGTAGGGCTGTTTGATCTTTTTAAGAAAAAACGCTCTGTGTACACTCTGGGGATATGTAAATACTCTGCTTTATTTTGAAGTGGGATAAGGATTAAAGAATATTTATCTGGATTGTTTTTAAGGCTTGGCTGATTTCATTTCTCTTTCATGATTTGGATTAAGATTAATAAGGCATCAAAAAAGTCTACTCGGAGGGTTTGGGCTTGATCAAGATTAAGATAATTAAAATTGTTGTATTACTAAGTATGATGGCAGACAATTTATGTGCTTTTCAGTTTGATCTTTATTATAATAGACAGAAATGTATAGAATAGTAGTAGGAAGGAAATAATTAAATAAATGTTATCTTTGGGGAGGAAGTTGAATAGGAGGTTTATATAATTTTTTCTTTTTTCTTTTTCTTTTAATATAAAGGGAGGGAATAACTGTATTTTGTGATTTTTACAATGTGCTACTGGAATGATTTACAGAAATAATGTGATTTTGGTTTACTATAGAGCAAGGGATTGATTATGGAAATGTTTGTATATCCCTGCTGTTAAAAGTCGGGAGTCACCTCTTTTTGTAACTTTGAATTTTTTTTCTCTTCTCTTTCGACACTTCTTTAGTTTTTTTCTTTTTCTTTTTCTCTTTGTAGTTTCTGTTTTTCTGTAGCTTTTATCTTTGCTTGAAACTTAATACAATTCTTATATATATAAAAAAGTCATCAACTCCTGGCGACTGCCTGCACAAGTCCCTGCAGTTTTGTGGGCAAGATTTTTGGAAGTGGTTCCCATGGCCTTCTTCCTAGGGTTGAGAGAGCGTGACTGGCCCAAAGTCCCCAGCCGGCCTTGTGCCTAGGGCAGGACTGGAACTCACGGTCTCCCAGTTTCTAGCCAGGTGCCTTATACCCTTATACCAAACTGGCTCTTGGCTTTCCATGTACCGGGCCTGTTATTTCCATAAAATAATTCAAGTAATTGCTGGTTAAGTGAACCGTGTCTCCTCAATACGGATCACACCATCCTGGTATAAAGTATGGGATGGATCCACCAACACAGGAAAGAGAAAGCAACATCATTTATCCCTACAGTATTTTCTCCCACATGGATTCCCCCACCCATCTCTATCCCCCCCCCCCCAAAAAAAAGAAGCAGGAAAGAGGAATTCAGAGTACGTGGTAAGCCATCAAAGGGGTTGGTTCCTTCAGGATTCGCTCTGACTTGGTGAATCCCAGAACGGTTCTTGGAAATGAAGTAATTTCTCATGTTCTGCTTTATTTGAAATGGCAGAAAAGCTGTTAATTTCTTTTCAATTGCCGTGGCTCTTCACATCTTCTGGGCCATCCACTGTCCCATCGAGGAACTGAAGCTCACCTTCCCTCCTGGCCAGAAGCCAGTCATTACTCTATCCTTGACCCACTGGAGGCTCACCTGAACTTTGTATCTTCTTGTAAGGGGTTTTAAAAAGTGAAATGGCTTTACTGGACGCAAACTGAACACATCTACACAGATTTTCGTCATATATACAGAACCACTTTGCCAGAGCCAAATTAGTCAACTCTAATTAGACTTTCAGATCAGTCAAGGTTATGCAGCCATACTCAAAGCTAAGGAAGTGCCCTTCTGCAAAATTATCATGATTATCATTTCTCCTTGAGAAGCCACATGGGTTTTTAAATGAAATAATGCTAAGGCTGGAGGTTTGGGGTTTGGGATTGGTTGTATGCTTGTTTTGTGAGGTTTTTGGTAAGCAACTTTCTGTCACATAGTTTTCAATCAGACATTTTTTTGAATCCACTAAAAAATGCTCTCTCCTGTTGGTCAACTGAGAGTTTGAGCACTGATGGGTTCATGGGTTTCTTCATGTTCTCTGCATTTCAGGGTGAATAATCAGGAATCAAATTCAAGCAGCCTTATGAGAGATTTGGAGGTGGAAATGTGAGTGGTGGAGAAGTGCACTATTAATTATGAAGGCTACTCCATTTCTTCTGTGGTCCTCTTGTCCACAGTAATAGATCTGGTGGTCATTTGATGTGAAGTGGCCCATTCCAGTCCATTTCAGTTCACGTACGCCCAAAATGTCTATCTTTAATCTTGACATCTCACCAATAACCACATCCAATTTGCCCTGGCTCATCGATCTTACATTCCAGGTTCCAATGGTGTGTTGACCCTTAGAACATCGGATTCGCCATTCACCACCAGCACCGCTGGCCACTAGCCGTCCTTTCGGCTTTGAGCTAGCTGCATCATCACGTCTGGGGCTAGTTGAACTCATCCTCTGCTCCTCCCCAGTAGCATTTTGACCATCTTCCGACCTGGGGGTCTCATCTTCCGATGGTATACCGACATATCTCTGGTTGTACTGATCCATTTAGTTTTCACGGCAAGAATACTGGGGTGGGTTGCCAGTATTCCCTTCCCCAGGGATCGCATTTAGTCTGACCTCTCTGTCATGACCTTCCCGTCTTGGGTGGCCCTTCACGGTTTAGCTCATGGCATCATTGAGGTGCTCAAGCTCCAGCACCACGACAAGGTAACGATCCTTTGCTGAAGATGATGGTAATAATAATAATAATAATAATAATAAAAGGTGGGATAAAAAATCTAAAAAGATGTTTTTGAGGGATTGTGGGGTGGAAAAAGGATGTCTGGAAGTGTCCTCCTGATAGTTTACACTCAGTTCCATCTTTTGAATGACTGATAAAAGCGTCAAGATGACACAAATGCTAAAAGCACAAAAGTACTTGTTGAAATGGCTTCACCTCTGGCCTACATGACATCAGTACAGTTACTAAGCCAGACTCCCTAGGAAGGGAATGCCAGCAGTAAAACCATCTGTCTCTCCAGTGAAATGTATGGAACATGGGGCCTGGTTCAGAAGGAAATTATCCAAACATTGTGGCATCTTTTATCATAGCTTCAGTTTCCATGTGGCAAGTTTACTGAGACAAGTGACCCTAAACGGTTCCTTCTCCCAAGCCTAACCTTGGATCCCAAGTAACAAAATGCCACAACAATAAATAAGAAATAACAGTCCTGGTCTCTTCCTCTGCCTATACCAACTGCTGAACTTCTTCACACAGTAACTTTGGCAGCTTCCATCCTATTCTTTTCAGACAGCGCTCCTCAATCTTCTCTAGACCTCGATCTCAGCACTAGTCTGCACTAGTTTATTTTATTCTTTACCTTAATTCACTGATTACAAGACACCAAGTCAGTTTGGCCCTCAGGTTTCCTCATTACCCTTCCTGCACACACTCGTTGCACAAGATAATCGGCCGTTTCTTGGATAATAGCAGGAGCTCAACGGTATTTCTAGGCTTCAAGGCACTTTTAGGGAGACAGTTGGCCTCCAGGGTTTCCTCATCACCTGCGTCCTGCAGCTCTTGAGCAAAGAACCACATAATTAAACGCTTTCTCTCTCTCTCTCTCTCTTTCTTTCTCTTTCCAGAGCTGCCAATTTTACCATTTTCAGTCTCACTTGTCTGCTAATATTTAGTGTGTCTCTTGTTAACTGACTCCTGTTTCTGCATGTGCACCTTTCATGAGGGCCTGTAGCAGGGCTATGTGGGGTTGGGGGGATCATCTGTAGTCCACAGAAACGGGCTCCACCCTCAGGGCCAAGCTGGGGAGATGTGGCTGAATCAGCACCTTTCCCACTCGTTGCCTTGAATGCCTCTCCCCCCACTTCCTACCCATTGCCCACCCCCACCCAGGCTCAGAACCTGACTCCACGGAGGACCTCCTCAGTACGTCTTTCTCACTGCAGCAACTCTTCGTAACTTGATTGCTCTGCCCCGTTTTATGGGCAGGGTGCATGGAACACCGAAATCGTTGCATTCGTATTTCAACTAAGTTTCCTTTTTCCCCTCTTGTCCTCATCCCTCCCTCTTAGGACCCTTTCTCAGAGCGATTATATTGCAGGCAGGGAGGAGAAAGGAGGTGGGCTAGTCTAATATGCCCTGAAATGTTCTCCCTTTTCTCTCGCAGTTTGCGTTCAGTTGAATAAAAGAGTCCATGGGCAGAGGGTGGAGTTCCTACACCTGCTGGATCCCTCTGATGATTCAGGTAACCAAGTCTGTTGCTATGCCAGGTAAACAGGTACTTCCCTCAGCTGCCAGCCCACAACTAGAGGTGTCCCAGGCAAATGTTGAACAGCCATATTGAGTTTGGGTCTAAGACTAGGTTGACTGCATAGCTAAGTCATATTTTGATGCTGTGTGAAGACACGTTATGTTATAAGGTCACCATGGCTGTGGGGAATGTCTGTTTCAATGAGAAATCATCTCTCCATCTCTATAACCTCCATGGCAGCTGACACTTCCATCTCATCCCAAGTGAGGTAACGTGAGGGGCCTCCTCCCGAGGCGCTTCTCACACTGGGCAGGAGGGGCACCCAGGGAGGCTTCAGAGCGATGGATGAAAGGTAAGAGAAACTCCCAAAACCAGCACCAGCACCCTCAGCCATTTCCAGCAGGATATCTTGGGCAGCCATTGAGTGTGGGCCCAGCCCTGAAATGGTGAAGGCTAGTGAAAGCAATCTGGGGCTTTAGTAAGGATATCCGTGGACAGGATCTCCTGCTGGGGCTTCCTCTTTTTACAAGCAGCAAACAGGGAGGATTTGCTGTCCTATAGTCTCTGTATGTGTATTGGGTCCTTAGAGCGACAGAGAACAAATTCTCCAAGACCTCACCTCAATATAGGGAAAGGAAGACGAAAACCTTGTTTGTTTATTTATTTATCCAATTAATATAGCCGCCCATCTCACAAATGTTACTGTTGTTAGCTGTTTGTTTCCTCCTCCTGCCCCAGATATCTTTCTCTGCTGTTAATGCACCCCCTTTCCTTTTGCAAATTACAATCCAAGGTGATTCTGAGTTTCTCCACAAGAGAAAGAGAATGGGGACTATATAAGAAAAGGAAAAAGGAACCAAGTATCCCTTAAACCATGACCACCTTAGGCAGGAAACAAACATTCTTTCAGAAAGACTGCAGAAAATAGTTTCATATAATTACTTATTTATATCACTTCATATAACTACTTTCATTTCAGAACGCAAACAAGAGACAAACTATAAAAGGAAACCAAAGTGCAAAGGGGTACATTAATTTCAGTTAAAACTTTTGAAAGAAATTCAGATATTTCTGTGGGTGTCAGCAATATGATTTGCTAGGACCCCAGTTGCTAGCTGGTAGTCTAGGGCCACCCCTTTGCTGCTCCAGTTGTTTCTGCTCATCCTAAACTCCCTCAGGCTTGTGGAAATAAATGTCGGGTTTGGTGGGAGCAGAGAGAGTACCATGAATAAACTTGATGAATAGAAAGAATAAAAATGCGATAAAACAATGAACTCATTACAGTGGCTACTTCAGGGGTCAATTAGCAGGGCTGTGCAATGCTTCCAATTGGATTGCAAAGCAGTGGATGTAGGAGGGCAAATCCATCACCTCTCAGTGACCCATTAAAGCAGCAGTGTCTGTTTCAGCCTCAGAGGTAGCTACAACACAAGCCACCTTGCAGCAGAAGCCACCTGGCAACTTAGAAAAAAAAATAATTCTTTCTTCACATTGCTACCAAGTACTTGTTAAACTCTGAACCCAAGAACCAAATCCAAAGCATCTCTATACAGAAATAGAATCTGCAGGAGTCTATTGTGATTTTCAGAGAGTTGTGTTGCCAGAAAGGCTGTGTGGCCTCTAGGTATTCTGCATCCTTCTTAGCTTTTTAGGTAAAGGAAACAGCTGCACCTCCTCTGGTTTTCCTGGTCAGGCCTCATAACACAGAGCACAATCTCAGCTCCCTGTACACTTGGCTCCTATCGGCTAACTATGCAAAATATCCGTGGATACGATGCAGCTGAATGAATCCCTTTACTTACTGCAGACAAGAATGAAGCAAAATACAAAAGACTTGTTCATGGGGCTATGTTTTTGCTTACGGTATGGATCTTAAGAACATTTGAAAAACAGTCTATTGATTTTGTTTTCTGCCATAAAACTGCAGACTTTATTCAGACTTGTCCACTGAAGTCCACAGAAACCAAAACCCTTACAGTAGATATCTCAGGGCTTCAAGGCACTGAAATCCCGGGTTTTTTCTCTCTGTCTTTCCAAGTCAATGGATACCTTATAAGGGGCCTGATCTCTGTTGACTGAACAGTTCTGCCTACTGTGGAAACCATTGGTGGCTCCTTACCCGCTTCATTCATTTGCAGGAAATGGGACTTCGACGAAGCAGGATAGGAAGAATATTGACAGCTTTGAAGTTTGGTGTTAGAGAGAGGGAGAGGGAGAGAAGGATGGTGATGATGAGGATGATGAGGATAGATCGATAGATGAGAAAGAGAAAGAGAGAGATGATGGAGAGGAGGAGGAGGAGGAGGAGGGATAGATGATAGACAGATAAAGATTTCTTGGTAAGCATATTAATAAATGGCTGCCATACTTCCTTATAGTCATGCATAGCTAATCTACACTGATTAGTAATTTGTTTGCAAGGTGCTAATTAATGTCAACTCTGCAGACTATTGAGGAGTGGGGCCACACATTTATTGTTCCAAAACCTTTTAGCTATAAGCAGGGCACAGGAGAGGGCAGGCCATGTGCCAAGAGATAGGTGGCAAAACCCTTCTGCCAAGTAAGCTCAGCTTATTAGCTCGCTGTCAGAGCACTCCCACACATACAACCCAAAGTATGGATCCGGTATGTAGATGACACCTTTGTCATAATACAAAAGGAACAACTGGAAGAAACCCACAAAACCATCAATAACATCTTTAATGGAATAACATTCACAAGGGAGGAAGAAAACAACAACTCACTACCATTCCTGGACATCCTCATCAGTAGAGGAAATGATGGTAAGCTGGAAACACAAGTCTACAGGAAAGCTACCCACACCAACCAAGTGCTCCATTACCAAAGTAACAATCCAACCTCCCACAAGAGAAGCTGTGTAAGAACATTATTCAGATGAGCACTTACACACTGCAGCAACCCAGAACACCAGAAAAAAGAAAAAGATCATCTGTACAGCATCTTCCAACAAAATGCATACCCACTCAACTTTATCAAAAAGCGCCTCACCACCCAACCCACTACAACCCAACCAATGGAAACTATGAAAAGGATAACACTGCCATACATCAGAAACAACTCAGAACCCACCAACAGACTGTTACAACCACATGGCATCACTGTAGCACGTAAACCAACTAAAACACTTCAAAACATACTAAGCAACCCAAAAGACCCAATAGCCCAGGAAGAAAAAACAGGAGTTATTTACAACACACAGTGCAAAGACTGTAACAGCCACTATGTAGGACAGACAGGCAGAAGACTAGCAGAGTGCAACCACGAACACCAACTAGCAGTCAGAAGACACGATGAGAACTCCTTAATCTCACAACACATGGACAGCCTCAACCATAGTTTCAACTGGGAAACTGTGAGCATCCTAAACCAAGCCAAATCAAAAACACCAGAGAATTCCTGGAAGCCTGGCACTCAGACAAAGCAGCCATCAACAGACACATAGAGGTAAACAACACTGACATACCATTCAAAAGAGACAATGGACACGCCAAAAGACCAGTACACTCCCTTGCCAGCAATCAACACCCAGATATGAAAAAATCAACCCTAGGATTAACACCAGAGGAACCATCAAACAGCACAATACACCCTAATCAAGGAAGTAGTAACTCAGGTAATCAACCAAGCAGCAAACAGCAGCCCCATCAAAGAACTCCCAAGGAGAGAACAACACTCCTACCAACACAAGCAGGGCAAGCCACGGTATATAAACTGAGAGCAGGGCCCACTCCCTCTTTGCACTGAAGATGTTGCCTAGTCTGGCAATGAAACGTCTGCAAGAAAACAACAAGGCTCAGAGAGCACCAAGGACTCCACAGTTCAACCCTAAGCTACAAATATTCCCTTCGATTGGTGATTCTCCAGTCCTAAGCACAATCAGCTTTCAAAAGTTTCAAGCAGTGCTACATTCCAGCACCAACAAGGACACAGGGAGAGAGACAGCAAGATGCACGTTAAATGCAATCCAACCAAAAGTATACAAAAATAAATTAAAAGAACTCAGAATACAGCCAGGCCTAACAATAAAAGTACTATTAAAATAAAAGATTCTGATCTTTGTAGCTATGGACACATCACGGCATGTCAATATCTTTGCAAAGGCCTTCGTGGCTGCTCCACCCCAGGCTACTCTGCGGCATATTTCTTGATTACTTGTTCTGTCACCGTTGATGGTTGATCCTAAAAGCAGAAGCCGTCCACCACTGATGTCTTCCATGTCAGCTCTAAGGCCGGTTCTTCTCCCTGTTGTCCTTCGTTTCACCTTTTAAAGATTTATAGTCCCATTTTTTCCCATTTTCCTCCTTGACTTTTATTACTTGAGCTTGCCGGTCCTTTGCATTTTCGGCTATCAAGGTAGTGTCATCAACACAGCACAGGTTATGGATGTATCTTTCTCCAGTTTACAACCTTGTCACACTCCTTTGCCAACCCTGAGTCAGGCTGTTTCACCATGTTCTGTAAGTACTGTGACGTCCTTACTTTCCCTTACTTAAGTTTCTCATCAGGGCAATGAGATGTTCTGGGATTCCCATTTTTCTCAGAATTTCTACAGCCTGATGTCACTGACACAATCCAAGGCCTTTCTATGATCAATGAAGCACCTAGTAACTTCTTTGGGATATTTTTTGGCTTTCTCAATTATCCAGCATGTATCGGCAGTAATGTCTCATGTTCCTTGGACTTGTCTAAAGTCAGCTCGATCTTCTGGCATCTCTTTTTCCACCTAGGGCTCTACTTTGTGTGGGATGATCCTAAGCATTCTTTTGCAAACATGTGAAATTAAGCACATTGTGGGACAGTTTGCACACTCTGTTCAGACGCCTTTTTTGATATTAGTATGTAGCCTAATTTGTTGGCCACTGTGTCATTCTCCAGATTTGCTGGCATATCTTGACTGATTCTTCTTCCGTTGCTTGTCCTATTTCAGTGGGTATTTCATCCGTTCCTCCAGCCTTCCGACTTGGTAATGACAGGAGGGCTGATCTAATTCAACGTCTAGTACTGATGATTCCTGTAAGTGGGGAATCACTTCTAAGGTACCTTAGATGTCGACATCTCTACTGTATAGCGCTTCAGTATGCTCCTTCCAGCTTCCTTTGATCTCCTTTGAATAAGTCACTATCTGTCCATTGGCTTCTTTTAGCATACCGGTTTGAGGTTGGAACCTCCTTCTGAGTTCAGAGATCTTTTGAAAGACTTCCCTTGTTTGTCTATGTCTGCTTCCGTCTTTGATGTCTTTACACATGTTATTGTAATACTGTTTCTTGTATCTTCCAACAGCTCTTGGAATCCCTTGTTGAATTCCTTCCTCAGTGTTTTATCTTCCTTGACTTTGGAGTCTCTTCTCTTCTGAGAAATGTCCATGGCTTGTTCTGACATCCAGTTTCCTTTCTTCTCTTTCTTCATTTTTGCCTATCTCTTTTCACATCCATCCTTAATGACGTCTTTCAGTTCACCCCATGATTCCTCTGGTTCTCTGTCGCTGAGGTTCAGGGCTTCAAAGTGATTCCTGATGCTCTCCTTAAAAATGGTGGGTATATGTTCAAGGTCATATTGTGGAAACTGACAGGCTTTCTTCTTCCTCTTCTTGAGCTGAACTGGGACTTGCACATGAGCAGTTTATGATCTGTTCCACAGTCAGCACCTGGCCATGTCTTTGATGCTATAATTCAGCCCCCCCACCTCTTTTACCAATAATATAGTCAATTTGATTTCTAAATACTCCATCTGGGGGAATCAATGTATAGAGGTTCATTGAAGTGGCAGAAATTGGTAGGTCAGTCTCCTGCTTCATGTTGGTTTCCTAAGCCATACAATCCAACTACATTTTCCCTGTTAATGTTTCCAACTTGGGCATTCAAGCCTCCAATTACAGGCAGCACATCTTGCTTCTATATTCTGTCAATTTCAAATTGAACTTGATCATAAAATCTGTCAAACCCCTGACTCAGTGGTTGGAGCACCAACCTGAAGGATCATCATGTTAAAGAGTTCTCCACAAAGTCTAATTGATATTATCTGGTCATTGATTGCATTGTATCCAACTACTGTCCTTACTACATCTTTCCTGATTATGAAAGCAATACCATTCCTTCTTTCTGTTCATGCCATGAATAGTAAGCAATATGACCTTTGAACTGACAGAGACCAATTCCAGTCTGGTTCAATCCACTGATGCCTAAGATGGCAGTGCGGAGTCATTTAATCTTTCACTGCATTGAGCTTCCCACATTCCTGCTTCTTACATTACTAATTCCCACTGTAATTCTCTCTTTGCAACTTCAGATTTTCTTTTCCTGCATGGCAACCTCAGCAACTAAATGTCCCAAAGGCTTTAATCTAGACACATCATAAACCCTGTTAGTACTCCAGAAGATCCTCAACACTTCCACGTAGCATGTCGATGCTATCTGACCTGAGAGGCTCAGCATCTGGCCTTATATCATCCATTACTTTATATTGTCTATCCATCTGGTGCTCTCTGTAAAATATAGGAGGGATTTACCATTGCATTCCCCAGGGCAGTATGAAATGATCTTTTTGTAACTGTCACTGAAGTGATCATCTGCCTCCAGTATCGCCCTGTATGACTGCTGCCCACTAAAGGTTTCTGCTTGCTTTAGCTGGGCAGATGAAATGACCTTGGGCAACCCTGCTGGGATTATATACTCCTGGCATCCACCCCCTTCTTCTTCGCTCCTCCTTCCCGGGAGGATCCCCCTCCCCTGCCATGACGAGGCATCACAGCAGGACCTGGGGAGGTAAAAGAGTTACAGAGCTCAAATTAGGATACATAAAAATAGAAATAAAAGGGAACTAAAATATGTTGTAAATACAAGTAGTAGTTGAAAAATAAAATAAAATAAAATAAAAAAGAAATAAAAGGTTTTGCTATGGTTCATTCTCCATCACCTCAGAACTGAAAGCCTGTCAACAAGAAATTGATACATTTAATTCCCAGCTCTTTCTGACCGCTAGAATGGACACAAGGAATCCTGCTCTTGGTCTTCACATAACCAACAGATAACAAACATGATCCATTTAGAACGAAATGCTGAAAAGATGCCACTGTATCTGGAAAACACCTGTTTGGGAAGGATGACTTCAACAGTAAAGGAGTAAGAAGTGGCTTAATTATTATCATTCTTGGTCTAGATACGAGTTAAGTAAGGTCACTGAACATAGGAGAGGTCACCCATTAATAGACATTCCTGGTTAGCTACACATTAACTCTTGTCTTGTTCATTTCCATTGCTTTTGACCAATGATTCCATATTCATCAAGCTTTGAACAGCAAGATGAAATATCATGAAGGAAGCTGTAAATTCTGTCTAGCTCATACTACTGATTTTCAAGTTTTCTAGACCTTGAACTCATCTTGAGCTTGGATTTCATTTGAAAACTAACTCCCTGTTCAAATGTATGTTGATTATTTAGCTTAGGAATTGTGATTGCTAAATTCCAAGTCAGTTGAGGCCTTCTGGTTTCTCCATATTTCCACACTTTCACACACACATTACATCAGAGGACATGAAGTTTGCTGGATACTGTTGGTATCTCACCGTTATTTCTGAGCATGAAATCCTTCTATTGACATGCTTGCTTTCAAGGCTTTCCTCACAAACGCCTTCCTTGGCTTCCTTCAGCCTTGCAAGATATTAAGCTCTAATGTTCTCTTTAATCCAGGCTTTGCCTACTTTAGGGACCTCACACATTGGGCATGACTTACCAGTGCAATGACAATTGAACTCACATCAGCACTGAAGAGGGGCCAGAATACAGTCCTTTTCCCTTCTTTCTAAACAGAGATATCAGCAGAGAGATGGCTGCTCCTGCCACCTCTCAGTTGTGTAAATGTGTTTTCATGCAACCTCCTAATTAAGCAAAGTATCCACCATGACACAACATCCACCAGAGTCGTTCTCTAGGTGAGGAATTCAATGCTGATTGAGTCTGGTTTTATTAATAACTGAACTTAGGAGAAGTCACCCATTAATAGACATTCCTGGTTAGCTACACATTAACTCTTGTCTTGTTCATTTCCATTGGTTCTGACCAATGATTCCATTCACATCAAGCTTTGAACATCAAGATGAAATATCATGAGGGAAGCTGTAAATTCTGTCTAGCTGATACTACTGATCTTCAAATGTTCTAGACCTTGAACTCATCTTGAGCTTGGATTTCATTTGAAAACTAACTCCCTGTTCTAATGTATGTTGAACATTTAGCTTAGGAATTGTGATTGGTGAGGAATTATAATAACTCGTGATATGACCTCTCACCTAAAGTAAGAATGGGACTCTTTGCATTAGTAACGTGCCTTATACAACACAGCCAGGATGTTGCCCTAGAATTCATTTCATTCTTACCAGCTTTTTAGAAAAACTTTCCAGTAAAGAGCACAGTCTGTAGTATCTCCATCGGTTTCACTCTCCGTGGTTAAAGAGGATGAAAAGCAATGGTCTGCCACTGAAGATAGATGGCGCTAGTGAGAATTACCCCAAGGCAGAGTAAAGCTAGGGTGGAAAAACTGCCTTTTGGCAGCTGCTTCTCTCTCAAGCTGGTTGCAGCTTGCAAGAGAACCTCCATATTTCACACTGGCCTCAAAAAGAATTCTATTAATTTTTTATCCAATTCGAACTCCAAACAACCAACTCTGGGCCACTCACGATACACCAGAACAAGATACTGTAAATACAATATAAGAGAATGAAACAAACAACAGAACTAGGCTCGAACAAAGAAAACGAAAGAAGAACAAGATGTTGAACCAGCAGACACCCAAACATTCCGCCAACTACTGACATCCCACAAAGGGGGCACCAGCCAGCCTAGCCCGAGGCCTGGGAGAAGAGCCAGATCTTCAGGGCTCTGTCATGAGCACAGGTGCTCTCTGGATGTCAAGAGGGTCACATGGGGAACCCCAATCCAAAAGGCAGGCGCCGAGACAGAGAAGGCAGTATTCCTGGGCCCTGACCGGTGACATAGTTTAATGGAAAGAAGCTGGAGCACACCAACCCTATCAGCTTCCATCGGTCAGTCAGATACCACAGAAGATAGGCAGTCCCTCAAATAACTGGGCCCCATGCCATGTAGGGCTTGTTAGACCATGAAGGTCTTGAATCACACCAAGAAATAAATTGGCAGCCAGTGCAGCTTGCAGAGCTGTGCCCATAGCTGCCTGCACTGCTGCATTCTGGACCAGTTGAAGTTTCTGAGTAGTCTTCAAGAGGAGCCCCATGTTGCAATAGTCAAGTTGTGAGGTGAGTAGGTATGAGTCTGAAGAGCCTCCTGATCCAGGAAGCAGTGAACTGGCTCAGCAGATGAAGCAGCACAAATGCCTTCCTTGTCACAGCTGACACCTGCTCACTGAGTAGGAATGGTAAGCCCATGAAGACCCCCAACTGGTGCATCACCCCTGAATGGGCAAGAGCAACCCCTCCAAGATCAAGGATGGAATAGCCCCAGAACTAGGTGATCCCAAGACCCACAGCCACTTACTCTTGGTTATATTGAGTCAGACATGGTTTCTCCCTATCCAGGCCCACAAAGCCTCCAGGCACTGGGACAAGACCTAGACATCTACACTTGGCTGGCCTGAGGTTGAAAGATACAATTGGGTATCATCAGCATAATGATGATGCCAAATCTCAGAGAGGGGGATAATTTCCCCCAGTGGTTTTAAGCAGATGTTGAATAGGAGGGGAGAGAGAGTCAAACTCTGTGACACCCCACAGCGGAGGGACTGAGGGAATTGCCTCTCCTGCCCAATCAACACTGACTGGAACCAGCCCTCAAGAAATTAAGAGAACCACAATAAAATGGTGCCCATTTCCAACCCCTAAACTTGGTCCAGAAGGATACCATGGTTGATCGTCTCAAAAGCCGCTGAGAGACCAAGGAGCAGAAAGATGGATGCGCCACCTCCATCCCGGCTCCACCAGAGGTTGTTTACTAGCATGACCAAAGCTGACTTCATCCTGAAACTCAGCTGAAATGGGTCTAGATCAGAGTTTCTCAATCAGGGTTCTGTGGAAGACTAGGCTTTGCCCAGAGGTCACTAGGGCTTCCCTGAGAGATCATGATTTATTTAAAAAAATATTTCAAATTTAGGCAACTTCACATTAAAGAGGTAAATTTCATTCTTTATTTTTAGTTTAAGGTAACTGTTAATGCATATATACAGGTCTACTCATGAAACAAATATAACTATTCTGTACCTTGTGGCCTATTTTTGAGCCTGAATGTGCAGGGCTTCCCCACGGCCTGAAACATATTTCAAGGGTTCCTGCAGGGTCAAAAGGTTGAGAAAGGCTGTTCTACAGGGAGTGAATGAAATATGAATGTCTACGAGTGGGACAAAGGAAGAATTTGTAACATAAGCCATGTAGACCTTTAAACCGTGAATGACAACCAGTGCACCTTTTGTAATAGAGATGTAACATGGGGAAACCAGGAAGTTCCCATTACCGTATGACCCCTGTATTCTTGATCACTGGAACCTTCAAGGACAGCCCCATGTAGAGTGCATCGCAGTAAGCCCATGGAGTGGAGAAGTAAAGGCGTGAGTGACTGTGAGAAGGGCCCTCTGATCCAGGAAAGGCCATGACTGGCATGCTAGATGAGGATATGCAGAGACTATCCTAGCCCCAGCTGCCACCTGCTATTGAAGCAGGAGCTTTGAGCCCAAGAACATTCCCTAGTTCATACCGCACATATCCTCAGTCTTCAGAGAAACAGGACCACCAGGCTGAGGGAGGAAACTGCAGTGAAAGCAGAATTGGCCTCTGCTTCATCTGAGGGCCACATACACCCCCCAACCAGCAAAGCCAGCTGTTTTCCCAAAGCCCACCCCTCCAATTGTGTCTCCAAGGACAGCACTGCCAATCCAGGAATTCTATCCTTTGGTTCCAAACTGCACCATGGCTCTTCCAAACTCCAGCCACTATGAATATGGCCGAGCATTCTCTTTCTTGCCTGCTAGAGGTTCGGCAGCAATTCAGGAAGGGCTTTTCTCTGCCCCACCTGGACATGGCAAGCGCTGAGTCTGGGATCTTTTGCAACCACAGCAGGTTGGCCGTTCAGCTAAGTCCCTTGCTCTTGCAAGGACTTTTGCAACAGCGAACCCACAGGAGTATTTCAGTAGAGGGAAGATGCAAAATTGCCTTATAAAAGACCAGTAAAAGTAACGCCTAAGAATAGATGCAATATTTCACTGAGTCAGAGTGATGCAATGCTTATATTTGATTATAAATAGAGAGCTTGTCCTGTTCCAGAAGCAAGATTTGGTCCAGAACCAATCCCAACATGAAGATCCTTTATCTGCTCTTTGCATTACTTTTCCTTGCATTCCTGCCTGAACCAGGTAAGAGACAAAATTACTGATAATTGAGACAGGACTGATAAACAAGTATGATTATCTCTGAAAGCAGGATAGTCTTCTACATTTTTGCCAGGTCTACCATTCTATCCAGGGCCAGAATTTGTCGCAAGTTTAAAAAATGGATTCTGGAATTAGAGCTTCATTTTGAGCTAGAAATATCTCAATCACTGACACCTTTTAGTTTTATTTGAAAGAAATAGCTTTGAGCAGTGTGGACTATTGACAACATGAGCCTCCAAACCTATGAAAAATATGCCATGGATTTTTCTTCTGCATTAAAACTAGAGATTCAACATAATGTAGGGCAATTGGAAGTAGTCCAAAACAACTTTATAAGGAAGATCTCGGGCCTCCCCCAGGCCACCCCTGCTGCCTGTTTAAGGATGGAGGTAGGGCTACCTTCCATCACCGATAGAATACACCTTGCATTGTTGGGCCACTATAAGAAACTGGAAGGCCTTCAAGAATCCTATCTTGCCAAACTCTGTTTTCTCCGTTACACAGCTGGGAATCAATGGACTAAACTTTTGTCACCCAGTCTACAAATATATTCCCTACCACCTTTGAGAGAACTGAGTCTCCTCTTTTCCTTTTCACAGGGAATGCCAGCGACTCATTTCGTCATCAGCAACACCGTCGAAGATGGTGTCGGTGGAGGCGGAGGTGCCGCTGGAGAAAGTAAGAAAACTCTCCCCTAATTGAGATGCTGCAGATGTAGATTGGGAATCTCTGCCTGCATATTGTTTGCATTCAAAAAGCATTGCAAGGCATTGAAGAGGAAGAGGTGTTTCAAGGGAAATATTGGGAGAAAAAGGAGGGCAAGAGAGAATGAGTTTTGGGTTTCAGATGGCAGAAGAGACCTGAAAGCCACTTTGATCAACCAATTATTTTATCCCATTTCTCTAGGGGCCGCTAAAATGCCCTCTCCGTCTGCTGCCTTGGATACCTTCAAGATCTGGCCAATGACTTGACATCACCGCCTGCAATTGCTTTATCTTCCTCTATATAAATCAAAATTGCTATCTATTAGACTCCCAAACATTTATGCATTGAAGTGAAAGTTGGCAAATTTTCTTTGAAATAAAGCTAAATGAGCATTGCAGTTGTTGTGCGCCTTCTTTAAGAACAACTCAGGGCTTCCCCATGTTCTTTCCCCATCTCTTTATTTACTGAACTTGTCCTTTGCCACTGAGGTCTTCCAGCTGATGTGGTTGCTTGGGGAGAAGTAGTACAAAGCAGAACTTAAAGTATCAGCTAAGACCCCTCAATGGAACATAAAGCATGTCTGAGGGGGTTTGTTTTTCACGCTAAACTCCATGGGATACTACTTAAAATACGAACATCTTCATCTGATGACTCAATATCACCACAGGACCCAGGCGTATTTCCCAGAAAACGGCTCCGCAGAAGTCAGGTTTGGGAGGGTGAGGTCATAAAGAATCTCCCTCTCTCTCTCAACTGAGGGTGTAAAATCAGACATCTCAGATACTTTGCGGAAGGCCTACCAGTGTCAGGTTCATACACTCAATTTCCCTGGGGCGAATGAGTGCTTTTAGCAGTCCACTGAATGACCCCCTGGGTATACCAATGGAGCTACAGAGAATAAAATTAAGACTGCAAAGGATCCAAGGATGACTTTTCTAAACAAAGATTGCACAACATCTCCTCCACTCTTCCACTTTGCATTGTTGATTGCTGGGTCTCAGTAAAACAACAGAAGACGTAGCAAGAGGATATCTGTATGAGATCATATTTCCAGAGAGAAGGACTCTCCCTAGACCTTTTGGGCTCAGCATGTCAAAAATTTGGAAGATGCCTAACTTGACTCTGCTAGCGTGTCCCCCCCAGGAAACCTGCCCAAAAGGCAGTGTGCCCCCTCGTGCCCCTTCGCACAAATTGCAAGTGGCTTCTCCAGGAACTGGCTTTGTGCAAAGGGGCAATCATCATCATCATCATCATCATCATCATCATCATCATCATCATCCCCTTGAGCAAAGCCAGTTCCTGGAGACACCGCTTCCAAATTGCAAGCGGCTTCTGCAGGAAGCAGCTTCATGCCAGCGGGAGCAAGAAGACAGCAGGTGAGTGGGGCGGCGGGGGGCAGGGCAGCAAGGGTCTCGGAGTGCAGGGTGACAAGGCTGAGTGTGGCTGGGGCTGGGCTGGGGAGGCTGCAGCTGCGGCTTCCCTGGGCGTGG
Source organism: Candoia aspera (assembly GCF_035149785.1). Lineage (NCBI taxonomy): Eukaryota > Metazoa > Chordata > Lepidosauria > Squamata > Candoiidae > Candoia > Candoia aspera. The sequence continues at coordinate 27,114,298 of NC_086153.1, read as the reverse complement.
CAAAGAGCCCCGGAGCCGCATGGTTCTGGGGGGGAGGTAGGCGGGTGGGGGGAGTTGGCGTGCCTTTTGTTCATTCCGTTTCCTCAGTAACTCAAACAGGGAGAAAACGTGTTGTCAGGTGTTGGAGAATGCTGATGTGTCACCCAAAATGTCGTGCATTATCACCTTTGACATGTGTGTCATAGGTTCATTATCACTGTGCTAGACCATTTCTTTTGTTACTGGGATAGATGCATATTATTAAGTTTAGTGACCAGCATAAAAAAATAGGAAGTTTACACTAAAATCTAATTGACAGGGGGTCGGTCAGATTGGAGCTGATACAGACACACGAGCAGGTGACCAATGGGGGACATTATTCTGGACCCTGTGATACCTATGTTAGTACAGTAGAGAGAGCCAGTTGGGTACAGTGGTTAAGATTCTGGGCTAGACAATCTTAACCACTAGGAGTCTGTGAGTTCCAGTCCTGCCTTAGGCATGACAGCCAGCTGGGTGCCCTTGGGCCAGTCACTCTCTCTCAGCCCAACTAGCTGCAATGTAGACTAGGCTCCTCGTGATGCACCCCGGGCAACGTGACTTGCCACGGCTAAATAGTCTACACATCTGGCTGCTGGACCTCACAAGGATTTCTCAGCAAGAAAAGCAGCATGAACACCAAACTGCTATGCCGTACGATAAAAAAAGAAACCCAAGAGTGTGATTAATGCTGTGTTGATCCCATACCTAGGCCTGAACCCTGACTGGAAGGTGTCCAGATAATCCCCTTCTTCCAAGGCCCTCTGAAGCTGCAGTGTGTCCACCTTCTCCCAAGCTCTACAGCCAGAGAAGGCAAGCCGGAGAAGTCACCCAGGACCATAAGTCTGGGGAACTCTACCACCAACCTGGCCGTGGAGTCAAGGAGCACAAGCAGAGAGGTTGCTATGTAGCAGGGGGGCTGGTACAGCAGCAACAGTCCCAAATGAACCCTAGAGCCCAACCTAACACACAGGATCTCACGCCAAGTAATCTGTGGGACAGTGCTTCTGGAAACCTCTCAAGTATCTTGGGTGACAACCACCACCCCACCAGTGCGACCTTGGGTCTCAGCTGATGCCCCGCCCAGAACCCAACTGGGCACATCTCTGAAAGGGGAACTCCCCCCTCCAGACCCAGGCAGATTTTGGCAATACACGCCACACCAGCCCTCTCATCCATGATCAAGCCAGATGAGGTCAGCCTTGTTACAGACTGATCTGGCATTCAGCAGCAACGGTCAAAAGCCCAGGGCCTTGAAGGTGGTGGTGGTGGTGGTGGTGGTGTTCTTTTCTGAACCTACTTAATTTTCTTCCCTCTCAAGTCTCCTTCCCCACTTTCCATGTCTACTTTATTACAGCATCTTCTTCCTTTCCTTATCTCAATCACTGATCCTGGAACATCTCTGAGTTTTCTCCTGGCTGTCTTGCTGCCAAACAAAGCCTTTCACTCACTATGTTCCACTGTCCAGCATCTGACTCTCCATACACACAACACAGTCCATTCTCCTGCTCTTTCCACACTCTTACAAGCCACGCCAGAGTTTGCTCCTGATCTTCCTCCGGGTCCCAGGGCCGGAATCCTTGGAGTGGGCAGGCTGGGTCGTTCCTCCACTCCACTCCACATTAACCAGGTGATGTCCCCTCCAGCAGCATGTCCTGCAGCATCTGCAATGTTTTTTGAATCACCCTTTCCCTGCTTTCCCTTGCTCTTTTTTTATATTCTGTAACCGGGACACGGATGTGCCACTTTACAGGTGCCTTCTGGCCATTTCCCCCTGTTCTGCCCACGTGCTCTTGGCCTTGTGCTCAACTGCCCAGAGTCCCTCCTTTCTGGGGGGAGATGGGTGGTGATAAAATTTGATAAACAAACAAAAACGAAATCAATAAAATTAATAAATAAAATCACCTGCCTTCCCTAAATCAAACCCATGACCTTGGCACAGACCCAACCACTCTCCTTCACCTGGCACTTTGTCCTGCCACACAAATGTTCAAAAAAAGGGATGCAGCAGTGCACACTATTAAAGCTAAAATTCTTGAGTAAGATCTCTATCTAAATCTATAAGGAGAAGTAAACATCTTAACTTATGACACCTAGACATAAATCATCCTGTGAAATTTTAGAATCTGGGCTATTAGTCATAGATAATTGTAACACTTATTAACATACAAACAGTTAAGTAATAACCAATGTAAGCCTGAGACCAATTGTTTACACACGTTCACTGCCGATAGACAAAACCTGGGTAGTTATGTGGGATAGAGTTTTCCTTACCTGATGGAGGAATGTCGGCATAAAATTCCTCAGGCCGACCAGAAGCAGAGGAGAACAGAAGAAATCTGAGCCTCCTTCAGGTATTGCTATAAAGTGGACAGTGTAACAGCACTCGAAGGATGAATTCAACCCGAACCCTCACCCAAGGGCAGGTTCGACTGACCATCGGAACCTTATTAAATATCCCATACGGAAGTGCTGGGGGAAGGCTGTTGCATCTGGCTCTAGAAGGGAACCTGAACTGGGATGGGGAGATTAATGAATTGGTCTAATTAGCCGGTTTCCATCTGGGATAGCTAAATGGTGTTGATGTAGACCATTGGTGTCCAGCAGCCATTCTCTAACAGCTGTCTTAACCTGAGTGAATGGAAGAAATTTTAAGGACTCAAAATAAAAGGGTTTTTTTTAGAGTTACTTGCCACCGTGAAGATTTAAATTTTTCAGATTGGATGGATGGAATCTGGCTGGCTGGGAAATAGTGGCCCTTGAGCCAATATGTCATAATTAACAGCCAAGCTCTTAACTCAACTCTCCTTTGGCCAAACTCAAGCCATCCCTGGACTAAGAGCAATCTCCACCTTTATCGCTAAGTGGCTCAATTACGGCAAGGTGCACTAGATGAGACTGCCTTTGAAGACCACCTGGAAACTTCAGTTGGTGCAGAATGCTGTAGCAAGTTGACTAGCAGCAGCACAGCTGAGCTTACACCCTTGCAGATAAGCTGCCAAGCGCAATTCAGAGTTCTGGGTTCCACCTAAAAGGCCACATGTGGCACCACACCAAGCCTCCTGAGCGTCCTGCATGTTTGCAAGATTCTAAAGGCTGAGATGAGGAGACAGTGCTTTTCGGGAATGGCAACTTTGCGGAATAGCTTTCTACAAAGACAGATGTAAGACCGTCCTGCACGGTATAAGACTTCTGGAAGGTAGTGAAGACAGACTTGTTTGAGAAGGACCTTGGTAGCTGATGGTCATCTAGGTGGAGCTCTTGCTTCACTGGTTTGTGATTATTGGAGTCTCATGATTATATTTTTGGTTGTTCGGGATGAGTTCACCATGGACATGTTTATATTCATGTTGGAATCATGACTGTGTTCGTATTATTGCTGATTCTGCATGTCTTATCTATGTGGCTCCTGTGGGGATTCAGTGGTATATAAAAATGATAATTTTAACAAAGTCATCTTCCTGGCCTTTCTTCTAAATTTCTGCATACAGAATGACCCACCCGTCTCTTCCCACTTTCGGGGAGATGTGCCAGGGCAGTGCTGGTAAAATTCTGCCTACGAAGGCTTGCATCAGCAACTCACCTGGCGTTAAACACTGAGCCAGTTCTCAGCCTTGTCTTTTCAGGTGCTCCACCGAAGGAAAAGAAGGTATCGCTTCGAATATGTACAAACCCCATGGTTAAATTAATAGCGAGCCACTGTGGGTCCCACCTCGAACGGGAACTTTAGAAACACTTCTAAAGCGTAATGCTGGAAATTTGACCAAACTCTTTTCCAAAAGCGCACCTCCATCGTCCCTCTTCAATCCCGTTTCCTGCACAGAACAGGCAGCTGGACTCAGTGGCCAAAATTCCCCTTTCCGCTCTTTAATTCTGGGATCCGTCTGAAAGAGACATGCAGCTAAGGCACTGAGATGAGCCATTTCATTGATGGAAAGGCCCTCCCCATGGAATTGAGAAATAAATCTATGGGGTCACCCTGGTTTCTGGAACAAACCTACCCCAAGGTGGAACAGAAAAGAAATCTTCTTACTTTTAGGTCTCGCTCAAACCATGCCATGATCCGACACTTCTCTTTTAGAGGCCTTGCAAGGAGATTGCAGTTGTTTACTCGTAGGCAACTAACCGAAAACAGTTACTAACTGCGACTACAGACCACAACAGAATGCATCAAGAGCATAGTTTCCAAATAACAGAAACAAATAATTCTTTTTTATTCTCTGTCGCCATATTACCTATGCTTTATTGGAACGATTGCCCTCTCCTGCAAAGAGGACAGTGAAAATGTATATAGAAACAAATAGCAGTATCATTTTAGTCTAACCCTATGCTTTAAGGGGAAAAAACAGCAATTTTCAAAAGCTTCCTAAATTCTAATAACGGGCAAAAACTCTGATCGCCACAGGTGGCTATTCCACAACACAGGGACTCCCACTGGAAGGCAGCTCCGCTGAACATCAGACCCTTCACTTCATGAAAGCAGCAGTTTCTCCCAGAATATCAACCCCACTAGGTGGTCCAGACCAGGAAATCAACTCCACAAGAAGGCAAAACCACTTTTATTCGGATTGGCTGCTATAACAGAATCTTGGAAGTCTGACTGTTCTGTACCTCCTCCTCCTTCTTATACTTCAGTGAATTATGGAGATTTCCGCCCAAGCCACTTCTAAAAGTTACCCATTCTGCACTTAAAAAATGCTTCAGCCCCTTTGGCCTGGGCAACGGATCCTTCATATTTCCAGCACAGTCATCTTCCTTACTCTCTACACGGGGAGACTGGCACAGCTTTGTGTTGGGCACCAACTGCAACCTTCTGTGGACCTTTTGTGGACCAGGAGGTTCTGGGCATGGCCACTCATGCTTGATCACCTCCCGTATGGACTACTGCAACCTCTTTACTGCAATTGGTCCAGAATGTGATGGTGAAGGCAGTTATGGATGTTTCAGATGCTCTACCTTTGCTCTTTGCACTTCACTGGCTCCCAAAAGGCTTCTGGGTACAATTCCAGGTGCTGGTTGTTACCTATTAAGCCCTTCCCGGCATGGGACCAAGATACCTGCAGGACTGCCTTTCTCCTATTGTCTCTCTTAGATCTGGCAGGAGGGGCATCCTTTGGTCCCGTCAGTCAAGGAACGCTGTCTTTTGGGATGCGTGACAAGGACACGGGCCTTTTCAGTTGCAGTGCTTACCCTCTGAGATCGGAGGAGCCCCAACCCTGTTGGTCTTCTGGAAAGTACTTCAGACCTGGCTGTTTGCACAGGGAAAGGAAGTCACTATTTTCTCTCTAGATGTCTGGAGATACCAATATAGAATATACTTATTATATTTCAGGTCGCAAAACTTACCCACGAATAGACATGAGCTGGATTTCTAACTCACTTGTTCACTAATTTCATGGATGTCGAATTTGTAGCTCTTACATATTCAGATCACAATCCAATAAGATTAAACAGAGGATTAAACAGAGGAACCAACAGACTGAAGAGATGGCAGTTTAACAGCCATCTCTTAGCGGTATTAGAGCCAGGAGGAATCAAAATGCTTTTTCCAAATCAGTTTAACTCCTGATATTTCTCTACCTACACGTAAAGTATTTATGAGAGGATAGTTCCTTTAAAAATGCTTCAGCCCCTTTGGCCTAGGCAAAAGATCCTTCATATTTTTGACCGTCCGATATTACTGCCAGCAGGAAGTATAATGCTCTTTCCAGATCAATAGAAGTCCTGATATTTCTTTACCCACACATAAAGCATTTATGAGAGGATTGCTTCTCTCTCTGGCATAAAATAGAAAGAAAACATGCAAACCATTCTGACATATTGGCAAATATGCTCAAGCCCCCTCTCCCCCGCCCAGCTCTGCAAAGTTTACCTGTACCGCGCTTGCCTCCTGCCTGCTAGTTGCCAGATCAGGACAAGAGGGGGAGGGGGAGGGGGAGGGGAGGGGAGGGGCTTCCGAAGAACACCAGGGGGAGCCGAACCCCACCAAGACTTTTACTGACTTGTTGAACAGATTGTGCTTTACCGTTGCCTGAGACGTCCTGCTTGCTTGGAGACTTTGGGAGGGCATTGGGGAAAGAAAGTGCTCTTTGCCCCCTTCGAATGTTACTTCAGCTGAAAGGGGTTAAATTAACTTCTTTGTTTTCAGACTGTTTTGTTGCTGCAACCCCAACAGCCGGACCAGTTCACAAGGGAGAGAAATAGGGGCGATCCTGCTGCACAGACATTGAAGTCACCTATTTGATAACCACCCCATGCGTATGCATTTGCGGACACATAAGTACTTGACAGATGATTGTCAAATTTCACAAACTTGCAATGGGTGAGATGGTTTTGAGGAAGACACGTGAGATCTATTCACTGAAATATAAAAAGTATACAGTAAGTTGCGAATTTTCCACACTCTCCCATTCCCTGTAATTTCTTTGAAGAGGGAATATTCCTTGGAGGAAAGAATTTTCCTTGGCTCAGGCCCCGGCTAAAGTAAAATCCATTAAATGTTTCTCTTTGTTCCCTGCTATTTCCTATCCACCACTGACCTGATCAGGTATTTTACAGATCCCAGTTGCCCACTGGCATTTCTGACTGTGCAATGACTGATGATCACCAGCTTCGAAAGCCTGCATTGTCTTGGGCAGAGGGCTGCCTTTTCCTTTTGGGTGCTTAGCATCGCCCTCTGCTGGGTCTACGTGCAAATGCTCCAAGGCTACCTTTGTTTCTTTTTCCTTGACAGTATTATTAAAACAGTGGAAATTAAAACCATTTCCACCTGAGTCTTCCTCTGGGGACAGAATTAAATGCTTTTTTAAAATAAAGTTTGATTCTGTTTATAATTCAATTTATATATCACCCAAAGGAGGAGAGGGGCTCATTTCCTTATTCACATGCCTCATTCTACAGCCAGGATGTGGCTATGAAGTTTATTTCATTTTTATCAGCTGCTTTTTAAAACTCTTCAATAAGGCCCACAGTCTGTAGTACCCCCATCTCTACCAAGCACCACATTGATCAGGGGAGAGGACAGAGAGGGGAGAGGAAAGAGGTGCCCCTGGAAGGAAGGCGGTGCTAGTGAGCATAGCCAAATCACTACCGCAATGAAGGAGAGAAAGCTCGGGTGGGAAAACCAAGACATTATGGAAGAATAGGCTGAGACCGCCAAGCGTTCACACTATGGGCTCATCCTCTCCTTCAGGTGATAAGAGAACAGGAATGTTTCCAGCACCACGCATGTCTTCAGTCTTAAGGGAAACCACAATGAAAGCAAAATCTGCCAGCAAGACTGAGTGTATACTCTGAACCAAGCCAGCACCACAGTTAACTTCTACTGTAGTGTTACAAATAGTAGACGCAGAGCGCAGCACAGACTGTGTCTGGGAATGGACATGGGGGTCATGCCAGAGGCAGAGATACAGAGCAGTTCACAGGGAAGGCATTTCTCAGGCTGATAAGCTAGTTTTTCATACAACGTGTTTTGCACCTGCTCAGCAGGATGGTTATAAAAGCTTTACAAACCAGCTCCTTGGCACGGACGTGCCATGGACTAACTGTTGACCGTTGCAGGGAGCATTGCATGTTTTCCCTTGAAATTATTTACATTTACTCTTAATACAGTTAGTTCTGATCAGATATGGTAGGGCAACAATGGCAAAGGGCTCTGGAGGAGAGGGATGTTCTGGACCCCTGCCAGTCAGGTTTCAGTGCAGTCTATGATATAGATCTGAGCATTATTTGGTAGTGTGAAGAGGGGATCTTAGGAAAGGTCAGCATGGGAGAAAAAGAAAGAAATGAAAGAAACAGTAACTATAGTAGAATGCGTTGTTGTTCTTATGTTGCATTGTTGTTGTTTATGACTCATGGCGACCCTATGCATAACAGAACAAAATGTTGTTCGGAGTACAGGATGAGAAGGTACAAGTCCTGAACAAAGAAATATTACCAGCCTTTGCCCAGACTGAAGAAGCTGCTTGGATAAGCAGCGAAACGTTTCTAGCAAAAGAAAGAAAGAAATCCAGTTGCCATGACTCAACCTACAGACTGGCAAGGCAAGCTACTGTATATTAACAGGGAGCAAACCCCACACTCACGAGCACTGATGACCTTACCTAGTGGGGTAATAAAAGGTCTGCAGGCAAACAACCAAGCGCAGAGAGCACCAAGGACTCCACAGTTCAACCCTGAGCGACATATATTCTCTTCTGTTGGATATTAAATGTACAAAACAGAAACAAACAAAAAGAATCATTATTTTCATTCTTTGCTACTGGGTGAAATAACTTCACTGGCTTCAGAATCCCAGCCATGACTCCTTGCTGCCACCTGCTGCTGCTTCATCTTCATTTACTTAAATAATTGCTTTCATCTGACTCCAAAACATTTCTCCACTGAAGAAAAAAAATAAGAAATTGTCTTAAAAAAAAAGAAACCCTTCTTCTGCTGCTTTGCAATATACGCAGTAAAACTGTTGCATTACTTATGTCAGAGCTCACGGAAATGAGATATCAGTATGTTTGCATGTGTGCGAATATGCATGTACAGTGAAGGGTGTGTGCTTAGGTCATGTCTGGGTGGGGAAGGCAATCCCACAATTCAGTCAGAAACTGAATATTAATACCCACACAGATGCTCTCCCTGATCCCTTCCCCCATTTCTTCATATACTGAAGCTCTTGCTTGGTCAGCTGGTGGAGTTTCCCAGGCAAAAGCCGCACAACACTGAATTTAAGGATGAGAGCTGAGATTGTACGTATGAATGGCACATGGATGGCGGGGGTGGGGCGGGGGTAGGTGAAGGATGTTCTGTTTGAAGAATGAAAGTCTCAGCGTGATGGAACCCAAACTGGAACTCTCCAAGAAGAACATCCTGGCCTCAAGTTCCATGTCATCCGCACAGGCCTCCAGCTTCTTTCCCTGGAGACACCACTGCAGAGGCTGGGGCAGGGGGAGCATCAAGAGTCTTTGTGGGAGGACAGCAGTGGCACCAGGACTACCCACCCTCTCCCAGACACAGTTGTCCCATTACCCGCATTCTCTACATACGCCCTAACCCCATGGCATCTTTCCCGAGGTCCGGGAGGGCGGCAGGTCCAGAGGAGCACCAGGGAGAATGAGGAGTAAGAGAGCCTGGCATGGGCCTTTGCATTGGACCCCTGGCAGCCCCAGTTTGGAGGGCATGAGAAGGGAAGGGAAGCCATTAGTGGACTGCTAGGACCACGGAATGGAGCAGAGCTTATTACAGCAAAAGATGCGCACAGGAAAAGAATATTATCTAAAATAGCATTAATGAGCACATTAGAGAGATATAGGTTATTGATTTTACATTAGCCCACCCAAGCATAACGAAGTACACGCTTAGACAAAGTAGGTTTAAGAGTAAGTAAAAGAATATCTTACTCATTTATTTGGTCCAGTCACATTTCTGTTCAGGAAAGATGATTCTTGATATTTCTGTCCCTGAACTGAATTTACCCTCAGCCCTCATTGCTGCTGAAGGCTGCATGGAGAAAGGGGCAAGATCCTGACTCTAGGCCCATGCATGGCCCAAGATGGAAGGAGCTGTGGCCACATCCTCCTTCTCTGATGGTGGAAGGAGGAAGACAGAGAAGAAGTGGGAGGGACAGAAAACAGCTTCCTCCAGAAGCACACAGAGAATTGCAATCCTCGAGTGAACTCATCCACAGGCCAATGAGGCATGCTGATTTGCTGGGACCTCCAACAGGAAGATTACGTGGGCCGGGATCTGGATACTGCACAGAAGACCAGGATTTGAGGGGAATTGGACCCTAAAAGGAATGTGGCAGCAACCTTGGAAGCTATCTCACACCAGCTTCTGTAGCTTTTGCTAACTTTTTCCAGGACATTCCCATTGCAACGCATGACTCTCTATATTCAAGAAGTTTGCTCCCTCCCTTCTTCCCACTAAACAATGGCTTTCTTCAGAGTACATGACAGAAAGTAACTTGAGATCTATTGCTTATGAATATGTATATATGCCTGCAACATCGTATGAATATGAATGCTTACATCATTTCCTTTTCTGTAATGTATAAATATCAGTGCATTTCTTTTGTCTGCAGGGGAGGTACCACCATCTTGGTGAGAACACCTCTGGTGCGCACTGTATCAATGAACACTGCAGTCAGCACTGATTATTTTTGTCTTGAACTCCTGTGTTGATTCCACTTTGAAGGATCTCATTCATAAAACTTCCCAAACTCCCAGTGACAGTTCTGAAAAGTAAAAGAAGCAGGAGAGTAGACAAGAGAGAGAGAGAGAGAGAGAAGGATGTTGAGGTTGAAAAAGAGTAAGTTTGCTCTTTTCAAAACTTAAGGTTGTGGGAACACATCCAAGTGGAAATCCCAGTAAGGCAACGGGGGGAGGAAGCAGACCTCATACCCAAGGCCAGGACAGAAGAAAGCATGTGAATATAATTAACAGAACAGAACAGAACAGAACAGAACAGAACAGAACACTTTATTGGCCAAGTATGATCAGGAATTTGACTTTGGTGGAAGAGCTCTCAATATATTTACATAACATCAAAAATAAACAATAATAAAGTAATAATGTTATTTACTAAACCTATACAGTCAAGAAAAAGAAATTGAAGGAAATAATACTACACCTATTAACTAACAGACACTCATATTTAAAGGGAGAATTAAGGGACAGTATACTGCATCTGTTCTCTAACCGATGTTCACGTTTATCAGAGCATTACCGGTCACATCTTAGCAGTCATGTCTTACCATACATTGTCAATCATTATATCATGCTACATTAATTAGGAGTTCAACAGAGCAATGGCAAGAGGAAAAAAACTGTTTCGATGTCGAGATGTTCTGACATACGGTACTCCTTAGCACCGTCCTGATGGTAGAAGTCGAAACAGTTTGTGTCCATGTTTAATTAGCATAAAAGGACTGGGTAGTGGGGGGAAAAATCAGAGAACCTAGGGACAAATTAGATGAAGTAAAAAAAACAACAACAGTCGACCTCAGACTGAATGCTGAGGCACGTCAGCCAGAAGTTGGCAAAGAGCACTCGCGTTTGACTGGCAAGAGCTAGCCGGGAGGCTCGGACATCACCCTTTCCAAGCCGCGCTGTAGCCCTAAAGGGACGCTAAGACTGGCCACCCCATTCTAAATCACCCAATTTATATTTCTTCTAAGTACGTGTACCCTAAGAGAGGATTTCTACAGCAAGGAGAAGCAGGCTTTCTTAGTGCTTATCATTATTTTGGGGATTAATTTTTTTAAAAAAATCTTTTAAGTTTTGGCCTTTTTTCCCCTCCAAATATTAAGGAGGATTGAGAGTAAATAATTGTCTCCCTCTTATTATCTTTGTACTAAATTTGAAGACAGTAGCATTTCCCTACATGTTGAATCGGCTGCTCTGAACTTTCAGTTTTCTGCTTCTACTTTCCCTGGGGAACTGTCTGCATATCTCACTTTCACTTGTGTAAACACATCCCAGAATTCCTTCATATCCCGGACTTTCACTGGTTAAGCTCCTAGGGGGCGCCATAATCTGCTGCTTGAGACATGGAGGATCTTCAACAGATTCTCTCTGACTTCTACCAAGATTTCAAACAGCTTCTTTCTGATTCCTGCCAGGTTTTTACGCAAGGCATTCAGGACATTGTGGAAAATATGAGCTCTAAAATGTGTCATCTGGTTGGGGATGTTGTGGATGAAACTGAGGAATTTAACAGTGACAGAAATGTCTCTTCTAAGACTGAGATCGGGATTTCTACTGAAATGCTGGATGAAATTGGATAGTGGAGTTGGAGAAATTTAATGGAGAGAGCGTGTTGCAAGCCACAAGTGAAATCGATTTTCTGGTGGAACGCCAGGAAAAAGAAGGAGTTATTATGTACGGGAGGTTTCCTGAAGAGGAGTCAGAGTTTTTGAGGGGGGCAGGAGGGCTGTTTGATCTTTTTAAGAAAAAACGCTCTGTGTACACTCTGGGGATATGTAAATACTCTGCTTTATTTTGAAGTGGGATAAGGATTAAAGAATATTTATCTGGATTGTTTTTAAGGCTTGGCTGATTTCATTTCTCTTTCATGATTTGGATTAAGATTAATAAGGCATCAAAAAAGTCTACTCGGAGGGTTTGGGCTTGATCAAGATTAAGATAATTAAAATTGTTGTATTACTTTGTATGATGGCAGACAATTTATGTGCTTTTCAGTTTGATCTTTATTATAATAGACAGAAATGTATAGAATAGTAGTAGGAAGGAAATAATTAAATGAATGTTATCTTTGGGGAGGAAGTTGAATAGGAGGTTTATCTAATTTTTTCTTTTTTCTTTTTCTTTTAATATAAAGGGAGGGAATAACTGTATTTTGTGATTTTTACAATGTGCTACTGGAATGATTTACAGAAGTAATGTGATTTTGGTTTACTATAGACCAAGGGATTGATTATGGAAATGTTTGTATATCCCTGCTGTTAAAAGTCGGGAGTCACCTCTTTTTGTAACTTTGAATTTTTTTTCTCTTCTCTTTCGACACTTCTTTAGTTTTTTGCTTTTTCTTTTTCTCTTTGTAGTTTTTGTTTTTCTGTAGCTTTTATCTTTGCTTGAAACTTAATACAATTCTTATATATATAAAAAAGTCATTAACTCCTGGCGACTGCCTGCACAAGTCCCTGCAGTTTTGTGGGCAAGATTTTTGGAAGTGGTTCCCATGGCCTTCTTCCTAGGGTTGAGAGAGCGTGACTGGCCCAAAGTCCCCAGCCGGCCTTGTGCCTAGGGCAGGACTGGAACTCACGGTCTCCCAGTTTCTAGCCAGGTGCCTTAAACCCTTATACCAAACTGGCTCTCTGCTTTCCATGTACCGGGCCTGTTATTTCCATAAAATAATTCAAGTAATTGCTGGTTAAGTGAACGGTGTCTCCTCAATACGGATCACACCATCCTGGTATAAAGTATGGGATGGATCCACCAACACAGGAAAGAGAAAGCAACATCATTCCCCCACCCATCTCTATCCCCCCCCCCAAAAAAAAGAGGCAGGAAAGAGGAATTCAGAGTACGTGGTAAGCCATCAAAGGGGTTGGTTCCTTCAGGATTCGCTCTGACTTGGTGAATCCCAGAACGGTTCTTGGAAATGAAGTAATTTCTCATGTTCTGCTTTATTTGAAATGGCAGAAAAGCTGTTAATTTCTTTTCAATTGCCGTGGCTCTTCACATCTTCTGGGCCATCCACTGTCCCATCGAGGAACTGAAGCTCACCTTCCCTCCTGGCCAGAAGCCAGTCATTCCTCTATCCTTGACCCACTGGAGGCTCACCTGAACTTTGTATCTTCTTGTAAGGGGTTTTAAAAAGTGAAATGGCTTTACTGGACGCAAACTGAACACATCTACACAGATTTTCGTCATATATACAGAACCACTTTGCCAGAGCCAAATTAGTCAACTCTAATTAGACTTTCAGATCAGTCAAGGTTATGCAGCCATACTCAAAGCTAAGGAAGTGCCCTTCTGCAAAATTATCATGATTATCATTTCTCCTTGAGAAGCCACATGGGTTTTGAAATGAAATAATGCTAAGGCTGGAGGTTTGGGGTTTGGGATTGGTTGTATGCTTGTTTTGTGAGGTTTTTGGTAAGCAACTTTCTGTCACATAGTTTTCAATCAGACATTTTTTTGAATCCACTAAAAAATGCTCTCTCCTGTTGGTCAACTGAGAGTTTGAGCACTGATGGGTTCATGGGTTTCTTCATGTTCTCTGCATTTCAGGGTGAATAATCAGGAATCAAATTCAAGCAGCCTTATGAGAGATTTGGAGGTGGAAACGTGAGTGGTGGAGAAGTGCACTATTAATTATGAAGGCTACTCCATTTCTTCTGTGGTCCTCTTGTCCACAGTAATAGATCTGGTGGTCATTTGATGTGAAGTGGCCCATTCCAGTCCATTTCAGTTCACTGACGCCCAAAATGTCTATCTTTAATCTTGACATCTCTCCAATAACCACATCCAATTTGCCCTGGCTCATCGATCTTTCATTCCAAGTTCCAATGGTGTGTTGATCCTTAGAACATCAGATTCGCCGTTCACCACCAGCACCGCTGGCCGCTAGCCGTCCTTTCGGCTTTGAGCTAGCTGCATCATCACGTCTGGGGCTAGTTGAACTCATCCTCTGCTCCTCCCCAGTAGCATTTTGACCATCTTCCGACCTGGGGGTCTCATCTTCCGATGGTATACCGACATATCTCTGGTTGTACTGATCCATTTAGTTTTCACGGCAAGAATACTGGGGTGGGTTGCCAGTATTCCCTTCCCCAGGGATCGCATTTAGTCTGACCTCTCTGTCATGACCTTCCCGTCTTGGGTGGCCCTTCACGGTTTAGCTCATGGCATCATTGAGGTGCTCAAGCTCCAGCACCACGACAAGGTAACGATCCTTTGCTGAAGATGATGGTAATAATAATAATAATAATAATAATAATAATAATAATAATAATAATAAAAGGTGGGATAAAAAATCTAAAAAGATGTTTTTGAGGGATTGTGGGGTGGAAAAAGGATGTCTGGAAGTGTCCTCCTGATAGTTTACACTCAGTTCCATCTTTTGAATGACTGATAAAAGCGTCAAGATGACACAAATGCTAAAAGCACAAAAGTACTTGTTGAAATGGCTTCACCTCTGGCCTACATGACATCAGTACAGTTACTAAGCCAGACTCCCTAGGAAGGGAATGCCAGCAGTAAAACCATCTGTCTCTCCAGTGAAATGTATGGAACATGGGGCCTGGTTCAGAAGGAAATTATCCAAACATTGTGGCATCTTTTATCATAGCTTCAGTTTCCATGTGGCAAGTTTACTGAGACAAGTGACCCTAAAAGGTTCCTTCTCCCAAGCCTAACCTTGGATCCCAAGTAACAAAATGCCACAACAATAAATAAGAAATAACAGTCCTGGTCTCTTCCTCCGCCTATACCAACTGCTGAACTTCTTCACACAGTAACTTTGGCAGCTTCCATCCTATTCTTTTCAGACAGCGCTCCTCAATCTTCTCTAGACCTCGATCTCAGCACTAGTCTGCACTAGTTTATTTTATTCTTTACCTTAATTCACTGATTACAAGACACCAAGTCAGTTTGGCCCTCAGGTTTCCTCGTTACCCTTCCTGCACACACTCGTTGCACAAGATAATCGGCCGTTTCTTGGATAATAGCAGGAGCTCAACGGTATTTCTAGGCTTCAAGGCACTTTTAGGGAGACAGTTGGCCTCCAGGGTTTCCTCATCACCTGCGTCCTGCAGCTCTTGAGCAAAGAACCACATAATTAAACGCTTTCTCTCTCTCTCTCTCTCTTTCTTTCTCTTTCCAGAGCTGCCAATTTTACCATTTTCAGTCTCACTTGTCCGCTAATATTTAGTGTGTCTCTTGTTAATTGACTCCTGTTTCTGCATGTGCACCTTTCATGAGGGCCTGTAGCAGGGCTATGTGGGGTTGGGGGGATCATCTGTAGTCCACAGAAACGGGCTCCACCCTCAGGGCCAAGCTGGGGAGATGTGGCTGAATCAGCGCCTTTCCCACTCGTTGCCTTGAATGCCTCTCCCCCCACTTCCTACCCATTGCCCACCCCCACCCAGGCTCAGAACTTGACTCCATGGAGGACCTCCTCAGTACGTCTTTCTCACTGCAGCAACTCTTCGTAACTTGATTGCTCTGCCCCGTTTTATGGGCAGGGTGCATGGAACACCGAAATCGTTGCATTCGTATTTCAACTAAGTTTCCTTTTTCCCCTCTTGTCCTCATCCCTCCCTCTTAGGACCCTTTCTCAGAGCGATTATATTGCAGGCAGGGAGGAGAAAGGAGGTGGGCTAGTCTAATATGCCCTGAAATGTTCTCCCTTTTCTCTCGCAGTTTGCGTTCAGTTGAATAAAAGAGTCCATGGGCAGAGGGTGGAGTTCCTACACCTGCTGGATCCCTCTGATGATTCAGGTAACCAAGTCTATTGCTATGCCAGGTAAACAGGTACTTCCCTCAGCTGCCAGCCCACAACTAGAGGTGTCCCAGGCAAATGTTGAACAGCCATATTGAGTTTGGGTCTAAGACTAGGTTGACTGCATAGCTAAGTCATATTTTGATGCTGTGTGAAGACACGTTATGTTATAAGGTCACCATGGCTGTGGGGAATGTCTGTTTCAATGAGAAATCATCTCTCCATCTCTATAACCTCCATGGCAGCTGACACTTCCATCTCATCCCAAGTGAGGTAACGTGAGGGGCCTCCTCCCGAGGCGCTTCTCACACTGGGCAGGAGGGGCACCCAGGGAGGCTTCAGAGCGATGGATGAAAGGTAAGAGAAACTCCCAAAACCAGCACCAGCACCCTCAGCCATTTCCAGCAGGATATCTTGGGCAGCCATTGAGTGTGGGCCCAGCCCTGAAATGGTGAAGGCTAGTGAAAGCAATCTGGGGCTTTAGTAAGGATATCCGTGGACAGGATCTCCTGCTGGGGCTTCCTCTTTTTACAAGCAGCAAACAGGGAGGATTTGCTGTCCTATAGTCTCTGTATGTGTATTGGGTCCTTAGAGCGACAGAGAACAAATTCTCCAAGACCTCACCTCAATATAGGGAAAGGAAGACGAAAAGCTTGTTTGTTTATTTATTTATCCAATTAATATAGCCGCCCATCTCACAAATGTTACTGTTGTTAGCTGTTTGTTTCCTCCTCCTGCCCCAGATATCTTTCTCTGCTGTTAATGCACCCCCTTTCCTTTTGCAAATTACAATCCAAGGTGATTCTGAGTTTCTCCACAAGAGAAAGAGAATGGGGACTATATAAGAAAAGGAAAAAGGAACCAAGTATCCCTTAAACCATGACCACCTTAGGCAGGAAACAAACATTCTTTCAGAAAGACTGCAGAAAATAGTTTCATATAATTACTTATTTATATCACTTCATATAACTACTTTCATTTCAGAACGCAAACAAGAGACAAACTATAAAAGGAAACCAAAGTGCAAAGGGGTACATTAATTTCAGTTAAAACTTTTGAAAGAAATTCAGATATTTCTGTGGGTGTCAGCAATATGATTTGCTAGGACCCCAGTTGCTAGCTGGTAGTCTAGGGCCACCCCTTTGCTGCTCCAGTTGTTTCTGCTCATCCTAAACTCCCTCAGGCTTGTGGAAATAAATGTCGGGTTTGGTGGGAGCAGAGAGAGTACCATGAATAAACTTGATGAATAGAAAGAATAAAAATGCGATAAAACAATGAACTCATTACAGTGGCTACTTCAGGGGTCAATTAGCAGGGCTGTGCAATGCTTCCAATTGGATTGCAAAGCAGTGGATGTAGGAGGGCAAATCCATCACCTCTCAGTGACCCATTAAAGCAGCAGTGTCTGTTTCAGCCTCAGAGGTAGCTACAACACAAGCCACCTTGCAGCAGAAGCCACCTGGCAACTTAGAAAAAAAAATAATTCTTTCTTCACATTGCTACCAAGTACTTGTTAAACTCTGAACCCAAGAACCAAATCCAAAGCATCTCTATACAGAAATAGAATCTGCAGGAGTCTATTGTGATTTTCAGAGAGTTGTGTTGCCAGAAAGGCTGTGTGGCCTCTAGGTATTCTGCATCCTTCTTAGCTTTTTAGGTAAAGGAAACAGCTGCACCTCCTCTGGTTTTCCTGGTCAGGCCTCATAACACAGAGCACAATCTCAGCTCCCTGTACACTTGGCTCCTATCGGCTAACTATGCAAAATATCCGTGGATACGATGCAGCTGAATGAATCCCTTTACTTACTGCAGACAAGAATGAAGCAAAATACAAAAGACTTGTTCATGGGGCTATGTTTTTGCTTACGGTATGGATCTTAAGAACATTTGAAAAACAGTCTATTGATTTTGTTTTCTGCCATAAAACTGCAGACTTTATTCAGACTTGTCCACTGAAGTCCACAGAAACCAAAACCCTTACAGTAGATATCTCAGGGCTTCAAGGCACTGAAATCCCGGGTTTTTTCTCTCTGTCTTTCCAAGTCAATGGATACCTTATAAGGGGCCTGATCTCTGTTGACTGAACAGTTCTGCCTACTGTGGAAACCATTGGTGGCTCCTTACCCGCTTCATTCATTTGCAGGAAATGGGACTTCGACGAAGCAGGATAGGAAGAATATTGACAGCTTTGAAGTTTGGTGTTAGAGAGAGGGAGAGGGAGAGAAGGATGGTGATGATGAGGATGATGAGGATAGATCGATAGATGAGAAAGAGAAAGAGAGAGATGATGGAGAGGAGGAGGAGGAGGAGGAGGGATAGATGATAGACAGATAAAGATTTCTTGGTAAGCATATTAATAAATGGCTGCCATACTTCCTTATAGTCATGCATAGCTAATCTACACTGATTAGTAATTTGTTTGCAAGGTGCTAATTAATGTCAACTCTGCAGACTATTGAGGAGTGGGGCCACACATTTATTGTTCCAAAACCTTTTAGCTATAAGCAGGGCACAGGAGAGGGCAGGCCATGTGCCAAGAGATAGGTGGCAAAACCCTTCTGCCAAGTAAGCTCAGCTTATTAGCTCGCTGTCAGAGCACTCCCACACATACAACCCAAAGTATGGATCCGGTATGTAGATGACACCTTTGTCATAATACAAAAGGAACAACTGGAAGAAACCCACAAAACCATCAATAACATCTTTAATGGAATAACATTCACAAGGGAGGAAGAAAACAACAACTCACTACCATTCCTGGACATCCTCATCAGTAGAGGAAATGATGGTAAGCTGGAAACACAAGTCTACAGGAAAGCTACCCACACCAACCAAGTGCTCCATTACCAAAGTAACAATCCAACCTCCCACAAGAGAAGCTGTGTAAGAACATTATTCAGATGAGCACTTACACACTGCAGCAACCCAGAACACCAGAAAAAAGAAAAAGATCATCTGTACAGCATCTTCCAACAAAATGCATACCCACTCATCTTTATCAAAAAGCGCCTCACCACCCAACCCACTACAACCCAACCAATGGAAACTATGAAAAGGATAACACTGCCATACATCAGAAACAACTCAGAACCCACCAACAGACTGTTACAACCACATGGCATCACTGTAGCACGTAAACCAACTAAAACACTTCAAAACATACTAAGCAACCCAAAAGACCCAATAGCCCAGGAAGAAAAAACAGGAGTTATTTACAACACACAGTGCAAAGACTGTAACAGCCACTATGTAGGACAGACAGGCAGAAGACTAGCAGAGTGCAACCACGAACACCAACTAGCAGTCAGAAGACACGATGAGAACTCCTTAATCTCACAACACATGGACAGCCTCAACCATAGTTTCAACTGGGAAACTGTGAGCATCCTAAACCAAGCCAAATCAAAAACACCAGAGAATTCCTGGAAGCCTGGCACTCAGACAAAGCAGCCATCAACAGACACATAGAGGTAAACAACACTGACATACCATTCAAAAGAGACAATGGACACGCCAAAAGACCAGTACACTCCCTTGCCAGCAATCAACACCCAGATATGAAAAAATCAACCCTAGGATTAACACCAGAGGAACCATCAAACAGCACAATACACCCTAATCAAGGAAGTAGTAACTCAGGTAATCAACCAAGCAGCAAACAGCAGCCCCATCAAAGAACTCCCAAGGAGAGAACAACACTCCTACCAACACAAGCAGGGCAAGCCACGGTATATAAACTGAGAGCAGGGCCCACTCCCTCTTTGCACTGAAGATGTTGCCTAGTCTGGCAATGAAACGTCTGCAAGAAAACAACAAGGCTCAGAGAGCACCAAGGACTCCACAGTTCAACCCTAAGCTACAAATATTCCCTTCGATTGGTGATTCTCCAGTCCTAAGCACAATCAGCTTTCAAAAGTTTCAAGCAGTGCTACATTCCAGCACCAACAAGGACACAGGGAGAGAGACAGCAAGATGCACATTAAATACAATCTAACCAAAAGTATACAAAAATAAATTAAAAGAACTCAGAATACAGCCAGGCCTAACAATGAGAGTGCTATTGTCAAGAAGAATATTGAGGTCAGCTCCAGTCTTGTTCATATAGATTCAAACTATATGGTTAGATAACAAAATAGCAACTATGGATACTTTAGAGGGGCCTGTAGACTGTTATTCTAGAGAGGAATTCCAGCCAAATGTACCCAATTCTTCAAAAGTCACCTCCCTTCCCCTTTGTCAATCCATTCCCTGCACTCAGTGGTTCAGATGGCCTTTTCCAGCTGTTTCATTCTATGATCCTTCTGACAAAGGCAAAACCATTAAAGGCTTTCAGTAAATATTTTCACAGATTTAAAATGCCCACCTGGTGGACATGCAACTGAACTGATTGGCATAAGGAAGCGATGGTTGCAAGTAACAAATTGATTGATTGATTGATTGATTGATTATGTGCCAACAAGTCATTCTTGACTACTTACATATCTTACATCTATTAGAAATGTTTCAAACAATGCTACAGTCCAGCACTAACAAGCAGACAGGGAGAGACAGAGCAAGATGCAAGTTAAATGCAATCCAACCAAAAGTATTCAAACCTAATTCAAAGAACTCAAAATACAGCCAGGCCTAACAATAAAAGTACTATTAAAATAAAAGATTCTGATCTTTGTAGCTATGGACACATCACGGCATGTCAATATCTTTGCAAAGGCCTTCGTGGCTGCTCCACCCCAGGCTACTCTGCGGCATATTTCTTGATTACTTGTTCTGTCACCGTTGATGGTTGATCCTAAAAGCAGAAGCCGTCCACCACTGATGTCTTCCATGTCAGTTCTAAGGCCGGTTCTTCTCCCTGTTGTCCTTCGTTTCACCTTTTAAAGATTTATAGTCCCATTTTTTCCCATTTTCCTCCTTGACTTTTATTACTTGAGCTTGCCGGTCCTTTGCATTTTCGGCTATCAAGGTAGTGTCATCAACACAGCACAGGTTATGGATGTATCTTTCTCCAGTTTACAACCTTGTCACACTCCTTTGCCAACCCTGAGTCAGGCTGTTTCACCATGTTCTGTAAGTACTGTGATGTCCTTACTTTCCCTTACTTAAGTTTCTCATCAGGGCAATGAGATGTTCTGGGATTCCCATTTTTCTCAGAATTTCTACAGCCTGATGTCACTGACACAATCCAAGGCCTTTCTATGATCAATGAAGCACCTAGTAACTTCTTTGGGATATTTTTTGGCTTGCTCAATTATCCAGCATGCATCAGCAGTAATGTCTCATGTTCCTTGGACTTGTCTAAAGTCAGCTTGATCATCTGGCATCTCTTTTTCCACCTAGGGCTCTACTTTGTGTTGGATGATCCTAAGCATTCTTTTGCAAACATGTGAAATTAAGCACATTGTGGGACAGTTTGCACACTCTGTTCAGATGCCTTTTTTGATATTAGTATGTAGACTAATTTGTTGGCCACTGTGTCATTCTCCAGATTTGCTGGCATATCTTGACTGATTCTTCTTCCGTTGCTTGTCCTATTTCAGTGGGTATTTCATCCGTTCCTCCAGCCTTCTGACTTGGTAATGACAGGAGGGCTGATCTAATTCAACGTCTAGTACTGATGATTCCTGTAAGTAGGGAATCTCTTCTAAGGTATCTTAGATGTTGACATCTCTACTGTATAGTGCTTCAGTATGCTCCTTCCAGCTTCCTTTGATCTCCTTTGAATAAGTTACTATCTGTCCATTGGCTTCTTTTAGCATACCGGTTTGAGGTTGGAACCTCCTTCTGAGTTCAGAGATCTTTTGAAAGACTTCCCTTGTTTGTCTATGTCTGCTTCCGTCTTTGATGTCTTTACACATGTTGTTCCAATACTGTTTCTTGTATCTTCCAACAGCTCTCTGAATTCCTTTGTTGAATTCCTTCCTCAGTGTTTTATCTTCCTTGACTTTGGAGTCTCTTCTCTTCTGAGAAATGTCCATGGCTTGTTCTGACATCCAGTTTGCTTTCTTCTCTTTCTTCATTTTTGCCTATCTCTTTTCACATTCATCCTTAATGACGTCTTTCAGTTCACCCCATGATTCCTCTGGTTCTCTATCGCTGAGGTTCAGGGCTTCAAAGTGATTCCTGATGCTCTCCTTAAAAATGGTGGGTATATGTTCAAGGTCATATTGTGGAAACTGACAGGCTTTCTTCTTCCACTTCTTGAGCTGAACTGGGACTTGCACATGAGCAGTTTATGATCTGTTCCACAGTCAGCACCTGGCCATGTCTTTGCTGCTATAATTCAGCCCCCCCACCTCTTTTACCAATAATATAGTCAATTTGATTTCTAAATACTCCATCTGGTGGAATCAATGTATAGAGGTTCATTGGAGTGGCAGAAATTGGTAGGTCAGTCTCCTGCTTCATGTTGGTTTCCTAAGCCATACAATCCAACTACATTTTCCCTGTTAATGTTTCCAACTTGGGCATTCAAGCCTCCAATTACAGGCAGCGCATCTTGCTTCTATATTCTGTCGATTTCAAATTGAACTTGATCATAAAATCTCTCAAACTCCTGACTCAGTGGTTGGAGCACCAACTTGAAGGATCATCATGTTAAAGAGTTCTCCACAAAGTCTCATTGATATTATCTGGTCATTGATTGCAATGTATCCAACTACTGTCCTTACTACATCTTTCCTGATTATGAAAGCAATACCATTCCTTCTTTCTGTTCATGCCATGAATAGTAAGCAATATGACCTTTGAACTGACAGAGACCAATTCCAGTCTGGTTCAATCCACTGATGCCTAAGATGGCAGTGCGGAGTCATTTAATCTTTCACTGCATGGAGCTTCCCACATTCCTGCTTCTTACATTACTAATTCCCACTGTAATTCTCTCTTTGCAACTTCAGATTTTCTTTTCCTGCATGGCAACTTCAGCAACTAGATGTCCCAAAGGCTTTAATCTAGACACATCATAAACCCTGTTAGTACTCCAGAAGATCCTCAACACTTCCACGTAGCATGTCGATGCTATCTGATCTGAGAGGCTCAGCATCTGGCCTTATATCATCCATTACTTTATATTGTCTATCCATCTGGTGCTCTCTGTAAAATATAGGAGGGATTTACCATTGCATTCCCCAGGGCAGTATGAAATGATCTTTTTGTAACTGTCACTGAAGTGATCATCTGCCTCCAGCATCGCCCTGTATGACTGCTGCCCACTAAAGGTTTCTGCTTGCTTTAGCTGGGCAGATGAAATGACCTTGGGCAACCCTGCTGGGATTATATACTCTTGGCATCCACCCCCTTCTTCTTCGCTCCTCCTTCCCGGGAGGATCCCCCTCCCCTGCCATGACGAGGCATCACAGCAGGACCTGGGGAGGTAAAAGAGTTACAGAGCTCAAATTAGGATACATAAAAATAGAAATAAAATGGAACTAAAATATGTTGTAAATGCAAGTAGTAGTTGAAAAATAAATTAAAATAAAATAAAAAAGAAATAAAAGGTTTTGCTATGGTTCATTCTGCATCACCTCAGAACTGAAAGCCTGTCAACAAGAAATTGATAGATTTAATTCCCAGCTCTTTCTGACCGCTAGAATGGACACAAGGAATCCTGCTCTTGGTCTTCACATAACCAAGAGATAACAAACGTAAACATAACCAACGGATAACAAACATGATCCATTTAGAACGAAATGCTGAAAAGATGCCACTGTATCTGGAAAACACCTGTTTGGGAAGGATGACTTCAACAGTAAAGGAGTAAGAAGTGGCTTAATTATCATCATTCTTGGTCTAGATACAAGTTAAGTAAGGTCACTGAACGTAGGAGAAGTCACCCATTAATAGACATTCCTGGTTAGCTACACATTAACTCTTGTCTTGTTCATTTCCGTTGCTTTTGACCAATGATTCCATATTCATCAAGCTTTGAACAGCAAGATGAAATATCATGAGGGAAGCTGTACATTCTGTCTAGCTCATACTACTGATTTTCAAGTTTTCTAGACCTTGAACTCATCTTGAGCTTGGATTTCATTTGAAAACTAACTCCCTGTTCAAATGTATGTTGATTATTTAGCTTAGGAATTCTGATTGCTAAATTCCAAGTCAGTTGAGGCCTTCTGGTTTCTCCATATTTCCACACTTTCACACACACATTACATCAGAGGACATGAAGTTTGCTGGATACTGTTGCTATCTCACCGTTATTTCTGAGCATGAAATCCTTCTATTCACATGCTTGCTTTCAAGGCTTTCCTCACAAACTCCTTCCTTGGCTTCCTTCAGCCTTGCAAGATATTAAGCTCTAACATTCTCTTTAATCCAGGCTTTGCCTACTTTAGGGACCTCACACATTGGGCATGACTTACCAGTGCAATGACAATTGAACTCACATCAGCACGGAAGAGGGGCCAGAATACAGCCCTTTTTCACTCCTTTCTGAACGGAGATATCAGCAGAGAGATGGCTGCTCCTGCCACTTCTCAGTTGTGTAAATGTGTTTTCATGCAACCTCCTAATTAAGCAAAGTATCCACCTTGACACAACATCCACCAGAGTCGTTCTCTAGGTGAGGAATTCAATGCTGATTAAGTCTGGTTTTATTAATAACTGAACTTAGGAGAAGTCACCCATTAATAGACATTCCTGGTTAGCTACACATTAACTCTTGTCTTGTTCATTTCCATTGGTTCTGACCAATGATTCCATTCACATCAAGCTTTGAACATCAAGATGAAATATCATGAGGGAAGCTGTAAATTCTGTCTAGCTGATACTACTGATTTTCAAATGTTCTAGACCTTGAACTCATCTTGAGCTTCGATTTCATTTGAAAACTAACTCCCTGTTCTAATGTATGTTGAACATTTAGCTTAGGAATTGTGATTGGTGAGGAATTATAATAACTCGTGACATGACCTCTCACCTAAAGTAAGAATGGGACTCTTTGCATTAGTAACGTGCCTTATACAACACAGCCAGGATGTTGCCCTAGAATTCATTTCATTTTTACCAGCTTTTTAGAAAAACTTTCCAGTAAAGAGCACAGTCTGTAGTATCTTCATCAGTTTCACTCTCCATGGTTAAAGAGGATGAAAAGCAATGGTATGCCACTGGAAGATAGATGGCGCTAGTGAGAATTACCCCAAGGCAGAGTAAAGCTAGGGTGGAAAAACTGCCTTTTGGCAGCTGCTTCTCTCTCAAGCTGGTTGCAGCTTGCAAGAGAACCTCCATATTTCACACTGGCCTCAAAAAGAATTCTATTAATTTTTTATCCAATTCGAACTCCAAACAACCAACTATGGGCCACTCACGATACACCAGAACAAGATACTGTAAATACAATATAAGAGAATGAAACAAACAACAGAACTAGGCTCGAACAAAGAAAACGAAAGAAGAACAAGATGTTGAACCAGCAGACACCCAAACATTCCGCCAACTACTGACATCCCACAAAGGGGGCACCAGCCAGCCTAGTCCGAGGCCTGGGAGAAGAGCCAGATCTTCAGGGCTCTGTCATGAGCACAGGTGCTCTCTGGATGTCAAGAGGGTCGCATGGGGAACCCCAATCCAAAAGGCAGGCGCCGAGACAGAGAAGGCAGTATTCCTGGGCCCTGACCGGTGACATAGTTTAATGGAAAGAAGCTGGAGCACACCAACCCTATCAGCTTCCATCGGTCAGTCAGATACCACAGAAGATAGGCAGTCCCTCAAATAACTGGGCCCCATGCCGTGTAGGGCTTGTTAGACCATGAAGGTCTTGAATCACACCTAGAAATAAATTGGCAGCCAGTGCAGCTTGCAGAGCTGTGCCCATAGCTGCCTGCACTGCTGCATTCTGGACCAGTTGAAGTTTCTGAGTAGTCTTCAAGAGGAGCCCCATGTTGCAATAGTCAAGTTGTGAGGTGAGTAGGTATGAGTCTGAAGAGCCTCCTGATCCAGGAAGCAGTGAACTGGCTCAGCAGATGAAGCAGCACAAATGCCTTCCTTGTCACAGCTGACACCTGCTCACTGAGTAGGAATGGTAAGCCCATGAAGACCCCCAACTGGTGCATCACCCCTGAATGGGCAAGAGCAACCCCTCCAAGATCAAAGATGGAATAGCCCCAGAACTAGGTGATCCCAAGACCCACAGCCACTTACGCTTGGTTATATTGAGTCAGACATGGTTTCTCCCCATCCAGGCCCACAAAGCCTCCAGGCACTGGGACAAGACCTAGACATCTACAGTTGGCTGGCCTGAGGTTGAAAGATACAATTGGGTATCATCAGCATAATGATGATGCCAAATCTCAGAAAGGGGGATAATTTCCCCCAGTGGTTTTAAGCAGATGTTGAATAGGAGGGGAGAGAGAGTCAAACTCTGTGACACCCCGCAGCGGAGGGACTGAGGGAATTGCCTCTCCTGCCCAATCAACACTGACTGGAACCAGCCCTCAAGAAATTAAGAGAACCACAATAAAATGGTGCCCATTTCCAACCCCTAAACTTGGTCCAGAAGGATACCATGGTTGATCGTCTCAAAAGCCGCTGAGAGACCAAGGAGAAGAAAGATGGATGCGCCACCTCCATCCCGGCTCCACCAGAGGTTGTTTACTAGCATGACCAAAGCTGACTTCATCCTGAAACTCAGCTGAAATGGGTCTAGATCAGAGTTTCTCAATCAGGGTTCTGTGGAAGACTAGGCTTTGCCCAGAGGTCACTAGGGCTTCCCTGAGAGATCATGATTTATTTAAAAAAATATTTCAAATTCAGGCAACTTCACATTAAAGAGGTAAATTTCATTCTTCATTTTTAGTTTAAGGTAACTGTTAATGCATATATACAGGTCTACTCATGAAACAAATATAACTATTCTGTACCTTGTGGCCTATTTTTGAGCCTGAATGTGCAGGGCTTCCCCACGGCCTGAAACATATTTCAAGGGTTCCTGCAGGGTCAAAAGGTTGAGAAAGGCTGTTCTACAGTGAGTGAATGAAATATGAATGTCTACGAGTGGGACAAAGGAAGAATTTGTAACATAAGCCATGTAGACCTTTAAACCGTGAATGACAACCAGTGCACCTTTTGTAATAGAGATGTAACATGGGAAAACCAGGAAGTTCCCATTACCGTATGACCCCTGTATTCTTGATCACTGGAACCTTCAAGGACAGCCCCATGTAGAGTGCATTGCAGTAAGCCAGTGGAGTGGAGAAGTAAAGGCATGAGTGACTGTGAGAAGGGCCCTCTGATCCAGGAAAGGCCATGACTGGCATGCTAGATGAGGATATGCAGACACTATCCTAGCCCCAGCTGCCACCCGCTATTGAAGCAGGAGCTTTGAGCCCAAGAACATTCCCTAGTTCATACCGCACATATCCTCAGTCTTCAGAGAAACAGGACCACCAGGCTGAGGGAGGAAACTGCAGTGAAAGCAGAATTGGCCTCTGCTTCATCTGAGGGCCACATACACCCCCCAACCAGCAAAGCCAGCTGTTTTCCCAAAGCCCACCCCTCCAATTGTGTCTCCAAGGACAGCACTGCCAATCCAGGAATTCTATCCTTTGGTTCCAAACTGCACCATGGCTCTTCCAAACTCCAGCCACTATGAATATGGCCAAGCATTCTCTTTCTTGCCTGCTAGAGGTTCGGCAGCAATTCAGGAAGGGCTTTTCTCTGCCCCACCTGGACATGGCAAGCGCTGAGTCTGGGATCTTTTGCAACCACAGCAGGTTGGCCGTTCAGCTAAGTCCCTTGCTCTTGCAAGGACTTTTGCAACAGCGAACCCACAGGAGTATTTCAGTAGAGGGAAGATGCAAAATTGCCTTATAAAAGACCAGTAAAAGTAACGCCTAAGAATAGATGCAATATTTCACTGAGTCAGAGTGATGCAATGCTTATATTTGATTATAAATAGAGAGCTTGTCCTGTTCCAGAAGCAAGATTTGGTCCAGAACCAATCCCAACATGAAGATCCTTTATCTGCTCTTTGCATTACTTTTCCTTGCATTCCTGCCTGAACCAGGTAAGAGACAAAATTACTGATAATTGAGACAGGACTGATAAACAAGTATGATTATCTCTGAAAGCAGGATAATCTTCTACATTTTTGTCAGGTCTACCATTCTATCCAGGGCCAGAATTTGTCGCAAGTTTAAAAAATGGATTCTGGAATTAGAGCTTCATTTTGAGCTAGAAATATCTCAATCACTGACACCTTTTAGTTTTACTTGAAAGAAATAGCTTTGAGCAGTGTGGACTATTGACAACATGAGCCTCCAAACCTATGAAAAATATGCCATGGATTTTTCTTCTGCATTAAAACTAGAGATTCAACATAATGTAGGGCAATTGGAAGTAGTCCAAAACAACTTTATAAGGAAGATCTTGGGCCTCCCGCAGGGCACCCCTGCTGCCTGTTTAAGGATGGAGGTAGGGCTACCTTCCATCACCGATAGAATACAACTTGCATTGTTGGGCCACTATAAGAAACTGGAAGGCCTTCAAGAATCCTATCTTGCCAAACTCTGTTTTCTCTGTTACACAGCTGGGAATCAATGGACTAAACTTTTGTCACCCATTCTACAAATATATTCCCTACCACCTTTGAGAGAACTGAGTCTCCTCTTTTCCTTTTCACAGGGAATGCCAGCGACTCATTTCATCGTCATCAACGCCGACGAAGATGTTGGTGGTGGTGGTGCCGCCGCCGGAGAGGGTAAGAAAACTCTCCCCTAATTGAGATGCTGCAGATGTAGATTGGGAATCTCTGCCTGCATATTGTTTGCATTCAAAAAGCATTGCAAGGCATTGAAGAGGAAGAGGTGTTTCAAGGGAAATATTGGGACAAAAAGGAGGGCAAGAGAGAATGAGTTTTGGGTTTCAGATGGCAGAAGAGACCTGAAAGCCACTTCGATCAACCAATTATTTTATCCCATTTCTCTAGTGGCCGCTAAAATGCCCTCTCCGTCTGCTGCCTTGGATACCTTCAAGATCTGGCCAATGACTTGACATCACCGCCTGCAATCGCTTTATCTTCCTCTATATAAATCAAAATTGCTATCTATAAGACTCCCAAACATTTATGCATTGAAGTGAAAGTTGGCAAATTTTCTTTGAAATAAAGCTAAATGAGCATTGCAGTTGTTGAGCTCCTGTAATGATTGCCTACCCTAATAGACTCAGACTCACAAGCAGGAACTTAATGATATCTGATTTATTAAAGAATAGTATGCAAATACAGAGAAAGCTGAGAATGAGCAAAAGCGCGCCAAATACAAACTAAAAACCCTCGGCACAAACATAATCCCTCCCCTCGCCTGGGCGTTTTAAACTCCCCCCCCACCCCAGGTGCTGGTAACCGTTTCTGTTGATGTCCTGGGAAAGAAACCTTGAAAACACGAGATAACCCAAACACATTCCAATCCAGCTGCAAACAGATAACAATCCCATGAGACAGAATCCTCCTCCCCTCCCAAACGAAACACA
Source organism: Candoia aspera (assembly GCF_035149785.1). Classification (NCBI taxonomy): domain Eukaryota; kingdom Metazoa; phylum Chordata; class Lepidosauria; order Squamata; family Candoiidae; genus Candoia; species Candoia aspera. The sequence continues at coordinate 27,084,853 of NC_086153.1, read as the reverse complement.
CATCAGCCAAATGACATGCGAAACATTACGATGCAGCGGTAACATTGGAACGATGAACATGACATACCGCCCCCCCCCAAAAAACAAAAAACTAAGGAGCAGGTTTCAGAGGATAAGCGAGATGAAAGCATTTAACTAAAAGAGGAGATTGAACATCACAGGCAGACACCCATTCAGGGTGGGGGAAGTGCTTCCAACGAATCAGGTATTGCAGGGAGCCACGACTCCTGCAAGAATCAAGGACCTCCTTCACCTCAAAATGTTGCTGTCCGTCAATCATGATCGGAGCAGGTGGTGGAGGCTGCGGGTGCCAATGATCGGAGTGGTTGACAGGCTTGAGCAAGCTGCAATGAAAAACAGGATGCAAATGTCTCAAATTGTGAGGCAAATCCAGTTTAAATGTGACAGGGTTCATGATTCCCACAATGGGGAAAGGACCCACAACTTAGGAGCCAACTTTTTGGAGGGCTGTAGGGACTTTATGAACTTAGTGGAAAGGTAGACCTGATCCCGAACTTTAAAATCAGGTTGAAGGGCTCGCCGCTTATCGGCGTGCAACTTATAAGCAGACTGGGCATCAGCCAAAGCCTGCTGAATTACCAGCCAGGAAACAGCTAGTTGAGCAGCCCAATCAGAAGGAGAGCAGGGCTGCATGGGGGGTTGGGGCAACTCCGGGATGGGGACAAAATCCCGTCCAAACATAACATGAAAAGGGGTATGCCCTGTGCTCTGATGAACGGCATTGTTATAAGCCACCTCAGCAAAAGGCAGGAGATCAACCCAATTATCCTGTTGATAATTGACAAATGCCCTCAAAAATTGCTCCAGGGTCGAATTGAGAACCTCTGTAGATCCATCAGTCTCTGGATGCGACACAGTAGACAACGCCTGCTTGGTGACCACCAGCTTCAAAAATGACTTCCAAAATTGGGAAGTGAACTGTGTCCCACGGTCCGTGACCAAGCGGGAGGGGCTACCGTGGATCCGGTAGATGTGGATTAGAAAAAGGCAGGCCAATTGCGGAGCAGACGGAATAGAAGCACAAGGAATGAAATGGGCTTGCTTGGAAAAGTAGTCCTTTACCACCCAAATCACAGTCTTTCTCTGACTCGGAGGCAAATCCAGGAGGGGCTGGCAACTGGCTGCAGCAGCCCATGCGGCTTCCCCCCCTTCTGTTTTGACATGGCACAGACAGGACAAGAAGCAACATAACTTTTTACATCACGTCTTAAGGTGGGCCACCAAAACTGGCGCCGTACCAGGTGCAAATGTAATGATTCCCTATTCTGACATAATCAGTCTCACAAGGGGATTCTTTATGAAAACTGATTTATTGAAAGAATAGTATGCAAATACGAAGAAAGCTGAGAATGAGCAAAAGCGCGCCAAATACAAACTAAAAACCTGCAATCTGCCTGCAATCGCTTTATCTTCCTCTATATAAATCAAAATTGCTATCTATTAGACTCCCAAACATTTATGCATTGAAGTGAAAGTTGGCAAATTTTCTTTGAAATAAAGCTAAATGAGCATTGCAGTTGTTGTGCGCCTTCTTTAAGAACAACTCAGGGCTTCCCCGTGTTCTTTCCCCATCTCTTTATTTACTGAACTTGTCCTTTGCCACTGAGGTCTTCCAGCTGATGTGGTTGCTTGGGGAGAAGTAGTACAAAGCAGAACTTAAAGTATCAGCTAAGACCCCTCAATGGAACATAAAGCATGTCTGAGGGGATTTGTTTTTCACACTAAACTCCATGGGATACTACTTAAAATACGAACATCTTCATCTGATGACTCAATATCACCACAGGACCCAGGCTTATTTCCCAGAAAAAGGCTCCGCAGAAGTCAGGTTTGAGAGGGTGAGGTCATAAAGAGTCTCTCTCTCTCTCTCAGCTGAGGGTGTAAAATCAGACATCTCAGATACTTTGCGGAAGGCCTACCAGTGTCAGGTTCATACACTCAATTTCCCTGGGGCGAATGAGTGCTTTTAGCAGTCCACTGAATGACCCCCTGTGTATACCAATGGAGCTACAGAGAATAAAATTAAGACTGCAAAGGATCCAAGGATGACTTTTCTAAACAAAGATTGCACAACATCTCCTCCACTCTTCCACTTTGCATTGTTGATTGCTGGGTCTCAGTAAAACAACAGAAGACGTAGCAAGGGCATATCTGTATGAGATCATATTTCCAGAGAGAAGGACTCTCCCTAGACATTTTGGGCTCAGCGTGTCAAAAATTTGGAAGATGCCTAACTTGGCTCTGCTAGTGTGTCACCCCCAGGAACCCTGCCCAAAAGGCAGTGTGCCCCCTCTTGCCCCTTCGCACAAATTGCAAGTGGCTTCTCCAGGAACTGGCTTTGCGCAAAGGGGCAATCATCATCATCATCATCATCATCATCATCATCATCATCATCATCATCATCCCCTTGAGCAAAGCCGGTTCCTGGAGACACCGCTTCCAAATTGCAAGCGGCTTCTGCAGGAAGCAGCTTCATGCCAGCGGGAGCAAGAAGACAGCAGGTGAGTGGGGCAGCGGGGGGCAGGGCAGCAGGGGTCTCGGAGTGCAGGGTGACAAGGGTGAGTGCGGCTGGAACTGGGCCGGGGAGGCTGCAGCTGCGGCTTCCCTGGGCGTGGGAAAGAGCCCCAGAGCCGCATGGTTTCGGGGGGGAGGTAGGTGGGTGTTGGAGGATGCTGATGTGTCACCCAAAATGTTGTGCATTATCACCTTTGGCATGTGTGTCACAGGTTCATTATCACTGTGCTAGACCATTTCTTTTGTTACTGGGATGGATGCATATTATTAAGTGTAGTGGCCAGCATAAAAAAATAGGAAGATTACAGTAAAATCTAATTGACAGGGGCTCGGTCAGATTGGAGCCGATACAGACACACGAGCAGGTGACCAATGGGGGACATTATCCTGGACCCTGCGATACCTATGCTAGTACAGTAGAGAGAGCCAGTTGGGTACGGTGGTTAAGGCATCAAGCCAGAAACCAGGAGACAGTGAGTTCTACTCCCACCATAGGCGTGGACGCCGACTGGTGACTTTGGGCCAGTCACCCTCTCTCAGCCCTGGGAAGGAGGCAATGGCAAACCACTTCTGAAAACTTGCCAATGGCAATAATAATAAAAATAATAATTCTGCACACTGTGATACCTATGCTAATAAAGTAGTGTGCTCTAAACATATATACAAGTGAGAATATTATTTCCCAAACCAGTATCTACAGAATAGTATAAGAAATGTAGTACTTATTTATTGATTTGATTTATATAGCCACCCATCTCACAATAAGTGACTGTGAGCATCTTACAATAAAATAGATAAAAACAATAAAATACAAAAGGAAAAAGGGAAAACATAGCAGCCAAGTGTCATAGATCAAGCCAAGAGATGAGCTGTATCACACTTCCAGGCATGGACACAAAACCAAGTTTTTAGGGCCTCATGAAAGGCCAGCAGGGTCAAGGCCTTCGTAATCTCTGGAGGGAGAATATTCCACAGGACAGACACCATGGCAAAAAAGGCCCTCTTCCTGGGCCCTGCCAGCCAACACTCCTTAGCTCACAGCACCCAGAGTATGCCCCTGCCGCCAGACCACGTGGGAAACAATTGGGAAGAGACAGTCCCGTAAGTAACCTGGTCCCAAGCCATGAAGGGCTTTTCAGGTAACTATGAGCACCTTGAATCGCACCGGGAAGCACACTGGATGCCAATGCAGCTCACGGAGCAACGGGTCACAAGCTGTGAAAAAAAATGACGCCATTAACTGCACGCGCCGCTGCATTCTGTACCAGCTGAAGCCTCTCAATGCTCTTCAAGGGCAGCCCCCTGCAGAGTGTGTTGCAATAGTCTAATCTGGAGGTCACAAGGGCATGAGTGACTGTGAGCATGGCCTCCCGGTCCAGGAATGTGCACAACTGATGCACAACCCAAAGCTTTGCAAAGGCCCTCCTAGCCATGGCTGCCACCTGCTCCTCGAGCAGGAGTCATGAGTCCACGAGGACCCCCAGATTTTACACCAGGTCAGTCTGGGACAGTGCCACCCCATCCAGAACCAAAGATGGAAGGTTCCCACAACCAGGAGGTCCAAAAACTCAAAGCCACTCGGTCTTGTTTGAGTTGAGCTGAAGCCTGTTGCACCCATCCAGGCCCTTACAGCCTCCATGGCAACACTCAGGCAGCCTAGGGTAGAGAGATGAAGTTGAGTACCGTCAGCGTTCTGACGGTACCTCACCCCAAACTGTTGGATGGCCGCACCATCAGGATGGGAGAAAGTATCGAGCCCTGCAGCACCCCACAAAGGAGGGGTCATGGGCTGGACCTCACCCCCACTGTTCAAGCTGACTGGAACTGACCCTGGAAGGAGCAGAACCAACATAACACTGTGCCGCCCAGCCCCAACTCACAGAGCCACCCCACGAGGATACCATGATCAATGGTATCAAAAGCTGCTGAGAGGTCAAGAAGAGCAAGGACAGACACACCACCCCCATTCTGCTCTCACCAAAGACCATCCAAGAGTGTGAGAGCCAGTTTGGTCTAGTGGTTAAGATTCTGGGCTAGAGAATCTTAACCACTAGGAGTCTGTGAGTTCTAGTCCTGCCTTAGGCATGACAGCCAGCTGGGTGCCCTTGGGCCAGTCACTCTCTCTCAGCCCAACTAGCTGCAATGTAGACTAGCCTCCTCGTGATGCACCCCGGGCAACGTGACTTGCCACGGCTAAATAGTCTACACATCTGGCTGCTGGACCTCACAAGGATTTCTCAGCAAGAAAAGCAGCATGAACACCAAACTGCTATGCCGTACGATAAAAAAAGAAACCCAAGAGTGTGATTAATGCTGTCTTGATCCCATACCTAGGCCTGAACCCTGACTGGAAGGTGTCCAGATAATCCCCTTCTTCCAAGGCCCTCTGAAGTTGCAGTGTGGCCACCTTCTCCCAAGCTCTACAGCCAGAGAAGGCAAGCCGGAGAAGTCACCCAGGACCATAAGTCTGGGGAACTCTACCACCAACCTGGCCGTGGAGTCAAGGAGCACAAGCAGAGAGGTTGCTATATAGCAGGGAGGCTGGTACAGTAGCAACAGTCCCAAATGAACCCTAGAGCCCAACCTAACACACAGGATCTCACGCCAAGTAATCTGTGGGACAGTGCTTCTGGAAACCTCCCAAGTATCTTGGGTGACAACCACCACCCCACCAGTGCTACCTTGGGTCTCAGCTGATGCCCCGCCCAGAACCCAACTGGGCACATCTCTGAAAGGGGGACTCCCGCCTCCAGACTCAGGCAGATTTTGGCAATACACACCACACCAGCCCTCTCATCCATGATCAAGCCAGATGAGGTCAGCCTTGTTACAGACTGATCTGGCATTCAGCAGCAACGGTCAAAAGCCCAGGGCCTTGAAGGTGGTGGTGGTGGTGGTGGTGTTCTTTTCTGAACCTACTTAATTTTCTTCCCTCTCATGTCTCCTTCCCCACTTTCCATTTCTACTTTATTACAGCATCTTCTTCCTTTCCTTATCTCAATCACCGATCCTGGAACATGTCTGAGTTTTCTCCTGGCTGTCTTGCTGCCAAACAAAGCCTTTCACTCACTATGTTCCACTGTCCAGCATCTGACTCTCCATACACACAACACAGTCCATTCTCCTGGTCTTTCCACACTCTTACAAGCCACTCCAGATTTTGCTCCTGATCTTCCTCCGGGTCCCAGGGCCGGAATCCTTGGAGTGGGCAGGCTGGGTCATTTCTCTACTCCACTCCACATTAACCAGGTGATGTCCTCTCCAGCAGCATGTCCTCCAGCATTTGCAATTTTTTTTTTGAAACACCCTTTCTCTGCTTTCCCTTGCTCTTTTTTTATATTCTGTAACCAGGACATGGATGTGCCACTTCTAGCCATTTCCCCCTGTTCTGCCCACGTGCTCCTGGCCTTGCGCTCAACCGGCCAGAGTCCCTCCTTTCTGGGGGGAGATGGGTGGTGATAAAATTTGATAAACAAACAAAAATGAAATCAATAAAATTAATAAATAAAATCACCTGCCTTCCCTAAATCAAACCCATGACCTTGGCACAGACCCAACCACTCTCCTTCACCTGGCACTTCATCCTGCCACACAAATGTTCAAATCAAGTGTGAGTAAACAGAACAAAACAAGTGATGCAGCAGTGCACACTATTAATGCTAAAATTCTTGAATAAGATCTCTATCTAAATCTATAAGGAGAAGTAAAAATCTTAACTTATGACACCTAGACATAAATCATCCTGTGAAATTTTAAAATCTGGGCTATTAGTCATAGATAATTGTAAAACTTATTAACATACAAACAGTTAAGTAATAACCAATGTAAGCCTGGGACCAATTGTTTACACACGTTCACTGCCGTTAGACAAAACCTGGCTAGTTATGTGGGATAGAGTTTTCCTTACCTGATGGAAGAAAGTCGGCATAAAATTCCTCAGGCCGACCAGAAGCAGAGGAGAACAGAAGAAATCTGAGCCTCCTTCAGGTATTGCTATAAAGTGGACAGTGTAACAGCACTTGAAGGATGAATTCAACCTGAACCCTCACCCAAGGGCAGGTTCGACTGACCATCGGAACCTTATTAAATATCCCATATGGAAGTGCTGGGGGAAGGCTGTTGCATCTGGCTCTAGAAGGGAACCTGAATTGGGATGGGGAGATTAATGAATTGATCTAATTAGCCGGTTTCCATCTGGGATAGCTAAATGGTGTTGAGGTAGACCATTGGTGTCCAGCAGCCATTCTCTAACAGCTGTCTTAACCTGAGTGAATGGAAGAAATTTTAAGGACTCAAAATAAAAGGGTTTTTTTTAGAGTTATTTGCCACCGTGAAGATTTAAATTTTTCAGATTGGATGGATGGAATCTGGCTGGCTGGGAAATAGTGGCCCTTGAGCCAGTATGTCATAATTAACAGCCAAGCTCTTAACTCAACTCTCCTTTGGCCAAACTCAAGCCATCCCTGGACTAAGAGTAATCTCCACCTTTATCGCTACATGGCTCAATTACTGCAAGGTGCACTAGATGAGGCTGCCTTTGAAGACCACCTGGAAACTTCAGTTGGTGCAGAATGCTGTAGCTTGTTGACTAGCAGCAGCACAGCTGAGCTTACGCCCTTGCAGATAAGCTGCCAAGTGCAATTCAGAGTTCTGGGTTCCACCTAAAAGGCCATATGTGGCACCACAGCAAGCCTCCTGAGCGTCCTGCATGTTTGCAAGATTCTAAAGGCTGAGATGAGGAGACAGTGCTTTTCGGGAATGGCAACTTTGCGGAATAGCTTTCTACAAAGACAGATGTAAGACCGTCCTGCACGGTGTAAGACTTCTGGAAGGTAGTGAAGACAGACCTGTTTGAGAAGGACCTTGGTAGCTGATGGTCATCTAGGTGGAGCTCTTGCTTCACTGATTTGTGATTATTGGAGTCTCATGATTATATTTTTGGTTGTTTGGGATGAGTTCACCATGGACATGTTTATATTCATGTTGGAATCATGACTGTGTTCGTATTATTGCTGATTCTGCATGTCTTCTCTATGTGGCTCCTGTGGGGATTCAGTGGTATATAAAAATGATAATTTTAACAAAGTCATCTTCCTGGCCTTTCTTCTAAATTTCTGCATACAGAATGACCCACCCGTCTCTTCCCACTTTCGGGGAGATGTGCCAGGGCAGCGCTGGTAAAATTCTGCCTACGAAGGCTTGCATCAGCAACTCACCTGGCGTTAAACACTGAGCCAGTTCTCAGCCTTGTCTTTTCAGATGCTCCACCGAAGGAAAAGAAGGTATCGCTTCGAATATGTACAAACCCCATGGTTAAATTAATAGCGAGCCACTGTGGGTCCCACCTCGAACAGGAACTTTAGAAACACTGCTAAAGCGTAATGCTGGAAATTTGACCAAACTCTTTTCCAAAAGCGCACCTCCATCGTCCCTCTTCAGTCCTGTTTCCTGCACAGAACAGGCAGCTGGACTCAGTGGCCAAAATTCCCCTTTCCGCCCTTTAATTCTGGGATCCGTCTGAAAGAAACATGCAGCTAAGGCATTGAGATGAGCCATTTCATTGATGGAAAGGCCCTCCCCATGGAATCGAGAAATAAATCTGTGGGGTCACCCTGGTTTCTGGAACAAACATACCCCAAGGCGGAACAGAAAAGAAATCTTCTTACTTTTAGGTCTCGCTCAAACCATGCCATGATCCGACACTTCTCTTTTAGAGGCCTTGCAAGGAGATTGCAGTTGTTTACTCGTAGGCAACTAACCGAAAACAGTTACTAACTGCGACTACAGACCACAACAGAATGCATCAAGAGCATAGTTTCCAAATAACAGAAACAAATAATTCTTTTTTATTCTCTGTCGCCATATTACCTATGCTTTATTGGAACGATTGCCCTCTCCTGCAAAGAGGACAGTGAAAATGTATATAGAAACAAATAGCAGTATCATTTTAGTCTAACCCTATGCTTTAAGGGGGGAAAACAGCAATTTTCAAAAGCTTCCTAAATTCTCATAACGGGCAAAAACTCTGATCGCCACAGGCGGCTATTCCACAACACAGGGACTCCCACTGGAAGGCAGCTCCGCTGAACGTCAGACCCTTCACTTCATGAAAACAGCAGTTTCTCCCAGAATATCAACCCCACTAGGTGGTCCAGACCAGGAAATCAACTCCACAAGAAGGCAAAACCACTTTTATTCGGATTGGCTGCTATAACAGAATCTTGCAAGTCTGACTGTTCTGTACCTCCTCCTCCTTCTTATACTTCAGTGAATTATGGAGATTTCTGCCCAAGCCACTTCTAAAAGTTACCCATTCTGCACTTAAAAAATGCTTCAGCCCCTTTGGCCTGGGCAACGGATCCTTCATATTTCCAGCACAGTCATCTTCCTTACTCTCTACACGGGGAGACTGGCACAGCTTTGTGTTGGGCACCAGCTGCAACCTTCTGTGGACCTTTTGTGGACCAGGAGGTTCTGGCCATGGCCACTCATGCTTGATCACCTCCCGTATGGACTACTGCAACCCCACCAAGACTTTTACTGACTTGTTGAACAGATTGTGCTTTACCGTTGCCTGAGACGTCCTGCTTGCTTGGAGACTTTGGGAGGGCATTGGGGAAAGAAAGTGCTCTTTGCCCCCTTCGAATGTTACTTCAGCTGAAAGGGGTTAAATTAACTGCTTTGTTTTCAGACTGTTTTGTTGCTGCAACCCCAACAGCCGGACCAATTCACAAGGGAGAGAAATAGGGGCGATCCTGCTGCACAGACATTGAAGTCACCTATTTGATAACCACCCCATGCGTATGCATTTGCGGACACATAAATACTTGACAGATGATTGTCAAATTTCACAAACTTGCAATGGGTGAGATGGTTTTGAGGAAGACACGTGAGATCTATTCACTGAAATATAAAAAGCATACAGTAAGTTGCAAATTTTCCACACTCTCCCATTCCCTGTAATTTCTTTGAAGAGGGAATATTCCTTGGAGGAAAGAATTTTCCTTGGCTCAGGCCCCGGCTAAAGTAAAATCCATTAAATGTTTCTCTTTGTTCCCTGCTATTTCCTATCCACCACTGACCCGATCAGGTGTTTTACAGATCCCAGTTGCCCCCTGGCATTTCTGACTGTGCAATGACTGATGATCACCAGCTTCGAAAGCCTGCATTGTCTTGGGCAGAGGGCTGCCTTTTCCTTTTGGGTGCTTAGCACCGCCCTCTGCTGGGTCTACGTGCAAATGCTCCAAGGCTACCTTTGTTTCTTTTTCCTTGACAGTATTATTAAAACAGTGAAAATTAAAACCATTTCCACCTGAGTCTTCCTCTAGGGGCAGAATCAAATGCTTTTTTAAAATAAAGTTTGATTCTGTTTATAATTCAATTTATATATCACCCAAAGGAGGAGAGGGGCTCATTTCCTTATTCACACGCCTCATTCTACAGCCAGGATGTGGCTATGAAGTTTATTTCATTTTTATCAGCTGCTTTTTAAAACTCTTCAATAAGGCCCACAGTCTGTAGTACCCCCATCTCTACCAAGCACCACATTGATCAGGGGAGAGGACAGAGAGGGGAGAGGAAAGAGGTGCCCCTGGAAGGTAGGCGGTGCTAGTGAGCATAGCCAAATCACTACCGCAATGAAGGAGAGAAAGCTTGGGTGGGAAAACCAAGACATTATGGAAGAATAGGCTGAGACCGCCAAATGTTCACACTATGGGCTCATCCTCTCCTTCAGGTGATAAGACAACAGGAATGTTTCCAGAACCATGCATGTCTTCAGTCTTAAGGGAAACCACAATGAAAGCAAAATCTGCCAGCAAGACTGAGTGTATACTCTGAACCAAGCCAGCACCACAGTTAACTTCTACTGTAGTGTTAAAAACAGTAGACGCAGAGCGCAGCACAGACTGTGTCTGGGAATGGACATGGGGGTCATGCCAGAGGCAGAGATACAGAGCAGTTCACAGGGAAGGCATTTCTCAGGCTGATAAGCCAGTTTTTCATAAAACGTGTTTTGCACCTGCTCAGCAGGATGGTTATAAAAGCTTTACAAACCAGCTCCTTGGCACGGACGTGCCATGGACTAACTGTTGACCGTTGCAGGGAGCATTGCATGTTTTCCCTTGAAATTATTTACATTTACTCTTAATACAGTTAGTTCTGATCAGATATGGTAGGGCAACAATGGCAAAGGGCTCTGGAGGAGAGGGATGATCTGGACCCCTGCCAGTCAGGTTTCAGTGCAGACTATGATATCACCTGAGTTGTCTCAGGACACATAAGTATTTTCTTTTACATTATTTTCCTTTCCTTAATTATGTAAGACACCCAGAATCATTTGGGAAACGAGTGGCCGTATAGATCTAAATAAATAAAAAATAAATACAAAGCAAATAAGACAACAGGAACATTTCCAGCACCACGCATGTCTTCAGTCTTAAGGGAAACCACAATGAAAGCAAAATCTGCCCGCAAGACTGACCGTGAGAGTCCCTGACTTCATCTGAGGGCCACATACGCCCACCAAGGAACGTAGCCAGCTGTTTTCCCAAAGCCCACCGGTCAATTCCTATAACTCAGCGTTGTTTTCAGTTATAGCAGTCCAGGGTTCCTATCACCTGGTTCTAAACTGTATCATGGTCTTCCAAAACTCCAGTCACTGGTGTACATGGCTGAGAGTTATCTGTCTTGGCGGGTGGATGTTCAGAAGCAATTAAGGAAGGAGCATTTTCTACCCCACCTGGATATGACACCTACTGAGGCTGGGATCTGTTTTATTCACAGCAGGACAGCTGTTCAGCTAAGATCCTTGTTTTTTGCTTGTGTTTATATCAGGCTGTGGTTAATGGAGCTTTCAGGTTTTCCGGTTGAAATCCACAAGCCCCAAACTCATGAAATTCTGGTCTATGGGATCTAATAGGAGATTTCCTAGACTTGCAGCAAAATATTTCAAGGAAAGGGGTTTCGCATTCAGAACAAGGCAATTGGTACTCAAAAGCAGGGCTGCCAGGGTCAAAATGGTAAGCGTGATTTGGCAATTGGAACCCTGCCCCTTTTTACACGTGTGTCTCACAGGTGTAAAAACGGGGTGAGCCTCTGATTGCGGGGCAGTGCCTGCCAGTTTGGCCCTCTTGTCTCCTTGTGGATGCCCTGCTCAAAGGTTTTTGAGATTCCCAGCATTATTCTCCACAACTTAGAAGCCTCCCTCCCATCAACGCCATTGCCGCTATGAAGTTTTTATTTTATTTTATTTTATTTTACTTATCACATACATAAGGCCACCTGACTCCATAACAATTCATTGGTGGCCCTCAGGACACCCCCAAGGCAAGCTCAGATTCTGGCATCTGCATCTCTGTAGCTTTCTGGGCAACATCACGGAAGCAGTTTGTCCTTGCCTTTTTCCAGGACAGGGTTTTCCACTTCCTGGTTCAGCCCACCGTTCTGGAATTCCCACCCAAATGCTGGTCTGCCCTGATCATGCTCAGCTGCCCAGATCAGTGAAAGTCAATTAGCTGCTGCCGCCTGCTGCCCGTGTTGCCACCAATTGTGGCTTACTAAACATTTTGTGTGTTAAAAGCTTAAGGAGTTTGAGTCCATTTCATTAATTTGCTCAAAAAAATGATGGCACTTTAGCTGTTTCCTGCTGGTTATTCTCTAGGATTACATTCAGAGGGCGTTACAATGAAAACAAACAAACAAACAAACAAACAAGGCCTCCTCTTTCTGTTTACCCAGATTTCAAGGAGCAATTTTGGCAATTCTTCCCCACCCAACCGAGGTGGAGCCCTTTGGCTATGCTGCCATCTAGTGGCTCAACTGGAAGATGCTCTTTACCGATCAGCGAGCAGCAGCAGTTCCTAATACAAGTTCATACAACTGCAAAACTAGGAGGCAGGCAGCTGCTGTTTAGAGTTTAACTATGGTTACCATACATCAGTAATTTCTCAGACAAATGGTTGTGTTAAGGTAGGGGCCAGTCTTATCTCTGTGGGGATGACCTTCCACAGGGAGGGAGCCACCATAGAGAAGGCCCTTCTTCTTCTCGGTCCCACTAGATGGACCTCCTTAATGGGGAGGATCCATATTATACCCCGCCTCCCCGATCTGCTCGGTGGGGTAGATGTAACTGCGAAAAGGCGATCCTTCAAATAACCTGGCCCCAAGCCAAGTAGGGCTTTAAAGGTGATAACCAGCACCTTGAATCGGACCCGGAAGGAAATCGGCAACCAATGCAGCTCCCGCAAGAGGTGACACATGTGCAAATCTAGACTTGCACAAAACTTGCATGTGACTCGCTCTCAGCTGCCCCACAGCCCCACTGTTCCCTGTCAGCTGTTGTTCAGGCTTCTTTCAAGCATGGGTTTAGCACTCTTCTGCAATAGCAGTAAACCCATGTCCAAAAGAAGCCCAACTGTCCAGTTATCTTAGTTCAGAGCCAGGCTCCTTTTGCACCTTGATTTTTTAAATCCTTCCCCCAAGAGATATCTCTGGTTCTTTTATAGATATCTGTTTAGGAAAAAGGTCTGTTTCTCTAACATAAGTGGTCTCACCATTCTATTCATGCATACATATGGTGATTGATTGATTGATTGATTGATTGATTGATTGATTGATTGATTATGTGACATCAAGTGGATGTCCAATCTGCATAGATAGATTTTCTCCATGACAATCTGGAATACATAAAACAAAGGAATAAATATAGAAGCATTTTAGATTTGATTGTTTCTGTTGACAAATGAGACAATTCCAGAAGAGCACAAGGGTGACAGGAGACTCTGAATGTAGATCTGAGCATTATTTGGTAGTGTGAAGAGGGGATCTTAGGAAAAGTCAGCATGGGAGAAAAAGAAAGAAACGAAAGAAACAGTAACTACAGCAGAATGCGCTGTGGTTGTTCTTAGTTGCTGTTGAGTCGTTTATGACTCATGGCGACCGTATGCATAACAGAACAAAATGTTGTTGGGAGTACAGGACGAGAAGGTACAAGTCCTGAACAAAGAAATATTACCAGCCTTTGCCCAGACTGAAGAAGCTGCTTGGACCAGCAGCGAAACGTTTCTACCAAAAGAAAGAATGAAATCCAGTTGCCATGACTCGACCTACAGACTGGCAAGGCAAGCTACTGTATATTAACAGGGAGCAAACCCCACACTCACGAGCACTGATGATCTTACCTAGTTGGGTAATAAAAGGTCTGCAGGCAAATAACCAAGCGCAGAGAGCACCAAGGACTCCACAGTTCAACCCTGAGCGACATATATTCTCTTCTGTTGGACATTAAATGTACAAAACAGAAACAAACAAAAAGAATAATTATTTCCATTATTTTCTACTGGGTGAAATAACTTCACTGGCTACATACTCAGAGACCTTTAGAATCCCAGCCATGACTCCTTGCTGCCACCTGCTGCTGCTTCATCTTCATTTACTTAAATAATTGCTTTCATCAGACTCCAAAACTTTTCTCCACTGAAGAAAAGAAATCACAAATTGTCTTAGGAAAAAAGAAATCCTTCTTCTGCTGCTTTGCAATACACGCAGTAAAACTGTTGCATTACTTATTTCAGAGCTCACAGAAATGAGATATCAGTATGTTTGCATGTGTGCGAATATGCATGTACAGTGAAGGGTATGTGCTTAGGTCATGTCTGGGTGGGGAAGGCAATCCCACAATTCAGTCAGAAACTGAATATTAATACCCACACAGATGCTCTCTCTGATCCCTTCCCCCATTTCTTCATATACTGAAGCTCTTGCTTGGTCAGCTGGTGGTGTTTCCCAGGCAAAAGCCGCACAACACTGAATTTAAGGATGAGAGCTGAGATTGTACGTATGAATGGCACATGAAAGGCGGGGGTGGGGAGGGGGTAGGTGAAGGATGTTCTGTTTGAAGAATGAAAGTCTCAGCGTGATGGAACCCAAACTGGAACTCTCCAAGAAGAACATTCTGGCCTGCAAGTTCCATGTCATCCGCACAGGCCTCCAGCTTCTTTCCCTGGAGACACCACTGCAGAGGCTGGGGCAGGGGGAGCATCAAGAGTCTTTGTGGGAGGACAGAAGTGGCACCAGGACTACCCGCCCTCTCCCAGACACAGTTGTCCCATTACCCGCATTCTCTACATACGCCCTAACCCCATGGCATCTTTCCCGAGGTCCGGGAGGGCGGCAGGTCCAGAGGAGCACCAGGGAGAATGAGGAGTAAGAGAGCCTGGCATGGGCCTTTGCACTGGACCCCTGGCAGCCCCAGTTTGGAGGGCATGAGAAGGGAAGGGAAGCCATTAGTGGACTGCTAGGACCACGGAATGGAGCAGAGCTTATTACAGCAAAAGATGTGCACAGGAAAAGAATATTATCTAAAATAGCATTAATGAGCACATTAGAGAGATATAGGTTATTGATTTTACATTAGCCCACCCAAGCATAAAGAATTACACGCTTAGACAAAGTAGGTTTAAAAGTAAGTAAAAGAATATCTTACTCATTTATTGGGTCCAGTTACATTTCTGTTCAGGAAAGATGATTCTTGATCTTTCTGTCCCTAAACTGAATTTACCCTCAGCCCTCATTGCTGCTGAAGACTGCATGGAGAAAGGGGCAAGATCCTGACTCTAGGCCCATGCATGGCCCAAGATGGAAGGAGCTGCGGCCACATCCTCCTTCTCTGATGGTGGAAGGAGGAAGACAGAGAAGAAGTGGGAGGGACAGAAAACAGCTTCCTCCAGAAGCACACAGAGAATTGCAATCCTCGAGTGAACTCATCCACAGGCCAATGAGGCATGCTGATTTGCTGGGACCTCCAACAGGAAGATTACGTGGGCCGGGATCTGGATACTGCACAGAAGACCAGGATTTGAGGGGAATTGAACCCTAAAAGGAATGTGGCAGCAACCTTGGAAGCTATCTCACACCAGCTTCTGCAGCTTTTGCTAACTTTTTCCAGGACATTCCCATAGCAACACATGACTCTCTATATTCAAGAAGTTTGCTCCCTTCCTTCTTCCCACTAAACAATGGCTTTCTTCAGAGCACATGACAGAAAGTAACTTGAGATCTATTGCTTATGAATATGTATATATGCCTGCAACATCGTATGAATATGAATGCTTACATCATTTCCTTTTCTGTAATGTATACATATCAGTGCATTTCTTTTGTCTGCAGGGGAGGTACCACCAACTTGGTGAGAACACCTCTGGTGCGCACTGTATCAATGAACACTGCAGTCAGCACTGATTATTTTTGTCTTGAACTCCTGTGTTGATTCCACTTTGAAGGATCTCATTCATAAAACTTCCCAAACTCCCAGTGACAGTTCTGAAAAGTAAAAGAAGCAGGAGAGTAGACAAGAGAGAGAGAGAGAGAGAGAAGGATGTTGAGGTTGAAAAAGAGTAAGTTTGCTCTTTTCAAAACTTAAGGTTGTGGGAACACATCCAAGTGGGAATCCCAGTAAGGCAACGGGGGGAGGAAGCAGACCTCATACCCAAGGCCAGGACAGAAGAAGGCATGTGAATGTAATTAACAGAACAGAACAGAACAGAACAGAACACTTTATTGGCCAAGTATGATCAGGAATTTGACTTTGGTGGAAGAGCTCTCAATATATTTAAATAACATCAAAAATAAACAATAATAAAGTAATAATGTTATTTACTAAACCTATACAGTCAAGAAAGAAAAAAAATTGAAGGAAATAATACTACACCTATTAACTAACAGACACTCATATTTAAAGGGAGAATTAAGGGACAGTATACTGCATCTGTTCTCTAACCGATGTTCACGTTTATCAGAGCATCACCGGTCACATCTCAGCAGTCATGTCTTACCATACATTGTCAATCATTATATCATGCTACATTAATTAGGAGTTCAACAGAGCAATGGCAAGAGGAAAAAAACTGTTTCGATGTCGAGATGTTCTGACATACGGTACTCCTTAGCACCGTCCTGATGGTACAAGTCGAAACAGTTTGTGTCCATGTTTAATTAGCATAAAAGGACTGGTTAGTGGGGGGAAAAATCAGAGAACCTAGGGACAAATTAGATGAAGTAAAAAAAACAACAACAGTCGACCTCAGACTGAATGCTGAGGCACGTCAGCCAGAAGATGGCAAAGAGCACTCGCGTTTGACTGGCAAGAGCTAGCCGGGAGGCTGGGACGTCACCCTTTCCAAGCCACGCTGTAGCCCTAAAGGGACGCTAAGACTGGCCACCCCATTCTAAATCACCCAATTTATATTTCTTCTAAGTACGTGTACCCTAAGAGAGGATTTCTACAGCAAGGAGAAGCAGGCTTTCTTGGTGATTATCATTATTTGGGGGATTAATTTTTTTAAAAAATTCTTTTAAGTTTTGGCCTTTTTCCCCCTCCAAATATTAAGGAGGATTGAGAGTAAATAATTGTCTCCCTCTTATTATCTTTGTACTAAATTTGAAGACAGTAGCATCTTCCTACATGTTGAATCGGCTGCTCTGAACTTTCAGTTTTCTGCTTCTACTTTCCCTGGGGAACTGTCTGCATATCTCACTTTCTCTTGTGTAAACACATCCCAGAATTCCTCCATATCCTGGACTTTCACTGGTTAAGCTCCTAGGGGGTGCCATAATCTGCTGCTTGAGACATGGAGGATCTTCAACAGATTCTCTCTGACTTCTACCAAGATTTCAAACAGCTTCTTTCTGATTCCTGCCAAGTTTTTACGCAAGGCATTCAGGACATTGTGGAAAATATGAGCTCTAAAATGTGTCATCTGGTTGGGGATGTTGTGGATGAAACTGAGGAATTTAACAGTGACAGAAATGTCTCTTCTAAGACTGAGATCGGGATTTCTACTGAAATGCTGGATGAAATTGGATAGTGGAGTTGGAGAAATTTAATGGAGAGAGCGTGTTGCAAGCCACAAGTGAAATCGATTTTCTGGTGGAATGCCAGGAAAAAGAAGGAGTTATTATGTATGGGAGGTTTCCTGAAGAGGAGTCAGAGTTTTTGAGGGGGGCAGGAGGGCTGTTTGATCTTTTTAAGAAAAAACGCTCTGTGTACACTCTGGGGATATGTAAATACTCTGCTTTATTTTGAAGTGGGATAAGGATTAAAGAATATTTATCTGGATTGTTTTTAAGGCTTGGCTGATTTCATTTCTCTTTCATGATTTGGATTAAGATTAATAAGGCATCAAAAAAGTCTACTCGGAGGGTTTGGGCTTGATCAAGATTAAGATAATTAAAATTGTTGTATTACTAAGTATGATGGCAGACAATTTATGTGCTTTTCAGTTTGATCTTTATTATAATAGACAGAAATGTATAGAATAGTAGTAGGAAGGAAATAATTAAATGAATGTTATCTTTGGGGAGGAAGTTGAATAGGAGGTTTATATAATTTTTTCTTTTTTCTTTTTCTTTTAATATAAAGGGAGGGAACAACTGTATTTTGTGATTTTTACAATGTGCTACTGGAATGATTTACAGAAGTAATGTGATTTTGGTTTACTATAGAGCAAGGGATTGATTATGGAAATGTTTGTATATCCCTGCTGTTAAAAGTCGGGAGTCACCTCTTTTTGTAACTTGGAATTTTTTTTCTCTTCTCTTTCGACACTTCTTTAGTTTTTTTCTTTTTCTTTTTCTCTTTGTAGTTTCTGTTTTTCTGTAGCTTTTATCTTTGCTTGAAACTTAATAAAATTCTTATATATATAAAAAAGTCATTAACTCCTGGCGACTGCCTGCACAAGTCCCTGCCGTTTTGTGGGCAAGATTTTTGGAAGTGGTTCCCATGGCCTTCTTCCTAGGGTTGAGAGAGCGTGACTGGCCCAAAGTCCCCAGCCGGCCTTGTGCCTAGGGCAGGACTGGAACTCACGGTCTCCCAGTTTCTAGCCAGGTGCCTTAAACCCTTATACCAAACTGGCTCTCGGCTTTCCATGTACCGGGCCTGTTATTTCCATAAAATAATTCAAGTAATTGCTGGTTAAGTGAACGGTGTCTCCTCAATACGGATCACACCATCCTGGTATAAAGTATGGGATGGATCCACCAACACAGGAAAGAGAAAGCAACATCATTTATCCCTACAGTATTTTCTCCCACATGGATTCCCCCACCCATCTCTATCCCCCCCCCCAAAAAAAAAAGAAGCAGGAAAGAGGAATTCAGAGTACGTGGTAAGCCATCAAAGGGGTTGGTTCCTTCAGGATTCGCTCTGACTTGGTGAATCCCAGAACGGTTCTTGGAAATGAAGTTATTTCTCATGTTCTGCTTTATTTGAAATGGCAGAAAAGCTGTTAATTTCTTTTCAATTAGAGCCGTGGCTCTTCACATCTTCTGGGCCATCCACTGTTCCATCGAGGAACTGAAGCTCACCTTCCCTCCTGGCCAGAAGCCAGTCATTACTCTATCCTTGACCCACTGGAGGCTCACCTGAACTTTGTATCTTCTTGTAAGGGGTTTTAAAAAGTGAAATGGCTTTACTGGACGCAAACTGAACACATCCACACAGATTTTCGTCATATATACAGAACCACTTTGCCAGAGCCAGATTAGTCAACTCTAATTAGACTTTCAGATCAGTCAAGGTTATGCAGCCATACTCAAAGCTAAGGAAGTGCCCTTCTGCAAAATTATCAACATGATTATCATTTCTCCTTCAGAAGCCACATGGGTTTTTAAATGAAATAATGCTAAGGCTGGAGGTTTGGGGTTTGGGATTGGTTGTATGCTTGTTTTGTGAGGTTTTTGGTAAGCAACTTTCTGTCACATAGTTTTCAATCAGACATTTTTTTGAATCCACTAAAAAAATGCTCTCTCCTGTTGGTCAACTGAATGGAGAGAGTTTGAGCACTGATGGGTTCATGGGTTTCTTCATGTTCTCTGCATTTCAGGGTGAATAATCAGGAATCAAATTCAAGCAGCCTTATGAGAGATTTGGAGGTGGA
The DNA here is from genome assembly GCF_035149785.1 of Candoia aspera. Lineage (NCBI taxonomy): Eukaryota > Metazoa > Chordata > Lepidosauria > Squamata > Candoiidae > Candoia > Candoia aspera. Next base: position 27,065,384 of record NC_086153.1, on the reverse strand, counting down.
AACGTGAGTGGTGGAGAACTGCACTATTAATCATGAAGGCTACTCCATTTCTTCTGTGGTCCTCTCGTCCACAGTAGTAGATCTGGTGGTCATTTGATGTGAAGTGGCCCATTCCAGTCCATTTCAGTTCACTGACCCCCAAAATGTCTATCTTGAATCTTGACATCTCACCAATAACCACATCCAATTTGCCCTGGCTCATAGATCTTACATTCCAGGTTCCAATGGTGTGTTGACCCTTAGAACATCGGATTCGCCATTCACCACCAGCACCGTCGGCCGCTAGCCGTCCTTTCGGCTTTGAGCTAGCCGCGTCATCACGTCTGGGGCTAGTTGAACTCATCCTCTGCTCCTCCCCAGTAGCATTTTGACCATCTTCCAACCTGTGGGTCTCATCTTCCGATGGTATACCGACATATCTCTGGTTGTACTGATCCATTTAGTTTTCACGGCAAGAATACTGGGGTGGGTTGCCAGTATTCCCTTCCCCAGGGATCGCATTTAGTCTGACCTCCTTGTCATGACCTTCCCGTCTTGGGTGGCCCTTCACGGTTTAGCTCATGGCGTCATTGAGGTGCTCAAGCTCCAGCACCATGACAAGGTAACGATCCTTTGCTGAAGATGATGATGATGATGGTGATGATGATGATGATGATGATGATGATAATGATAAAAGGTGGGATAAAAAATCTAAAAAGATGCTTTTGAGGGATTGTGGGGTGGAAAAAGGATGTCTGGAAGTGTCCTCCTGATAGTTTACACTCAGTTCCATCTTTTGAATGAATGATAAAAGCGTCAAGATGACACAAATGCTAAAAGCATAAAAGTACTTGTTGAAATGGCTTCACCTCTTGCCTACATGACATCACTACAGTTACCAAGCCAGATTCCCTAGGAAGGGAATGCCAGCAGTAAAACCACCTGTCTCTCCAGTGAAATGTATGGAACATGGGGCCTGGTTCAGAAGGAAATTATCCAAACATTGTGGCATCTTTTATCATAGCTTCAGTTTCCATGTGGCAAGTTTACTGAGACAAGTGACCCTAAACGGTTCCTTCTCCCAAGCCTAACCTTGGATCCCAAGTAACAAAATGCCACAACAATAAATAAGAAATAACAGTCCTGGTCTCTTCCTCTGCCTATACCAACTGCTGAACTTCTTCACACAGTAACTTTGGCAGCTTCCATCCTATTCTTTTCAAACAGCGCTCCTCAATCTTCTCTAGACCTCGATGTCAGCACTAGTCTGCACTAGTTTATTTTATTCTTTACCTTAATTCATTGATTACAAGACACCAAGTCAGTTTGGCCCTCAGGTTTCCTCATTACCCTTCCTGCACACACTCGTTGCACAAGATAATCGGCCGTTTCTTGGATAATAGCAGGAGCTCAACGGTATTTCTAGGCTTCAAGGCACTTTTAGGGAGACAGTTGGCCTCCAGGGTTTCCTCATCACCTGCGTCCTGCAGCTCTTGAGCAAAGAACCACATAATTAAACGCTTTCTCTCTCTCTCTCTCTCTTTCTTTCTCTTTCCAGAGCTGCCAATTTTACCATTTTCAGTCTCACTTGTCTGCTAATATTTAGTTTGTCTCTTGTTAACTGACTCCTGTTTCTGCATGTGCACCTTTCATGAGGGCCTGTAGCAGGGCTATGTGGGGTTGGGGGGATCATCTGTAGTCCACAGAAACGGGCTCCACCCTCAGGGCCAAGCTGGGGAGATGTGGCTGAATCAGCGCCTTTCCCACTCGTTGCCTTGAATGCCTCTCCCCCCACTTCCTACCCATTGCCCACCCCCACCCAGGCTCAGAACCTGACTCCACGGAGGACCTCCTCAGTACGTCTTTCTCACTGCAGCAACTCTTCGTAACTTGATTGCTCTGCCCCGTTTTATGGGCAGGGTGCATGGAACACCGAAATCGTTGCATTCGTATTTCAACTAAGTTTCCTTTTTCCCCTCTTGTCCTCATCCCTCCCGCTTAGGACCCTTTCTCAGAGCGATTATATTGCAGGCAGGGAGGAGAAAGGAGGTGGGCTGGTCTAATATGCCCTGAAATGTTCTCCCCTTTCTCTCGCAGTTTGCGTTCAGTTGAATAAAAGAGTCCATGGGCAGAGGGTGGGGTTCCTACACCTGCTGGATCTCTCTGATGATTCAGGTAACCAAGTCTGTTGCTATGCCAGGTAAACAGGCACTTCCCTCAGCTGCCAGCCCACAACTAGAGGTGTCCCAGGCAAATGTTGAACAGCCATATTGAGTTTGGATCTAAGACTAGGTTGACTGCATAGCTAAGTCATATTTTGATGCTGTGTGAAGACACGTTATGTTATCAGGTCACCATGGCTGTGGGGAATGTCGTGTGTTTCAGTGAGAAACCATCTCTCCATCTCTATAACCTCCATGGCAGCTGACACTTCCGTCTCATCCCAAGTGAGGTAACGTGAGGGGCCTCCTCCCAAGGGGCTTCTCACACTGGGCAGGAGGGGCAGCCAGGGAGGCTTCAGAGCGATGGATGAAAGGTAAGAGAAACTCACAAAACCAGTACAAGCACCCTCAGCCATTTCCAGCAGGATATCTTGGGCAGCCATTGAGTGTGGGCCCAGCCCTGAAAGGGTGAAGGCTAGTGAAAGCAATCTGGGGCTTTAGTAAGGATATCTGTGGACAGGATCTCCTGCTGGGGCTTCCTTTTTTACAAGCAGCAAACAGCCAGGATTTGCTGTCCTATAGTCTCTGTACGTGTATTGGGTCCTTAGAGCGACAGAGAACAAATTCTCCAAGACCTCACCTCAATATAGGGAAAGGAAGACGAAAAGCTTGTTTGTTTGTTTATTTATCCAATTTATATAGCCCCCCATCTCACAAATGTTACTGTTGTTAGCTGTTTGTTTCCTCCTCCTGCCCCAGATACCTTTCTCTGCTGTTAATGCACCCCCTTTCCTTTTGCAAATTACAATCCAAGGTGATTCTGAGTTTCTCCACAAGAGAAAGAGAATGGGGACTATATAAGAAGAGGAAAAAGGAACCAAGTATCCCTTAAACCATGACCACCTTAGGCAGGAAACAAACATTCTTTCAGAAAGACTGCAGAAAATAGTTTCATATAATTACTTATTTATATCACTTCATATAACTACTTTCATTTCAGAACGCAAACAAGAAAACAACAACTCACTACCATTCCTGGACGGGTTTGGTGGGAGCAGAGAGAGTACCATGAATAAACTTCATGAATAGAAAGAATAAAAATGCGATAAAACAATGAACTCATTACAGTGGCTACTTCAGGGGTCAATTAGCAGGGCTGTGCAATGCTTCCAATTGGATTACAAAGCAGTGGATGTAGGAGGGCAAATCCATCACCTCTCAGTGACCCATTAAAGCAGCAGTGTCTGTTTCAGCCTCAGAGGTAGCTACAACACAAGCCACCTTGCAGCAGAAGCCACCTGGCAACTTAGAAAAAATAATAATTCTTTCTTCACATTGCTGCCAAGTACTTGTTAAACTCTGAACCCAAATCCAAAGCATCACTATACAGAAATAGAATCTGCAGGAGTCTATTGTGATTTTCAGAGAGTTGTGTTGCCAGAAAGGCTGTGTGGCCTCTAGGTATTCTGCATCCTTCTTAGCTTTTTAGGTAAAGGAAACAGCTGCACCTCCTCTGGTTTTCCTGGTCAGGCCTCATAGCACAGAGCACAATCTCAGCTCCCTGTACACTTGGCTCCTATCGGCTAACTATGCAAAATATCCGTGGATACGATGCAGCTGAATGAATCCCTTTACTTACTGCAGACAAGAATGAAGCAAAATACAAAAGACTTGTCACGGGGGTATGTTTTTGCTTACGGTATGGATCTTAAGAACATTTGAAAAACAGTCTATTGATTTTGTTTTCTGCCATAAAACTGCAGACTTTATTCAGACTTGTCCACTGAAGTCCACAGAAACCAAAACCCTTACAGTAGATATCTCAGGGCTTCAAGGCACTGAAATCCCGGGTTTTTTCTCTCTGTCTTTCCAAGTCAATGGATACCGTATAAGGGGCCTGATCTCTGTTGACTGAACAGTTCTGCCTACTGTGGAAACCATTGGTGGCTCCTTACCCGCTTCATTCATTTGCAGGAAATGGGACTTCGACAAAGCAGGATAGGAAGAATATTGACAGCTTTGAAGTTTGGTGTTAGAGAGAGGGAGAGGGAGAGAAGGATGGTGATGATGAGGATGATGAGGATAGATCGATAGATGAGAAAGAGAAAGAGAGAGATGATGGAGAGGAGGAGGAGGAGGAGGAGGGATAGATGATAGACAGATAAAGATTTCTTGGTAAGCATATTAATAAATGGCTGCCATACTTCCTTATAATCATGCATAGCTAATCTACACTGATTAGAAATTTGTTTGCAAGGTGCTAATTAATGTCAACTCTGCAGACTATTGAGGAGTGGGGCCACACATTTATTGTTCCAAAACATTTTAGCTATAAGCAGGACACAGGAGAGGGCAGGCCATGTGCCAAGAGATAGGTGGCAAAACCCTTCTGCCAAGTAAGCTCAGCTTATTAGCTCGCTGTCAGAGCACTCCCACACATACAACCCAAAGTATGGATCCGGTATGTAGATGACACCTTTGTCATAATACAAAAGAAACAACTGGAGGAAACCCACAAAACCATCAATAACATCTTTAATGGAATAACATTCACAAGGGAGGAAGAAAACAACAACTCACTACCATTCCTGGACATCCTCATCAGTAGAGGAAATGATGGTAAGCTGGAAACACAAGTCTACAGAAAAGCTACCCACACCAACCAAGTGCTCCATTACCAAAGTAACAATCCAACCTCCCACAAGAGTGTGTAAGAACATTATTCAGATGAGCACTTACACACTGCAGTAACCCAGAACACCAGAAAAAAGAAAAAGATCATCTGTACAGCATCTTCCAACAAAATGCATACCCGCTCAACTTTATCAAAAAGCGCCTCACCACCCAACCCACTACAACCCAACCAATGGAAACTATGAAAAGGATAACACTGCCATACATCAGAAACATCTCAGAAACCACCAACAGACTGTTACAACCACATGGCATCACTGTAGCACATAAACCACCTAAAACTCTTCAAAACATATTAAGTAACCCAAAAGACCCAATAGCCCAGGAAGAAAAAACAGGCGTTATTTACAACACACAGTGCAAAGACTGTAACAGCCACTATGTAGGACAGACAGGCAGAAGACTAGCAGAGCGAAACCACAAACACCAAGTAGCAGTCAGAAGACACGATGAGAACTCCTTAATCTCACAACACATGGACAGCCTCAACCATAGTTTCAACTGGGAAACTGTGAGCATCCTAAACCAAGCCAAATCCAAAAACACCAGAGAATTCCTGGAAGCCTGGCACTCAGACAAAGCAGCCACCAACAGACACATAGAGGAAAACAACATTGACATACCATTCAAAAGAGACAATGGACACGCCAAAAGACCAGTACACTCCCTTGCCAGCAATCAACACTCAGATATGCAAAAATCAACCCTAGGATTAACACCAGATGAACAATCAAACAGTACATTATACCTTAATCAAGGAACTAGTAACTCAGGTAATCAACCAAGCAGCAAACAGCAGCCCAATCAAAGAACTCCCAAGGAGAGAACAACACTCCTACCAACACAAGCAGGGCAAGCCACGGTATATAAACTGAGAGCAAGGCCCACTCCCTCTTTGCACTGAAGATGTTGCCTAGTCTGGCAATGAAACATCTGCAAGAAAACAACAAGGCTCAGAGAGCACCAAGGACTCCACAGTTCAACCCTAAGCTACAAATATTCCCTTCGATTGGTGATTCTCCAGTCCTAAGCACAATCAGCTTTCAAAAGTTTCAAGCAGTGCTACATTCCAGCACCAACAAGGACACAGGGAGAGAGACAGCAAGATGCACATTAAATACAATCTAACCAAAAGTATACAAAAATAAATTAAAAGAACTCAGAATACAGCCAGGCCTAACAATGAGAGTGCTATTGTCAAGAAGAATATTGAGGTCAGCTCCAGTCTTGTTCATATAGATTCAAACTATATGGTTAGATAACAAAATAGCAACTATGGATACTTTAGAAGGGCCTGTAGATTGTTATTCTAGAGAGGAATTCCAGCCAAATGTACCCAATCCTTCAAAAGTCACCTCCCTTCCCCTTTGTCAATCCATTCCCTGCACTCAGTGGTTCAGATGGCCTTTTCCAGCTGTTTCATTCTATGATCCTTCTGACAAAGGCAAAACCATTAAAGGCTTTCAGTAAATATTTTCACAGATTTAAAATGCCCACCTGGTGGACATGCAACTGAACTGATTGGCATAAGGAAGCGATGGTTGCAAGTAACAAATTGATTGATTGATTGATTGATTGATTGATTATGTGCCAACAAGTCATTCTTGACTACTTACATATCTTACATCTATTAGAAATGTTTCAAACAATGCTGCAGTCCAGCACTAACAAGCAGACAGGGAGAGACAGAGCAAGATGCAAGTTAAATGCAATCCAACCAAAAGAATTCAAACCTAATTAAAAGAACTCAAAATACAGCCAGGCCTAACAATAAAAGTACTATTAAAATAAAAGATTCTGATCTTTGTAGCTATGGACACATCATGGCATGTCAATATCTTTGCAAAGGCCTTCGTGGCTGCTCCACCCCAGGCTTCTCTGCGGCATATTTCTTGATTACTTGTTCTGTCACCGTTGATGGTTGATCCTAAAAGCAGAAGCCGTCCACCACTGATGTCTTCCATGTCAGCTCTAAGGCCGGTTCTTCTCCCTGTTGTCCTTCGTTTCACCTTTTAAAGATTTATAGTCCCATTTTTTCCCATTTTCCTCCTTGACTTTTATTACTTGAGCTTGCCGGTCCTTTGCATTTTCGGCTATCAAGGTAGTGTCATCAACACAGCACAGGTTATGGATGTATCTTTCTCCAGTTTACAACCTTGTCACACTCCTTTGCCAACCCTGAGTCAGGCTGTTTCACCATGTTCTGTAAGTACTGTGACTTCCTTACTTTCCCTTACTTAAGTTTCTCATCAGGGCAATGAGATGTTCTGGGATTCCCATTTTTCTCAGAATTTCTACAGCCTGATGTCACTGACACAATCCAAGGCCTTTCTATGATCAATGAAGCACCTAGTAACTTCTTTGGGATATTTTTTGGCTTTCTCAATTATCCAGCATGCATCGGCAGTAATGTCTCATGTTCCTTGGACTTGTCTAAAGTCAGCTCGATCTTCTGGCATCTCTTTTTCCACCTAGGGCTCTACTTTGTGTGGGATGATCCTAAGCATTCTTTTGCAAACATGTGAAATTAAGCGCATTGTGGGACAGTTTGCACACTCTGTTCAGACGCCTTTTTTGATATTAGTATGTAGACTAATTTGTTGGCCACTGTGTCATTCTCCAGATTTGCTGGCATATCTTGACTGATTCTTCTTCCGTTGCTTGTCCTATTTCAGTGGGTATTTCATCAGTTCCTCCAGCCTTCCGACTTGGTAATGACAGGAGGGCTGATCTAACTTCAACTTCTAGTACTGATGATTCCTGTAAGTAGGGAATCTCTTCTAAGGTATCTTAGATGTTGACATCTCTACTGTATAGTGCTTCAGTATGCTCCTTCCAGCTTCCTTTGATCTCCTTTGAATAAGTTACTATCTGTCCATTGGCTTCTTTTAGCATACCAGTTTGAGGTTGGAACCTCCTTCTGAGTTCAGAGATCTTTTGAAAGACTTCCCTTGTTTGTCTATGTCTGCTTCCGTCTTTGATGTCTTTACACATGTTATTGTAATACTGTTTCTTGTATCTTCCAACAGCTCTCTGAATTCCTTTGTTGAATTCCTTCCTCAGTGTTTTATCTTTCTTGACTTTGGAGTCTCTTCTCTTCTGAGAAATTTCCATGGCTTGTTCTGACATCCAGTTTGCTTTCTTCTCTTTCTTCATTTTTGCCTATCTCTTTTCACATTCATCCTTAATGACGTCTTTCAGTTCACCCCATGATTCCTCTGGTTCTCTATCGCTGAGGTTCAGGGCTTCAAAGTGATTCCTGATGCTCTCCTTAAAAATGGTGGGTATATGTTCAAGGTGATATTGTGGAAACTGACAGGCTTTCTTCTTCCACTTCTTGAGCTGAACTGGGACTTGCACATGAGCAGTTTATGATCTGTTCCACAGTCAGCACCTGGCCATGTCTTTGCTGCTATAATTCAGCCCCCCCACCTCTTTTACCAATAATATAGTCAATTTGATTTCTAAATACTCCATCTGGTGGAATCAATGTATAGAGGTTCATTGGAGTGGCAGAAATTGGTAGGTCAGTCTCCTGCTTCATGTTGGTTTCCTAAGCCATACAATCCAACTACATTTTCCCTGTTAATGTTTCCAACTTGGGCATTCAAGCCTCCAATTACAGGCAGCGCATCTTGCTTCTATATTCTGTCGATTTCAAATTGAACTTGATCATAAAATCTCTCAAACTCCTGACTCAGTGGTTGGAGCACAAACCTGAATGATCATCATGTTAAAGAGTTCTCCACAAAGTCTCATTGATATTATCTGGTCATTGATTGCAATGTATCCAACTACTGTCCTTACTACATCTTTCCTGATTATGAAAGCAATACCATTCCTTCTTTCTGTTCATGCCATGAATAGTAAGCAATATGACCTTTGAACTGACAGAGACCAATTCCAGTCTGGTTCAATCCACTGATGCCTAAGATGGCAGTGCGGAGTCATTTAATCTTTCACTGCATTGAGCTTCCCACATTCCTGCTTCTTACATTACTAATTCCCACTGTAATTCTCTCTTTGCAACTTCAGATTTTCTTTTCCTGCATGGCAACTTCAGCAACTAGATGTCCCAAAGGCTTTAATATAGACACATCATAAACCCTGTTAGTACTCCAGAAGATCCTCAGCACTTCCACGTAGCATGTCGATGCTATCTGATCTGAGAGGCTCAGCATCTGGCATTATATCATCCATTACTTTATATTGTCTATCCATCTGCTGCTCTCTGTAAAATATAGGAGGGATTTACCATTGCATTCACCAGTGCAGTATGAAATGATCATTTTGTAACTCTCACTGAAGTGATCATATGCCTCCAGCATCTCCCTGTATGACTGCTGCCCACTAAAGGTTTCTGCTTGCTTTAGCTGGGCAGATGAAATGACCTTTGGCAACCCTGCTGGGATTATATACTCTTGGCATCCACCCCCTTCTTCTTCGCTCCTCCTTCCCGGGAGGATCCCCCTCCCCTGCCATGACGAGGCATCACAGCAGGACCTGGGGAGGTAAAAGAGTTACAGAGCTCAAATTAGGATACATAAAAATAGAAATAAAATGGAACTAAAATATGTTGTAAATACAAGTAGTAGTTGAAAAATAAATTAAAAGAAAATAGAAAAGAAAGAAAAAGTTTTGCTATGGTTCATTCTCCATCACCTCAGAACTGAAAGCCTGTCAACAAGAAATTGATACATTTAATTCCCAGCTCTTTCTGACCGCTAGAATGGACACAAGGAATCCTGCTCTTGGTCTTCACAAAACCAACAGATAACAAACATAAACATAACCAACGGATAACAAACATGATCCATTTAGAACGAAATGCTGAAAAGATGCCACTGTATCTGGAAAACACCTGTTTGGGAAGGATGACTTCAACAGTAAAGGAGTAAGAAGTGGCTTAATTATTATCATTTTTGGTCTAGATACGAGTTAAGTAAGGTCACTGAACATAGGAGAGGTCACCCATTAATAGACATTCCTGGTTAGCTACACATTAACTCTTGTCTTGTTCATTTCCATTGCTTTTGACCAATGAGTCCATATTCATCAAGCTTTGAACAGCAAGATGAAATATCATGAAGGAAGCTGTAAATTCTGTCTAGCTCATACTACTGATTTTCAAGTTTTCTAGACTTTGAACTCATCTTGAGGTTGGATTTCATTTGAAAACTAACTCCCTGTTCAAATGTATGTTGATTATTTAGCTTAGGAATTGTGATTGCTAAATTCCAAGTCAGTTGAGGCCTTCTGGTTTCTCCATATTTCCACACTTTCACACACACATTACATCAGAGGACATGAAGTTTGCTGGATACTGTTGGTATCTCACCGTTATTTCTGAGCATGAAATCCTTCTATTGACATGCTTGCTTTCAAGGCTTTCCTCACAAACTCCTTCCTTGGCTTCCTTCAGCCTTGCAAGATATTAAACTCTAATGTTCTCTTTAATCCAGGCTTTGCCTACTTTAGAGACCTCACACATTGGGCATGACTTACCAGTGCAATGACAATTGAACTCACATCAGCACTGAAGAGGGGCCAGAATACAGCCCTTTTTCACTCCTTTCTGAACGGAGATATCAGCATAGAGATGGCTGCTCCTGCCACCTCTCAGTTGTGTAAATGTGTTTTCATGCAACCTCCTAATTAAGCAAAGTATCCACCATGACACAACATCCACCAGAGTCGTTCTCTAGGTGAGGAATTCAATGCTGATTAAGTCTGGTTTTATTAATAACTGAACTTAGGAGAAGTCACCCATTAATAGACATTCCTGGTTAGCTACACATTAACTCTTGTCTTGTTCATTTCCATTGGTTCTGACCAATGATTCCATTCACATCAAGCTTTGAACATCAAGATGAAATATCATGAGGGAAGCTGTAAATTCTGTCTAGCTCATACTACTGATTTTCAAATGTTCTAGACCTTGAACTCATCTTAAGCTTGGATTTCATTTGAAAACTAACTCCCTGTTCTAATGTATGTTGAACATTTAGCTTAGGAATTGTGATTGGTGAGGAATTATAATAACTCGTGATATGACCTCTCACCTAAAGTAAGAATGGGACTCTTTGCATTAGTAACGTGCCTTATACAACACAGCCAGGATGTTGCCCTAGAATTCATTTCATTCTTACCAGCTTTTTGAAAAACTTTCCAGTAAAGAGCACAGTCTGTAGTATCTCCATCGGTTTCACTCTCCATGGTTAAAGAGGATGAAGAGCAATGGTAAGCCACTGGAAGATAGATGGCACTAGTGAGAATTACCCCAAGGCAGAGTAAAGGTAGGGTGGAAAAACTGCCTTTTGGCAGCTGCTTCTCTCTCAAGCTGGTTGCAGCTTGCAAGAGAACCTCCATATTTCACACTGGCCTCAAAAAGAATTCTATTTATTCTTTATCCAATTCGAACTCCAAACAACCAACTCTGGGCCACTCACGATACACCAAAACAAGATCCTGTAAATACAATATAAGAGAACGAAACAAACAACAGAACTAGGCTCGAACAAAGAAAACGAAAGAAGAACAAGATGTTGAACCAGCAAACACCCAAACATTCCGCCAACTACTGACATCCCACAAAGGGGGCACCAGCCAGCCTAGCCCGAGGCCTGGGAGAAGAGCCAGATCTTCAGGGCTCTGTCATGAACACAGGTGCTCTCTGGGTGTCAAGAGGGTCGCATGGGGAACCCCATTCCAAAAGGCAGGCGCCGAGACAGAGAAAGCAGTATTCCTGGGCCCTGACCGGTGACATAGTTTGATGGAAAGAAGCTGGAGCACACCAACCATATCAGCTTCCATCGGTCAGTCAGATACCACAGAAGATAGGCAGTCCCTGAAATCACTGGGCCCCATGCCGTGTAGGGCTTGTTAGACCATGAAGGTCTTGAATCACACCTAGAAATAAATTGGCAGCCAGTGCAGCTTGCAGAGCTGTGCCCATAGCTGCCTGCACTGCTGCATTCTGGACCAGTTGAAGTTTCTGAGTAGTCTTCAAGAGGAGCCCCATGTTGCAATAGTCAAGTTGTGGGCTGCGTAGGTATGAGTCTGAAGAGCCTCCTGATCCAGGAAGCAGTGAACCGGCTCAGCAGATGAAGCAGCACAAATGCCTTCCTTGTCACAGCTGACACTTGCTCACTGAGTAGGAATTGTAAGCCCATGAAGATACCCAACTGGTGCATCACCCCTGAATGGGCAACAGCAACCCCTCCAAGATCAAGGATGGAATAGCCCCAGAACTAGGTGATCCCAAGACCCACAGCCACTTACTCTTGGTTATATTGAGTCAGACATGGTTTCTCCCCATCCAGGCCCACACAGCCTCCAGGCACTGGGACAAGACCTAGACATCAACACTTGGCTGGCCTGAGGTTGAAAGATACAATTGGGTGTCATCAGCATAATGATGATGCCAAATCCCAGAAAGGGGGATAATTTCCCCCAGTGGTTTTAAGCAGATGTTGAATAGGAGGGGGGAGAGAGTCAAATTCTGTGACACCCCACAGCGGAGGGACTGAGGGAATTGCCTCTCCTGCCCAATCAACACTGACTGGAACCAGCCCTCAAGAAATTAAGAGAATCACAATGAAATGGTGCCCAATTCCAACCCCTACAGTTGGTCCAGAAGGATGCCATGGTTGATCGTCTCAAAAGCCGCTGACAGACCAAGGAGCAGAAAGATGGATGCGCCACCTCCATCCCGGCTCCACCAGAGGTTGTTTACAAGCATGACCAAAGCTGACTTCATCCTGAAACTCAGCTGAAATGGGTCTAGATCAGAGTTTCTCAATCAGGGTTCTGTGGAAGACTAGGCTTTGCCCAGAGGTCACTAGGGCTTCCCTGAGAGATCATGATTTATTTAAAAAAATATTTCAAATTCAGGCAACTTCACATTAAAGAGGGAAATTTTATTCTTTATTTTTAGTTTAAGGTAACTGTTAATGCATATATACAGGTCTACTCATGAAACAAATATAACTATTCTGTACCTTGTGGCCTATTTTTGAGCCTCAATGTGCAGGGCTTCCCCAAGGCCTGAAACATATTTCAAGGGTTCCTGCAGGGTCAAAAGGTTGAGAAAGGCTGTTCTACGGTGAGGGAATGAAATATGAATGTCTACGAGTGGGACAAAGGAAGAATTTGTAACATAAGCCATGTAGACCTTTAAGCCGTGAATGACAACCAGTGCACCATTTGTAATAGAGATGTAACATGGGGAAACCAGGAAGTTCCCATTACCGTATGGCCCCTGTATTCTGGATCACTGGAACCTTCAAGGACAGCCCCATGTAGAGTGCATCGCAGTAAGCCAATGGAGTGGAGAAGTAAAGGCGTGAGTGACTGTGAGAAGGGCCCTCTGATCCAGGAAAGGCCATGACTGGCATGCTAGATGAGGATATGCAGACACTATCCTAGCCCCAGCTGCCACCTGCTATTGAAGCAGGAGCTTTGAGCCCAAGAACATTCCCTAGTTCATACCGCACATATCCTCAGTCTTCAGAGAAACAGGATCACCAGGCTGAGGAAGGAAACTGCAGTGAACGCAGAATTGGCCTCTGCTTCATCTGAGGGCCACATACACCCCCCAACCAGCAAAGCCAGCTGTTTTCCCAAAGCCCACCCCTCCAATTGTGTCTCCAAGGACAGCACTGCCAATCCAGGAATTCTATCCTTTGGTTCCAAACTGCATCATGGCTCTCCCAAAATCCAGCCACGATGAATATGGCCGAGCATTATCTTTCTTGCCTGCTAGAAGTTCGGCAGCAATTCAGGAAGGGCTTTTCTCTGCCCCACCTGGACATGGCAAGCGCTGAGTCTGGGATCTTTTGCAACCACAGCAGGTTGGCCGTTCAGCTAAGTCCCTTGCTCTTGCAAGGACTTTTGCAACAGCGAACCCACAGGAGTATTTCAGTAGAGGGAAGATGCAAAATTGCCTTATAAAAGACCAGTAAAAGTAACGCCTAAGAATAGATGCAATATTTCACTGAGTCAGAGTGATGCAATGCTTATATTTGATTATAAATAGAGAGCTTGTCCTGTTCCAGAAGCAAGATTTGGTCCAGAACCAATCCCAACATGAAGATCCTTTATCTGCTCTTTGCATTACTTTTCCTTGCATTCCTGCCTGAACCAGGTAAGAAACAAAATTACTGATAATTGAGACAGGACTGATAAACAAGTATGATTATCTCTGAAAGCAGGATAATCTTCTACATTTTTGTCAGGTCTACCATTCTATCCAGGGCCAGAATTTGTCGCAAGTTTAAAAAATGGATTCTGGAATTAGAGCTTCATTTTGAGCTAGAAATATCTCAATCACTGACACCTTTTAGTTTTACTTGAAAGAAATAGCTTTGAGCAGTGTGGACTATTGACAACATGAGCCTCCAAACCTATGAAAAATATGCCATGGATTTTTCTTCTGCATTAAAACTAGAGATTCAACATAATGTAGGGCAATTGGAAGTAGTCCAAAACAACTTTATAAGGAAGATCTTGGGCCTCCCGCAGGGCACCCCTGCTGCCTGTTTAAGGATGGAGGTAGGGCTACCTTCCATCACCGACAGAATACCCCTTGCATTGTTGGGCCACTAGAAGAAACTGGAAGGCCTTCAAGAATCCTATCTTGCCAAACTCTGTTTTCTCCGTTACACAGCTGGGAATCAATGGACTAAACTTTTGTCACCCAGTCTACAAATATATTCCCTACCACCTTTGAGAGAACTGAGTCTCCTCTTTTCCTTTTCACAGGGAATGCCAGCGACTCATTTCGTCGTCGACGCCGACGAAGATGTTGGTGGGTGTTGCGGTGCCGCTGGAGAGGGTAAGAAACCTCTCCCCTAATTGAGATGCTGCAGATGTAGATTGGGAATCTCTGCCTGCATATTGTTTGCATTCAGAAAACATTGCAAGGCATTGAAGAGGAAGAGGTGTTTCAAAGGAAATATTGGGACAAAAAGGAGGGCAAGAGAGAATGAGTTTTGGGTTTCAGATGGCAGAAGAGACCTGAAAGCCACTTCGATCAACCAATTATTTTATCCCATTTCTCTAGTGGCCGCTAAAATGCCCTCTCCGTCTGCTGCCTTGGATACCTTCAAGATCTGGCCAATGACTTGACATCACCGCCTGCAATCGCTTTATCTTCCTCTATATAAATCAAAATTGCTATCTATTAGACTCCCAAACATTTATGCATTGAAGTGAAAGTTGGCAAATTGTCTTTGAAATAAAGCTAAATGAGCATTGCAGTTGTTGAGCTCCTGTAATGATTGCCTACCCTAATAGACTCAGACTCACAAGGAGGAACTTAATGATATCTGATTTATTAAAGAATAGTATGCAAATACAGAGAAAGCTGAGAATGAGCAAAAGCGCGCCAAATATAAACTAAAAACCCTCAGCACAAACGTAATCCCTCCCCTCGCCCGGCCGTTTCAAACTCCCCCCCACCCCAGGTGCTGGTAACCGTTTCTGTTGATGTCCTGGGAAAGAAACCTTGAACACACGAGATAACCCAAACACATTCCAATCCAGCTGCAAACAGATAACAATCCCATGAGACAGAATCCTCCTCCCCTCCCAAACGAAACACACATCAGCCAAATGACATGCGAAACATTACGATGCAGCGGTAACATTGGAACGATGAACATGACATACCACCCCCCTCCCAAAAAAACAAAAAACTAAGGAGCAGGTTTCAGAGGATAAGCGAGATGAAAGCATCTAACTAAAAGAGGAGATTGAACATCACAGGCAGACACCCATTCAGGGTGGGGGAAGTGCTTCCAACGAATCAGGTATTGCAGGGAGCCACGACTCCTGCAAGAATCAAGGACCTCCTTCACCTCAAAATGTTGCTGTCCGTCAATCATGATCGGAGCAGGTGGTGGAGGCTGCGGGTGCCAATGATCGGAGTGGTTGACAGGCTTGAGCAAGCTGCAATGAAAAACAGGATGCAAATGTCTCAAATTGTGAGGCAAATCCAGTTTAAATGTGACAGGGTTCATGATTCCCACAATGGGGAAAGGACCCACAAACCTAGGAGCCAACTTTTTGGAGCGCTGTGGGGACTTTATGAACTTAGTGGAAAGGTAGACCTGATCCCAAACTTTAAAATCAGGTTGAAGGGCTCGCCGCTTATCGGCGTGCAACTTATAAGCAGACTGGGCATCAGCCAAAGCCTGCTGAATTACCGGCCAGGAAACAGCTAGTTGAGCAGCCCAATCAGAAGGAGAGCAGGGCTGCATGGGGGGTTGGGGCAACTCCGGGATGGGGACAAAATCCCGTCCAAACATAACATGAAAAGGGGTATGCCCTGTGCTCTGATGAATGGCATTGTTATAAGCCACCTCAGCAAAAGGCAGGAGATCAACCCAATTATCCTGTTGATAATTGACAAATGCCCTCAAAAATTGCTCCAGGGTCGAATTGAGAACCTCTGTAGATCCATCAGTCTCTGGATGCGACACAGTAGACAACGCTTGCTTGGTGCCCACCAGCTTCAAAAATGACTTCCAAAATTGGGAAGTGAACCGTGTCCCACGGTCCGTGACCAAGCGGGAGGGGCTACCGTGGATCCGGTAGATGTGGATTAGAAAAAGGCGGGCCAATTGCGGTGCAGACGGAATAGAAGCACAAGGAATGAAATGGGCTTGCTTGGAAAAGTAGTCCTTTACCACCCAAATCACAGTCTTTCTCTGACTCGGAGGCAAATCCACAATGAAATCCATAGACACTCCTCCCACGGCCGGGAGGGGCTGGCAACCGGCTGCAGCAGCCCGTGCGGCTTCCCCCCCTTCTGTTTTGACATGGCACAGACAGGACAAGAAGCAACATAACTTTTTACATCACGTCTTAAGGTGGGCCACCAAAACTGGCGCCATACCAGGTGCAACTGTAATGATTCCCTATTCTGACATACTCAGTCTCACAAGGGGATTCTTTATGAAAACTGATTTATTGAAAGAATAGTATGCAAATATGAAGAAAGCTGAGAATGAGCAAAAGCCCGCCAAATACAAACTAAAAACCTGCAATCTGCCTGCAATCGCTTTATCTTCCTCTATATAAATCAAAATTGCTATCTATTAGACTCCCAAACATTTATGCATTGAAGTGAAAGTTGGCAAATTTTCTTTGAAATAAAGCTAAATGAGCATTGCAGTTGTTGTGCGCTTTCTTTAAGAACAACTCAGGGCTTCCCCGTGTTCTTTCCCCATCTCTTTATTTACTGAACTTGTCCTTTGCCACTGAGGTCTTCCAGCTGATGTGGTTGCTTGGGGAGAAGTAGTACAAAGCAGAACGTAAAGTATCAGCTAAGACCCCTCAATGGAACATAAAGCATGTCTGAGGGGATTTGTTTTTCACGCTAAACTCCAGGGGATACTACTTAAAATACGAACATCTTCATCTGATGACTCAATATCACCACAGGACCCAGGCTTATTTCCCAGAAAAAGGCTCCGCAGAAGTCAGGTTTGGGAGGGTGAGGTCATAAAGAGTCTCTCTCTCTCTCTCAACTGAGGGTGTAAAATCAGACATCTCAGATACTTTGCGGAAGGCCTACCAGTGTCAGGTTCATACACTCAATTTCCCTGGGGCGAATGAGTGCTTTTAGCAGTCCACTGAATGACCCCCTGGGTATACCAATGGAGCTACAGAGAATAAAATTAAGACTGCAAAGGATCCAAGGATGACTTTTCTAAACAAAGATTGCACAACATCTCCTCCACTCTTCGAGTTTGCATTGTTGATTGCTGGGTCTCAGTAAAACAACAGAAGCCGTAGCAAGAGGATATCTGTATGAGATCATATTTCCAGAGAGAAGGACTCTCCCTAGACCTTTTGGGCTCAGCGTGTCAAAAATTTGGAAGATGCCTAACTTGGCTCTGCTAGCGTGTCACCCCCAGGAACCCTGCCCAAAAGGCAGTGTGACCCTTCGTGCCCCTTTGCACAAATTGCAAGTGGCTTCTCCAGGAACTGGCTTTGCGCAAAGGGGCAATCATCATCATCATCATCATCCCCTTGAGCAAAGCCAGTTCCTGGAGACACCGCTTCCAAATTGCAAGCGGCTTCTGCAGGAAGCAGCTTCATGCCAGCGGGAGCAAGAAGACAGCAGGTGAGCTGGGGCGGCGGGGGGCAGGGCAGCAGGGGTCTCGAAGTGCAGGGTGACAAGGCTGAGTGCGGCTGGGACTGGGCCGGGGAGGCTGCAGCTGCGGCTTCCCTGGGCGTGGCAAAGAGCCCCGGAGCCGCATGGTTCTGGGGGGGAGGTAGGCGCGTGGGGGGAGTTGCCGTGCCTTTTGTTCATTCCGTTTCCTCAGTAACTCAAACAGGGAGAAAACTTGTTGTCAGGTGTTGGAGAATGCTGATGTGTCACCCAAAATGTCGTGCGTTATCACCTTTGACATGTGTATCATAGGTTCATTATCACTGTGCTAGACCATTTCTTTTGTTACTGGGATAGGTAAAGGTAAAGGTTTCCCTTGACGTAAAGTCCAGTTGTGTCCGACTCTAGGGGGCGGTGCTCATCTCCGTTTCAAAGCCTTGGAGCCGGCGTTGTCCATAGGACACTTCCGGGTCATGTGGCCAGCATGACTCACGGAACGCCGTTACCTTCCCGCCGAAGCGGTACCAATTAATCTACTCACATTTGCATGTTTTCGAACTGCTTGGTGTGATAGTGCTTTCGAACTGCTTGGTGTGTTACATGTTTTCGAACTGCTTGGTGTGTTACTGGGATAGATGCATATTATTAAGTGTAGTGACCAGCATAAAAAAATAGGAAGTTTACACTAAAATCTAATTGACAGGGGGTCGGTCAGATTGGAGCTGATACAGACACACGAGCAGGTGACCAATGAGGGATATTATTCTGGACCCTGTGATACCTATGCTAGTACAGTAGAGAGAGCCAGTTGGGTACAGTGGTTAAGATTCTGGGCTAGAGAATCTTAACCACTAGGAGTCTGTGAGTTCTAGTCCTGCCTTAGGCATGACAGCCAGCTGGGTGCCCTTGGGCCAGTCACTCTCTCTCAGCCCAACTAGCTGCAATGTAGACTAGCCTCCTCGTGATGCACCCCGGGCGACGTGACTTGCCACGGCTAAATAGTCTACACATCTGGCTGCTGGACCGCACAAGGATTTCTCAGCAAGAAAAGCAGCATGAACACCAAACTGCTATGCCGTACGATAAAAAAAGAAACCCCAAAGTGTGATTAATGCTGTCTTGATCCCATACCTAGGCCTGAACCCTGACTGGAAGGTGTCCAGATAATCCCCTTCTTCCAAGGCCCTCTGAAGCTGCAGAGTGGCCACCTTCTCCCAAGCTCTACAGCCAGAGAAGGCAAGCCAGAGAAGTCACCCAGGACCATAAGTCTGGGGAACTCTACCACCAACCTGGCCGTGGAGTCAAGGAGCACAAGCAGAGAGGTTGCTATGTAGCAGGGGGGCTGGTACAGTAGCAACAGTCCCAAATGAACCCTAGAGCCCAACCTAACACACAGGATCTCACGCCAAGTAATCTGTGGGACAGTGCTTCTGGAAACCTCCCAAGTATCTTGGGTGACAACCACCACCCTACCAGTGCGACCTTGGGTCTCAGCTAATGCCCCGCCCAGAACCCAACTGGGCACATCTCTGAAAGGGGGACTCCCCCCTCCAGACCCAGGCAGATTTTGGCAATACACGCCAAACCAGCCCTCTCCTCCATGATCAAGCCAGATGAGGTCAGCCTTGTTACAGACTGATCTGGCATTCAGCAGCAACGGTCAAAAGCCCAGGGCCTTGAAGGTGGTGGTGGTGGTGGTGGTGGTGTTCTTTTCTGAACCTACTTAATTTTCTTCCCTCTCAAGTCTCCTTCCCCACTTTCCATGTCTACTTTATTACAGCATCTTCTTCCTTTCCTTATCTCAATCACTGATCCTGGAACATCTCTGAGTTTTCTCCTGGCTGTCTTGCTGCCAAACAAAGCCTTTCACTCACTATGTTCCACTGTCCAGCATCTGACTCTCCATACACACAACACAGTCCATTCTCCTGCTCTTTCCACACTCTTACAAGCCATGCCAGAGTTTGCTCCTGATCTTCCTCTGGGTCCCAGGGCCGGAATCCTTGGAGTGGGCAGGCTGGGTCATTTCTCTACCCCACTCCACATTAACCAGGTGATGTCCCCTCCAGCAGCATGTCCTGCAGCATCTGCATTTTTTTTTTAAACACCCTTTCCCTTGCTCTTTTTTTATATTCTGTAACCGGGACACGGATGTGCCACTTTATGGGTGCCTTCTGGCCATTTCCCCCTGTTCTGCCCACGTGCTCTTGGCCTTGCGCTCAACCGCCCAGAGTCCCTCCTTTCTGGGGGGAGATGGGTGGTGATAAAATCTGATAAACAAACAAAAATGAAATCAATAAAATTAATAAATAAAATCACCTGCCTTCCCTAAATCAAACCCATGACCTTGGCACAGACCCAACCACTCTCCTTCACCTGGCACTTTGTCCTGCCACACAAATGTTCAAAAAAAGGGATGCAGCAGTGCACACTATTAAAGCTAAAATTCTTGAGTAAGATCTCTATCTAAATCTATAAGGAGAAGTAAACATCTTAACTTATGACACCTAGACATAAATCATCCTGTGAAATTTTAGAATCTGGGCTAGTAGTCATAGATAATTGTAACACTTATTAACATACAAACAGTTAAGTAATAACCAATGTAACCCTGGGACCAATTGTTTACACACGTTCACTGCCGATAGACAAAACCTGGCTAGTTATGTGGGATAGAGTTTTCCTTACCTGATGGAGGAAAGTCGGCATAAAATTCCTCAGGCCGACCAGAAGCAGAGGAGAACAGAAGAAATCTGAGCCTCCTTCAGGTATTGCTATAAAGTGGACAGTGTAACAGCACTCGAAGGATGAATTCAACCTGAACCCTCAGCCAAGGGCAGGTTCGACTGACCATCGGAACCTTATTAAATATCCCATACGGAAGTGCTGGGGGAAGGCTGTTGCATCTGGCTCTAGAAGGGAACCTGAACTGGGATGGGGAGATTAATTAATTGGTCTAATTAGCCGGTTTCCATCTGGGATAGCTAAATGGTGTTGAGGTAGACCATTGGTGTCCAGCAGCCATTCTCTAACAGCTGTCTTAACCTGAGTGAATGGAAGAAATTTTAAGGACTCAAAATAAAAGGGTTTTTTTTAGAGTTACTTGCCACCGTGAAGATTTAAATTTTTCAGATTGGATGGATGGAATCTGGCTGGCTGGGAAATAGTGGCCCTTGAGCCAATATGTCATAATTAACAGCCAAGCTCTTAACTCAACTCTCCTTTGGCCAAACTCAAGCCATCCCTGGACTAAGAGCAATCTCCACCTTTATCGCTACGTGGCTCAATTACTGCAAGGTGCACTAGATGAGGCTGCCTTTGAAGACCACCTGGAAACTTCAGTTGGTGCAGAATGCTGTAGCTTCTTTGACTAGCAGCAGCACAGCTGAGCTTACGCCCTTGCAGATAAGCTGCCAAGCGCAATTCAGAGTTCTGGGTTCCACCTAAAAGGCCATATGTGGCACCACACCAAGCCTCCTGAGCATCCTGCATGTTTGCAAGATTCTAAAGGCTGAGATGAGGAGATAGTGCTTTTTGGGAATGGCAACTTTGCGGAATAGCTTTCTACAAAGACAGATGTAAGACCGTCCTGCACGGTATAAGACTTCTGGAAGGTAGTGAAGACAGACCTGTTTGAGAAGAACCTTGGTAGCTGATGGTCATCTTGGTGGAGCTCTTGCTTCACTGATTTGTGATTATTGGAGTCTCATGATTATATTTTTGGTTGTTCGGGATGAGTTCACCATGGACATGTTTATATTCATGTTGGAATCATGACTGTGTTCGTATTATTGCTGATTCTGCATGTCTTCTCTATGTGGCTCCTGTGGGGATTCAGTGGTATATAAAAATGATAATTTTAACAAAGTCATCTTCCTGGCCTTTCTTCTAAATTACTGCATACAGAATGACCCACCCGTCTCTTCCCACTTTCGGGGAGATGTGCCAGGGCAGTGCTGGTAAAATTCTGCCTACGAAGGCTTGCATCAGCAACTCACCTGGCGTTAAACACTGAGCCAGTTCTCAGCCTTGTCTTTTCAGGTGCTCCACCGAAGGAAAAGAAGGTATCGCTTCGAATATGTACAAACCCCATGGTTAAATTAATAGCGAGCCACTGTGGGTCCCACCTCGAACAGGAACTTTAGAAACACTTCTAAAGTGTAATGCTGGAAATTTGACCAAACTCTTTTCCAAAAGCGCACCTCCATCGTCCCTCTTCAATCCCGTTTCCTGCACAGAACAGGCAGCTGGACTCAGTGGCCAAAATTCCCCTTTCCGCCCTTTAATTCTGGGATCCGTCTGAAAGAGACATGCAGCTAAGGCACTGAGATGAGCCATTTCATTGATGGAAAGGCCCTCCCCATGGAATTGAGAAATAAATCTATGGGGTCACCCTGGTTTCTGGAACAAACCTACCCCAAGGCGGAACAGAAAAGAAATCTTCTTACTTTTAGGTCTCGCTCAAACCATGCCATGATCCGACACTTCTCTTTTAGAGGCCTTGCAAGGAGATTGCAGTTGTTTACTCGTAGGCAACTAACCGAAAACAGTTACTAACTGCGACTACAGACCACAACAGAATGCATCAAGAGCATAGTTTCCAAATAACAGAAACAAATAATTCTTTTTTATTCTCTGTCGCCATATTACCTATGCTTTATTTGAACGATTGCCCTCTCCTGCAAAGAGGACAGTGAAAATGTATATAGAAACAAATAGCAGTATCATTTTAGTCTAACCCTATGCTTTAAGGGGGGAAAACAGCAATTTTCAAAAGCTTCCTAAATTCTAATAACGGGCAAAAACTCTGATCGCCACAGGCGGCTATTCCACAACACAGGGACTCCCACTGGAAGGCAGCTCCGCTGAACGTCAGACCCTTCACTTCATGAACGCAGCAGTTTCTCCCAGAATATCAACCCCACTAGGTGGTCCAGACCAGGAAATCAACTCCACAAGAAGGCAAAACCACTTTTATTCAGATTGGCTGCTATAACAGAATCTTGCAAGTCTGACTGTTCTGTACCTCCTCCTCCTTCTTATACTTCAGTGAATTATGGAGATTTCCGCCCAAGCCACTTCTAAAAGTTACCCATTCTGCACTTAAAAAATGCTTCAGCCCCTTTGGCCTGGGCAACGGATCCTTCATATTTCCAGCACAGTCATCTTCCTTACTCTCTACACGGGGAGACTGGCACAGCTTTGTGTTGGGCACCAACTGCAACCTTCTGTGGACCTTTTGTGGATCAGGAGGTTCTGAGCATGGTCACTCATGCTTGATCACCTCCCGTATGGACTACTGCAACCTCTTTACTGCAATTGGTCCAGAATGTGATGGTGAAGGCAGTTATGGATGTTTCAAATGTTCTACCTTTGCTCTTTGCACTTCACTGGCTCCCAAAAGGCTTCTGGGTACAATTCCAGGTGCTGGTTGTTACCTATTAAGCCCTTCCCGGCATGGGACCAAGATACTTGCAGGACTGCCTTTCTCCTATTGTCTCTCTTAGATCTGGCAGGAGGGGCATGCTTTGGTCCCGTCAGTCAAGGAACGCTGTCTTTTGGGATGCGTGACAAGGACACGGGCCTTTCCAGTTGCAGTGCTTACCCTCTGAGATCGGAGGAGCCCCAACCCTGTTGGTCTTCTGGAAAGTACTTCAGACCTGGCTGTTTGCACAGGGAAAGGAAGTCACTATTTTCTCTCTAGATGTCTGGAGATACCAATATAGAATATACTTATTATATTTCAGGTCGCAAAACTTACCCACGAATAGACATGGGCTGGATTTCTAACTCACTTGTTCACTAATTTCATGGATGTCGAATTTGTAGCTCTTACGTATTCAGATCACAATCCAATAAGATTAAACAGAGGATTAAACAGAGGAACCAACAGACTGAAGAGATGGCAGTTTAACAGCCATCTCTTAGCGGTATTAGAGCCAGAAGGAATCAAAATGCTTTTTCCAAATCAGTTTAACTCCTGATATTTCTCTACCTACACGTAAAGTATTTATGAGAGGATAGTTCCTTTAAAAATGCTTCAGCCCCTTTGGCCTAGGCAAAAGATCCTTCATATTTTTGACCGTCCGATATTACTGCCAGCAGGAATTATAATGCTCTTTCCAGATCAATAGAAGTCCTGATATTTCTTTACCCACACATAAAGCATTTATGAGAGGATTGCTTCTCTCTCTGGCATAAAATAGAAAGAAAACATGCAAACCATTCTGACATATTGGCAAATATGCTCAAGCCCCCTCTCCCCCGCCCAGCTCTGCAAAGTTTACCTGCACCGCGCTTGCCTCCTGCCTGCTAGTTGCCAGATCAGGACAAGAGGGGGAGGGGGAGGGGGGAGGGGCTTCCGAAGAACACCAGGGGGAGCCGAACCCCACCAAGACTTTTACTGACTTGTTGAACAGATTGTGCTTTACCGTTGCCTGAGACGTCTTGCTTGCTTGGAGACTTTGGGAGGGCATTGGGGAAAGAAAGTGCTCTTTGCCCCCTTCGAATGTTACTTCAGCTGAAAGGGGTTAAATTAACTGCTTTGTTTTCAGACTGTTTTGTTGCTGCAACCCCAACAGCCGGACCAATTCACAAGGGAGAGAAATAGGGGCGATCCTGCTGCACAGACATTGAAGTCACCTATTTGATAACCACCCCATGCGTATGCATTTGCGGACACATAAGTACTTGACAGATGATTGTCAAATTTCACAAACTTGCAATGGGTGAGATGGTTTTGAGGAAGACACGTGAGATCTATTCACTGAAAGATAAAAAGTATACAGTAAGTTGCAAATTTTCCACACTCTCCCATTCCCTGTAATTTCTTTGAAGAGGGAATATTCCTTGGAGGAAAGAATTTTCCTTGGCTCAGGCCCCGGCTAAAGTAAAATCCATTAAATGTTTCCCTTTGTTTCCTGCTATTTCCTATCCACCACTGACCCGATCAGGTGTTTTACAGATCCCAGTTGCCCCCTGGCATTTCTGACTGTGCAATGACTGATGATCACCAGCTTCGAAAGCCTGCATTGTCTTGGGCAGAGGGCTGCCTTTTCCTTTTGGGTGCTTAGCATCGCCCTCTGCTGGGTCTACGTGCAAATGCTCCAAGGCTACCTTTGTTTCTTTTTCCTTGACAGTATTATTAAAACAGTGGAAATTAAAACCATTTCCACCTGAGTCTTCCTCTAGGGACAGAATCAAATGCTTTTTTAAAATAAAGTTTGATTCTGTTTATAATTCAATTTATATATCACCCAAAGGAGGAGAGGGGCTCATTTCCTTATTCACACGCCTCATTCTACAGCCAGGATGTGGCTATGAAGTTTATTTCATTTTTATCAGCTGCTTTTTAAAACTCTTCAATAAAGCCCACGGCCTGTAGTACCCCCATCTCTACCAAGCACCACACTGATCAGGGGAGAGGACAGAGAGGGGAGAGGAAAGAGGTGCCCCTGGAAGGGAGGCGGTGCTAGTGAGCATAGCCAAATCACTACCGCAATGAAGGAGAGAAAGCTCGGGTGGGAAAACCAAGACATTATGGAAGAATAGGCTGAGACCGCCAAGCGTTCACACTATGGGCTCATCCTCTCCTTCAGGTGATAAGACAACAGGAATGTTTCCAGAACCATGCATGTCTTCAGTCTTAAGGGAAACCACAATGAAAGCAAAATCTGACCTCAAGACTGACCGTGAGAGTCCCTGACTTCATCTGAGGGCCACATACGCCAACCAAGGAACCTAGCCAGCTGTTTGCCCAAAGCCCACCGGTCAATTCCTATAACTCAGCGTTGTTTTCAGTTATAGCAGTCCAGGGTTCCTATCACCCGGTTCTAAACTGTATCATGGTCTTCCAAAACGCCAGTCACTGGTGTACATGGCTGGGAGTTATCTGTCTTGGCGGGTGGATGTTCAAAAGCAATTAAGGAAGGAGCATTTTCTACCCCACCTGGATATGACACCTACTGAGGCTGGGATCTGTTTTATTCACAGCAGGACAGCTGTTCAGCTAAGATCCTTGTTTTTTGCTTGTGTTTATATCAGGCTGTGGTTAATGGAGCTTTCAGGTTTTCCGGTTGAAATCCACAAGCCCCAAACTCATGAAATTCTGGTCTATGGGATCTAATAGGAGATTTCCTAGACTTGCAGCAAAATATTTCAAGGAAAGGGGTTTCGCATTCAGAACAAGGCAATTGGTACTCAAAAGCAGGGCTGCCAGGGTCAAAATGGTAAGCGTGATTTGGCAATTGGAACCCTGCCCCTTTTTACACGTGTGTCTCACAGGTGTAAAAACGGGGTGAGCCTCTGATTGCGGGGCAGTGCCTGCCAGTTTGGCCCTCTTGTCTCCTTGTGGATGCCCTGCTCAAAGGTTTTTGAGATTCCCAGCATTATTCTCCACAACTTAGAAGCCTCCCTCCCATCAATGCCATTGCCGCTATGAAGTTTTTATTTTATTTTATTTTATTTTACTTATCACATACATAAGGCCACCTGACTCCATAACAATTCATTAGTGGCCCTCAGGATACCCCCAAGGCAAGCTCAGATTCTGGCATCTGCATCTCTGTAGCTTTCTGGGCAACATCACGGAAGCAGTTTGTCCTTGCCTTTTTCCAGGACAGGGTTTTCCACTTCCTGGTTCAGCCCACCGTTCTGGAATTCCCACCCAAATGCTGGTCTGCCCTGATCATGCTCAGCTGCCCAGATCAGTGAAAGTCAATTAGCTGCTGCCGCCTGCTGCCCGTGTTGCCACCAATTGTGGCTTACTAAACATTTTGTGTGTTAAAAGCTTAAGGGGTTTGAGTCCATTTCATTAATTTGCTCAAAAAAATGATGGCACTTTAGCTGTTTCCTGCTGGTTATTCTCTAGGATTACATTCAGAGGGCGTTACAATGAAAATAAACAAACAAACAAACAAACAAACAAATAAGGTCTCCTCTTTCTGTTTACCCTGATTTCAAGGAGCAATTTTGGCAATTCTTCCCCACCCAACCGAGGTGGAGCCCTTTGGCTATGCTGCCATCTAGTGGCTCAACTGGAAGATGCTCTTTACCGATCAGCGAGCAGCAGCAGTTCCTAATACACGTTCATACAACTGCAAAACTAGGAGGCAGGCAGCTGCTGTTTAGAGTTTAACTATGGTTTCCATACATCAGTAATTTCTCAGACAAATGGTTGTGTTAAGGTAGGGGCCAGTCTTATCTCTGTGGGGATGACCTTCCACAGGGAGGGAGCCACCATAGAGAAGGCCCTTCTTCTTCTCGGTCCCACTAGATGGACCTCCTTAATGGGGAGGATCCATATCATACCCCGCCTCCCCGATCTGCTGGGTGGGGTAGATGTAACTGCGAAAAGGCGATCCTTCAAATAACCTGGCCCCAAGCCAAGTAGGGCTTTAAAGGTGATAACCAGCACCTTGAATTGGACCCAGAAGGAAATTGGCAACCAATGCAGCTCCCGCAAGAGGTGACACATGTGCAAATCTAGACTTGCACAAAACATGCATGTGACTCACTCTCAGCTGCCCCACAGCCCCACTGTTCCCAGCCTGTCAGCTGTTGTTCAGGCTTCTTTCAAGCATGGGTTTAGCACTCTTCTGCAATAGCAGTAAACCCATGTCCAAAAGAAGCCCAGCTGTCCAGTTATCTTAGTTCAGAGCCTGGCTCCTTTTGCACCTTGATTTTTTAAAATCCTTCCCCCAAGAGATATCTCTGGTTCTTTTATAGATATCTGCTTAGGAAAAAGGTCTGTTTCTCTAACATAAGTGGTCTCACCATTCTATTCATGCATACATATGGTGATTGATTGATTGATTGATTGATTATGTGACATCAAGTGGATGTCCAATCTGCATAGATAGATTTTCTCCATGACAATCTGGAATACATATAACAAAGGAATAAATATAGAAGCATTTTAGATTTGATTGTTTCTGTTGACAAATGAGACAATTCCAGAAGAGCACAAGGGTGACAGGAGACTCTGAATGTAGATCTGAGCATTATTTGGTAGTGTGAAGAGGGGATCTTAGGAAAAGTCAGCATGGGAGAAAAAGAAAGAAACGAAAGAAACAGTAACTATAGCAGAATGCGTTGCGGTTGTTCTTAGTTGCTGTCGAGTCGTTTATGACTCATGGCGACCGTATGCATAACAGAACAAAATGTTGTTCGGAGTACAGGACGAGAAGGTACAAGTCCTGAACAAAGAAATATTACCAGCCTTTGCCCAGACTGAAGAAGCTGCTTGGACAAGCAGCGAAACGTTTCTACCAAAAGAAAGAAAGAAATCCAGTTGCCATGACTCAACCTACAGACTGGCAAGGCAAGCTACTGTATATTAACAGGGAGCAAACCCCACACTCACGAGCACTGATGATCTTACCTAGTTGGGTAATAAAAGGTCTGCAGGCAAACAACCAAGCGCAGAGAGCACCAAGGACTCCACAGTTCAACCCTGAGCGACATATATTCTCTTCTGTTGGATATTAAATGTACAAAACAGAAACAAACAAAAAGAATCATTATTTCCATTCTTTGCTACTGGGTGAAATAACTTCACTGGCTACATACTCAGAGACCTTCAGAATCCCAGCCATGACTCCTTGCTGCCACCTGCTGCTGCTTCATCTTCATTTACTTAAATAATTGCTTTCATCAGACTCCAAAACTTTTCTCCACTGAAGAAAAGAAATCACAAATTGTCTTAGGAAAAAAGAAATCCTTCTTCTGCTGCTTTGCAATACACGCAGTAAAACTGTTGCATTACTTATTTCAGAGCTCACGGAAATGAGATATCAGTATGTTTGCATGTGTGCGAATATGCATGTACAGTGAAGGGTGTGTGCTTAGGTCATGTCTGGGTGGGGAAGGCAATCCCACAATTCAGTCAGAAACTGAATATTAATACCCACACAGATGCTCTCCCTGATCCCTTCCCCCATTTCTTCATATACTGAAGCTCTTGCTTGGTCAGCTGGTGGTGTTTCCCAGGCAAAAGCCGCACAACACTGAATTTAAGGATGAGAGCTGAGATTGTACGTATGAATGGCACATGAATGGCGGGGGTGGGGCGGGGGTAGGCGAAGGATGTTCTGTTTGAAGAATGAAAGTCTCAGGGGGATGGAACCCAAACTGGAATTCTCCAAGAAGAACATCCTGGCCTGCAAGTTCCATGTCATCCGCACAGGCCTCCAGCTTCTTTCCCTGGAGACACCACTGCAGAGGCTGGGGCAGGGGGAGCATCAAGAGTCTTCGTGGGAGGACAGCAGTGGCACCAGGACTACCTGCCCTCTCCCAGACACAGTTGTCCCATTACCCGCATTCTCTACATACGCCCTAACCCCATGGCATCTTTCCCGAGGTCCGGGAGGGCGGCAGGTCCAGAGGAGCACCAGGGAGAATGAGGAGTAAGAGAGCCTGGCATGGGCCTTTGCACTGGACCCCTGGCAGCCCTAGTTTGGAGGGCATGAGAAGGGAAGTGAAGCCATTAGTGGACTGCTAGGACCACGGAATGGAGCAGAGCTTATTACAGCAAAAGATGCGCACAGGAAAAGAATATTATCTAAAATAGCATTAATGAGCACATTAGAGAGATATAGGTTATTGATTTTACATTAGCCCACCCAAGCATAAAGAATTACACGCTTAGACAAAGTAGGTTTAAAAGTAAGTAAAAGAATATCTTACTCATTTATTGGGTCCAGTTACATTTCTGTTCAGGAAAGATGATTCTTGATATTTCTGTCCCTAAACTGAATTTACCCTCAGCCCTCATTGCTGCTGAAGGCTGCATGGAGAAAGGGGCAAGATCCTGACTCTAGGCCCATGCATGGCCCAAGATGGAAGGAGCTGCGGCCACATCCTCCTTCTCTGATGGTGGAAGGAGGAAGACAGAGAAGAAGTGGGAGGGACAGAAAACAGCTTCCTCCAGAAGCACACCGAGAATTGCAATCCTCGAGTGAACTCATCCACAGGCCAATGAGGCATGCTGATTTGCTGGGACCTCCAACAGGAAGATTACGTGGGCCGGGATCTGGATACTGCACAGAAGACCAGGATTTGAGGGGAATTGAACCCTAAAAGGAATGTGGCAGCAACCTTGGAAGCTATCTCACACCAGCTTCTGTAGCTTTTGCTAACTTTTTCCAGGACATTCCCATAGCAACGCATGACTCTCTATATTCAAGAAGTTTGCTCCCTTCCTTCTTCCCACTAAACAATGGCTTTCTTCAGAGTACATGACAGGAAGTAACTTGAGATCTATTGCTTATGAATATGTATATATGCCAGCAACATCGTATGAATATGAATGCTTACATCATTTCCTTTTCTGTAATGTATACATATCAGTGCATTTCTTTTGTCTGCAGGGGAGGTACCACCATCTTGGTGAGAACACCTCTGGTGCGCACTGTATCAAGGAACACTGCAGTCAGCACTGATTATTTTTGTCTTGAACTCCTGTGTTGATTCCACTTTGAAGGATCTCATTCATAAAACTTCCCAAACTCCCAGTGACAGTTCTGAAAAGTAAAAGAAGCAGGAGAGTAGACAAGAGAGAGAGAGAGAGAGAGAAGGATGTTGAGGTTGAAAAAGAGTAAGTTTGCTCTTTTCAAAACTTAAGGTTGTGGGAACACATCCAAGTGGGAATCCCAGTAAGGCAACGGGGGGAGGAAGCAGACCTCATACCCAAGGCCAGGACAGAAGAAGGCATGTGAATGTAATGAACAGAACAGAACAGAACAGAACAGAACAGAACAGAACAGAACACTTTATTGGCCAAGTATGATCAGACATACAAGGAATTTGACTTTGGTGGAAGAGCTCTCAATATATTTACATAACATCAAAAATAAACAATAATAAAGTAATAATGTTATTTACTAAACCTATACAGTCAAGAAAGAAAAAGAAATTGAAGGAAATAGCACTACACCTATTAACTAACAGACACTCATATTTAAAGGGAGAATTAAGGGACAGTATACTGCATCTGTTCTCTAACCGATGTTCACATTTATCAGAGCATCACCGGTCACATCTCAGCAGTCATGTCTTACCATACATTGTCAATCATTATATCATGCTACATTAATTAGGAGTTCAACAGAGCAATGGCAAGAGGAAAAAACTGTTTCGATGTCGAGATGTTCTGACATACGGTACTCCTTAGCACCGTCCTGATGGTAGAAGTCGAAACAGCTTGTGTCCATGTTTAATTAGCATAAAAGGACTGGGTAGTGGGGGAAAAAATCAGAGAACCTAGGGACAAATTAGATGAAGTAAAAAACACAACAACAGTCGACCTCAGACTGAATGCTGAGGCACGTCAGCCAGAAGATGGCAAAGAGCACTCGCGTTTGACTGGTAAGAGCTAGCCGGGAGGCTGGGACGTCACCCTTTCCAAGCCGCGCTGTAGCCCTAAAGGGACGCTAAGACTGGCCACCCCATTCTAAATCACCCCATTTATATTTCTTCTAAGTACGTGTACCCTAAGAGAGGATTTCTACAGCAAGGAGAAGCAGGCTTTCTTAGTGCTTATCATTATTTGGGGGATTAATTTTTTAAAAAATTCTTTTAACTTTTGGCCTTTTTTCCCCTCCAAATATTAAGGAGGATTGAGAGTCAATAATTGTCTCCCTCTTATTATCTTTGTACTAAATTTGAAGACAGTAGCATTTTCCTACATGTTGAATCGGCTGCTCTGAACTTTCAGTTTTCTGCTTCTACTTTCCCTGGGGAACTATCTGCATATCTCACTTTCACTTGTGTAAACACATCCCAGAATTCCTTCATATCCTGGACTTTCACTGGTTAAGCTCCTAGGGGGCGCCATAATCTGCTGCTTGAGACATGGAGGATCTTCAACAGATTCTCTCTGACTTCTACCAAGATTTCAAACAGATTCTTTCTGATTCCTGCCAAGTTTTTACGCAAGGCATTCAGGACATTGTGGAAAATATGAGCTCTAAAATGTGTGATCTGGTTGGGGATGTTGTGGATGAAACTGAGGAATTTAACAGTGACAGAAATGTCTCTTCTAAGACTGAGATCGGGATTTCTACTGAAATGCTGGATGAAATTGGATAGTGGAGTTGGAGAAATTTAATGGAGAGAGTGTGTTGCAAGCCACAAGTGAAATCGATTTTCTGGTGGAACGCCAGGAAAAAGAAGGAGTTATTATGTATGGGAGGTTTCCTGAAGAGGAGTCAGAGTTTTTGAGGGGGGCAGTAGGGCTGTTTGATCTTTTTAAGAAAAAACGCTCTGTGTACACTCTGGGGATATGTAAATACTCTGCTTTATTTTGAAGTGGGATAAGGATTAAAGAATATTTATCTGGATTGTTTTTAAGGCTTGGCTGATTTCATTTCTCTTTCATGATTTGGATTAAGATTAATAAGGCATCAAAAAAGTCTACTTGGAGGGTTTGGGCTTGATCAAGATTAAGATAATTAAAATTGTTGTATTACTAAGTATGATGGCAGACAATTTATGTGCTTTTCAGTTTGATCTTTATTATAATAGACAGAAATGTATAGAATAGTAGTAGGAAGGAAATAATTAAATGAATGTTATCTTTGGGGAGGAAGTTGAATAGGAGGTTTATATAATTTTTTCTTTTTTCTTTTTCTTTTAATATAAAGGGAGGGAACAACTGTATTTTGTGATTTTTACAATGTGCTACTGGAATGATTTACAGAAGTAATGTGATTTTGGTTTACTATAGAGCAAGGGATTGATTATGGAAATGTTTGTATATCCCTGCTGTTAAAAGTCGGGAGTCACCTCTTTTTGTAACTTTGAATTTTTTTTCTCTTCTCTTTCGACACTTCTTTAGTTTTTTTCTTTTTCTTTTTCTCTTTGTAGTTTCTGTTTTTCTGTAGCTTTTATCTTTGCTTGAAACTTAATACAATTCTTATATATATAAAAAAGTCATCAACTCCTGGCGACTGCCTGCACAAGTCCCTGCAGTTTTGTGGGCAAGATTTTTGGAAGTGGTTCCCATGGCCTTCTTCCTAGGGTTGAGAGAGCGTGACTGGCCCAAAGTCCCCAGCCGGCCTTGTGCCTAGGGCAGGACTGGAACTCACGGTCTCCCAGTTTCTAGCCAGGTGCCTTATACCCTTATACCAAACTGGCTCTTGGCTTTCCATGTACCGGGCCTGTTATTTCCATAAAATAATTCAAGTAATTGCTGGTTAAGTGAACGGTGTCTCCTCAATACGGATCACACCATCCTGGTATAAAGTATGGGATGGATCCACCAACACAGGAAAGAGAAAGCAACATCATTTATCCCTACAGTATTTTCTCCCACAGGGATTCCCCCACCCATCTCTATCCCCCCCCCAAAAAAAAAGAGGCAGGAAAGAGGAATTCAGAGTACGTGGTAAGCCATCAAAGGGGTTGGTTCCTTCAGGATTCGCTCTGACTTGGTGAATCCCAGAACGGTTCTTGGAAATGAAGTTATTTCTCATGTTCTGCTTTATTTGAAATGGCAGAAAAGCTGTTAATTTCTTTTCAATTAGAGCCGTGGCTCTTCACATCTTCTGGGCCATCCACTGTTCCATCGAGGAACTGAAGCTCACTGTCATGAGTGCCGTTGAGCTATAGTCATCAGCGCAATGGCACACATGACAATGGCAAGGAAATAGGTGAAGGGGTACAAGATAAGTAGCCATCAACCCACAACGACTAACGGCCAACAAACAATAGCTAAACGGATCACGGAGCACACCCAAGCCATCAGCGGCAATACAACGGGGATCGCCCAGCTGAAAGCAATCAGCAGAGGAATGGGAAACCTGATGATGGGCGATCCCGGAAACCCTCACCCACCGGCAGGGCAACGTATTGGACAAAGGGGGGTGACGTGACCGTGAGCGAGGGGGCGCTGACCGGCGCGGGGTATTTAAACCCCGCACCGGCGCGCTCCTGTCACTCTCAGCTTTTTTCTACCAACGCTGTACCTGCCCTGCAAATAAACCAGAGCCTGATCCGCGAACCAGTGTCTGAGTGTTATTCAGAGGTAGGCAGCGCATGACATAAAGCTGAGAGTCATAAACTCAGCCTCGCCGAGCCCCACCGGACGACAACGAGCCGCGGGAGGAGTAGACGGCGAGAAGACCAGCAAGATGAGGCCGGAGCGGCGCGGGCAAGGAGGGCGAGCCGCGCGGCAAGAGACAGAGGAGGACCGACCAAGGCCAGAGGCACCGCGGACTCCCGGAGCCATGGACGCCCACCCCACCCGACCCGAGCCTCAGCTCCAACCCCAAGGGGAGATGGCGACGGAGGCAACCCGACCGCGGGAGGGAGCAGCACGACTTCCGAAACCAGCGGAGGACCCCGCGCCCCACATCGCACCCCAGCAACGGGCGTGGAGCGACAGCCCAACGGCGGTCAACACGGAGGAGGACGACGGAGACACCCAGCAGACGGCGGAGGAAGCGGACCCGCGGCAGAGGGACGATGAACCCCGCCGGCAACCCACCCCCGAGGACGCGCCAACGGAACCGGCCCCAGCGGCGGCGCGGGCTGTGGACGAGGAGGCACGAGCTGAACTCGCAGCCATGCGGGCTCAACTGACGGAACTCCGGACCATGCTCCAGTCGCTTATGCCCCCCGCGCCACCCAACGACGTCCCCGCACAGGCCCACACCCCGAGCGAAGCACCGAACCCACACGGGCCAGCGGAGGGTCAGCAGACGGCACAGGCGGCCGACACCACACCCCGGGAAGCGAGAGGCGGGGCCGCACAAAACGCCCGGGCCCCAAAGGACTTCCCCATCTTCTTCGATGGGACCCCCACAAAACTCTCGTTTTTCGTGACCAACGCTAGGGAGTTCATGGGGAGGCACGGACACTCCTATGACTCCGAGGCCGACAAGATCGCCGCCGTGGCGATCAAACTCCAAGACAGGGCGGCGGACTGGTACGTCCAACTGTACGAGTCCAGCTCCCCCGCCCTCGCCACCTTCCCTGCTTTCATCAATGAGATGAAAAACTACTTCGAAGACCCCCTAGCCAAAGTAAGGGCGAAAAGCGCACTCCAAAGACTTAAACAGGGCACACGCACGGTCCCAGACTACGCCCTGGAGTTCAAAGCCCTCGCGGGGAAGGTCAGCGACTGGTCCGAGACCACCCTGCTGGAAATGTTAAAAAGGGGGCTCAACCGCGACGTTCTCCAATGGGCCCTCTACCGCGACGACCCAGAAACGTTACACGGGTGGATCCACCTCGCGGGGAAAGCCGAACATGCGCACCGCACCTTCCTCATGACAACCACGGAAGACACAAACTATGCCGGGAAAAAGGTACCCGCACCACACGGGGGGATGGCCGGCCCCATATACCCAAAAAAGAAGTTCAACCGGGAGCCCTGCGGGAGGTGTGGCAAATTAGGGCACAAGACGGTGGATTGCTTCGCCAACCGACCGCCGACCAGCGCGCCCAAACCCACTCCGAAAATTAGCCCCAAACCACCCAACCCGGGGCCGCCCCCTCACCGCCGAATGACCGTGGCCACAGCGACACCAGAAGAGGGCTGGGACGCTTACTGGGGGGAAGAGGACAATGCAGACCCCGACCAGCCGGCGGGAAATGCTCCCCGCTTGCCCTGAAACGCGTGGCGAGGCAGGCGGTGGGACAGCAACGCGGACCACCTCAACGAAACGACGAAAGCCCTGTAATATTGGCAGCAATTAAACTCTCTGCCGGCAACGGAGCCACCACGGCCGCGGCACTAGTGGACTCTGGGTGCTCAAAAAACCTCATCCACCCCGACCTAGTCGCCAAACTCGACCTCCGCTGCTTCCCCCTCCCCACGCCGCTGGCATTCCACCAGCTGGACGGCTCTACAGCGGGAGGGAAACCAGCCACGCTACAAACCGAGCCGGTCACCCTGCAAATGGGCACTCACACCGAGCGCACATCGTTCGTAGTCACGCACAT
Organism: Candoia aspera; assembly: GCF_035149785.1. Classification (NCBI taxonomy): domain Eukaryota; kingdom Metazoa; phylum Chordata; class Lepidosauria; order Squamata; family Candoiidae; genus Candoia; species Candoia aspera. The sequence continues at coordinate 27,029,483 of NC_086153.1, read as the reverse complement.
CGGACGGCCCATTGCAGTCCTGGGGATGCCATGGCTCGCGACAAACAACCCGCGGATCAATTGGGAGACCCGCACCTTCACATTCGGCGACGGCGAGTATCGAGCACCAGTTCCAGAGGGCAGAACCAACCCCACGGTAGGACGAGCGGAGGCGACCACACAAGACAATGCCGCTACCACAGCAGACCTACCAGAACAATACGCCGACTTCTCCGAGGTCTTCGGAGAGGCAGAAGCTGACCAACTACCCCCCCACCGCAAGACGGATTGCCGGATCGACCTACTGCCCGACGTCCCCTTACCTAGACCAAAGATCTATTCGATGACCCCGAAGGAGATGGCAACCCTCCGGGAGTTCATCGATAAAAACCTAGAGAGGGGATTCATAGAGCCAGCATGCTCACCGGTCGGAGCCCCCGTCTTATTCCGGGAGAAGAAAGACGGGACCCTACGGCTCTGCACTGACTACCGGGGCCTAAACGCGGCTTCCCTGTCCAACAAATACCCCTTACCCCTGGTGAAGGACATGCTCGCCCACCTGTCCACGGGCAAAGTCTTTTCCAAATTGGACCTTCGCGAGGCGTACTATCGCATCCGAATCAGGGAGGGGGACGAATGGAAGACGGCGTTCAACTGCCCCCTAGGCGCTTTCCAGTACAAAGTACTGCCCTTCGGACTCGCGGGGGCCCCTGGGGTGTTCATGCAGCTCATCAATGAGGTACTGCATGAACATCTGTTCAAAGGGGTCCTGGTCTACATCGACGACGTCCTTATTTACACAAAAACGCACGAGGAACATGTAACCCTAGTCAGGCAAGTCCTCGACAAGCTCAGAAGGGCGCAGCTCTATGCCAAGCCTACAAAGTGCGAGTTTCACAAAGAGCGCCTAGACTATCTGGGGTACCGAATCTCCGGGGACGGCATCGAAATGGACCCCGCAAAAGTCGAAGCGGTGCTAAACTGGGAGCGGCCCCGCAACAGACGGCAACTACAGAGCTTCCTCGGATTCGCGAATTTTTACAGGTCATTCGCCCGGGGGTTCGCTGAGATAGCCCTCCCCTTAACGGACCTCCTCAAAACCAAAGGGGTGGGGGACACCCGACGCGCCAAGAACCCAGGCACAGTGCTGAATTGGACTCCCGCGTGCCAGACCGCATTCAACAAGCTGAAAGCGCTGTTCACTACGGAGCCAATCCTCGTGCACCCGGACCCAGAACGGCCGTTCGTGGTCCAAGCCGACGCCTCAGACTTCTCCCTGGGAGCCATCCTGCTACAGAAAGACCCCACGGGACTCCTGAAACCATGCGCCTACCTGTCAAGGAAGTTCTCCGAGACAGAGAGGCGATGGCACGTCTGGGAGAAAGAAGCCTTCGCGGTGAAATCGGCACTAGAGACATGGCGACACCTACTCGAGGGAGCCACCCAACCATTCGAGGTCTGGACTGACCACCGGAACCTCGAGGCCCTACGAACGCCTAGACGCCTTAGCCCAAAACAGGTCCGATGGGCCCAATTCTTCAGCCGCTTTAATTTCCAGCTGAAGTTCATGCCGGGCAAAAAGAACTTCCTGGCCGATGCCCTCTCCCGACTGCCCCAAGACGAAGAGCCCGCCCCAGACACCATTGGGACGGTCCTATCCGCCTCGCAACTGGGGATGGCCGTGACCACCCGAAGCGGCGCACGGAGGCAGCTCGACTCTACGGCGCAGCCGACGGCGGGACAACCGGCAACTGAAAGAAGCCAACCGCAACTACCAGGGGGAATGCGCACGGACCTCGCCGCCGCCCTCAAAACCGACCCCTGGTTCCTGGCAAACCCCGACAAGGTAACGATGGCACAAGACCTGGCATGGGGGGAAGGCAGAATCTACGTCCCGGACTCGCAACGCCAGGCGATCGTGCATAGGTCACACGACGCCAAGCAAGCGGGACACTTTGGGTTCCTCAAGACCCTACACCTAACACGGCGTCAATTCTGGTGGCCCGCGCTTAGGCGAGACGTAAAAACCTACGTGGCGTCCTGCCCAACGTGCGCTAGGGCCAAACGGGCACCAGGCAAACCCGCGGGGCTATTGCAACGGGTGGCAGAACCCTCCCGCCCATGGGAGGAAATCTCTATGGATTTTATAGTGGACCTCCCACCCAGCCAGAAGAAAACGGCCATTTGGGTGGTGAAGGACTACTTCTCAAAGCAGGCCCACTTCATCCCCTGCACGTCGGTCCCATCCTCACAACAGCTAGCCAAACTCTTCCTCATCCACGTGTACAGGCTACACGGATGTCCCGCATGTGTGGTGACCGACAGGGGCACACAGTTCACCTCCAAATTCTGGCGGGCCTTCCTGAAGCTGACGGGGACCCAACAGGCCCTATCTACGGCTTGGCACCCTCAGACGGACAGAGCCACTGAGGTTCTTAATGCCACCTTAGAGCAATTCATACGATCATATACTAACTACCACCAAGACGACTGGGCTGAACTGCTCCCGTTCGCCGAAGTCGCATACAACAACGCCGTCCACACGAGCACGGGGAAAACTCCGTTCGAAGTAGTCTCGGGGCGCGACTTCGTCCCCATACCGGAGCTACCTCAACCCCCGGAACCCCAGGTGGACGCTAGCGACTGGGGACGGAAGATCGCGGAAGCATGGCCAGTAATCACGGCGGCGCTGAAGGATGCACAGGCAGCCTACAAAGAGCAGGCCGACAAGCACCGGCGCCAACAACCGACGTTCCAGGCGGGGGATATGGCCTATCTATCCACCAAGTTCCTAAAGTCAACCCAACCCTCGAAAAAACTGGGGCCTAAGTACATCGGGCCGTTCCGAGTCACGCAAATAGTGAACCCGGTAGCAATACGCTTGGACCTGCCACACAACCTCCGGAGACTCCACCCGGTGTTCCACACCAGCCTCCTGAAACCGGCAACCACCTCCCGATGGCACCCAAGCACGCCACAGCCCGCACCGGTGATGATCGACGGGCAACACCACTTCGAGATAAGGGACATTCTCGACTCCCGCAAGCAACGAGGAACTCTACACTATCTGGTCAGGTGGAAACACTTCCCCCACCCGGAATGGGTGGCGGCGCACAACGTTAACGCGCCTGACCTGACCAGAGCATTTCACCGGGCATACCCCGACAAACCGCAACCAAGGTCAGCAAAACCAAACCCCCCCCCGCAGGCCCCCCCCGCCTCCCGTGCCCCAAGGGAAAGGGCCCCCCCAAGCCCGCGACTTGGGTGGACCTCCCCCCCCCGGGACTCACTCCCCCCGCCCCGGGCCCACGGGGTGGTGACAAACGTTCGCCAGCACCCTCCCCCCGCCCCCCGGCCGCGGGGGAGTGGCAAGCAAGTCAACAGGGTAACCTGGGGGCAACGCCCAGGAGACACAACAAAGGCGACGCACTTTAAATAAGAAAAAAGAAGGGCCCTACCTGGAGCTGAGAAGCACCCGACCAGCCACGCCTCTCTCCTCGCCGAACTGAGCCAAACAAACAGGGTGTGGCTGGAGCATGCGCACGCCAGGTCAGGACCCGAGCATGCGCACCATGGACACACCCTGGGAAGGCACGTGGTAGAGGGAGGAGCAAAGGGAGGGGCGACAACTACTCCGGCGGGAACTTTGAAAAAAAAAAAAAAATGTGGCGTTTTGACAGCTCCACGGGGAAAACCCAGAAAACCGGGGGGGAACACGATTCAAAAAGGGGGCAGTATGTCATGAGTGCCGTTGAGCTAAAGTCATCAGCGCAATGGCACACATGACAATGGCAAGGAAATAGGTGAAGGGGTACAAGATAAGTAGCCATCAACCCACAACGACTAACGGCCAACAAACAATAGTTAAACGGATCACGGAGCACACCCAAGCCATCAGCGGCAATACAACGGGGATCGCCCAGCTGAAAGCAATCAGCAGAGGAATGGGAAACCTGATGATGGGCGATCCCGGAAACCCTCACCCACCGGCAGGGCAACGTATTGGACAAAGGGGGGTGACGTGACCGTGAGCGAGGGGGCGCTGACCGGCGCGGGGTATTTAAACCCCGCACCGGCGCGCTCCTGTCACTCTCAGCTTTTTTCTACCAACGCTGTACCTGCCCTGCAAATAAACCAGAGCCTGATCCGCGAACCAGTGTCTGAGTGTTATTCAGAGGTAGGCAGCGCATGACACTCACCTTCCCTCCTGGCCAGAAGCCAGTCATTACTCTATCCTTGACCCACTGGAGGCTCACCTGAACTTTGTATCTTCTTGTAAGGGGGGTTAAAAAATGAAATGGCTTTACTGGACGCAAACTGAACACATCCACACAGATTTTCATCATATATACAGAACCATTTTGCCAGAGCCAAATTAGTCAACTCTAATTAGACTTTCAGATCAATCAAGGTTATGCAGCCATGTTCAAAGCTAAGGAAGTGCCCTTCTGCAAAATTATCAACATGATTATCATTTCTCCTTCAGAAGCCACATGGGTTTTTAAATGAAATAATGCTAAGGCTGGAGGTTTGGGGTTTGGGATTGGTTGTATGCTTGTTTTGTGAGGTTTTTGGTAAGCAACTTTCTGTCACATAGTTTTCAATCAGACATTTTTTCGAATCCACTAAAAAATGCTCTCTCCTGTTGGTCAACTGGATGGAGAGAGTTTGAGCACTGATGGGTTCATGGGTTTCTTCATGTTCTCTGCATTTCAGGGTGAATAATCAGGAATCAAATTCAAGCAGCCTTATGAGAGATTTGGAGGTGGAAACGTGAGTGGTGGAGAAGTGCACTATTAATCATGAAGGCTACTCCATTTCTTCTGTGGTCCTCTTGTCCACAGTCGTAGATCTGGTGGTCATTTGATGTGAAGTGGCCCATTCCAGTCCATTTCAGTTCACTGACCCCCAAAATGTCTATCTTGAATCTTGACATCTCACCAATAACCACATCCAGTTTGCCCTGGCTCATAGATCTTACATTCCAGGTTCCAATGGTGTGTTGACCCTTAGAACATCGGATTCGCCATTCACCACCAGCACCGTCGGCCGCTAGCCGTCCTTTCGGCTTTGAGCTAGCTGCGTCATCACGTCTGGGGCTAGTTGAACTCATCCTCTGCTCCTCCCCAGTAGCATTTTGACCATCTTCCAACCTGTGGGTCTCATCTTCCGATGGTATACCGACATATCTCTGGTTGTACTGATCCATTGAGTTTTCACGGCAAGAATACTGGGGTGGGTTGCCAGTATTCCCTTCCCCAGGGATCGCATTTAGTCTGACCTCCTTGTCATGACCTTCCCGTCTTGGGTGGCCCTTCACGGTTTAGCTCATGGCGTCATTGAGGTGCTCAAGCTCCAGCACCATGGCAAGGTAACGATCCTTTGCTGAAGATGATGATGATGATGGTGATGATGATGATGATGATGATGATAAAAGGTGGGATAAAAAATCTAAAAAGATGCTTTTGAGGGATTGTGGGGTGGAAAAAGGATGTCTGGAAGTGTCCTCCTGATAGTTTACACTCAGTTCCGTCTTTTGAATGACTGATAAAAGCGTCAAGATGACAGAAATGCTAAAAGCACAAAAGTACTTGTTGAAATGGCTTCACCTCTTGCCTACATGACATCACTACAGTTACCAAGCCAGATTCCCTAGGAAGGGAATGCCAGCAGTAAAACCACCTGTCTCTCCAGTGAAATGTATGGAACATGGGGCCTGGTTCAGAAGGAAATTATCCAAACATTGTGGCATCTTTTATCATAGCTTCAGTTTCCATGTGGCAAGTTTACTGAGACAAGTGACCCTAAACGGTTCCTTCTCCCAAGCCTAACCTTGGATCCCAAGTAACAAAATGCCACAACAATAAATAAGAAATAACAGTCCTGGTCTCTTCCTCTGCCTATACCAACGGCTGAACTTCTTCACACAGTAACTTTGGCAGCTTCCATCCTATTCTTTTCAGACAGCGCTCCTCAATCTTCTCTAGACCTCGATGTCAGCACTAGTCTGCACTAGTTTATTTTATTCTTTACCTTAATCCACTTGATTACAAGACACCAAGTCAGTTTGGCCCTCAGGTTTCCTCGTTACCCTTCCTGCACACACTCGTTGCACAAGATAATCGGCCGTTTCTTGGATAATAGCAGGAGCTCAACGGTATTTCTAGGCTTCAAGGCACTTTTAGGGAGACAGTTGGCCTCCAGGGTTTCCTCATCACCTGCGTCCTGCAGCTCTTGAGCAAAGAACCACATAATTAAACGCTTTCTCTCTCTCTCTCTCTCTCTCTCTCTTTCTTTCTCTTTCCAGAGCTGCCAATTTTACCATTTTCAGTCTCACTTGTCTGCTAATATTTAGTGTGTCTGTTGTTAATTGACTTCTGTTTCTGCATGTGCACCTTTCATGAGGGCCTGTAGCAAGGCTATGTGGGGGGGGGGGGATCATCTGTAGTCCACAGAAACGGGCTCCACCCTCAGGGCCAAGCTGGGGAGATGTGGCTGAATCAGCACCTTTCCCACTCGTTGCCTTGAATGCATCTCCCCCCACTTCCTACCCATTGCCTACCCCCACCCAGGCTCAGAACCTGACTCCACGGAGGACCTCCTCAGTACGTCTTTCTCACTGCAGCAACTCTTCGTAACTTGATTGCGCTGCCCCGTTTTATAGGCAGGGTGCATGGAACACCGAAATCGTTGCATTCGTATTTCAACTAAGTTTCCTTTTTCCCCTCTTGTCCTCATCCCTCCCTCTTAGGACCCTTTCTCAGAGCGATTATATTGCAGGCAGGGAGGAGAAAGGAGGTGGGCTAGTCTAATATGCCCTGAAATGTTCTCCCTTTTCTCTCGCAGTTTGCATTCAGTTGAATAAAAGAGTCCATGGGCAGAGGGTGGGGTTCCTACACCTGCTGGATCTCTCTGATGATTCAGGTAACCAAGTCTGTTGCTATGCCAGGTAAACAGGTACTTCCCTCAGCTGTCAGCCCACAACTAGAGGTGTCCCAGGCAAATGTTGAACAGCCATATTGAGTTTGGATCTAAGACTAGGTTGACTGCATAGCTAAGTCATATTTTGATGCTGTGTGAAGACACGTTATGTTATCAGGTCACCATGGCTGTGGGGAATGTCGTGTGTTTCAGTGAGAAACCATCTCTCCATCTCTATAACCTCCATGGCAGCTGACACTTCCGTCTCATCCCAAGTGAGGTAACGTGAGGGGCCTCCTCCCGAGGGGCTTCTCACACTGGGCAGGAGGGGCACCCAGGGAGGCTTCAGAGCGATGGATGAAAGGTAAGAGAAACTCACAAAACCAGCACAAGCACCCTCAGCCATTTCCAGCAGGATATCTTGGGCAGCCATTGAGTGTGGGCCCAGCCCTGAAAGGGTGAAGGCTAGTGAAAGCAATCTGGGGCTTTAGAAGGATATCCTTGGACAGGACCTCCTGCTGGGGCTTCCTCTTTTTACAAGCAGCAAACAGGGAGGATTTGCTGTCCTATAGTCTCTGTACGTGTATTGGGTCCTTAGAGTGACAGAGAACAAATTCTCCAAGACCTCACCTCAATATAGGGAAAGGAAGACGAAAAGCTTGTTTGTTTGTTTATTTATCCAATTAATATGGCCGCCCATCTCACAAATATTACTGTTGTTAGCTGTTTGTTTCCTCCTCCTGCCCCAGATATCTTTCTCTGCTGTTAATGCACCCCCTTTCCTTTTGCAAATTACAATCCAAGGTGATTCTGAGTTTCTCCACAAGAGAAAGAGAATGGGGACTATATAAGAAGAGGAAAAAGGAACCAAGTATCCCTTAAACCATGACCACCTTGGGCAGGAAACAAACATTCTTTCAGAAAGACTGCAGAAAATAGTTTCATATAATTACTTATTTATATCACTTCATATAACTACTTTCATTTCAGAACGCAAACAAGAGACAAACTATAAAAGGAAACCAAGTGCAAAGGGGTACATTAATTTCAGTTAAAAGTTTTGAAAGAAATTCAGATATTTCTGTGGGTGTCAGCAATATGATTTGCTAGGACCCTAGTTGCTAGCTGGTAGCCTAGGGCCACCCCTTTGCTGCTCCAGTTGTTTCTGCTCATCCTAAACTCCCTCAGGCTTGTGGAAATAAATGTCGGGTTTGGTGGGAGCAGAGAGAGTACCATGAATAAACTTGATGAATAGAAAGAATAAAAATGCGATAAAACAATGAACTCATTACAGTGGCTACTTCAGGGGTCAATTAGCAGGGCTGTGCAATGCTTCCAATTGGATTGCAAAGCAGTGGATGTAGGAGGGCAAATCCATCACCTCTCAGTGACCCATTAAAGCAGCACTGTCTGTTTCAGCCTCAGAGGTAGCTACAACACAAGCCACCTTGCAGCAGAAGCCACCTGGCAACTTAGAAAAAAAAATAATTCTTTCTTCACATTGCTACCAAGTACTTGTTAAACTCTGAACCCAAGAACCAAATCCAAAGCATCTCTATACAGAAATAGAATCTGCAGGAGAATATTGTGATTTTCAGAGAGTTGTGTTGCCAGAAAGGCTGTGTGGCCTCTAGGTATTCTGCATCCTTCTTAGCTTTTTAGGTAAAGGAAACAGCTGCACCTCCTCTGGTTTTCCTGGTCAGGCCTCATAACACAGAGCACAATCTCAGCTCCCTGTACACTTGGCTCCTATCGGCTAACTATGCAAAATATCCGTGGATACGATGCAGCTGAATGAATCCCTTTACTTACTGCAGACAAGAAGGAAGCAAAATACAAAAGACTTGTTCACGGGGGTATGTTTTTGCTTACGGTATGGATCTTAAGAACATTTGAAAAACAGTCTATTGATTTTGTTTTCTGCCATAAAACTGCAGACTTTATTCAGACTTGTCCACTGAAGTCCACAGAAACCAAAACCCTTACAGTAGATATCTCAGGGCTTCAAGGCACTGAAATCCCGGGTTTTTTCTCTCTGTCTTTCCAAGTCAATGGATACCGTATAAGGGGCCTGATCTCTGTTGACTGAACAGTTCTGCCTAGTGTGGGAACCATTGGTGGCTCCTTACCCGCTTCATTCATTTGCAGGAAATGGGACTTCGACAAAGCAGGATAAGAAGAATATCGACAGCTTTGAAGTTTGGTGTTAGAGAGAGGGAGAGGGAGAGGGAGAGAAGGATGGTGATGATGAGGATGATGATGAGGAGGATAGATCGATAGATGAGAAAGAGAAAGAGAGAGATGATGGAGAGGAGGAGGAGGAGGAGGAGGGATAGATGATAGACAGATAAAGATTTCTTGGTAAGCATATTAATAAATGGCTGCCATACTTCCTTATAGTCATGCATAGCTAATCTACACTGATTAGTAATTTGTTTGCAAGGTGCTAATTAATGTCAACTCTGCAGACTATTGAGGAGTGGGGCCACACATTTATTGTTCCAAAACCTTTTAGCTATAAGCAGGGCACAGGAGAGGGCAGGCCATGTGCCAAGAGATAGGTGGCAAAACCCTTCTGCCAAGTAAGCTCAGCTTATTAGCTCGCTGTCAGAGCACTCCCACACATACAACCCAAAGTATGGATTCGGTATGTAGATGACACCTTTGTCATAATACAAAAGAAACAACTGGAAGAAACCCACAAAACCATCAATAACATCTTTAATGGAATAACATTCACAAGGAAGGAAGAAAACAACAACTCACTACCATTCCTGGACATCCTCATCAGTAGAGGAAATGATGGTAAGCTGGAAACACAAGTCTACAGGAAAGCTACCCACACCAACCAAGTGCTCCATTACCAAAGTAACAATCCAACCTCCCACAAGAGAAGCTGTGTAAGAACATTATTCAGACGAGCACTTACACACTGCAGTAACCCAGAACACCAGAAAAAAGAAAAGATCATCTGTACAGCATCTTCCAACAAAATGCATATCCGCTCAACTTTATCAAAAAGCGCCTCACCACCCAACCCACTACAACCCAACCAATGGAAACTATGAAAAGGATAACACTGCCATACATCAGAAACATCTCAGAAACCACCAACAGACTGTTACAACCACATGGCATCACTGTAGCACATAAACCAACTAAAACGCTTCAAAACATACTAAGCAACCCAAAACACCCAATAGCCCAGGAAGAAAAAACAGGAGTTATTTACAACACACAGTGCAAAGACTGTAACAGCCACTATGTAGGACAGACAGGCAGAAGACTAGCAGAGCGAAACCACGAACACCAAGTAGCAGTCAGAAGACACGATGAGAACTCCTTAATCTCACAACACATGGACAGCCTCAACCATAGTTTCAACTGGGAAACTGTGAGCATCCTAAACCAAGCCAAATCAAAAACACCAGAGAATTCCTGGAAGCCTGGCACTCAGACAAAGCAGCCATCAACAGACACACAGAGGTAAACAACATTGACATACCATTCAAAAGAGACAATGGAAACGCCAAAAGACCAGTACACTCCCTTGCCAGCAATCAACACCCAGATATGAAAAAATCAACCCTAGGATTAACACCAGAGGAACCATCAAACAGCACAATACACCCTAATCAAGGAAGTAGTAACTCAGGTAATCAACCAAGCAGCAAACAGCAGCCCAATCAAAGAACTCCCAAGGAGAGAACAACACTCCTACCAACACAAGCAGGGCAAGCCACGGTATATAAACTGAGAGCAGGGCCCACTCCCTCTTTGCACTGAAGATGTTGCCTAGTCTGGCAATGAAACGTCTGCAAGAAAACAACAAGGCTCAGAGAGCACCAAGGACTCCACAGTTCAACCCTAAGCTACAAATATTCCCTTCGATTGGTGATTCTCCAGTCCTAAGCACAATCAGCTTTCAAAAGTTTCAAGCAGTGCTACATTCCAGCACTAACAAGCAGACAGGGAGAGACAGAGCAAGATGCACATTAAATGCAATCCAACCAAAAGTATTCAAAACTAAATTAAAAGAACTCAAAATACAGCCAGGCCTAACAATAAAAGTACTATTAAAATAAAAGATTCTGATCTTTGTAGCTATGGACACATCACGGCATGTCAATATCTTTGCAAAGGCCTTCGTGGCTGCTCCACCCCAGGCTTCTCTGCGGCATATTTCTTGATTACTTGTTCTGTCACCGTTGATGGTTGATCCTAAAAGCAGAAGCCGTCCACCACTGATGTCTTCCATGTCAGCTCTAAGGCGGGTTCTTCTCCCTGTTGTCCTTCGTTTCACCTTTTAAAGATTTATAGTCCCATTTTTTCCCATTTTCCTCCTTGACTTTTATTACTTGAGCTTGCCGGTCCTTTGCATTTTCGGCTATCAAGGTAGTGTCATCAACACAGCACAGGTTATGGATGTATCTTTCTCCAGTTTACAACCTTGTCACACTCCTCTGCCAACCCTGAGTCAGGCTGTTTCACCATGTTCTGTAAGTACCGTGACTTCCTTACTTTCCCTTACTTAAGTTTCTCATCAGGGCAATGAGATGTTCTGGGATTCCCATTTTTCTCAGAATTTCTACAGCCTGATGTCACTGACACAATCCAAGGCCTTTCTATGATCAATGAAGCACATAGTAACTTCTTTGGGATATTTTTTGGCTTTCTTAATTATCCAGCATGCATCAGCAGTAATGTCTCATTTTCCTTGGACTTGTCTAAAGTCAGCTTGATCATCTGGCATCTCTTTTTCCACCTAGGGCTCTACTTTGTGTGGGATGATCCTAAGCATTCTTTTGCAAACATGTGAAATTAAGCATATTGTGGGACAGTTTGCACACTCTGTTCAGACGCCTTTTTTGATATTAGTATGTAGACTAATTTGTTGGCCACTGTGTCATTCTCCAGATTTGCTGGCATATCTTGACTGATCCTTCTTCCGTTGCTTGTCCTATTTCAGTGGGTATTTCATCCGTTCCTCCAGCCTTCCGACTTGGTAATGACAGGAGGGCTGATCTAACTTCAACTTCTAGTACTGATGATTCCTGTAAGTAGGGAATCTCTTCTAAGGTATCTTAGATGTTGACATCTCTACTGTATAGTGCTTCAGTATGCTCCTTCCAGCTTCCTTTGATCTCCTTTGAATAAGTTACTATCTGTCCATTGGCTTCTTTTAGCATACCGGTTTGAGGTTGGAACCTCCTTCTGAGTTCAGAGATCTTTTGAAAGACTTCCCTTGTTTGTCTATGTCTGCTTCCATCTTTGATGTCTTTACACATGTTGTTCCAATACTGTTTCTTGTATCTTCCAACAGCTCTCTGAATCCCTTGTTGAATTCCTTCCTCAGTGTTTTATCTTTCTTGACTTTGGAGTCTCTTCTCTTCTGAGAAATGTCCATGGCTTGTTCTGACATCCAGTTTGCTTTCTTCTCTTTCTTCATTTTTGCCTATCTCTTTTCACATTCATTCTTAGTGACTTTTTTCAGTTCATCCCATGATTCCTCTGGTTCTCTATCGCTGAGGTTCAGGGCTTCAAAGTGATTCCTGATGCTCTCCTTAAAAATGGTTAAGTAAGGAGAAGTCACCCATTAATAGACATTCCTGGTTAGCTACACATTAACTCTTGTCTTGGTCATTTCCGTTGCTTTTGACCAATGATTCCATATTCATCAAGCTTTGAACAGCAAGATGAAATATCATGAGGGAAGCTGTAAATTCTGTCTAGCTCATACTACTGATTTTCAAGTTTTCTAGACCTTGAACTCATCTTGAGCTTGGATTTCATTTGAAAACTAACTCCCTGTTCAAATGTATGTTGATTATTTAGCTTAGGAATTGTGATTGCTAAATTCCAAGTCAGTTGAGGCCTTCTGGTTTCTCCATATTTCCACACTTTCACACACACATTACATCAGAGGACATGAAGTTTGCTGGATACTGTTGCTATCTCACCGTTATTTCTCAGCAAGAAATCCTTCTATCCACATGCTTGCTTTCAAGGCTTTCCTCACAAACTCCTTCCTTGGCTTCCTTCAGCCTTGCAAGATATTAAGATCTAACGTTCTCTTTAATCCAGGCTTTGCCTACTTTAGGGACCTCACACATTGGGCATGACTTACCAGTGCAATGACAATTGAACTCACATCAGCACTGAAGAGGGGCCAGAATACAGCCCTTTTTCACTCCTTTCTGAACGGAGATATCAGCAGAGAGATGGCTGCTCCTGCCACCTCTCAGTTGTGTAGATGTGTTTTCATGCAACCTCCTAATTAAGCAAAGTATCCACCATGACACAACATCCACCAGAGTCGTTCTCTAGGTGAGGAATTCAATGCTGATTAAGTCTGGTTTTATTAATAACTGAACTTAGGAGAAGTCACCCATTAATAGACATTCCTGGCTAGCTACACATTTACTCTTGTCTTGTTCATTTCCATTGGTTCTGACCAATGATTCCATTCACATCAAGCTTTGAACATCAAGATGAAATATCATGAGGGAAGCTATAAATTCTGTCTAGCTCATACTACTGATTTTCAAATGTTCTAGACCTTGAACTCATCTTGAGCTTGGATTTCATTTGAAAACTAACTCCCTGTTCTAATGTATCTTGAACATTTAGCTTAGGAATTGTGATTGGTGAGGAATTATAATAACTCGTGATATGACCTCTCACCTAAAGTAAGAATGGGACTCTTTGCATTAGTAACGTGCCTTATACAACACAGCCAGGATGTTGCCCTAGAATTCATTTCATTCTTACCAGCTTTTTAGAAAAACTTTCCAGTAAAGAGCACAGTCTGTAGTATCTCCATCGGTGTCACTCTCCATGGTTAAAGAGGATGAAAAGCAATGGTCTGCCACTGGAAGATAGATGGCACTAGTGAGAATTACCCCAAGGCAGAGTAAAGCTAGGGTGGAAAAACTGCCTTTTGGCAGCTGCTTCTCTCTCAAGCTGGTTGCAGCTTGCAAGAGAATCTCCATATTTCACACTGGCCTCAAAAAGAATTCTATTTATTTTTTATCCAATTCGAACTCCAAACAACCAACTCTGGGCCACTCACGATACACCAGAACAAGTTACTGTAAATACAATATAAGAGAACGAAACAAACAACAGAACTAGGCTCGAACAAAGAAAACAAAAGAAGAACAAGATGTTGAACCAGCAGACACCCAAACATTCCGCCAACTAACTACTGACATCCCACAAAGGGGGCACCAGCCAGCCTAGCCCGAGGCCTGGGAGAAGAGCCAGATCTTCAGGGCTCTGTCATGAGCACAGGTGCTCTCTGGGTGTCAAGAGGGTCGCATGGGGAACCCCATTCCAAAAGGCAGACGCCGAGACAGAGAAGGCAGTATTCCTGGGCCCTGACCGGTGACATAGTTTAATGGAAAGAAGCTGGAGCACACCAACCCTATCAGCTTCCATCGGTCAGTCAGATACCGCAGAAGATAGGCAGTCCCTCAAATAACTGGGCCCCATGCCATGTAGGGCTTGTTAGACCATGAAGGTCTTGAATCACACCTAGAAATAAATTGGCAACCAGTGCAGCTTGCAGAGCTGTGCCCATAGCTGCCTGCACTGCTGCATTCTGGACCAGTTGAAGTTTCTGAGTAGTCTTCAAGAGGAGCCCCATGTTGCAATAGTCAAGTTGTGAGGTGAGTAGGTATGAGTCTGAAGAGCCTCCTGATCCAGGAAGCAGTGAACTGGCTCAGCAGATGAAGCAGCACAAATGCCTTCCTTGTCACAGCTGACACCTGCTCACTGAGTAGGAATGGTAAGCCCATGAAGACCCCCAACTGGTGCATCACCCCTGAATGGGCAAGAGCAACCCCTCCAAGATCAAGGATGGAATAGCCCCAGACCTAGGTGATCCCAAGACCCACAGCCACTTACTCTTGGTTATATTGAGTCAGACATGGTTTCTCCCCATCCAGGCCCACACAGCCTCCAGGCACTGGGACAAGACCTCGACATCGACACTTGGCTGGCCTGAGGTTGAAAGATACAATTGGGTATCATCAGCGTAATGATGATGCCAAATCCCAGAAAGGGGGATAATTTCCCCCAGTGGTTTTAAGCAGATGTTGAATAGGAGGGGGGAGAGAGTCAAACTCTGTGACACCCCACAGCGGAGGGACTGAGGGAATTGCCTCTCCTGCCCAATCAACACTGACTGGAACCAGCCCTCAAGAAATTAAGAGAACCACAATATACTGGTGCCCATTTCCAACCCCTAAAGTTGGTCCAGAAGGATACCATGGTTGATTGTCTCAAAAGCTGCTGACAGACCAAGGAGCAGAAAGATGGATGCGCCACCTCCATCCCGGCTCCACCAGAGGTTGTTTACAAGCACGACCAAAGCTGACTTCATCCTGAAACTCAGCTGGAATGGGTCTAGATCAGAGTTTCTCAATCAGGGTTCTGTGGAAGACTAGGCTTTGCCCAGAGGTCACTAGGGCTTCCCTGAGAGATCATGATTTATTTAAAAAAATATTTCAAATTCAGGCAACTTCACATTAAAGAGGGAAATTTCATTCTTTATTTTTAGTTTAAGGTAACTGTTAATGCATATATACAGGTCTACTCATGAAACAAATATAACAATTCTGTACCTTGTGGCCTATTTTTGAGCCTGAATGTGCAGGGCTTCCCCAACGCCTGAAACATATTTCAAGGGTTCCTGCAGGGTCAAAAGATTGAGAAAGGCTGTTCTACAGTGAGTGAATGAAATATGAATGTCTACGAGTGGGACAAAGGAAGAATTTGTAACATAAGCCATGTAGACCTTTAAACCGTGAATGACAACCAGTGCACCTTTTGTAATAGAGATGTAACATGGGAAAACCAGGAAGTTCCCATTACCGTATGACCCCTGTATTCTGGATCACTGGAACCTTCAAGGACAGCCCCATGTAGAGTGCATCGCAGTAAGCCAATGGAGTGGAGAAGTAAAGGCGTGAGTGACTGTGAGAAGGGCCCTCTGATCCAGGAAAGGCCATGACTGGCATGCTAGATGAGGATATGCAGAGACTATCCTACCTACAGCTGCCACCTGCTATTGAAGCAGGAGCTTTGAGCTCAAGAACATTCCTTAGTTCATACCGCACATATCCTCAGTCTTCAGAGAAACAGGATCACCAGGCTGAGGGAGGAAACTGCAGTGAAAGCAGAATTGGCCTCTGCTTCATCTGAGGGCCACATACACCCCCCAACCAGCAAAGCCAGCTGTTTTCCCAAAGCCCACCCCTCCAATTGTGTCTCCAAGGACAGCACTGCCAATCCAGGAATTCTATCCTTTGGTTCCAAACTGCATCATGGCTCTCCCAAAATCCAGCCACTATGAATATGGCCGAGCATTCTCTTTCTTGCCTGCTAGAGGTTTGGCAGCAATTCAGGAAGGGCTTTTCTCTGCCCCACCTGGATATGGCAAGCGTTGAGTCTGGGATCTTTTGCGACCACAGCAGGTTGGCCGTTCAGCTAAGTCCCTTGCTCTTGCAAGGACTTTTGCAACAGCGAACCCACAGGAGTATTTCAGTAGAGGGAAGATGCAAAATTGCCTTATAAAAGACCAGTAAAAGTAACGCCTAAGAATAGATGCAATATTTCACTGAGTCAGAGTGATGCAATGCTTATATTTGATTATAAATAGTGAGCTTGTCCTGTTCCAGAAGCAAGATTTGGTCCAGAACCAATCCCAACATGAAGATCCTTTATCTGCTCTTTGCATTACTTTTCCTTGCATTCCTGCCTGAACCAGGTAAGAAACAAAATTACTGATAATTGAGACAGGACTGATAAACAAGTATGATTATCTCTGAAAGCAGGATAACCTTCTACATTTTTGTCAGGTCTACCATTCTATCCAGGGCCAGAATTTGTCGCAAGTTTAAAAAATGGATTCTGGAATTAGAGCTTCATTTTGAGCTAGAAATATCTCAATCACTGACACCTGTTAGTTTTACTTGAAAGAAATAGCTTTGAGCAGTGTGGACTATTGACAACATGAGCCTCCAAACCTATGAAAAATATGCCATGGATTTTTCTTCTGCATTAAAACTAGACATTCAACATAATGTAGGGCAATTGGAAGTAGTCGAAAACAACTTTATAAGGAAGATCTTGGGCCTCCCGCAGGGCACCCCTGCTGCCTGTTTAAGGATGGAGGTAGGGCTACCTTCCATCACCGATAGAATACAACTTGCATTGTTGGGCCACTATAAGAAACTGGAAGGCCTTCAAGAATCCTATCTTGCCAAACTCTGTTTTCTCTGTTACACAGCTGGGAATCAATGGACTAAACTTTTGTCACCCAGTCTACAAATATATTCCCTTCCACCTTTGAGAGAACTGAGTCTCCTCTTTTCCTTTTCACAGGGAATGCCAGCGACTCATTTCATCGTCATCAACGCCGACGAAGATGTCGGTGGTGGTGGTGGTGCCGGAGACGGTAAGAAAACTCTCCCCTAATTGAGGTGCTGCAGATGTAGATTGGGAATCTCTGCCTGCATATTGTTTGCATTCAAAAAGCATTGCAGGGCATTGAAGAGGAAGAGGTGTTTCAAGGGAAATATTGGGACAAAAAGGAGGGCAAGAGAGAATGAGTTTTGGGTTTCAGATGGCAGAAGAGACCTGAAAGCCATTTTGATCAACCAATTATTTTATCCCATTTCTCTAGTCGCGGCTAAAATGCCCTCTCCGTCTGCTGCCTTGGATACCTTCAAGATCTGGCCAATGACTTGACATCACCGCCTGCAATCGCTTTATCTTCCTCTATATAAATCAAAATTGCTATCTATTAGACTCCCAAACATTTATGCATTGAAGTGAAAGTTGGCAAATTTTCTTTGAAATAAAGCTAAATGAGCATTGCAGTTGTTGTGCGCCTTCTTTAAGAACAACTCAGGGCTTCCCCGTGTTCTTTCCCCATCTCTTTATTTACTGAACTTGTCCTTTGCCACTGAGGTCTTCCAGCTGATGGGGTTGCTTGGGGAGAAGTAGTACAAAGCAGAACGTAAAGTATCAGCTAAGACCCCTCAATGGAACATAAAGCATGTCTGAGGGGATTTGTTTTTCACGCTAAACTCCAGGGGATACTACTTAAAATACGAACATCTTCATCTGATGACTCAATATCACCACAGGACCCAGGCTTATTTCCCAGAAAAAGGCTCCGCAGAAGTCAGGTTTGGGAGGGTGAGGTCATAAAGAGTCTCTGTCTCTCTCTCTCTCTCTCAACTGAGGGTGTAAAAACAGACATCTCAGATACTTTGCAGAAGGCCTACCAGTGTCAGGTTCATACACTCAATTTCCCTGGGGCGAATGAGTGCTTTTAGCAGTCCACTGAATGACCCCCTGTGTATACCAATGGAGCTACAGAGAATAAAATTAAGACTGCAAAGGATCCAAGGATGACTTTTCTAAACAAAGATTGCACAACATCTCCTCCACTCTTCGAGTTTGCATTGTTGATTGCTGGGTCTCAGTAAAACAACAGAAGCCGTAGCAAGAGGATATCTGTATGAGATCATATTTCCAGAGAGAAGGACTCTCCCTAGACCTTTTGGGCTCAGCGTGTCAAAAATTTGGAAGATGCCTAACTTGACTCTGCTAGCGTGTCACCCCCAGGAACCCTGCCCAAAAGGCAGTGTGACCCTTCGTGCCCCTTCGCACCAATTGCAAGTGGCTTCTCCAGGAACTGGCTTTGTGCAAAGGGGCAATCATCATCATCATCATCATCCCCTTGAGCAAAGCCGGTTCCTGGAGACACCACTTCCAAATTGCAAGCGGCTTCTGCAGGAAGCAGCTTCATGCCAGCGGGAGCAAGAAGACAGCAGGTGAGTGGGGCGGTGGGGGGCAGGGCAGCAGGGGTCTCGGAGTGCAGGGTGACAAGGCTGAGTGTGGCTGGGACTGGGCTGGAGAGGCTGCAGCTGCGGCTTCCCTGGGCGTGGCAAAGAGCCCCGGAGCCGCATGGTTCTGGGGGGGAGGTAGGCGGGTGGGGGGAGTTGCCGTGCCTTTTGTTCATTCCGTTTCCTCAGTAACTCAAACAGGGAGAAAACGTGTTGTCAGGTGTTGGAGAATGCTGATGTGTCACCCAAAATGTCGTGCGTTATCACCTTTGACATGTGTGTCATAGGTTCATTATCACTGTGCTAGACCATTTCTTTTGTTACTGGGATAGATGCATATTATTAAGTGTAGTGACCAGCATAAAAAAATAGGAAGTTTACACTAAAATCTAATTGACAGGGGGTCGGTCAGATTGGAGCTGATACAGACACACGAGCAGGTGACCAATGAGGGATATTATTCTGGACCCTGTGATACCTATGCTAGTACAGTAGAGAGAGCCAGTTGGGTACAGTGGTTAAGATTCTGGGCTAGACAATCTTAACCACTAGGAGTCTGTGAGTTCCAGTCCTGCCTTAGGCATGACAGCCAGCTGGGTGCCCTTGGGCCAGTCACTCTCTCTCAGCCCAACTAGCTGCAATGTAGACTAGGCTCCTCGTGATGCACCCCGGGCAACGTGACTTGTCACGGCTAAATAGTCTACACATCTGGCTGCTGGACCTCACAAGGATTTCTCAGCAAGAAAAGCAGCATGAACACCAAACTGCTATGCCGTACGATAAAAAAAGAAACCCAAGAGTGTGACTAATGCTGTTTTGATCCCATACCTAGGCCTGAACCCTGACTGGAAGGTGTCCAGATAATCCCCTTCTTCCAAGGCCCTCTGAAGCTGCAGTGTGTCCACCTTCTCCCAAGCTCTACAGCCAGAGAAGGCAAGCCAGAGAAGTCACCCAGGACCATAAGTCTGGGGAACTCTACCACCAACCTGGCCATGGAGTCAAGGAGCACAAGCAGAGAGGTTGCTATGTAGCAGGGAGGCTGGTACAGTAGCAACAGTCCCAAATGAACCCTAGAGCCCAACCTAACACACAGGATCTCACGCCAAGTAATCTGTGGGACAGTGCTTCTGGAAACCTCCCAAGTATCTTGGGTGACAACCACCACCCCACCAGTGCGACCTTGTGTCTCAGCTGATGCCCCGCCCAGAACCCAACTGGGCACATCTCTGAAAGGGGGACTCCCCCCTCCAGACCCAGGCAGATTTTGGCAATAGACGCCACACCAGCCCTCTCCTCCATGATCAAGCCAGATGAGGTCAGCCTTGTTACAGACTGATCTGGCATTCAGCAGCAACGGTCAAAAGCCCAGGGCCTTGAAGGTGGTGGTGGTGGTGGTGGTGGTGTTCTTTTCTGAACCTACTTAATTTTCTTCCCTCTCAAGTCTCCTTCCCCACTTTCCGTGTCTACTTTATTACAGCATCTTCTTCCTTTCCTTATCTCAATCACTGATCCTGGAACATCTCTGAGTTTTCTCCTGGCTGTCTTGCTGCCAAACAAAGCCTTTCACTCACTATGTTCCACTGTCCAGCATCTGACTCTCCATACACACAACACAGTCCATTCTCCTGCTCTTTCCACACTCTTACAAGCCACTCCAGGATTTTGCTCCTGATCTTCCTCCGGGTCCCAGGGCCGGAATCCTTGGGAGATTGCAGTTGTTTACTCGTAGGCAACTAACCGAAAACAGTTACTAACTGCGACTACAGACCACAACAGAATGCATCAAGAGCATAGTTTCCAAATAACAGAAACAAATAATTCCTTTTTATTCTCTGTCGCCATATTACCTATGCTTTATTTGAACGATTGCCCTCTCCTGCAAAGAGGACAGTGAAAATGTATATAGAAACAAATAGCAGTATCATTTTAGTCTAACCCTATGCTTTAAGGGGGGAAAACAGCAATTTTCAAAAGCTTCCTAAATTCTCATAACGGGCAAAAACTCTGATCGCCACAGGCGGCTATTCCACAACACAGGGACTCCCACTGGAAAGCAGCTCCGCTGAACTTCAGACCCTTCACTTCATGAAAGCAGCAGTTTCTCCCAGAATATCAACCCCACTAGGTGGTCCAGACCAGGAAATCAACTCCACAAGAAGGCAAAACCACTTTTATTCGGATTGGCTGCTATAACAGAATCTTGCAAGTCTGACTGTTCTGTACCTCCTCCTCCTTCTTATACTTCAGTGAATTATGGAGATTTCTGCCCAAGCCACTTCTAAAAGTTACCCATTCTGCACTTAAAAAATGCTTCAGCCCCTTTGGCCTGGGCAACGGATCCTTCATATTTCCAGCACAGTCATCTTCCTTACTCTCTACACGGGGAGACTGGCACAGCTTTGTGTTGGGCACCAACTGCAACCTTCTGTGGACCTTTTGTGGACCAGGAGGTTCTGGGCATGGCCACTCATGCTTGATCACCTCCCGTATGGACTACTGCAACCTCTTTACTGCAATTGGTCCAGAATGTGATGGTGAAGGCAGTTATGGATGTTTCAAATGTTCTACCTTTGCTCTTTGCACTTCACTGGCTCCCAAAAGGCTTCTGGGTACAATTCCAGGTGCTGGTTGTTACCTATTAAGCCCTTCCCGGCATGGGACCAAGATACTTGCAGGACTGCCTTTCTCCTATTGTCTCTCTTAGATCTGGCAGGAGGGGCATGCTTTGGTCCCGTCAGTCAAGGAACGCTGTCTTTTGGGATGCGTGACAAGGACACGGGCCTTTTCAGTTGCAGTGCTTACCCTCTGAGATTGGAGGAGCCCCAACCCTGTTGGTCTTCTGGAAAGTACTTCAGACCTGGCTGTTTGCACAGGGAAAGGAAGTCACTATTTTCTCTCTAGATGTCTGGAGATACCAATATAGAATATACTTATTATATTTCAGGTCGCAAAACTTACCCACGAATAGACATGAGCTGGATTTCTAATTCACTTGTTCACTAATTTCATGGATGTGGAATTTGTAGCTCTTATGTATTCAGATCACAATCCAATAAGATTAAACAGAGGATTAAACAGAGGAACCAACAGACTGAAGAGATGGCAGTTTAACCGCCATCTCTTAAGAGTATTAGAGCCAGGAGGAATCAAAATGCTTTTTCCAAATCAGTTTAACTCCTGATATTTCTTTACCTACAGGTAAAGTATTTATGAGAGGATAGTTCCTTTAAAAATGCTTCAGCCCCTTTGGCCTAGGCAAAAGATCCTTCATATTTTTGACCGTCCGATATTACTGCCAGCAGGAAGTATAATGCTCTTTCCAGATCAATAGAAGTCCTGATACTTCTTTACCTACACATAAAGCATTTATGAGAGGATTGCTTCTCTCTCTGGCATAAAATAGAAAGAAAACATGCAAACCATTCTGACATATTGGCAAATATGCTCAAGCCCCCTCTCCCCCGCCCAGCTCTGCAAAGTTTACCTGCACCGCGCTTGCCTCCCGCCTGCTAGTTGCCAGATCAGGACAAGAGGGGGAGGGGGAGGGGGAGGGGCTTCCGAAGAACACCAGGGGGAGCCGAACCCCACCAAGACTTTTACTGACTTGTTGAACAGATTGTGCTTTACCGTTGCCTGAGACGTCTTGCTTGCTTGGAGACTTTGGGAGGGCATTGGGGAAAGAAAGTGCTCTTTGCCCCCTTCGAATGTTACTTCAGCTGAAAGGGGTTAAATTAACTGCTTTGTTTTCAGACTGTTTTGTTGCTGCAACCCCAACAGCCGGACCAATTCACAAGGGAGAGAAATAGGGGCGATCCTGCTGCACAGACATTGAAGTCACCTATTTGATAACCACCCCATGCGTATGCATTTGCGGACACATAAGTACTTGACAGATGATTGTCAAATTTCACAAACTTGCAATGGGTGAGATGGTTTTGAGGAAGACACGTGAGATCTATTCACTGAAAGATAAAAAGTATACAGTAAGTTGCAAATTTTCCACACTCTCCCATTCCCTGTCATTTCTTTGAAGAGGGAATATTCCTTGGAGGAAAGAATTTTCCTTGGCTCAGGCCCCGGCTAAAGTAAAATCCATTAAATGTTTCCCTTTGTTTCCTGCTATTTCCTATCCACCACTGACCCGATCAGGTGTTTTACAGATCCCAGTTGCCCCCTGGCATTTCTGACTGTGCAATGACTGATGATCACCAGCTTCGAAAGCCTGCATTGTCTTGGGCAGAGGGCTGCCTTTTCCTTTTGGGTGCTTAGCACCGCCCTCTGCTGGGTCTACGTGCAAATGCTCCAATGCTACCTTTGTTTCTTTTTCCTTGACAGTATTATTAAAACAGTGGAAATTAAAACCATTTCCACCTGAGTCTTCCTCTGGGGACAGAATCAAATGCTTTTTTAAAATAAAGTTTGATTCTGTTTATAATTCAATTTATATATCACCCAAAGGAGGAGAGGGGCTCATTTCCTTATTCACATGCCTCATTCTACAGCCAGGATGTGGCTATGAAGTTTATTTCATTTTTATCAGCTGCTTTTTAAAACTCTTCAATAAGGCCCACAGTCTGTAGTACCCCCATCTCTACCAAGCACCACATTGATCAGGGGAGAGGACAGAGAGGGGAGAGGAAAGAGGTGCCCCTGGAAGGTAGGCGGTGCTAGTGAGCATAGCCAAATCACTACCGCAATGAAGGAGAGAAAGCTCGGGTGGGAAAACCAAGACATTATGGAAGAATAGGCTGAGACCGCCAAGCGTTCACACTATGGGCTCATCCTCTCCTTCAGGTGATAAGAGAACAGGAATGTTTCCAGCACCATGCATGTCTTCAGTCTTAAGGGAAACCACAATGAAAGCAAAATCTGCCAGCAAGACTGAGTGTATACTCTGAACCAAGCCAGCACCACAGTTAACTTCTACTGCAGTGTTACAAATAGTAGACGCAGAGCGCAGCACAGACTGTGTCTGGGAATGGACATGGGGGTCATGCCAGAGGCAGAGATACAGAGCAGTTCACAGGGAAGGCATTTCTCAGGCTGATAAGCCAGTTTTTCATACAACGTGTTTTGCACCTGCTCAGCAGGATGGTTATAAAAGCTTTACAAACCAGCTCCTTGGCACGGACGTGCCATGGACTAACTGTTGACCGTTGCAGGGAGCATTGCATGTTTTCCCTTGAAATTATTTACATTTACTCTTAATACAGTTAGTTCTGATCAGATATGGTAGGGCAACAATGGCAAAGGGCTCTGGAGGAGAGGGATGATCTGGACCCCTGCCAGTCAGGTTTCAGTGCAGTCTATGATATAGATCTGAGCATTATTTGGTAGTGTGAAGAGGGGATCTTAGGAAAGGTCAGCATGGGAGAAAAAGAAAGAAATGAAAGAAACAGTAACTATAGTAGAATGCGTTGTTGTTGTTCTTATGTTGCATTGTTGTTGTTTATGACTCATGGCGACCCTATGCATAACAGAACAAAATGTTGTTTGGAGTACAGGACGAGAAGGTACAAGTCCTGAACAAAGAAATATTACCAGCCTTTGCCCAGACTGAAGAAGCTGCTTGGATAAGCAGCGAAACGTTTCTAGCAAAAGAAAGAAAGAAATCCAGTTGCCATGACTCAACCTACAGACTGGCAAGGCAAGCTACTGTATATTAACAGGGAGCAAACCCCACACTCACGAGCACTGATGACCTTACCTAGTGGGGTAATAAGAGGTCTGCAGGCAAACAACCAAGCGCAGAGAGCACCAAGAACTCCACAGTTCAACCCTGAGCGACATATATTCTCTTCTGTTGGATATTAAATGTACAAAACAGAAACAAACAAAAAGAATCATTATTTTCATTCTTTGCTACTGGGTGAAATAACTTCACTGGCTTCAGAATCCCAGCCATGACTCCTTGCTGCCACCTGCTGCTGCTTCATCTTCATTTACTTAAATAATTGCTTTCATCTGACTCCAAAACATTTCTCCACTGAAGAAAAAAAATAAGAAATTGTCTTAAAAAAAAAGAAACCCTTCTTCTGCTGCTTTGCAATATACGCAGTAAAACTGTTGCATTACTTATGTCAGAGCTCACGGAAATGAGATATCAATATGTTTGCATGTGTGCGAATATGCATGTACAGTGAAGGGTGTGTGCTTAGGTCATGTCTGGGTGGGGAAGGCAATCCCACAATTCAGTCAGAAACTGAATATTAATACCCACACAGATGCTCTCCCTGATCCCTTCCCCCATTTCTTCATATACTGAAGCTCTTGCTTGGTCAGCTGGTGGTGTTTCCCAGGCAAAAGCCGCACAACACTGAATTTAAGGATGAGAGCTGAGATTGTACGTATGAATGGCACATGAATGGCGGGGGTGGGGCGGGGGTAGGTGAAGGATGTTCTGTTTGAAGAATGAAAGTCTCAGGGGGATGGAACCCAAACTGGAATTCTCCAAGAAGAACATCCTGGCCTGCAAGTTCCATGTCATCCGCACAGGCCTCCAGCTTCTTTCCCTGGAGACACCACTGCAGAGGCTGGGGCAGGGGGAGCATCAAGAGTCTTTGTGGGAGGACAGCAGTGGCACCAGGACTACCCACCCTCTCCCAGACACAGTTGTCCCATTACCCGCATTCTCTACATACGCCCTAACCCCATGGCATCTTTCCCGAGGTCCGGGAGGGCGGCAGGTCCAGAGGAGCACCAGGGAGAATGAGGAGTAAGAGAGCCTGGCATGGGCCTTTGCACTGGACCCCTGGCAGCCCCAGTTTGGAGGGCATGAGAAGGGAAGGGAAGCCATTAGTGGACTGCTAGGACCACGGAATGGAGCAGAGCTTATTACAGCAAAAGATGTGCACAGGAAAAGAATATTATCTAAAATAGCATTAATGAGCACATTAGAGAGATATAGGTTATTGATTTTACATTAGCCCACCCAAGCATAACGAAGTACACGCTTAGACAAAGTAGGTTTAAGAGTAAGTAAAAGAATATCTTACTCATTTATTTGGTCCAGTCACATTTCTGTTCAGGAAAGATGATTCTTGATATTTCTGTCCCTGAACTGAATTTACCCTCAGCCCTCATTGCTGCTGAAGGCTGCATGGAGAAAGGGGCAAGATCCTGACTCTAGGCCCATGCATGGCCCAAGATGGAAGGAGCTGTGGCCACATCCTCCTTCTCTGATGGTGGAAGGAGGAAGACAGAGAAGAAGTGGGAGGGACAGAAAACAGCTTCCTCCAGAAGCACACAGAGAATTGCAATCCTCGAGTGAACTCATCCACAGGCCAATGAGGCATGCTGATTTGCTGGGACCTCCAACAGGAAGATTACGTGGGCCGGGATCTGGATACTGCACAGAAGACCAGGATTTGAGGGGAATTGAACCCTAAAAGGAATGTGGCAGCAACCTTGGAAGCTATCTCACACCAGCTTCTGTAGCTTTTGCTAACTTTTTCCAGGACATTCCCATAGCAACGCATGACTCTCTATATTCAAGAAGTTTGCTCCCTTCCTTCTTCCCACTAAACAATGGCTTTCTTCAGAGTACATGACAGAAAGTAACTTGAGATCTATTGCTTATGAATATGTATATATGCCTGCAACATCGTATGAATATGAATGCTTACATCATTTCCTTTTCTGTAATGTATAAATATCAGTGCATTTCTTTTGTCTGCAGGGGAGGTACCACCATCTTGGTGAGAACACCTCTGGTGCACACTGTATCAATGAACACTGCAGTCAGCACTGATTATTTTTGTCTTGAACTCCTGTGTTGATTCCACTTTGAAGGATCTCATTCATAAAACTTCCCAAACTCCCAGTGACAGTTCTGAAAAGTAAAAGAAGCAGGAGAGTAGACAAGAGAGAGAGAGAGAGAGAGAAGGATGTTGAGGTTGAAAAAGAGTAAGTTTGCTCTTTTCAAAACTTAAGGTTGTGGGAACACATCCAAGTGGGAATCCCAGTAAGGCAACGGGGGGAGGAAGCAGACCTCATACCCAAGGCCAGGACAGAAGAAAGCATGTGAATATAATTAACAGAACAGAACAGAACAGAACAGAACAGAACAGAACAGAATACTTTATTGGCCAAGTATGATCAGACATACAAGGAATTTGACTTTGGTGGAAGAGCTCTCAATATATTTACATAACATCAAAAATAAACAATAATAAAGTAATAATGTTATTTACTAAACCTATACAGTCAAGAAAGAATAGAAATTGAAGGAAATAATACTACACCTATTAACTAACAGACACTCATATTTAAAGGGAGAATTAAGGGACAGTATACTGCATCTGTTCTCTAACCGATGTTCACATTTATCAGAACATTACCGGTCACATCTTAGCAGTCATGTCTTACCATACATTGTCAATCATTATATCATGCTACATTAATTAGGAGTTCAACAGAGCAATGGCAAGAGGAAAAAACTGTTTCGATGTCGAGATGTTCTGACATACGGTACTCCTTAGCACCGTCCTGATGGTACAAGTCGAAACAGTTTGTGTCCATGTTTAATTAGCATAAAAGGACTGGTTAGTGGGGGGAAAAATCAGAGAACCTAGGGACAAATTAGATGAAGTAAAAAAAACAACAACAGTCGACCTCAGACTGAATGCTGAGGCACGTCAGCCAGAAGATGGCAAAGAGCACTCGCGTTTGACTGGCAAGAGCTAGCCGGGAGGCTGGGACGTCACCCTTTCCAAGCCGCGCTGTAGCCCTAAAGGGATGCTAAGACTGGCCACCCCATTCTAAATCACCCAATTTATATTTCTTCTAAGTACGTGTACCCTAAGAGAGGATTTCTACAGCAAGGAGAAGCAGGCTTTCTTAGTGCTTATCATTATTTGGGGGATTAATTTTTTAAAAAATTCTTTTAAGTTTTGGCCTTTTTTCCCCTCCAAATATTAAGGAGGATTGAGAGTAAATAATTGTCTCCCTCTTATTATCTTTGTACTAAATTTGAAGACAGTAGCATCTTCCTACATGTTGAATCGGCTGCTCTGAACTTTCAGTTTTCTGCTTCTACTTTCCCTGGGGAACTGTCTGCATATCTCACTTTCACTTGTGCAAACACATCCCAGAATTCCTTCATATCCTGGACTTTCACTGGTTAAGCTCCTAGGGGGTGCCATAATCTGCTGCTTGAGACATGGAGGATCTTCAACAGATTCTCTCTGACTTCTACCAAGATTTCAAACAGCTTCTTTCTGATTCCTGCCAAGTTTTTACGCAAGGCATTCAGGACATTGTGGAAAATATGAGCTCTAAAATGTGTCATCTGGTTGGGGATGTTGTGGATGAAACTGAGGAATTTAACAGTGACAGAAATGTCTCTTCTAAGACTGAGATCGGGATTTCTACTGAAATGCTGGATGAAATTGGATAGTGGAGTTGGAGAAATTTAATGGAGAGAGCGTGTTGCAAGCCACAAGTGAAATCGATTTTCTGGTGGAACGCCAGGAAAAAGAAGGAGTTATTATGTATGGGAGGTTTCCTGAAGAGGAGTCAGAGTTTTTGAGGGGGGCAGTAGGGCTGTTTGATCTTTTTAAGAAAAAACGCTCTGTGTACACTCTGGGGATATGTAAATACTCTGCTTTATTTTGAAGTGGGATAAGGATTAAAGAATATTTATCTGGATTGTTTTTAAGGCTTGGCTGATTTCATTTCTCTTTCATGATTTGGATTAAGATTAATAAGGCATCAAAAAAGTCTACTCGGAGGGTTTGGGCTTGATCAAGATTAAGATAATTAAAATTGTTGTATTACTAAGTATGATGGCAGACAATTTATGTGCTTTTCAGTTTGATCTTTATTATAATAGACAGAAATGTATAGAATAGTAGTAGGAAGGAAATAATTAAATGAATGTTATCTTTGGGGAGGAAGTTGAATAGGAGGTTTATATAATTTTTTCTTTTTTCTTTTTCTTTTAATATAAAGGGAGGGAATAACTGTATTTTGTGATTTTTACAATGTGCTACTGGAATGATTTACAGAAATAATGTGATTTTGGTTTACTATAGAGCAAGGGATTGATTATGGAAATGTTTGTATATCCCTGCTGTTAAAAGTCGGGAGTCACCTCTTTTTGTAACTTTGAATTTTTTTTCTCTTCTCTTTCGACACTTCTTTAGTTTTTTTCTTTTTCTTTTTCTCTTTGTAGTTTCTGTTTTTCTGTAGCTTTTATCTTTGCTTGAAACTTAATACAATTCTTATATATATAAAAAAGTCATCAACTCCTGGCGACTGCCTGCACAAGTCCCTGCAGTTTTGTGGGCAAGATTTTTGGAAGTGGTTCCCATGGCCTTCTTCCTAGGGTTGAGAGAGCGTGACTGGCCCAAAGTCCCCAGCCGGCCTTGTGCCTAGGGCAGGACTGGAACTCACGGTCTCCCAGTTTCTAGCCAGGTGCCTTATACCCTTATACCAAACTGGCTCTTGGCTTTCCATGTACCGGGCCTGTTATTTCCATAAAATAATTCAAGTAATTGCTGGTTAAGTGAACCGTGTCTCCTCAATACGGATCACACCATCCTGGTATAAAGTATGGGATGGATCCACCAACACAGGAAAGAGAAAGCAACATCATTTATCCCTACAGTATTTTCTCCCACATGGATTCCCCCACCCATCTCTATCCCCCCCCCCCAAAAAAAAAGAAGCAGGAAAGAGGAATTCAGAGTACGTGGTAAGCCATCAAAGGGGTTGGTTCCTTCAGGATTCGCTCTGACTTGGTGAATCCCAGAACGGTTCTTGGAAATGAAGTAATTTCTCATGTTCTGCTTTATTTGAAATGGCAGAAAAGCTGTTAATTTCTTTTCAATTGCCGTGGCTCTTCACATCTTCTGGGCCATCCACTGTCCCATCGAGGAACTGAAGCTCACCTTCCCTCCTGGCCAGAAGCCAGTCATTACTCTATCCTTGACCCACTGGAGGCTCACCTGAACTTTGTATCTTCTTGTAAGGGGTTTTAAAAAGTGAAATGGCTTTACTGGACGCAAACTGAACACATCTACACAGATTTTCGTCATATATACAGAACCACTTTGCCAGAGCCAAATTAGTCAACTCTAATTAGACTTTCAGATCAGTCAAGGTTATGCAGCCATACTCAAAGCTAAGGAAGTGCCCTTCTGCAAAATTATCATGATTATCATTTCTCCTTGAGAAGCCACATGGGTTTTGAAATGAAATAATGCTAAGGCTGGAGGTTTGGGGTTTGGGATTGGTTGTATGCTTGTTTTGTGAGGTTTTTGGTAAGCAACTTTCTGTCACATAGTTTTCAATCAGACATTTTTTTGAATCCACTAAAAAATGCTCTCTCCTGTTGGTCAACTGAGAGTTTGAGCACTGATGGGTTCATGGGTTTCTTCATGTTCTCTGCATTTCAGGGTGAATAATCAGGAATCAAATTCAAGCAGCCTTATGAGAGATTTGGAGGTGGAAACGTGAGTGGTGGAGAAGTGCACTATTAATTATGAAGGCTACTCCATTTCTTCTGTGGTCCTCTTGTCCACAGTAATAGATCTGGTGGTCATTTGATGTGAAGTGGCCCATTCCAGTCCATTTCAGTTCACGTACGCCCAAAATGTCTATCTTTAATCTTGACATCTCACCAATAACCACATCCAATTTGCCCTGGCTCATCGATCTTACATTCCAGGTTCCAATGGTGTGTTGACCCTTAGAACATCGGATTCGCCATTCACCACCAGCACCGCTGGCCGCTAGCCGTCCTTTCGGCTTTGAGCTAGCTGCATCATCACGTCTGGGGCTAGTTGAACTCATCCTCTGCTCCTCCCCAGTAGCATTTTGACCATCTTCCGACCTGGGGGTCTCATCTTCCGATGGTATACCGACATATCTCTGGTTGTACTGATCCATTTAGTTTTCACGGCAAGAATACTGGGGTGGGTTGCCAGTATTCCCTTCCCCAGGGATCGCATTTAGTCTGACCTCTCTGTCATGACCTTCCCGTCTTGGGTGGCCCTTCACGGTTTAGCTCATGGCATCATTGAGGTGCTCAAGCTCCAGCACCACGACAAGGTAACGATCCTTTGCTGAAGATGATGGTAATAATAATAATAATAATAATAATAATAATAAAAGGTGGGATAAAAAATCTAAAAAGATGTTTTTGAGGGATTGTGGGGTGGAAAAAGGATGTCTGGAAGTGTCCTCCTGATAGTTTACACTCAGTTCCATCTTTTGAATGACTGATAAAAGCGTCAAGATGACACAAATGCTAAAAGCACAAAAGTACTTGTTGAAATGGCTTCACCTCTTGCCTACATGACATCACTACAGTTACCAAGCCAGACTCCCTAGGAAGGGAATGCCAGCAGTAAAACCACCTGTCTCTCCAGTGAAATGTATGGAACATGGGGCCTGGTTCAGAAGGAAATTATCCAAACATTGTGGCATCTTTTATCATAGCTTCAGTTTCCATGTGGCAAGTTTACTGAGACAAGTGACCCTAAACGGTTCCTTCTCCCAAGCCTAACCTTGGATCCCAAGTAACAAAATGCCACAACAATAAATAAGAAATAACAGTCCTGGTCTCTTCCTCTGCCTATACCAACTGCTGAACTTCTTCACACAGTAACTTTGGCAGCTTCCATCCTATTCTTTTCAGACAGCGCTCCTCAATCTTCTCTAGACCTCGATCTCAGCACTAGTCTGCACTAGTTTATTTTATTCTTTACCTTAATCCACTTGATTACAAGACACCAAGTCAGTTTGGCCCTCAGGTTTCCTCATTACCCTTCCTGCACACACTCGTTGCACAAGATAATCGGCCGTTTCTTGGATAATAGCAGGAGCTCAACGGTATTTCTAGGCTTCAAGGCACTTTTAGGGAGACAGTTGTCCTCCAGGGTTTCCTCATCACCTGCGTCCTGCAGCTCTTGAGCAAAGAACCACATAATTAAACGCTTTCTCTCTCTCTCGCTCTCTTTCTTTCTCTTTCCAGAGCTGCCAATTTTACCATTTTCAGTCTCACTTGTCTGCTAATATTTAGTGTGTCTCTTGTTAACTGACTCCTGTTTCTGCATGTGCACCTTTCATGAGGGCCTGTAGCAGGGCTATGTGGGGTTGGGGGGATCATCTGTAGTCCACAGAAACGGGCTCCACCCTCAGGGCCAAGCTGGGGAGATGTGGCTGAATCAGCGCCTTTCCCACTCGTTGCCTTGAAGCATCTCCCCCCACTTCCTACCCATTGCCCACCCCCACCCAGGCTCAGAACCTGACTCCACGGAGGACCTCCTCAGCACGTCTTTCTCACTGCAGCAACTCTTCGTAACTTGATTGCTCTGCCCCGTTTTATGGGCAGGGTGCATGGAACACCGAAATCGTTGCATTCGTATTTCAACTAAGTTTCCTTTTCCCCCTCTTGTCCTCATCCCTCCCTCTTAGGACCCTTTCTCAGAGCGATTATATTGCAGGCAGGGAGGAGAAAGGAGGTGGGCTAGTCTAATATGCCCTGAAATGTTCTCCCTTTTCTCTCGCAGTTTGCGTTCAGTTGAATAAAAGAGTCCATGGGCAGAGGGTGGAGTTCCTACACCTGCTGGATCCCTCTGATGATTCAGGTAACCAAGTCTGTTGCTATGCCAGGTAAACAGGTACTTCCCTCAGCTGCCAGCCCACAACTAGAGGTGTCCCAGGCAAATGTTGAACAGCCATATTGAGTTTGGGTCTAAGACTAGGTTGACTGCATAGCTAAGTCATATTTTGATGCTGTGTGAAGACACGTTATGTTATAAGGTCACCATGGCTGTGGGGAATGTCTGTTTCAATGAGAAATCATCTCTCCATCTCTATAACCTCCATGGCAGCTGACACTTCCATCTCATCCCAAGTGAGGTAACGTGAGGGGCCTCCTCCCGAGGCGCTTCTCACACTGGGCAGGAGGGGCACCCAGGGAGGCTTCAGAGCGATGGATGAAAGGTAAGAGAAACTCCCAAAACCAGCACCAGCACCCTCAGCCATTTCCAGCAGGATATCTTGGGCAGCCATTGAGTGTGGGCCCAGCCCTGAAATGGTGAAGGCTAGTGAAAGCAATCTGGGGCTTTAGTAAGGATATCCGTGGACAGGATCTCCTGCTGGGGCTTCCTCTTTTTACAAGCAGCAAACAGGGAGGATTTGCTGTCCTATAGTCTCTGTATGTGTATTGGGTCCTTAGAGCGACAGAGAACAAATTCTCCAAGACCTCACCTCAATATAGGGAAAGGAAGACGAAAACCTTGTTTGTTTATTTATTTATCCAATTAATATAGCCGCCCATCTCACAAATGTTACTGTTGTTAGCTGTTTGTTTCCTCCTCCTGCCCCAGATATCTTTCTCTGCTGTTAATGCACCCCCTTTCCTTTTGCAAATTACAATCCAAGGTGATTCTGAGTTTCTCCACAAGAGAAAGAGAATGGGGACTATATAAGAAAAGGAAAAAGGAACCAAGTATCCCTTAAACCATGACCACCTTAGGCAGGAAACAAACATTCTTTCAGAAAGACTGCAGAAAATAGTTTCATATAATTACTTATTTATATCACTTCATATAACTACTTTCATTTCAGAACGCAAACAAGAGACAAACTATAAAAGGAAACCAAAGTGCAAAGGGGTACATTAATTTCAGTTAAAACTTTTGAAAGAAATTCAGATATTTCTGTGGGTGTCAGCAATATGATTTGCTAGGACCCTAGTTGCTAGCTGGTAGCCTAGGGCCACCCCTTTGCTGCTCCAGTTGTTTCTGCTCATCCTAAACTCCCTCAGGCTTGTGGAAATAAATGTCGGGTTTCGTGGGAGCAGAGAGAGTACCATGAATAAACTTGATGAATAGAAAGAATAAAAATGCGATAAAACAATGAACTCATTACAGTGGCTACTTCAGGGGTCAATTAGCAGGGCTGTGCAATGCTTCCAATTGGATTGCAAAGCAGTGGATGTAGGAGGGCAAATCCATTACCTCTCAGTGACCCATTAAAGCAGCACTGTCTGTTTCAGCCTCAGAGGTAGCTACAACACAAGCCACCTTGCAGCAGAAGCCACCTGGCAACTTAGAAAAAAAAATAATTCTTTCTTCACATTGCTACCAAGTACTTGTTAAACTCTGAACCCAAGAACCAAATCCAAAGCATCTCTATACAGAAATAGAATCTGCAGGAGTCTATTGTGATTTTCAGAGAGTTGTGTTGCCAGAAAGGCTGTGTGGCCTCTAGGTATTCTGCATCCTTCTTAGCTTTTTAGGTAAAGGAAACAGCTGCACCTCCTCTGGTTTTCCTGGTCAGGCCTCATAACACAGAGCACAATCTCAGCTCCCTGTACACTTGGCTCCTATCGGCTAACTATGCAAAATATCCGTGGATACGATGCAGCTGAATGAATCCCTTTACTTACTGCAGACAAGAATGAAGCAAAATACAAAAGACTTGTTCATGGGGCTATGTTTTTGCTTACGGTATGGATCTTAAGAACATTTGAAAAACAGTCTATTGATTTTGTTTTCTGCCATAAAACTGCAGACTTTATTCAGACTTCTCCACTGAAGTCCACAGAAACCAAAACCCTTACAGTAGATATCTCAGGGCTTCAAGGCACTGAAATCCCGGGTTTTTTCTCTCTGTCTTTCCAAGTCAATGGATACCTTATAAGGGGCCTGATCTCTGTTGACTGAACAGTTCTGCCTACTGTGGAAACCATTGGTGGCTCCTTACCCGCTTCATTCATTTGCAGGAAATGGGACTTCGACGAAGCAGGATAGGAAGAATATTGACAGCTTTGAAGTTTGGTGTTAGAGAGAGGGAGAGGGAGAGGGAGAGAAGGATGGTGATGATGAGGATGATGAGGATAGATCGATAGATGAGAAAGAGAAAGAGAGAGATGATGGAGAGGAGGAGGAGGAGGAGGAGGGATAGATGATAGACAGATAAAGATTTCTTGGTAAGCATATTAATAAATGGCTGCCATACTTCCTTATAGTCATGCATAGCTAATCTACACTGATTAGTAATTTGTTTGCAAGGTGCTAATTAATGTCAACTCTGCAGACTATTGAGGAGTGGGGCCACACATTTATTGTTCCAAAACCTTTTAGCTATAAGCAGGGCACAGGAGAGGGCAGGCCATGTGCCAAGAGATAGGTGGCAAAACCCTTCTGCCAAGTAAGCTCAGCTTATTAGCTCGCTGTCAGAGCACTCCCACACATACAACCCAAAGTATGGATCCGGTATGTAGATGACACCTTTGTCATAATACAAAAGGAACAACTGGAAGAAACCCACAAAACCATCAATAACATCTTTAATGGAATAACATTCACAAGGAAGGAAGAAAACAACAACTCACTACCATTCCTGGACATCCTCATCAGTAGAGGAAATGATGGTAAGCTGGAAACACAAGTCTACAGGAAAGCTACCCACACCAACCAAGTGCTCCATTACCAAAGTAACAATCCAACCTCCCACAAGAGAAGCTGTGTAAGAACATTATTCAGATGAGCACTTACACACTGCAGCAACCCAGAACACCAGAAAAAAGAAAAAGATCATCTGTACAGCATCTTCCAACAAAATGCATACCCACTCAACTTTATCAAAAAGCGCCTCACCACCCAACCCACTACAACCCAACCAATGGAAACTATGAAAAGGATAACACTGCCATACATCAGAAACAACTCAGAACCCACCAACAGACTGTTACAACCACATGGCATCACTGTAGCACGTAAACCAACTAAAACACTTCAAAACATACTAAGCAACCCAAAAGACCCAATAGCCCAGGAAGAAAAAACAGGAGTTATTTACAACACACAGTGCAAAGACTGTAACAGCCACTATGTAGGACAGACAGGCAGAAGACTAGCAGAGTGCAACCACGAACACCAACTAGCAGTCAGAAGACACGATGAGAACTCCTTAATCTCACAACACATGGACAGCCTCAACCATAGTTTCAACTGGGAAACTGTGAGCATCCTAAACCAAGCCAAATCAAAAACACCAGAGAATTCCTGGAAGCCTGGCACTCAGACAAAGCAGCCATCAACAGACACATAGAGGTAAACAACACTGACATACCATTCAAAAGAGACAATGGACACGCCAAAAGACCAGTACACTCCCTTGCCAGCAATCAACACCCAGATATGAAAAAATCAACCCTAGGATTAACACCAGAGGAACCATCAAACAGCACAATACACCCTAATCAAGGAAGTAGTAACTCAGGTAATCAACCAAGCAGCAAACAGCAGCCCAATCAAAGAACTCCCAAGGAGAGAACAACACTCCTACCAACACAAGCAGGGCAAGCCACGGTATATAAACTGAGAGCAAGGCCCACTCCCTCTTTGCACTGAAGATGTTGCCTAGTCTGGCAATGAAACATCTGCAAGAAAACAACAAGGCTCAGAGAGCACCAAGGACTCCACAGTTCAACCCTAAGCTACAAATATTCCCTTCGATTGGTGATTCTCCAGTCCTAAGCACAATCAGCTTTCAAAAGTTTCAAGCAGTGCTACATTCCAGCACTAACAAGGACACAGGGAGAGAGACAGCAAGATGCACATTAAATACAATCTAACCAAAAGTATACAAAAATAAATTAAAAGAACTCAGAATACAGCCAGGCCTAACAATGAGAGTGCTATTGTCAAGAAGAATATTGAGGTCAGCTCCAGTCTTGTTCATACAGATTCAAACTATATGGTTAGATAACAAAATAGCAACTATGGATACTTTAGAAGGGCCTGTAGACTGTTATTCTAGAGAGAGGAATTCCAGCCAAATGTACCCAATTCTTCAAAAGTCACCTCCCTTCCCCTTTGTCAATCCATTCCCTGCACTCAGTGGTTCAGATGGCCTTTTCCAGCTGTTTCATTCTATGATCCTTCTGACAAAGGCAAAACCATTAAAGGCTTTCAGTAAATATTTTCACAGATTTAAAATGCCCACCTGGTGGACATGCAACTGAACTGATTGGCATAAGGAAGCTATGGTTGCAAGTAACAAATTGATTGATTGATTGATTGATTGATTGATTATGTGCCAACAAGTCATTCTTGACTACTTACATATCTTACATCTATTAGAAATGTTTCAAACAATGCTCCAGTCCAGAACTAACAAGCAGACAGGGAGAGACAGAGCAAGATGCAAGTTAAATGCAATCCAACCAAAAGTATTCAAACCTAATTCAAAGAACTCAAAATACAGCCAGGCCTAACAATAAAAGTACTATTAAAATAAAAGATTCTGATCTTTGTAGCTATGGACACATCATGGCATGTCAATATCTTTGCAAAGGCCTTCGTGGCTGCTCCACCCCAGGCTTCTCTGCGGCATATTTCTTGATTACTTGTTCTGTCGCCGTTGATGGTTGATCCTAAAAGCAGAAGCCGTCCACCACTGATGTCTTCCATGTCAGTTCTAAGGCCGGTTCTTCTCCCTGTTGTCCTTCGTTTCACCTTTTAAAGATTTATAGTCCCATTTTTTCCCATTTTCCTCCTTGACTTTTATTACTTGAGCTTGCCGGTCCTTTGCATTTTCGGCTATCAAGGTAGTGTCATCGACACAGCACAGGTTATGGATGTATCTTTCTCCAGTTTACAACCTTGTCACACTCCTCTGCCAACCCTGAGTCAGGCTGTTTCACCATGTTCTGTAAGTACCGTGACTTCCTTACTTTCCCTTACTTAAGTTTCTCATCAGGGCAATGAGATGTTCTGGGATTCCCATTTTTCTCAGAATTTCTACAGCCTGATGTCACTGACACAATCCAAGGCCTTTCTATGATCAATGAAGCACCTAGTAACTTCTTTGGGATATTTTTTGGCTTTCTCAATTATCCAGCATTCATCAGCAGTAATGTCTCATGTTCCTTGGACTTGTCTAAAGTCAGCTTGATCTTCTGGCATCTCTTTTTCCACCTAGGGCTCTACTTTTTGTTGGATGATCCTAAGCATTCTTTTGCAAACATGTGAAATTAAGCACATTGTGGGACAGTTTGCACACTCTGTTCAGATGCCTTTTTTGATATTAGTATGTAGACTAATTTGTTGGCCACTGTGTCATTCTCCAGATTTGCTGGCATATCTTGACTGATCCTTCTTCTGTTGCTTGTCCTATTTCAGTGGGTATTTCATCCGTTCCTCCAGCCTTCCGACTTGGTAATGACAGGAGGGCTGATCTAATTCAATGTCTAGTACTGATGATCCTGTAAGTAGGGAATCTCTTCTAAGGTATCTTAGATGTTGACATCTCTACTGTATAGTGCTTCAGTATGCTCCTTCCAGCTTCCTTTGATCTCCTTTGAATAAGTTACTATCTGTCCATTGGCTTCTTTTAGCATACCAGTTTGAGGTTGGAACCTCCTTCTGAGTTCAGAGATCTTTTGAAAGACTTCCCTTGTTTGTCTATGTCTGCTTCCGTCTTTGATGTCTTTACACATGTTGTTCCAATACTGTTTCTTGTATCTTCCAACAGCTCTCTGAATCCCTTTGTTGAATTCCTTCCTCAGTGTTTTATCTTTCTTGACTCTGGAGTCTCTTCTCTTCTGAGAAATGTCCATGGCTTGTTCTGACATCCAGTTTGCTTTCTTCTCTTTCTTCATTTTTGCCTATCTCTTTTCACATTCATCCTTAATGACGTCTTTCAGTTCACCCCATGATTCCTCTGGTTCTCTATCGCTGAGGTTCAGGGCTTCAAAGTGATTCCTGATGCTCTCCTTAAAAATGGTGGGTATATGTTCAAGGTCATATTGTGGAAACTGACAGGCTTTCTTCTTCCTCTTCTTTAGCTGAACTGGGACTTGCACATGAGCAGTTATGATCTGTTCCACAGTCAGCACCTGGCCATGTCTTTGATGCTATAATTCACCCCCCCCCACCTCTTTTACCAATAATATAGTCAATTTGATTTCTAAATACTCCATCTGGTGGAATCAATGTATAGATGTTCATTGGAGTGGCAGAAATTGGTAGGTCAGTCTCCTGCTTCATGTTGGTTTCCTAAGCCATACAATCCAACTACATTTTCCCTGTTAATGTTTCCAACTTGGGCATACAAGCCTCCAATTACAGGCAGCACATCTTGCTTCTATATTCTGTCGATTTCAAATTGAACTTGATCATAAAATCTGTCAAACTCCTGACTCAGTGGTTGGAGCACCAACCTGAAGGATCATCATGTTAAAGAGTTCTCCACAAAGTCTCATTGATATCATCTGGTCATTGATTGCATTGTATCCAACTACTGTCCTTACTACATCTTTCCTGATTATGAAAGCAATACCATTCCTTCTTTCTGTTCATGCCATGAATAGTAAGCAATATGACCTTTGAACTGACAGAGATCAATTCGAGTCTGGTTCAGTTCACTAATGCCTAAGATGGCACTGCAGAGTCATTTAATCTTTCACTGCCTTGAGCTTCCCACATTCCTGCTTCTTACATTAGTAATTCCCACTGTAATTCTCTCTTTGCAACTTCAGATTTTCTTTTCCTGCATGGCAACTTCAGCAACTAGATGTCCCAAAGGCTTTAATCTAGACACATCATAAACCCTGTTAGTACTCCAGAAGATCCTCAGCATTTCCACGTAGCATGTTGATGCTATCTGATCTGAGAGGCTCAGCATCTGGCATTATATCATCCATTACTTTATATTGT
The DNA here is from genome assembly GCF_035149785.1 of Candoia aspera. NCBI lineage: Eukaryota > Metazoa > Chordata > Lepidosauria > Squamata > Candoiidae > Candoia > Candoia aspera. The sequence goes on along the minus strand of NC_086153.1, from coordinate 26,990,041 downwards.
CTATCCATCTGCTGCTCTCTGTAAAATATAGGAGGGATTTACCATTGCATTCCCCAGGGCAGTATGAAATGATCTTTTTGTAACTGTCACTGAAGTGATCATCTGCCTCCAGCATCGCCCTGTATGACTGCTGCCCACTAAAGGTTTCTGCTTGCTTTAGCTGGGCAGATGAAATGATCTTGGGCAACCCTGCTGGGATTATATACTCCTGGCATCCACCCCCTTCTTCTTCGCTCCTCCTTCCCGGGAGGATCCCCCTCCCCTGCCATGATGAGGCATCACAGCAGGACCTGGGGAGGTAAAAGAGTTACAGAGCTCAAATTAGGATACATAAAAATAGAAATAAAATGGAACTAAAATATGTTGTAAATACACGTAGTAGTTGAAAAATAAAATAAAATAAAATAAAAAAGAAATAAAAGGTTTTGCTATGGTTCATTCTCCATCACCTCAGAACTGAAAGCCTGTCAACAAGAAATTGATAGATTTAATTCCCAGCTCTTTCTGACCGCTAGAATGGACACAAGGAATCCTGCTCTTGATCTTCACATAACCAACAGATAACAAACATAAACATAACCAACGGATAACAAACATGATCCATTTAGAACGAAATGCTGAAAAGATGCCACTGTATCTGGAAAAAAACCTGTTTGGGAAGGATGACTTCAACAGTAAAGGAGTAAGAAGTGGCTTAATTATTATCATTCTTGGTCTAGATACGAGTTAAGTAAGGTCACTGAACTTAGGAGAAGTCACCCATTAATAGACATTCCTGGCTAGCTACACATTAACTCTTGTCTTGTTCATTTCCATTGGTTCTGACCAATAATTCCATTCACATCAAGCTTTGAACAGCAAGATGAAATATCATGAGGGAAGCTGTAAATTCTGTCTAGCTCATACTACTGATTTTCAAGTTTTCTAGACTTTGAACTCATCTTGAGGTTGGATTTCATTTGAAAACTAACTCCCTGTTCAAATGTATGTTGATTATTTAGCTTAGGAATTGTGATTGCTAAATTCCAAGTCAGTTGAGGCCTTCTGGTTTCTCCATATTTCCACGCTTTCACACACACATTACATCAGAGGACATGAAGTTTGCTGGAAACTGTTGGTATCTCACCGTTATTTCTGAGCATGAAATCCTTCTATTGACATGCTTGCTTTCAAGGCTTTCCTCACAAACGCCTTCCTTGGCTTCCTTCAGCCTTGCAAGATATTAAGCTCTAATGTTCTCTTTAATCCAGGCTTTGCCTACTTTAGGGACCTCACACATTGGGCATGACTTACCAGTGCAATGACAATTGAACTCACATCAGCACTGAAGAGGGGCCAGAATACAGCCCTTTTTCACTCCTTTCTGAACGGAGATATCAGCAGAGAGATGGCTGCTCCTGCCACCTCTCAGTTGTGTAAATGTGTTTTCATGCAACCTCCTAATTAAGCAAAGTATCCACCATGACACAACATCCACCAGAGTCGTTCTCTAGGTGAGGAATTCAATGCTGATTAAGTCTGGTTTTATTAATAACTGAACTTAGGAGAAGTCACCCATTAATAGACATTCCTGGTTAGCTACACATTAACTCTTGTCTTGTTCATTTCCATTGGTTCTGACCAATGATTCCATTCACATCAAGCTTTGAACATCAAGATGAAATATCATGAGGGAAGCTGTAAATTCTGTCTAGCTCATACTACTGATTTTCAAATGTTCTAGACCTTGAACTCATCTTAAGCTTGGATTTCATTTGAAAACTAACTCCCTGTTCTAATGTATGTTGAACATTTAGCTTAGGAATTGTGATTGGTGAGGAATTATAATAACTCGTGATATGACCTCTCACCTAAAGTAAGAATGGGACTCTTTGCATTAGTAACGTGCCTTATACAACACAGCCAGGATGTTGCCCAGAATTCATTTCATTCTTACCAGCTTTTTAGAAAAACTTTCCAGTAAAGAGCACAGTCTGTAGTATCTTCATCAGTTTCACTCTCCATGGTTAAAGAGGATGAAAAGCAATGGTATGCCACTGAAGATAGATGGCGCTAGTGAGAATTACCCCAAGGCAGAGTAAAGCTAGGGTGGAAAAACTGCCTTTTGGCAGCTGCTTCTCTCTCAAGCTGGTTGCAGCTTGCAAGAGAATCTCCATATTTCACACTGGCCTCAAAAAGAATTCTATTTATTTTTTATCCAATTTGAACTCCAAACAACCAACTCTGGGCCACTCACGATACACCAAAACAAGATACTGTAAATACAATATAAGAGAACGAAACAAACAACAGAACTAGGCTCGAACAAAGAAAACGAAAGAAGAACAAGATGTTGAACCAGCAAACACCCAAACATTCCGCCAACTACTGACATCCCACAAAGGGGGCACCAGCCACCCTAGCCCGACGCCTGGGAGAAGAGCCAGATCTTCAGGGCTCTGTCATGAGCACAGGTGCTCTCTGGATGTCAAGAGGGTCGCATGGGGAACCCCATTCCAAAAGGCAGGCGCTGAGACAGAGAAGGCAGTATTCCTGGGCCCTGACCGGTGACATAGTTTAATGGAAAGAAGCTGGAGCACACCAACCCTATCAGCTTCCATCAGTCAGTCAGATACCACAGAAGATAGGCAGTCCCTGAAATCACTGGGCCCCATGCCGTGTAGGGCTTGTTAGACCATGAAGGTCTTGAATCACACCTAGAAATAAATTGGCAACCAGTGCAGCTTGCAGAGCTGTGCCCATAGCTGCCTGCACTGCTGCATTCTGGACCAGTTGAAGTTTCTGAGTAGTCTTCAAGAGGAGCCCCATGTTGCAATAGTCAAGTTGTGGGGTGAGTAGGTATGAGTCTGAAGAGCCTCCTGATCCAGGAAGCAGTGAACTGGCTCAGCAGATGAAGCAGCACAAATACCTTCCTTGTCACAGCTGACACCTGCTCACTGAGTAGGAATTGTAAGCCCATGAAGACCCCCAACTGGTGCATCACCCCTGAATGGGCAACAGCAACCCCTCCAAGATCAAAGATGGAATAGCCCCAGAACTAGGTGATCCCAAGACCCACAGCCACTTACTCTTGGTTATATTGAGTCAGACATGGTTTCTCCCCATCCAGGCCCACACAGCCTCCAGGCACTGGGACAAGACCTAGACATCTACACTTGGCTGGCCTGAGGTTGAAAGATACAATTGGGTATCATCAGCATAATGATGATGCCAAATCCCAGAAAGGGGGATAATTTCCCCCAGTGGTTTTAAGCAGATGTTGAATAGGAGGGGAGAGAGAGTCAAACTCTGTGACACCCCACAGCGGAGGGACTGAGGGAATTGCCTCTCCTGCCCAATCAACACTGACTGGAACCAGCCCTCAAGAAATTAAGAGAACCACAATAAAATGGTGCCCATTTCCAACCCCTAAAGTTGGTCCAGAAGGATACCATGGTTGATCGTCTCAAAAGCCGCTGACAGACCAAGGAGCAGAAAGATGGATGCGCCACCTCCATCCCGGCTCCACCAGAGGTTGCTTACAAGCATGACCAAAGCTGACTTCATCCTGAAACTCAGCTGAAATGGGTCTAGATCAGAGTTTCTCAATCAGGGTTCTGTGGAAGACTAGGCTTTGCCCAGAGGTCACTAGGGCTTCCCTGAGAGATCATGATTTATTTAAAAAAATATTTCAAATTCAGGCAACTTCACATTAAAGAGGGAAATTTCATTCTTTATTTTTAGTTTAAGGTAACTGTTAATGCATATATACAGGTCTACTCATGAAACAAATATAACTATTCTGTACCTTGTGGCCTATTTTTGAGCCTCAATGTGCAGGGCTTCCCCAAGGCCTGAAACATATTTCAAGGGTTCCTGCAGGGTCAAAAGGTTGAGAAAGGCTGTTCTACGGTGAGGGAATGAAATATGAATGTCTACGAGTGGGACAAAGGAAGAATTTGTAACATAAGCCATGTAGACCTTTAAGCCGTGAATGACAACCAGTGCACCATTTGTAATAGAGATGTAACATGGGGAAACCAGGAAGTTCCCATTACCGTATGGCCCCTGTATTCTGGATCACTGGAACCTTCAAGGACAGCCCCATGTAGAGTGCATCGCAGTAAGCCAATGGAGTGGAGAAGTAAAGGCGTGAGTGACTGTGAGAAGGGCCCTCTGATCCAGGAAAGGCCATGACTGGCATGCTAGATGAGGATATGCAGACACTATCCTAGCCCCAGCTGCCACCTGCTATTGAAGCAGGAGCTTTGAGCCCAAGAACATTCCCTAGTTCATACCGCACATATCCTCAGTCTTCAGAGAAACAGGATCACCAGGCTGAGGGAGGAAACTGCAGTGAACGCAGAATTGGCCTCTGCTTCATCTGAGGGCCACATACACCCCCCAACCAGCAAAGCCAGCTGTTTTCCCAAAGCCCACCCCTCCAATTGTGTCTCCAAGGACAGCACTGCCAATCCAGGAATTCTATCCTTTGGTTCCAAACTGCATCATGGCTCTCCCAAAATCCAGCCACTATGAATATGGCCGAGCATTATCTTTCTTGCCTGCTAGAAGTTCGGCAGCAATTCAGGAAGGGCTTTTCTCTGCCCCACCTGGACATGGCAAGCGCTGAGTCTGGGATCTTTTGCAACCACAGCAGGTTGGCCGTTCAGCTAAGTCCCTTGCTCTTGCAAGGACTTTTGCAACAGCGAACCCACAGGAGTATTTCAGTAGAGGGAAGATGCAAAATTGCCTTATAAAAGACCAGTAAAAGTAACGCCTAAGAATAGATGCAATATTTCACTGAGTCAGAGTGATGCAATGCTTATATTTGATTATAAATAGAGAGCTTGTCCTGTTCCAGAAGCAAGATTTGGTCCAGAACCAATCCCAACATGAAGATCCTTTATCTGCTCTTTGCATTACTTTTCCTTGCATTCCTGCCTGAACCAGGTAAGAAACAAAATTACTGATAATTGAGACAGGACTGATAAACAAGTATGATTATCTCTGAAAGCAGGATAATCTTCTACTTTTTGTCAGGTCTACCATTCTATCCAGGGCCAGAATTTGTCGCAAGTTTAAAAAATGGATTCTGGAATTAGAGCTTCATTTTGAGCTAGAAATATCTCAATCACTGACACCTTTTAGTTTTACTTGAAAGAAATAGCTTTGAGCAGTGTGGACTATTGACAACATGAGCCTCCAAACCTATGAAAAATATGCCATGGATTTTTCTTCTGCATTAAAACTAGACATTCAACATAATGTAGGGCAATTGGAAGTAGTCCAAAACAACTTTATAAGGAAGATCTCGGGCCTCCCCCAGGGCAGCTCTGCTGCCTGTTTAAGGATGGAGGTAGGGCTACCTTCCATCACCGATAGAATACACCTTGCATTGTTGGGCCACTATAAGAAACTGGAAGGCCTTCAAGAATCCTATCTTGCCAAACTCTGTTTTCTCCGTTACACAGCTGGGAATCAATGGACTAAACTTTTGTCACCCGTTCTACAAATATATTCCCTACCACCTTTGAGAGAACTGAGTCTCCTCTTTTCCTTTTCACAGGGAATGCCAGCGACTCATTTCATCGTCATCAACGCCGACGAAGATGTCGGTGGTGGTGGTGCCGCTGGAGACGGTAAGAAAACTCTCCCCTAATTGAGATGCTGCGGATGTAGATTGGGAATCTCTGCCTGCATATTGTTTGCATTCAAAAAGCATTGCAAGGCATTGAAGAGGAAGAGGTGTTTCAAGGGAAATATTGGGACAAAAAGGAGGGCAAGAGAGAATGAGTTTTGGGTTTCAGATGGCAGAAGAGACCTGAAAGCCACTTCGATCAACCAATTATTTTATCCCATTTCTCTAGTGGCCGCTAAAATGCCCTCTCCGTCTGCTGCCTTGAATACCTTCAAGATCTGGCCAATGACTTGACATCACCGCCTGCAATCGCTTTATCTTCCTCTATATAAATCAAAATTGCTATCTATTAGACTCCCAAACATTTATGCATTGAAGTGAAAGTTGGCAAATTTTCTTTGAAATAAAGCTAAATGAGCATTGCAGTTGTTGAGCTCCTGTAATGATTGCCTACCCTAATAGACTCAGACTCACAAGGAGGAACTTAATGATATCTGATTTATTAAAGAATAGTATGCAAATACAGAGAAAGCTGAGAATGAGCAAAAGCGCGCCAAATACAAACTAAAAACCCTCAGCACAAACGTAATCCCTCCCCTCGCCCGGCCGTTTCAAACTCCCCCCCACCCCAGGTGCTGGTAACCGTTTCTGTTGATGTCCTGGGAAAGAAACCTTGAACACACGAGATAACCCAAACACATTCCAATCCAGCTGCAAACAGATAACAATCCCATGAGACAGAATCCTCCTCCCCTCCCAAACGAAACACACATCAGCCAAATGACATGCGAAACATTACGATGCAGCGGTAACATTGGAACGATGAACATGACATACCACCCCCCCCCAAAAAAAACAAAAAACTAAGGAGCAGGTTTCAGAGGATAAGCGAGATGAAAGCATCTAACTAAAAGAGGAGATTGAACATCACAGGCAGACACCCATTCAGGGTGGGGGAAGTGCTTCCAACGAATCAGGTATTGCAGGGAGCCACGACTCCTGCAAGAATCAAGGACCTCCTTCACCTCAAAATGTTGCTGTCTGTCAATCATGATCGGAGCAGGTGGTGGAGGCTGCGGGTGCCAATGATCGGAGTGGTTGACAGGCTTGAGCAAGCTGCAACGAAAAACAGGATGCAAATGTCTCAAATTGTGAGGCAAATCCAGTTTAAATGTGACAGGGTTCATGATTCCCACAATGGGGAAAGGACCCACAAACCTAGGAGCCAACTTTTTGGAGCGCTGTGGGGACTTTATGAACTTAGTGGAAAGGTAGACCTGATCCCGAACTTTAAAATCAGGTTGAAGGGCTCGCCGCTTATCGGCGTGCAACTTATAAGCAGACTGGGCATCAGCCAAAGCCTGCTGAATTACCGGCCAGGAAACAGCTAGTTGAGCAGCCCAATCAGAAGGAGAGCAGGGGCAACTCCGGGATGGGGACAAAATCCCGTCCAAACATAACATGAAAAGGGGTATGCCCTGTGCTCTGATGAATGGCATTGTTATAAGCCACCTCAGCAAAAGGCAGGAGATCAACCCAATTATCCTGTTGATAATTGACAAATGCCCTCAAAAATTGCTCCAGGGTCGAATTGAGAACCTCTGTAGATCCATCTCTGGATGCGACACAGTAGACAACGCTTGCTTGGTGCCCACCAGCTTCAAAAATGACTTCCAAAATTGGGAAGTGAACCGTGTCCCACGGTCCGTGACCAAGCGGGAGGGGCTACCGTGGATCCGGTAGATGTGGATTAGAAAAAGGCGGGCCAATTGCGGTGCAGACGGAATAGAAGGACAAGGAATGAAATGGGCTTGCTTGGAAAAGTAGTCCTTTACCACCCAAATCACAGTCTTTCTCTGACTCGGAGGCAAATCCACAATGAAATCCATAGACACTCCTCCCACGGCCGGGAGGGGCTGGCAACCGGCTGCAGCAGCCCGTGCGGCTTCCCCCCCTTCTGTTTTGACATGGCACAGACAGGACAAGAAGCAACATAACTTTTTACATCACGTCTTAAGGTGGGCCACCAAAACTGGCGCCGTACCAGGTGCAACTGTAATGATTCCCTATTCTGACATACTCAGTCTCACAAGGGGATTCTTTATGAAAACTGATTTATTGAAAGAATAGTATGCAAATATGAAGAAAGCTGAGAATGAGCAAAAGCGCGCCAAATACAAACTAAAAACCTGCAATCTGCCTGCAATCGCTTTATCTTCCTCTATATAAATCAAAATTGCTATCTATTAGACTCCCAAACATTTATGCATTGAAGTGAAAGTTGGCAAATTTTCTTTGAAATAAAGCTAAATGAGCATTGCAGTTGTTGTGCGCCTTCTTTAAGAACAACTCAGGGCTTCCCCGTGTTCTTTCCCCATCTCTTTATTTACTGAACTTGTCCTTTGCCACTGAGGTCCTCCAGCTGATGTGGTTGCTTGGGGAGAAGTAGTACAAAGCAGAACTTAAAGTATCAGCTAAGACCCCTCAATGGAACATAAAGCATGTCTGAGGGGATTTGTTTTTCACGCTAAACTCCAGGGGATACTACTTAAAATACGAACATCTTCATCTGATGACTCAATATCACCACAGGACCCAGGCGTATTTCCCAGAAAACGGCTCCGCAGAAGTCAGGTTTGGGAGGGTGAGGTCATAAAGAGTCTCCCTCTCTCTCTCAACTGAGGGTGTAAAATCAGACATCTCAGATACTTTGCGGAAGGCCTACCAGTGTCAGGTTCATACACTCAATTTCCCTGGGGCGAATGAGTGCTTTTAGCAGTCCACTGAATGACCCCCTGGGTATACCAATGGAGCTACAGAGAATAAAATTAAGACTGCAAAGGATCCAAGGATGACTTTTCTAAACAAAATTGCACAACATCTCCTCCACTCTTCCAGTTTGCATTGTTGATTGCTGGGTCTCAGTAAAACAACAGAAGACGTAGCAGGAGGATATCTGTATGAGATCATATTTCCAGAGAGAAGGACTCTCCCTAGACCTTTTGGGCTCAGCATGTCAAAAATTTGGAAGATGCCTAACTTGGCTCTGCTAGCGTGTCACCCCCAGGAACCCTGCCCAAAAGGCAGTGTGCCCCTTCGTGCCCCTTCGCACAAATTGCAAGTGGCTTCTCCAGGAACTGGCTTTGTGCAAAGGGGCAATCATCATCATCATCATCATCATCCCCTTGAGCAAAGCCGGTTCCTGGAGACACCGCTTCCAAATTGCAAGCGGCTTCTGCAGGAAGCAGCTTCATGCCAGCGGGAGCAAGAAGACAGCAGGTGAGTGGGGCGGCGGGGGGCAGGGCAGCAGGGGTCTCAGAGTGCAGGGTGACAAGGGTGAGTGCGGCTGGGACTGGGCTGGGGAGGCTGCAGCTGCGGCTTCCCTGGGCGTGGCAAAGAGCCCCGGAGCCGCATGGTTCTGGGGGGGAGGTAGGCGGGTGGGGGGAGTTGCCGTGCCTTTTGTTCATTCCGTTTCCTCAGTAACTCAAACAGGGAGAAAACTTGTTGTCAGGTGTTGGAGAATGCTGATGTGTCACCCAAAATGTTGTGCATTATCACCTTTGGCATGTGTGTCACAGGTTCATTATCACTGTGCTAGACCATTTCTTTTGTTACTGGGATGGATGCATATTATTAAGTGTAGTGGCCAGCATAAAAAAATAGGAAGATTACAGTAAAATCTAATTGACAGGGGCTCGGTCAGATTGGAGCTGATACAGACACACGAGCAGGTGACCAATGGGGGACATTATCCTGGACCCTGCGATACCTATGCTAGTACAGTAGAGAGAGCCAGTTGGGTACGGTGGTTAAGGCATCAAGCCAGAAACCAGGAGACAGTGAGTTCTACTCCCACCATAGGCGTGGACGCCGACTGGTGACTTTGGGCCAGTCACCCTCTCTCAGCCCTGGGAAGGAGGCAATGGCAAACCACTTCTGAAAACTTGCCAATGGCAATAATAATAAAAATAATAATTCTGCACACTGTGATACCTATGCTAATAAAGTAGTGTGCTCTAAACATATATACAAGTGAGAATATTATTTCCCAAACCAGTATCTACAGAATAGTATAAGAAATGTAGTACATATTTATTGATTTGATTTATACAGCCACCCATCTCACAATAAGTGACTGTGAGCATCTTACAATAAAATAGATAAAAACAATAAAATACAAAAGGAAAAAGGGAAAACATAGCAGCCAAGTGTCATAGATCAAGCCAAGAGATGAGCTGTATCACACTTCCAGGCATGGACACAAAACCAGGTTTTTAGGGCCTCATGAAAGGCCAGCAGGGTCAAGGCCATCCTAATCTCTGGAGGGAGAATATTCCACAGGACAGACACCATGGCAAAAAAGGCCCTCCTCCTGGGCCCTGCCAGCCAACACTCCTTAGCTCACAGCACCCAGAGTATGCCCCTCCCGCCAGACCACGTGGGAAACAATTGGGAAGAGACAGTTCCGTAAGTAACCTGGTCCCAAGCCATGAAGGGCTTTTCAGGTAACTATGAGCACCTTGAATTGCACCGGGAAGCACACTGGAAGCCAATGCAGCTCACGGAGCAACGGTGTCACAAGCTGTGAAAAAAAATGACACCATTAACTGCAAGCGCCGCTGCATTCTGTACCAGCTGAAGCCTCTCAATGCTCTTCAAGGGCAGCCCCCTGCAGAGTGTGTTGTAATAGTCTAATCTGGAGGTCACGAGGGCATGAGTGACTGTGAGCATGGCCTCCCGGTCCAGGAATGTGCACAACTGATGCACAACCCAAAGCTTTGCAAAGGCCCTCCTAGCCATGGCTGCCACCTGCTTCTCGAGCAGGAGTCATGAGTCCATGAGGACCCCCAGATTTTACACCAGGTCAGTCTGGGACAGTGCCACCCCATCCAGAACCAAAGATGGAAGGTTCCCACAACCAGGAGGTCCAAAAACTCAAAGCCACTCGGTCTTGTTTGGGTTGAGCTGAAGCCTGTTGCACCCATCCAGGCCCTTACAGCCTCCATGGCAACACTCAGGCAGCCTAGGGTAGAGAGATGAAGTTGAGTACCGTCAGCGGACTGACGGTACCTCACCCCAAACTGTTGGATGGCTGCACCCAGTGGCTTCATGTAGATGTGAAACAGAATGGGAGAAAGTATCGAGCCCTGCAGCACCCCACAAAGGAGGGGTCATGGGCTGGACCTCACCCCCACTGTTCAAGCTGACTGGAACTGACCCTGGAAGGAGCAGAACCAACCTAACACTGTGCCGCCCACCCCCAACTCACAGAGCCACCCCACGAGGATACCATGATCAATGGTATCAAAAGCTGCTGAGAGGTCAAGAAGAGCAGGGACAGATACACCACCCCCATCCTGCTCTCACCAAAGATCATCCAAGAGTGTGAGAGCCAGTTTGGTCTAGTGGTTAAGATTCTGGGCTAGAGAATCTTAACCACTAGGAGTCTGTGAGTTCTAGTCCTGCCTTAGGCATGACAGCCAGCTGGGTGCCCTTGGGCCAGTCACTCTCTCTCAGCCCAACTAGCTGCAATGTAGACTAGCCTCCTCGTGATGCACCCCGGGCAATGTGACTTGCCACGGCTAAATAGTCTATGCATCTGGCTGCTGGACCTCACAAGGATTTCTCAGCAAGAAAAGCAGCATGAACACCAAACTGCTATGCCGTACGATAAAAAAAGAAACCCAAGAGTGTGATTAATGCTGTCTTGATCCCATACCTAGGCCTGAACCCTGACTGGAAGGTGTCCAGATAATCCCCTTCTTCCAAGGCCCTCTGAAGTTGCAGTGTGGCCACCTTCTCCCAAGCTCTACAGCCAGAGAAGGCAAGCCAGAGAAGTCACCCAGGACCATAAGTCTGGGGAACTCTACCACCAACCTGGCCATGGAGTCAAGGAGCACAAGCAGAGAGGTTGCTATGTAGCAGGGAGGCTGGTACAGTAGCAACAGTCCCAAATGAACCCTAGAGCCCAACCTAACACACAGGATCTCACGCCAAGTAATCTGTGGGACAGTGCTTCTGGAAACCTCCCAAGTATCTTGGGTGACAACCACCACCCCACCAGTGCTACCTTGGGTCTCAGCTGATGCCCCGCCCAGAACCCAACTGGGCACATCTCTGAAAGGGGAACTCCCCCCTCCAGACCCAGGCAGATTTTGGCAATACACGCCACACCAGCCCTCTCATCCATGATCAAGCCAGATGAGGTCAGCCTTGTTACAGACTGATCTGGCATTCAGCAGCAACGGTCAAAAGCCCAGGGCCTTGAAGGTGGTGGTGGTGGTGGTGGTGGTGTTCTTTTCTGAACCTACTTACTTTTCTTCCCTCTCAAGTCTCCTTCCCCACTTTCCATGTCTACTTTATTACAGCATCTTCTTCCTTTCCTTATCTCAATCACTGATCCTGGAACATCTCTGAGTTTTCTCCTGGCTGTCTTGCTGCCAAACAAAGCCTTTCACTCACTATGTTCCACTGTCCAGCATCTGACTCTTCATACACACAACACAGTCCATTCTCCTGGTCTTTCCACACTCTTGCAAGCCACGCCAGAGTTTGCTCCTGATCTTCCTCCGGGTCCCAGGGCCGGAATCCTTGGAGTGGGCAGGCTGGGTCGTTCCTCCACTCCACTCCACATTAACCAGGTGATGTCCTCTCCAGCAGCATGTCCTGCAGCATCTGCAATTTTTTTTGAAACACCCTTTCCCTGCTTTCCCTTGCTCTTTTTTTATATTCTGTAACCGGGACACAGAGGTGCCACTTTACAGGTGCCTTCTGGCCATTTCACCCTGTTCTGCCCACGTGCTCCTGGCCTTGCGCTCAACGCCCAGAGTCCCTCCTTTCTGGGGGGAGATGGGTGGTGATAACATTTGATAAACACCCAAAAATGAAATCAATAAAATTAATAAATAAAATCACCTGCCTTCCCTAAATCAAACCCATGACCTTGGCACAGACCCAACCACTCTCCTTCACCTGGCACTTCATCCTGCCACACAAATGTTCAAATCAAGTGTGAGTAAACAGAACAAAATAAGTGATGCAGCAGTGCACACTATTAAAGCCAAAATTCTTGAGTAAGATCTCTATCTAAATCTATAAGGAGAAGTAAACATCTTAACTTATGACACCTAGACATAAATCATCCTGTGAAATTTTAGAATCTGGGCTATTAGTCATAGATAATTGTAACACTTATTAACATACAAACAGTTAAGTAATAACCAATGTAAGCCTGGGACCAATTGTTTACACACGTTCACTGCCGTTAGACTAAACCTGGCTAGTTATGTGGGATAGAGTTTTCCTTACCTGATGGAAGAAAGTTGGCATAAAATTCCTCAGGCCGACCAGAAGCAGAGGAGAACAGAAGAAATCTGAGCCTCCTTCAGGTATTGCTATAAAGTGGACAGTGTAACAGCACTCGAAGGATGAATTCAACCTGAACCCTCACCCAAGGGCAGGTTCGACTGACCATCGGAACCTTATTAAATATCCCATACGGAAGTGCTGGGGGAAGGCTGTTGCATCTGGCTCTAAATGGGAACCTGAACTGGGATGGGGAGATTAATGAATTGGTCTAATTAGCTGGTTTCCATCTGGGATAGCTAAATGGTGTTGAGGTAGACCATTGGTGTCCAGCAGCCATTCTCTAACAGCTGTCTTAACCTGAGTGAATGGAAGAAATTTTAAGGACTCAAAATAAAAGGGTTCTTTTAGAGTTACTTGCCACCGTGAAGATTTAAATTTTTCAGATTGGATGGATGGAATCTGGCTGGCTGGGAAATAGTGGCCCTTGAGCCAATATGTCATAATTAACAGCCAAGCTCTTAACTCAACTCTCCTTTGGCCAAACTCAAGCCATCCCTGGACTAAGAGCAATCTCCACCTTTATCGCTACATGGCTCAATTACTGCAAGGTGCACTAGATGAGGCTGCCTTTGAAGACCACCTGGAAACTTCAGTTGGTGCAGAATGCTGTAGCTTGTTTGACTAGCAGCAGCACAGCTGAGCTTACGCCCTTGCAGATAAGCTGCCAAGCGCAATTCAGAGTTCTGGGTTCCACCTAAAAGGCCACATGTGGCACCACACCAAGCCTCCTGAGCGTCCTGCATGTGCAAGATTCTAAAGGCTGAGATGAGGAGACAGTGCTTTTCGGGAATGGCAACTTTGCGGAACAGCTTTCTACAAAGACAGATGTAAGACCATCCTGCACAGTATAAGACTTCTGGAAGGTAGTGAAGACAGACTTGTTTGAGAAGTCTTGGTAGCTGATGGTCATCTTGGTGGAGCTCTTGCTTCACTGGTTTGTGATTATTGGAGTCTCATGATTATATTTTTGGTTGTTTGGGATGAGTTCACCATGGACATGTTTATATTCATGTTGGAATCATGACTGTGTTCGTATTATTGCTGATTCTGCATGTCTTCTCTATGTGGCTCCTGTGGGGATTCAGTGGTATATAAAAATGATAATTTTAACAAAGTCATCTTCCTGGCCTTTCTTCTAAATTTCTGCATACAGAATGACCCACCCGTCTCTTCCCACTTTCGGGGAGATGTGCCAGGGCAGTGCTGGTAAAATTCTGCCTACGAAGGCTTGCAACTCACCTGGCTTAACCACTGAGCCAGTTCTCAGCCTTGTCTTTTCAGGTGCTCCACCGAAGGAAAAGAAGGTATTGCTTCGAATATGTACAAACCCCATGGTTAAATTAATAGCGAGCCACTGTGGGTCCCACCTCGAACAGGAACTTTAGAAACACTGCTAAAGCGTAATGCTGGAAATTTGACCAAACTCTTTTCCAAAAGCGCACCTCCATCGTCCCTCTTCAATCCTGTTTCCTGCACAGAACAGGCAGCTGGACTCAGTGGCCAAAATTCCCCTTTCCGCCCTTTAATTCTGGGATCCGTCTGAAAGAGACATGCAGCTAAGGCACTGAGATGAGCCATTTCATTGATGGAAAGGCCCTCCCCATGGAATCGAGAAATAAATCTATGGGGTCACCCTGGTTTCTGGAACAAACCTACCCCAAGGCGGAACAGAAAAGAAATCTTCTTACTTTTAGGTCTCGCTCAAACCATGCCATGATCCGACACTTCTCTTTTAGAGGCCTTGCAAGGAGATTGCAGTTGTTTACTCGTAGGCAACTAACCGAAAACAGTTACTAACTGCGACTACAGACCACAACAGAATGCATCAAGAGCATAGTTTCCAAATAACAGAAACAAATAATTCTTTTTTATTCTCTATCGGCATATTACCTATGCTTTATTGGAACGATTGCCCTCTCCTGCAAAGAGGACAGTGAAAATGTATATAGAAACAAATAGCAGTATCTTTTTAGTCTAACCCTATGCTTTAAGGGGAAAAAACAGCAATTTTCAAAAGCTTCCTAAATTCTAATAACGGGCAAAAACTCTGATCGCCACAGGAGGCTATTCCACAACACAGGGACTCCCACTGGAAGGCAGCTCCGCTGAACTTCAGACCCTTCACTTCATGAAAGCAGCAGTTTCTCCCAGAATATCAACCCCACTAGGTGGTCCAGACCAGGAAATCAACTCCACAAGAAGGCAAAACCACTTTTATTCGGATTGGCTGCTATAACAGAATCTTGCAAGTCTGACTGTTCTGTACCTCCTCCTCCTTCTTATACTTCAGTGAATTATGGAGATTTCTGCCCAAGCCACTTCTAAAAGTTACCCATTCTGCACTTAAAAAATGCTTCAGCCCCTTTGGCCTGGGCAACGGATCCTTCATATTTCCAGCACAGTCATCTTCCTTACTCTCTACACGGGGAGACTGGCACAGCTTTGTGTTGGGCACCAACTGCAACCTTCTGTGGACCTTTTGTGGACCAGGAGGTTCTGGGCATGGCCACTCATGCTTCATCACCTCCCGTATGGACTACTGCAACCTCTTTACTGCAATTGGTCCAGAATGTGATGGTGAAGGCAGTTATGGATGTTTCAGATGCTCTACCTTTGCTCTTTGCAATTCACTGGCTCCCAAAAGGCTTCTGGGTACAATTCCAGGTGCTGGTTGTTACCTATTAAGCCCTTCCCGGCATGGGACCAAGATACCTGCAGGACTACCTTTCTCCTATTGTCTCTCTTAGATCTGGCAGGAGGGGCATCCTTTGGTCCCGTCAGTCAAGGAACGCTGTCTTTTGGGATGCGTGACAAGGACACGGGCCTTTTCAGTTGCAGTGCTTACCCTCTGAGATCGGAGGAGCCCCAACCCTGTTGGTCTTCTAGAAAGTACTTCAGACCTGGCTGTTTGCACAGGGAAAGGAAGTCACTATTTTCTCTCTAGATGTCTGGAGATACCAATATAGAATATACTTATTATATTTCAGGTCGCAAAACTTACCCACGAATAGACATGGGCTGGATTTCTAACTCACTTGTTCACTAATTTCATGGATGTCGAATTTGTAGCTCTTACGTATTCAGATCACAATCCAATAAGATTAAACAGAGGATTAAACAGAGGAACCAACAGACTGAAGAGATGGCAGTTTAACAGCCATCTCTTAGCGGTATTAGAGCCAGGAGGAATCAAAATGCTTTTTCCAAATCAGTTTAACTCCTGATATTTCTCTACCTACACGTAAAGTATTTATGAGAGGATAGTTCCTTTAAAAATGCTTCAGCCCCTTTGGCCTAGGCAAAAGATCCTTCATATTTTTGACCGTCCGATATTACTGCCAGCAGGAAGTATAATGCTCTTTCCAGATCAATAGAAGTCCTGATATTTCTTTACCCACACATAAAGCATTTATGAGAGGATTGCTTCTCTCTCTGGCATAAAATAGAAAGAAAACATGCAAACCATTCTGACATATTGGCAAATATGCTCAAGCCCCCTCTCCCCCGCCCAGCTCTGCAAAGTTTACCTGCACCGCGCTTGCCTCCCGCCTGCTAGTTGCCAGATCAGGACAAGAGGGGGAGGGGGAGGGGGAGGGGAGGGGCTTCCGAAGAACACCAGGGGGAGCCGAACCCCACCAAGACTTTTACTGACTTGTTGAACAGATTGTGCTTTACCGTTGCCTGAGACGTCCTGCTTGCTTGGAGACTTTGGCAGGGCATTGGGGAAAGAAAGTGCTCTTTGCCCCCTTCGAATGTTACTTCAGCTGAAAGGGGTTAAATTAACTGCTTTGTTTTCAGACTGTTTTGTTGCTGCAACCCCAACAGCCGGACCAGTTCACAAGGGAGAGAAATAGGGGCGATCCTGCTGCACAGACATTGAAGTCACCTATTTGATAACCACCCCATGCGTATGCATTTGCGGACACATAAGTACTTGACAGATGATTGTCAAATTTCACAAACTTGCAATGGGTGAGATGGTTTTGAGGAAGACACGTGAGATCTATTCACTGAAATATAAAAAGTATACAGTAAGTTGCGAATTTTCCACACTCTCCCATTCCCTGTAATTTCTTTGAAGAGGGAATATTCCTTGGAGGAAAGAATTTTCCTTGGCTCAGGCCCCGGCTAAAGTAAAATCCATTAAATGTTTCTCTTTGTTCCCTGCTATTTCCTATCCACCACTGACCTGATCAGGTATTTTACAGATCCCAGTTGCCCACTGGCATTTCTGACTGTGCAATGACTGATGATCACCAGCTTCGAAAGCCTGCATTGTCTTGGGCAGAGGGCTGCCTTTTCCTTTTGGGTGCTTAGCATCGCCCTCTGCTGGGTCTACGTGCAAATGCTCCAAGGCTACCTTTGTTTCTTTTTCCTTGACAGTATTATTAAAACAGTGGAAATTAAAACCATTTCCACCTGAGTCTTCCTCTGGGGACAGAATTAAATGCTTTTTTAAAATAAAGTTTGATTCTGTTTATAATTCAATTTATATATCACCCAAAGGAGGAGAGGGGCTCATTTCCTTATTCACATGCCTCATTCTACAGCCAGGATGTGGCTATGAAGTTTATTTCATTTTTATCAGCTGCTTTTTAAAACTCTTCAATAAGGCCCACAGTCTGTAGTACCCCCATCTCTACCAAGCACCACATTGATCAGGGGAGAGGACAGAGAGGGGAGAGGAAAGAGGTGCCCCTGGAAGGTAGGCGGTGCTAGTGAGCATAGCCAAATCACTACCGCAATGAAGGAGAGAAAGCTCGGGTGGGAAAACCAAGACATTATGGAAGAATAGGCTGAGACCGCCAAGTGTTCACACTATGGGCTCATCCTCTCCTTCAGGTGATAAGAGAACAGGAATGTTTCCAGCACCACGCATGTCTTCAGTCTTAAGGGAAACCACAATGAAAGCAAAATCTGCCAGCAAGACTGAGTGTATACTCTGAACCAAGCCAGCACCACAGTTAACTTCTACTGTAGTGTTACAAATAGTAGACGCAGAGCGCAGCACAGACTGTGTCTGGGAATGGACATGGGGGTCATGCCAGAGGCAGAGATACAGAGCAGTTCACAGGGAAGGCATTTCTCAGGCTGATAAGCCAGTTTTTCATACAACGTGTTTTGCACCTGCTCAGCAGGATGGTTATAAAAGCTTTACAAACCAGCTCCTTGGCACGGACGTGCCATGGACTAACTGTTGACCGTTGCAGGGAGCATTGCATGTTTTCCCTTGAAATTATTTACATTTACTCTTAATACAGTTAGTTCTGATCAGATATGGTAGGGCAACAATGGCAAAGGGCTCTGGAGGAGAGGGATGTTCTGGACCCCTGCCAGTCAGGTTTCAGTGCAGTCTATGATATAGATCTGAGCATTATTTGGTAGTGTGAAGAGGGGATCTTAGGAAAGGTCAGCATGGGAGAAAAAGAAAGAAATGAAAGAAACAGTAACTATAGTAGAATGCGTTGTTGTTGTTCTTATGTTGCATTGTTGTTGTTTATGACTCATGGCGACCCTATGCATAACAGAACAAAATGTTGTTCGGAGTACAGGACGAGAAGGTACAAGTCCTGAACAAAGAAATATTACCAGCCTTTGCCCAGACTGAAGAAGCTGCTTGGATAAGCAGCAAAACGTTTCTACCAAAAGAAAGAAAGAAATCCAGTTGCCATGACTCAACCTACAGACTGGCAAGGCAAGCTACTGTATATTAACAGGGAGCAAACCCCACACTCACGAGCACTGATGACCTTACCTAGTGGGGTAATAAAAGGTCTGCAGGCAAACAACCAAGCGCAGAGAGCACCAAGGACTCCACAGTTCAACCCTGAGCGACATATATTCTCTTCTGTTGGATATTAAATGTACAAAACAGAAACAAACAAAAAGAATCATTATTTTCATTCTTTGCTACTGGGTGAAATAACTTCACTGGCTTCAGAATCCCAGCCATGACTCCTTGCTGCCACCTGCTGCTGCTTCATCTTCATTTACTTAAATAATTGCTTTCATCTGACTCCAAAACATTTCTCCACTGAAGAAAAAAAATAAGAAATTGTCTTAAAAAAAAAGAAACCCTTCTTCTGCTGCTTTGCAATATACGCAGTAAAACTGTTGCATTACTTATGTCAGAGCTCACGGAAATGAGATATCAGTATGTTTGCATGTGTGCGAATATGCATGTACAGTGAAGGGTGTGTGCTTAGGTCATGTCTGGGTGGGGAAGGCAATCCCACAATTCAGTCAGAAACTGAATATTAATACCCACACAGATGCTCTCCCTGATCCCTTCCCCCATTTCTTCATATACTGAAGCTCTTGCTTGGTCAGCTGGTGGTGTTTCCCAGGCAAAAGCCGCACAACACTGAATTTAAGGATGAGAGCTGAGATTGTACGTATGAATGGCACATGAATGGCAGAGGTGGGGCGGGGGTAGGTGAAGGATGTTCTGTTTGAAGAATGAAAGTCTCAGGGTGATGGAACCCAAACTGGAACTCTCCAAGAAGAACATCCTGGCCTGCAAGTTCCATGTCATCCGCACAGGCCTCCAGCTTCTTTCCCTGGAGACACCACTGCAGAGGCTGGGGCAGGGGGAGCATCAAGAGTCTTTGTGGGAGGACAGCAGTGGCACCAGAACTACCCGCCCTCTCCCAGACACAGTTGTCCCATTACCCGCATTCTCTACATACGCCCTAACCCCATGGCATCTTTCCCTAGGTCTGGGAGGGTGGCAGGTCCAGAGGAGCACCAGGGAGAATGAGGAGTAAGAGAGCTTGGCATGGGCCTTTGCACTGGACCCCTGGCAGCCCTAGTTTGGAGGGCATGAGAAGGGAAGTGAAGCCATTAGTGGACTGCTAGGACCACGGAATGGAGCAGAGCTTATTACAGCAAAAGATGTGCACAGGAAAAGAATATTATCTAAAATAGCATTAATGAGCACATTAGAGAGATATAGGTTATTGATTTTACATTAGCCCACCCAAGCATAAAGAATTACATGCTTAGACAAAGTAGGTTTAAAAGTAAGTAAAAGAATATCTTACTGATTTATTGGGTCCAGTTACATTTCTGTTCAGGAAAGATGATTCTTGATCTTTCTGTCCCTAAACTGAATTTACCCTCAGCCCTCATTGCTGCTGAAGACTGCATGGAGAAAGGGGCAAGATCCTGACTCTAGGCCCATGCATGGCCCAAGATGGAAGGAGCTGCGGCCACATCCTCCTTCTCTGATGGTGGAAGGAGGAAGACAGAGAAGAAGTGGGAGGGACAGAAAACAGCTTCCTCCAGAAGCACACAGAGAATTGCAATCCTTGAGTGAACTCATCCACAGGCCAATGAGGCATGCTGATTTGCTGGGACCTCCAAGAGGAAGATTACGTGGGTCGGGATCTGGATACTGCACAGAAGACCAGGATTTGAGGGTTTACAGTCTGTGCCTGAACATGGGAGTGCAAGCAGTTGCTGCTTCTGACTTTTTGGGCTAATCAGATACTCTAACAAGAGTTCACTACTCTGCCTGTCAAATGTTGTCCTGTCTTCTCTGCTGCTAGCATGTACTCACCAGAGGGAGGCTCCAGGACACTGGAGCCTGCAAAGGCTGTCTCTGAGGACAGAAGAGGGCTAAGGTGGACACGGATCCTCCTCTTCTGAAAGGATAGTTGTTGGGATGAAAAAGGGGGGGGGGGAGATTGAAAGTGGAGGCCACTTTTGCTTGGGTGGTGGGATGCTTAGGAAACCTCCCCAATCCCCGGGACATCTGCAAACTGTCCTGGCATCTCAGAAGAGTGAGATCCATCACTTGAGGATCTAGAGACTGCTCTCCTTTGCAGGGGCCCATCTAAGAGTGCCTCGTGCCAGCTTAGTGGCACTGTCGAGGCTTTCACAGGAGGCTTCCCTAAAAGCTAACAGGTCATACCACTATTATGTCCTAATCACCACTTGGATTTTTTATTCTTTATTCTTTATTTATATTTATATTATTTTTTACTGTATTTTACTTTTTATGTTATTGTGATGGTTTTAATCGACTGTTGTAAACCGCCCAGAGGCCTCCGATGGGAGGAGATGGGCGGGGATAAATTAGATCAATCAATCAATCAATCAATCACAATAGATTCCTCATTTATTGGTTGCACTGTCCCTTCTTCCCTCTGACTGTCCTCAGAGCTGGACCTGGAAATACTTGTCTCGATATTACACATAAGGCATTTTGCATATAAAAATCAAACAGCCCAACTGCCCCCCTTAAAAAGTCAGACTCCTCAACTGAAAACCTCCCACAAAAGGAACCATTTCATTCCCAAAACAATCCTTCAGAAAAACAAGACCAGCAGTATCTTGCAAGTCGAACTGTCTTAACTCCTTCAACACCAAAGTGTATTCATCTCCTGGTATTTCCTCGAAGCCTGTCAGTAAAAGCATCTTGTTCTTGATTGAACTCTTCTTCTTCCTCCAAAGCGTCCTCAGCCAGCTGACACATTTTAAAACTGATATTTTCTGCCCTATCCCAAAAATCTTGCAGAATGGCTTGGCAGGTATCATGGAGAAGCTTTTTAAACTCGTAACAAAGCTCAAACCGAAACTCTGAGAATATTTCTTTGAGGTCGTCCATCTTTCAGGCAGTAAATTATGACACCCTGGATACTTAGCTAGCACAGATAGCAGCTAGTGGGTTAATAAAAGGCTTCCAAAAGTTATTGAGTGATACTGAGTGATATTGACAAAAGAGGAAGTATTCTAATCAGCAGCTGTGGCGCCCAAAGAAAGTGGATAGAAAAACTGAAGACTCAAAACGGCAAAGTCAACATGTAGGAAAATGTTAAATCCTTCAAATTAACTACAAAAAATAGTGATGGGGAGATGATTATTTATTGTCAGTCCTTAAAATTTAAATGGGAAGTAAGCCAACAATTAAAAGAAAATTTTAAGATTAATCCAGAAATAACGGTAAGCACCAAAAGAATTTGTTTCTTCTTGCTGTAGAAAGCCTCTCTTAGGGTACAAAAACTTTAAATATATATACAAATTGGGTGATTTAGAAATGGGAAAGGCTTGACCTAGTGTCCCTTTAGGGCTGCAGCGTGGTCTGGAAAATGATGGCGTCCCTGACTCCCGTTGTCTCTTACCAGATTAACGCTAATGCTGTTTGCGGTCCTCAGGCTATAAGGCAATGTTCTGAAGTGCAAATGGGATGATTCAGAGTGTTTTCTGTCCATGAAAATGCTCTACAGCATCGAGAAAAGCCTGTCTGCGACCCCCCAGAAAAACCATGCTGTCAGGTCTGCCTGCAGCACTCATGGACACAGCTGTTCAGTCGGCCATGTTCCTACCAGAAGCCTCTCCTTGGGAGTTCCTTGACTGGGCTGTTGTTTGCTGCTTGGTTGATTGACTAAGTTAACAGTTCCATGATTAAGGTATAATGTACTGTTTGATTGTTCATCTGGTGTTAATCCTAGTGTTAATCTTTGCATATCTGGGTGTTGATCGCTGGCGAGGAGGTGTTCTGGTCTTTTGGCTTTTCTATTGTCTCTTTTAAATGGTATGTAAATGTTGTTTACCTCCATGTGTCTGCTGATGGCTGCTTTGTCTGAGTGCCAAGCTTCCAGGAATTCTCCAGCATTTTTGGATCTTCCTTGGCTCAGGCCCTGGCTAAAGTAAGATCCAGTAAATGTTTCTTTCTGTTTCCTCCTATTTTCTATCCACCACAGACCAGATCAGGTGTTTTACAGATCCTGATGCCCCACTGGCATTTCTGACTGCGCAGTGACTGATGATCACTGTCTTCAAATGCCTGCATTGCCTTGGGCAGAGGCTTCCTTTTGCTTTTGGCTGGTGAGCATCGTCCTCTGCTGGGTCTAAGTATAAATGCTCCAATGTTACCTTTATTTGTTTAATTATTAAATAATGATGAGTAGGAGGAGGTGGTTTGAGGTGGTGAACCTATTTTCTAGGAAAGTCATAGTTTGTTTACTTTTCTTGGTTTAATATTTTTTATTTCTTTGTTTAAGTATGTTTGCTTTGTATTTTTTACTTTTTAGCTTTGACTCTTTTAGTCAGTGGTTACATTATTTTTTACTAATTTCTGTATTCATGTATTATCTATGCACATATCCATAATGCCAACATTCAGCACCTTTGATGGTGGTTTATTTCCTATGGTGTACCCTTTTACCTTTGATTGAACTATGTTACCATGACTACTGAGAATGAAAGTATGACATTGCTTTCCATGATTGGTTTGCAGTAATGTATGCTTTTTGATTGGTTTATAGTTTTGTACACTGTTCAAAATTGTATAAATGGGGGTTCACTCCAAACAGGGTTGTGTCCACTTTGGAATTTACTTCTGGGCAACCTTTTATTTGCAAATAAAAGTCCTAACCCTTTCCACCATCTGGTGTGTTCATTGAGCTCACACGCCAAGTAAAAGAACCCGAACTTTCTGGGATAACAACATCAGTTTGGTGCTAATAAATAAATAACCATAATGGCTTCATATGCAAACACAGTCTAGCTCTCCTCCATGATTATTTGAGAAATTTAGCTCTGTTGATATTATTGCTTCAAACAATGTACGAACAACTTACAGGTAGTCCTTGACTTACGAACATTTGTTCAGCAACTGTTCGAAGTTATGAACCTGCTGAAAACAGTTACTTACAACCGGTGCCCGAAGTTATGGCCGTTGCAGTCACATGATCAAAATTCAGGCATTTGACAGCCAGCCCACACTTATGACTGCAGGGGTGCTGAAACTGCACCCAGAGGGACAGCCTATCTCCCTCCACATCTATGTCCTTTTGGCCTCCTGCCACCCTGAGCTCTGCTGCCTCAGCTGACCTTGTCACCTTCTTGCTCCCGCTGCTGACAACGTGTGCTTGGCCTGGCTCCTGGGCTGGGCTGGGGCTGGCTTCATGCTGTGAAAAAAAAAAAAAAGCTTAAAGTGGCTTTGTTTTTTCTTTTTCACAGTATGAAGCCAGTCCCAGTCCAGGCCTTGTCAGCAGCAGGAGCAAGCAGACAACAAGGTCAGCTGGTGTGGCAGAGTGCAGGGTGGCAGGGGCCTCAGAGTCAGGGTGGCGAGGGAGACTGTGGCTGGGACTAGGACTGAGCTGAGGCGGCTGTGGCTTCCCAGGGCATGGCAAGCAGCCTCAGAGCCACGCAGTTCTGGGCCTGCTTGCTGCTCCACAAGGCAGAGTGCAGGACAGCCAAAAGGGCAGAGATGCGGGGAGATAGGCAGGTGGGGGAGTTGGAGACAGTGCCTTACCTTACTGAGGCTCAGGGCTGGGTGGGACCAAGCCTGAAATGGGATTGGGTTGGATCCTCAGCTAATGATCAGTAAAATTCGCTTAATGACAGCAAGGGAAATTGCTGGGATTGCAGTTGCTAAGCGATGCGGTCACGTGACATCTCGCCTTATGACTGAATCACTTAGCAACCAAAATTCTGATCCCAATTGTGGTCATAAATTGAGGATTACCTGTACTAGCTTTTTTAATGGACTGCCAATACTTTTACTTTAATCTACTCAATGGAAATTCTACCTTATCAGCATAAAATCCCATAACTATCATTTAGCTAGCCCAAGTGCTTTATATGCCTGCTCCATGGACTCTTTTGCATAATCGAATAATCTCTCTTTGAGCAAAGATTCTAGTTTTTGATGCAGTTGATTTTTGTCTCACTTCCTCATAGAAGCAGAAGCTATAATATCACCTCGCATACAAGTAAGGTGGGTGAATTACAATTATTTTTTTAAACATTAAGTTAATTGTCTAATATCACTTAGAAAGCCCTCCTCTTGTAACAAGGAGTATTAAAATATCACCTTCCATAGGCTGGCTTAAACTTTTTAAATGGACAGTTTTATGTAATTGGAGCATGGTCAGATAAAAAATTGGATGAATAGAAGAGTCCAAAACATAGTCCATAAGAAATAAATATATACTATATTACTAACCCGGGGGTGAACTGAATGTCATACATCTATCAAATTAAACTCTTGCGTATAAACCTGGAACAGTTTCCAATTTTAATTATAACTATAACTTTTAGGAGGGGAATTTCTATCCTTTTTTACATCTATCAAAAGATTTGCTCTCTACAATCATATAACAGAATACTAATACATGCATTCTTGCTATGCATCTATGAAGTAAGTCATAGATGAAGTAAGTCAGGATTAAGTTAAGTAAGTTACAGGCCCATAGAAATTTACAAGAACTAAACTACCATCTAATATCCTCAGGTTAATAATAATAATAATGTTTTATTGAATTTTTAATTGTGGTTTGAGGACAGTTGAATGCTGTTGTGTTTATTTATTTTTTAATGTTTTTGTTGTTGTTTCTTAATTGTTGTGAGCTGTCCAGAGTCACACTTGAGACAGGTGACTATAGATATTTAATACAAATAAATGAACACATACAAAAAATATCCCCTTAGAAAGCATACTGAAGTGTTTATATGAGCCATACTGCATAATATATTATATGTATGGAACCATTTTCACTTGAATTTGGATAAACTTCTGTTTAATATACTGTATGCTGTTAATTTTGCCATTACTGCATATTTTCCAAGTTTAATTTCCCATTCAGATATCACTGGAATTGTATTTTTCATCCAATGTTGGGCAAAATTTATTCCTGCTACTGTGAGCATGTATCTCAGTAAATGATGGTATTTCTTCTTGCTATATTCTGGGGTTATACGTAGTCAAAAAAGTTGTGATTTTGTTTTTCCTTTTATTAATATGCATAAACAACAGTACAGGCAGTCCTCAGGTTACAATCACTTGTTCAGCAACTGTTCAAAGTTATGATGGCACCAAACAAGGGGAACTTATGACCGGTTCTCGGAGTTCCAGTTATCACAGCATCCCCGTGATCATGTGATTGCAGCTCATAATTACAATGTCACAGCAAGCAATGGTCTTGTGATTTCCAATGTTCCCTGCCAGCTTTCCAGAAGCAAAGTCAATGGGAAAGCCAGCAGAAAGTCGGAACCAATGGAAGCAAATATTTGTAGCTCAGGGTTGAACTGTGGAGTCCTTGGTGCTCTCTGAGCCTTGTTGTTTTCTTGCAGACGTTTCATTGCCAGACTAGGCAACATCTTCAGTGCAAAGAGGGAGTGGGCCTTGCTCTCAGTTTATATACCATGGCTTGCTCTGCTTGTGTTGGTGGGGGTGTTGTTCTCTCCTTGGGAGTTCTTTGATTGGGCTGCTGTTTGCTGCTTGGTTGATTACCTGAGTTAATAGTTCCTTGATTAGGGAGTATTGTGCTGTTTGATGGTTCATCTGGTGTTAATCCTAGGGTTGATTTTTGCATATCTGGGTGTTGATTGCTGGCAAGGGAGTGTACTGGTCTTTTGGCATTTCCATTGTCTCTTTTGAATGGTATGTTGCTTACTGGAGATCCTCCTTTGGAACAAGGGCCCCAGCAATTGGAGGCTCCATGTAAAAAAGATTGATACGATCATGGCAACTGGCTAATTGGCACTCCCTTCAGCCAGGTGATTTGCTACAAACAGAATCATTGCATTAGACCATTTTTAATGCAGAAGAGGAAAGGTACATATTTATGGAATTCCTTTTATATCCATAGGGCTCCTCCTCCAGGCAACAAAACCTAATGCAGACTTAAATAGGACTGCTGCTACTTGTTTCTCTGTCCTCTGCATGCATTTTGGAGTGGGGAATGGTGGTGTAGCTTGGCTGAAAAGGAGAAGCAGGAGACTGGAGGGAGAAGCTCCAGAGTGGTCACCTCTATAATCACATGCAAACCTAAAGAAGCAGAACCTGTTATGCAAATTAAGGAAATGCAGGTGCATTCACATGCTTCAGGAAGATAGCTCAGTTCCACCTCTCTTGTTTTAATGCTATTGTCCATCCTATTTAGCAGTGACTTAATCGGCTTTTCTTGTTCTTGTGACCTGAGGGCAATAGAAAGCAGCAGGAGACAACCCACAGCAATATACACACAGCAGTATGATAGCTTGCCTAGCCCATCATCCTCTCTGTGGATAGGCTAACAGGTAGAGATGGGAGCCAGTATCAGTTAGCCTGAAAATCCTGCACCATGTTAGACTCATTTGCTGACTCATCAGCACACTAATAGCCCAAATGCTTCTGTATCTGATACCTGGGATTCTTACAAGCATCTCTCCATACTGCAGCAGCATCTGGGGATGCAGGGATCAAACTAGGCATGATGATGGACGCAACGTCATGCTGCAAGCCCCTTCTTCTGACACCACCCCTCCGTAGAAATGTCACTGCCATTCTTAAATACTCCATATAAGAGGGAGCTTCTGCTCTGTAATGATATGTGGGAATGACCTTGGGAGACAGGGCAACCAAGGGAACAGTCAAATAAAAGGCAGCTTAGCCCACAGCAGGAATGTAGGAAGGGCAAGAGGCTCTGAAGAGACTCTCCCTAGTTTTGGGGCTGTGAAGGGGATGAGGGGAGAGAAGAACTTTCAGATTTGCAAGATTTTGCTAATGTAACCTTATAATAAATTAGAGTTAGCTCATCTGGTTGTCTTTCCTGTCTGGTCTACCTCATAAGGCTCCTATAGGAATCAGGAAAAGGTGTAGCCAAACTGCAGAAAGATCTGGCATTCATGGGTGCTAAAGGGCACACCTTTAAATGTTTAATGTCTTGAAATGTGGCCAAGGTTCATAATTCTGCTCTGCCCTCCATGCAATTGCCCTCCAGTTTGACAGCCAAACAAAACCAGATGCTCTCACACAGGTGGCACTCACATAAGCGGAGTCTTTAGTTTAAGCAGCAGCTACTGTATCAGTGGGTAGTGACAAGAATTCAGAATTCAGAATGTGGGAAGCCGATTTAAAGCCCTAAATGTGCATCTAAGAGGTGAAGGTAGATCGTTTGATTTACCAGAAAGTCAGAACAGAGTTTCTCTGTACTTTTTTCACTTAAAATAGAAGAGTCCAAAGCATATTGATATACATTTCTTGGACAGCCAAATGGAACGGAATCACAACAACAAGAAAACAAAAGCAGTGAGTCATTCGTACATCTCCAAGGCAAAACCAAGCAGCTCCAGAAGATAAAAATTCCTTCTTCCCCCTTTGGCAGAGGTGATAACAGGGAGGGCATCCTCCAGGCCTTGTGGTGGTTGGGGCAAGGTGAGCCCAACGAGCGGTTCAAATCAAGCAGCTAAGAGACATTGGGTTACAAAGTATACTTGCCTTATAAGGAACTGGCAGGGAGAATGGATTCAGACAGGGAAATGGAGGGGAAACGGGGCTTTTAAGAAAAGAGGGTGCTTATTTTAAAACCTTCTATCCAGACCCAGGCAGGGAGTGCAGGGCCTTGGCATTTTACTGCCTCCCAAAACTCCAAGTTCAAGCTAGAGTGTGAAAGTTAGGAGGACCTGCTCTTTGCACTGGGGAAAAGCTTGCATTAACACAAATGGAAACTGTTTTTCCAATCCATGAAACAGGACAGGGAGGGGGAAGCATCAGGTCCAGATCAAGTTTTTATTGAGTAGCAAATGGCATCACTGTCACAACCTTGGCTCCAACCATTAGGCCACAGTGGCTCCACACAATGAGTCTCTCTGGATTATTAAAATAAATTCAATCAAGCAGTTTGGATACACAGAATAAGTTTACAATAGTCTTATAAATCCTTTGGTTCATCTAAGGATATGCCTCAACATTCAGCCCTAGGCCCACATTATTATTATTATTATTATTATTATTATTATTATTTATACTGAGCCCCTGTTTCTCAGATTTCTTTTCTTCGCTAACTATTCCATTTATGCTGATGACATTCAGGTGCATTCTTCTGCCCTGGCCTTGGGTATGAGGTCTGCTTCTGCTTCCTCTCCAGTTGCCTTACTGGGATTCCCAGTTGGATGTGTTCCCACAACCTTCAATTAATTTTTGAAAAGGCCAAGCTTACTGGTTTCCAACCTCAACATCCTTTTTTTCCCCTCCCTCTCTCTCCCCTCCCACTTCTTTTATTTTTCAGAACATTCAGTGGGAGTTTGGGAAGTTTTATCAATGAGAACCTTTCTTTAAAGCCTTTCATTCATAAAACTACAAGGACCTGTAATTTTCATCTTTGGAATAACCAGAGAATTTGATCATTTCTTGCAAGTAAAATGGCCAAGTGGTTAGTTCACATGTTGGGAGTTTCTTGCCTGGACTATTTCAGACAAGTCCTTTATGTCTGTCTGTCTTTCTCTCCCAAACCTCAACAACATCAATTACATTTGATCTTTAAATGGTCTTGAATACATGCATATTGTCATGTTCATCGTTCCAATGATCTGGGTACATCGTAACGTTTCGCATGTCAATTTCCTGATCCGTGTCTGTCATTTACTGGGAGGGGAATTCCAGCCGTGCCGGGCTGTAATCTCCTTACTATTGCTGAGGAATGTATGTTTGGGTTATTGCACGTGTTCAAGGTTACTTTCCCAGGCCGATGTGTAACAGTTACCACTGGGAGGGGGTGGTTGCTATGCTGGGGCGAGGGGCGGGATCGGGTTTGAAGCGAGGGTTTTTAGTTTGTATTTGGCGCGCTTTTGGTCATTCTCAGCTTTCTTCGTATTTGCACACTATTCTTTCAATAAATCAGTTTTCATTAAGAATCTGCTTGTGAGGCTGAGTATGTCAGAATAGGCAATTGTTACATAAAGCTGAGAATCTTAAAACTCTTACCACTAACATCCTTCCAGTGTTACTGTGAGGAAATAAAGTTAGTGATGGCTGAACCTACTTCTCGCTCGGGAGAGAGTGAGGAGTCCAGTGTGGGGGAAACGGATTCCATGGGACAAAGAAGGGAAAGGACCCTCACTCCGGAATCAGAGGAACTGTCGGAGACCTCAGACGCCAGCTCAGCTACTGCGAAAGCGATAAAGTCCAAGGTGGTCAGGAAGGCAGAGGGAACCCTGTCCGGAATGTCCCAGGCACCTGTGAAGCCAAGGTATCCAGTGTCCCCAAGTGTGGTCATAATGGAGAAGAGTGGGTCAGACATCTCCGAGGCCACTGAGAAATCACAGAGGTTGGAAGCCAGGGTAAAGTCTTTAGAAGACATGATGGCGAGGATGTCATTTGCGAGGGGCAGCCAGGACAGAGGAAGAAGGGAACATCATTCCAGATGGTCGTCCCCATCTGTTTCTCCCTCCCCCCCCCGAGTGTGAGGAGGAAAGACCGGAGGAGGTACTGGGGGGGATCGCCACCACGCAGTCCCCGGCGGGCATCTCCATCGCCCCTGCGGTGGGCTGAGGACGGAGGGAGGGGACGAAGCAGAGATCGGAAGAGAAGTCCCAAAGTCAGGGTTGCGAATTCCGCCCCCCCCCCTCAAGAGGAAAGGTCTCCAGAGCCCAGGAGGAGGGCTGGGCGGAAGGAGAGGAAGAGCAGCCCACAAAGGGCCAGGTATAGGGATTTCACTGTCAAGTTTGATGGGGATCCCACGAAGCTGTCATTCTTCCTGACTAATGCAAAAAGCTATATAGAGGAGTTTGGGAGGCTGTTTCCCTCAGAAAGGGCAAAGATAAATGCTGTAGCTACTCAACTGGAGGGGAGGGCAGCTGATTGGTTTGTCCAATTAACCGAGATGGATGCCCTGGAGTTGGATGATTTCAGAGACTTTCTGTGGGTGCCAAAAATGCATTTTGCCGACCCGTTAGCAAAGGAGAAAGCTAAGGTGGCTCTGAGGGAACTGTTCCAAGGATCAAAGTCCGTGGCCGATTATGCCCTAGAATTCCAAGCCCTAGCAGCAAATGTCAACGATTGGTCGCCAACTACTCTAATAGAAATGTTCAAAGATGGACTGAGACCCGAGTTACTGAGATGGGCGTTAGGAAGGGCAGATCCAATCACCCTATATGACTGGATTCAACTAGCGGGGAATGTCGAGCAAGCCCAGGCTAAGTTCGCACAAACCAGGAAGGGCCCTAAGCAAATGGCCATGACGAGGACAGCCAAGCCACCGGGCACCACTGGCAGAGCAGGATGTATGGCCTGGCAGGAGGAGAAGGAGAGCCGTTTTGTGAAAGGGCAATGCGTCCGATGTGGGAAGGAGGGGCACTGAGCAGCGGCGTGCCCGCAGAGGAAGACCGAGGACTGTCCGGCAAAGCCATCAGGGAAATCCCCCTCCGTGCCCAGGAAGATGAAGGCAGCGATGGCTGAAACCGAGGCTGAGAACGTCCCTTTCTATGGGGATGAAGGGGAGCCTGAGCTGTCTCAGCCAGCGGAAAACGCCAGCCACCTGCTCTAAGAGGCGCCGCTGGGCAGGTGGTAGAGGAAGGGCGTGACCACGCTTCGATGAGTGGAAACTTCCCAACCCTGACAGTGAAGGTGAAATTGGGGTCCCATACACGAACTGTTGAAGTATGGGCAATGGTCGATTCGGGGTGCTCGCAGTGTTTAATGCACCCTGTCAAGGTGGCTGCGTTAGAGCTACCCATGTTCCCTTTGAGACGGCCCATGATCTTCACCCAATTGGATGGATCTACAGCGGGGGGGAAACCAGTGACTCACTCCACAGGGATGGTGGCATTGCAAATGGGCAGCCACTGGGAGAAACTGCCTTTTGTGGTGGCGCCTGTGGGGGGGCCCGTTTGTCATTTTGGGGATGCCTTGGTTCGTCCAACAGAACCCACAGATAAATTGGGTGCACAGGACTGTGACTTTTGCAGATGGGTTCTACAAAGCCCCTGAGGGGGATGACGTGGACAACAGCGCTGTGGAGAGGGCGGCAGCAGCAACTCCGCATTTCCTCACCGGTCCGCTAGACGGGCTGCCAGAACAATACCAGGACTTTGCAGATGTGTTTGGTGAAAAGGAGGTGGATCAGCTGCCGCCGCATCGCAAAACTGACTGTGCCATAGAGTTTATCCCTAATGCACAATTGCCTAAGCCAAAAATTTATGCTATGACCCAGAAGGAGCTGGCAACGCTATGAGAGTTTGTCGACAAAAATCTGGCTAGGTGTTTTATTGAACCAGCCAATTCCCCAGTAGGTGCTCCTGTTCTCTTCAGACCAAAGAAAGATGGAACTTTGCGACTATGTACAGATTTCCGGGGATTAAATGCAGTATCAATATTAAATAAATATCCCTTACCGTTAATCAAAGACATGTTAGCACATCTGGCGAAGGGGAAAATATTCTCCAAGTTAGATCTGCGGGAGGCATATTTCCACATTCGCATACAGGAGGGGGATGAATGGAAAACTGCTTTCAATTGCCCTCTGGGCTCTTTCCAGTATAAAGTGTTACCTTTTGGGTTGGCGGGAGCGCCTGGGGTCTTTATGCAATTGATCAATGAGGTCTTGCATGACCATCTATTCAAAGGGGTCTTGGTGTATTTGGATGATGTGTTGATTTATACTGAAACAATGGAGGAACATGAAAAACTGGTGAGGCAAGTGCTCAGCAAGCTGAGAAAGGCTGAACTGTATGCTAAACTATCTAAATGTGCATTTCATAAATCTCAAATTGACTATCTGGGCTACAGAATTTCTGACAAGGGTATCGAAATGGATCCAGCTAAGATTCAAGCCATCCTGGAATGGGAGCGGCCACGTACGCATAGGCAGCTCCAGAGTTTCCTGGGGTTCACTAACTATTATCGGCAATTTATCCAGGGGTTCGCTGAGATAGTGTTGCCCCTCACTGAGTTACTCAAAACAAAAGGGTTGGGTGATACCTGAAGGGTAAAGAACCCTGGGGCGTTGCTTAAATGGACGCCTGCATGCCAGGTGGCTTTTGACAAACTTAAACAGCTATTCACTGCTGAACCCATTCTGCAACATCCCAATCCAACCAAACCTTTTGTGGTTCAAGTGGATGCCTCTGACTTTTCCATTGGAGCACTCCTGCTGCAGGCAGATGAGTCGGGGTGTCTAAAGCCTTGCGCTTACCTATCCCGTAAATTTTCTGAGACAGAAAGGAGGTGGCACGTTTGGGAAAAAGAGGCTTTTGCAGTTAAAGCTGCTTTAGACACTTGGCACCACTTACTGGAGGGGGCTACCTACCCTTTCGAGGTTTGGACTGATCACAAAAACCTTGAAGTGCTCAGTGGGCCTCAGACGCTCAGCCCAAAGCAAATCAGATGGGCTCAATTTTTCAGCCGTTTTGATTTTAAGTTAAAGTTTATTCCAGGAAAGAAAAACTTTCTAGCTGATGCCCTTTCCCGCTTGCCCCAAGATTCAAGCTCTGTAACTGACGTGGTGGGTACATTGTGGACTGAACCCCAGTTGGGCATGGCAGCTGTGACTCGCAGCCAGACTCGTGCACAGCAGCCTGACGTTTCACTTTCACCCCGTGCAGGAAGTTTGCCAATTTCCTCCAACTTGCAACAACAGTTTCTTTCCAAATTGAAATCTGACACTTGGTTGCAAGCGAATATGAACAATGTTACTTTGGACCGGGGCTTTGCTTGGAAGCATGACCATCTCTGTCCCTGATGATTTGCGCAAGGACATTTTGCTCCGTTCCCATGATGATAAAGTGGCTGGTCACTTTGGGTTTGTAAAAACCCTCCACTTGGTTCGGCGCCAGTTCTGGTGGCCCACGCTAAGGCGTGATGTCAAAAACTACGTTGCCTCCTGCCCAGTGTGTGCCAGGTCCAAAAGGAAGGTTGGTAAGCCCCAGGGGTTATTGCAACCAGTGGCCAGTCCCTCTCACCCCTGGGAGGAAATTTCTATGGATTTTATTGTGGATTTACCTCCGAGCCAGAGGAAAACTGTGCTTTGGGTTGTAAAAGACTATTTCTCAAAACAAGCCCATTTCATTCCGTGCGCTTCTATTCCTTCTGCTCAACAGCTGGCCCGCCTCTTCCTTGTACACGTGTACAGGCTCCACGGGAGCCCCGCCCATTTGGTGACTGACAGAGGCACACAATTTACTTCCCAGTTTTGGCGAGCTTTTATGAAATTGGTGGGCACTAAACAGGCATTGTCCACTGCGTCGCATCCTGATGGATCTACAGAGGCACTTAATTCCACGCTGGAGCAGTATTTGCGTGCGTTTGTTAATTATCAGCAGACAATTGGGTCGATCTCCTTCCCTTTGCTGAGGTCTCCTACAACAACGCAGTGCATCAAAGCACCGGGCAAGTCCCTTTCCGTACCATCTTTGGCCGGGACTTTGTTCCCATTCCTGACCTGCCTCAACCAGCGTCTCCCCCCTCGTCCCCTATGGATTGGGCAGCACATCTGGGAGACTCCTGGCCCAAAATCCAACAGGCTCTTGCGGATGCCCAGGCTGCTTACAAATGCCACGCTGACACCAAGCGGGCGCCACAGCCAACTTTCAAAGTCGGGGATAAAGTCTATCTCTCCACCAAGTTTATCAAGTCCCCTCAACCCTCTAAGAAATTGGCACCCAAGTTCGTCGGCCCTTTTCCTATTGTGGGCCAAATTAATCCTGTTACATTTAAGTTGGATTTACCTCATAATCTTAAACGTTTGCACCCCGTTTTTCATTGCAGCCTGCTCAAGCCTTTCCATCAATCGGATCGCTGGCACCCACAGCCTTCACCCCCTGCACCCATTATGATTGATGGTCAGCAGCACTTTGAAGTGAAGGAGATTCTTGATTCTCGACGACTTCGTTCTACCCTGCAATACCTTGTCCGGTGGAAACATTTCCCTCATCCTGAGTGGGTTGCTGCCCGCGATGTTCACTCCCGTTTTAATTACCCATTTTCATACTGCCTATCCTGCTAAGCCTGCTCCTTAGTTTAGTTTGTTTAAGGGGGGCGGTATGTCATGTTCATCGTTCCAATGATCTGGGTACATCGTAACGTTTCACATGTCAATTTCCTGATCCGTGTCTGTCATTTACTGGGGGGAGGGGGAATTCCAGCCGTGCCAGGCTGTAATCTCCTTACTGTTGCTGAGGAATGTATGTTTGGGTTATTGCATGTGTTCAAGGTTACTTTCCCAGGCCGATGTGTGACGGTTACCAACACCTGGGAGGGGGTGGTTGCTATGCTGGGGGGAGGGGTGGGATCGGGTTTGAAGCGAGGGTTTTTAGTTTGTATTTGGCGCACTTTTGGTCATTCTCAGCTTTCTTTGTATTTGCACGCTATTCTTTCAATAAATCAGTTTTCATTAAGAATCTGCTTGTGAGGCTGAGTATGTCAGAATAGGCAATCATTACAATATTATACTGAATGTCCTAGGAAAGCCAGTGTCAGAATCCATGATCAAAGGATTGATAAATCATTTGACCGTATTCATCTGCCATGATGAGCCAATGCGTTTCAAGCACCCAAAGGGAGGGGGACCTAGAAAGGAGTGTGAAAGAATGCTGTTCAGGCTAAGGATGAGAGTCAAGGTTGTACCAACCGAAGACATCTGTGTTAAGTATGCAGGACTGTTGGAGTTAAGGCGGGAGGAATAGAAAGCAGGGAGGCTTGCCTGTGTGCTTGATTTTAATTAGGAAGTTTAGGTGGGAATCTTTAGTCGTGGCTTTTTGCCTTGTTCTGTATGCATTCTCAATAAATCTGAAGTCTGCATTTTAACTTGTGCATGAGTCAGACCATTATTGGGATTACTTGTGTCAGATTCTTACAGCCAGCATTCTCACGAATATTAGCTTATATGTGATGATGAAAGATGAACAAATGAATATTGATAATCTAAACATAATTTTGATACTCAGTTTCTAGACTTGAAAAGTAGAAATGCCCTTCTGTACATTTAAAAAATTCATCTGCGATTCACATTCACACAGAAAGATCATTTTCACCTACTCTGAGACATTTATTATATCAAATTTTGTAAAATTGTGTCCAATTGAGCCAAAGTTAAACAAAAACAGTGTGAAGCACTTGCAGTACTTAAGGTAATATCTGACCCACTGTGCCCCATGGAAATTATAAATTTCATGTTCTTAATCTCAGTTTGGTTAACTTTTTCTAATTAGTACCTAATGCCAGTTTGATAGAATAAAGGATTATACTAATTACTAATGCTTTTAAATGAAAAGATACAATTGCTGTTATAGAGCTTTAATATACAGATCAACATGTTTAACAGTTATCTTTTTTCCAGATTATGTATTCCATCAGAATATTTGTATCTCAGGAGAAGTGCTTGCACACCTTCCAGCCACTAAGTTTCAATATCTTCTTCAGAACTGTTCAGGCTTTTCAACATTTTCCTGATAATTTAAGCTGGACTTTGACGAGGCCTATAGACATTTTAAAAAGATACAAGAATTGCAGATTTAGAAATGGGAGGGGACCATAAATCAGCAGAAAATCCACTTTGAAAACACTGACATTAATAGAAAGTGTTTTATGAAAGTCTACACCAGTATATTGTTCTAAAGTTATTTACTTACTCGTACATTTGTCGTTTATTATATATAAGTTATTTCAAATCACAATAATTGGTGCTCAACAGGAATATAAGAAAGAGTCAACCAAAAGGTCAGTACAGCTCTCTAGTGGAGATGTCCTCTGGGAGGTCAGGGGAGAAGAGGGGCAAATAATAATATGAGCATTGTGTTATTATGCCATCAGCTCTTCCCCTTTTGTACATGCATCATGACATTGGTGGCCCTCACATTGTACTGTTGTCATGTTTGCTTTGTCATTTTGATGAAATCATCAAATTCTGCAGGCACTTCTGCTCTCTAATAGCATCCAAGGAGGAAATTTAAAAAAAAATCTAAAAAGGAAAACAAACTGTCAGAAAAGTATAAGGAGAATAAGGAATGAGAGGAGGAGGAGGAGGCAAAAAACAGGAAAAGCAGTTTCTTTAAATATCTTTGAAGCAGAAAACTGGTGAGGAAAGTACTTGAGTTCCTAGATAACCACAGAATGAATGGGATCCTTGAGGAAGATTTGGAGATTGCAGAAATATTCATGAATCCTTTGCATCAATCTTTACTACAAAAGATCTAGAAAAGACACCTGAGTTTGTACTGAGTTTCTCGGGAAGGGAATTGGACATCTAAAGCCAATTAACAGAAGAAATCAAACCATCAGATCCTGAAGGTATCTACCCAAGAGTTCTTAAATAACTGGTGAGAAATTGCTGACCTACTACCAAAAAATATATAACTTTTCCCTCAGACTAAGTTCAATGCCAGAGGAAAGTAGCCAATATGACACAATTTTTTTAAAGGGACCCAGGGGAGATCCAAGTAATCACAGGTGGATTAATGTTACTGCTGGGTGAGGGGCCGCATACCTCCAAATAGCAGTTGTGGGGAAACGATGGGGCAGAGGTGCATCTCCATCTCCTGTTTGCAAATACCCCTGAGGCCATTGTGAAAAACAAATGCTGGACTACAGTGGGTCTTAGCCTAAACCATAGGGCTATTCTTAACTTTTAACCATGGAATATGACATATTATTACTGAATGTTTTATTCAGATTTTCATGAATTGGAAGTTGATCTCTCTCTTGTCTTCCTGATGCAGGTATGCACTTTCCAAGAAATATTTTGGCTTCACAACTATGAATAAAATATACAGAAAGAACTTTGGCCTTAAGAAGGTTGCTGCAAATGTAAAAAAATAAAATAGACAGTTGTGGTAAGCTGGATGAGGGAGAATTGATAGATTTGGATGTAGATGTAAATAGGTATAAATGTAGATATAGGTATAGATTTAAGGCTGCCCAACTCGGGAGCAATTCTGGGGGCTTACATCAATAAAAACAATAATGAACAGAGTGACTACATGTATACATGTGCAGACACTAATTCTAAGTACTACATAACATAACCTACAGGAGCTGAACAGCCACCTACTCCAGAGCCTGGAGAACAGCCAGGTTTTTAAGGACTTCCTGAACACCATTATGTTAGATAGATATTCATCTTAAGAAAAGAGAAACATCCAATGTGATATATTTGTAGCATACATTTTAATATTTAAACTACAGGTAGTCCTCGCTTAACAACCACAATTGGGACTGGAATTTCAGTCACTAAGCAATGAGGTCATTAAACAAATCTGACCCAATTTTACAACCATTTTTCCAGTGGTCATTAAGCAAATGAAAGCCAGCTGGGTGACCTTGGGTCAGTCACTCTGTCTCAGCCCAACTCACCTCACAGGGTTGCTGTTGGGGGGAAAATAGGAGGAGGAAGTAGTATTTCATATGTTTGCCACCTTGAGTTATTTATAAAAATAATGAAGATGGGATGGAAAATAAATAAATAAATCACTGTGGTCGTTAAGCAAATCACATGGTCATTAAGCAAACCATGTGGTTCCCCATTGATTTTGCTTGCTGGAGGCTGGCTGGGAAGGTTGAAAATGGTGGTCAAGTGATTGCAGGATGCTGTGACGGTCATAACTGTGAACCAGTTACTAAGTGCCTGAATTGCAATCACGTGACTGCAGGGACACTGTGACAGCTGTAAGTGCTAAGACCAGTGGCAAGTCAGGTTTTTAGGACCATCATAAGTCCAAACCATCGCTAAATGAATGGTTGTTAACCGAGGACTACCTGTAATAATGTTTCCTGGCAGTTGAAACCATTGCATTTGTACTGTTGCAAAGAAGATTGGAAGTTACTTCTTTAAATATTTCACTTTTTCTGACTTTTTACTGTTTTTCACTTTTTCTTTTATCTTTTCATATCTTTTTCTGTTTTCTAATTTTCTCTTTATGTTTTTGTGGTTTTTAATCCTGTATAAAAATTTTCTTCAATAAAAATTGTATATATATATATATATATATATATATATATATATATATATATATATATATATAAAAAGACACCACTGCATTTGCATAGCGCAGAATAAGAGAGTCAGATATGGAATACTGACTTACCATTTACAACAGGTCATAACACCAGAACAGGCTCCGGAAGACACAGAAGGGTACATACATGATGGCCTACAGGAACCGCCACTT
The DNA here is from genome assembly GCF_035149785.1 of Candoia aspera. NCBI lineage: Eukaryota > Metazoa > Chordata > Lepidosauria > Squamata > Candoiidae > Candoia > Candoia aspera. The sequence continues at coordinate 26,951,181 of NC_086153.1, read as the reverse complement.
TGATAACAAGCAATGTCAACAGGGTCACTTTGGCCGATTCCTGCATACAGAATGGGGGGAAATGCCATGACATTTTACAATCCATGTTTACATATTATTACTAATTATATTTTACTCTTTTATTTTTGTAAGTCTTATATCTTTCATGGTTTATATTCTTTTTAATAATAGTAAGGATGATGATGATGATGATGATGATGATGATGATGATGATGATGATGCTCTACTAGATGCTCTACAAGAAACTGGTGTGAGCTAGTTTCAGGCCCACTCTCAGCCACTGAAAACTGGGTGGCTATATAGGCACTGCTGAGGGCCATAAATTTATTTCATTAAGGGAGTGCTTACAACTTTAAGAAACTCCTTAATTTGAGCAGCACTACCTAAACAAGTATATACATGTAGACAAAAAGGCAGGTAAGCATTCACAAGCATTTTAGATTTTTTTGAATGAAAAATTGTTTGTGAATCAAAGACCTATCATGGAGAGGAAGGGAGAAGCTGGCAGACCAAAAAAAAAAAAAAGCAATGATGTATTCCAAAAAGAATAAACATTGTGTTCAAAAGAACATAATAAAGAAAATAAGGTAGAGGTAGAGGGGCAAAAGTGAGATGCTGAAAGAAATCCTCAGTATTGTTTACCATTTTCTTCAGTCTGGTGGGAAAAAAAATTGCTTTAAAAATTCAGCAAAATACTCATAATGTGCTTATCTTAATTTTTATAATGTGTGCTAGCATCCTATCTCTCATTCTTCCCTCATTACTTGCATGGTCTACGTCCCCAACCTTTATTGCCAGTGAATCCAGCAGGTATTCTCCCTCTCCTATGACACACTTATCAAAACTCAAGGTACCCAACCATTGGAGGGCCTTCACTCTGGCATGATGTCATGCCCTCCCCTCAGCTGTCCTTGAAGGCCAATGCAGGAAGATCCTTACCTGGAGGGACAATGTCCCTGTGACTCTGATCGCACAGAAACAACAGAGCATGTGCTCCTCCAGTGCCTGTATTATACAGACATTCGTACTACTTCATTTGACCATTACTGCATAAATACCAAGGGTGCTCAGGGCGATTTTACACCTCCCTGCTGCTGTCAGATACCAACCCTGCTACAATCAGGGCCGCAACTAGGGTCTGTGTCACCTGGGGCAAACATGGATTCTGCACCCATTTTGGCACCCCACCAGCGCTCATTTTGGCACCCCACCAGCACGGCACCTGGGGCACATGACCTGGTTGCCCCCCCCCCCCTAGTTGCAGCCCTGGCTACAATACAAATTGTTGCCAGGTTCTGCACAGCAGCGCTTAAAATTCACCAGATGATGACCAGTGCCACAAACTAATGTACCTTCTATGGTTTCAACTGACTGTACCCCACCCTCCTTACCCTGGTCTTTGACTGTAATAAAGATTTGTTTGTTTTGTTTTGTTTTTTGCATGGTCTGCCACTGCCTTACCTTCCCACATTAAATTCTGAGGATAGAACCATCTTCTCCCATGGAGCTTTTATACCAGAAAGTGGGGGCACCTAGAGAAGCTGGAGAATTTGGGAGAGGGGTTGAAAGGAAGCACCAGAGGATTCTGAAGAAATTCAGAATCACCCTAGGAAAACATTAGAAGCAGATGCCCCTTTCATAGGAGGAGAAAACTGGGGAAATTCGAAGGCAGATTTCAGATTTACTGAAAAAAAATCATATATAGGGTACTAGTAATTTATTTAACAGTAGAACAACTAAAGTAAATGTGTCAGGGGGATTATATATAACTGCCTTTTATAATAATGCCATGCATTTTCTCAAATTTCTTAACAGTTTGCCCATTGTTTTTTGCTTCCTTGTTCTTTTTCTCCCAGCATACGTGAGAGAGATACCATTGGAAACATAATAAATAAAATAATAATTTTGTGAGTGTACCTTCAGTCTTTAATCTTGAAGAAAGACTTGCAAATGAGCCTTCCCATAGGTACAATGCTAAATAATACAAGTTTTCCTGCTTTTGAGGAGATATCAGTGCTTTATTCTAATGGATCAAGCACGTCTGATAATCAGCCCTGTTTTGTCATTAGGAAGAAACAGATCTTTGTCCAGAGACCAGCTTTGGTACATCCTTCTTGTTGGAAAAATGGGGTGGGAACACCTTTTTTAACTTTCGTAGGTTGAAACACCCACAACACATTTTGACTGGTAGTCAATACCAGAAATAAAAATATGTCTAGAACCATCGTGAAAAGTAGATTAGTCTTAAATGTATTTGTCCCCCAGACCATCTTGCTCATTTTAGTTCTTTTTCTTACCTGCGGCTGCCTGCTGGGAAAACAAGAAGATGGCGACGAGGAGGAGAAAGGCCTTCATAGTTGAAGCTCAGAACAGTCCTTCCAAGAGGCAGGAGTCTGTAAGTCAGGTCAAGTGGGACTCACCAGTTCTTTGCTGAGGCTATTTATGAAGCTGTTAAGGAGCACAGGGGTCAAAGGTGGCTTATATTTTTGGCAACCTGCAGGAATTACTTAATATCACATTGGCATTCTTTTTTTAAAAAATCTACCTTCTGTTGGGCTGTTTCCTGAAAGGATTCGGGATTGGAGGAGAAAAGAGGTGGATTAAGAACTGCCTTACTGAGTTTCAGAACAAAGTTCATTCGGTTAAGCATTTCCTTTCCAGCAGAGATTCAAATGCAGGATGTGAAGGTCATTCTTTTGCCCTTGCTGTTATTTGACACTGGAAGCTGTAATCCTTCTGTAAATCAGATTCTAGTTATTAAAAACAGCAATCATGGCAGATATCCACCTTTTTCTGTAGATGTGTATAAATACCTGCCAGGTAAAAAGTATTACCCATGTAACCTTCAATGGATAGAAAACTATACCATAAAACATAACATATACTGTCTCCGTTGCTGATCCCTACTCCACACTATTGTTTCTGTTCCAGTTTGTCACTGAATGGTGGTATCCTCATTTCAAGTGTGCAGGGCATGGTAAGCAAAATAATTGGCAAAATGCTATAGTTTTGCTGCTCTACCCTTCCTCAAATGTTACTAGCAATCAAGGAACCAGAATAGCAATGTAAGGATGGACAGGCATGGGAGATGTTAAGTTTTGATAAGCAGCTTGATTCAAGCTTGCCTGTTTTCATGGCAAGGCATGGCATGGCAAAATAAGAGAAGGTGGGTCTACTCACCAGTTTCACAAGCTTTGAAAGCTAGCTAGACCCATATTGTTACACTTTTCCACTAAGGAGATTGCAGGTTACCACTCTTCCAAAACTCTGAACCTGCACAAGCCCTCTGAACAAACCTGTGGAAGTGTGGAGTTTGAAAAAGTGCTAATCCTTGCTCATAAAACAAGTGATTACAGTCTCTGAAAAACTGGTATCTCTGCTAGTCTATTCAACAGCTCTTAGGTAGGCTTGCAGTGATTTGTAAAAAGTCATGATCTGCTTTCAGGAGATCACACTACTCAGAACTGGGCATCTCTCCAAACCCACTGAATAGCTATGAGAAAAGTTTTTTTTCCCCAAAAAACTGGTTTCTGGCTTTCAGGGGAGTGTGGCTCTTTCAAAACTGGCACTTTCCATGAGATAAAGAGAAAAAGTTAATGGCAGTAGAGGACCATACCTGAAGACCAGAGGGCAGGAGTGTGCCTGCATCAGCCTGAAGTGGTTTGGGTCTGCTCCCCTGTAGGTCTCCTGATTTGGTCAGCACCTGCATAGGTGGTGAAGTGAGATAGTTTCGTTATGCCTTGAAATAGTCACTAATTGCTGTTAGCTTAAAGGGAAAACGTTGATACCATACAGCTAAGGACAACTTAAGGCTGTCTCATGCACGGGTTCAGGGCAAGATGAAAGCAATGTCAAGGGCAGAGAAATATTCTTGCTAGGGAGCGTTCATAATGTGAACATAGATACAAGTGAGGAAACTCCCTTACTCATTTAAGGCTTCAGAAGCTAGCACTACTATCTTGGAGGGCAAAGACCAGCTCTACTCCTTGTACAGCAACTTTCCTGCTTGAGCTGCCCAATTCCATCACCAGGTTGGCCATGGAGTATTAAAGACATAGCTCATCAGGACTTTAACCTGCACCTGGGTGATTTTGAGTCTGGAGCAGCTTAGGAGTTCATGGCCATTATGGAAACTATGGACATGACCCAAATTGTAGAAGGCCTGACACACACTAGGGGCACATATTTCTTCTAGTCATCTGTTGGTTTGTTAGGTATCCCCCAAACACTTAGGATACGCAATTGACACCAGGCTGATTAATTGATGCTGCAGAGGTCTGGCCCCAGTGTTTGAAGGTTGTGGAGATCTGAGTAGATTTAAGCTCAACTGCAGGAAGATTGAATGGCTGTAGGATTGAATGTAAGCAGGTATTTGGACCACTTGGAGTGGGAAACTTTCCATCTTTAGTCCTGAATAGGGTTGCACTCCCCTATTTGGCATTGGTGCACAATTTAGGATTTTTCCCGGAATCACAGCTCCTACTCAAGTAGCAGGTGGCAGCTGTGGCAAGGAAGGCCTTTGTGCAGATCCATCTAGTGCCTGTGGACTATTGCAAAGGGGCTGTCCTTGAAGACCACTCAGAAACTTCAGCTGGCCCAGAATGCAGAAACATGAGCTGTTATGGGCATACCATGGTATGTCCATGTAACATCTGTGCTCTGTGACTGCCCTGATTACCAGTAGAACTTCCAGGTACAGCTCAAGGTGCTGATTATTACCTATGAAGCTCTTCATATCATAGGAATTCTCTATATGATGGACCATCTTTCTTCTGTAGTTTTTGCCTGTCCTGATCAATCTGACACAGCTGGCAGGTTTCCAGTCCCATCAATTAAATGGTGTCATCTGATGGGACCCATGAAGCAAGCCTTCTCTGTCATACTACTTGTCCTCTGGAATAGCATTCCCCCCCCCCACCTCCATGATTTGCACTACCTCTGACACCTTGCCTCATTGATATGGGCCCCCCAGGCCTCAGATTAGGTTGGATGGTAAGCCACTTGAGAGAATACAATGTGACTGAAAAGACATTGGTTCTATTTTATGTGGATGTCTGCAGTTTTTTATTCTATTATTGTTGTTAATTTGTTTTGAATACTATATGCCACCTAAAGTTGTTATGTGTCCTAACAGCCAGGAACCACACTGAGACAAGGAATAGGTCTCTAGTGCTTTATTACTGCTACATTAGACAGAAAATCCTAACAAACTGAAGAAGTGTGAGAAAACCCAGACAGATGAACTCCAAAAGTCAAGGCGGGTCTGTTCTGTGTCTCTTTGAATGGCTGCTCAACTCCTCAGTACTACGCATGCGTTTTCCTCCCTGGATAGGGGCCCCCTCCTGCTCACCATCAGTACTCATGCCATTATGGAGCCAGCTGGCCTTACAAATAGGATAGATAAATAAATCAAAGGACAATGCAATTGATAAACTATAAGTATCATATACACTCACACACACACACACACACACTAATCAAAAGGAAAAGTCACTCCCTCAACGGCCTTTTTGACTTTTATTGAAAAGAGGATGTCATATTAGATCTATCTTGATCTACAGAAATTTTGAAGTCAGTTTTTTTTCAAAAATTGAAATAGATTTTTAAATGCCTTTTACAGATCTCAAGTTACAATATAACAATATAAAATACATTATCCATAATTTGTTTCTCATTATTGAATAGTGAATAATTTTAAGCACTACGACTCCTTGTTTCTATCAATTCTCCAGAAGAGAGATAGGAAAGTTTCTGGCCACCAAAGGCTACTCTTTACATACAGTTTACAAGTCATATCAAATTATGCCGTCTTGAAATTTTGAATTTCTAATTCATACTGAATCAGTGCTAACTCATACTGAGATTCTGAATATTTTGAAACTGAAGTACTGAATGTCTTAAAGCTTTTATGTATTATTTTAAAAGAAAAAAAAACCACTATTCAAAATGTAAAGCTGTTCAAGGAAAATATTTTTAAAAGTATTAAGGAAAAAAGTAGGGAAAGTAAAGGTTTCCTTCTTGATTTTTTTTCTAAGTGTTTTATAGGCCTTTCCAAATCTTGGTCCAAGTCAGCAAGCAAAGGGTTATGTTTTTATCCAGTTCATTTTCCCTCTGAAATATTTTATCAGTTAGAAGGCATCAGCTGGCTTTATAAAACAAATTAATCCTGAACCATATGTAGACTCCATCATGCTGGACACAATCACCAGCCTCATCTAATGCCCCACAGAGTAAATCTTTAATTCAGAGTTAACGATCCATCAGCATTACTCAGAACTCCTGATTTATAATTTATTCAAAGGCATTGGTGGGCTGTACCCGCAAAATTCTTGCTATTGGATTGAAATAAGGGAGGGACAATTTGTAATCTTTTAACTTGGGCTATAAAATAGCATATCAACATAATGAGGGCAGAGGGTTTAGTAAAATTCCATCCAAGCTGCATAGCATTCTCTGCTATTTCTGGGTCTTTGAAATAATTGAAGCAAAAGGTGAGGAAAAAACTAGAAGACATTTCAGTCAGCTATTCTAGCTAAAAGCCACATTTTGGGTGAAAGTATCCTAATGAGAACATTTTGGGTTTTGGTTTTAGCCTGATTTTTTGAATTACTCAGTGATTATATTATTTTATATTATTGGAGGATTCTTTTCTCTCCAGTTCTTTCGTGCAACACTTCTAGTGCATGGTTTGGTAGTCAAAGAATTGAGAGAAGTGATGGGGCTATGTGTTGGCCTTCACAAAATGCTCTAATTCATGAATGAATGAAACTAATGAATGAAACTAATTCATTCCCTCTGACCTCATCCCTCCTCCCTGTCTTGCGAACAAGCTGTTTCTCACTCCTGACTTCCCCCTCCCAGTTCGTGAGTTCATTAGAATGATTTAAAGCCCAGGTGACTTATCAGCAGCTCGTCCTTGGTTCTAACGGCTTGGGCCATGAAGGAATGTCTGTGAAGCTGACATGAGTTTCCTCTCTCTCTCTCTCTTTGCTGAAATGTGTAGCAGTGCTTAATGGCAGGCAAGCAAAGGAAGGGAGCCTGACATGTATAGAGTTTACAATCTCAGACTGCACTGCACAGCACATCTGGACTTGAAGCCACATTCTGGACTGGCTGAAGTGGTGATTTCTCCTTTGTTGGAGGTCTTCAAACACAGCCTGGAATGTCAGCTGTCAGAGGTGCTCTAGTGTCCTCTGCCTTGTGCAGGGGGTTGGACCAATAACTTCTAAAGTCACTTCTGAGTCTTTTGATTCTATGAAGTTTACAACTATCATTGTTGCACTGCCCCAGACAGACCCAGTGTGTAACTTGGGGGTCCTCTTGGACTCATGACTCCTGCTCAAAGAACAGGTGGCAGTCGTGGCCAGGAGGGCCTTTGCGCCACTTTGTGTTGTCCGCCAGTTACACCCTTTCCTGGACCAAGAGGCCCTCCGAATGGTCACTCATGCCCTGGTCATCTCCCATATAGACTACTGTAATGCACTCTACATGGGGCTACCCTTGAAGAATATCCGGAAGCTACAGCTGGTTCAGAATGCGGCCGCGTGGACAATCTTGGGTGTCCCAAGATTTGCACATGTAACACCTTTGTTGCGTGAGCTGCACTGGGTCCCAGTTTGCTTCCGGGTCCAATTCAAGATGTTAGTCATCACTTTTAAAGCCCTACATGGCATGGGTCCAGGATATCTGAGGGACCATCTCATCCCTATTACATCGACCCGCCCCATCCTGTCATGCACAGAGGGCATGTTACAGACCCCATCTATAAAAGAATTCCACCTAGCAGGGTCTCGGAAGCATGCCTTCTCTGCTGTAGCTCCCGCCCTTTGGAACATCCTTCCCCCAGAGGTGAGACAGGCCCCCTTGCTCCTGGACTTTCGCAAAAGATTAAAGACCTGCTTTTGTCTGCAGGCTTGGAATGGGAGGGGGAATAATTATACCTGGGGATGGCTAGTGCCGTAAAGTGATTCTGAGGGGCCTATTACACTCAAGGACTGATTAAGATCTTTTCGCCATGTAGATTTTATTATATTTGTATTTTTACTGTATTTTGTATTGCAATGGTTTTGAATTTTAATCCTGTTTTATTGTAAGCTGCCCAGAGTCCCCCCGTAGGGGAGAGATGGGCAGTGAATAAATTTATAAAATAAAAATAAATAAATCATTAAAGGCACCTCTGCACTGAACATTACATTACATTTTTTTTTCATGTCAGAAGCACCTACCAAGGCACTTCAGTATTGAAAGGATTTGCCAGTGACATCACCATTGCCCGGGGACGCCTGAGGGGGCTCCTTTCATGTCCCTGTTATTTTCCCACAGAAGTGGTATCCATGCTGTACTGACACCTAGGCTGGATTAATGTAATGTAATTACATTACATTAATCCAGCCTAGGTGTCAGTACAGCATGGATATAAAGCAAAGTCTATCCTTTCCATGTATAATTACACTTGGCCTACCAACCTAATCTGGTCACCATAATAATTTTTTGCTTGCTGTATTTAGACACTGACAGGCCTAGGGATGCCTAGTTCATTTGAATACTTCCCCCTACTCAACACTCGCTTTCTTTTCACTGCATCCTATGTCAATATACATTTTTTCTCCATTCTTTTTTCTTTTAATCAGAAGTGTTTTATGCAAAACTCAGAATTCCAAGAATTAAATATTCTGGAACATACTGTTTTCTACCCTGAATGCTGCAAAGTGCTTTCTATCCTGAAAGATTTCATTCTGAAACACTGCTGAACCATCCCTGGAACAGCTGGATCAGTGTGCTCTGGCAGAAAAATTGGAATATTCCAGGAAACATTGGAATAGTCTATCCTCAGAACAGTGAGTTTGGTACATCCCCAATTAGGAGTATGTGGAAGAAAACCAAAATGCTGAAATAAACTTTTGCCATTATATTTTAATCAATTACATTTCCTGCTTCAATGAAAAATATTATTCCATTTGAACATTTCAAATACTCAGTTATACTTTGGATGGTTCCCCCTTCATATGTAACACCGTGAACAATTGCCTCCTTTTAAAAGGTCCTAGAAGAGGTAATTTCCATAGATGTAGCCTATTACCACCATGCCTCCCTGTGAGATCCAGATGGCTCCCACTCGGATAACATTTTGGAAGGCCTTGACAAACTGACTAGTCCCCAAGGCCTTGGGCTATGGTAGATACCTATCTCCACCACCACCACCAGGCCCGCAACTAGGGTCTGTGTCACTCGGGGCAAACATGGATTCTGCACCCCCCCCCATGGGTTGGTGAGGGAAGTGTTAGCAAGTTTTATTCTTCTATTATACATTAAATTAATAAAATATTCAGTATACAAATACTATTTTGTTGTTCTGGTGCCCCCCCCCCCCAGTGCAGTGCCTGTGGCACATGCCCTGCTCCCCCCCCCGCCCCCGTTGTGGCCCTGACCACCACCACCCTTTTTAAGATTGGTGTACTGTCTGGATTGCCATCTTGTAATTATTTTGTCATTCTTATTGTGATGTAGTCTTATTTACCTGTTGTTTTTATGCTGTTCTTTCCTTTGTAAGCTGGCCAGAGTTGGGTGGAGTCAGGTGGCATCAAAATTGAATAAGTAAATAAATTAATAAAGCAAAGTACACCAAAAGGATTAATAAAGCAAGGTACATCAAAATGATATTCTCTTTTCTAGGAAATGTTGAGCAAAATGGAAATCTGGTCTTTTACCCTAGCAAAAAATTCCCACCTATTAAACCACAGAAACTAGCAAATTTGGCTGCAAATTTTGCAACAGAATCTGATGGTTATTAAAGAAACATAACTACCATATAGTTTGATAAATTCTGCAAGTATATTTTCTGTACCAAGAGATAGATTTCAAATGGCTTTATCAGGCATGGATCCCACTGAGCAAGAAAAATCAGTCTCAGTACTTTATACAATACATTCAAGAGACAAAGTAACAAGACTAAGAAAATTTGCATTACATTATATTTTCTCTCTTCATAATTTGTTTTTCTCACTAAATATGACACTGACCATTGGGAATGAATAGACCTATTAGTTGCAGTCCAGCTATTGATGACTAATGTTGTTTTTAAAAAGGCATAATGTCCTTGCAACTAGGTGGGACTTGTTTCTGGAGAAATATGCACAGCAATGTGTTTTATGTCCCTTTAAAAGCAAAGGGTTTAAGTTACTCATTAATTTACTGATTGCAACAGGAAAATTACAGGTAGGACTATCAAGTCTGGGCTGCAAAATCCAGACAACTAATAAATGGTCATCAAAGAGATTCAGAGAGCTCTAACCATGTAATGACTATCTGGATATATGTGACCCAGATTGGGTAGCTCTAAACCTAACTAAATTATGGTTGGGCTGGTGAAAAATAATTAGTTGAATTGAACATTCTCATCCTTATGACACATGGTCTTCTGTTGGAGGAATGGAAAGAAGAGTGCTAAACCTGAGCTTCCAGATAAACCCTGGGAGACGCAGATACATTCTAGGCTTGGTGTTCATCTGGCTGCTGTTAGCAGCAGCATCAACTAATCTGTTTGTCTTGCCATCATGACAACAAAGTCAAACCATTGAATAACTGCCTTGAATAAATGGAGGGAGTGGGGCTTGGAGAAGAGCACCAGTGCTTACTCAGAGGGTATGTCTATTTGCAACAATTAACATGTACACAGGACATCTAGAGAGATTTACGACTAAGCATGAATTGGTATCCATCTTTTGCTAAACGTTCAGGTGTTGCATCCAGTCTGGTAATGGTCAGAAGAGGTACAGAGATGTGCTTTGTGGCCTTAAATGATAACTTCTTTCTTTCTCCTCTTGCTTTTCTCATGCTGTCCCCCATTTCCCATCTCTGGTAATGAGCTTTAGGAAGATAAAGTGCTTTGGCAGGGTATGCGGGAATTAATTCAAGCAGTGTTTTCCTATTAGCTGCCCATCAACTCTGGATTTTGAACAGAGCCCAGCATCAGGATGCAAGTCTGAGCAGTGTATTTGTTTCCTATTAATATACCCAAAAAGGCACACTGATATAGATAAACAATTAAAAAGCTTTTTATTGAGACTGTTCCAATTAACAAGAAAACTTAGGCTTTTATGCTCTTGTAGCAGAATGCTTTTTTAGCCATTATAAACGCGAAAAGACAGAAAATATGTATACACACAAAACACAATGAGTCAGAAATTGTAAGTCCAAGTGGATAAAAGGGGTTGTAATTGTAGCTGGCTACAACTTGATGTAAATGTCAGGTGGGTGCAAACATTCAGTCTACAGAGATGGAATGTTGTGGCAAACATTGGAACATTTTGTTCAAACTCTGGGCCATGGAAATTTGGCAGTTTTCTGGAAGGAAATATTTCAAAACATTAAATGGCTCATAGTGTTCTGGATGGCACACAAGAAATTCATCAGCCACTTCCTGTTTTATAAGATTTACTCCAAAACAATTGCCAGATTGCCTCAGAGCAACCAACTGATATGGTCCAAAGGAAGAATGGAAGTTCTGGGTAAAACTGGAGCACCCCATCTCTCGAGATGGAATGTTAGAGGATAGTAAGCATATGCAATATACTATATTAAATCTTTGTACAGCCATAGATTAATAGTCAAATGGCCTAAGATGACTGAGAGTATCTATTCCCAAGGTGGTATCTGTACACAGCCAGAATATGCACCACAACTACAAAGTCATTGAATAAAGGAAGACCACTACATATACTGTATAATCCTACTTACTACCCCTTTCAGATTTGGCATACAAACTGAGGCTTCTCCTGGATTCACAGCTCCTGCTCGAAGAGCAGGTGGCAGCAGTGGCCAGGGGGGCCTTTGTACAACTGTGTTTTGAGCATCAATTGTGCCCATTCCTGGACTGGGAGGCACTGCTCATGGTCACTCATGTCTTAGTCACCACCGATTGGACTACTGCAACACACCCTACATAGGGCTGCCCTTGAAGAACATCCAGAAGCTTCAGTTGGTCCAAAATGCAGTGGCACAGGTACTTATGGGTGCATCTCTTTACGCCTATGTAACACCACTACTCTAAGATCTGCACTAGCTTCCCATAGCATCCAGGTTCAATTAAAGGTGCTAGTTATCACCTTTGAAGCCCTCCATGGTATAGGACCAGGTTACTTGCAGGATTGCCTTCTCCCAAGAACATTTGCCTGCCCCACATGCTCCCACAGAGAGGGCATGTTCCAGGTTCCTTCTTTTAGATCTTGTCATCTTGTGGGACCTAGGAAATGTGCCTTTTCGGGGGTTGTCCCTGTTCTCTGGAATGATTTCCCCCACTGATATATGATAGGTCCCAACTCTGCTTGCCTTTAAGAAAGCTGTTATGACCTGGCTTTTTCCCCAGGCATTAAGGGAAGTCCCTAATTGAGTGGAGTCCACTTTAAGTTACTCTGTTATGGTACTTGGTTTCCATTTTTATATTTTATATTTAGAAATTGTGTATGCTTTAATGTTATGTGTGTGTTGGGGCAGTGTGTGTGTGTTGGTTTATTGTTTGCTTTTTTTGTATCCCATCCAGAGTCATATTGTTTGAATTGGGCAGCCTTATAAATCTAGTAAATAAATAAATAAGCCTAAGTAATCCTTGAGTAAAAGAAAAGTGTTCATAAGCAAAAGTTACTTAAGGCCATGTAACTAAGCATCAAAATTATACTGGAGAAAAGATAAGCATAAGCAAAGTCTCATAAGACAAAATCTAACCACTTAAAGACAAATGATTGACCCTGAACCAAAGTGATACAATTAAACCATACAGTCTTCAGATACCAGATCCTCAGGCCTAGGGGAGGGTCTCCAAATGCAAAGCCTGTAATAATTCAAGTGTTTCAAAAGTAGAGTCAGTAGAAAGTAGAGAGATTTTTGGTACAAGAAGGAAAATTAAATCAAAAGCAATGAACTTCCTGTTCTTGTCCTGTAGCTCCCTCACCCTCTTTCTTCTCTTAGAATTCCCTCTGCCCCACAGAACACCATAGAATAAATATTCCTCAGAATATTTCAGCTATTCTTCAAGAGAGTTACATGCTCTCATGAGTTCACTCAATATCCAAGTTCTCTTGATATGTTACTTTGAGCAATAGGCATAGGGAGGCCCTTCCAGCAGTAGCAGGGAGTCGAAAAAGTCAAAGATGGCAGCCACAACCATGTGATCAAAGCCCTGCCTCTTTTTTATGCATGTCAGGGGGCATGATTGTAGCTGCCATCTTGACTTTTTTGATCCCCCTCCCTGGGACATCCCTGTGCATCAGGCACTTCCCAGCCCTGCCTAAAATAGCTATATGTTCATATAATCAGGAAAGAGGAATATGTGTGAGCAGCTGCTCATGTACAGGACACAGATGTTTCCCTACCACCCTGGAACACTGGAGCAACTGGTAGATGCTGTGCAAAACCGTGCTATTCAGGTCTCATGATGATAAAACAGCTGGACATTTTGGCTTTACAAAAACTATTCATCTAGTGCGGCGGCAGTTCTGGTGGCCAACACTGTGGCAAGATGTAAAAGCCTATGTTAAGTCTTGCCCTGTGTGTGCTACTTCAAAACGAAAAGGAGGAAAACCCCAGGGCTTTGTGCAGCCAGTGGCCAATCCCTCCCACCCCTGGGAGGAAATCTCTATGGACTTTATTGTGGATCTACCTCCTAGCCAGAGAAAGACTGTCATTTGGGTTGTTAAGGATTTTTTCTCTAAGCAAGCTCATTTCGTCCCTTGTGCATCTCTACCATCTGCACAACAGCTGGCACGCCTCTTTCTGGTTCACGTGTACAGATTACACGGTAGCCCCGCCCACTTGGTGACTGACAGAGGGACACAATTTACATCACGCTTTTGGCGGGAATTTATGAAGCTACTGGGCACTAAACAGGCATTATCCACTGCGTCCCATCCTGAGACAGATGGAAATACTGAGGCTGTCAATGCCACCTTGGAGCAATATCTACGTGCTTTTGTTAATTATCGACAAGACAACTGGGTAGACCTACCGTTTGCTGAAGTTGCTTACAATAATGCTGTGCATTAAAGTACCGGGGCAGTGCCCTTCCGTACTGTATTCGGACGTGACTTTGTCCCTATTCCTGAATTGCCTCCACCGTCCACCTCACCCACCTCCCGGACGGATTGGGCCTCACAACTGGCAGATTCCTGGGAAAAGATTCAGCAAGCTTTGGCTGATGCTCAAGCCACTTATCAACGGCATGCCAACATAAAAAGGGCACCACAACCTAATTTTCAAATTGGAGATAGAGTATACCTTTCCACTAAATACATCAAATCCCCTCAACCATCCAAAAAACTGGCGCCCAAGTTCATAGGTCCATTTTCTATTGTTGTTCAGATTAATCCTGTTACCTTTAAGTTGGACTAGCCTCACAATCTCAAGCGCTTACACCCTGTTTTTCATTGCAGTTTGCTTAAACCATTCGTGGAGTCTACACACTGGCATCCTGAACCGGCTGCACCTCCCCCCATAATGATTGATGGTCAGCAGCATTTCGAAGTCAAGGAAATATTAGACTCTAGACATTTCCATTCCACTCTGCAATATCTGATTCGCTGGAAGCATTTCCCTCATCCGGAGTGGGTCGCTGCACGGGATGTGCGCTCTCCCCACTTGGTTGCTCAGTTTCACGCTGCTTACCCTGATAAACCCGCGCCTTAACAATTAAAATTTTAATTGTAGGGGGGCGATATGTCATGTTCTCGTTCTGATGTTTATGGTTCTTCGTAAGGTTTCACATGTCATGTCTGCATTTGCGTGCCTGCCTGGCCACGCTGGTAAATTTCCTTTGTGCTGACTTGTGATCTTCTGGAATGTATGTTTGGGTTATCTCTGCTGTTCAAGGTTACTTTCCCAGGCCGATTCTAATGGTTGCTAGCATCTGGGGTGGGTGGTTGCTATGCTAGCCTGAGGGGAGGGTTCGCAACGGGAGCAAGGCTTTTTAAGTTTGTATTTGGCACGCTTTTGCTCATTCTCAGCTTTCTTCGTACTTTGCATACTATTCATTCAATAAATCAGTTTTCTCTAGTAATTACTGATGAGACTCCTTTTATTGGAATAGGCAATCATTACATATGCACTGGATTGTTCATGATGCTGTAGACAAGGATAATAACAGAGACATCAGCAGTTTTCTTTAGGAGAAAGCTAGAAAAATCCCTGGAACTTCAGAGCCACCCCACAATATGTTACTATATTCAGTCCACAGAAGTCTGTAATCAGGGAGCTCTAGTAAAGATCTGTCAGACTCCACAATCAAGTGATTGCTGAATTGTCTGATTGTGTTTGTCTACCATGATGAGTCGATGCATGTCAAGAACAAGATGGGAGGGGGGAATTTCAAGGAGTGTGAATCTTTTCTGTTTGGGCTGGAAAGGGGGTGGGTGGGTAAGTCAAGGTCATACTGCCAGAGACATCTGTGCCTGGTATGGCTGACCATTAGAATTAGGTGGGAAAGAGATAGGAGGGGGGAGCGGGGTACTGGAAAGTTTTAATTAGCTAGTTTAGGTGGGAAGCTTTCAATCTCAGCTTTTCTTCTGTGCTGTACACTGGCTTCCAATAAATCTGAATTCTGCATATTTCAACTGTGCATGAGTCAGGTCATTATTGGGACTAATGGTGTCAGTCCTTACAAGATCATTCACTGTCAGTCACAAAATTATACCCTTTCTTTCCCTTGCTCTTTTTCCATTATTATGGGTTTTTATATGGAAAACCTGGGAAGAAATAAATCAGTTTCTGCAGAAATAATGTCTTTCTCCTTCTTGGCCTCTTTGGGCTTTGGTACTCTACAGCTTTAAGCTGAGTGTAGACTGGCTGGAAATGAAACCTAGTTTTAAAAATTCCTTTTCATATTTCAGCCCTGTCTACCCCTTTGGCCCAGGTGATGGCCTCTTGGTCTGTTTGGACCATGGCCACTGATTAGTGGATTTTCCTGCTTCTTTACTCCTCTTGGACTGTGTTTTTTTTTAAAACCCAAGTTGCACTTCACTTGGGTTAAAAGAGTAAACTGACAAAACTCTTGTCAATTTAATATGTTTTTTTTAAAAGACCGAATAGGTCCACATGTCACTGTTACAGTGAAGTTGTAAAAAAAAAATCTCACAGCTTTTCACTTTTTTATTGATGAACTTCTTTAAAAAAAATGGTCATAGAGGGCAAGGACCAGGGACCAGAGGGGAGGGGGTATTCCTACCACAGCCACAGCAGACAATAACCTATTGGAGTGGAGGTGTTGCCTACAATAAAATGAAATTGAGTAGGCAAACTGGATAGAACTGTTTGAGCCAGAACAAGCCAGAAAACACTAATGTTGACATGTGGTAGAAAAAGATTGATGTAGGTCACCTTTCCGGTGAGCTGAAGGCAGTAGAGGATGTTACTGTGCATCCCTTCTCTCAAGGAATGGTCAGTGGCCCCTACTCATGCTGTGGAAAGCTGGTCATGTGGATAAAACCTTTCTTTCCATGTCATTTTCAGGCTGTAACAACCTCTGGAAGAGTTTGAATTAGGTGCACTTTGGAAGAATCCTGTCTTATTCAAACTGCTAATTCTTTTTGGATTAGCTTGATTCAAAGCACACTTTTTTTTAAAGAAAAACTTTCACATCAGAAAGAGCCAGCCATCACTTGGGAGGTAAAATCTCAACTAATTCGCAACAGTAAGGGGATGTTGCTGGCTTCCTCAACCTGCTACTCTTGTTATATAGGACTGGATGAAATGGTAGGATCTGTCATCCAACAGATCTAGAAATCATCTCAGTGAAGAAGTCTGTAATAAACACTCACAAATTTGTTTAAGATATGTACTTTATTTTAGTTTGTTAGTAAGGTTTTACAGGATTCAGAAATATTGATAGTAAAAAAGGAGATATCACTCCGTGCAAATACATACATATTTTTTTTTTATGTTCAAACTCTCATGGGTGATTTTCCTAAACTGCATTTGAAGATGTGCATGCCTGAAATTGCAGACTTCACAACTCACAATGTATTTGAAAAATGACAGGGGTGAGAGGGCTAAATTGACTTCTTTGATCAGAGAAATACCTACATTTATTGCTGCCTGGAAACCACATATGGACTTTTTGCATGAAACAGAAAAAAATGAACTTATGATTTATGGTTTTGATGATTAGACATGATAGATTATAGAAAGAAGAGAGCCATGTTGTAACCATAGAGTAAGAGGCAAATTTTTAATTGTACTTATAACTGCTGTAAAGAAGATCAGAAGCCACTTCTTTGCATTTTTTTTCTTTTCTATTTTTCTTTTCCTTTTTTCCCTTTCTTGAACTTTCAGCTTTCTCTTTGATTTCTTTCTTTTTCTTTCTTTTATTTATTTATCAAATTTGTCACCACCCATCTCCTCCCATCAGAGGGACTCTTTTCTTTGTCTTACTTGATATTAGTTTGTATTAATTTTTATCTTCCTTTATAAACATCTTTAATAAAAATTACATAATATATAAAAAAAGGAAAATGGCAGGGGGGAAAAGCTGGAAGGAACAAGAAGCCAGTATATGCAAATGAAGCAGAAGGTGCATGGTTGTGCAGATCTTTAAACGAGGCATATTCTGATGCATATCACAAGGCAATAGATTATGCTAGCTTTGTAATTTTTCTTTTGTAAGTAAAAATGTAACTTTCTTCCACAGAATTCCAGAAAAGCAAACAAACTTTCTAAATCTCTCATTTCCCTTCCTTTTTGCCTCCTTTGTTTAAACTATCCATAATCCATATTTTTTGACATTACAGTCTATTTCTAAAATTTATCTGATTATTTCCTAATTTGGGATTGACTTTCATTCCCAAAATTCTGTGAGAGAACTCTAGCTGATATGCCTTTTGAAATTTCTCAAGTCAAAAACTGGTTATGTGTAAAAGGAGATGATGGGGTGGAGAGGAGTGTGAATTTCTTTGAAGAACATTATATCTGTTTACAGCCCAAACAAGTAGCTCCTTATGCTTGATGTTGAAGCTGAAACCACCACTTTCCAAAGTAGGCATGTATTTCTCCAGAATCCAGAAGTCTTGTTTTGTCTACAGTCGACTTGATCACCCTCTCCGGCTCCAGGGTCTACAGAAAATGAGAGAGAGACAGAGAGAGAGAACAGCCAATTAAAATAAATTACTTTTCTTTGCCATATACAAACTTAAAAGGTGGCTATTTGCTCTACCATTGTAGGAGTTAATGGAAAAATAAACACAGAAGCAGGAGCTGGCATATTCCATGTTGCTCTGAAAGGAGAAGTTACAGCTAACAAATAGCAGGGGTTGGAAGGACAACTGTGCAATAGAATAAACTGCCAACGCAAGAGGCATACACTTGAGGAGGGAGTTGATCTAGCTGACCTTCAAAGTTTCTTCTTTGAATTCTAACAAACAACTATGACCTGAAGTGCTAATAAAGAGGAGGGTTTCAATAGGAGGCCATTTCAGATATAACCCATGTTCTGGATAAAGGAATCTCTTGGGACAATTTGTCTCCTTGAATTATTGGAATCAAGAGATTTGGACGTCTGTACTGGAAAATTCCCATTACTTTGCCTTAATAGTTCAGTACTGGTAGGGAAAACAAAGAGTTGCTTGCCTTTTGTTTGAATGGAACCTTACTTAATTTGTGCTTCCTAAACCAAGATGTCATTGGTTGAAACCTAATTATGCTTCTATATTTGCACCTTTCTGAATTTTGAAATGCATTTTTAAAGAAAGCATATATTAGGGGAAAATGCCTATAAAATATGAATATGAGTGGAAGTAACATGCAAACCTGAATTTCCATAAAGGAAATTGGTTACAAAAATACACCAAATTAGGCAAAATTGCAGACAAAATGAAAATATTACAAAATGCATGGAAATGTTCAAGAGTTCTTTAAAAAATTATCATGTGGAAATAGAACAAAATAAATATATTCTTATAAAACACAAAAGCTAACTGAGATATAGTTCTTTAATTAATCCATTTATATAGTGCTCTCCCTCTTAATAAAGAATATATCTAAGTACCAGGGTTTTCTTTCCAAAACATTAACAATTTTAAAATAGTACTCATAAAGTAGCAAACAGAAGTATTTTCAACAACTAGGGGTACAAGAATCCCTGCAGCTGTGGGCAGCTGACAGGTTGATTTCACTTTGGACAACCAAGTTGAAAATCTGTCCAGGAACCATTGACAGAAATCTGGTGGAAGCATGTAAGAGTGAGGGACAACAGTAACAAGTAATAATTTCTGGCTTGCACATAGAGAAAATATCCAAATAAAAATATTCATCAATTAGAATCAGTCAAGTCAAGTCTCATTAACATATTCATGTAGTTTTCCTGGCAACAATTTAACAATTGTTTGGCTTCTCCTGTTTTGTTGGGTGAGGAGGGAGGGATTTCTAATCTGACCCATAACCCAAGGGTTTTCTGGATATCTCTGACTGATTGATCGACTGATTGATCAAATTTATATGGCCACCCATCTCACAAAAAGGGACTCTAGGAGGTGTATAACAATCGAATAAAACCACAATATATAAAAAACAATCATTATAAAAATATTTTAAAATCATTATTAAAAACACAATCTTATTAAAAATTTAAGCTATACAAACCACAAAGCACAGAGAGAGTGAACATATCAACCACAATTGTGGAGCCATCTAAGAATGTCTCTGGTTCCCTGGTGACATAACCAGGTCTTGAGGGACTTCCAGAACATTAACAGTTGGAGCTTATCCAACTTTTAACCAAGTCTGACCCTGTTGAGGTTCCCAGTCCCTCCAAGTTCAGCTAATATCTGCCATCTGTTGGAGATAACTATAAATTATTACAAAGGAAATGCATACAAAAGAATTGGAGGCAGATTTTTAAGAAATCTGAATAAGAAACAGGAGGGTAACAAATTATCATGAACACTTATGAGACTTACTTCTGAGGAGATATTGTGAAGTATTTCCTTATTTCACACACACAAACACACATCTCCCACCCATTACCCAAAGAATAAGGTGGCAAGTAACAGTTTCTAAAAACAAGATAAAAACAGTATAAAGGAAAAAAGGACAGTTAGGCTGTAGACACACAGTCCTGAACACAAGAGTGAAAAGCCAGATCTTCAAAAGGCAAGCAAGGTGTCAACTTGGACTCTGTGAAAAGGATATTCCAAAGGCAGGTACTACAAGCGAGAAGGCCCCATCTTGTGGCATATATAAGACCCCACTATTAATACTCTGTGTTCTGGCAAAATTCCTGGATTTACCTAATTCAGTGTTTCTCAGCCTTGGCAAGTTTAAGATGTGTGGACTTAAAATCGCAGAATTCCCCGGCCAGCATTCCCCACATGTTAAACTTGCCAAGATTGAGAAACACTGACCTAGTCCCTTTAACAGTGGATAAATTCAGTAGTCAATAGTGATTTTTGACTTACGATTTACAGCAAATCAGTCTTCCCCACTGACACGTCCCTCCAGTAGGCACAGTTTGCCCAGGGCAATAGCCATATTTACAGAACCCATAGTGACTCCTCTTGCATTCCAGGGTATCTTGTGCAACCTCAGCATTTCCTGTCACAACCCAACAAAAAACAATAAGAGTTTATCCTGTGGGCTCCCCTAGTCATCTTTCTCTTAGAAGTTTTCTTCGAGTAGTTGTAGAGTGGGAGCTAGGATGAGGGGACAGAGAAGGACTACTGGTCTAGGTCACCTAGTTTCAGATTTCCTGTTGTCACTGAGGTACTTCAGACCACTCTTTCTCAGTGGGTTTGTGCATCAATTCTATTGCTTCTCCCGGTTACTGTCCAGTTGGAGTGATGTCTAGTCTCCCTGGCTAGACAAGCAACTTTTTGGCTTCATTTCCCTCATTAGAAGGAACGGGCATCATCAAAGCAAATTGTCCTTCTGAAGCTTTGTACGGCATTAACTCTTGCCACAGGCCAGAATTCGTAGACGCTTTCAAGATTAGGCCAAAGGCATGCATGAAGTTAGGGTCTCTTAGAATTAGACTTCTGGCCTGCTCACAGCTTTCCTAACCTTCGTAAATTGTTCAGGTACCTCATCGGGGCAAGCCCAGTACCCTGAGTACAGTACTACCTGCCAGTTATGACAACATTTAAGTCAATATACAGATTAACATGCCATCTAAAAGGGAAACAAGAAGTAAATAACTTAATTAGAAATCAGAAGCACTTTGCTGCCATCTAGTGGTGCTCCTATTAATTTCCCTCTGAGGCCAGTCTCAAAAGGTTTGTAAATAATCCCAGTCATCAATTGGCCAATAGCTTACAGTTAACTATGGTGGGTGGGGAAGATGTTATGCTGATCCATGAATTAGCTGGGTATTCATTTTAATCTTTTTATTTGCTAGGATAGGCACTTTCAAGGGAACCAAGGAATCTGTTTTATTACTTCTCTTGTCTCTGAAAAATATTCAATAAGATTGAAACCCTTATTATAAAGCAAATGCCTTGATGTATTCTCTTCTTTTATTTCTCATTCATTTCTAATGTTATATTTAATTTTGAAGAAAAGGTTAAATAATCATAATGCTTGTATCATTAATATCCAAAACTGTAATTAATATTGATAGAATATCCACTTCTCTATATTTATTACTTTAAGGCAGCCTTTCTCAACCTTTTGACCCTTGAAATATTTTTTCAGGCCTTGGGGAACCCCTGCACATTCAGGCTCAAATATAGGCCAGAAGTCACAAAATTATTGTATTCATTTCATGGGTAGGCCTGTGTCTGTGCATTAATGGTGCTCTTAAACTAAAAATAAAGAATGAAACTTACCTCTTTAATGTGAAGTGGCCCGAATTTGAAATAATTTTTAAATAAATCATGATCTCCCAGGGAAGCCCTAGTGACCTCTCATGGAACCCTGGTTGAGATACCCTGCTCTAAGGCATCTAAATAACAGAATATTAAGAATCTAAGTATATTATAGAAATATCATTGTACTGAAAGAATATAGTGTGTTAAAACTGAGAAGATGGAGTAATAGATGGCCTATATAAGTAGATTTAATAATACGTTGAAGGATTGAGCTACTTCTATACTAATACTTTATGAATATATCTCTACTTTCATAAAAATTCACTCATTTCATTACTATTTTGTATATTCTTTTTAAAAATTATATTTGCAATGTTATATTTTTGGTTGTACTTCATCATATCTTAAATAAAATATTTAAATGTTAAAAGGTATTTAACTTTTGACTATAAGCTCTAGGGCAAAGGTCTCATGTCTTCCCGTATAAAGAGCTGT
Organism: Candoia aspera; assembly: GCF_035149785.1. NCBI lineage: Eukaryota > Metazoa > Chordata > Lepidosauria > Squamata > Candoiidae > Candoia > Candoia aspera. The sequence goes on along the minus strand of NC_086153.1, from coordinate 26,928,907 downwards.
GCATAGTAATTCCACTTTGTGAATGCTAGCAACAAAATCCATGCTCATTAAAAAATGTGAGAGTTGCTGTATTTCTAGTATCAGCTCTAAATTTCAACATGATCTTCTGTAGCTCTCTTATTTTCACCCATCTCTTACCTGGAATAATTTGACTGAAGAACAAGACAGCAGCAAAAAGAAGGAAAAGGGTCTTCATGGCTGACGGCTGATGTCGTGCTGATTTGTTGCACTCTGTGAGCATTTGAAGGCTGCTTGAAGTTCTCTCTCTATATAAGACTTTCAGAGAACGATGACATCATGGAGGCTGAGAAAACCTTAATCATTAATATATTTTGGGAAACCCAGTTTATCCCATTTCTAAATGCAAGGGCGGTATTGCACAATGTCCCTCTGTTAGTCTGATGTAATGCACCAATTGCTCTTGACCGTGGAGTACAGCCAGGTGAATGAGGTAACTTTTGCCAGAGACAGAAGACTACTTCTGGAAAGGGGTTGTGATGCCAGAGAAAGTCACACGGTCTCAGCTATGCTAGCCTTGAATCTGATTGGAACAGGGAGCCCCTTTGAGGCTTATTGTCACAAACACTCCTTAGCTTCCCCAGTCATCATTAAGCTCTCTCTGGTGACAATTAGGAGGACTTTTCCGTTATTACTGTACATCCATTTGGGTGCTGCATATTGTTACATCAAGATTTGGAAAGGACATTTATACTGCACAGAGATGCCACAGACCGCAGGAGTATGATCTGGTGATCCAGAGCTGAATACAGCCTCTGAAAGTCTTGGATATTTTATTTATGACCCCTAACCAGCTCCTTAGGCTGCCACTGAACTGCATTTTCAAGGTGATAAGAGAAAATATGTAATATGTGAGGTCTTATTATATTAACTGTACTGAATTGAATCAAATATAAAATCAAATGTCATTGTCCTATTGTTATACTTCTTTTCCTTGGACCCTAACCCAGACTGGCCCTCACCCTGAGAAAAATTATGTGCTGCCTGGCCTTAAATTAGGATCCTCGGTATACTGCCAGGTGGTACCAACCTACCCATGGATATACGTTGATGCCTACCAGACTGCAAAAGATTGAAACCCAGCATTGCCTTTACTTCCAAGAATGCCTGTAGGCCTCAAAGACTCCCTATAAACTTTCTTAGAAAATGAACATGATGGGTAGCTACAACTTAATGTGTTGTTCATAACAGGGCTTCCTAAGCTGGGCAGCCACCTGATGCATAGAATTCAACTCCCAGATTTCCTCAGGCAGCATAGGCTGATTCCCCTGCACTGAAGCCTGAAAGAGGCTTCTTTTCACATTCATCTGAATAGCAGTGAGGCCTCCTGTCCCTATGCCCACCTTTAACCATCCCCACCCCACAACACTAAGGGGGTGAAATCAGAGAAAGGAATCCATTGCACTCTCTTGGTGATTTGCCTTCCACTCTCGTTCCTATGCATAATTTTGTAAATCAAAAAATCACACCACTTTGCCATTTTACCACTGGAGTTGCGTAGTACTATCTCAGGTGCTGGGGAGCCACATATGGGTCACAGACTGCCTGTGTCTGAGCTGGTAAAACTTTCTCTTCCAGCTTGCTTTAATCTTCAGTGCTTTCTGGAATGGCCATGTCACCATACAGCTTTTTAAAAGTTAAACTCTAATCCCCATCCACCTCCATGATAATGTCTACTCCTGACTCAGTTATACAACATGCCCTGAAGCCCTGAAATCCTCAAGGGAAGTGATATTTATTATTACTAATGCTAGTGCTGACAAATGGTAACAACTACTCAAGGTACTACAGTAGGATCCTGGAAAAAATAGTTAAGGTATACCATCAAATTTTCCTAAAAATGAACAATGTATCCTAGACTGATTCCTCTCCACCGCCCACCCCCTCAGAAAGGACGTCATTCTGGCTGCTATTTATTCTGCCATGGATCTACTGGGAATGAAGCACCTAAATTATGGCATTGTGAGAAGGCTGGCCAGTGGCTTTGGCAAGCACCATACATGATATAATCTTGGCTCATAAAATGAGACAGAATTCCAGTCCAGAGCTGATCTTACTCTGAACTCCCCCATCTCCACATTATTCTCCTGTAGAGAATGAGCAAGTTGCATCCATTCAGGCAGGCAAGGTAAGGCGGGCAAGACTCCTCCCAAGCTTCACCCACTACCAAAAAGCTTATTGAAGAGGTAGGGAGGGCAATCTTATCTCTGCAGCCCTGCCTTGCTGATAAACCATATCTGATAGCAGGTGTATGAGGGAGATGACCCACAGCCCAAATAGTTCTTTGGGACTCCTAGCCTCCCAAAGAGGGAGGGGAAAAGGAAATGAGGCTTGCCCGGGTAAGCCTGGCAAGAGATTCCCTTTAGCTCTTCCCTTGCTGATCAAAGCCTTTGTGCTGAGTTTAAGGAGAGGGAGAACAGATACCCGTGAGATTAGGGGAGATGTGAGAGAGATCAGAGAAAGTTCTCTGGAGTGGTTCTCTGTAGGAGGGCAGTCTTGGAGGAGCACCCAGGAGACAAATGTGGCAAAAGCCAACACCCAAGAAGTAGAAGGCAGTATGTCCAGTTTAATGGAGTAGGAAATGCCCGGATCTGGTAAGGGCATAGCTACAGCAGGTTTCTGTGGGAAAGGAAGTCACAGGAGCAAGATTGAGTTTATCATTTATTTATTATTCACATTTCTATCACCGCCCATCTCCCCCTCAAAGGGGGACTCTGGGCGGTTTACAATAAAATTCACCTTCAAACCTGACATCATAAAATCACCAATATTAAATTAATAAAAAGATAAATATAAAATCCAAGTGAGAGATGTCCATTCCGTCGGGAGAACTCTACATCACCAGCCACCCCCAGGAAGAGCTATTGCCCTTCCCATCCCAGGCGAGGCGGCAAAACCACTTGCTCCAAACCTCTAATTAACACTAGCAAATCTGCAGAGAGCAATTTTTACCATGGCAACCATTGAATCAGAGAGTGATAAGCTATTGAACGGTATCTCTCCCCTTTGTCTGGCTTTTTCTTCTTCTTTTTGTTAGAGAAAACAGTTTTTTTACCAGAAAGATGGCCTAAAGAAAAATAGCCCCCAAATGTGTTCTCATCTCCAGACCACCTACACCTGGCAGTCATGCAGGAAAGGCGTTGAGAAGGGCTGACCCACAAATATCTGGACTTCTTCTCTACCCCTGTAAAGCCATGCATAGCCCAGAATACTGCAAAAGACATATTGTCCCCATACACTGGAAGAGGGGTTGGGCAATACAGTTGTATTTCTGTTATACCCAGTGTAGCTTGGCTCACCCAATACGGGAATCCATAATGTGGCTTGCTCTATTTGGTTTTAGCTTTGCATACTCTGTGAGTTAGCCAATGTGGTTTATTCAAGAAACCCTGGTTAAACAAAGCATGATTAGTAACTCCAGTCTATAACGATGACTTCAGTTAGAATGAAGCGTTCCACCTCAGTCTTCTTGGTTGAGAAATTTCTGGCATAAGTTCATCTATGGCAATACGTCATCTTTCCAAACGTATTTTGGAAGTGCCTTTTTCCCCACCCCTGTTTTCCTATTTTATTATTGCTAAACTGTACTCAGTCTCTGGAGGGCATGGAATATTTTCAAAATCAACTTTTAAAGATGAGTCAGCTCAAACTCAATGTTCCATAGCTCCTCTTCCCTATCCACCCCCACTAAAAGGCAGTTGATGTCTTTTCTATTGGCTCTTTGATGCCAAGCCCCAGAAGGAGGTGTGGAGGGTAAATTCAATTTCCCAACACAAATATGGTTGCCTATTTTTTTTTAATCACTGGGGCTACTGTCTACATGATTACTGTTCTGCCCTGTAGAGGCCAATAAAAAATCCCCACATATCCAAAAGTCATGCAAGCATAAACCATCTTCCTCCTTCCTCCAACCTCATTCATTGATTAACCGGGCCAGAGAGCAAATATATTCCACTAAGATCTTTCCATCCTTGATTGAATCAAGACAAAACTCTTCCACTAAAACCAATTTGCTTTCCTAATTGAATCAAGGCAAGGACTTCCTATTCTGTCCTTGACTGAATCAAAGCAAGGCTTCATAATGCATCCTGTCCATTGCCATCTACCCAAAAGACAGATAACAACAAGAAGAAAAATAGCATTAATCAAAAGTATCCCCAGGAATCCCTTTGAAGTTAACTTCTTCATTGGGAAAACCCTTCTTACCACTGAACATGGCTGGTAAAGGGCAGGCTTTTCTAGCACTTGTCAAAACAACAACCATTAAACACAAAGCCCATGAAACTGACAACCAATCATGCTATTTGTAGTGGGAATTCAATTCTCTATAGAAAAAGTTTACAATAACGATATTCCGCTTTCTCTGCAATTTGGAATCCCACAATCATTTGTATAATAAATTGCCAGCTTTCTTTCTCAGTATGGTGCCCCATTCTTCTTCCTTCACGACAGCCGTAAAATATGAACACACAGAGATCACAATGTGCATTGACTCATGGACATATAAACACACACTGCAAAGGCAGCCAGAACTGTGTGGTGAGGGAGATAGGGCCTTGGATGTCATGGCTGCAAGACATCTCTGACATGATAATGCGTCTCAAAATTCCCAACTTTTTAAGCACAGGCCAAAATAAATTCTTAAATAAATTGAATCTGGCAGTTTGGCTTTCTCCGGCTTCTACTTCTTTCACATCAGATTTATGAAAAAAATGCATCTTGATTTTATAAAAGAGGAAGTGAATTGGGAGGAAATCTTACCCACCTGCACCTGGCTAGCAAAGCTGGTCTGCAATACTCTAGATGACCACTAGAGGGGATAGGTAAAGGTAAAGGTTTCCCTTGACATTAAGTCCAGTCGTGTCTGACTCTAGGGGGTGGTGCTCATCTCCGTTTCAAAGCCAAAGAGCCGGCGTTGTCTGAAGACACGTCCGTGGTCATGACTACACAGAATGCCTTTACCTGCCCACCAAAGCGGTACCTATTAATCTACCCACATTGGCATGTTTTTGAACTGCTAGGTTGCCAGGAGCTGGGACTAGCAATGGGAGCTCACCCCGTCACACGGATTCGAACCGCCGACCTTCCGATCAGCAAGCTCAGCAGCTCAGCGGTTTAACCCGCAGCCCCACCGCATGTGCTTATATCATCCTGACTTGACAAGCTGAACTTGTGAACTACAGTAGGTATAAATTTCCAGCGCAGGGAGGACCAGGTTGTGCATACTTGCCATCAATCTGTATAAGATAAGGAACCTTTAAAAGGGAAAAAGAGAAAGGGAGAAACTGTACCTCAAATACCATTCAAAATCTTGACTGTATAGTTTTAAGTGCTAAAAGCATTTTGCACAATAGCTTTTAAAACCAAAACCAAAACCTCTTTGCTTCTGTTTCTGAAGAAATCTGCAAGTCTTGATTAGCTTTTTTTTATCAATTACCATTTTGATTTATATTCTACCTTTCTACTCATAGGACACCCAGAACAGCTATTCTTATCACATCTATCAAAAAGGAAAGGAAAGGAAAGGAAAGGAAAGGAAAGGAAAGGAAAGGAAAGGAAAGGAAAGGAAAGAAGAGGGGTTTTCCACCATCCTTGTTGCCAGGCCTGAAGACAGAGTTATCCCAGGAGTGATTCCAGGGCAGAGTTAAGCTGGACATTTACACCATCATCATTCCTTTTGCAAAGAGAACCAAAGAAGATCAGAGTTAGCAAGGCGGGAGGGAATGACCAATGTAGCCCTTCGTTGTCACAATGTAAGCTCCATCTCACGGTATATGTGTGATGGTATTGCACACAAGTATGAAAGGGCCAGGGTACAATGCTGCTGTTGTGGTTTTGGTGAGAGCACCTCAACCTGCGGACGTGTCTGCTATCAGTGGGATTTCCCCTGAGTTCCCTGGGATTCTTGAATAATGGTAAAAGTGTCATTTGTTGAATTAAGGAGTTTATGCAGGAAGTAAAACAAGTTTTCTTTCATGGTTGCTGTCCAACAATATTAAGAAATTAAGAAATATATTAAACAATATATTAACCAATGCAGCCAACAGCCACCTCTCCTCTATGAACATGATTCCGCTACAGTGACCATATTGATGATCACCGAGGTCAGACACAAACTCTGAGACCAGTTCAGGCTTTTCCACCCTTCAGCTATCCGCTGTTTGTCTCCTGTGCATAATCCACCTGAAAAAGAACTTCCATCTTGGATTTCACTCCTTTTGGCACCAGGGATGGCCAGATGTTCTGTCTGGACTGAGGTTAACACAGCCCCAATAGGTGGATTCTGCTACTTCCTTTCCCCTCCTATCCCTGCCAGGAAAGCAAGATTGAGTTGTTGTCTACTCTGTGGGCATGTCTTTTGAGGACTGGTGGGGGAAAAGAATCCAGATTTACAAGTCTGCCTATCACTTGGGCTAGAAGGAGAAACTTGGTAGGGCTCTTGTCAATTTATCCCATTAAAAGAAAGAAACAAAGGGTTTCCTGATTCCACTCCTGTAGATCCAGATATAAATCAGAGGGGATGCTTTTGCCTCCTTATAGATAGCCGGAAGTCTAGGATATGAAGGCGCGAATGGTGACACGGGAAAGCATCTGACAGATGCAGGTCTGCTTAGAAGTCGGCTTATCCCTTAAGTATCCTGGCCCTGGAAAACAGGGCTGCCCGATGCTAGCTACATTCAGCTGGAGACTGGGAACTGATTATATTTAAGGAGTGCAACGTGATGGAGGAGCAATGGTCTGTGACAGCTTCAAGCCCCTGTATTTTAGTTCCAGCTGTGAAAGCTTTCTTTGAAAATGTCAATAATTGGCAGGAGTTTATGATGTGAATTGCATTCTCCTTGATGTATGATAGTTGGTGAGAACTCTTCGTAATTTTTACATGAACTGAAAAAGACTATGTCTCCTCCTCCCCCTCCCCCCTCCTCCTGTACATTTTTGTTCCTTAAAACTCTTGACGTTTCATTCTTTTTTCTCTGCTTGTCCTCATTCAGCATGGTTCAAGAGCTTCACATATTGTTCCTTTCAAAATAAGATCTCTGCTCTATTACTGATCTATTAAAATTCTTCCCTCGCTATCCCCCTCCCTCCCCTTGTCTTCGTAGACTTGTGAAGAAATAACTTTACCCAATGCATTTGATCCATTTCTGTCACATACTGTTCTATCATATTGCCGTTTACCGCCTGAAAATTCTCCAACATCATTACAATATTTTCCTTTCTAGAAGAAGGGAAAATAACGAATTCTTTTGGTTTTTATTTTATGCCCCCTTCCAAATGTGAAATATTCTTTTAGAGGCCTGTTGCCAGAACTATACATCTATTCTAAAAGTGGTCCCTCATCTTGTTGAAATCTTCAAGGTGAAGTCTAAAAGGCTGATGTTTACTGATCCTACCAGACATGGGGAAATCCCCATGTTTGCTGCCGAAGACACCCCGGTGCTCTTAGAGCGACGGCCAGAAAGCAGTGCTTTCTCATTGCAGATTCTGAGATATTCTAGCTCTCTCTTTCCTGGGCAGTTTGCTGCTTTTCTGTCCTTCTCTGTGAAAGGCACAAGAAATACAGCTCCTTGCCTGATGCTCTTGGCCTTTTGCAGTTCAAGCAGGCTCTTGAAAAATCCCAGAAACTGGACTGCAAGCTGCACTTGCTGAGATTGAAGTCGAGGGAAAGTGGGCTGGGTCTACCCTTGTCAAAAGCAGCTTCCACGTCTTAACGATCCAACAGGCTCTACTGGGGCAGGGCTGTCACTCTTCGTGTTTTCTGCTGTAAAAATACTGTGCTCCTGGTCAAACATTAGCCATTGCTTGGACACAGCTATGAAGAACGATGATTTCTTTTATCTTGCCCTTGCCTTGACGGGACTTCTTTATGCAGGTAAGAAGCTGCTTCAGTTCTAAATTGGATGATTCCAAGAAATGTTGGGGCCCCAATTTTTTAGAGTTCCTCTCATTCCCCCCAACCCCAACCCCACATCTCACACTCACATGCAGAATTTTTTGGTCCAGAATCAAAAATCCACACAGACCCCCTATAATAACAGTGCTTCTTCCTAGGTCACAGATTATTTTGTTGTATTTATTGATTTGTTTTATATCCCTGAGGAACTGAGGATGGTGAGAATCAAATGTGCCAACTTACAGATGATGTAGGGCTTAATATTTGATCAGAATTGTTGATTTTTTTAATGAACTATGATATTCCTTGCCAGTTCTGAGTGTTGGGAAAAACCCGCTTATCCTTGCAAAAAGACCAAAAGCTGAAAAGCGTATAACAAAATCTATATTACTCAATAATCTTTGCGGCATTTCCCTAATGAAAAGGCAGCTAGACAGAGAAGAATAAGTTAATATATGATTGTAATATGCACATTCATCAGCTAGTTAACGTATAGTTTCTCGTACATGATTTAGCAATTTACACTTAAGTCTTATGCACATTTGAGTAACTTTGGTGTTTTCTATCAGAGCAGGCTAATTGGTATACTCTCCCCACCAACAGGTTCCAACTGGTGTTGGAGTTTAGGGAGTAGATCTACATCCTTGAGGTTAATTAGAGTTTATCTCTCTGTACAGGCTGTGATTGGTAGCTTGCTCTATTCAAGAATGTACTTTGTTGTCCTAAATTTCCCCCATATGAAGTATCTTTGTTTTCTACACAGAATGTCACTTCATTCAAACAGTCCACTTGTGCATTCAAAACAATGGATTTTGTGTATATATGAACTGTCCTGAAGACTTGGCCATTATTGGAAGATGCAAAAAGCAGATCCCTTGCTGCAGAAGGTGAGGATTCAACAGAGTCAAAAATAATAGCTTCAGGGAACAGATGTGTATCCATGTCACAATGGGAAGAAGTGTTGGGGGCAAGTGGCTTCTTCATCATTTGGGGGCAGAGAAATTAGACAGATGGGAATATTTAGTTGAATTTATCCAGAGGAAACATTCTTCAACAGTTTCTTGGGAATGAGTGGGAGGCAAGATAAGATTCTTTTTGTTTGGTTTTGTTCAGTTCAGTTCTGTTTTGTTTGTTTGTAATTGCTGCAGAAAAAAACAGGCCTGCAAGTTTAATCAATATTTTGCAATGATGCCCCAAGCTTAGAATAATTCCAGAGCATATGTTTGTGTGCATGGATGAGAGGGAGGGAGAATGCTGTCTGATGTGTGCATGCATGCACACAAACATACAAAAGGAGGAATACTCACAGAAAGGTTGTGCAAAGTCACGTCCTTCCCTCACCTCCTGATAGGACGAGAAAAAAACCCAGTTACTTTGTTTTATGAAAAAAATGGCTAAAACCAGTCCTTTTAATCCTCTTTTTGTCTCATTATGGTCTTGTCCAAAAGAAGTGTTAGGCTTTTAAAAGCACTACAAAAACTTTCTGAGTCAACAGAATCACAGTTTAATGTACGATGAGCTGACACTACATGTGGATGATACAGATAAGGCAGAAAGTAACTGAATAAGGATAGACTGGGATTTGAGGTTTTAGAGGAACAGAAATGGCAGCTGGAGAGAAGTGTTGTCTTCTGCCTGTTTATATAACCCCTACACCTATTACTCTTACTCCTACTATAAGAAGGAGTGGCAGAAACGGTAGCATTTAAGACAGTGGAGAAAATAAAGAAGTGTCTGCCCAGAGAACATACAAGTTTATATATGCAAAGGAATATCTAGGAATGGAGGTAGCATACCTGGTATCTGAAACTCATGAATAATGGAGAAAAGGGAAAGCCTTGCTAGAGGTAGACAATAGTTCTGAAGAAATTTAGAAGGAATATGCTAGTGCTTCCATACCAGTGGTATATACAAAATTATTTCTTTTACTCAACAGCATTCTCTCCTCACAACGTGCTACAGAGTGGTACAATGGTCACCGTCACAGGTGACTTTAGGTAAATCCCCAGAAGGGAAGTGTTTCTTTTTCAGTGGATCCTCGGTAATAGGCCAGTCTTGACCAGCCTCTTATCATCCCATACCACGTTGGCTATTAGCTTTAACTTCCAACACCTCCAGAGGCCCCAGGCTGAAAAGGGCTGCACTAAGATATAAGAAAATTCCATATGCTGAAGCAGTTTGTCTCTGAGTGCTGACCATCGTATCATACAAGGAGCAGAGGACAGCTTTTACAGTCTTGCCTTTGGGCTTCTTACAGGAACCTGCCCATCGCAATGTTTATTTGAGTAGTTGGAGCAGTTTATTAGAGTTAAAATTTGGCCAACGGACCTTTCAAACAAAACTAAAAACAGACACATTTAAAAACATTGAGCCAACCCACAAGGGGAATCGTACAGTTCACAAATAAGGAACATTCACAATCTGACATAAGATGATTCATAGACTTTTATACTGTATGCAGCACAATATAATTTGCTGTCGTTTAATTTGATGTACCTGTTTGTGACCTTAGTACAACGGGAGCAACAAGACATTTAGCTATATGTACAGTTGCTCCCTTGTCAAAACCAGAGAGAAGATGTACAGTGTAGTAGTCTCTTGTCCTACCCAGGACTGAGGTCAAAAGCGGGGTAAAACATTTCTTTCTAATGTTATCATAAAAGGTGCATTCCTTCAATAACCTGTGTTCTACAGTTTCAGCTACTCCCGGCTTACAGGGGCACAGTCTCAGTTCCCAAAGGATTTTCTTAAACCAACCTTCTGTAATCACTATGGAAAACCATTAAGCTGAGCAGCAGAAAGGAGCTTTCTATATTTCTGGGCAGTTACAAGCCGCCCAGAGTCACTCGCTGAGATGGGCGGCTATAGAAATCAAATACATACATACATACATACGTAAACATCATATAGTTAACATTTGAAGGTAACCAACATTCTGCCCTTTGCCCCATTTTAATGTAGAACAATCACACTTGACTTCTGTTATCAATATCACTATCAAAACAAGATGCAGGATTAGATAAGCCATTGGTGAGATCCAGTCAGGGCCCATTTCAGGAAAATGATGGTCCAATGAAGCACCAGGTTTGCACCTTATCCTTCAACACACAGCCCTAGAAGCACAGACGGATTCATGGAAAATTAGATGTTAAGACTTACATATTCAAAAAAGAATACCTATAGAATGGACTAAAGATTAAAGATATAGCTAGAAGAAACGTATTTAGCACAAAATAGTTATACTCCTTTATTTATGTTTTATATTTCTTAAATCAAATGTTCCTGTAGAGAGACATATATTTCCCTTGGCAGAGAGAAACTGTTTTTCTTTTTAAAATGCTTTCTCCCTTGTTTTCTGCCTTCCTGACTGCTACAAGTGCAGTCAACTTCTACAGAAACTGCCAATAGGCTTTTGGAACGGGTAATGAAACTAGGCTGCGCCTGTATTTTTCTAAATTATGACGTTTCAGTTTTATTAGTAAGCTACCTGGAGTCATAAGTAAGCAAGATGGAAATCTTTTATATTATTTGTTCATGATGACACATTTTTCATGATTTTTACAACTTACCCAAACTCTAGAAAGCCAGAAATATGTATAAGATCTACATTTTATTCAATTCTGTAGCCTTCAATGCTTTGGATTCACAGGAAAGAAGGAATAGCAGAACCTTATAGTGAAACTAAGACTAGCTAAATTTGCAACCCATGGTAAGTTATTCTTGGGCTCTGCCTTACACCCCTCTGAAGGCTCTGTCAGGCAAAATTAGAAACATTCATATTACCAGTTCCATTGTCATTTGCTAATGTAACTAATTCCCAACAGAAATCACATTAAACATGACATTGCTATTGTTGGTTTTGGAAGAGATCTGGTCTGTTCATCAGTCATATACAGCTTTGTATAAAAAGGTGGTTCTTAGGGGATGAATTAAATGAAGAGAAGAGAGCAAGACTATTTTTTCATGCCTTGGGAAGTTGATTGAACCCTAGGGACCAGAGGAGCAACACTAAATTCTGAGATACTGAAGGATGGGTGACAGGAGGTACAGAGAAAAGCTTACGTATAACATGGGGAGCATACAGACAGAGGAGGTATAAGAGAGAGTGCTTTGAAGCTAGAAATTAATGGCTGGATTGCTTCCTTGTATCTGTGGAGAACAACCTAAGAATCTCACAACATTTCCCTTCTAGTTTATAACTCAAGGGATCTTCTTTTCTGTGTGACATCTTTGCTTGAAGAACTACCATCAACTTCTAATTCTTGCAGAAGAACTCCTTATGAAGATGATATTGTGCTTATGTACCAATATTGAAAAATTATGATACTTTGGTGTTAAAAGGTAATTTATCCTATTGTGCCTCTAGAAAAGGGCAGTCAGAAGGGGAAAATACTACTCTGAGTCCTACAATTCAAGATTCTTTGGTAAAGGAACCTCAACCTTTTATCTAAAACAAGGTTAAAATGTCATTTCTGTAAAAGGTAATAATGATATAAAATGAATCTTGTGTTATGACAAGCACACATCCAGGGCGCTTGATTGATTAGTCTTATCAATAGTCCTAGTCATGTGCTAATTCAGTTGAAAGTGGCTTCCCAGTTAATTCATTCAACTCACACACTTTTGAATAATAGTCCTGTTCCTGCTTCCTGTACAATGTTATGCTGCTAGAATGCCTCTTCATTTTGGTGGGCTGAAACCTAAAACCAATCACGTTGTGCTCCAGCCTTTGCTTCCTTTGTTTCTACCTTTGTTGTAGCCTCCCAAAGCCACTTGTTTGACATTCACACATGTACACTGTTTGGGCAGCCCCATATTATTAGTCAAGTAGAAGTCAATGCCACAAGGCCGCAAAGCTCTGTCTTTCTCCACCCAATATTTTCACAGAAAGCCAAAGAAACTGTACGCTCTGAGAGAGAAGCCCCCAATCATGTACTGTATTCTTGGAAGCTATGGATAGCCACTCCCCAGACTCACTGGAATTCAGGTAGAAGAATGTGAAAGTGGAGATCCCAGTGAGGGTTGGAAGGCTGTGAATGCCCTTTTCACATACCCCATTACAATTCTGCCAAAGAAGTTTGATTCAATAAAAATAGGGATAAGGATGGGTGAACGCTCTGCCTTTTTAAAGGAAACCAATCTAATTTGCTTTCCCCGGGGTGAAAAAAAATCTGGTTTGGAGTATAATTATTCTTCATAGTGGACACTTTTCCAAGCTTTGTGCTGAAATGTTCAGCTTTAAAAATGCATGAACATGGGTACATAAGGGAAAGTGGTATACAAATAATGTTTGCCCACAAATATTTTCCTCTGTCTATGAGTGTACATATCTCTGGGTTTTAATTTTGAGAAATTGGATTAAAAAATGCCATTAGAAAAAGAAGTGTGGTACTCATCATGTTAACAATTGCCAAAAACCACACTTGTGAAATCTCAGCAAAAGAGGCATCCACACATACACTGAAGGTATCTAAACTAACGAGGCCTTTGCAAATTCAATGTCTGATGGTACAGGATTAAAATTTGCATGGAAAGCTATGCTCATACTGATGGAGGCACAAAGACTTCCTTAGTGTAGACAGATAGATGCTTCTGTTAAAAAGATCTTGCAGACAAGAAAGTTGGGCTTATTTTAGCCACTTGTGTGATGAATTCAGTATGGAAGAGGGATAGGATTATGAAGAGAACTGGCATGGACAGGACACGGAATGATTCGTCCAGCCCTAATTATGAGACAAAATGAAATAAGGCTTTGAACATTTCAGTTTCTGCATCTTACACTACACAGCAAGGCTGGTTGACATGACAGACTCCAATCTTCTTGTGAGTGCGAGGACATGTCTTTCTGCAGATTCCCTTTTTTTGAATGCACGTTCTTGAATTCAGTACAACTTCTGCTTCCCCTGGATATGGAAGAGAACCAGAAACTAATCACACACCAAAACCCTTCCTTTTCAGAATTTTGTGAGATGAATTGTTTGTATTTCTAGGAAAAGTGTAGTTACTAAAATATATAGTACTAGGAAGAATGCTTGCAAAAAAAGTGCCCTTAGGAAAGGAATACAGTGTTCAAAAGAATTTTGGAGTTGTTGTTTTTTTCTAGACAAAATTTTAACCACTACCTTAGATTCTGTAGATGAAATTTAAGGAGTTTATCTATTTACTTTCTGGTTGAAAATATTTGTGTATTGCTTCCCAGTAAAACTTCTTGAAGCAGTTTACAGAGGTGTAGTGAAGTTTATTGTTATAACCACAGGTCATAACACAAGAATGCAATAAAATACAATAAAATATAATAACATTAAAACAATAAAATGATGAAATTATAAAATAAAATGATAAAGGAAGCATTAACTATAAAACAGGTTACAACAAAATAGAGCCAGAGCTACAACTAAAAACTTAAATATTTCTTCCTAAGTTTAAATGAGAGCAGAGCAAAAGTAGCAACTTGGCTGGTCAATTTGATAGATCTACATGGATTAAATAAAGTGCCTGATGCTTCATCATGATGGTTGGTATAGAATCTTTCATCAAAATTGACTTACCCAGATCAGAAAGAATCACAAAGGTGAGGAAAAGGAAGAGGACACACCAAGGCTTCATAGTTATGACAAGATCAAGGCAGCTGGTTAACTCTCCTCTAGCCTGATCACCAGAAGAAATGCAGAAGATAGGTTGCACTCAGTCTTTTCAATCATCGTCATGGGATGTACTTTGCATCACAAATGCAAAGATATCTATGACTGCAAGACAGAGGCAAAATTGCATTGGTTGGTTCTTTCTCTGTAGCTTGATGATAATTTGAAGAGGTGGTATTTTCCTTAAATGGCCAGTTTCCTCACTGGAGATACCCATTGATTCATTTCTGTTGTTAAAAGCAAGAGTCGTTTCAATGGCAAAGTAAACCTTTAGCCTGATAACACCCATAGGCCAGCTGTTATTTATCCCAGATAAAGATTGCCTGGCTACCATTCTGCATGACCTGGACATTTCCAGGTTAGGCTATGGCATCCATTGCAAGGGGGTTGCCACCGAAGAGAATTTCCATTCCTTAGTCTATTAAGAAGAACAATGAAATACAGAACGCTGGAAACCTTGACTGCAGGACACCAAGGGGACAATCAATACTTCCATTTCATTTGCTTCTTTTTCACTGGTGTGCATAATTCAAAATGCTGGTTCTTGTTTTCAGAGTCATAAACAATTATTCTTGTAAACGCAGCCAGAATTGCTCTCAGTTGTATTTATAAATTACCTCAGCTGTTCTCTTGTATATACTACCCTAGGCAAAGGGAGAAAAAATTAATTTGACCAGCTCCCATCAGTTTCTCTTTGGGTTCCAAAACCACCATGATGCTTTTATGCTTCCCTTCCCTTCCCTTCTTTCTTATCTCCCTAGTGGATGGGGAGCATGACTTCAACAATTCCTTATCTTTCCATTTTGGAAGGAGAAAACAGAGAGAGGATTTGTGTTGTTCCGATGATGTGTCCATCCCTGGCACCCTACAGCATCTCATTCCTGGTCATGTCTCTGTAGCTTTTATTGAATATGAAACTCCCCCTCTCCTCCCTGCCATTTCAACCCCAACAACCACGTATAACAATGGCTTCTGTTACTGAGATAAGCAGTGGATTACAAAAATGCCAGCACACTGTCCTTTCACCATTACAGTTAATATGGATGTTTAATGAGGAAGTGGAATCATGGCATGGTGTCTTTGCAGCCTGCTCCCCATGATACCTGTTCAGATTTTTTGAGTGGGGGGTGGGGGGAAACACAAGACAAAAGCACCTGCAATATACAAAAGCCTGGGAGCAGGGGGTATGCAATTTGAATGGATAGACTGGTGGGTTTATAGTTGTTGCTCCAGGACCTCCAGTCAAGGGCATCCATGGGGGAGAATAAGGGGGGAACATGATGAAACATGCATTGCTCATCTGCAATGCAAACCGCAACCCTTTTCTACTAAAGTCACAATGTTGCACGCAGATATGTTGGGAAAGCTTCTGACATGATACAGGTTTTGATGATTTGGTGAAATCTTGTACCTGCCTGCAGTACCTTAATATAAGACATTGTAGGAATGAATTTTGTCTTCTGCCACTGGTCAGCTGCAGGGATATACTAATTGGCTCACAGTCTTCCCTGCTTATTCTCTGTATTTTAAGTGTGGCAGAGAAGTGAAGATGACTACAGGTCACCCTGAAAAAAAGATGTGAGGGATTGGAGTGGACACACTGTGGTATTCAAACACCTTCCAAGTGTACTATCTACCTTGGCAACACTCCTTTAGGTATAAATTGAAGGCAAGATCCAGAAACAACTTCTCCAGGTTTATTAGGATTTCTTATTATAAGAACCAAATGCAGTATTGTGGGCTTCTGAATACCCATGGCTAGGGAGACAGCAGCATTGCCTCTTTCCTGCTCCTGAAAGTCTGTTTGGCTCCTTTTGGAAAAGTGCTGTTAGATCACCACTGCCTTTAATCTGATACAGCAGAACAATTTTATATTTTCATTTATGCTTTCTGAAGTACCAGGCAGCTAAATGTAATTTATGTGGTGGTCATGGATTTTGACGGACCAGAAACAGTATAGAGGGTAATAATCTGGAAAGAGCCACATGTGCACCCCATAGAGCTTGAACAGTAAGATCTGGAATTGTCCCCCTGTAATAGGGAACAAAGATGCAATTATTGTATGTTACTCAGAATCATCTTTCAAATGAGCAACAGTTCTTCTTTTTTTTTTTAATCTGTGCAATCGTGGAGACTGCCTGGAGAAGTCCCTGCAGTTTGCTTGGCAAGGATTTTCAGAAGGGGTTTGCCACTGCCTGCTTCCTAGGGCTGAGAGAAAGTGACTGGCCCAAGGTCACCCAGCTGGCTTTGTGCCTAAGGCGGGACTAGAACTCACAGTCTCCTGGTGGGTAGCCTGATGTCTTAACCACTATGCCAGGCTGACTCTCTTAGGACAATATTGTAACAGTCCTAACTAGAGGAAGATATGATCTTGGCTTCCTTTGATTAAAAGAAGGCCTGGGATTAAAGATCCTAGGAATCTTTTGTCCGTACCTAAGGTCTGAGCTCATCCTCCCAACCTTATATTAAATCATTTCACACATGAATGCTAATATCAGTGAAAGTATTGAATATTATTAGTGGAAAAACTCATAAACATTATAGGTGGGCAGGAAAAATAAAATCTGGACAACCGTATTTTGATTTCTAAGAAAGCATAAGAATTAAATCATTATTTCTTTTTGGAAGTAACTTTTTGAGAGCCAGTATGGTATATGTTAAATTGTTGGACTACGACAGTGTGGACCTGGGTTCAAGTCATCCTTAGGTATGGAAATTCACTGGGTGACTTTGGGTCAGACACTCTCATTCAGCCAACCACCCTCACAGAGCTGCTTTTTGGGGGTTGAAAATGAAGGGTGATCCCCATGTAAGGTACTTGAACTCCTGCTGGAAAGCTGTGATACAAATCTAACAGACAACGTAAGAAACAAACAAAATGGTTGGTTGTGTACACAGAGCTGAATATACATAGAAACATCATTTTGGATTATCATTAGGGCCGTGAAAAGCTTTGAAGCAGTGCTTCAATCTGGTGAAACTTTGATTGACTTGCCCCAGATTCACAAAACAAATCAGAGGCCCACTTCAGTGCAATGTGCTGAATGAGATGTTTGAGGAGCATTTCACAACTTTGCAAAATGCTTCACAGATATGATAGTTTTTTTGATGATGATGAGGTTGTGACCAGCAATACACCATCCTGAAACTCACTTCCATTTACACAAAACATGGTGGCAGGGAAATGCTGTGATGGACTTTGGAATTGACACGAATAGCTTACCAGTATGTTTTATTGCCTCATTAAACTTTGTGTCTTTGTGCTTATAAAAAGTATAGCTATTTATGGTTTTTTTTTAATGTAAGATATGGGAAGGCAGAGTTCTGTTTTTCCCAATTCATGTTCCAGAATCAGAACTACAGGCTCTCCTCCACACCCCTGGACAGATGCAAAAAGAATCATGCACCTTTTTGAGTTGGAAAACTGATGGCTAATTGGGCTCAGTGTTCTTTGCGTAGCCTTATTGAAAGTCTATTCAGAAGCAAATTGTATTGTTCCCATGGGAAATGTCATCCTCAGTGAAATGATGCATGAAGGCTTGAGCTTTGGAGCAGGAGGCATCAATGACTGTAGGAAAAACAGGTGACTTTGCCCCAATCCACAGTCATCTTATCTTTCTGAGGCTACCATAGCTTCCAAGAATACAGTACATGATTGGGGGCTTCATGTTCCCCCCTTGGAACCTGTTGGTGGGGAGAGTCTACCAATTAGCATGCTCTGATAGAAAACACCAAAGTTACTCAAATGTGCATAAGTCTTAAGTGTAAATTGCTAAATCATGTACGAGAAACTATACGTTAACTAGCTGATGAATGTGCATATTACAATCATATATTAACTTATTCTTCTCTGTCTAGCTGCCTTTTCATTAGGGAAATGCCGCAAAGATTATTGAGTAATATAGATTTTGTTATACGCTTTTCAGCTTTTGGTCTTTTTGCAAGGAGAAGCAGGTTTTTCCCAACACTCAGAACTGGCAAGGAATATCATAGTTCATTAAAAAAATCAACAATTCTGATCAAATATTAAGCCCTACATCATCTGTAAGATGGCACACTTGATTCTCACCATCCTCAGTTCCTCAGGGATATAAAACAAATCAATAAATACAACAAAATAATCTGTGACCTAGGAAGAAGCACTGTTATTATAGGGGGTCTGTGTGGATTTTTGATTCTGGACCCAAAAATTCTGCATGTGAGTGTGAGATGTGGGGTTGGGGTTGGGGGGAATGAGAGGAACTCTAAAAAATTGGGGCCCCAACATTTCTTGGAATCATCCAATTTAGAACTGAAGCAGCTTCTTACCTGCATAAAGAAGTCCCGTCAAGGCAAGGGCAAGATAAAAGAAATCATCGTTCTTCATAGCTGTGTCCAAGCAATGGCTAATGTTTGACCAGGAGCACAGTATTTTTACAGCAGAAAACACGAAGAGTGACAGCCCTGCCCCAGTAGAGCCTGTTGGATCGTTAAGACGTGGAAGCTGCTTTTGACAAGGGTAGACCCAGCCCACTTTCCCTCGACTTCAATCTCAGCAAGTGCAGTTTGCAGTCCAGTTTCTGGGATTTTTCAAGAGCCTGCTTGAACTGCAAAAGGCCAAGAGCATCAGGCAGGGAGCTGTATTTCTTGTGCCTTTCACAGAGAAGGACAGAAAAGCAGCAAACTGCCCAGGAGAGAGAGAGCTAGAATATCTCAGAATCTGCAATGAGAAAGCACTGCTTTCTGGCCGTCGCTCTAAGAGCACCGGGGTGTCTTCGGCAGCAAACATGGGGATTTCCCCATGTCTGGTAGGATCAGTAAACATCAGCCTTTTAGACTTCACCTTGAAGATTTCAACAAGATGAGGGACCACTTTTAGAATAGATGTATAGTTCTGGCAACAGGCCTCTAAAAGAATATTTCACATTTGGAAGGGGGCATAAAATAAAAACCAAAAGAATTCGTTATTTTCCCTTCTTCTAGAAAGGAAAATATTGTAATGATGTTGGAGAATTTTCAGGCGGTAAACGGCAATATGATAGAACAGTATGTGACAGAAATGGATCAAATGCATTGGGTAAAGTTATTTCTTCACAAGTCTACGAAGAAAAGGGGAGGGAGGGGGATAGCGAGGGAAGAATTTTAATAGATCAGTAATAGAGCAGAGATCTTATTTTGAAAGGAACAATACGTGAAGCTCTTGAACCATGCTGAATGAGGACAAGCAGAGAAAAAAGAATGAAACGTCAAGAGTTTTAAGGAACAAAAATGTACAGGAGGAGGGGGAGGGGGAGGGGGAGGAGGAGACATAGTCTTTTTCAGTTCATGTAAAAATTACGAAGAGTTCTCACCAACTATCATACATCAAGGAGAATGCAATTCACATCATAAACTCCTGCCAATTATTGACGTTTTCAAAGAAAGCTTTCACAGCTGGAACTAAAATACAGGGGCTTGAAGCTGTCACAGACCATTGCTCCTCCATCATGTTGCACTCGTTAAATATAATCAGTTCCCAGTCTCCAGCTGAATGTAGCTAGCATCGGGCAGCCCTGTTTTCCAGAGCCAGGATACTTAAGGGATAAGCCGACTTCTAAGCAGACCTGCATCTGTCAGATGCTTTCCCGTGTCACCATTCGCGCCTTCATATCCTAGACGTCCGGCTATCTATAAGGAGGCAAAAGCATCCCCTCTGATTTATATCTGGATCTACAGGAGTGGAATCAGGAAACCCTTTGTTTCTTTCTTTTAATGGGATAAATTGACAAGAGCCCTGCCAAGTTTCCCCTTCTAGGCCAAGTGATAGACAGACTTGTAAATCTGGATTCTTTCCCCCCACCAGTCCTCAAAAGACATGCCCACAGAGTAGACAACAACTCAATCTTGCTTTCCTGGCAGGGATAGGAGGGGAAAGGAAGTAGCAGAATCCACCTATTGGGGCTGTGTTAACCTCAGTCCAGACAGAACATCTGGCCATCCCTGGTGCCAAAAGGAGTGAAATCCAAGATGGAAGTTCTTTTTCAGGTGGATTATGCACAGGAGACAAACAGCGGATAGCTGAAGGGTGGAAAAGCCTGAACTAGTCTCAGAGTTTGTGTCTGACCTCGGTGATCATCAATATGATCACTGTAGCGGAGTCATGTTCATAGAGGAGAGGTGGCTGTTGGCTGCATTGGTTAATATATTATTTAATATATTTCTTAATTTCTTAATATTGTTGGACAGCAACCATGAAAGAAAACTTGTTTTACTTCCTGCATAAACTCCTTAATTCAACAAATGACACTTTTACCATTATTCAAGAATCCCAGGGAACTCAGGGGAAATCCCACTGATAGCAGACACGTCCGCAGGTTGAGGTGCTCTCACCAAAACCACAACAGCAGCATTGTACCCTGGCCCTTTCATACTTGTGTGCAATACCATCACACATATACCGTGAGATGGAGCTTACATTGTGACAACGAAGGGCTACATTGGTCATTCCCGCCTTGCCAACTCTGATCTTCTTTGGTTCTCTTTGCAAAAGGAATGATAATGGTGTAAATGTCCAGCTTAACTCTGCCCTGGAATCACTCCTGGGATAACTCTGTCTTCAGGCCTGGCAACAAGGATGGTGGAAAACCCCTCTTCTTTCCTTTCCTTTCCTTTCCTTTCCTTTCCTTTCCTTTCCTTTCCTTTCCTTTCCTTTCCTTTCCTTTCCTTTCCTTTCCTTTCCTTTTTGATAGATGTGATAAGAATAGCTGTTCTGGGTGTCCTATGAGTAGAAAGGTAGAATATAAATCAAAATGGTAATTGATAAAAAAAAGCTAATCAAGATTTGCAGATTTCTTCAGAAACAGAAGCAAAGAGGTTTTGGTTTTGGTTTTAAAAGCTATTGTGCAAAATGCTTTTAGCACTTAAAACTATACAGTCAAGATTTTGAATGGTATTTGAGGTACAGTTTCTCTCTTTCTCTTTTTCTCTTTTAAAGGTTCCTTATCTTATACAGATTGATGGCAAGTATGCACAACCTGGTCCTCCCTGCGCTGGAAATTTATACCTACTGTAGTTCACAAGTTCAGCTTGTCAAGTCAGGATGATATAAGCACATGCGGTGGCGCTGCGGGTTAAACCACTGAGCTGCTGAGCTTGCTGATCGGAAGGTCGGCGGTTCGAATCCGCGTGACGGGGTGAGCTCCCGTTGCTAGTCCCAGCTCCTGCCAACCTAGCAGTTCGAAAACATGCCAATGTGGGTAGATTAATAGGTACCGCTTTGGTGGGCAGGTAAAGGCGTTTCGTGTAGTCATGCTGGCCACATGACCACGGACGTGTCTTCAGACAACGCCGGCTCTTTGGCTTTGAAACGGAGATGAGCACCGCCCCCTAGAGTCAGACCCGACTGGACTTAATGTCAAGGGAAACCTTTACCTTTACCTATCCCCTCTAGTGGTCATCTAGAGTATTGCAGACCAGCTTTGCTAGCCAGGTGCAGGTGGGTAAGATTTCCTCCCAATTCACTTCCTCTTTTATAAAATCAAGATGCATATTTTTCATAAATCTGATGTGAAAGAAGTAGAAGCGGGAGAAAGCCAAACTGCCAGATTCAATTTATTTAAGAATTTATTTTGGCCTGTGCTTAAAAAGTTGGGAATTTTGAGACGCATTATCATGTCAGAGATGTCTTGCAGCCATGACATCCAAGGCCCTATCTCCCTCACCACACAGTTCTGGCTACCTTTGCAGTGTGTGTTTATATGCCCATGAGTCAAGCACATTGTGATCTCTGTGTGTTCATATTTTACGGCTGTCGTGAAGGAAGAAGAATGGGGCACCATACTGAGAAAGAAAGCTGGCAATTTATTATACAAATGATTGTGGGATTCCAAATTGCAGAGAAAGCGGAATATCGTTATTGTAAACTTTTTCTATAGAGAATTGAATTCCCACTACAAATAGCATGATTGGTTGTCAATTTCATGGGCTTTGTGTTTAATGGTTGTTGTTTTGACAAGTGCTAGAAAAGCCTGCCCTTTACCAGGAACTGGTCATGTTCAGTGGTAAGAAGGGTTTTCCCAATGAAGAAGTTAACTTCAAAGGGATTCCTGGGGATACTTTTGATTAATGCTATTTTTCTTCTTGTTATCTGTCTTTTGGGCAGATGGCAATGGACAGGATGCATTATGAAGCCTTGCTTTGATTCAGTCAAGGACAGAATAGGAAGTCCTTGCCTTGATTCAATTAGGAAAGCAAAATGGTTTTAGTGGAAGAGTTTTGTCTTGATTCAATCAAGGATGGAAAGATCTTAGTGGAATGTATTTGCTCTCTGGCTCGGTTAATCAATGAATGAAGTTGGAGGAAGGAGGAAGATGGTTTATGCTTGCATGACTTTTGGATATGTGGGGATTTTTTATTGGCCTCTACAGGGCAGAACAGTAATCATGTAGACAGTAGCCCCAGTGATTAAAAAAAATAGGCAACCATATTTGTGTTGGGAAATTGAATTTACCCTCCACACCTCCTTCTGGGGCTTGGCATCAAAGAGCCAATAGAAAAGACATCAACTGCCTTTTAGTGGGGGTGGATAGGGAAGAGGAGCTATGGAACATTGAGTTTGAGCTGACTCATCTTTAAAAGTTGATTTTGAAAATATTCCATGCCCTCCAGAGACTGAGTACAGTTTAGCAATAATAAAATAGGAAAACAGGGGTGGGGGAAAAGGCACTTCCAAAATATGTTTGGAAAGATGATGTATTGCCATAGATGAACTTATGCCAGAAATTTCTCAACCAAGAAGACTGAGGTGGAACGCTTCATTCTAACTGAAGTCATCGTTATAGACTGGAGTTACTAATCATGCTTTGTTTAACCAGGGTTTCTTGAATAAACCACATTGGCTAACTCACAGAGTATGCAAAGCTAAAACCAAATAGAGCAAGCCACATTATGGATTCCCGTATTGGGTGAGCCAAGCTACACTGGGTATAACAGAAATACAACTGTATTGCCCAACCCCTCTTCCAGTGTATGGGGACGATATGTCTTTTGCAGTATTCTGGGCTATGCATGGCTTTACAGGGGTAGAGAAGAAGTCCAGATATTTGTGGGTCAGCCCTTCTCAACGCCTTTCCTGCATGACTGCCAGGTGTAGGTGGTCTGGAGATGAGAACACATTTGGGGGCTATTTTTCTTTAGGCCATCTTTCTGGTAAAAAAACTGTTTTCTCTAACAAAAAGAAGAAGAAAAAGCCAGACAAAGGGGAGAGATACCGTTCAATAGCTTATCACTCTCTGATTCAATGGTTGCCATGGTAAAAATTGCTCTCTGCAGATTTGCTAGTGTTAATTAGAGGTTTGGAGCAAGTGGTTTTGCCGCCTCGCCTGGGATGGGAAGGGCAATAGCTCTTCCTGGGGGTGGCTGGTGATGTAGAGTTCTCCCGACGGAATGGACATCTCTCACTTGGATTTTATATTTATCTTTTTATTATTTTAATATTGGTGATTTTATGATGTCAGGTTTGAAGGTGAATTTTATTGTAAACCGCCCAGAGTCCCCCTTTGAGGGGGAGATGGGCGGTGATAGAAATGTGAATAATAAATAAATGATAAACTCAATCTTGCTCCTGTGACTTCCTTTCCCACAGAAACCTGCTGTAGCTATGCCCTTACCAGATCCGGGCATTTCCTACTCCATTAAACTGGACATACTGCCTTCTACTCCTTGGGTGTTGACTTTTGCCACATTTGTCTCCTGGGTGCTCCTCCAAGACTGCCCTCTCCTCCTACAGAGAACCACTCCAGAGAACTTTCTCTGATCTCTCTCACATCTCCCCTAATCTCACGGGTATCTGTTCTCCCTCTCCTTAAACTCAGCACAAAGGCTTTGATCAGCAAGGGAAGAGCTAAAGGGAATCTCTTGCCAGGCTTACCCGGGCAAGCCTCATTTCCTTTTCCCCTCCCTCTTTGGGAGGCTAGGAGTCCCAAAGAACTATTTGGGCTGTGGGTCATCTCCCTCATACACCTGCTATCAGATATGGTTTATCAGCAAGGCAGGGCTGCAGAGAAAAGATTACCCTCCCTACCTCTTCAATAAGCTTTTTGGTAGTGGGTGAAGCTTGGGAGGGGTCTTGCCCATCTTACCTTGCCTGCCTGAATGGATGCAACTTGCTCATTCTCTACAGGAGAATAATGTGGAGATGGGGGAGTTCAGAGTAAGATCAGCTCTGGACTGGAATTCTGTCTCATTTTATGAGCCAAGATTATATCATGTATGGTGCTTGCCAAAGCCACTGGCCAGCCTTCTCACAATGCCATAATTTAGGTGCTTCATTCCCAGTAGATCCATGGCAGAATAAATAGCAGCCAGAATTAAGTCCCTTCTGAGGGGGTGGGAGGTGGAGAGGAATCAGTCTAAGATACGTTGTTCATTTTTAGGAAAATGTGACGGTATACCTTAACTATTTTTTCCAGGATCCTACTGTAGTACCTTGAGTAGTTGTTACCATTTGTCAGCACTAGCATTAGTAATAATAAATATCACTTCCCTTGAGGATTTCAGGGCTTCAGGGCATGTTGTATAACTGAGTCAGGAGTAGACATTATCATGGAGGTGAATGGGGATTAGAGTTTAACTTTTAAGAAGCTGTATGGTGACATGGCCATTCCAGAAAGCACTGAAGATTAAAGCAAGCTGGAAGAGAAAGTTTTACCAGCTCAGACATGAGCGATAGGCAGTCTGTGACCCATATGTGGCTCCCCAGCACCTGAGATAGTACTACGCAACTCCAGTGGTAAAATGGCAAAGTGGTGTGATTTTTTGATTTACAAAATTATGCATAGGAACGAGAGTGGAAGGCAAATCACCTAGAGAGTGCAATGGATTCCTTTCTCTGATTTCACCCCCTTAGTGTTGTGGGGTGGGGATGGTTAAAGGTGGGCATAGGGACAGGAGGCCTCCCTGCTATTCAAATGAATGTGAAAAGAAGCCTCTTTCAGGCTTCAGTGCAGGGGAATCAGCCTATGCTGCCTGAGGAAATCTGGGAGTTGAATTCTATGCATCAGGTGGCTGCCCAGCTTAGGAAGCCCTGTTATGAACAACACATTACGTTGTAGCTACCCATCATGTTCATTTTCTAAGGAAGTTTATAGGGAGTCTTTGAGGCCTACAGGCATTCTTGGAAGTAAAGGCAATGCTGGGTTTCAATCTTTTGCAGCCTGGTAGGCATCAACGTATATCCATGGGTAGGTTGGTACCACCTGGCAGTATACCGAGGATCCTAATTTAAGGCCAGGCAGCACATAATTTTTCTCAGGGTGAGGGCCAGTCTGGGTTAGGGTCCAAGGAAAAGAAGTATAACAATAGGACAATGACATTTGATTTTATTTTTGATTCAATTCAATACAGTTAATATAATAAGACCTCACATATTACATATTTTCTCTTATCACCTTGAAAATGCAATTCAGTGGCAGCCTAAGGAGCTGGTTAGGGGTCATAAATAAAATATCCAAGACTTTCAGGGGCTGTATTCAGCTCTGGATCACCAGATCATACTCCTGCGGTCTGTGGCATCTCTGTGCAGTATAAATGTCCTTTCCAAATCTTGATGTAACAATATGCAGCACCCAAATGGATGTACAGTAATAATGGAAAAGTCCTCCTAATTGTCACCAGAGAGAGCTTAATGATGACCAGGGAAGCTAAGGAGTGTTTGTGACAATAAGCCTCAAAGGGGCTCCCTGTTCCAATCAGATTCAAGGCTAACATAGCTGAGACCGTGTGACTTTCTCTGGCATCACAACCCCTTTCCAGAAGTAGTCTTCTGTCTCTGGCAAAAGTTACCTCATTCACCTGGCTGTACTCCATGGTCAAGAGCAATTGGTGCATTACATCAGACTAACAGAGGGACATTGTGCAATACCGCCCTTGCATTTAGAAATGGGATAAACTGGGTTTCCCAAAATATATTAATGATTAAGGTGAAAGAAGAAAGTGCAAAAGCTGGCTTGCAGCTAAACCTCAAAAAAACCAAGATTATGGCAACCAGCTTGATTGATAACTGGCAAATAGAGGGAGAAAATGTAGAAGCAGTGAAAGACTTTGTATTCCTAGGTGCAAAGATTACTGCAGATGCTGACTGCAGTCAGGAAATCAGAAGACGCTTAATCCTTGGGAGAAGAGCAATGACAAATCTCGATAAAATAGTTAAGAGCAGAGACATCACACTGACAACAAAGGTCCGCATTGTTAAAGCAATGGTGTTCCCCGTAGTAACATATGGCTGCGAGAGCTGGACCATAAGGAAGGCTGAGAGAAGGAAGATCGATGCTTTTGAACTGTGGTGTTGGAGGAAAATTCTGAGAGTGCCTTGGACTGCCAGAAGATCAAACCAGTCCATCCTCCAGGAAATAAAGCCAGAGTGCTCACTTGAGGGAATGATATTCAAGGCAAAACTGAAATACTTTGGCCACATAATGAGAAGACAGGACACCCTGGAGAAGATGCTGATGCTAGGGAGAGTGGAGGGCAAAAGGAAGAGGGGCCGACCAAGGGCAGGATGGATGGATGATATTCTAGAGGTGATGGATTTGTCCCTGGGGGAGCTGGGGGTGTTGACGACTGACAGGAAGCTCTGGAGTGGGCTGGTCCATGAAGTCACGAAGAGTCGGAAGCGACTAAACAAATAAACAACAACAGCCTCCATGATGTCATCGTTCTCTGAAAGTCTTATATAGAGAGAGAACTTCAAGCAGCCTTCAAATGCTCACAGAGTGCAACAAATCAGCACGACATCAGCCGTCAGCCATGAAGACCCTTTTCCTTCTTTTTGCTGCTGTCTTGTTCTTCAGTCAAATTATTCCAGGTAAGAGATGGGTGAAAATAAGAGAGCTACAGAAGATCATGTTGAAATTTAGAGCTGATACTAGAAATACAGCAACTCTCACATTTTTTAATGAGCATGGATTTTGTTGCTAGCATTCACAAAGTGGAATTACTATGCACAGCTCTTTATACGGGAAGACATGAGACCTTTGCCCTAGAGCTTATAGTCAAAAGTTAAATACCTTTTAACATTTAAATATTTTATTTAAGATATGATGAAGTACAACCAAAAATATAACATTGCAAATATAATTTTTAAAAAGAATATACAAAATAGTAATGAAATGAGTGAATTTTTATGAAAGTAGAGATATATTCATAAAGTATTAGTATAGAAGTAGCTCAATCCTTCAACGTATTATTAAATCTACTTATATAGGCCATCTATTACTCCATCTTCTCAGTTTTAACACACTATATTCTTTCAGTACAATGATATTTCTATAATATACTTAGATTCTTAATATTCTGTTATTTAGATGCTTTAGAACAGGGTGTCTCAACCAGGGTTCCATGAGAGGTCACTAGGGCTTCCCTGGGAGATCATGATTTATTTAAAAATTATTTCAAATTCGGGCCACTTCACATTAAAGAGGTAAGTTTCATTCTTTATTTTTAGTTTAAGAACACCATTGATGCACAGACACAGGCCTACCCATGAAACGAATACAATAATTTTGTGACTTCTGGCCTATATTTGAGCCTGAATGTGCAGGGGTTCCCCAAGGCCTGAAAAAATATTTCAAGGGTCAAAAGGTTGAGAAAGGCTGCCTTAAAGTAATAAATCTAGAGAAGTGGATATTCTATCAATATTAATTACAGTTTTGGATATTAATGATACAAGCATTATGATTATTTAACCTTTTCTTCAAAATTAAATATAACATTAGAAATGAATGAGAAATAAAAGAAGAGAATACATCAAGGCATTTGCTTTATAAAAGGGTTTCAATCTTATTGAATATTTTTCAGAGACAAGAGAAGAAATAAAACAGATTCCTTGGTTCCCTTGAAAGTGCCTATCCTAGCAAATAAAAAGATTAAAATGAATACCCAGCTAATTCATGGATCAGCATAACATCTTCCCCACCCACCATAGTTAACTGTAAGCTATTGGCCAATTGGGACGCGGTGGCGCTGCGGGTTAAACCGCTGAGCTGTCGATCGGAAGGTCGGCGGTTCGAAACCGCGCGGCGGGGTGAGCTCCCGTTGCTCGTCCCAGCTTCTGCACACCAAGCAGTTCGAAAACATGCAAATGTGAGTAGATTAATTGGTACCGCTTCGGCGGGAAGGTAACGGCGTTCCGTGAGTCATGCTGGCCACATGACCCGGAAGTGTCCTATGGACAACGCCGGCTCCAAGGCTTTGAAATGGAGATGAGCACCGCCCCCTAGAGTCGGACACGACTGGACTTTACGTCAAGGGAAACCTTTACCTTTACCTTATTGGCCAATTGATGACTGGGATTATTTACAAACCTTTTGAGACTGGCCTCAGAGGGAAATTAATAGGAGCACCACTAGATGGCAGCAAAGTGCTTCTGATTTCTAATTACGTTATTTACTTCTTGTTTCCCTTTTAGATGGCATGTTAATCTGTATATTGACTTAAATGTTGTCATGACTGGCAGGTAGTACTGTACTCAGGGTACTGGGCTTGCCCCGATGAGGTACCTGAACAATTTACGAAGGTTAGGAAAGCTGTGAGCAGGCCAGAAGTCTAATTCCAAGAGACCCTAACTTCATGCACGCCTTTGGCCTAATCTTGAAAGCATATACAAATTCTGGCCTGTGGCAAGAGCTAATGCTGTACAAAGCTTCAGAAGGACAATTTGCTTTGATGATGCCCGTTCCTTCTAATGAGGGAAATGAAGCTAAAAAGTTGCTTGTCTAGCCAGGGAGACTAGACATCACTCCAACTGGACAGTAACCGGGAGAAGCAATAGAATTGATGCACAAACCCACTGAGAAAGAGTGGTCTGAAGTACCTCAGTGACAACAGGAAATCTGAAACTAGGTGACCTAGACCAGTAGTCCTTCTCTGTCCCCTCATCCTAGCTCCCACTCTACAACTACTCGAAGAAAACTTCTAAGAGAAAGATGACTAGGGGAGCCCACAGGATAAACTCTTATTGTTTTTTGTTTGGTTGTGACAGGAAATGCTGAGGTTGCACAAGATACCCTGGAATGCAAGAGGAGTCACTATGGGTTCTGTAAATACGGCTATTGCCCTGGGCAAACTGTGCCTACTGGAGGGACGTGTCAGTGGGGAAGACTGATTTGCTGTAAATCGTAAGTCAAAAATCACTATTGACTACTGAATTTATCCACTGTTAAAGGGACTAGGTCAGTGTTTCTCAATCTTGGCAAGTTTAACATGTGGGGAATGCTGGCCGGGGAATTCTGCGATTTTAAGTCCACACATCTTAAACTTGCCAAGGCTGAGAAACACTGAATTAGGTAAATCCAGGAATTTTGCCAGAACACAGAGTATTAATAGTGGGGTCTTATATATGCCACAAGATGGGGCCTTCTCGCTTGTGGTACCTGCCTTTGGAATATCCTTTTCACAGAGTCCAAGTTGACACTTTGCTTGCCTTTTCAAGATCTGGCTTTTCACTCTTGTGTTCAGGACTGTGTGTCTACAGCCTAACTGTCCTTTTTTCCTTTATACTGTTTTTATCTTGTTTTTAGAAACTGTTACTTGCCACCTTATTCTTTGGGTAATGGGTGGGAGATGTGTGTGTGTGTGTGTGAAATAAGGAAATACTTCACAATATCTCCTCAGAATAAGTCTCATAAGTGTTCATGGTAATTTGTTACCCTCCTGTTTCTTATTCAGATTTCTTAAAAATCTGCCTCCAATTCTTTTGTATGCATTTCCTTTGTAATAATTTATAGTTCTCTCCAACAGATGGCAGATATTAGCTGAACCTGGAGGGACTGGGAACCTCAACAGGGTCAGACTTGGTTAAAAGTTGGATAAGCTCCAACTGCTAATGTTCTGGAAGTCCCTCAAGACCTGGTTATGTCACCAGGGAACCAGAGACATTCTTAGATGGCTCCACTATTGTGGTTGATATGTTCACTCTCTCTGTGCTTTGTGGTTTGTATAGCTTAAATTTTTAATAAGATTGTAATTTTTAATAATGATTTTTAAATATTTTTATAATGATTGTTTTTTATATATTGTGGTTTTATTCGATTGTTATACACCTCCTAGAGTCCCTTTTTGTGAGATGGGTGGCCATATAAATTTGATCAATCAGTCGATCAATCAGTCAGAGATATCCAGAAAACCCTTGGGTTATGGGTCAGATTAGAAATCCCTCCCTCCTCACCCAACAAAACAGGAGAAGCCAAACAATTGTTAAATTGTTGCCAGGAAAACTACATGAATATGTTAATGAGACTTGACTTGACTGATTCTAATTGATGAATATTTTTATTTGGATATTTTCTCTATGTGCAAGCCAGAAATTATTACTTGTTACTGTTGTCCCTCACTCGTACATGCTTCCACCAGATTACTGTCAATGGTTCCTGGACAGATTTTCAACTTGGTTGTCCAAAGTGAAATCAACCTGTCAGCTGCCCACAGCTGCAGGGATTCTTGTACCCCTAGTTGTTGAAAATACTTCTGTTTGCTACTTTATGAGTACTATTTTAAAATTGTTAATGTTTTGGAAAGAAAACCCTGGTACTTAGATATATTCTTTATTAAGAGGGAGAGCACTATATAAATGGATTAATTAAAGAACTATATCTCAGTTAGCTTTTGTGTTTTATAAGAATATATTTATTTTGTTCTATTTCCACATGATAATTTTTTAAAGAACTCTTGAACATTTCCATGCATTTTGTAATATTTTCATTTTGTCTGCAATTTTGCCTAATTTGGTGTATTTTTGTAACCAATTTCCTTTATGGAAATTCAGGTTTGCATGTTACTTCCACTCATATTCATATTTTATAGGCATTTTCCCCTAATATATGCTTTCTTTAAAAATGCATTTCAAAATTCAGAAAGGTGCAAATATAGAAGCATAATTAGATTTCAACCAATGACATCTTGGTTTAGGAAGCACAAATTAAGTAAGGTTCCATTCAAACAAAAGGCAAGCAACTCTTTGTTTTCCCTACCAGTACTGAACTATTAAGGCAAAGTAATGGGAATTTTCCAGTACAGACGTCCAAATCTCTTGATTCCAATAATTCAAGGAGACAAATTGTCCCAAGAGATTCCTTTATCCAGAACATGGGTTATATCTGAAATGGCCTCCTATTGAAACCCTCCTCTTTATTAGCACTTCAGGTCATAGTTGTTTGTTAGAATTCAAAGAAGAAACTTTGAAGGTCAGCTAGATCAACTCTCTCCTCAAGTGTATGCCTCTTGCGTTGGCAGTTTATTCTATTGCACAGTTGTCCTTCCAACCCCTGCTATTTGTTAGCTGTAACTTCTCCTTTCAGAGCAACATGGAATATGCCAGCTCCTGCTTCTGTGTTTATTTTTCCATTAACTCCTACAATGGTAGAGCAAATAGCCACCTTTTAAGTTTGTATATGGCAAAGAAAAATAATTTATTTTAACTGGCTGTTCTCTGTGTGTGTGTGTATCTCTGTCTCTCCTTCTGTAGTCCCTGGAGCCAGAGAGGGTGATCAAGTCGACTGTAGTAAGACTTCTGGATTTTGGAGAATATATGCCAATTTAGAGGGACGCGGTGGCGCTGCGGGTTAAACCGCTGAGCTGTCGATCGGAAGGTCGGCGGTTCGAAACCGCGCGGCGGGGTGAGCTCCCGTTGTTAATCCCAGCTCCTGCTCACCTAGCAGTTCGAAAACATGCAAATGTGAGTAGATCAATAGGTACCGCTTCGGCGGGAAGGTAACGGCGTTCCGAGTCGTCATGCTGGCCACATGACCCGGAAGTGTCTATGACAACGCCGGCTCCAAGGCTTAGAAACGGAGATGAGCACCGCCCCCTAGAGTCGGATTCGACTGGACTTTACGTCAAGGGAAACCTTTACCTTTACCTTTTATGCCAATTTTGGAAAGCGGTGGCTTCATCTTCAAGGATACCATAGGGAGCTACTTGTCTGGAATGTAAACAGACATTATGTTCTTCAAAGAAATTCACACTCCTCTCCACCCCATCCTCTCCTTTTACACTTATCCAATTTTTGACTTGAGAAATTTCAAAAGGCATATCAGCTAGAGTTCTCTCACAGAATTTTGGGAATGAAAGTCAATCCCAAATTAGGAAATAATCAGATAAATTTTAGAAACAGACTGTAATGTCAAAAAATATGGATTATGGATAGTTTAAACAAAGGAGGCAAAAAGGAAGGGAAATGAGAGATTTAGAAAGTTTGTTTGCTTTTCTGGAATTCTGTGGAAGAAAGTTACATTTTTACTTACAAAAGAAAAATTGCAAAGCTAGCATAATCTATTGCCTTGTGATATGCATCAGAATATGCCTCGTTTAAAGATCTGCACAATCATGCACCTTCTGCTTCATTTGCATATACTGGCTTCTTGTTCCTTCCAGCTTTTCCCCCCTGCCATTTTCCTTTTTTTATATATTATGTAATTTTTATTAAAGATGTTTATAAAGGAAGATAAAAATTAATACAAACTAATATCAAGTAAGACAAAGAAAAGAGTCCCTCTGATGGGAGGAGATGGGTGGTGACAAATTTGATAAATAAATAAAAGAAAGAAAAAGAAAGAAAGAAAACAAAGAGAAAGCTGAAAGTTCAAGAAAGGGAAAAAAGGAAAAGAAAAATAGAAAAGAAAAGAAAGAAAAAAATGCAAAGAAGTGGCTTCTGATCTTCTTTACAGCAGTTATAAGTACAATTATAAATTTGCCTCTTACTCTATGATTACAACATGGCTCTCTTCTTTCTATAATCTATCCTGCCTAATCATCAAAACCATAAATCATAAGTTCATTTTTTTCTGTTTCACACAAAAAGTCCATAAGGGGTTTCCAGGCAGCAATAAATGTAGGTATTGTCTTTTCTCTGATCAAAGAAGTCAATTTAGCCATCTTACACCTGCCATTTTTCAAATACATTGTGAGTTGTGAAGTCTGCAATTTCAGGCATGCACATCTTCAAATGCAGTTTAGGAAAATCACCCATGAGAGTTTGAACATTAAAAAAAACAAACGTATGCATTTGCACGGAGTGGTATCTCCTTTTTTCCTATTAATATTTCTGAATCCTGTAAAACCCTACTAACAAACTAAAATAAAGTACATATCTTAAACAATTTTGAGAGTGTTTATTACAGATTTCAAATTACAGTTGCAACAATAAAAACGAATAAAGCTAAAAAAAGAGAAAATAATAAAAAGAAATAAAAAATAAGTATATAGTAAAGGAAAAGAAAAGGAATATATAAAGAATTGACTTCCCCATTCATCACAACAAGTATAAACAATTTTAATAACTTATCACCTTCTCTTAAAATACAACATGTTCCCTTCTTCCCATATCCCATCTCTTATCTATAAACAAATCCTGAAAGCCTTGTCATCTGGGGCCTCGGAGTGCAGGGTGGCGAGGACAACTGTAGTGGGACTGGGCTGGGACGGCTGAGGCTTCTAGGGCCAGCTGCAGCTTCATGCTGCGCTGCGGCTTAGGAGCAATTTGCAGCCCCAGAGCTGTGACATGCCAAGAAGGCCCTGAGCCATGGCATGGCAAGCAGCCCCAGAGCTGCACAGTTCCAGGGCTGCTTGCTGCCCCACAAGGCAGGGTGCAGGGCGGCCAAAAGGGCAGAGATGGGGGGAGATAGGCAGCTGGGGGAGTTGGAGGCAGTCCCTTACCTTACCGAGGCTCAGGGCTGGGAAGGACCAAGCCTGGAATGGCTTGGCTTGGGGTGGGTCCTTGGCTAATGACTGGTGGAATTCGGTTAATGTGACGTTGTCCTTAATGACCACATTGCTTAGCAACAGAAATTCCGGTCCCAATTACAATTGTAACTTGAGGACTACCTGTACTACCGAATGCTTTTTTGGATCATAATCCTGTGAGTTTTGTTTATAAAAGGGAATCCAATTCTTTTAGATGGAGACTAAATGAAATGTTGCTACAGAAAGAAGTAATAGTGGAGGATTGTAAAAAGAAGTTAAAAGAATTCTTTGAAAATAATTTAGATAAAGACACTGCTTTAAGAATGGCTTGGGGCTTTTATAGTTTATATTTCATACAACATAATGGTGAACTCAGAAAGAAGAGGCAAGAGAAAATACAAGCTATTTGGATGAGATAAAGAGAAAAGAAGAAGAATTAAAGAAATTTCCAGAGAAGATAAGTGTTTCTCAACAAATTAAGCTTCCACAGCAACCATTATCTATGTTTAACAGTAAGAGAAATGGAAATTAAAATGAACTATGTAAAGCAAAATAACTTTGAGTTTGCAAACTAATTGTGGAAATGGTTGGCATATAAATTACACAAAGAAAGAGAAAAGAAAAATAATATTGAAACTACAAAAGGGAGATACTGAATTAACAGATAATGTGGCTACGCAAAAAGCATTTCATCAATATTATTCCAACTTGTATAAAGGACAAAACATTTCTCTGGAGAAAATAGGTGAAACTTAAAGAAACAAAATTTACTGAGGATTACAGAGGAACAGAAATGGATTATGAATGAACCTATAACAGTAAGGGAAGTTTGTGAAGCTATAAAAATGATTAAACCAGGAAAGGTGCCTGGACCGGATGGATTATCAGGTTCTTATTATAAATGTTTTGAGGATGAACTTTTACAACCTTTACAAAATTCGATGAATTCTATTTTATAGGCAGGAAAGATACCAGAGAGTTGGAAAGAGGCCAATACCTAAAGAGGAACAAGATTTGACTTTAATGAGAAACTATAGGCCAATATTATTATTGCATAATGACTACAAATTGTTTACAATTATTTTGGTTGATAGGCTGAAAATAATTTTGCAAGAATTTATTCATGAGGATCAATGTGGGTTTTTACTTAAAAGACAGTTAAAGTATAATATTAGAAATGTGTTGAACATTTTGCAATATTTGGAGCAACGTAACGAAAAACAAGCTGCACTGATTTTCTTAGACGCAGAAAAGTCCTTTGAGAATTTGAACTGGGCTTTTCTTTTTTTTACTGTATGTTCTCCCTTGCCCATACGCTGCATATGCTGCAACCCCTTTGAAACAGCCCTAACTTTTACTTATATTTCTTAGCTTTCAGAGGAACAGTTAAATAATCTGGGGGAAAAAATCTTAAAACATCTGAAATGAGCAAGGGCTGTGCTTTAAAGGGTGCTACACTTATGGCTTTCCAAGCAAGCAAAAGTGCTTTGAATTCCAATGTTCCAGGTAATAACTTCTAACCCAGGAAGTTACTGAATGGAAGTGTCTAGCTGTCTGCAAGGCACTCCTATCCATAATGTAGGGCCACAAACTGCATTAGAAATGACAAGGCCACGCAAAATTGTAATAAGGCAATCTTGTCATAGCAGGTCTATGAGTGTTATCTAGTGAAAGGATTACTGGGCCATTTGACCATTCTTGCTTCGAGCAACAGTAATACATCCATAACCATCCTCAGACTGGGAACCCAGTCATTTTAAGGAAATTGCCACCTCTCCCAAATACCACCCAGGGAGAGAGAAAAACCAACCAATCAACTATCATTTTATTTTGTAGTTACTGACTTAACCACCTTCCTAAAGCTAAGTACACTTCCTGGCAGTTGTATAAAAGACAGAGTGTAACCAGTTTTCTCCTGCGCCTATTTTGGTGACTCTTGGGCTAGGGAAATCTAACTATGAAACCCTGTAGCTTTCTCATTCTCGTCCTTGCCTTTGTGATCCTTGGAGACACAGGTAAGTCAAGAGTTTCTCTTGCTGCTGCTCAAGATGACAACAGTTATTAAAGGTGATAAAGGCTCTCCTTATGAAGCACTAACTTTCAGACATTTGGACCCTATGAATTCAGATCCTAAAGTTGAACGGTCTTTCTTTTCCCTAAAAGTCTGTTTTTCAAAGAATTTCCCTAACAAAATACATTTTTCTCACCATACCTCTGAAATGCATTTGCACATATTTTTGCACTTTCCCAAATTGTAGAGATCCTAGGAGCATTTGTTCACCATATTCTGAAAAGCGTTGTTGTTGGTGTATGAAGGGTTCTTTTTATCTTAAATTTCTAGGTGAAGCAAAACAAATAAAGAATAAACATTCCTGCCTTAAAGTCAGTGGTGTTTGTCAAAGGATTTGTGATTGTACAAAGACGACTATTGGAGTCTGCTCTAAGTTTTATCCTTGCTGTAAAGAGTATGATTTAGAACTTTTGGACATCCTCAAACTGCAAAATTTAAAGCTTCATTTCATTTCTCCTTATAATTGGGATGGAAAACTCCTTCCATCCTCCAGCCCATGATGAATAGGTTCCTCATCATTACCGTATCTATAAGGATGGGGTCCTAGGCAATGAAGTGCTTTACTTTTTTTCCCATTACAAATATGGGAATGGAATGGAATGGTGTGTCATGAGATAGAATAGGGAAAAATGATATCCCTTCCCAAATCCCCTGGAAACATCACACCATACAAACTGGTGTGTCTGACCTGGATGACTTTGCACAGACTGCTTGTGTTCTTTTCCAATTCACAGGATCTTAAAATAACATTTCAACAAAGGAAAAGAAGAATGGGATATTTGTATAGTATTAATGTATTTTCTAATAATAACAAATACCTTCCAACTGTTTAGGCATAATTTGAAGGATCACCATCATCTCCTTGAATGTCTTACAGACATGGCGGGAGTTAAAACCATAAAACCATAAAACATTTATGGTATCTATGCATTTAACCATTTTTCCAAATACATATAGAGTGGCCTTGCAAACATTTCATTGTAAGTATGCTTTGTGTTTGAAAGAGTTCAAAGGAGGTTTATGCAAAACTGAACGGCTAATCAACAGCAGACATACAATATAAATGTATTCTTGTATATAGGAGTTAATTTGTTTATATCTGTTGCAGAGCCCAGTCCTGATGCTAAACTGGATGATGGCTTCATTCCATTGATTGCATAAGTTCAGCACATGTAAAAAAAACTGAGTGATTTTGTCATAGAGCAATGCTTTCTTATCAGCTGACCTGGCAAAAAATAAATTCATGAACATAATTTTTTGTTGTTCATTAGAATGGAATGAAATGCCAGACTGTTGCAGTGCTTTAAAAGCTACCCTCCTTTAGGTTGATAAACATGCTCGTTCACTTTTTGTTTGAGTACAGGGAAGAAGTTGCCAGAATGAGGGACAACCCTTTGTGAACAGATAATTTGACTGACAGGTCTTAAGGATGAGGAAGAGATAAGTGTATAATATACTCATTTTTCCATAAAACATAAGCTTCAAGGCAGCCAGGTAGATAAGAAAGTCCTAACATTACCTGTATCTTCTAAGAAAGGGAAGTGAGGAAAGGCGAAGTGACTGTGCGGTTTAATTATGGACTCTCCTTCAGGTTCTTTCTGTCCTGCCACTGACTCTGTGACTGGGACAACTGTTGGTTCCTATGGCTAATTTTGTGTTGGTGGGTGCTGATCTTGGATTCAGCAAGGTTGGAAGGCCCTTGGGATTGCCAAGGTCAAAGGCACCTGGGCCAAATCCTTCCTTAGGTGCACATGCTACTGACATGATTGCCAATAAATGTTGCAATGGCTCATTTAGAAAACTATATAAAAACAATCATGTTAGCACTCTTGTTCCCTTCACAAGGAAGCATCTTGCCATCCAGAAGTTATTGTTCTGAGAAGATAGTAGTGTTATGCACACTGTTCCCATTGTTTTCAGACTAGTCCATGCTATATTGTTTTACTTCTTTCAAAATCATTACCTCTTATCAGCTTGTGGAGAAATCTTCTTCTTAATTGTTCAATGATTCATAACATACAGTATACTAGAAACCAATATGAATGGGACAAATTTTCTGAGGAGGCCTCCAGATCACAATCTTTCTACTCTAATCCTTGAAAAAAATCTTTCTGAGGACAACATATCAACTTGGTACTCTTGACTTCAGAATACAGAAAGTAGTGAAGACCATGAGCCAATAAAACTCTTCCTCTGGATGACCAATAGAAGAGTATAAGAAGGGTGCCTCTAACAATGTCTTGCTCCAAAATAGAGATATAAGGCAAGATGAGAGGATTGTGGGAGTAAAATTTTTTAAAAAGAGACTTACAAGTTGAGAGCTTTTGCAGGTGATTTGGTGCTGGTTTTGGAAGATCCTTTAAAAGGGATTGAATTACTAATGAGAAAACTAAAAGAATTTGGTGCATTAGCTGGTTTTAAGATTAATAAACAGAAGACAAAGATGTTAACAAAAATATGAAGATACAAGATCAAACAGAACTGATGAATAAACGGGTTGCAAGATTAAAAACAAAGTAAATATGTGGGTGTTACTTTGACAAATATGAACTGTATGTTATTTCAAAATAATTATGTTAAGGCATGGAATGAAGTTTAAAAAGATATGTTAAGATGGGATAAATTACAACTGTCATTGTTGGGGAGAATTTCTGTGATTAAGATAAATGTTTTGCCTAGAATGTTATTTTTGTTTCAGACAATACCTGTTTTGACAACTGATGTACCAGTTAAACATTGGCAGAAGGATATCTCAAAATTTGTGTGGCAGGGAAAAAAACCATGAGTCAAATATAAGGTGTTACAAGATGCTAAAGAAAGAGGAGATTTGGGTTTACTTGTTTTGAAACTATACTTTGCAGCTTGTTGTTTACTTTGAAATAAAGAGTGGGTACTGCTGAGAAATAGAAGATTATTGGAGTTAGAAGGACACAATTTGAGATGTGGGTGGCATGGTTATTAATGGTATGATAAAGCTAAAGTTAATGTGGATTTTAAAAATCATTTTGTTAGACGTCCCGTACTGAGAATATGGAATAGATATAAATCCAGGTTGTGTCTGAAAATACCTCTGTGGCTTTCACCACAGGAAGCATATTACAGAAAAGAAATGATAACTACATAAATGGTTAACTTACGGTAACATATTAGAATATCCCCAGGGAGAACTCAAAATGAAATCAAGAAATTTGATATTAAAAGGATAAACATGTCAAAGGTTTTCCTATGTACAATTATTAGAAATATTTAAATTAGATAAATGGACTTTTGGTTTTGAACGGTGTAAGACTGAATTTGAAACAGGATTAAGTACACATAATGAACATGTTATTGCTAAAATATATAAACTTTTATTGAAATTTGAAACAGGAGAACAAGCGAGAGAATATGTGATAACATGGGCTAAAAATTTTGGTTATAAGATACAAATGGAACAGTGGGAGAATATGTGGTTGAAAGGACTGAAATTTACATTATGTCATAATCTGAAAGAGAATTTTTATAAAATGTTGTATTGTTGGTATTTGTCACTGGAAAAATAATCTAAAATGTATAAAGGTACTTCGAACATATGCTGGAAATGTGAACAGCAAGAGGGGACATTTTACCATGCTTGGTGGATATGTAAAAAAGGTTAAAATATGCATACATTAATCCAGAAGATTTTAAAGATTAACAATCAACTGAAGCCAGAGAGGTTTCTTTTGGGACTGATTGACAAAAAGTTGGAAAACACTAATGTAATATATGTACTATATGTAATATAGTTCATGTCACTCCCATATTCGAGGTAGGCAGGTGAAGCATTAGGGAGTCTTTGCCCAAGGACCCCTACTGGTAAGGTAGGTACAGCCGGGATTTGAACCCCAGTCTTCCACTCCAAAGGCAGTGCTCTAACCACTATGCTATCCAGCCGCATATGCACATACATACACACACACACACACAAGGGTGGCCCCTCAGAAAGTATGAAGCAAGTAACCATCACTACCTCTAGCTAGCTTCCTGTACCTTCTCCAAAATTACTGCAAAAATTATTCATGGACGGCCTCCATTCCATGCTAAAAGGAAATGAAATACATTGCAAATCTCCCCCTTCCTCATTTCTGGATAATTGTGTTTTTCTCTTTTGTTGAGTCCAACAAAATCTGAATTTATTATAATGG
Organism: Candoia aspera; assembly: GCF_035149785.1. NCBI lineage: Eukaryota > Metazoa > Chordata > Lepidosauria > Squamata > Candoiidae > Candoia > Candoia aspera. Next base: position 26,888,425 of record NC_086153.1, on the reverse strand, counting down.
CAATCCTAACCCTATGTACAGGCCTGGATTAACATTAGCAGAATATGAATTAAAATGTAAAGAGACATCTAGAAGAAACATGGGTTACAAAAGTCAATGTGCAGTGTTAAACCTCGCAGGAGAATGATCTGAATAAACTGTCCACCCTGATGACTAATTTGGAGCTGGTCCCCTGAAATCCCCTCAGCCTGATTTACCTCTTAACTGACATTAGCATCAGTGTTAGCTAAGGGCTGGACCAGCCTGCTTGGAAATCCTGTCAGCCTGATCTATCCACTGAGTACAGAGGGTTGTGCCAATGGTCCAAGATTAACATAAGGTACTGTTTTGTATACAGAGAGATGAGGGCAGGCAGCCATACCCCCTTCCCTTCCCTACAATTCTATGAAGAATTGTAACCAGGTGATCTTGTCATAGTTGGTCTATGAGTGTTATCTAGTGAAAGGATTACTGGGCCATTTGACCATTCTTGCTTCGAGCAACAGTAATACATCCATAACCGTCCTCAGACTGGGAACCCAGTCATTTTAAGAGAACTGCCACCTCTTCCAAATACCACCCGGTTAGAAAAAGAACCAATCAACTTTATTCAAACCAAAAGTTGATTGGTTTAAAATTGTGACTGCAATTTTATCTTGCAGTCACTGCCTTCACTGCCTTCCTATAGCTAAGTTTATATAACCTTCTGGCAGGTTATATAAAAGACAGAGTGTAACCAATTTTCTCCTGTGCCTATTTTGATGACTCTTGGGCTACGGAACAGTCAGAGAACTGCCTTTACTTTTTCAATACTATGAAACCCTGGAGCTTTCTCATTCTCGTCCTTGCCTTTGTGAACCTTGGAGACACAGGTAAGTCAAGAGTTTCTCTTGCAGTTAATGAGGATGACAACAATTTGTTAAAGTAATATACTCTCTTCCTTATGAAGCAATCGCTTTCAGTCATTTGGACCCTATGAATTCAGATCCTAATGTTGAACAGTCTTTCTTTTGCCTAAAAGTCTGTTTTTCAAAGAATTTTCCAAACAAAATACGTTTTTCTCACCATACCTCTGAAATACATTTGCACATAGGTTTTTTACTTTTCCAAAATGCAGAAATCCTAGGAGCATTTGTTCACCATATTCTGAAAAGTGTTGGTGTTGATGTATGAAGGGTTCTTTTTATCTTCAATTTCTAGGTGAAGCAGAAAAAGTAATGGATACATTGACCTGCCATAGAAAAGGTGCTGTTTGCCAACCTACTTGTGGTAGCTGGCAGACTATTGGAGACTGTTGTGGCCCTCATGTTTGCTGTCTGAGGTAGGGTTCAGATTTGCTGCATTTCCTCAAACTGCATTAAAGTTTTATTTCATTTCTTATTATTATTGGGGTGGAAAACTCCTTCCATCCTCCAGCCCATGATGAAAGAGTTGCTCATCATAACCACATCCATATAGACAGGGCCCTAGACAATGAAGTGTTTTACTTTTTTTTCCCTTTAAAAATACGGGAAGGGAATGGTATAGTGTGCCATGGGATAGAATAGGGAAAAGGAAGCTCTAGGCGAAGCTAGATGAATTAGCTAGAAGAACTAGTGTGTACCAACTAGAACATGAAATTCCCATAGCTCCATCCCAAATTTTCTGGAAACATCACACCATACAAGTTAGTGGGTCAGACCCAGAGGAACAACGCACAGACTGCTTTTGTTCATTTATGGTTCACATGACCCTAAAATAACATTTCTATAAAGGAAAAGAACAGGAAGTTTGCATAGTATTCATGTAGTTTCTAATAATAAGGAATATCTTCCAACCTTTTAGGAAAGACCACTCAGCATAATTTGAAGAATTACCATTATCAACTTGAATGCCTTAAAGGAAATGAAGGCGTCAAAGAACCAGAAAAAGGGTTACAGTGTCTATCTATTTAAGCCTCTTTCCTAATAACTATAGGGAGGCTTTGAAAACATTCAGTTGTAAGTGTTCTTCATGTTTGAGACTACAAAGGAAGTTTTTGAATAAATAGCCATAATCCAACTCATTACCAAAACGCAAAACAGAAGGGCTGATCAACAGCAAACATATAATGTAGGTGTATTCTTGTATATTGGAATTAATATGATTATATCGGCTTGCCCTGCCCAATCCTGAACCTAAACTGCATGACAGCTTCATTCCTTTCACAGTACATCTTCAGCTAAGTGATTTTGTCATAAAAAAAGCAAAGTGATTTTGTCATAAGATACCAATTCTTTTTAGGCTGCCAGAGGAATGTAAAAGCAAATGTACGACAGGAATATAAAAGACCCAAATTTCAATTTACAAGACTTATAGCCTTCTCTTTTTAGGAGGAAATATCTTGTATTTCATTGACATACCACTGACATAGAATGGCATGCAGGTTTAACCACCAGCTTCAGAAGCAGGGAAGGGAAAGGCTTCCTTCTTAATCCTGGTCAACCTCTGGCCAGTGAAGGTGCAGACAATGCTGCAATTTACTGATTACTGCCCTGACATACTACTGTACAACTCTTAAAGGAATTGATTGGATTTAATTGGAGCTTCCTGGGAGACTTGTATAAATCAGCCACACTCTGATTTGTACACAAATTAACTGCACAGCACTGGCTGAATTGTTCTTGCTTGTCATTAGTCTCTTCCCCTCAATAATTCTACACCATACTTTTTTTGTTGTGTAAAAAAAACAAGAACAAATGGTTAGGGTGTGCAAGACATTGCTGATCTTTTTCCTCGCTGGATCCTGAGCTGCCCAATATCCTCTTGTGTTATTCTAGGCCTGGGTCAGCTTGATTTGAGAAATGGAAAGAACAGGTGCTTCACTTTTCTATTATTCTGTATAGAAAAAAGAGTTACCTACGAAACATTTAGAATGGAAATTAGAGATTTCTTTTTAAAAGGTGAGGGGTAAATACAATGGCTACGCAAAGAACCCTCAACTCACTTCAATCAGTCAGACCTTCAGCTGTAAAAGGAGCCCATCTGTCCTTGTGTCAGTCTGGTGGTTGGTGTTCTGACTCATTCCAGTTGTGCTGAACGAATCAGGAGACAGTAGAGCAGCGTTTCTTATCATGTGTCAGTGGGAAAAAAAGTAAATTAATGAACATAATTTTTTGCTGTTCATTAGAATGGAATGAAATGCCAGACGGTTAGAAAGTATTGCAATGCTTTAAAAGCTACCCTCCTTTATGTTGATAAACATGCTCGTTCAAACTTTTTGTTTGAGTACAGGGAAGAAATTGCCAGAATGAGGGAAAACCCTTGGTGAACAGGTAACAGGTTTTCAGGATGAGGAAAAGATAAGGGTATAATTTACTCATTTTTCCATAAAACATCTTCAGGACGGCCAGATCGACAAGAAAGTCCTGTGAAAAAGGGGAAAGGGGAAAGGTCCCCTGTGCAAGCATCGAGTCACGTCTGACCCTTTGGGGGGATGCCGCTTTCATGACATTTTCTTGGCAGACTATAGTGGGGTGGTTTGCCATTGCCTTCGCCAGTTGTCACTAACACTACCTGTATCTTCTAAGAAAGAGAAGTCAGGAAAGGTGAAATGACCATGCAGTTTAATTATGGATTCCCCTTCAGGTTCTTGCTGTCCTGCCACTGACTCTGTGACTGGGACAACTGTTGGTTCCTATGGCTAATTTTGTGTTGGTGGGTGCTGATCTCGGATTCAGCAAGGTTGGAAGGCCCTTGGGATTGCCAAGGTCAAAGGCACCTAGGCCAAATCCTTCCTTAGGTGCACATGCTACTGACATGATTGCCAAGAAACGTTGCAATGGCTCATTTAGAAAACTATATAAAAACATCTTATTAGCACTCTTGTTCCCTTCACAAGGAAACATCTTGCCATCCAGAACTTATTGTTCTGAGAAGACAGTGGTGTTATGCACACTGTTCCCATTGTTTTCAGACTAGTCCACTCATATTCTATTTACATCTTTCAAAAATCATTACCTCTTATCAGCTGTTTGTGGAGAAGTCTTCTTCCTCTTAATTGTTCAATGATTCATAACGTATACTAGAGAATGTGATCAAGGCCCAGTGTAATCTTGAAGACAATTTCACTGCAGGGCCAAATGGATGTGTTGAGATATATTAGCGGCAGGATGGGTGGGAGCAATTACTCTCCTCCTAACCACTCATGTTCAGAAACCTGTATGCCTGCATGCTCCATTTAGCTCCTACGCTGAACCACTTTGAATGGGCCGTTAGTTAGCCTGATCCCTGAGGAGATAAGACTTCTGGATGCTGCCTGCAATATCAGCTGAATGAGTGCAACTAACACGAATAGGACAGATGTTGTGAGGAGGCTTCCATACCACAATCTGTCTACCCTAATCCTTGAAAAATATCTCTCTGAGGGCAACATATCATCAACTTTGCTACTCTTGACTTCAGAATGCAGAAAACAGGGAAGACCATGAGCCAATAAATCTCTGCTTCCAGATGACCAATAGCAGAATATGAAAAGGCTGCCTCTAACAATGCCTTGCTCCAAAATACTGCAAATCCTGAACAAGAATGGTACCTCAATCCTACTGTTCCAAGGAAAAAGAGCTAAAACATTTGCACACCTTCCCCTTTCATGTTTCCCATATATTTTATGAGCTTCTGAAATGTTTGCCACAATGTCTGAACAGTAAGTCCAAGAGGCAATTTGTAAAGGCACCAGGCCCCCATTTCTGCATGAAATTGGCTTGAAGATGGCAGCGAGAAAAGATGCAGCATCTGCAGCTCTTCAGTAGATTGTAGGGTTTTTTAGGAGGGAGGGATTGTGTGAATGGAGTGTGGGTCTAGGCCAGGTGGCAGTCTGCTGGGGATCCTCCTGGACTGGATTTGACAGGGGAGAGTGAACTGTTTTGGACTAGCCTTGCACACCCAAGGAGAAGCAGAATTTGTGGGCAACATTTGGTACGTGGAGGCCCAGTGGAGGTGGTAGCCCAGTGGAGGCCCAGCGCATGGTGATACAGTTGGCTTGGTGGCTCGGCTAGGACCCAGGTGCCCTGTCTGTGTACAGAGCTCAGCTGTGTGGCAGCAGCAGTGCCTGCTTACTTCTTCCCCCAGAGGCAGCCATTCCACGGCTGCTCTTGCGTACTGGGAGGCTTCTGTGAAGCGTTGGTGCTCAGCTGCACGGTTTGCGAGGAAGAGGAGGAGGAGACAGCTTTTGCAGACTTTGCTACTTGGAGCCCAATTCGCAGCGGAGGGGCTGTCAGTGTGGGGGAATGAAGCTGGGATTGCTGTCTGCATTTGGGAAAAGCAGCTGCAGCCAGGCAGAAATGCTTCCCACCCCCATTTCCCTAAGGATAGGCTCAGCTCATCCCTTCTCCCAAAGGGCAGTAACATTTACAGCCCCAGAAACCTGAAAGGACAGGACTCATTCATTCATCCATTCCCCCCACTCACAGTTTACTCACAATCATCCAGTTGGGCATTCCAAGTGTCTGGGTAATTAAGCCAGACCCTGGCATTTTTAGGAACATGCCAGTTTCCATAGGCAGTCTTACCCCAACCAGGCCCTTAGCCTACAAAAGTGTGAATATATAGGAGGGGAACATAAGATGACAATGAGGAGACAGGGAAGCAGGAAGCAAGACTTGTATTTGCCATAAGGACTAACCATCACAGGCTTATTTACGTGGCTACAACAACTTGCAAAGCCTAGGAGGGTGGAGTTAGCCAGGGCAACAGAAAAGGTGTGTACTACAATAAAGTATCTTGTACAGTTATCTTCTATGCTGTGGTCTGTGCAGTGCTTGGAAAACAAAGAACCCTCACAGTGGGCAGCAGCAGGAGGTGCAGGCCAAGGGAACAGTCTGGGCCTGTATCCTGTGGCTGTTGCGGAGGCTGCTGTACCAGCCTCCCTGCTGTGTAGTAACCTCCTTGCCTGAGCTCCTAGACTCCTGGGAGTTTCCTAGGCTTATGGGCCTGGCGGTCCTCAATTTGCCTTCTCTGGAAGTGGGATCTGAGGTAGCCTTGGATCAGGGTGCATCCATGCGGTCTCTCTCCACACACTGATCTCATTGCTCCCTCTGGTTCACAGAAGAGCTAAGGATGTTGAAGTGGGTAAAAAGACACATACAGAGCTGTTGAAGGTTGACAAGGAGCGAACTCAACAGAACACAGGTAAGAGCTGCTATCAAGGCCCACCTTGTGGGTTTAAGGGCAGTGAATTATTATAAATTTATAATACTTCACCCTTAATGCATCTGCGGATAGCCATCTAGCAACCCTTTTTAAGGTGACCTGAACCCTTCTGGGTAAGGGGGACTTGGAGGTTTACCTACAGAGTTGTGTGGAGGAATATGCAGGGCATCTGATGGACAAAATTGCTTGGATTTTATCTCAGTTGGACCACAGCCTTAATACAGGTCCTTTAGAGGTGCCCAGGATGCAGACATGCTTTGTTATCTGGGATGAGTTTGATCCTGTTGGGCCTGAGGAAGTGGACTTGGGTCTCATGACTGTGAGCTCAGCCACCTGTCTATTTGATCCATGCCTTTTCTGGTTGATGAAAGCCTCCTGGGAGGTGACATGTGCCTGGTTCTAATGGTGGTTAATTCTTCCTTGGGAGAGGGGGTTGACCCTTCACCCGTTAAGGAAATGTTAGTTTATCCCCTTCTCAAGAAACCATTGCTAGACCCAATCATACCAGATACCTTTTGTCCAGTTTCTAACCTTCCCTTTTTAGAGAAGGTGGTTGGGAAGGTGGTCACACAGCAGCTTCAGAGGATCCTGGATGAAGCAGATTATTTGGACTCCTTTCAGTTGGGTATCAGACCTCGGTATGGGACTGAAACAGCATCAGTTGCACTTTGGGATGATCTTTGGTGTGCACAGGATGGGGTAGTGCATCCATTCTTGCTCTTCTTGACCTCTTGGTGGCCTTCAATACCATTAAGCATGGTATCCTTCTGGACCAGCTCTGGGAGTTGTGGGGGGTGGCACTCTTTTGTGCTGGTTATCCTCCTTCCTCTGGGCTCAGTTCCATTTGGTGTTGATCGGGAGAGAGAGGTCCTGCCCTCAGCCCCTGCTCTGTGGATTCTGCAGGGTTTGATACTCTTTCCATTCCTGTTTGACATCCACATGAAGCTGCTGGTGACTTCATCCATTGCCATGAGATGACGTATCATCAGTATGCTGATGATATCCAGCTTTATACAGTATCTCCATCCTTGGTGAATTAAGCAATGCTGTTGGATCCTGTCCCAGTGTCCTGCTGTAGGGGTCTGAATGGGGAACTACAGGTTTTGGCTCAATCCTAGCAAGACTGAGTGGCTTTGGGTTTAGGGGCCTGCTGGTTCAGGGTGGGGTGGCATTGTCCCAAACAGAGCCAGTGCACAACTTGGAGATTCTCCTGGACTCACGGCTCCTGCTTGGAGCAGGTGGCAGCCATGGCCAGGAGGACCTTTGCGCAACATCATGTTTTGTTCCAGTTGCACCCATTCCTAGAGCAGGAGACTCCGCTCACATTCGCTCATGCCCTAGTCACCTCCAAACACAACACACAACAAAGCACCTGGCATTTGCAGAAGAGAGAGAGGAAACAGAAATCCTGCTAATTTCAACCCTTCTTCTTTCCTGCACTTTGGTATGGAGGAGAAAAGTTGAACTAATCTCTGAACCCTCAAAGCACCCATATCAATTGTAGGTGCACTTTAAAGTCTAAGCTGTTGATGTTCTGTGGGCAAGCACGATTAGTCTGAAGTGGAAGCAGCTGCACTTGTTAAACCGTTGTGTGTTCCCAATGCTCCAATTCATGTCACAGTCAATGTTTTCAGTGTCCTAGTGAGTAATGTCTATTCAGGGAACTTGGTAAATGGTACTATCCAGCAATCTTCAAAGATTGATTGATTTACAATGCAATACAATAGAATGTAACAATCACTATCTCTGGCTAGCTCAGGAAGGATCTCAGTTGGCACACCAGCCTTAATGGTGCAAGTGCTTTCTTTGTCACAGTTGCCACTTTGCAAGTCCAATGATGGCTGGAGATCAAGGACTACTGTCAAATAGTGAACCCAGTTCATCTAGGGGAGTGCAACCCTACCAGAGCAAGCTTAACTCAATGACAGAATCCAGTCTTTGCCTCACTAATAGCACATCTGTCTTTTCTAGATTTAGTTTCATGCAGCTCATTACAAAGATTCAGCAACATTCAACAATACAGAATTATTCTTTGGGGTTCAAATGTAAGGAGAAGGAGAACCAAGTGTCAGTAAAGTTCTCCAAATAATGACGTTCTTGAGTGCTTGCCTATAAATGTTGAAAAGCAGAGACGAAAAGATAGAACCCTGTGGACCACTGTAGATTTATAGTCCTGAAAAGAGGGTCCCATCCATGTTCAAATTGATTCACTCTGAGAATTCCTCCCTTTCTGATCCAGCCCTCTGCCCATCCATTTCATCAATCCTACTTGAATCTTTAATCAAGAATCTTGGTTTAGGAATCAACTGGGAAACTGTGAACATCTTACACCAAGCTAAATCCAAAATCACTAGGGAATTTCTGGAAGCTTGTCATTCAGACAAATCTGCCATTAATAGACACGTAGGGATAAACCACATGTACACACTATTCAAAGGAGACAATAAAAAAGCTAAGAAGGAAACAAAAAGACCAGAACACATTCTCTACAGCAGCCAACACCCAGAAAAGCAGGGATTAATACCAGGCAAATAAACAAACAGAAAACAAAACCCTAATCAAGGAACTACCAGGGAGAAAATCACACCCCCACCAATACCGGCAGGGCAAGCTACTTTGTATAAACAGGGAGCAAACCCCACACTCACTCGCACTGATGATGTTACCCAGTTGGGTAATTCAATGCCTGCAGGCAAACAACCAAGCGCAGAGAGCACCAAGGACTCCACAGTTCAACCCTGAGCTACATATATCCTCTTCTGTTTGAGTTATTATAATAGCAACCCTAACCCTACATAAAGGCCTGGATTAACACCCACAGAATATGAATTAAAATGTAAAGACACATCTAGAAGAAATGTGGGTTACAAAAGTCACTGTACAATATTAAACCTGATGGGAGAATGATCCGATTAGACTATCCAACCTGATGGCTAATTTGGAGCTGGTCAGCCTATAGCTAGGCCTCGTCCCCTGAAATCCCCTCAGTCTGATTTGTCTGTTAACTCACATTAGCATTAGTGTTAACTACGGGTTGGAAATTCTGTCAGCCTGATCTACCCACTGAGGATGAAGGCAGGCAGTCATAATTTTCCTCTCTTCCCCTCCTCTTCCCTTCTCTTCCAGGAAGTTACTGAATGGAAGCGTCTAGCTGTCTGCAAGGCACTCCTATCCATAATGCAGGGCCACAAACTGAATTAGAAATGACAAGGCCACGCAGAATTGTAACCAGGTGATCTTGTCATAGCAGGTCTATGAGTGTTATTTAGTGAAAGGATTACTGGGCCATTTGACCACTCTTGCTTCAAGCAATAGTAATACATTCATAATCATCCTGAGACTGGGAACCCAATCATTTTAAGGGAACTGCCACCTCTTCCAAATACTACCCAGGTAGAGAGAAAAACCAGCCAATCACCTATCATTCTATTTTGTAGCTACTGACTTCACTGCCTTCCTAAAGCTAAGTACACCACCTGGCAGGTTATATAAAAGACAGAGTGTAACCAGTTTTCTCCTGTGCCTATTTTGGTGACTCTTGGACTAAGGAAGAGTCAGAGAGCTGCCTCTACTTTTTCATAAGTATGAAACTCTGGAGCTTTCTCATTCTCATCCTTGCCTTTGTGATCCTTGGAGACACAGGTAAGTCAAGAGTTTCTCTTGCTGCTGCTCAAGATGACAACAGTTAGTAAAGGTGATAAAGGCTCTTCGTTATGAAGCACTAGTTTTCAGACATTTGGACCCTATGAATTCAGATCCTAATGTTGAGCAGTCTTTCTTTTCCCTAAAATTCTGTTTTTCAAAGAATTTTCCAAACAAAATACATTTTTCTTGCCATACCTCTGAAATTTGCACATATATTTTTCACTTTTCCAAAGTGTAGAGATCCTAGGATCATTTGTTCACCATATTCTGAAAAGTGTCGATGTTGACGTTGACGTATCAAGGGTCCTTTTTATCTTCAATTTCTAGGTGAAGCAGAAGTAGTAGAAAATACATTGGCCTGCTTTAGAAAAGATGGTAATTGCCAACCTACTTGTGGTATCAGGCAGAAGAAAATTGGAGTCTGTCATGGCCCTTATCATTGCTGTCTGAGGTAAGGTTCAGATTTGCTGCATTTCCTCAAACTGCATTAAAGGTTTATTTCATTTCTTATTATTATTGGGGTGGAAAACTCCTTCCATCCTCCAGCCCATGAAGAATGACTTGCTCATCATAACTACATCCATATAGACAGAGCCCTAGAAAATGAAGTGTTTTCCCCCCCTTTAAAATATGGGAATGAAATGGAATGGAACGGAGTGTCATGAGACAGAATAGAGAAATGGAAGCTTAGGGGAATAACTAGAAGAATTAGTGTGTACTAACTAGAGTATGAAATTCCCATGGCTCCATCCCAGCTTTCTTGGAAACATCCCATCAGAAAACTTAGTGGGTCAGACCCAGAGGAACAATGCACAGACTGCTTTGTTCTTTTGTGGTTCACATGATCCTAAAATAACATTCCTATAAAAGGAAAAGAGAGCCCTGTGTAGTGCAGAGTGGTAGGCAGCAGTATTGCAACTGAAACTCTCCCCACAACCCGAGTTCAGTTCCAGCAGAAGCTGGATTCTCAGGTAGCCAGCTCAGGTAGACTCAGCCTTCCATCCTTCCGAGGTCAGTAAAATGAGTATCCAGCTTGCTGGGGAAGGTGACGACTGGGGAAGGCAATGGCAAACCACCCCAATATAGTCTGCCAAGAAAATGTCACGAAAGTGGCGTCCCTCCAAAGGGTCAGACATGACTCGGTGCTTGCACAGGGGACCTTTCACTCAAAGGAAAAGAACAGGATGTTTGCATACTATTAATGGATTTTCTGATAATAATGAATATCTTCCAACCTTTTAGGAAAAAACACTCAGCATAATTTGAAGAATCACCATTATCAACTTGAATGCCTTAAAGGAAATGAAGGCATCAAAGAACCAGAAAAAGGGTTATAGTGTCTATCTATTTAAGCCTCTTTCCTAATAAATATACAGCAGCTTTACAAACATTCAATTCTAAGTGTTCTTCATGTTTGAAAGACTTCAAAGGAAATTTTTGGATAAATAGCCAACCAAAATTTTTACCAAAATGCAAAACAGAAGGGCTGATCAACAGCAGACATACCAACATAGGTGTATTCTTGTATATTGGAATTAATATGATTATATCTGCTTGTCCTGCCCAATCCTGAACCTAAACTGTATGATGGCTTCATTCCTTTCACAGTACATCTTCACCTTATGTAATCCTGGTCAACCTATAACCAGTGAAGGTGTAGACAATGCTACAATTTACTGACTGTTGCCCTGACTTAATACAATTCTTAAAGGAATTGACCATGGAGCAGGGGATCAGGAAAACCCCCAAGCTCACTCTGCATCCCTTGGATTCCATTAGTCTCCTGTGGTGGACCAGTTGAATATGTCCCATCTCTCTGAGGTGGAGGTAGCACCAGAGAACTCCATGGCTACTAAGGAGTGATCTGACCATGACAGAAGAGTAACTGCAGTCACTTGCCAAGATGGGCGGTGAAGAAATGTTAGAAACAAATAAATAAATAAACTGCAAACTCCCCCAATTCCAGATCACAGTGCCACTGCTCCAACAGAAAAGTTAGACAGTACAACCACTGTCTTGTGTCAGGCACTGGATGACCTAGGATAGGCCCATGGCTGTCATGGAGGCCATGAACTCCTGAGCTACCCCAGATTCCATTTCCAGAGAAGGCAAATCGAAAACCACCAGGACAGAGCTCAGGCAAGGAGGTTACTACACAGCAGGGAAGCTGGTACAGCAGCCTCAGGTTCCGCAACAGAGGTGTGGGAAGCATTTCTGCCTGGCTGCAGCTGCTTTTCCCAAATGCAGACAGCAACCCCAGCTTCATTCCCTCACACTGACAGCCCCTCCGCTGCGAATTGGGCTCCAAGTAGCAAAGTCTGCAAAAGCTGTCTCCTCCTCCTCTTCCTCGCAAACCGTGCAGCTGAGCACCAACGCTTCACAGAAGCCTCCCAGTACGCAAGAGCAGCCATGGAACGGCCACCTCTGGGGGAAAAAGTAAGCAGGCACTGCTGCTGCCACACAGCTGAGCTCTGTACACAGACAGGGCACCCGGGTCCTAACCAAGCTGCCAAGCCAACTGTATCACCATGCGCTGGGCCTGAGCTCCGTCCTGGTGACACAGAACCTGGGCTACCACCTCCACTGGGCCACCACATCCCAAATGTTGCCCACAAATTCTGCTTCTCCTGGGGACAAATTTGGGTGTGCAAGGCTAGTCCAAAACAGTTCACTCTCCCCTGTCAAATCCAGTCCAGGAGGGTCCCCAGCAGACTGCCACCTGGCCTAGACCCACACTCCATTCACACAATCGCTGCCATCTTCAAGCCAATTTCATGCAGAAATGGGGGCCTGGTGCCTTTACAAATTGCCTCTTGGACTTACTGTTCAGACATTGTGGCAAACATTTCAGAAGCTCATAAAATATATGGGAAACATGAAAGGGGAAGGTGTGCAAATGTTTTAGCTCTTTTTCCTTGGAACAGTAGGATTGAGGTACCATTCTTGTTCAGGATTTGCAGTATTTTGGAGCAAGGCATTGTTAGAGGCAGCCTTTTCATATTCTGCTATTGGTCATCTGGAAGCAGAGATTTATTGGCTCATGGTCTTCCCTGTTTTCTGCATTCTGAAGTCAAGAGTAGCAAAGTTGATGATATGTTGCCCTCAGAGAGATATTTTTCAAGGATTAGGGTAGACAGATTGTGGTATGGAAGCCTCCTCACAACATCTGTCCTATTCGTGTTAGTTGCACTCATTCAGCTGATATTGCAGGCAGCATCCAGAAGTCTTATCTCCTCAGGGATCAGGCTAACTAACGGCCCATTCAAAGTGGTTCAGCGTAGGAGCTAAATGGAGCATGCAGGCATACAGGTTTCTGAACATGAGTGGTTAGGAGGAGAGTAATTGCTCCCACCCATCCTGCCGCTAATATATCTCAACACATCCATTTGGCCCTGCAGTGAAATTGTCTTCAAGATTACACTGGGCCTTGATCACATTCTCTAGTATACGTTATGAATCATTGAACAATTAAGAGGAAGAAGACTTCTCCACAAACAGCTGATAAGAGGTAATGATTTTTGAAAGATGTAAATAGAATATGAGTGGACTAGTCTGAAAACAATGGGAACAGTGTGCATAACACCACTGTCTTCTCAGAACAATAAGTTCTGGATGGCAAGATGTTTCCTTGTGAAGGGAACAAGAGTGCTAATAAGATGTTTTTATATAGTTTTCTAAATGAGCCATTGCAATGTTTCTTGGCAATCATGTCAGTAGCACGTGCACCTAAGGAAGGATTTGGCCTAGGTGCCTTTGACCTTGGCAATCCCAAGGGCCTTCCAACCTTGCTGAATCCGAGATCAGCACCCACCAACACAAAATTAGCCATAGGAACCAACAGTTGTCCCAGTCACAGAGTCAGTGGCAGGACAGCAAGAACCTGAAGGGGAATCCATAATTAAACTGCATGGTCATTTCACCTTTCCTGACTTCTCTTTCTTAGAAGATACAGGTAGTGTTAGTGACAACTGGCGAAGGCAATGGCAAACCACCCCACTATAGTCTGCCAAGAAAATGTCATGAAAGCGGCATCCCCCCAAAGGGTCAGACGTGACTCGATGCTTGCACAGGGGACCTTTCCCCTTTTTCACAGGACTTTCTTATCGATCTGGCTGTCCTGAAGATGTTTTATGGAAAAATGAGTAAATTATACCCTTATCTTTTCCTCATCCTGAAAACCTGTTATCTGTTCACCAAGGGTTTTCCCTCATCCTGGCAACTTCTTCCCTGTACTCAAACAAAAAGTTTGAATGAGCGTGTTTATCAACATAAAGGAGGGTAGCTTTTAAAGCAATGCAATACTTTCTAACCGTCTGGCATTTCATTCCATTCTAATGAACAGCAAAAAATTATGTTCATTAATTTACTTTTTTTCCCACTGACACATGATAAGAAACGTTGCTCTACTGTCTCCTGATTCATTCAGCACAACTGGAATGAGTCAGAACACCAACCACCAGACTGACACAAGGACAGATGGGCTCCTTTTACAGCTGAAGGTCTGACTGATTGAAGTGAGTTGAGGGTTCTTTGCGTAGCCATTGTATTTACCCCTCACCTTTTAAAAAGAAATCTCTAATTTCCATTCTAAATGTTTCGTAGGTAACTCTTTTTTCTATACAGAATAATAGAAAAGTGAAGCACCTGTTCTTTCCATTTCTCAAATCAAGCTGACCCAGGCCTAGAATAACACAAGAGGATATTGGGCAGCTCAGGATCCAGCGAGGAAAAAGATCAGCAATGTCTTGCACACCCTAACCATTTGTTCTTGTTTTTTTTACACAACAAAAAAAGTATGGTGTAGAATTATTGAGGGGAAGAGACTAATGACAAGCAAGAACAATTCAGCCAGTGCTGTGCAGTTAATTTGTGTACAAATCAGAGTGTGGCTGATTTATACAAGTCTACCAGGAAGCTTCAATTAAATCCAATCAATTCCTTTAAGAGTTGTACAGTAGTATGTCAGGGCAGTAATCAGTAAATCGCAGCATCATCTGCACCTTCACTGTCCAGAGGTTGACCAGGATTAAGAAGGAAGCCTTTCCCTTCCCTGCTTCTGAAGCTGGTGATTAAACCTGCATGCCATTCTATGTCAGTGGTATGTCAATGAAATACAAGATATTTCCTCCTAAAAAGAGAAGGCTATAAGTCTTGTAAATTGAAATTTGGGTCTTTTATATTCCTGTTGTACATTTGCTTTTACATTCCTCTGGCAGCCTAAAAAGAATTGGTATCTTATGACAAAATCACTGCTTTTTTTATGACAAAATCACTTAGCTGAAGCGATTGAGTATTCTTTGCATAGCCATTATATTTACCCCTTACCTTGTAAAAAGAAATCTCCTTGCGAACTATCTAATTTCTATTCTAATAAAAGAGTATAAAATATTGGGTGCATATCTCTTTTTTCCATATAAAACAATAGAAAAGAGGAGCACCTATTATTTCGAGTTCAGGAACCAAGCTGTCCCACCCATAGAATAACAAACGAGGAGTTCATGCAGCTGAGGATTCAGCCATGAACTGGATCCGGGATGTCTTTCACACCCTAACCATCTTCCCTTTTTTTTTTACACCTAACAAGAAGTATTGTTCCATGGTCCCATCGAGATTTTAACAGCAGTTTGGAACATAAGGGGGGTGGCAGCCTTGGATCATGGTGCACCCATGTGGCCTCTCTCTACTCACTGATGTCATTCCTCCCTCTGGTTCACAGAGGAAGATAAAATGGGTGAAAAAACTCCTAAAGTGCCATTGGAGGTTGACAAGGAGCAGACTCAACAGAACATAGGCAAGAGCTGCTATTAAGGCCTACCTTGTGTTGGCAAGGGCAGTGAAGCATCAATACTTCCCATTATTGGGGTGGAAAACTTCTAACCTGTGATGAATGAGTTCTTCATCATAAGCACATCCATATAGACAGGTCCTAGACAATGAAGTGCTTTGCTTTTTTTCTGTTTACAAATATGGGAATGGAATGGGACAACGTGCCATAAGATAGAACAGGGAACAGGAAGCTTGGGGGCATAACTAGAAAAATTAGTTTGTACTAACTGGAGTATAATATTCCTATGGCTCCATCCCAGATCTACTGGAAACATCACACCATGCAAGTTAGAGGGTCAGACCTAGAGAAACAATGCACAGACTGCTTATGGTCTTTAGTGGTTCACATGATCTTAAAATAACAGTTCAATAAAGGAGAAGAAGGGGACGTTTGCATACTATTAATGTATTTTCTGATAATAACAAAGATCTTCCAGCTATTTAGGAATGGTGTTCGATTATACTTAATTTGAAGAAAAACCATCATCTACTTGAATGCCTTAAAAGCATGGCAGGAGTCAAAAACCCAGAAAAGGTTTGTGGTTTTTATGCATTTAAGCATCTTTCCTACTAAATATAGAATGGCTTCGCAAACATTCACTTGTAAGTATGTTTTGTGTTTCAGAGACTTTGAAGGAAGGTTTTGGATATATAGCCATAATCCAACTGATTACTAAAGTGCAAAACAGAAGGGCTGATCAACAGCAGACATACAACATAGGTGTATTATTGTGTATTGGAGTTAATTGGGTTATATCTGGTGAAGAATAGGAAGACAATAGCAGGGAAATGGTATGAATAATGTGGAAGCACTCAAAACAGCCCTGATTAGTACCAGCTTCCTTTTAAAGGGTGATCTGTTTATGGCTCTGAGGGTACCAGCAGTACTTGGAACTGCATTTTACCAAGAAATGGAAGTAGGCAAGGATATCGACCCCCAGGGCCGCAACTAGGGGGGGCAACCGGGGCATGTGCCCCGGGTGCCGCTCTGGTGGGGTGCCAAAATGGGCACGGAATCCATGTTTGCCCCAGGTGACACAGACCCTAGTTGCGGCCCTGTCAACCCCTTATAGCTTCCAGGGTCCTAATATATTTTCTGGTAAATGTTTCTAATGTTAATAACTTTTAACCTTGTAAATTAATGAACTGTAGTGTCTACCAATCTAAAACACAGTGCCACAATCTAACTTGGAAACTCTCAAGTCATGCAGATCAGTATCCAGGAAATCTTGATGCAGGAGAGGCCATAGTTACCTTAAGAGTATTACCTGGTGAAAGGTGTACACGATTTACAACTTCTCTTGCTTCTAGCAATTAATAAATAACAGCCTTGGATAGGAAAACTTTTAAGAGAAGGCCCCCTGACTCCAAACACTACCTAGCTAGAAAGAACAACCAACCAATCAACTGTCCCTCTGTCTTGCATTCACTGACATCATTGCATTTGCAAAAGCTGGGTACATCCACAAGTGGTATAAAAGGCTGGGCATAACTTACCTTCTCCTGTGTCTTGTTTTGATATGACTCTTGAGCTAAAGCTGAACCAAAGAGTTGCCTGTCCCTTGACAGAGCTTATGTCATGCGCTGCCTACCTCTGAATAATGCTCAGACACTGATTCTGTGGAACAGGCTCTGATTTATTCACAGTGTAGGTACAGTATAGGAAAAAAGCTGAGAGTGACAGGAGCGCGCCGGTGCGGGGTTTAAATACCCCGCGCCGGTCAGCGCCCCCTCACTCGCGGTTACGTCACCCCCCTTTGTCCAACACGTTGTCCTGCCGGTAGGTGAGGGGTTGCGAGGCCCCGCTGGCGTTCCAGGATCGCCCATCATCGGTTTCTCTATTCCTCCGGTGATTGCTGTCAGCTGGGCGATCTCCGTTGCGTTAGCGCTAACAGCTTGGGTGTACCTCGCGATCCGTTTAGCCATTGTTTCTTGTCCTTCAGTCTTTGTGAGTTGATGGCTACTTATCTTGAGCCCCTTCCCCTGTTTCCTTGCTATTGTCATGTGTGCCATTGCGCTGATGTCTTCAGCTCAACGGCACTCATGACATACTGCCCCCTGTCCGAATAGTGCCCCCCCCCCCGGTTTTCTGGTTTTTTTTTTTTTTTTTTTTTTTCCAGGAGAGCTGTCAAAAGAAACTTTTTGAAATTCCCGCCGGAGTATTTTTTGCCCCTCCCTTTGTTCCGCCCTCTACCACGTGCCTTCCTAGGGTGTGTCCTTAGTGCACATGCCCAGGTCACACCCTGGCGTGCGCATGCTCCGGCCACACCCTGTTAGTTTGGCTCAGTTCGGCGAGGAGAGAGGCGTGGCTGGTCGGGTGCTTATCGGCTCCAGGTAGGGCCCTTCTTTTTTATTCAAAGTGCGTCGCCTTTGTTATGTGTGCTCCTGGGCGTTGCCCCCAGGATGCCCTGTTGACTTGCTTTCCACTCCCCCGTGGGCCCGGGGCGGGGGGAGGGTGCTGGCGAACGCTTGTTACTGCCTCGTGGGCCCGGGGCGGGGGGAGTGAGTCCCGGGGGGGGGAGGTCCACCCAAGTCGCGGGCTTGGGGGGGCCCTTTCCCTTGGGGCACGGTAGGCGGGGGGGCCGCGGGGGAGGGGCTTTGCAGGTGACGGCTTGCTAGCCTTGGTTTGGCTTGTCGGGGTATGCCCGGTGAAAAGCCCGGGTCAGGTCAGGCACGTTAACGTTGTGCGCCGCCACCCATTCTGGGTGGGGGAAGTGTTTCCACCTGACCAAATAGTGTAAAGTTCCCCGTTGCCTGCGAGAGTCGAGTATGTCCCTTACGTCAAAGTGATGTTGCCCGTCGATCATCACCGGTGAGGGCTGTGGCGTGCTTGGGTGCCATCGAGAGGTGGTTGCCGGTTTCAGGAGGCTGGTGTGGAACACCGGGTGGAGTCTCCGTAGGTTGTGTGGCAGGTCCAAGCGTATTGCCACCGGGTTCACTATTTGCGTGACTCGGAATGGCCCGATGTACTTAGGCCCCAGTTTTTTCGAGGGTTGGGGTGACTTTAGAAATTTGGTGGATAGGTAGACCATATCCCCCGCCTGGAACGTCGGTTGTTGGCGCCGGTGCTTGTCGGCCTGCTCTTTGTAGGCTGCCTGTGCATCCTTCAGTGCTGCCGTGATTATTGGCCACGATTCCGCAATCTTCCGTCCCCAGTCGCTAGCGTCCACCTGGGGTTCCGGGGGTTGTGGTAGCTCCGGTATGGGGACGAAGTCGCGCCCCGAGACTACCTCGAACGGAGTTTTCCCCGTGCTCGTGTGGACGGCGTTGTTGTATGCGACTTCGGCAAACGGGAGCAGTTCGGCCCAGTCGTCTTGATGATAGTTGGTGTATGAGCGTATGAATTGCTCTAGGGAGGCATTGAGGACCTCTGTGGCTCCGTCCGTCTGGGGGTGCCAGGCAGTGGATAGGGCCTGTTGGGTCCCCGTCAGCTTTAGGAAGGCCCGCCAGAATTTAGAGGTGAACTGTGTGCCCCTGTCGGTCACCACACGTGCGGGACATCCGTGTAACCTGTACACGTGGATGAGGAAGAGTTTGGCTAGTTGTTGTGCAGACGGGACCGACGTGCAGGGGATGAAGTGGGCCTGCTTCGAGAAGTAATCCTTCACCACCCAAATGGCCGTTTTCTTCTGGCTGGGTGGGAGGTCCACTATAAAATCCATAGAGATTTCCTCCCATGGGCGGGAGGGTTCTGCCACCTGTTGTAATAGCCCCGCGGGTTTGCCTGGTGCCCGTTTGGCCCTAGCACACGTTGGGCAGGACGCTACGTATGCTTTCACGTCTCGTCTGAGCGCGGGCCACCAGAATTGACGCCTTGTTAGGTGTAGGGTCTTGAGGAACCCAAAGTGTCCCGCTTGCTTGGCGTCGTGTGACCTATGCAAGATCGCTTGGCGTTGCGAGTCCAGGACATAGATTCTGCCTTCCCCCCATGCCAGGTCCTGTGCCATCGTTACCTTGTCGGGGTTTGCCAGGAACCAGGGGTCGGTTTTGAGGGCGGCGGCGAGGTCCGTGCGTATTCCCCCTGGTAGTTGCGGTTGGCTTCGTCTGGTTGCAGGTTGTCCTGCCGTCGGCTGCGCCGTAGAGTCGAGCTGCCTCCGAGCGCCGCTTCGGGTGGTCACGGCCATCCCCAGTTGCGAGGCGGATAGGACTGTCCCAATGGTGTCTGGGGCGGGTTCTTCGTCCTGGGGCAGTCGGGAGAGGGCGTCGGCCAGGAAGTTCTTTTTGCCCGGCATGAACTTCAGCTGGAAATTAAAGCGGCTGAAGAATTGGGCCCATCGGACCTGTTTTGGGCTAAGGCGTCTGGGCGTTCGGAGGGCCTCGAGGTTCCGGTGGTCGGTCCAGACCTTGAATGGTTGGGTGGCTCCCTCGAGTAGGTGTCGCCATGTTTCTAGCGCCGATTTTACCACGAAGGCTTCTTTCTCCCAGACGTGCCATCGCCTTTCTGTCTCGGAAAATTTCCTCGACAGGTAGGCGCATGGTTTCAGGAGTCCCGTGGGGTCCTTTTGGAGTAGGATGGCCCCCAGGGAGAAGTCTGAGGCGTCGGCGTGGACCACGAATGGCCGTTCTGGGTCCGGGTGCGCGAGGATTGGCTCCGTGGTGAACAGCGCTTTCAGCTTCTTGAATGCGGTCTGGCACGCGGGAGTCCAATTCAATACTGTGCCCGGGTTCTTGGCGCATCGGGTGTCCCCCACCCCTTTGGTTTTGAGGAGGTCCGTTAGGGGGAGGGCTATCTCTGCGAACCCCTGGGCGAATGACCTGTAAAAATTCGCGAAGCCGAGGAAGCTCTGGAGTTGGCGTCTGTTGCGGGGGCGTTCCCAGTTCAGCACCACCTCGACTTTTGCGGGGTCCATTTCTATGCCGTCTCCGGAGATTCGGTACCCCAGGTAGTCTAGGCGCGCTTTATGAAATTCGCACTTTGTAGGTTTGGCATAGAGCTGTGCCCTTCTGAGCTTGTCGAGGACTTGCCTGACTAGGGTCACATGTTCTTTGTGCGTTTTAGTGTAGATAAGGACGTCGTCTATGTAGACAAGGACCCCTTTGAACAGGTGTTCATGCAGTACCTCATTGATGAGCTGCATAAACACCCCGGGGGCCCCCGCGAGTCCGAACGGCAGCACTTTGTACTGGAAGGCGCCTAGGGGGCAGTTGAACGCAGTCTTCCATTCGTCCCCCTCCCTGATTCGGATGCGGTAGTACGCCTCGCGAAGGTCCAATTTGGAAAAGACTTTGCCCGTGGACAGGTGGGCGAGCATGTCTTTCACCAGGGGTAAGGGGTATTTGTTGGACAGGGAAGCCGCGTTTAGGCCCCGGTAGTCGGTGCAGAGCCATAGGGTGCCGTCTTTCTTCTCCCGGAATAAGACGGGGGCTCCAACCGGTGAGCATGCTGGCTCTATGAATCCCCTCTCTAGGTTTTTATCGATGAACTCCCGGAGGGTTGCCATCTCCTTTGGGGTCATCGAGTAGATCTTCGGTCTAGGTAAGGGGACGTCGGGCAGCAGGTCGATCCGGCAATCCGTCTTGCGGTGGGGGGGTAGTTGGTCAGCTTCCGCCTCTCCGAAGACCTCGGAGAAGTCGGCGTATTGTTCCGGTAGGTCTGCTGTGGTAGCGGCGTTGTCCTGTGTAGTCGCCTCTGCTCGTCCCACAGTGGGGTTGGTTCCGCCTGCTGGAACTGGTGCCCGATACTTGCCGTCGCCAAATGTGAAGGTGCGGGTCTCCCAGTTGATGCGCGGGTTGTTTGTCGCGAGCCATGGCATTCCCAGGACTGCAATGGGCCGTCCGATGTGGGTGACGACGAACGATGTGCGTTCGGTGTGAGTGCCCATTTGCAGGGTGACCGGCTCGGTTTGCATCGTAGCTGGTTTCCCTCCCGCTTTAGAGCCGTCCAGCTGGTGGAATGCCAGCAGCGTGGGGAGGGGGAAGCAGCGGAGGTCGAGTTTGGCGACTAAGTCGGGGTGGATGAGGTTTTTTGAGCACCCCGAGTCCACTAGTGCCGCGGCCGTGGTGGCTCCGTTGCCAGCAGAGAGTTTAATTGCCGCCATTATCACGGAGCTTTCGCCGTTCCGTCGAGGTGGTCCGCGCTGCTGTCCCACCGCCTGCCTCGCAACACGTTTCAGGGCAGGCGGGGAGCTTTTCCCGCCGGCTGGTCTGGGTCTACATTGTCCTCTTTCCCCCAGTAGGCGTCCCAGCCTTCCTCTGGTGTCGCTGTGGCTACGGTCATTCGGCGGTGAGGGGGCGGCACCAGGTTAGGTGGTTTGGGGCTAGCTTTCGGGGTGGGTTTAGGCGCACTGGTCGGCAGTCGGTTGGCGAAGCAATCCGCCGTCTTGTGCCCAAGTTTTCCACACCTCCCGCAGGGCTCCCGATTAAATTTCTTCTTTGGGTATGTGGGGCCGGCCGTCCCCACGTGTGGTGCGGGTACCTTTTTGCAGATGTAGTTCGTGTCTTCCGTAGTTGTCATGAGGAAGGTGCGGTGCGCGTGTTCGGCTTTCCCCGCGAGGTGGATCCACCCGTGTAGAGTTTCTGGGTCGTCGCGGTAGAGGGCCCATTGCAGTACGTCACGGTTGAGCCGCCTTTTGAACATTTCCAGCAGGGTGGTCTCGGACCAGTCGCTGACCTTCCCCGCGAGGGCTTTGAACTCGAGGGCGTAGTCTGGGACAGTGCGTGTGCCCTGTTTAAGTCTTTGGAGTGGGCTCTTCGCCCTCACTTTGGCTAGTGGGTCTTCGAAGTAGCTTCTCATCTCCTTGATGAAGGCGGGGAAGTTGGCGAGGGCGGGGGAGCTGGACTCGTACAGTTGGACGTACCAGTCCGCCGCCCGGTCTTGTAATTTGATCGCCACGGCAGCGATTTTGTCCGCTTCGGAGTCGTAGGAGTGTCCGTGCCTCCCCATGAACTCCCTGGCGTTCGTGATAAAGAACGACAGTTTTGCGGGGTTCCCATCAAAGAAGATGGGGAAGTCCTTTGGGGCCCGGGCGTTTTGTGCGGCCCTTCCTCTCGCTTCCCGGCCTGTGGTGTCGTCTGCCTGGGCCGTCTGTTGACCTTCATTTGGCCCGTGGGGGTTCGGCGCTTCGCTCGGGGTGCGGACCTGTGCGGGGACGTCGTTGGGCAGCGCGGGGGGCATGAGCGACTGAAGCATGGTCCGGAGTTCCTCCAGTTGGGTCTGCATGGCCGCGAGACCAGCTTGTGCTTCCTCGTCCACGATCCGCGCCGCCGCTGGGGCCGCTTCTGTCGGTGTGTCGGCGGGGGTGGGTTGCTGGTGGGGTTCAGTCTCTCTCGGCCGTTGGTCCGCTTCCTCCGCCGTCTGCTGGGTGTCTCCATCGTCCTCCTCCGTGCTTACCGCCGTTGGGCTGTCGCTCCACGCCCGTTGCTGGGGTGCGATGTGGGGCGCGGGGTTCTCCGCTGGTTTCGGAAGGTATGTTGCTCCCTCCCGTGGTCAGGTTGCCTCCGTCGCCATCTCCCCTTGGGGTTGGAGCTGAGGCTCGGGTTGGGTCGGGTGGGCGTCCATGGCTCCGGGAGTCCGCGGTGCCTCTGGCCTCGGTCGGTCCTCCTCTGCTTCTTGCCGTGCGGCTCGCCCTCCTTGTCCGCATCGCGCCGGCCTCATCTTGCTGGTCTTCTCGCCGTCTACTCCTCCCGCAGCTCGTTGTCGTCCGGTGGGGCTCGGCGAGGCTGAGTTTATGACTCTCAGCTTTATGTCATGCGCTGCCTACCTCTGAATAATGCTCAGACACTGATTCTGTGGAACAGGCTCTGATTTATTCACAGTGTAGGTACAGTATAGGAAAAAAGCTGAGAGTGACAGGAGCGCGCCGGTGCGGGGTTTAAATACCCCGCGCCGGTCAGCGCCCCCTCACTCGCGGTTACGTCACCCCCCTTTGTCCAACACGTTGTCCTGCCGGTAGGTGAGGGGTTGCGAGGCCCCGCTGGCGTTCCGGGATCGCCCATCATCGGTTTCTCTATTCCTCCGGTGATTGCTGTCAGCTGGGCGATCTCCGTTGCGTTAGCGCTAACAGCTTGGGTGTGCCTCGCGATCCGTTTAGCATTGTTTCTTGTCCTTCAGTCTTTGTGAGTTGATGGCTACTTATCTTGAGCCCCTTCCCCTGTTTCCTTGCTATTGTCATGTGTGCCATTGCGCTGATGTCTTCAGCTCAACGGCACTCATGACAGCTAAGAAGCCCTGACGCCATCTCCTTCTTGCCCTTGCTTTTGTGGTCCTTTGTGGTCTAGGTAAGTCAATTGCCCTGAAATATGAAATATGTCACTCCTCATGTTTCATGATGAAGCACCATGAGGTTTGTTTGTTTGTTTATCATATTTATATAGCCACCCATCTCACAAAACATGACTCTAGATGGCTTACAATAAAAAACTATAAAATAGCAATAGAAAAAAAATCAACAATTAAACCATTAAGATACAATTAAAAGGCAAGGAGAGAGCATCCAATATTATAGACAATGGAGCCACCTCATCAGCTCACCATTCCCTTGAGAGCCCCAGGCCTGCCGACACAGCCAAGTTTTGGAGGGTTTACAGAAAGTTTACAGGGATGGGGCCAACTTCATCTCACCCCTAAACAACCACATGTGTTTAGAGATGTACATTCAGCAAATGGAACAAGCAGCTTGATATATAAGATATGTATATGTATGTAAGTCCTTGATTTGAAAGAATTTAAGATGTTTGTAAAAGTTTTATCTCAAAAGAAAACCTCCAAAGTTTATTTAACTAATTATTTCTCTCCCAGCATGCCTACTGTGGCTCTTCTTCCTTGTACAAAACATTTTAGCAACGGCTTTTCCAAACTAGATTTTGACATACAAGTGATTTATGGTCCATATTTATGTTAAAGATA
Organism: Candoia aspera; assembly: GCF_035149785.1. NCBI lineage: Eukaryota > Metazoa > Chordata > Lepidosauria > Squamata > Candoiidae > Candoia > Candoia aspera. The sequence goes on along the minus strand of NC_086153.1, from coordinate 26,863,962 downwards.
TTAAAGGAGCATGTTTGTGGAAATATTTAGATGAAAAAATACTATTTTCCATCCCTAGTGGAAGCAAAAAGAACCCCAATATGCTGCAGAGTATCATGTGATCTCTTCTGCTTGAAGATTACTAGAAAGTGCGTTCTCCCTCCAGGCGGCTGCCTGAAGTAAGAAGCAAATTTCCCCTATATCTTGAAACTGCAACGTTAAAACATTATTTCATTTTGTCCCACACTTATGCCTATACAAGTTTGTCCAGTCAAGCCCATGATGGGTAAGCTTCTCATCATAAACATATCTCGATTCCGGCTTTACAAGCAGCAAGCGGCAATGGTAATCCACATTCCCCAGATTTTCCCAGGTCATGTCCCATTAGAAGAAACACCGTTCTGCCAGTCAGAACTTCTGAACTGAGGCAGCTTTAGTGTTGATATTTGTATGAGCATTTGCTCCCCTCCAAGCTCAAATCCTGAACTATTCAGCTTTGCTTTCAAAGGTCTCCTCAACACAGGTGTCTTTACGGTATGTCTCTTTCGCTGAGATATCTCAGATGGGTTTCTCACATAGTAGGTTTAATCCTATTTTGGTCATATTCTTATACCTATCTTCTGAAACTTAAAACCCACAGAGATGTACACTTAGTTTTCTATGCACTTTTTATTCATACATGCATTTTCTTGCCTTTTTAAAAAAGAGAACTGCATCAAAACATTTGGATGTGCTACTGAAACTGTTGCTTATATGATGTAATAGTAATAGAGAAGGGAGCACTTTTGGGGGACAAAAGTGATCGGGAGAAAGAATTCTTCACACTAACCCTCTTGGCCAAAGTGCCCACAAAGGGTCACTGCTGCTTTTGTTGCAACCCATAAACAGTGTGAAAGGAATCCAGTGATAGCATGCTATGAAATTCAGTAGGGAAACTGAGGCTGCAGGGGAAGAAGGGAAGACTTGTGTTTCGGTGTCTGTTTGGCTCCATCCAAATGCCCCTGAGAATATTACTGCTTATCACTTAGCCTTGTGACATTTCCACCTCTTATCAAAGGATGGCAATGTACCAAACACTGAGGTTCTCTTCTTGATTGTGTTATGCTAAAATTGAAAAAAGAAAAGAAAAGAATTGGAACAAAGCACTGGATGATTACATAGTTTCATTGTGTTTTCTTAATAGCAGTGGAGTTTCTTCAAATCCTTTAATACAGGTGAAATAATTCAAGGAACCACCATCTTCTGCTTGAACGCTCTACCAAATCTGTATAGTGGGACCTGGAAAACTAGAAAATCTTCGTTTATTTTACTGTTTTCAAACACTTCTCCTAATAAAGAATGAAGTGGCTTTGCAGATTATTACCTGTACTTGTGCTTTTGTGTTTGGAAGCCTATGAAGAAGGGTCTTGGATTTTTTGCCATACTAGAAATAAATTATATATATATATATATATATATATATATATATATATCCATATTTAAATCCATATTTTTAAATCCTAATCAACAATAACAATCACTTTAGATTATTATTCTACTTTTTATTTAGATTATTATTCCTTTCAGCTGTACCACAGTTATTCATCTGTGGTACAGCTGAAGGGAATGCACTGATTGAAATCCCCTTAATAGTTCTCATTCACGGGGTGACATCTTTGTGGCATCCAAACTTTTCTGAATCCTTTGGAGCTGGCATTTCTCCATTTCACTTCTTCTACATTTCAAGATATTAATTCTGACCTATGTTTCCATTGAATAGGTAAAGGTAAAGGTTTCCCTTGACGTAAAGTCCAGTCGTGTCCGACTCTAGGGGGCGGTGCTCATCTCCGTTTCAAAGCCTTGGAGCCGGCGTTGTCATAGACACTTCCGGGTCATGTGGCCAGCATGACGACTCGGAACGCCGTTACCTTCCCGCTGAAGCGGTACCAATTAATCTACTCACATTTGCATGTTTTCGAACTGCTTGGTGTGCAGAAGCTGGGACGAGCAACGGGAGCTCACCCCGCCGCACGGTTTCGAACCGCCGACCTTCCGATCGACAGCTCAGTGGTTTAACCCGCAGCGCCACCGCGTCTATCCATTGAATAGATATGCCCAAAAGACTAGCAGCAAACCCAAGAGAGAGAGAAATAAACAACTGAATATACTCTACAACAATTAACTCTCTAAAACAATGTATGTATTGGAGGTTTAAGGACCATCAGATACACACAAAGAGAGAAATACAGACACACCATAAAGTGAGAGTCTTCCTTATAATGCAAACAGAAACAGCAGAGGGATAGGACAAGTCTGCTTCAGTGGTTTTGGACTGGTAGTTAATTCCTTTAAATTTGTATAGACAGTGATATCCCTAGATTAGCTGTGCTGGTTGATCAACTGGTTTCTTTTTGTCATTTGCCCTGTTGTCATCTCCAGTTGGAGGGTGGCAGAGAAATAAACTGTCACAGTGCTTTTCACTTCTGCTCTACCATCAGACTATGTATCCTGGATCTTAAAGTGGCAGGCAAGAGGTAAGAGTGAAATGTGAGTTTAGAGGAGCAAATGTAACAGTTTCAAAAGGGCTTTAAAGAGAAGAGATTCTGCCCCACTTCCTTCGCCACCTTATTTTAAGATAATCCAACACATCGAATTATTATTATTTAGTTAAAATGAAAAGAAAACCTGCTACTTCATTCAAAAATTATAAACTTGCCACTTCTTCTAAAATCTTATTTTCCCTCCTTCAATTTCTGACAACCAACTGACCTACACAGAGGAAGAAGTGTTATTCTTCTTCCCCCACTTTAGGTTGCCCAGCTCCCCAAACTCAATTTCCAAATTCTAGCTTAGATTCCTAGGAACACTGGCACTTTTCACTTCCTATTACAGTACAATCAAAATTTGTAATTGGGCTATATTCCTCCCCAATCTTGTGCAGATTGGTTCTTTCCTCAATAACCTACTGCCTGCCAGTAGGAATCCACTAGGAGTATCAGATCTGAGTTGCAGTACAACTGCTAGATGGCAGCGCACAGAAAATAATACAGAAAACTCTTTGCTGCCACCAAGTAATAGGATTTTGCAGCCCAGACCCAATAGTGCAAGCATACCTTGCTAAAACAATGTGTTCTCTTATATAGCCTAACATATCCTGATACAGCTTTCCTTGCTCCATTTTTTTCATAACAATTATTTCAAAAAATCAAAGTTAACTCTAAGAGGACTTCTACTTTGGCTACAGTAGTACTAGTGATAATTGAATATGACAGTTATTCTGAAATTAGAATTGTATTCATTTATGGTCCAAGATAGGCTGATAGAATTTTGCCAAGACAACTCACTCTGCATAACAAACACTCTCTTGCAACAACCTAAGAGACGGCTTTATACATGGACTTCACCAGATGGACAACACCGAAATCAGATTGACTATGTCCCTTGCAGCCAAAGGTGGCGGACATCTATACACCTGGAGCTGACTGTAGTTCAGATCACGAACTTCTTCTTGCACAATTTAGGATCAGACTAAAGAGATTAGGGAAGACCCACAGATCAGCTAGATATGCGCTCACTAATATTCCTAAGGAATATGCAGTGGAGGTGAAGAATAGATTTAAGGGACTGGACTTAGTAGATGCGGTCCCGGAAGAACTATGGACAGAAGTTCGCAACATTGTTCAGGAGGCAGCAACAAAATACATCCCAAAGAAAGAGAAAACCAAGAAGGCAAAATGGCTGTCTGCTGAGAACTAGAAGTAGCCCAAGAAAGAAGGAAAGCAAAAGGCAACAGCAATAGGGGGATATATGCCCAATTAAATGCAAAATTCCAGAGGTTAGCCAGAAGAGATAAGGAATTATTTTTAAGCAATGCACAGACGTGGAAGAAGACAATAGAATAGGAAGGACAAGAGACCCCTTCCAGAAAATTAGAAACATTGGAGGTAAATTCCAGGCCAAAATGGGTATGATCAAAACCAAAGATGGCAAGGACCTAACAGAAGAAGAAGAGATCAAGAAAAGGTGGCAAGAATATACGGAAGACCTGTAAAGGAAGGATAACAATATCAGGGATAGCTTTGACAGTGTGGTCAGTGAGCTAGAGCCAGACTACCTGAAGGGTGAGGTTGAATGGGCCTTAAGAAGCATTGCTAATAACAAGGCAGCAGGTGACAATGGCATCCCAGCTGAACTGTTCAAAATCTTGCGAGATGATGCTGTCAAGGTAATGCATGCTATATGCCAGCAAATTTGGAAAACACAAGAATGGCCATCAGATTGGAAAAAATCAATTTATATCCCCATACCAAAAAAATGAAACACTAAAGAATGTTCAAACTATCGAACAGTGGCACTCATTTCACATGCCAGTAAGGTAATGCTCAAGATCCTGCAAGGTAGACTTCAGCAGTTCATGGAGCGAGAATTGCCAGATGTACAAGCTGGGTTTAGAAAAGGCAGAGGAACTAGGGACCAGATTGCCAATATCCGCTGGATAATGGAAAAAGCCAGGGAGTTTCAGAAAAACATATATTTCTGTTTTATTGACTATTCTAAAGCCTTTGACTGTGTGGACCACAACAAATTGTGGCAAGTTCTTAGTGGTATGGGGATACCAAGTCATCCTGTATGCCTCCTGAGAAATCTGTATAACGACCAAGAAGCAACAGTAAGAGCAGACCACAGAACAACGGACTGGTTTAAGATTGGGAAAGGAGTATGGCGGGGTTGTATACTCTCACCCTACCTATTCAACTTGTATGCAGAACACATCATGTGACATGCTGGGCTTGAGGAACCCAAGGCTGGAGTTAAAATCTCTGGAAGAAACATTAACAATCTCAGATATGCAGATGATACCACTTTGATGGCTGAAAGCGAAGAGGAACAGAGGAGCCTTATGATGAAGGTGAAAGAAGAAAGTGCAAAAGCTGGCTTGCAGCTAAACCTCAAAAAAACCAAGATTATGGCAACCAGCTTGATTGATAACTGGCAAATAGAGGGAGAAAATGTAGAGGCAGTGAAAGACTTTGTATTTCTAGGTGCGAAGATTACTGCAGATGCTGAGTGCAGCCAGGAAATCAGAAGACGCTTAATCCTTGGGAGAAGAGCAATGAAAAATCTCAATACAATAGTTAAGATCAGAGACATCACACTGACAACAAAGGTCCTCATAGTTAAAGCAATGGTGTTCCCCGTAGTAACATATGGGTGCGAGAGCTGGACCATAAGGAAGGCTGAGAGAAGGAAGATCGATGCTTTTGAACTGTGGTGTTGGAGGAAACTTCTGAGAGTGCCTTGGACTGCAAGAAGATCAAACCAGTCCACACTCCAGGAAAGAAAGCCAGACTGCTCACTTGAGGGAATGATATTCAAGGCAAAACTGAAATACTTTGGCCGCATAATGAGAAGACAGGACACCCTGGAGAAGATGCTGATGCTGGGGAGAGTGGAAGGCAAAAGGAAGAGGGGCCGACCAAGGGCAAGATGGATAGATGATATTCTAGAGGTGACGGACTCGTCCCTGGGGGAGCTGGGGGTGTTGACGACCGTCAGGAAGCTCTGGTGTGGGCTGGTCCATGAAGTCACGAAGAGTCGGAAGCGACTAAACGAATAAACAACAATGGTCCAAGATCAATTATAAGAGCAAAATTCAACAAATACAGTAAATAAAAGAAAATAAAAATTACAGAAAATTACATTAAAAACCTAAAATAGTTAATAATGTGAAAAGGCATCAGGCAATTTCAAATAGCTGTGGCTATTGGAAATAATTTTGCAACCTTCTAAGAGGTTTCTGAAAACTGATTGCATAGAAGGAGAGCAGTAATCTCATAATCCCAGGGCCATTAACATTTGCAGAGATACCAAAGGACTTTCAATACTATCTTCTTAACTGAAGCCCTCCGAAAAGTGCTGCATTTGTCATACCTAAATTCCCTGCCCTTGGCCATGCTGGCTAGGAATTCAGGAATTTTCAGTCCCAGCAGATCTGAAATGCATTCAGACAGGGAAAGCTGAGCTGGACTTACAGTACTGAACTTCACAATCTAGATGGTAGCAGATAGTATTTGGTATTGCTCTAGGATAATAGCAAATGTACATTGTGTTCTGATGCTCTGACTAAGCATTGCACTTTATTGGCCAACCATACTCTTCCTTTCTCAAACTATTTTTCCTAAGCTGCTACCCTCCAGAAGTCCGATTGTCATCATTAGGTAGAATGGCAAAATGTTCTAATACACAATGTATTACACCTGAAGAGTGCTAGATACAGCTGACCTAATTCAAATGACAACTCTATCCTGGTGAATTCAGCAATATGTTTCTTTTTTTCCTTTTCCTTTTTCTTTTTTGACTTTCCAGATTCTAGCCCTTGTATTTTCTGGCAGATTCTTATCAAAGTGCTAACAAACTCTGACCCTGCTCAGATCTTCCAAATTAGCCAGTGTTAACCAAGTATTGCTCACAGCAAATTTAACTAATTTGGGGCTCAAAGCAATGCCAGGTTTGGAGTCCCCCTGCCCAATATACACAGATAAACATTGGAAATGGTTTTCTTTGAAGTTTATGTTACAGCTCAAAATGGAATAGCCACAGAACCTGAACTACATATTGAAGATGTATCTAGAAGAAATATATTGAATCCAAAAGCTAAATATTTATTACCCCTATTTTTTTAAAAAAAAATCAAATTCTACTTCTTTAAACCCTTGGCAGAGAGAAACTCTTTTTATTTTTGAAATGCTATTTTGTTTTCTGCCCTCGACATTTCTACAAAAACCATTAGAGCAACTGCCTCTGTTTCAGCTACTCAAAGAAGACAGAACTACAAAATCCATCATGACATAGTCCTCCTACTTATAGAAGTAAAATCTCACCGTCTATTTATTCCCCCTTTTCACCATGGCTGGCTGGGGAATTCTGGGAGTTGAAGTCCACACATCTTAAAGTTGCCAAGTTTGAGAAACACTGATTTAGACTGTCCATTGCAAGGTTCTGCAGAGCTCAGTCTTTCCCCCCAACTGTTTAATATCTACATGGAGGCACTGGGAGAAGGCATCCACCAGCACTACGGGTCAGATATCATCAGTATGTGGATGATAACCAGTGATACGCAACAGTAGTCACTGAAACTTTCATGTATTGTGACCTTGTAAATTGTCTGCTGTAGGTCCAAGAATCATCATCCAGGACACTCAAAAAGCCAGATAATATTTGACTTTAAGGCTACCCTGCCAGGGCAACAGTTTGGTTTAGTGGTTAAGGCAATGGGCTAGAAACCAGGAGACTGAGAGTTCTAGTCCCTCTTTGGGCATGAAGCCAGCTGGGTGACCTTGGGCCAGTCACTCTCTCTCAGCCCAACTCACCTCACAGGGTGGTTGTTGTGTGGAAAATAGGAGGAGGAAGGAGTATTAAGTATGATCGCTGCCTTGAGTTATTTACAAAAATAATAAAGGCGGGGTAGAAAATAAATAAAATAGTAAAAAATTATAACAAGGATTTGTCAGACGTCTGGTAATCCTGGCCCACAAGATGCATTCCTCAGATGGAAGCTCCCAATGGTGAGAGAGCTTAAGCATAGAACTCTCATCCCAAAGGCTGCAGGAATTGCATGGAAACAGGAGGAGGAGAAGGAGGACGATGACGACGACAATCACAGCTTATTTCCCACCATGGCCATGGCAGTAGACCTGATTTATTTATTTTCCATCATGGCGTGGTGACTGGGCATGTATGGTGACTGGGCTTGCCATTTTTAGGACTTTTTTTTTTTGAAATGTTGTTTTCAGCATGTCGACATTCAAGGTGTCCCCTGATGGTGTTGTGTGCTGCCAGTAGTGGGTTGGACAGTCCTGTGAGTCAATGGGAGAGTTGGGAGGAGTGGCAGCAGTGGAGGTGGCCAGGGAACAGCAAAATCCCGTCTGCATATAGCTGGGGGGCAGCAGCGGATCGGTAGGGTTGCAGCAGGCTATGGTTTCCCAACTCCCTGGGGGTTGGGGGAGCTGGCACTGCTGAGGATTGGTTGTTTTTGGAGGTCCTGCAGCTTGGCAAGGAGGATATGGGGGGAGCCACAATCTTATTTTAACCCACTATTTTGTGGCTGGTGCTGGGAGCAAGATGGAGGTTGGTGGGGCTGGTCTACCACAGTGAGATGGCTGTGACTATGGCTGGGAGTAGGAGTCCTTGGTGAGACAGTGGACTCAGATGCCCGAGTAGATGACGGCAGTGGGAGCAGGTGCAGGGCAGCAGTCTTGCAGGAGAACTGGCCTGGGTCCTGTTTCTGCCAACTGGCTGGCCACATGATCCAGCAACCATCTTGGAAACCTCTCCCATTCTCACTCTGGGATTCCTGAATCCCAAAGTGAGAATGGGAGAGGTTTCCAAGATGGCTGCTGGATCATGTGGCCAGCCAAGTGGCAGCAACAGACTGACATCAATTCTGTAGGTCAGTCTTCAGAGCTAGAGTATGCAATTTCCTCTGTGGTGGCTGGCTGCCAGAGCATATTTTCCAACCAATCAGAAAGATTTGTAAAAAAAAATATGTGTATTGCCTTATTAGCTTGATATCCCATGTTTTCTCCAGTTGCTTAAGCCTTAAGCCACATAATACTCATGCCTTCAATTCCCAAGAGCAACCCCAAGAAGTAGATTGCCTAGTTCTTTCTCTTAAAAAAAAAGTCAAATTCTTTCCTTTATAATTTTGATATTTTAATGTAAAAGTAATTATTATAATAAGTGAAACAAAAGTTGCAACCATCTGAGCCAGCCAAATCCAATATATGTATCCATTTACAGTATAATGTGGAAATTATATTCCAGTATATTATGTCTCCTTGTTATGTAGCTTTTAAATAGGAGGATTTTATCAAGGTAAAAAAAAAGTGACAACTTTTATTCAGCTCTTGAAATATGGGTGTATCTATGAAAGAGTCCAAAAGCCCATAGATGAATCTGCCAACCTCACTTTCCCCCACACTTTTTTAAAAAATCTCAATTCCTGCCATTTTATGAAGAAATTGCAAGCTCCAATAATTTTCTTCAAAGCACAGTTCTTATAAAAGTGATTGGAATAAACATCTTACCTAGGTTTTTTTCCTATTAAAAAGGCTTTCCTATGTATGCCATCATTTAGGCGTCTCTCTCCAAAGGCCAGCCATCATGGACCAGAGCACTGGTGAATTTCAATATGTCAAGGGAACTTAGGCCCAAGAAACATTGACCAATGCACATGCAATAGCACCTGTATTGCCCACTGTTTGGAACAGCAGATTGACATTTTGACCGCACCCTGTGGATGCCCTGAGCTTCAGGCATTTTATACAACAAGAACTCATAACTTTCATGTATGTGTTCAACCATGACCAGTCCATATATCAGAAAATATTTATCTGTGTGTGAGTGGTAACCAGAATGAGGGAGAGAACAGCATATATAATGCAGAACTATTTCGTTCAGTTTTTCTGACTTAATTTTTCTAAAACTGCTATTCAACAACATCGTTATTTTTTAATTCAGGAACTGAAAATGCATAGCATGGTGGCCACAACCCTATTCCCATTTGGCTAAAGCAATATAAATAATAATATTGGCATGCAAAACTTAGAATTTCATTCTAAACTATTTAAAAATCTGTGTACATATAGTAAAAGCTAAACAAAGAGAAAGAAAAATGGGGAAGAAGAAAAAGAAGGAAAAATGAGAAAAAACAAAAAACAGTGATAAAATATAATTAAAATTTACTCTACTTTTCTATACTACCAAAAGTAATAAAATCATGTTTATACAAACCATTACAATCATTTTTTGAACCAGAAATTAAAGCAATCCCATGCAGAATCATACTGTACAATCTTCCTCTCTGGAGTTATGAGGCCAATTCAAGATTTAGGATATGGAGAGCACCTTATCACCAAGATGGCAAAAGGTAATAAAACATCTTCTTTGCTCTTCCAATAATTTCTGATTTAGAGTGAACTGTGGTGGAGTGCATATTCTTTGCAGCATTAGTCTGGAAATTTAATCAGCTTGCTTTCCATGCCATTTAAACCCATTCTGTGAATTGCTTTTCAGTAATACATATTAATGTACTAAAATATTGAATTTGTAGAATCCTGAAGCTTTTTTGGAACACAGGGTCACCCCTGTTAAGGCTGTCAGAATCTTGAGCTAAAGGAAAAGTTTACCTGCTAGGTTTTGTCTTCATATTGATACAGAGAATCGAGTGATATAAAATCTCAGCCCTCCTCAAAGATTAGTGCAAATGAAAAAGAGAGGGAGAGAATAGCTTACAAAGAGAATCATAGTATATACCTTTGTCCTGAACAAAGACCTTTATTTCCACTCCCCAACCAAGGGTTCACTGTATCCTGAGAGCAGTCAAGATAATATTCTCTGATGAGCATCTGGACATGTAGGCAAATTGGTGAGTGTGTTGTGTTTTATTACATTCACCTTCCTTTTTATAATAGATTTTTCACCAACATTTTCAATAGAGAAGGATAATATCTGCCCAAGTTCCTTGGCAGAATGAAGGAGTAAAATGTTATTATTATTATTATTTATTAAATTTATATCACTGCCCATCTCCCCCAATGGTCGGGGTGGGGGCAGAATATCTTATATTGGTTTTCTTTTATAATCAACCCTAAAGCCTGGCATCATTATGATGGTAGCAATGGCAATTTACTTAATCCAATCACTTTACCTTATTTTTTATTACATGACTTAAGTCCAGTTAGCAGAAGCACATTGAATTTGGTATTTGATGACTCCTAGTTAAATGTTCATGGAGCATAAAGCAATCAATTATTGACTTTTCTTCTTATTACTTCCTATCCTTTGTGATGTTACTAGTATTGTTATTAATGAGGCTGAGAATGAAGTTTCATGTTCTGCTGTACTAGAAACTGTTTTATTTCATTATATTCTCAGCACTGCCATTCTATCTTTTATCCCAAATAAGCCAACAAGCCCAAAACTTTGATGGAATTCCTCATGTTTGGGTCCAAATTTTGCTAAAAGCACAGTTTCAGAATGATCAAACAGCCTCAAGTTACAGATGTTGCCTTAAAAGCCCCAAATATTTCTGCCTAGTTATCAGTTTTAGTGGGGTGAAAAGGACAATTGCAACTTTATATGCAGTCAAAGGTACCTTTTTTTCTGGCCTTGACCCATCCTTTTGCCTGAGCCATGCACTTTTGCAGTATGTTTTCTGGCATGCCTCTCAGAACAAATTCAGCCTTTGTCCAAAAATAGGTAGGGTGTAATGATTGCCTACTCTAATAGACTCAGACTCACAAGCAGGAACTTAATGATATCTGATAGTATGCAAATACAGAGAAAGCTGAGAATGAGCAAAAGTGTGCCAAATACAAACTAAAAACCCTCAGTGCGAACGTAATCCCTCCCCTCGCCCAAACCGTTGCAAATTCCCCACCACAGGTGCTGTAACAGTTTCTGCTGATGTCCTGGGAAGAAAACCTTGAACACACAAAATAACCCAAACACATTCCATACAGCTGAATACAGATAACAAACCCAGGAGAATAATCCTCCTCCCCTCCCAACCAAAACACGCTGTCCTAACAACCAGGAAACACACTGAGACAAGGAACTGGTCTCTAATATTTATTGCTAGTACTTAACAGGAATCCTAACAAACTGAAGAAGCGTGGGGAAAACCCAGACATATAACCCCCAAGGGTTAAGGCGGTCCCGATCTGTGTCTCTTTGAATGGCTGAACAATTCATCAGTGCTACGCATGCGCTTGACAGTCTGGATGGGAGCCCCCTGCTCGCCATCCTTACTCATGACACACGCATCAGCAAAATGACATGCGAAATGTTACAATGTACGTTTAACATTGAAACGGTGAACATGACGTACCGCCCCCCCAAAACAAAGTCAAAACATCAGGGAGCAGGCTTCAAAGGGTAAGCCAAATGAAAGCGTCTAACTAGAACAGGAGCGGTAACATCACAGGCAGACACCCCCTCAGGGTGGGGGAAATGCTTCCAGCGAACCAGGTACTGAAGGGTGCCACGAAGCCTGCAAGAATCAAGGACTTCCTTCACCTCAAAATGTTGCTGTCCGTCAATCATGATCGGAGCAGGCGGGGGAGGCTGTGGATGCCAGTGGAGAGAATGGCTGACAGGCTTGAGCAGGCTGCAATGAAAAACAGGATGCAAACGTTTCAGATTGTGAGGTAAATCCAATTTAAAAGTGACAGGATTTACAACCCCAACAATGGGGAAAGGACCCACAAACTTCGGGGCCAACTTTCGGGATGGCTGTGGTGACTTTATAAATTTGGTGGATAGATACACCTGATCTCCCACTTTAAAATCAGGTTGAAGGGCTCTCCATTTGTCTGCGTGCAATTTGTAAGCAGACTGGGCATCAGCCAAGGCTTGCTGAATCACTGGCCAGGAATCAGCCAGTTGAGCAGCCCAATCAGAAGGAGAACAAGACTGGGTGGGAGGTTGTGGCAGCTCAGGAATGGGCACAAAATTCCTCCCAGAAACAATACGAAAAGGGGTGTGCCCTGTGCTCTGATGGACAGCATTATTGTAAGCCACCTCAGCAAAAGGGAGCAAATCAACCCAATTGTCCTGCTGGTAGTTTATAATGCCCTTAAAAATTGTTCAAGGGTCGAATTTAAAACCTCCATAGATCCGCCAGTCTCAGGATGCGAAGCAGTGGACAATGCCTGCTTGGTGCCAATCAATTTCAAAAATGATTTCCAAAATTGGGAAGTGAACTGTGTCCTGTGGTCTGTGACCAAACGGGAGGGGCTACCGTGGATCCGGTAGATGTGGATTAGAAAAAGGCGGGCCAGTTGTGTGGCGGACGGAATAGAAGCACATGGAATGAAATGGGCTTGCTTGGAAAAATAATCCTTGCCTACCCAAATCACAGTCTTCTTCTGACTAGGAGGAAGGTCCACAGTGAAATCCATAGAAATCTCCTCCCAAGGGCGGGATGGGCTCACAACCGGCTGCAAGAGCCCTTGCGGCTTACCCCTTTTTCGTTTTGACATTGCACAAACAGGACAGGAAGCAACATATTCTTTTACATCATGCCTTAGAGTGGGCCACCAAAACTGCCGCAGCACCAAGTGCAACGTCTTGACAAACCCCAAATGCCCAGCCACTTTATCATCATGAGAACGGTTTAAAACTTCCCCTCGCAACTGCTCAGGCACATAGAGGTGGTTTTGCTTCCAAGCTAATCCACTGTCACTGTCAAAAGTTACATTGTCTCTATTTGCCTGCAACCAAGTATCGGATTTCAGTTCCTGGAGAAATTGTTGTTGCAATTGAGAGGGAATCGGTGCTCCTCCCAGCCGGCGAGAGCGAGGCTGGAGGCAGCTGCGCATGGGTTTGGCTGCGAGTGACAGCTTGGAGGCCCAGCTGGGGCTCCGTCCACACAGTACCCACTATCTCAGTCACTTGGACCAAATGTTGGGGTAAGCGAGAAAGAGCATCAGCCAGGAAGTTTTTCTTGCCTGGAATAAACTTCAGCTGAAAATCAAACCGACTAAAAAGTTGAGCCCAGCTAATCTGTTTAGGACTAAGTTTTCAGGGGGTGCGGAGCGCTTCTAAATTCTTATGGTCAGTCCAAACTTCAAAAGGGCATTTAGTCCCCTCTAAGAGGTGGCGCCATGCTTCTAAAGCTGCCTTGACTGCAAAAGCCTCCTTTTCCCAAACATGCCACCTCCGTTCAGTTTCAGAAAACTTCCTGGAGAGATAAGCACAAGGCTTCAAATGATTGTCAGAATCTTTTTGCAGTAAGAGCGCCCCAACTGAAAAATTGGAAGCATCCACTTGAACCACAAAAGGTCGCGTGGGATCACAGTGCTGTAAAATGGGTTCAGCAGTGAAAAGGCTTTTAAGTTTTTCGAAAGCTGCCTGGCATTCAGGAGTCCAATTGAGTATCGCCCCCGGGTTCTTTACCTTTCGTGTGTCTCCCAACCCCTTGGTACGTAGTAAATCAGTAAGGGGCAAGGCAATTTCAGCTAACCCCTGGATAAATTGGCGATAATAGTTGCTAAATCCAAGGAAACTTTGGAGTTGCCTCCTGGTACATGGGCGTTCCCAACCCAATATCGCTTGAATTTTTTCAGGGTCCATCTCAATACCCTGGTCAGATATCCTATACCCCAGATAGTCAAGTCTAGTTTTGTGAAACTCACATTTTGACAGTTTGGCATACAGTTTGGCACTCCTAAGCTTGTTAAGCACCTGCCTAATTAGGCATTCATGCTCCTCCTCAGTCTCTGTGTAAATTAAAACATCATCCAGATACACCAGTACACCTTTGAACAAATGGTCATGTAAGACTTCATTTATCAGTTGCATAAACACCCCAGGTGCTCCCGCCAACCCAAAAGGTAAGACCTTATACTGGAAAGAACCCAATGGACAATTAAAAGCAGTCTTCCATTCATCCCCCTCTCGGATGCGGATGCGGAAATAGGCTTCCCGCAAATCCAGCTTTGAGAAGATTTTCCCCTTTGACAGATGTGCTAACATGTCTGTTATTATTGGCAAAGGATATTTGTTTGATATCGAGATGGCATTTAACCCCCTGTAGTCTGTGCAAAGTCTTAACGTGCCATCCTTCTTGTCACGGAACAGCACGGGGGCTCCAACTGGAGAGTTCACTGGCTCGATAAACCCTCTGGCCAAGTTTTTATCAACAAAATCCCACAGCGCCTCAAGCTCTTTTTGAGTCATTGCATAAATCTTTGGCTTGGGCAGTTGAGCGTTGGGGACCAACTCTATCGCACAGTCAGTTTTTTGATGAGGAGGAAGTTGGTCCACTTCCATCTCCCCAAACACATCAGCGAACTCCTGGTATTTATCCGGTAAGCCCTCCAGTGGTGGTATGCTGACCCGGGGGGTTGCCGCCACAGCCCTCCCCACTCCAGCAATAGGAACTCAGTCTGCTGCAGGGGCTTGGTAAAAGCCATCTGAAAAAGTCAGAGTCCTGTGTTCCCAGTTTATGTAGGGGTTTTGTTGGACCAGCCAGGGAATCCCTAAGATTACTAGGGGATGGCCCACAGGTGCTACCACAAACTGTAACCCCTCACGGTGGCTGCCCAATTGCAATGCCACTGTTCCTGTGAAATGAGTCACTGGACACCACCACCACCACCCCGCAGTTGAACCATCCAGCTGGGTGAAAACCATGGGCTGCTGCAGGGGAAAGCTGGGTAGATCTAAAGCAGCCACCACGTCGGGGTGCATTAAGCATCGCGAACACCCCGAGTCTATTAACGCCCAAACCTCAACAGTCTTTGTGCGGGAGCCTAACTTTACCTTCACATTCAGCGTGGGACAATTGGCACTCACCAAAACATCTTTGCGCCCGTCTTCCACCACCTGCCCACAGGCGCTTTTCAGAGCAGGTGGCTGGTGTTTCCCACCAGCTCTTTAAGATTGCTTTCCTCCCCTCCCCCGAAGTAAGGTACCTCCTCAACTTCGGTTTCCGCCTTGGCTGCCTTCATTCTCCGGGGCAGCAAGGGCGATTTGCCCGCCGCTTTTCCAGACCTATCATCTACCTTGGCTTTTGGGCAAGCAGCCACCCTGTGGCCCTCCTTCCCACACTGGAGGCACTGGCCTTTGGCATAACGCCACTCCCTCTCCTCCTCCCAGGCACGGTGCCTGGGTTTTCCAGTCGTGGCAGCGGGTCGGGATCCCTTGCTAATCGCTGCGTGTCTTAGCACCTTCTTGCTGTGTGCGAAGGTCTCATGTGCATGTTCAGCCTTCCCTGCTAACTGTATCCATTCATACAAGGTATCTGGGTTGTCCCTGCCCAACGACCACCTCAGGACCTCCATATTCAGACCCTCTTTGAATTGCTCTATTAAAGTAGACTGGGACCAGTCATCAACCTTCCCAGCCAAAGCCTTAAATTCCAGGGCATAGTCTGCTACAGACCGTGACCCCTGGCTGAGTTCTTTCAGAGCCCTCTTCGCTCTTTCTTTGGCTAATGGGTCTACAAAGTGTAACTTCAACGCCCACAGGAATTCTTCAAAATCATCCAGCTCCGGAGCATCCTCCTCGTTTAACTGGACATACCAGTCAGCAGCCCGCCCCTTTAACTTGTTGGCAATGGTATTTATCTTGGCCCTTTCGGAACGGAAATACGGGCCGAATTCATCCATATAATTCCTTGCATTTGTAAGGAAGAATGACAACTTAGTTGGATCCCCGTCAAATTTGACAACAAAGACTTTCACTCCTGCCCCAGGTGGCCCCCTTGCAACCTCTGGGTGGTCGGTCTTTCTCTTGGTTACTGGGGATCTCCGCTCTCGAGGAGGGGACCTCGAGATTCTCACTCTGTGAGATTTTGGCTCAGCCCTGTGCTGTCTCCTGCCCCTTTCCAGCTGTGGTGCCACCAAGGGGGGAGGGGGGGAGAAGGGGACGAATACTTGTGCTTGATTCCCCTCTACTCCTTCCCAGGGGCCCCCAGTCCATTGACAGTTTCTTTAGCATATATTCCATCAACTCGAATTTTGCCTCCAATAGTCTTATCCTTTCAGGGGTTTGGGAGTCCTCTTTCCCTCTCTCGTCCTTCCTCACCACGATTGGGGACAGCGGGTACTGCTGCTTCCAGGACGTCTTGGACGCTCCTGGTAGGGTTCCCTGTGCTTCATCCCAGGTGATCAGCTCGCCTGGCGATCCTTCGGTAGGCTCAGGTGCTCTTCTTTCTCCAACCTCCTCTTCCTCCAGGCTGGAACTCGAAATCTCCTGCACCTCTGATATTTACTGTCTTACTGTCAAGTTCTTCCTAATAATCTAATCTTATCTACCTCCTTGATGTTTCATCCCATCATTTGTAGTCTTACCTTCTGGAGCAAATGAGAATAAGTCCAAACGCTCTACAATGTGACAGCCCTTCAGATATCTGAAGACAGCTATCGTGTCCCCTCTCAACCTTCTCTTCCGAATCATTGTTTTTACTACATATCAGGGTATTTAGTGGCTGCTACTGTAAAGGAGGACCTGGGAAAGAAGATAGGAGGAATGTTTTCTTTCTCTGTATGTCATGGGTTCTTTTTAAACCATGCCCAATTAGACTGACCCAGACTCAAGACAGACATGAAAGCACTGGACCCTGCACCCAGGTGGTTTCTTTGTATCTCCCTATAAGGGTTGGGGAGATACAGAGTAATATATGAAACTTACAAATCTATATGTGAGTGCTTCTTATTACCCTTATCCTATATTCTGTTCTATTGCTATTATTTCTATATAATTACTTTGATAATTACTATTACTATGACAATTACTATACTCTATATTACTACTATTTAATTACTATTACTATTACTATATTTCCTCTATACTATACTCTATATTATTACTATTTAATTACTATTACTATATTTCCTCTATACTATACTCTATATTATTACTATTACTTCTATACTACACTCTGTACTATTACAGGTAATCCTTGGTTAACGACGGTAATTGGGACCAGAATTTCCATCACTAAGCAATATGGTCACAAAGCACTACATCACACGACTGCATCACTTAGTGACAGCAATCCCAGCAGTCCCCACTGCCATTGTTAACTGAATTCCACCGCTCATTAGGCGAGGACCCATCTCAATCAAAGCCATTCCTGGCTTGGTCCCTCCCAGCCACAAGCCTCGGTAAGGTAACGGACTGCCTCCTCTGCCTCCTCTTGAACTCCCCCACCTGCCTATCTCCCCCCTCCATCTCTTCCCTTTTGGCTGCCCACCTACCTGCCACCCAGCCCTGCCTGCTGCCACTGCGCTCGCCACACTGCATGCCACTGCTGTACTGTCAGGGGCCTTCTTTTGTGCCACCTTCTTTCGTGCTTGTGCAGCTGGGGCTTCTCTTGCACCCAGGGCCTTCTATTGACACTTTCAAATAATGGTGAGAATCACCAAAGGTTGATTAGAGATTATTCTAAAACTCTATTATACAAAATGGAGACAGCAAATTAACCTAATTCTATAGTTCCTTCAGAGCAAAATTGAATCTCTAAGCATATTGCTTAGGCAAAACTTTGGGGCTGCAATAATCATATTAATTTCTCTAGGTGCTAACAATTACAAATAACCAATTTTTTAAAAGCAATTCTTGGTGTTTTCAGCAGGAGCTGCCTATTTTAGAACCAAACATGATCTATCTTCTGTGAAATCTTAGAGCCACAAAACTGTCTTTAACTATTACAAAGCATCTTGCTGAGGGTTAATCAATCTATATATATTTCTTTGATTCATATCCCAACTTTCTCCTCTGGTAAGTACCAAGGCAGTTAACACATTTTAAAAATATCTGTCTGTCCATCCATCCATCCACCCACACAAATACACACACACAGATTAAAATTAATAATAAAAGCAAAGAGATCTAACAACATGAGACTTCACAGCTTGGAAAGTTTGATAATGGCTATAAAATGAGAGCCAAGGGAAGAAAAGTAGATAATCATTAGACATGTCTTTTGAAAGAATAATTAAATAGTAAATTTAATAGTAGCGAATACTCTTCACAACACAGAGATATGACCAAAATAGAATAAAGGTAAAGATGACATTGAGATTAGTTCAATTACTAGTGACTACATGGATGTAGTTTTCTTAGCAATAATAGCAAAATAGTTATGTTTCTTCCAGGATGGGTTTTGATTTCCCAGCCATGTCTACAGCACTAATATTCTCTAATGTGCTCCCATCCTTAGTTTTTGAGCCCAGATAGCCAGCCAGGTCTTACCACCTGTTGATGCTAATGTGGAATAGAAGTGTGCAATTGTTTCTGCTGATTCTGTAAAAAGTGGGCTGGACTTTGATCATGCAATCTTAGCTGTTGCCTTGATTTTTAGACACCCTCCAACCACCCCACCAATCCCCAGCTGAATAGTACGTTTTCGTTTGGAAGAACAAGAGAAGGGTTTTTTTATTATTATTATTGATATAGGAAAATGGGGTACAAATCAAATAAATTAGAAATAAACTATAAACAAATGAACACGGAAGCACTTAAAAAGTCCAGAGGGATATTTGTTGGGAAAAAAAAAAGCCCTATGGGATTCTTCAGCTCCCCTGAGCTCCATTAAAATTGTTAATGTTTTATCCTTCCTCTTTTGTTTCCTCCATGACAAGTTTCATGAGCTTACACTTTGTACCCATTATTTTCAGAATCATTTGCCCACACCATTCCACATCTATTAAAACACACTCATTGACTTGTTTCCTTATTATATCTATGCTGAAATCGTGATTACCCTTTTAATGTCATACCCAGTATAGTTAGCTGGAAGCCTCACCATCATTCCTAGAGACCAAACTCTTATAGCGGAAGACAAGGATGTCCACAGCAAAGCACAGCAGTACCAAAATGATGAGACGCCCGCAATGAAATCATGACAATGCTGCAATTATGTCTTTGCATCAGGACATTGAATTCAAATACTGTACTTAAGTCACTGCATTTGCATGATTTAGTCATCACACATACATCTTAATCTGCCCTCTCACTTAAACGGTTTTCCTTGTTTTGGGTGAGAGTTGGGATTTATTTGCCTTTTAAAGTGTGTGCGTGTGTGTGTGTGTGTGTGTGTGTCCCACCTGAAAATGGCAGGTAACTATGACAGCACTAAGTGTGCATGTCTTTCTTGCCTTTTACTATATAATAATTTCTCTATTAGTCTCCAGTCTTTCTGCTTAACTTCAATGAAATGGCAAGGAATGCAGGATATAGAAGGTAACACTGTGTGTGTTGCCTTCAGCTCCTGAATGAGAGACAGGGTGAACAAATAAACAACAAAAAACAAGTCTAATAAATAAAGGCAACTCCTTCTCTGGGTCTTTTTCGGATTGGAAAGTGAGGATAGCTAGGAAGATTTAGAACGACAGAGAGATGGGGAATAAGTGCATCAGTAGCACACTCCATCCCTTCGAATAAGAAAGTCAGTTGAAAAACCCCATCAGGAGAAATGTCGAATCATTCTCGAGGGAAGAAAACTTTGAAGAAATTGCAAGGCAGATTTAGGCAGAGAATTAGCATTCGTCCTTCCACAACAACTGCAGCCAGATGTCACATTTCAAGGCTGATATTTTCTACAATGTCCCAAACATCTTGTATAATAGCTTGACAAGAATTGAAAAGGATCTGTTTGAGGTCTCAGTGGAGCTCTGAGAAATTCTGCCTGAAATCTTTGGTGTCTCACACAGAAAATTATGTCACCCCCTAAGTATTTAGCCAACAGCCTCATGTGGCGCAGAGTGGTAGGCGGCAGTATTGCAGCCAAAACTCTCCCCACAACCCGAGTTCAATCCCAGCGGAAGCTGGATTCTCTCTCGGGTAGCCGGCTCAGGTCAACTCAGCCTTCCATCCTTCTGAGGTCGGTAAAATGAGCACCCAGCTTGCTGGGGAAGGTGACGACTGGGGAAGGCAATGGCAAACCACCCCGCTATAGTCTGCCAAGAAAACGTCATGAAAGCAGCGTCCCCCCAAATGGTCAGACATGACTCAGTGCTTACACAGGGGACCTTTCACCTTCACCAAGTATTTAACCAGGGAAAGTAAAAGTGTAATGGAAAGCTTCCAGAACTATTTACATAAGTAAAGGGCTGATAAGGTGCAGTTCCCCAGGGAAAAATAGCAGCAGAAAACCAAAGAGTCAAAAACAAGCTAATTCAACATGTAGGAAAAATATTAATATCGTCAAATTCACTACAGAAATAATAACAGGGAGACAAATCCTCCTCAATATTTGGATGGAAACAAGCCAAAACTTTAAAAAATGTTTAAAAAAAATTAGTCCCAGAAATAATGATAAGTGCCAAGAGAGTTTGTTTCTCCTTGCTGTAAAAAGCCTCTCTTAGGGTACATAAACTTAAAAAGGTAAAAATTGGGTGATATAGAAATGGGGTGGCCGGTCTTAGTGTCCCTTTAAGGCTACAGCATGGCTTGGAAATGATGACATCCCCATCTCCCGGTGGCTCTTACCCGATTAGCGCTAACACTGTTTGCGCTCCTCAGGTTGCAAGTCGCTGTTCCAGAGAATGAATGGGGTGATTCCAAGTATTTTCTAGTCTGTGAAAATGCCCCGCTCCAGAGGAAGACTGCCTGAGCCCCAAAAAACTGCCACGTTGACAGTTCTGTCCGCCAAGCCCAAGGACAAAGCTGTTTAGTCCACCATGTCCCCCACCGGAAGTTCGCACCTCACCTTTTCAATGTGGAAGCAAAAGATGGTTTGCAAGGATAGAAAAATATGGAGAGGGATAGCAAATATATATGTATGTTTAAAGTAATAAAACTATTTTTATATCTTCCTCTGCCTCTGATAGATATTACCATAATCTCGATTTTGTTTGAAAAGTTCTACAAGCTTTATACATAGATGGATCTGTTAAAATAAAACAATTTCTTTTCTGTACATAGGATGCACTCTTACAACAGATCTAAATGCTTGCTTACAGAGCAATGGATATTGTGTATGGCTAAAATGTCCACCTCATTTTTCAACCATTGGAAGCTGTGACAGTAGTTTTTCTTGCTGCAGAAGGTGAGTGTAAGGCTTCAGATAAAAACAGCATTGCAAATATACATTTGTCTATGTGACAAAAAAGAAATGGTAGTTAAAGATTTAAGCATTATTCTCCACTATGTGAAGGTGCACTGATCTTTATCAGTAGACATGCAGTTTGTTTTGGTTTTCGTTTCTTAAATACGTACAGCTTTCTGAAACGCGGTGGCGCTGCGGGTTAAACCGCTGAGCTGTCGATCAGAAGGTCGGCGGTTCGAAACCGCGCGGCGGGGTGAGCTCCCGTTGCTCGTCCCAGCTTCTGCACACCAAGCAGTTCGAAAACATGCAAATGTGAGTAGATTAATTGGTACTGCTTCGGCGGGAAGGTAACGGCGTTCCGTGAGTCTTGCTGGCCACATGACCCGGAAGTGTCCTATGGACAACGCCGGCTCCAAGGCTTTGAAACGGAGATGAGCACCGCCCCCTAGAGTCGGACACGACTGGACTTTACGTCAAGGGAAACCTTTACCTTTACCTTCTGAAGCTGTTTGAAATCACGTAGGTGTGAAATGTGCCAAGTGCCAGTCTCTGGTCTCATATCATCTCTGTCTCTGTCTTGTCTCTGTCTCTATATGGATGATTGAAAAGAGATAGAAAGGTGGAAACAAGGTAAATAAAATACAACTATAAAAAGAATGAGGCAGAAAGATGGAGGTCTTCGAAAGACGAACTTGAAGTATGTTTGGATGTTATCCCACCATTTCACATCTTTTTCATTTTAGGCAATAACTGATAAAAGAATGGATCATTTCTGCTGCAAATTCCCAGAGTGGAACATCAATTTCCTGCTTGCCAACACACCAGGTCTGTACCGCAGGTTTTTGATATGCTAAAAAGCTGCAATGCAATTGGTTTGCATGCCCCAGAGCTCTTACCTAAATAAAAGCCAAAAACTCATGCAAGTGTTTGTTTGTGTCTTTCTGGGTGGGTTCTCTTGTACAGTGTCCTGTGCCTGACCTGGATTTTTTCCTTTTTTTGCCCCCTCACAGGGCAGAAAGATTGCCTAAACAAGCTCTCTCTTCCTGAGCTGCTTTTCCCCCCAGCAGCACTTCCCTAACAAGTGCTAAGGGCAAGTTAACAAGCTCAGCAATGTGACCTTAATTAGTTGATTAGAACCCTCCCTTGGGCTGGCAGCTGCTGCCTGAAACTGACCAGATCTTAATCAGTTTCATCCTGAAGGCTTTGTTGTCCTAAATGCACACATTGGTCAGAAAATGATTTTTTATTGCTGTTTATTACCGTCATATTTGGGGATGGTTGTTATCCGAGGCAGTTGCTAAATGAGGGCTATCTGCAATGGATTCTGTGCACAGAAGTGATACATCTTCTCAGTAGTGACAAACAAGACAGCATGGTAGCTATGCTTCTTGAACAGAATCTCTGTGTGGGGAGATGAATGATCAGAATGCAAAATGAAAGTTCTTCCTACGAAGACTCAAAAGTGGTATAGTAATGACTTGTAGTATAAACCCCAAGTGATCTCAAGTCATTACAGTAAGTCCTCTAATTGAACAAGGTTGTAATGAGTTTGGTAATCTCTGTAACTTTATGTGATACTACCCTCAGCAAAGTCATGCCTTTAAACCCATACTGGGTGGTGTAAGGTGGAACAGGAGGGAGTTTTGTAACAGAGAATTGGAAGGGGGAAAGAGGCTATTTTTAAACTATTCCATTCCTCTAAATCCTCCTGCAGATATTAAACTCTTGGTCAGTTTATTTCCCAGCAGAATGTAATAGTACATGAAGATTTTGGCTGGATCAGACTACTGGTTCACCTAATACAGCATCCTATTTCTGTTGGAAGGCATATAGCCACTAGGCATGCAGATTAGGTACCATCAGTAATGTTTATTTGTAGGCCTATTACTTATTTCCTTTTTCAGTTGCCCTTTTAAAATCCATTAAATCAATAGCCATTTTTACAACTAGAATGAAGGGTTTTTTGGCGGGGGGTGTTCTAATTCTTGTCCCCCTCTGTCTCTGAAGTTGGAGGACATTAAACTAAAATAATGCAGAGATCAGATTGCAGGAGAAACCAATAATGGGGGAGGGCACCTGCAGATATTTTTGTACCCTCATTTACAGAAAAACTTTGAGATCCCCAAAGCTATTTCTTTGCCTTGTAATGTAAATAAGTCTACCTGAGAGTTGATTCAAACAAGTTCATTACAGACCACTCACCCAGTATCTCATGACTTTCAGTTGTGCATATGAATGCACCAAAAACAGTATTTAGGAAATAAACTGATAAAGAATTTTTGTCTGTGCAGGCAGATTTTTGGGCTTCACATATGTGAAGTGCCATTATTTGGTATTGCAACAACTGTGTGTGTGTGTGTGAGAGAGAGAGAGAGAGAAAGAGAGAGAGAGAGAGAAAAAGAGAGAGAGAACATGTGTATACTAAATATTCATAGATTCCAAAAGTGAAGTTATTAATCTTTTAGATTTGTTTGTTTTTGTCAGAATACACATAATTAAAGAATAGATGCTACCATAGGTCTTCTTTGGGAAAAGAAGAAAAAGAAAAATTTGGATGTCATGTAAAGCGGCCTATTTACAATGCACAGCAAGTCAACAGTCCATCTTTGCAAGTTCCCTTTGCTTCATGGGATGTTGGGCATTTTTCAACTTTGCAGAAACCGATGAGTGCCCGTGGGCAATCTACGGTATCTTTTGAAAGAATCCAGGTGTAACCTATTCATAAAATATATAAAGGATAAGCTTCTTGGTTTGAATTCATTCACAGATCATAAGAAATTAGCAATCAAGAGCATAAACTATGGTGAATGATAACCATTCACAGAACAGCAATAAACACTTTCTCCTTTGCACTGAGGAATCCTCTGTGGGGTCTGTCTCAGCAAGTGGCAGCATCTAGTTAACTTTGCCTGCCCTCAGAAACCAAATAGGGTCAGGTCTGGTTAGTTCTTAGAATACAAGGGCTGTAGGCTAGATTGGGACATTGAAAAACTTCCAGAAGCACAGAATGAGAAAACATGCTCATATTTCTATGAAGAAGACTGCATCTATTTGGTACCAGGCTTGAGTTTGACCTTTTCATTCTAAGGGTGGTTGATGGTCCAGAAATCTTCTGGTTGGTAAGAAGCATTCTGATGGCATAAGCAGGATACCCACTTGTCAAATATTGGATAAGTTACAGTTTTCCTTTCCCTCTTGAGAGATGTGGGAGGGAATAACATAGCTAGGGCTGCCAATTATCATTGCCTTACCCCCTTGACCAATATCCTGTTTGATATTTTGGGAAAGAAATTATCTACAGGTTCAGTTTCTTCTTGATAAAAGTCATTCAGACATGAGACAAGGCAGTAGCATATAGTATAATACTTGCCATCCTTTCAACATATGGAAGGGGTGTGTGCAGATCTCTGAAAATATACATGTAAAATATACTTAATCACCCACGTCCTGTGCTTTGTTACATTTATGGCTGTCAGGGAAGGAAACAGGCTTCCCTAGGTTTGATTTTGTCTAGAACAGCTGAAGATGTTCTCCAACAGGTATTTGGAAGATGCTCAGTTGAATACACACTGCCTCTTGCCATTACTTTCTTGCTTGTGGTGAACACTATGAGGTTCAGAATGTACCTAGTATGCCAAGGACATTCAGATGTTCTTCTGTTTTAACCGTTCTAGTGGATTGATTTGGGTATAAGAGCACTACAGCTGCTTTAATGTGCTGAAAGTCTTTAAGCAAGTACACATACATTATTTTATTTATTTATTTATTTGATTTGTCCCCGCCCACCTCCTCCCATTGGGAGACTCTGGGCGGTTTACAATAAAATAGATTATTATTAAAACAAATTATGCTTACCATTCTCAATTTTGCCCTCAGTTTTGGAAGTTAACCGAAACTATCAGAGTGGTAGCAAGGATCCCGGAAGCAAAGTGGAGAGAGAAAGCCAGAGCCCCTCTTACAATTGGCTGAGAAGGTGACCCCCATCTCCATCTCAGATGGCTTACCCCAAAACTAGTTTGAAGCCAAGGCTCACATGGATTCATCAAAACAGGAGGAAAGTGGAATTCTTCCATATTGAGTAGTTCTAACATCCAAAAACTGTTAAATGAACTCGGACTCTTTATTACCATTTTTATTAAAATGAGAGTAAAAATGAACAATATTATCTTATAGAATGTTTTACTCAATCCTATACGTGATTGCATGTCTTTGCTTTATTTAAGCTTTACTATTAGCTTAACAGTTTACTGGACACACTTTAAGCTTTCCTTGAGAATAATTTTTTGGGTGTACAGTTTTTATGCTTAATTTGTTCTATGGTATATGTTATATACCACCCTGGTAGTTTCTCTTGAAATTTAGTATACAAACATTCTGTGTTGCTGCAATGAAAATAAGACAAAACCAGACAAAGAAATAAATCCCTATTTTAAAAAGCACCTTTAAATTTGAAATATTTTAATTAATAAATTGTCAGGGGATATTTATTTTTACTTTTATTTTATAATTCCTAATGTTCTAGGCTCACCCCACTAAGGTAACAAATGTATTAATATAGGAATAGCAGAGTGAATGCTATATTATTATGTGAAATATCTTATTAGTCTGTAGTATATTATTGTATTTCTTTGTTTTACTTTGCTTTTCTCCTTTTAAATTTTGTTGGTCATTGACCGAATAAATGTGATTTGATTTGATAATTTTTAAAAAACAGTTAAATTAAATAATGTAAACTGTTGCTATCTGAACAATAAACAAGCACATTTCCCTGAAAACATCCCTGAAAAATAACTGTACCATGTTCAGATTGCTCAGTTTTCCTCCAGAAAATACTTCTGAACACCTTGAAGGGAGACTAAAGGTTCCATTCATTGGTATTCTAGACTCCTTCTGTATTGAAATAATCGCCTTTTTTCATCACAATATTCTCACATCTATTACACAAAAATTTCACTGGTGCCACCTTGGGATCACCTCTTGCAGCCCAGATAACTATCTTCCAGTGTTAATTACTAGAAGACTTTTTAATGTTCATTCTATAAACCTTTTAGGATGTAGCATCTTTTAATACTGGGAATAAAAACTAGAAGATGATCACTGATTATATTCTGAGTTTGATAATCCCCAAATTGCAATTCTCAATCAGATAAACCTTCAAATGGTCTAGTAAGAGAAGGTGTATTTCTTTTCCTCTATAGAGGGTGCTGAAGAGCTTTCTTAGCAGCTGTCTGGAAACCTCTGAAGTTCAGTCCCCTCTCTGACGGACGTTCATTAACTGTCAAGAATATGTGACAAAGAAAAATTCTTCAAAATGGAGATCAGTTCCAATTTCAAATATATCATTATATATGCAAGATACAGAACGATGCAATGTGGAATGCCCCCTCTCCATTTCATTTTTCCTTCTACAGCACATAAGGTTTCTGCGTCTCTCTCCTATGCTGTCAGTATTTTCTGGGCATTAAGTATGCTTAGTCTTCACTGGACTGTTTCTAACTGGACTATTTCTTAGGGGGGGTTTCCCCCTAAATGTGTATGTGTGTGCGTTGACTGACTGACTGACTGACTGACTGACTGACTGACTGATTATGTGGCATCAAGGCGGTGTCAACTCCTAGCAACCATATAGATTTTCTCCATGATCATCTGTCCCTAACCTGGTCCTTCAGGTCTCCAACAGTGTACTCACTGCCACTATAACTGAGTCCATCCATCTTGCTGCTGGTCATCCTCTTCTGCTCTTTCCTGCCGCCTTTGCCAGCATTACAGCTTTTTCCAGAGAGCTAAGTTTTTGCATAACATGTCTGAAGTAAGATAATTTGAGGCTGGTCATTTGTGCCTCGAGTGATTACTCTGTTTTGATTTGTTCAATGATCCATTTCTTCAGGATTTTTTTATTTAGTTAGTTGATTTATACATGCACAATTAGCAAGACAATCTTTTATCTTAAAGAAAAAGATTGTTGTAAAAAAATTAAAAATATAAACTAAAAATACAAACTAAGAAAAAAAGAAAAAATGCCTTATATTTTACACATATCAATAATCACTGGTTTACTAATGAAATTCAATATGAACAATACAAAATATTATTGTAAGCTAGCATAAAATCTCTGTAATAGTAACACATATTGCTGCACCCTTTGATTAGTAGAAAATATTGCTTTTTCCAGCATAGAAAATCTGTGCTCCATCCTTTCAACCATTTGTTTGTTTTCTTGGCTATTCATGGTATTCTCAGGAGTCTTCTCCAATAACAAAGTCCAAAAGGTATTTTAGACAGAGATGGGAAAATCTCAGTTTCTTATTTCAGTTTATCAACACTGCAAAATTTGGACAAGTGCAAATTTCAGATGACAACTAGGCTTCATTCCTCTTGTTTCAAAAATCTGAAAGTAGGTAAGACTGCATTCAAATGAGAATTAAACAAATGTTAGCCTCTTCTGGTGTTAATACTAAAAATAGCATGATGCTCTCTTTCTTGTCTTTTACTTGCAAATAACTAATATCATTACTTTTCTAGACTGCTTCTCTTTCCCTAACCTATAGGCTAACATGGCCACTGCTAAGAATTGAGGGAGTTAAAGCCTACGCATCTGGAGAGTGCCTATGTTCAGGAAGATTTGCACTGAATAACCGTCCTCAGAATCTTTAAGCAACATGACAACTCAATGTATTGTGCCACCCACACAAAACAGTTGAACCATGAAATGAAGTAAGTATGTCAAAAGAGGAAGGAGGACAGATGATAATCAGGATAAAAGAGTCAGCAGGATAGGTATTTTCCCATTAGCAGGAAGGTCAAAACAGGGTTAAGACAGACGAAGTACTTGAAGTAAGATAATACGCCTTGTGAAACAACAGGAAAATTCCATGGGTTTGAATCTTTGTGGAATATATCTGAGTGACTGAAGTGATTGCTTAATACAGTATTATACATTAATTCAGGAAAAAAAAAATGACCAGTGAAGCGAGAGCCCATTTATACAGCAGTGCCCTTGGGTTATAATGTAGTTGCCATTAACAGTTCCAGACAATAAATTATGAAATTGGTCTAAGCCTTCAACTATTTCCGTACTTTCACAGAAGCTAGTCATTTTGGCTTTCATCCACATAAGTGATGGAAAGGAAATATGATCTAATTAAATAAAATCCAGGGGGAGTGAAGAGAAGTGCAAGTGTCTTTCTGAGTTGACTGTCCAGGTCAGCCATACAGCCCTGCTGTAAAGTGCAGAGAGATCTCCCATTCCCAGTTTTAAAAATTCATGGTCCTTGGGGTTTTGTCAGGCTTTGCCTCTCAGACAGGAAGAAACCACTTATGCAAATGCAGAAGAAATCTAAGAACTTCTAAGTAATAGTTACTGAAGAAAGTAGGAAGTCATAACCTATTTCAACAACTGCCAGTACTGTATGCAACACTGGTTGCAGGGTGGGTCATAACAGGGAAGATGGTTATCATAATCATGACCCTGGACCTTTAGTACCTGCCTCAACAGTGCATGCATGCATTGCCCACCCACACCCACCCCTGTGGAGCCACTGGCTTTGAGAAACAGCTCAAAAATTCTAAATTTGGTTTTCATTCCCAGCTGACATAATGGTCTACTTGGTCCCTTCTTTGAGCTGTGTTGACTCAGCTCCATCTATCCATTATTTCTGTAACTGTCAATTTTCTGTCATGCTATTTTTCACTGACAGTGTGAGAACTAACTCACAGTTTTAAGACTTTTCCAAGATTTAATAAGAAACATTCCCTTTTTAGGTGAATATTACTACATGTTTTGCTTTTGCCATCTGTATTTATATGATGGTGTGTTATTACTTCTAGGCAGAAGGAAGGAAGGAAGGAAGGAAGGAAGGAAGGAAGGAAGGAAGGAAGGAAGGAAGGAAGGAAGGAAGGAAGGAAGGAAGGTCACTGTTGGATTTCAATAATTAAACTCCATGGCTAATACCTTTTCCTGATAAGGTGCTGATCAAGTCCACACTCTTGGAGGAAGTAAGTGTTTCTGATCTGTTACACTAAGCGTAGGCTCAATTTTGGCATGGAATCTGCCTTGTGGCAGACCTTCACCAGGAGATAACCTGGAAAAGTGTGGCCCTGTCTGCAGCCTTTGATACCATCAATCATATTACACTTCTGGAAAATTGGATATGAGCAGTAGAGTTTTCAGTAATCCTATTCTTTAAATAACCTTTCCAGATAGTAATATTGCTTAGTGCTTGATCTCATAGCAGTTCTATTTTGATCACTTGGAGAATTTTCAGTTTATCTGCATGCTATTAAAAATCTATATTAAATTCTTGAGTGATATAATTTTGGAGTTCTAGAGTGGGTTGATAACATGTATCCCTACCTTTCTTTTCTATGAAATCCAGGTAGCTTCTCAGGATTGGTAAATTACTTCCAGGTTATAATGGGAACAATATTAGAATAAACAGATTTTAATGTCTAATTTGTAATACTTTTGCAGGGATTCATTCATTCATGTGCCACCTCTGTGCTATTTTTGCACTTAATCTGCTTTTTTTCTATCAAAAATAAAAACCCACATACATATACACAGTTTTGAACATCTTTAATGTCAAATTTAACATTTCCAGTACTATTTTATGTCAAAATGCGATTCTGAACATTTATAGGTGATGGTCTGAGCACAGAATTGTGTCCAACATTTGAAGAAATGTAAAATCCATTCTTATACTCCAGAAGATTCAGGGGGATTAATGGCTGCCCACTCATACAAGACTTTGGGTGGCTAATAAGGATTAAAACAGTAGAACAACTAAAACAAAATGCCAGTAACTATAGCAGGTGGTGGGGATGGGGAGATAACATTCAACCCTACTGGTGAGTACTCCAAATGTACTACTCCAGTATCTGTGGAAACAGCCATGTTTTCAATGCTTTCTTGAAGGCAGAGGCAGAAAGGCTGGGGTTGTGTGGATTTGGGGGGGGGGAGTTGTGGCAGAGACCAAGTGCGTTTATTTCCTCATCTTGCCAGTTCACCCAGTCCATTCATTCATATGTATTTATAGCTGATAACATGGAATGAAGGAATGCTTAGATCTCCTTGCACTCCACCACTGCACTGAACCAAACTTGGACCTCTCTCACCTATTTCTTAGTGGTCTTCCATGGCATGTCTAGGTTGGCCCTGAGACATTGGCGAAGTTTGCATTTCCAATCAAATCCTGAGAGCTAGCAGCATTTCTTCCATGCAAATCTTTCCTGAAAACTGCTGGTAGAAGTTAGAAAGAAATTGGCATGAACCCATAAAGAATAAGTACCTGGTTAATGAATGACAATTAGTTAAATGGTGTTTTGGGCACTGTTCTGCAATCTTTGGAAGTCAGGAAAACAGATAAGGAGAGAGAAAATAAGGGTTGCTGATTTATTATGGTTGATCACACAGTCAGCCAGACGTTTAGACTAGATTTGGCATTTTTGTCCACCTATCAAGTCCTTCCCAAGAACTTGGGATACACAGATATTGTTGTTTAATAATATTAAAGGTATCATCAGAGGATGTAAGCTGTTCATCATCATCGTCGTCGTCATCATCATCATCATCATCATCATCATCATTTCTTTGTTTAGTTGTATTTTGACAAACTAGAACAGAGGGAGCTGTTGGCTCTTAGCATAGCATCCACTTTAGGAGGTAGTGGGTACAGCCTCCCTGTGTCCTTGGTCCCATAAGTAGCTTTACAGTGCCAAGGCAACACAGTGGGCATTATAAATAATAAATTATTTTTCTTCAGAATTCAGAGGTTTTATGAAACTTTTACTCAACTACCCTCCTTCTCATCTTCATCTCCAGTGACAGCAAAATTTTGAGACAGGAAACCAGTTGGAAAATTTATACTTTTCACGAAATTGTAGGCCATAATAGGTAGGTCCATCAAGAAAACTGATGAGGCCATGCATGCATGTGATTACATTTTCAAACGTTGTCATCCTAGACTTGGAAAGTTCCTTTATTATTTTAAATAAGGTAAGGTTTTTTTATGGCTTCCACTTCTTTGTGCATGTTTCCTGTCTCAACATAGCAAGAAAAAATGCCACTGATCTTCAGCACAATTGGATGAGATCCAAAGGCTGCAAAAAGATACTTGAGGACAATATGAGACCCTTAAGCTACATCTGTCACCTCTACATGAAACTTATAATATGGATTAGCTTTATCATACAAGTTATGTCATTCTTCTGATGTCATAATTCCATTCCTTTTTATGTATTTTGCAGAATGGTAAGAATCATCTATTTTTTTGAGTACGTGTAATGTTTTCGAACCTAGCAGTTCAAAAACATGCAAATGTGAGTAGATTAATAGGTACCACTTCGGCGGGCAGGTAACGGCGTTCCGTGTAGTCATGCCAGCCACATGACCACGGAAGTGTCTACGGACAAACGCCGGCTCTTCGGCTTTGAAACGGAGATGAGCACCGCCCCCTAGAGTCGGACAAGACTGGACTTAATGTCAAGGGAAACCTTTACCTTTACCTAATGCAAGTAAATAAATAAATATCAGCCTGAATCTGTCCACTGTGGGATAAAGGCCTCTTCACTGAAGACTGTGGATTGTAGTCCACCATGTTTGTAAAGTGAGAGTCATAAATAAATGTCTCCAGTCTAGGGCTGAGAGACAATGACTGGCCCAATGTCACCCAGCTGTCTTCCATGCCTAAGGGAGGATTAGAACAACCATACATGGGGTTGGCTCACACCTTAGAGCCCCTCCCACCTGTTCAGAATTTTTAACCTCTGGGATTTTATACTTACTTATATTGCATTTTATATTTGTAATTGTTTTTATAGATTTTAATTGTTATTATTATAGTCTTAATTTTATTGTAAACTGCCCAGAGTCCCCCTTTTGGGGGAGATGGGCAGTAGCAAAATTTGAATAATAAATAAATAAATAAATAGACTTGGGTGTCTCTATTCCTAGTCCAGCACTTTAACTATTATACCACACTAGCTCTCAGATACGGGTGTGTGAGAGAGGGAGAGAAGGAGGGACAGAACCTGTGATAGTTTTATATTGGGAAATGTGCTTATTTTGACTCAGGGAAAAGTCCAGATGCAACAGGCTAGACTCCTATCACTTATCCTTCACAGATAGCTAGAGTCAACATAAGCTGCTGCCTGTCAACTGTTTCCATTTTCTTGGTTGGTTTTCCCAGACTCTGTTGTAGCAATCAGCATGTCAGCCAGGAACATCTGAGCAAAGTCTTGTATGATCTAATACAACACTGCCCTTGTTGTATAACAAGAGCCAATATCTGAAAAATCTCCAGCTTGACTGATCATGTGAGGCAATGACAATATGGCAAAGCAGAGATATGTGGAAATCCTTCTATTTAATGAGCCATACCAACATTAACTGGGAAACAGTTACCACGGTTGGGAACATTTCATTTGGCTTCCAGAAGCTACTTTATGAATGCATCTTTTGTCTTGTTTGTAATCTAGGCAGAATCGTGTTTAGGGGGATAGCATAGTTTCTTGTGTGCAATATACCAACATAAATCAAATATCTGGGTCAAACACTTATAGGAATACAATTAATAGTTTCCAGAAATACTACAGAACTTGAAGGAGGGGGAAAATATCCCCACACATTTCACCATATATTTTCCTTCTTTACTTCCTGGTTATTTAGTTCATTTATGTATAAGGTTTCATGTTGTGTATTGGTTCATTTTTTTAAACTTCAGGGTTGGTCATTCAGCTACTTACTCTGAAATTGTGAGTGATTTTATGTTATTGCTTATAGCTCACTCACAAGCAAGCATTAGTATCTTCTACTTTGTTAGACTGCTGAGTTGATGTAAATCCTCTTGCTTGCCTCTATCTACCATAAAACCACATCTTAGAATATAGACCCAAGACAGGAAATTCCATTTAAAAGGCACTGGATTATTTAGTGATATTTACATGAATAGAAACTGTGAATAGTTTCTATTGATGTAAATATAAAACTATGAAGTGGTACCCTGAAAATTTATAACATTCTTTTGTACTGGTCATGTCCTTCTTTACTGCAATTTGGTATTTACTTGATTCATCTTAATTCCCAACCTTGAATGTTCCAAACATTTGGACTTCAATACCCAAAATCCTCAGCAGTGGTATCCTGATTGTGGAATTCTGGGAACTGAAATGCACACATTTGAAGGGCATCCAAGTTAAGGAAGTTGTTATAGGTGAATATAGGTGAATTGAATAGACATCAAACTATATGACATATATTTTGTATTCACTTTTTGAATCCCTTGAGGGAAAAACATCAAAATGCTGAAGTTACATACATTTCTAAAGCAACCACTCACCAATACATCTATCTCTCTCCTTGAGTGTAGGATGTTTCTGCATGTACATCTCTGTTTAAGGAAAGCTATTTTTCTAACTGTTCAGTGGGTGTTCAAGGGGGAAGTGGAAATGATGATAGGCATAGCTCTTGCCAAACTAGTCTCTGATTTCATTATACATGTGCAGGGTTTCATGTGAACCTCCCAGAATTTATCTTTGTGTCTAAACTGAAAAAAAAAATAGATAATGTCTTTCTCTGTTTTTGGAACAAGAAAAGACACTAAATCATACCTGAATTCTGATTTGTTTCAAAAAATCATAGTTTAACCACAGATTGTCCTTTTTGAATAAAATGATAATTGTGATTAATTAAATAAACAAACTTGACTCCAATCTCTTTGTGATCTATGTATCAATCCTAGGCTTAATGAAACTCAATTAGTGAAACTGAGTTACTTGTCACTGTTCATCAGAATCAGGAAACTGTCAGTGAGATGATGTCAGGTTATGTGCTTGTGTCCTTAATAAACATTTAACAAAGAGCAGGAGAAGGAGGAGATGACAGTATCTTTTAAAATGTTTACTAGTTCAGCTCTTGCAGCTAAAAAGAGAGTATGTACTAAAAGGCAAAGAAATAATAGAACATCAACAGGCATACCATACCATCCTGATGAAATTCCCAGATAAAGAGCATAACATCTATCTGTCACTCCTTCTATCAGACCAGGATTCAAATATATCCTTTAGGACTGCTCAGTTTTGTGCCTCTACCATGGTCTTTCATTATGACTGAAGATTTGTAATAATTTTACCTTCTATTTGTTTATTTTATTTTCATACACACATATACACACACTTGAATTATGGCCTGTGACCATATTATAAATACTGAGACTTATAAGTTCTATGGCAGCCCCATGTAGTGCAGAGTGGTAGGCAGCAGTATTGCAACCAAAACTCTCCCCAAAACCCGAGTTCAATCCCAGCAGAAGCTGGATTCTCTCTCAGGTTGACTCAGCCTTCCATCCTTCCGAGGTCAGTAAAATGAGTACCCAGCTTGCTGGGGAAGGTGACGGCTGGGGAAGGCAATGGCAAACCACCCCACTATAGACTGCCAAGAAAACATTGTGAAAGTGTCGTCCCCCCAAAGGGTCAGACATGACTCGGTGCTTGCACAGGGGACCTTTCACCTTTCACCTCATCACAAGTTCTATAGAATTCTCCTGTGCAAAGATGTACACTTAGTATTTCAGATGGAGCAGCAATATTTGCTCTTCAAGTCAACTTTACTTACAAATCTAAAAAATGTTGTTCTTTATACTATCAAAATTTGCAGAATAAATATGCATGTGATAAGGAATAAGCCTCACCCTGATTATATACATTCAGTTGAATGATAGGATTGGCTAAGCACTTACAAATTCTATACACTTGAATGATAGATATATGACTAGGAACTCTGAGAAAAACAGATAATTTATTTGTACGTTCTACTGAATCGGCACCTGATCAACGTTCTGGAATAATTCCCAGGACTCCACTATCTTGGTTTCTTTATGCATGCATACGTGCATGCAGAATGTAGCTTTGTATCAGAGAAAGGACTTAACCAATATTTGACTTGACAGTTTGCCACAACCTCCCAGTGCGTTGTAGAAACCTTAAAACCAGGCAAGCAATGTTGGAAGTGCCGTTGCTTCTGTTGCTCCCATTCTTCCCATTTTGGCCTCTTACGCCTCACCCTGAGGGCTCCTACTTCCCCTTGAATGCAAGTAGGAACCCAGCATGTGGCAAATTGTTCCTGGTGTGCTCAACCTTGGACCTGGACTTGTCTTTGATCAATGTAGATTGTGATAAGATCTATCGCTACAAATGCATTCTTTGTCCCTATGTCTTAACACCTTCTGTCTAAGCAGACTGATTATCTAAAGGAGGCTGGTAAGTAATCTGAGCTACTGTTTTCCCCATATGAGTCCCCCAGATATGGTAATTTCACAATTTTCACCCAGCATGTCTTCTGAGCATGTTGGCTGGGATTATGGGAGCTGAGGTTCACCATATCTGGATGCCATTATGTTGTAGAAGGTTGGTCTGTATCTCTTACAATTAAATGTGAGAGCCCAACAGTGATTCCGAGGAAAATGTAGAACAGTAGATTCAGGACATCTACAACAGCATCAGATTGTTAATAAAACAACTTGCAGTTTGATCCAGATAAGAAACAGAGAGAAGGAAACAAGGAAAAACAAAAATTTCTTAAAGTAAAATTAGTTATTTCTGATATTGGTACTTAAAAGCTAAGCATGGAACTGTGATAAAGAAGTCTCAGTTAAATTACAGTATTCAAAAATACAAAGTAGACACAGTAAGAACCTAAGCAACTCTAACTGTAAGGGAACAGTGGAATACTGATCAGATTACTATTTTACAGTAGAAAGAATAAACAAACAGACCCTATCAAATTTACTAGCAATTTATAACTAATTAACCAATTAAAATGAATTAAAATGAAGCAATTCTCAACACAAAACCTAAGCAACCCTGTTACTGGGATCAGTCCAGAAGTCACAATTCCCTAGTCAGAGGAGTACCTCTGTTCCTTAAAGCAGTAGATTTTAAGTCCCTATTTAAAAACTGAAAAGTCATCCAGTAAAATATTGTTCCAACACATAGACACACACCAGTTTCGTATAAATGTCTACAAGGAAAAAACCAATGCAGCTAGAACTGTACACATGGAAACACTCTATCTGGAGAGATCCACACTAAATCTTTTCATGCTTGTAAAAGACGTTGTTGCTAGACTGATGTCAGCAGGCAGTAGGCTGGATGAACATCAGGAATGCTCAGGTGTTGAGCACCCTAGCTGACTTAATTTGCAAATATGGCTCTTGATGGTTATAAGTTTCAGTATAGAGTTCTTGGCTAAAAAATGTTCCTACATATCAGTTTTGATATTAAGTGTGTGTGTGTGTGTTGTGTGTGTTTGTGTGTTAGTATATAGTAGTGGTAGTAGATAAGGACCAGAAGTAGTGGTAGTAGTAGTAATAGTGGTAGTAGACAAGGACCAGAAGACAGTGGTGGTGATAGATGTACCTGTGCCAAGTGACAGCAACATCAGGAAGAAGCAGTATGAGAAGTTGGAGAAGTACCAGGGCCTGAAGGAGGAACTAGAGAGGATGTGGAGAGTGAAGGCCAAAGTGGTCCTAGTCATGGCAGGACCACCTGGGGCTGTGACTCCTCAGCTGGGAGAGTGGCTCCAACAGATCTCAGGATGAACATCAGAGCTCTCTGTCCAGAAGAGTGCAGTGCTAGGAACAGCTAAGATACTGCGCAGAACCCTCAATCTCCCAGGCCTCTGGTAGAGGACCCAAGATTGAGGAAGACGCATACCACCCATAGGGGTCCTGCTTCTATGGATCTGGAGCTTAGTGCCTGTTCTTGTGCTGCTATGATCAGTGCCACAGTGCTGCCTTTTAGTCCAGTCCTTTCCAGCCACTGGTAGGATTTCAGCCATATACACGAAATTTATATTAGCTAAACAATAAGTCTAGAAATACATAGTTTCTGGGAAATGCATTAATATACACGTTGAAATACATATTGAAAGTATTTTTCATGTGAGTTTTTAAAATATACTTTTATGTGAAGGTGATATAGAATTAAGTTTCAAATGAATAAGCATATGAAAGAAAACATGGGTCTTCTCTATTTTATTTTTAGTTGGAACTTGATGGGCTTCCTTCAGATAGTGAAAAGTGAGCATTAGGAAAACAATACAAAGTCTCCAGACTGCCTTCATTTCCTAGGATTGTCCATCTGAAAGAGAAAATTGTGTTGTGTTTCTGAGAAGTTTTCATTATTTACTGGAACCTCAGCCTCTTGCTGTTCTTCCTCATACTGTTTTCTCTCTCTCTCTCCCTCTCTCTCTAAACTTTGCATAGGAAGAAAGATAAGAAAAAAATCCCCTAACCACAGTTGCCAGACATGTTTGCTTTTCTCACAAGCTCAAAATCTATCTGTAAAAAGCAAGGAGTATTTCATTTAGTCAGTTTGTTTGTGAATCTTACCAGCTTTCTCTGGACTTTTTCACTTCTGTTACAGATCTTGATATTTTAGGCTTTGTTCATCAATCAATCAATCAATCAATCAGTGTTGCCTCTTAATAATCCAGCATCCTTCAGTAAACTACTCAAAACTAGGCTGCGTCTGTGTGTGAGTATGATTTTTTCTGATTCTGATTTCTGTATTTTTCTGTTATACTGAGAAAACAAACTAGATTAATCAGATTACATAGATATATTATAACAAATGTATAACCCAGGCAATTTTTTTCCTAAATGTATTGCTCACTAATCATTAACTGATCATTCTGATACTATCTGAAGGTTTATAGTCAGTGGTACAATAGGAAATACTTCTTCAATGAGTGACACTAATTGGACAGGGATTATTATTTTGTTCTCCTCCTGGAGAATCAGTTGAAAACAGTATCTTGCAGCTGGCTGGAAAAACAAGCCCAGTTTGGTACAAGGATCCATCCCGAGAAGAACTGACTAAGCTCAGAAGCAATTAAAATGATATGTTTGGGGAGCAAACGGGGGAGTGGGGGAATAATGTATCATCCATTGGGAGATATCTGAAGCACCAGTACTTTGGACTTCACTTTATGACAACTAAGGATGTATGTAGGAGCACCAACCCTTTGATTTGGAACTAGTCTGCCTTGTTTGATCAGCATACCTCAAGAACAGGAGGGTTCTGCACATGCACAGATGCTGATTTCTTAGTCATATTTAAGTGATATAGCCACTCCATTCTGACATCTGGAAGCTGGGGCTTGCTTTGCTTTGTCAAAGCTCTTTGAAGTGGTACTTTCATCAAAGCTTTGTCAAGGTAAAGTACCTTTTTAAAACTCTACAGACCCTTAATGACTATCTTCTGGTGCAAATAGTCCATTCTTCCCAACATCTGTCAATGCAATCTTCAACCGCCTATGGACTTGCTTGGCATTCCTTTATACCCAAGTATGGGATGAGGAAAAACAGATGAAAGTGGGTGGGATCTGATAACACCATCTAGACAAAAGCAACCACCATAGATTTAGGGCGGGCTTTGTCTGCCTATCTGTACTGGTGAAGGTAAGCATTGGGAGATGGAAGCAGACTTTCATCTGACCTGGAGGTGTATCTCAAGGGAATAGTGGTCCTTGC
Organism: Candoia aspera; assembly: GCF_035149785.1. Classification (NCBI taxonomy): domain Eukaryota; kingdom Metazoa; phylum Chordata; class Lepidosauria; order Squamata; family Candoiidae; genus Candoia; species Candoia aspera. Next base: position 26,824,914 of record NC_086153.1, on the reverse strand, counting down.
TTTGCCTGGTTAGCTTCAGCTTTAATTTTGCATCTGGGAGGGCAAGCTTTTATATATTCTTTTATTTCCTGTAACTGGGAAGAATAGAATGATGATATAAAGAAGTCAATACAGGGCATGGGATGAGACTTACAAAAAAAAAATTGGAGGTAAGCTTCTTCCAGGTATGATAAGATTTGATATATCATTTTTTCTTGGGTTTTTGGATTGTTTCCTGCCAAGTTTGCCTGCATGATTCTGGAGACCACAAAAGAAACGCAAGAGGTGCAGGCCACCTGCAACCTATGGATTGCTCATTCTTGCTCAAGTTTCAATCTTAGATTGACCACTAGAGAGAGACCAGTAGATAAAGATAATGTTACAATGTTATGAAAATCTCACTGATGCTAGCTTTACGCAGTAAGTGAACAAGGTTATTGGGGAGACAGAGTGAGAAGGAAGGAGTTTGACTGTTATAATTTGTGATACTCACAAGCTGAAGAATGCCTTAAAGGTGTAACCCTCAGGGCTGGAAAGTGGCCATGGAAGAATGCAAGAAATACATCTGAACAGACTATATAGAATTTATTTTCCATGCAAGTATCAGATGTGACTTGAGAATGGATTGCGCTTTGTTGTTGTTACTCTAGGTCAAAGCTATGATTTATAAGCATTTTTTATTTCCAAAAGTTCTGTATCTTCACACATCCATTATTGCTGAACAAATCTGTACAATACTTTTAGAAGAATAGACCATCACCCCATCAAACCACATCCCAACCACCTGTCAGCCCTTTTCCCAAGTTTTCTAAAAGTTTACTCTTTTGAAAAGAGAAATATTTCAACAGAAAGTACAGAAGAGTGGTATTTGCAGGGGAGATGTGCTTATGCCCAATTTATGAGCAAGGATCATAGGAAGGTCATGGTTGCTTAATCTGCTGTTGAAAGCAGCAAGAGTTCTGGCTATTTTCAGGTAGCTGTATTGAGGGGGGAGGCGGGTTCTGCTCTTTAAATTCCTGAATATTCTTGTCCTCAGTAATTTGAACACATGCTAAATAATCATTAGAAAATGTCAGCTTTTGTCTGCAGCATCTATAGGAGATGGTCAAAAAGGTCAAAATGGCATTCACGGCAGCACAATCAAAGCCCTGTCCCTGTTGTATGTATGACTTCTATAGATTTCCAAGCATATACTCTCTACCTGTGCTCACAGTATCCTGATCTGAAAGTAGTGAAGAAGCCTGAATCAATCATAAATGTACTAAATCGGACATTGTGCATTGAAAGATGGATTTCAGCAGGACAGGCTGGCTGTCAAGAAATATACAAACTATCCAGTGCATTCTTTCTGCAGAAAGAAATAGATCCTGTAGCAGTCTTCCATTTCTAGTTCAAAGAATCAGGGAAGCCACAGACATAAATGCTCGCATACAAACATAGAGATAAAGAAACCTTGTAAGTATCTCAGAGACATAGACAAATAATTGTATCATGGGCAGAAAGAGGGCAGAAATATCATCTCCAGGGTTAGTGAAAGTTTAACTATTTTCCCACAGAAGTGGCAGAAGTCCAAGAGAAGTAATTAGCACTTTTAGTTGCTTCTGACTATAAAAGATTAAAATACCCTTCAGAGTGTTAGCAAGTGTTTTTGATTGCTTCTGATAGCTGTGAGAGACAGCTAAACTATGAGAGCATAAAAAAGAAAAGACTATGAGGTTGCCAAATCAATAGAGCCTCAGTAACTCTAGTTCTTAGATGCACTGAATTGTTTGGGTAGAAGTGAGCATCTTATGTAGGAGCACTTATTTATCCTTAGTTGCACTTCCAATGGCTTAACAAGAGCAGATGTGGATTCTGGAAATGCACCACAAAATTTAAAATGCTGCAGGGGAAACAGCATCTGTTCAGATAATCATTATCAATTATATTGCATAGATAGTGCTCCTATGAGGGGGTTTGGGAGAGGACAAGGTTGCAGTGGAAGGTTTGAGGCTGGATCAGGCCAGCAGTTCTCATCCTTGCTGAAAGAAAGATCTGCCTTGTCCACCTCTGTCAATGAGGATACTAACTCTGTATTTCCCAACAGGAATATTTTCCGTCTGTGAACATTGAACTTCTACTTTATCCATCAGCCATGAAGATCTATCACCTTTTCGTCTGTGCTCTCATTCTGAAAGGTGTAGTTGGTCCAGGTACAAAAATGAGCAATATTTAAGCAGAATGCAAAGCAATATATGTAGTTACATTAACATGGTCACAATGTGTGAGATGGGATTATGCTAAATGTCTTTATGAAACATTCTAGATCTTTTCAAAGTGATATTTTAGATGCGCTGAATATGCCTGTACATAATATATACAGTATATGTATTAACATTCCATTGTTAAGTATACATTTTAAAAAGTCATGTATAAACTTTGTTGTTTATTCATTTAGTCGCTTCCGACTCCTCGTGACTTCATGGACCAGCCCACGCCAGAGCTTCCTGTCGGTCGTCAACACCCCCAGCTCCCCCAGGGACGAGTCCGTCACCTCTAGAATATCATCCATCCATCTTGCCCTTGGTCGGCCCCTCTTCCTTTTGCCCTCCACTCTCCCTAGCATCAGCATCTTCTCCAGGGTGTCCTGTCTTCTCATTATGTGGCCAAAGTATTTCAGTTTTGCCTTGAATATCATTCCCTCAAGTGAGCACTCTGGCTTTATTTCCTGGAGGATGGACTGGTTTGATCTTCTGGCAGTCCAAGGCACTCTCAGAATTTTCCTCCAACACCACAGTTCAAAAGGATCGATCTTCCTTCTCTCAGCCTTCTTTATGGTCCAGCTCTCGCAGCCATATGTTACTACGGGGAACACCATTGCTTTAACTATGCGGACCTTTGTTGTCAGTGTGATGTCTCTGCTCTTAACTATTTTATCGAGATTGGTCATTGCTCTTCTCCCAAGGATTAAATGTCTTCTGATTTCCTGACTGCACTCAGCATCTGCAGTAATCTTCGCATCTAGAAATACAAAGTCTTTCACTGCTCCTACATTTTCTCCCTCTATTTGCCAGTTATCAATCAAGCTGGTTGCCATAATCATGGTTTTTTTTGAGGTTTAGCTGCAAGCCAGCTTTTGCACTTTCTTCTTTCACCTTCATCATAAGGCTCCTCCGTTCCTCTTTCCTTTCAGCCATCAAAGTGGTATCATCTGCATATCTGAGATTGTTAATGTTTCTTCCAGCGATTTTAACTCCAGCCTTGGATTCCTCAAGCCCAGCATGTCACATGATGTGTTCTGTGTACAAGTTGAATAGGTAGAGTGAGAGTATACAGCCCTGCCATACTCCTTTCCCAATCTTAAACCAGTCTGTTGTTCCGTGGTCTGTTCTTACTGTTGCTACTTGGTCATTACACAGATTTCTCAGGAGGCAGACAAGATGACTTGGTATCCCCATACCACTAAGAACTTGCCACAATTTGTTATGGTCCACACAGTCAAAGGCTTTAGAATAGTCAATAAAACAGAAAGAGATCTTTTTCTGAAACTCCCTGGCTTTTTCCATTCTCCAGCAGATATTGGCAATTTGGTCCCTAGTTCCTCTGCCTTTTCTAAACCCAGCTTGTACATCTGGCAATTCTCGCTCCATGAATTGCTGAAGTCTACCTTGCAGGATCTTGAACATTACCTTACTGGCATGTGAAATGAGTGCCACTGTTCGATAATTTGAACATTCTTTAGTGTTTCCCTTTTTTGGTATGGAGATATAAGTTGATTTTTTCCAGTCTGATGGCCATTCTTGTGTTTTCCAAATTTGCTGGCATATAGCATGCATTACCTTGACAGCATCATCTCGCAAGATTTTGAAAAGTTCAGCTGGGATGCCGTCGTCTCCTGCTGCCTTGTTATTAGCAATGCTTCTTAAGGCCCATTCAACCTCACTCTTCAGGATGTCTGGCTCTAGCTCACTGACCACACCGTCAAAGCTATCCCCAATATTGTTATCCTTCCTATACAGGTCTTCCATATATTCTTGCCACCTTTTCTTGATCTCTTCTTCTTCTTTTAGGTCCTTGCCATCTTTGGTTTTGATCATACCCATTTTGGCCTGGAATTTACCTCCAATGTTTCTAATTTTCTGGAAGAGGTCTCTTGTCCTTCCTATTCTATTGTCTTCTTCCACTTCCGCGCATTACTTGTTTAAAAATAATTCCTTATCTCTTCTGGCTAACCTCTGGAATTTTGCGTTTAATTGGGCATATCTCCCCCTATCACTGTTGCCTTTTGCTTTCCTTCTTTCTTGGGCTACTTCTAGTGTCTCAGCAGACAGCCATTTTGCCTTCTTGGTTTTCTCTTTCTTTGGGATGTATTTGTTGCTGCCTCCTGAACAATGTTACGAACTTCTGTCCAGAGTTCTTCCGGGACCCTATCTACTAAGTCCAGTCCCTTAAATCGATTCTTCACCTCCACTGCATATTCCTTAGGAATATTAGTGAGCTCATATCTAGCTGATCTGTGGGTCTTCCCTAATCTCTTTAGTCTGATCCTAAATTGTGCAAGAAGAAGTTTGTGATCTGAACTACAGTCAGCTCCAGGTCTTGTTTTTACCGACTGTATAGATGTCCTCCACCTTTGGCTGCAAAGAATGTAGTCAATCTGATTTCGGTGTTGTCCATCTGGGGAAGTCCATGTATAAAGCCGTTCTTAGGTTGCTGGAAGACCGTGTTTGTTATGCAGAGTGAGTTGTCTTGGCAAAATTCTATCAGCCTGTGTCCTGCTTCATTTTGTTCTCCCAGGCCATGCTTACCTGTAATTCCAGGTGTCATTTGACTGCCCACCTTAGCATTCCAGTCTCCCGTGATGAAAATAACATCTCTTTTAGGCGTGTTGTCCAGTAGGTGCTGCAGCTCCTCATAGAACTGCTCTACTTCAGCTGCTTCAGCATCTGTGGTTGGGGCGTATATTTGGATCACTGTGATGTTAGATGGCTTGCCCTGAATTCGAATTGAGATAATTCTATCGTTTTTTGGATTGTATCCAAGCACTGCTTTAGCCACTTTACTGTTAATTATGAAGGCTACTCCATTTCTTCTGTGGTCCTCTTGTCCACAGTAGTAGATCTGGTGGTCATTTGATGTGAAGTGGCCCATTCCAGACTCTTTCCCACATCAATATCAGTTGATTTTTTAAGCAGTTACTGTAAGTTTACATAAACTCACAGGAAACCTACTTGATCAGTTCCTAAACTGTATCTGGTTTAAATTGTATAAATTGCATGAGGATGTCCTTCTGGGTAGAGGAGTATGTGTGTGACTATTAATAGTGAATTTGCTTCTTAGATGCAAAAACAGAGGTGTGACAGATATGCCCACCATGTGGCTATGGACATCATGCCCTCTCTAGATCAGTGTTTCTCAACCTTGGCAACTTTAAGATGTGTAGACTTCAACTTCCAGTATACACATTTAGAAAAAAGGAAAGTAAAGAAAAGTGATAAGTAAATAAGAAATAAATAAAAGAAAACAGAAGGGAAGGGGAAGGGGAAGGGGAAGGGGAGGGGGAGAAAAAGATATAAAGAAGCGACTCCCGATCTTCTTTACAGCAGTTACAAATGCATTTATATTTTATCCTCTCTAAGGTGACATCGTGGCTCCCTTCTTTCCATATTCTACCCTTTCTACTAATCAAACCCATAAATCACATGTTCATTTTTTTCCATTTTCAGCAAAAAGTCCATAAAGGGTTTCCAGTCACTAACAAATGTAGTTAATGTCTTTTCTGTAATCAAACAAGTCAGTTTATTATTTTTTTTATTATTTTATTCATTTTCTATTCCGCCTTTATAATTTTTACAGATAACTCAAGGTGGCAAACATACCTAATACTCCTTCCTTCTCCTATTTTCCCCATAACAACAACCCTGTGAGGTGACTCCCTGCCTTGGCAACTTCTCCAGTTCAGCTACCTTGACTTAAGGGAACAAACTGACATCCAGAAAGCCAGGGGCTCACTATACCAATGGAAACGTGTGATTTTCCATGGCTACATGTCAGCCTTGTTAGGTAGTCTAGACAAACAGCACACCAAGAGTATTGGCTCTATCCTTATTGTAAAGCTACATTTACAGAACCTTGCAAGTCTGAAAGTACATCACCTTTACAGTCCAAGAAATTAGGAGGGGGGGGGTGTCCTCTTCTGAGATGTTTACCACACCCCAAGGTCATTCCCACATACCATTACATTCCATTGGAGTTGGGCAGCTAATAAATTCAAATAAGTAATAATTCAAATAAATAAAAATAATAAAATTTATGCTCAATAGGAAGATAATCTCATACACACACACATATATACAAATATGCACATAAACATATAGTGTGTGTGTGTATTGCATGTGTGTATATAAACATACATACACACACACACACACAGAGTCAATACAATACATGGCTGTTGCTGACTGTTATTTCTGTAGTTATTTGTTAGGGTTTATTTAGATGGGAAGTGAAATATCCACAGGAGAGAGGTTCAGATCTTCTGGTTTCCTTATCCAACTGCCACTCCAGCGAGAGCAAGGCAGCAAGACCTATATAATTTTGCAGGGATCCCTCTCCTGGGAATTTTTTTTTTATATGCTCAATCATGTCCAATTCTCAGAGACTGCCTGGGCAAGTCCCCGCAGTTTTCTTGGCAAGGTTTTTCAGAAGTGGTTTGCCATTGCCTCCTTCCTAGGGCTGAGCAAGAGTGACTGGCCCAAGGTCGCCCAGTTGAAGGTGCCTGAGGTGGGCCTAGAACGCATGGTCTCCCAGCTTCTAGCCTGGTGCCTTAACCACTACACCAAACTGAGTCCTGGGAATAAGTTCAAGGAAATTACCTTCTTGGAATTGAGTCAATCTTTTGCTTAATAAGTAGATTAATGACACTCTCACTTCCTTTGCACTGATTCTTAATTCACAACTTATACAGAAAACACTTTTGTCATTTGGGATATAACGCTTCATCAGGGATGGTGCTTGGGAATGTATACCAGTGAGATATTTTTATGTTTGTTTGTATGCATATATAATGCAGGAAGAATTTTTAAATATACTATATGTTTAATTTTTCATGTAGATCCTGCCGGAGGTCAACGTGATTGTCAATCTCGTCTTAACGGTTTCTGTTATCCTAAACACCTTTCCTGCCCTGATTGTTTTGCTCCATATGGACACTGTGAATTTGACCTCCAGTGCTGTGCCAAGTAAGTCAGTTTTCCCAGGGTATGGAATAAAGATCTTATTGCTCAGATCAGAATTGTTACTTGGCATTTACATTTATTTTTTTAAATCTCAATTTTGGAGTAGGTTTTGAATTTAGTCTATGGTTATCCAACTCAGGCATCAATACGCATATGTAGCACTATAAGAGATCTGCATTAATTAGCTCACTATAATACAGCTAGGAAATTGCTATTAGTCTTCTAGATTCTGCATTTACCCCAGACTAGCATTAAAGACATACTATGGAAACTTGTGCTTTTGCTGCTTCCTTGGTCTTGCCAGCTACATGGGGCATGACAGATCAGGGTCTACCAAATTAATGGGCATTTTGGAATATTACAGTTCCACGTATTCACACCCCCATAACTTTCTATGAGGTACAAGCAATTGCCTTTGTACCTCATAGAATTTTCTTATTTGTAAGTTAGATGCTCTTTTAGCAAAGGCATGTGATAGCATGCATTCAGTTCAAAGGGCTAGGAGCTCTTTAAAAAAGAAATGAGGTCTTAAAAGGTATCCATTGCATCATCCCTAAAACTGTATCTTCCACTCAATAATTTCATGGCAATTAAAAAATATATCCACTCATGTATCTGCCTACAATCACACAGCTATCAATTATATAAGATTCAGCCCACTTTGTCCTTCCCTAATTTTATTTCTAATGGGTAGGTGTCACCTACTTATTGCATTATTTGCTGTAACAGTTAAAAATTTATGTATGCATAATATATGCATACAGGTAGTCCTCATTTAGCAACCACAATTAGGATCAGCAACTTGGTCATTAAGTGAAGTGGTCACTAAATGGAACCCCAACTGTACTTATGATCTTACTTCAGCTTTCCTTTGCTTTACAGACCTGTGAAGGTCATAAATGCAAGGATTGGTCACAAAGTTACTTTTTCATCACTGTTGTAACTGGACAGTTGCTAAACAAGGCAGTTGCTGAACAAGGACTACATATGTTTGTGTGCGTGTGTGTGTGTGTGTGTGAGAGAGAGAGAGAGAGAGAGAATCTGTGTCTGTGTGTGTGTTTTCATTCAAATGAATTAACCCTGTTTGATTCTATCTACATTTTAACAAACTATAACTTCATATATTTACATATACATATACTTCCCTCTCTCTCTCAAATTAACATATATTATAATGCTTTAAACCCACAAAATTGCTTCCTAATTGAAATAATTTATTCCTTTACTAATGTACAGAATATGGTGGCATCCTGAGTGCGAAGGTGCAACTTCACCAGCTGAAAGTTTTTTTCCTAAAACAACAACACCTTCACAAAACATTTTTGACACAACTGAGGAGCCAAAATAAGCTGTTGTGATAGTCATTCAGGTAGGTTTGTGCAGCTCAAATTACATCTAGATATTTTCCTTCCTTAGTCTGCCAAGTACTGATTAGCATTGTCTATACATGTTCAGGGCTATAATGATAACATAAGGGGAACAAAATATGATTTGCAAGCGTGTATACTATCTGCAAATGGAAAGCAGGGGAAGGATGGGGGATCATTTTTGGTCAAGAATGTGTGTTATTGTGTAATAGTCTTCCTAACCCCTCCTCTAGGGTGCTCCTTACCCAAGATGTCTTTTCAGAATCAAATCCCAGGGTGCTTTGAAGCAGATGGAAAGCCCCTACTCAAACAATTGGTGGGAAATAACAACAACAACAACAACACTGCAGATAAGCAAAAGAATATATGGAAGGAAAAGGAAAACAAATTAACCATGGCATCAGTTGTTGGTATTTCATCATACCCATAGAGGCAGCTATAATGGGTGTGGGCTGCTCAGGGTGACCAGATACCCCCCAAGCCTCCAACTTGCCCTTGTCAGCTTTATTCATGCCTATCCTATGTTGTTATATGAGTTACTTTCAGAATCTGATGGCCTTATATAACCAATATGATTGTGGTTATTATAACTTACTCTTTTCTACATTATTTTTTAAGTTCCTGTTAAGTAAAAACAACTGGGTATCCTTTGACAGTTGGTGGAGCACTTGGAGATTACCTATTGTAAATTCTCTAAAATGTTGATTCTTATGGGCTAATAGATTGCTAATAAAAAGCTGTGGTGTTCTCATTTGCTGAAGCTGATTTTCAATAGAACTGATACTTTCCACACTTCATGGCCCTGCCTCAGTTCTCAATTCTTTTTGCTGAGATGCCTTTTTCAGTTCTCTTAGGAACTGTCCCTCAAGAAAAATCCATGCATTATGAAAAAGAACATCCTTCTGCATTATATCTGAGTAAGAATATGAGAAGAGCCATGTTGGATCAGATCAACTGAAGTGCAGCATTTTGGTTACCCAGCAACCAGCCAGATACATTTACAAAGTTCACAAGCCCAGAAAAAAGAACACTATCCCTTCTTCCCTGCTACTCCCTAGCAAATAAGAGTTTTTCCCCTTGTTTTCCTTAATGTATAAGTCATAATCTAATGCTATCCTTTGTGGTCTATAGCAGAGGACATACTGGAATTTCAAAACTTCTATTTGGAAGACTGGAATTTTGTCTTGATAATCATGTTCAGTGAAACATGTTTTCACTCAGTGAAATGTTTTTCACTCCTCTCTTTGACAAAATGAATAGCTTTTGCCTTCCGCCACTTACACTGACTTTTTCTATTTATATAGCTATCAATATTACTAAGAAACTGCTGTTTGCACAAGAAGTCCCACACAGATCTTGTCTCCTCTGCTTCTTCACTGGTCTTTGCCTTCCTGTCAGTTTTCCCTACTTCGGAGTTCAGTACTGTAATTTCCTTCTGTATTTTTTTATTACCAGTTTTTCCTGTCTACTTGGCTGCATTACCCTGACTTGCATCTCCTGCTCAGAAATGCTTTCCTTTGTTGGACCCTAACAGTCAATCAAGAGTACATTTAAACAGACCACTTAAAAAGAGCCTCTTCCTTATACGTAAGTGGGAAGAGACTGAAGCCAGAGCCATATCAGTGAACTAAGACTGCAGCCACTAATGTGAAGCCAGCAATTAGATCCCTCTCTCTCTCTCTCTCTCTCTCTCTCTCATTCTCTTTCTCTGTCATTTTCTTTAACATTCACACTCATATTTTATGCACTTTTTATAAACATTTCTTAAGGTATATACATTTGCAATGTTGTCTATTATGCATTGTTTCTGAAAACACATTTCCCTAACATAATACATTTTGTACATATTTGTGTGCAATTTTCCATGGTATGCATTTTTTGAATTGTCCAACTATTGCAACATTCAGAGAATTGCAACTTCCATAAAATAACTGAGTTTCTTCTCATGCATTTGTTCAAAACTGCAAAATGAGATTCATTTACATTCCAAGCTAAACAAATTTCTCCCCCATTTTTGATCATCCAACTTTTGCTACATCAGTCACATCGTTGTAGTTATTGTCCTTCGAACAGAATTTCTCATAAGCATTTCAGGGAAGCATTTCAGAAGATGTTTTTACATTTATTGTTGGGCAGCAGACTTGATGTGTTCAAACCAGAACCAAGGGATTTAAAAGTCAAGGAAGCCACGTGCTATTTGTTTTCCATCCAGTTTTTGTTTGTTTGTTTGTTTGATTGGGTTTTTTTTTTGTTTGTTTATTTATTTGGTTCTTAGAGTCAAGGGTGTTTGATATCATGGCACAAAGGCACAATCATACATTGCTTCAGAGAGTTTGTTGGTTCATGTCCTGTGAAACTGACTTCTGGCTCAAGAAAGAAGAGCTTCTTCTCATGAAAAATAACTCATCTGACACGAATCTGTTAGTTAAGCAAAAAACTGCTTAGAGAGAAACAGTTTGCAGACAGCTTTGACTGGTTCATCTGTGAAGGACTTTTATAGGGCCTCCTCTTGCAGTTCCATATGTAGATCTTGGCCTATTGGCTAAATAGGCTTTGATAGCTCTTTCATGTGGTTTGATAACTAGATCTGCAGTAGAATGGATACATTCTAGCAGAAGAGTCTGGTGTTTTTTCTTCTTTCTTGGACTTGTTTGCTGAAGTTTCTGCTCAAACACTTCGTTGTTCTGGAGCAAGACACTTACCTATGTATGGATACAAGTATGCATATTATGAAGGCACACATATGTGAGTCTAAAATAGTTGTGCCTTGGTCACCTCCCAAATGGACTACTGCAATGTGCTTTACATGGGGCTGCCTTGAAGGAGAATTCAGAAGCTGCAGCTGGTACAGAACGCAGAGGTGTGGGTAGTTATGTCTTTCCTCAATCAGCGCATGTTACATCTTTTTCCACATCGCATTGGCTACACTGGCTACCAGTATGCTTCTGGGTACAGTCCGAGGTGCTGGTGGTTACCTATAAAACCCTTCATGGCAGCAGGTTGGGTTGTTTGAGGGATGGCCTCTCTCCGAGTATGCCTACCTGTCCCATGAGGTCCAGCAGGAGAGGCATGCTCCAGGTCCTGTTTATTAAGAAGCGCCATCTGGCAATATGCAGGAAGAGAGCCTTTTCTGTTGTGACATCCACCCTTTGGAACATCATCCCTCCAGAGATTAGATTGGCCCTGACCTGGCTGGCTTTTTGCTTACTACGTGGTTTTGTCACACAGTTTGGGAATCCGGATGTATGACAGAGCCCGTGCAATAGTTATGTTGATTTGTTAGTGGTGGTTTTGTTTTTACCTTGGCTGCTCATTATCTATGTTTTTTTTTTAATCTATTATATATTTTATAGTGTTTTAAAGTGTTGTTAGCCACCCAGGGTCATGAATTTGAGATGGTGGTCCTATAAATTGATACATTATACATTAATATATGTTACACATTTATATAGTTTGGAGTAATATTGATGAAATATTCTTTGCATCTTTAAATTATCTGTGATTATGGTATCTCCATCTTGTAATTTTAATATTTTTTCTCTTTTTCTTTCCATGGCTTGTTTGCAAATTCAGAGATGTTTTGTTTTACATAATTCATTTTTACTTCCATTTCTCTTACTGTTAACATGGACAACTGCCATTGTAAAAGTTAAATTGTGAAGTAATTTTCTTTTCTGGGGATTTCTTTAATTCTTCTTCTACTTTCATTTTTAATTGATCTAAGATTGCTTGTGTTTTCTCTTGTCTCTTTCTTTTAAGTTTGCTATTATGCTCTATAAAATGTCCCCTCATAAAAGCTTTACTTGTGCCTCTAACCATCCTTATGCCTGTACCTTTATTAAGATTATTGTCAAAACATTATTTTAACTTCTTTTCACAATCTTCCATTACTGTTTCTTTATGCAACAGTGTTTTATTTAACCTCTGAAGGAATTAATTTTCCTTTGAAATGCTACAGTCACTGGGTTATGATCTGAAAAGGTCATTGGCAATATCTCTGCTTTTTGAACTCTAATAACCAAATTCTTAAATATCTAAACTATATCAATTATTTTAAAAGATCTATGTCTTTCAGAAAAATAACTGTATTCTTTTGCATTACCATTTTTATATCTGTGTCTACAAGCTCTAAATTGTCCACCATATTAAAAAAAACTTTTGGTAGTTTACCTTGTGTAATTTTAATATCTTTTTCAGAGATTCTATCTTTTTGTAGACAAATTATTCTGTTCTAGTCTCCCATTAAACATCAATTTTCATATGGTGAGTCCATGAATTTATCCATAAGTTGTTTGTAGAATGTTACTTTATCCTCATTTGGAGCATAAATTCCCATTACAGGTAGTCCTCATTTAGCAACTGCCTTGTTTAAAATTTCTACTTTATCATTAATTTGCTTTACTTCTCCCATAAGTTGACCTATAGATTCTTCGATTTTTTTTGTAACTTCTTTCATCTCCTCTTTCATCTTTACAAACCTTTCTTCCCTTCTCACTTCAAAAGCAGCCAGATCACTCTTAACAGATTTGACAGATTCAAATACTTGCTTCCCCATCTCTTCAAACATTTTTTGTGTTATTTCTGGAGTAATCCCATTTTCTGCTTGTTGCTCTAACAATCCTCTCCTCCCCTCACTAAGCTTTGCCACTTTTTTTTTATTTGTAATCCAGAAATAAAAGTAAGTCACTTATGAAGGTGAAAGTAAAACGCAGGCTTCTTGTTTTTTTCCTCTTTTGCCTTCTCTGTGCCCTTAAGGCTTTAGTCCAATCTGTCTCTCTGTAGTTTTAATGACACGGTCCATTGCAAATTACACTTACCTCCTTGTTTTGTAAAATCCACTAATTGTCTTTCCCTTTTAATGTCAAACAATCAACATTCCCACAAATGTCTGGTCTGTTTGTCTAATTAATTCCAAATAACACCAAAAGCACTTTTGCCAAAATATTAATCTTTCAAATTTATACAGTCCCCTTTTGAAACTTTCTTAAATCAAAATCTTGTTAAGCTCTTTGCTGTTATTTTAAAATCTTTTAAAGATTTATTTTCCTCTTTGCTTTCTATGATTTGGAAGGAAAGCAGACTCACCAAGTGGTTGTTTGCTTTATCCTGCTGCTTCAAGGACCTCTCGTTAACTGCAAATTGATTGTATATGAACTTGGTTAAGAAAGTGAGGGTTGGGTCAAACATCTCCTTAAGAGGCTGCTCTGTGAGTGTGAGCAGACTTTTTCTCCCTCGTCCCCCAGCTGCTCTATTCACAAGAAATCCACAAGAGTTCCATCCCCTGGTCTCCTCAAAAGGAGCAGCTGTCCGGGGTGCAGGTGGGTGGTCTCTTGGTCTCTCCTTCAGTAGCCAAAAATCACCACTGGCTGCCATTCACTGCTGCAGCACCACCTCCACTCCTTTGGAGATGTTTAGTCCAAAGAACCTCACCTGGAAGCTGCAAATCACCACTGTTTTAAGCGAGACATTACATGATCACAGTTTGCAATTTTACTTCTGTGTTCTCCATTAACTCCGTTCGTTGGAAGCGGTTGTGAAGCATGGGAATGGCAATCACGTGACCACGTGACACTGTAACGGTGAGTGGGAAGGTTGATCGCAAAGCAGTATTTTTTTTTACCCCATCATAACTTTGAACACTCACTAAATGAGGTAGTTAGTCATTAAGGACCACCTGTATAATCAAATAATGTAGTTTGCTTGATTTTGGTTTTATTTATTTATTTAATTGATTGATTTCCATAGCCGCCCATCTCAGGCAGTGACTCTGGGCAGCTTACAATCATAAAAAATTATAAAACAGTTAAAATAATTAAAACAATTTAAAGTACAAAATAAATGTATATGGTCACCAAATAAGCAATGCATGGATGTTAATGTAGCCAAGAAACGGGGCCCTTAACACACTCGGGGCCCCAGGCCTGGGCACAATGCCAGGTCTTCACAGCCTTATGGAAGGCCAACAGGGTCAGGGACATCCTGCTTTCTGGAGGGAGAATATTCCAGAGGGCAACTTCCTTCATCCGTATTCTAAAGTAACCATACTGGCATAACAATACTGCATAAAAATACAGTTGTTATTGCGATGATGATGATGACGACGACAACAACAAATCATGGGATAAAATCGTGTGCGGAAGAGGGTGAATAGTCAGTAAATAGGCCAACCCTTATACTGAGATTATTTCAGCATTTGTATTACTATTTTTAAGTAGGGGTTGAGAGACTCAGTCCTGGGATATCCTTATCACATAAGATAAGCCTGTCCCAGTGCAGTTCTCCTGCTGGAGTTGTGACAGGGTAGGAAGAGACGCAAGAGGCAAAAGTGAAGTAGTCTTAGGCTTAATCTCTGTGAATGGGGCATAGTGGATAGGAAGGTGAGGAGAAAAAGAGGCAGAGACAGAGAATAAGCAAGACTGGCATGCTACAGTCCGGTGCAGTTTTCTCTAAAGTAAGATTTCTGGGCAAGGCTATAGCTAAAATGCCAAATAATATGTAATAATATAGTATATTAGTAATATGCCTAGTATGCCTTTGCATAAGGACTTGTTTTTGTGCTGATTTGATTGAATTGTTCCAGAAAATGATAAACACGACAGAGTTGAGATATTGAGGTGTGTGTGTGTGTGTGTGTGTGTGTGTGGTTGGGGCCTGATTTGGCAGTTCTGCACTTCTTCAGCTTGGACTGAAAGAGAAGCTGCCTGTTTGAACCTGAAGCTGGCTCTGAAGTGCAATTCATGCCTCCCACAATAAATACTAAAAATTTGAGTGGCTCTCGAAAGTTTTAAAATGATTTTTCAACAGAAATGGGTTGAATTTGCTGGAGCAACAGACATCTTGGTAATGTGAACTGCTCAATTCAAAAAAAAATAGTGCAGAAATTTTGAAGACAGCCTCCCTTAGTTCTCTAGGTTGGTCTTCTCTCCCCCCCGTCCAACTCCTTCATTTGAAAAGAGCAAACCAAGTTTCCCTTTTTCTTGTGACTAAAGATAAAGAGCACCATTTCCTGAGTGTTGAGCCTTCCTCCCATCCTTGAGTTGAGAGGAAAATATGTCGCTTGGAAATTTGCAAGGAAAGTTTCAAATAGCCTTTGATGAAGTCCCTGATCAGAGACTTCTCAGTAAGCTTAACAGCCGTGGAATAAAAGGGCAGGTCCTCTTGTTCTTAAGCAACTGGCTAAAGAATAGAAAACAAAAAGTAGCAGTCAATGGACAATTCTCACAATGGAGGGATGTAATTAGTGTGGTCCCCGGGGTTCTCTCCTAGGACCGGTGATTTTTAACATATTTATAAATTCTCTGGAATCAGGTGTAACTAGTGGAATAGCCAAGTTTGCTGATGACACTAAATTGTTCAGAGTGATAAAAACAAAAAGGGATTGTGAAGAGCAACAAAGGGAACTCTGCACGTTTGGGGACTGGGTGTCAAAATAGCATGTCATTCAAACTGAGCAAGTGTAACGTGATACCACATTGATGCCAAAAATCCTAACTACTGATGCAAATTGATGGAATCAGAGCTAGCAGTGATTATCAGGAAAGAGAGCTTGGAGTAATGGTAAACAGCGTAACGAAGGTATCAACACAGTGGGCATCCACTGTGAAAAAGGCTAACAACATGTTAGAGATAATGAGAAATGGCATTAAAATTTTATTTATTTATTTGTCATATTTATATGCCACTCATCTCACAAAATGTGACTCTGGGTGGCATAAAATAAAAAACATTAAATAAACATTTTTAAAAAAAATCTATGATTAAAAACATATATGTATATGTATATATATGTTTTTAATTGTAGATTATACACACACACACACACATTAATCTGTTCAATCATGTCCAATTCTCGGAGACTGCCTGGACAAGTTCCTGCAGTTTTCTTGCCAAGGTTTTTCAGAAGTGGTTTGCCATTGCCTCCTTCCTATGGCTGAGAGAAAGTGACTTGCCTTGCCCAAGGTCACCCAGCTGGCTTTGTGCCTAAGGCAGGACTAGAACTTACAGTCTCCAGGTTTCTAGCCTGATGCTTAACCACTACACCAAACTGGCTCTCTAATATTATTATTAAAAGACTAAAGGACTAGGAGACAGCATTAGATGCTACAAACAATGTAGCCACCTTATTAAATCACCATTTCCTTGAGACACTCAAGACTGTTGACACAAGCAGATTTTGAGGGACTTCCAGAAGGACATCAAGGATGGATCCAGTCTCACCTTGGGGGAGAAGATGTTCCACAGGGCAGGTGCCATGACTGAAAGAGGACTGTCTCCTGGGTCCTCTTAGGTATTGTTCCTTAGCAGATGGGACCTGCAACATACCTCTTCTGCTGGACCTTATGGGAAAGGCAGAAGTAATCAGGAAGAGGCAGTCCCTCAGATAACCTGGCCCCATGCCATGAAGGGCTTTAAAGGTCAAAACCAGCACTTTGAATTGGACCCAGAAGCAAACTGGCAACCAATGCAGCTCACTGAGCAGCGGTATAACGTATGCCATTCTAGGATCATACATACCTATCTGCACTGCTATATTTTGCACCAGCTGAAGCTTTTGGATACTGTTCAAAGGCAGCCCCATGTATTCTGCATTATAGTAGTCCATCTGGGAGGTGACCAGGACATGGGTGACTGTGAGTAGAGCCTCCCAGTCCAGGAATGGGAGCAACTGGCATACAACACAAAGCTGTGCAAAGGCTCTCCTAGCCACAACTGCAACCTGGTCTTTGAGCAGGAGTCATGAGTTTAGGAGGCCCCTCAAGTTATGCACCAGGTCTGTCTGGGGCAGTGCAACCCCATTCAAAGATGGCATAGTCCCAGAACCAGAAGGCCCCAAAACCCAGAGACACTCAGTCTTACTAAGGTTCAGTTGAAGCCTGTTGTTCCCCATCCGGATTCCCATAGCCTGTAGGCACTGGGATAGGACAACAGCATCACTTAATTCACCAGAGGCAAAGATGTATAATTGGGTATCATCAGCATGCTGATGATACCTCACCCCATGGTGATGGATGAGCT
Organism: Candoia aspera; assembly: GCF_035149785.1. Lineage (NCBI taxonomy): Eukaryota > Metazoa > Chordata > Lepidosauria > Squamata > Candoiidae > Candoia > Candoia aspera. The sequence continues at coordinate 26,807,336 of NC_086153.1, read as the reverse complement.
CACCCAGCAGCTTTATGTAGATATTAAACAGAAGCAGAAAGAGCACTTAATCCTGTGGCACCCCACACAGTAGTGGCCAAGGGCTGGATCTCTCCCCCACAATTACCACCAATTGGTATCAACCCTGGAGAAAGGAGGAAAACCAGCATGTTACACTGCTACCCACCCCCAATCCCTGAGCCAGTCCAGAAGGATAGCATGGTCGATGGTATTCAAGGCTGCTGAGGGGTCAAGCAGAGCAATGGATGTACATCCCTTATCCCGCTCTCACTAGAGATCATCTAAAAGCATGACTCATGATGTCCCATACCCGGGCCTGAATCCTGACTGAAAGAGGTCAGATAACCTGCTTCATCCAGGGTGCTTTGAAGCTGCTGCACAACCACCTTCTCAACCACCTTCTCCAAATAGAGGAGGTTAGATACTGGATGAATATGGTCCAGTATGCTAGGGTCCAGTGATGATTTCTTAAGGAGGGGGTGAATCAGCACCTCCATAAGAGGCAGAGGAACAGCCCCCTCACCCAAGGAGGAATTACCACCACTAGAACCCACTCACATGACACCTTCCAGGCAGCTTTAGTTAGCCAGAAGAGGCATGGATCTAGAGAGCAGGTGGCTAAGCTCATAGTCATAAGGACCCTGTCCACTTCCTCAGGTTCAACAGGTTTAAACTGTTCCCAGATAACAGGGCTGCTCCAGGCATCCACCTGGAACCTGCAATAAGGCCAACTTCCAGCTGAGAACTAATTCAAGTGACTTTGTCTGACAGGTGCTAAGCAAGTTCTTCTACATGGCCTTGCAGGGGAGTCTCCAAGCCCCCTCTACCCAAGAGAGCGCATGTCACTTGCAACAGGGCTGCAGGACAGCTATCTGCAGACGAGATAAGGGCGGAGAAGTATTGTTGCTTTGCCACCTTTACCACCATCAGGTGGACCTTAATAGCAGCTCTAACCCGTGTTCAGTGGAGTTCATCCCACACTGAACACCAGCAATGCTCCTGCATCATCTCCCTCAATTCTTCCATGAACCATGGAGAGTAGTGGGATCCATGAGGGGAAGAGGTCACATAGGCCTGATCCGATCAAAGGTCTTGGCAGCCCTCTTGTTCCAAGCAGCAAACAAGGTTTCAGATGGACTGTGAATTACACCAGCAGGCACAACCTCAGCTCCCTCATGAAGATGCCAATATCATAATGCCTTATATAAATCAATGGTGCGATTGCATCTGGAATATTGTTCCAGTTGCCCTCCTCTGAACCTTCTGTAGCTACACTATACCCTTTTTAGGTGTATCGACCAGAACTGCAGAAGGTTCGGAGGAGGGCAACTAAGATTATCAAGGGGCTAGAGTAGGTTTTTCATAAGGAAAGGTTGCAACATTTAGGACTTTTTAGTCTACAAAGGAGGCGATGAGAGGGGACATGAACTATATTTATTTACGTTCTGGTTTTTGTAAGGAAACATTTATGTTATTTTCTGGAATTACATCAGATGTGTAGACAAAGTCCACCCTTTCTCTAAGAGATTGGAGAGACTCTTATGAAATATTAACTGCAAAGTGAACATCTCAGTCACTCAACAGCTCTCCCACCTTTCATTCCCTCATGCCTTTTTTCTGCAGTGGAAAAAAAATAAAACTGTATAGAAATATAAAAACCAAATGGGAGTTGAAATCCAGGCTTGTGCTACAAAATGATATCATTCGCAAAGCTTCAAGATAGTCCTGTTTCAGATCTGGCCACTTTGGAAAAAGCTTCATCTCATGAGCCACAATTCTGGGATTTGGCCAAATGTTGTTTATACCTGATGGTATCAAGCACCTCAACACAATCAAGGAAGGAAGGTTCGCTCAGAATCTCTTTAATGACTTTTGATGCCAAGAATTAAGGGTACTACTACTACTCTGGAGTACAGAACATTAAGAACTGAGACATGAATTCTCCACCACTCCTATTTTATTATTTTATTGTATTTTTTATATTTTTCAATGTGCATGCTGCTTTAGTCACCAAATGCTTTACATAGTAGGATTAAAACAACCATAGCATTGATAAAAGGATAAGAAGCAAAAAACAGTTCACATGTTGAGGAAGGGGTGGAATAATCAACAGTTACAGCAAACAAAATAGATTACCAGCAGCAGTTCTTACACCCGACCCAGGGCCTGCTGGAAGAGCAAAGTTTTCACAGTTTTAAGAAAGCTCAACAGGGTCAGAGTCATATGAATCTTATTAGTGAGTTCATTAAAGCAGAGTCTCTTTGAATCTTTTGAATGTCTTTTTCCCATCCATTGAACTGTTGGTTTCATGAAGAACTAAGAATCCATTTATTTGATAAGCCAGCAAAGACCTGTCCCAAATGCTGATTATTTGTGGATAGAGGAACCCTTCCTTCTCTCTCAGCTTCAGCACAATCTCTCACAGACAGAAGCATAGGACGTTATGTAGATCATAGGACTTGTAAGGTAGCAATGGGGGAAGGTTTATGTTTACCCATTTGTACTCCCCTTGTCCAAAAAAATTTGTGTTAGCTAATAAGAAAGTAAAACAACATTCTTAAATTATTAGCTAATGATTTATTGAAAGGAGCTCTCCAACTCTTTTCCCCTGATGACTGAAGACCATTTTTCCAGAACACAGCACTTTAGGGTCCGATTGTTGGGACAGTTGTTAAATTTTTGCTTAATCATGAAGCCTGAGTCACACTTGTAAATTCGAAATAAGCAGAATCCCAAAGGGCTGAGACAACTAATTTTTCCTGTTCGTTCTGGTATGGCCTTTCCATCACCTGCATTTTAAAAAAAAGCAGCATTTATTATCCTATTATGTGCCAGAAAAAATTAAAAGAAAATTGAAACGTAAAATTAAGGATACTTCTTTTTCCTTGGTCTTATTCCAAGAATAAATTGCTAGCATTTCCAAAAGCCACATGATACTGGGGGGAAATGAATTACTTAATTCAACCAATATTTACTTGCAAAATAATCAAATCTGAAATAATTAACCCAGTGCCCTCCAGATATTATGAACTACACAATCCCATGACATTGCCATGATGACTAGGGCTGATGGGAAGCTCCAAACATCTGGAAGGTAATTGCTCTTTCCTATGTTTTTACAGAAGCATAATAGGAGTTGAATTCCTATGATTCCTCTTGGTCATACAGTATGTTCATTTCTCCACCTAGATTAGGCAGTATGCCCATCATCTCCTTTATCTTCTTCCTGTTGTTGACATATTTGAAGAAACCCTTCTTGTTGGATTTTGCCTGTCTTGCTCACCTTGGTGGATTTTCGCCTTTGTCCACCTGATCACATTCCTACATTTCTAAGCATCTAGCTTATTTTGGTTGCCCTTAAAAGCTAAGCAGAGTCAGCTTGGGTGGGAAGCCACTCGGGAAGTCTGAAATTATAAGCTAAACAGGGAAGTTGAAAAAAAAAACATCTTGAGAAAAGATGGCGGCAAAGCATTTCTGTATGATGAAAAGAAAGAAAAATGCTTGGATGTATCCATGTAATTTACCACGAGCTGATCTGAATTTGAAGACAAATCCATGTTATCAGGGCAACTTAAGCCTCAATATTCTATGATTTCACTGCTATCACCTTGAGGATTGAGTTGTGATCATTTTTGCATTTGTCCCTTCTGGAATTTTCACCTCTTTGCTATTGGCAAGTTTTTCAACTTATTGATAAAATCTATTACCATTCCAAATCAGGCATGGAAATAAGGGAAAGGACGAAAATCAAATAGGAGGGAACACAACTGAAGAAATAAAACTTACCAGTTTTCTCATAAGCAGCCCGTATTTCATCCTTAGTTGTCAGTTCTGCAGTAAATGATGGAAATGAGTTGGCTTGGAGGTGGAACATCAGAAATATAATAGCAGAAGCAAGGCACAAGGACTTCATGGTTGAATACCAGCTACAGTCTCAATGCCAGTGGAACTAGAATGCTCCAGAGATTGTTGCAGTTTCTGGAAATGACTGTGATATTTATTTTATTTACTTCCTGGCAAGACACCAGAGAATTTGTCATATTTGGTGTATGTTGCCAAGGCTCTTGAAAAGCATCTATGAATGCCCACTTGAAACCATTTGCATTTTTTTCTACTGAATGTTCATCCGGTCTTCAAAACATAGGAAGCTGTCTTATATTTCTTGGCCTACTGGTGTACTTAGCCAGGTCTTTTCTGCTTATCCTGATAGGCAATAGGTCTCCATTCCCTGGACAGGGAGAGTTTTTCTCCACCATCTGTTATCCAATTCCTTTTATTAAAGAGGCTACTGATTGAATGTGGGATATTTTAGGCCTTTCAGATGCTTTATATTTATATAGTTGTATGAGAGTAAAATTACTCTTTCTACCCCTTTTAGATCAGGCTAGGACTCAGTATGGTTAGAAGCTGACAACTGCTTAATATCCAGTGTGATACGGTATTAGGAGATCCCAAGCAAAGTGGGAGAGAGAGACAGAGATAGAGACAGAGAGAGAGAGAGAGAGAGAGAGATTGTATATTCTATCGAAATGTGTCCTGTTCATCATCCTCATTCCCTTTCCTATAGCATGGAGCAGTGAACATAATAGGTGAAGCTCTAAGTAAGTTCTCTAGCGTGGTTATGTAGAGAACATGCAACTTCATTGGTTAGCAAAGTTAGGGGCCCCTTCTCAATTCATCATATTTTCTGCCTACACAGACACTGGTACCTCTCACATGGGCCCCTTTTGAACAACAGTTTAGAGCTCTTTCAGTGTTCAAAAGTACCCTAACAGCTGATAGGCAGGATGAGAAGACTTATGTAGCTCAGAAAGAGAACTCGCTTCTGTTCCACCTTGCATCCCCCCAGAGGGTGCTGCCAGCTGTTAGCTGGGCAAGTTTTGGACCCATTCATGTAACACATTTTTACAAAGCCTGGAATGAGTTTGGATAGATGACTAAGCCCACTCATTCTGGCCATTCATCATAACTTGCCTCCTTCTCGGCTTCTGCTTGACACAACATTGAGGAAAAATCAAGAAGACAATAAATAAGAGAAGATAATGCATCTTCAGTTGTCACTGAATGTGTAAGGCTCAATTTAAAAAAAAAAAAAAAGGAGTGGGGGGGACTGGAGAAGCTTTTGAAGGGTTTCCCAAATCCCTGATATTTATATGCCTTTTCTTCTGGCAAGCTGTCTAGAAAATCATTGCTGAGATTTTATTATTTTTCTTGCAATTACAAGCAGCATTATTAAAACTTAGCTATCAGCATCTTGAAACTGCTTGAAACCATTTTTAACTTTATATCCTTCTCTGAATTTTCTTCCTGCTTCCTATTCCTGGGAACTTCACTTTAGTTCTTTGCTTAGAATGTACTGGATAGAAGTAATACAAGTTGATCAATCAGAGATGTTTCCACATCCAGCCTCTGTTTAAACACCTCCAGTAAAGGAGAGTCCACTAAATCCTCAGGCAGTCTGTTCCATTACTGAACAGCTCTTAATATTAGGACATTTTTCTTGATGTCCAACTAAAATCTACATCCTTGTAATTTAATCCCATGGTTTCGAACAACTCTGAAGAATTCAATCTGCCTTCCTTCCTTCCAGGTGATTGTGGAGGCAATCTGGTGACCCTGTGATGTCATCAGAATGAATCCAACTGATTTTTTTTTTGTCCTTTTTGGCTTTTGGAGAAATTTTTAAAGATTGAAATGGAAGTAAGAGACCCCCACATGCAATGTGTTCCCTTTCCTTCCTTAAAACTGTTGGAATATGAAATAGTTATGGTGAAATGCCCCATGAGCTAGTAAGTTAATGTATATCCCAAGACAGGAAGGAGACAGAACACTTTTTTTAATTGCTTCCTTTCACTACACCTTTCTATATATCTATATATGTTGGTTGTAGACCTTGCCTTGTCATTCCTTCTGTGTCATTTTTTCAATGTCATTTCCTCAACTCTCCCAAGAGAGCTATTTTATTCCTTCAATTGTCCTCTACCCAAAACCACAGATAAAAACATAGATCTGGAGCTTAGTGCCTGTTCTTGTGCTGCTATGATCAGTGCCACAGTGCTGCCTTTTAGTCCAGTCCTTTCCAGCCACTGGTAGGATTTCAGCCATATACACGAAATTTATATTAGCTAAACAATAAGTCTAGAAATACATAGTTTCTGGGAAATGCATTAATATACACGTTGAAATACATATTGAAAGTATTTTTCATGTGAGTTTTTAAAATATACTTTTATGTGAAGGTGATATAGAATTAAGTTTCAAATGAATAAGCATATGAAAGAAAACATGGGTCTTCTCTATTTTATTTTTAGTTGGAACTTGATGGGCTTCCTTCAGATAGTGAAAAGTGAGCATTAGGAAAACAATACAAAGTCTCCAGACTGCCTTCATTTCCTAGGATTGTCCATCTGAAAAAGAAAATTGTGTTGTGTTTCTGAGAAGTTTTCATTATTTACTGGAACCTCAGCCTCTTGCTGTTCTTCCTCATACTGTTTTCTCTCTCTCTCTCCCTCTCTCTCTAAACTTTGCATAGGAAGAAAGATAAGAAAAAATTCCCCTAACCACAGTTGCCAGACATGTTTGCTTTTCTCACAAGCTCAAAATCTATCTGTAAAAAGCAAGGAGTATTTCATTTAGTCAGTTTGTTTGTGAATCTTACCAGCTTTCTGGACTTTTTCACTTCTGTTACAGATCTTGATATTTTAGGCTTTGTTCATCAATCAATCAATCAATCAATCAATCAATCAATCAGTGTTGCCTCTTAATAATCCAGCATCCTTCAGTAAACTACTCAAAACTAGGCTGCGTGTGTGTGTGAGTATGATTTTTTCTGATTCTGATTTCTGTATTTTTCTGTTATACTGAGAAAACAAACTAGATTAATCAGATTACATAGATATATTATAACAAATGTATAACCCAGGCAATTTTTTTCCTAAATGTATTGCTCACTAATCATTAACTGATCATTCTGATACTATCTGAAGGTTTATAGTCAGTGGTACAATAGGAAATACTTCTTCAATGAGTGACACTAATTGGACAGGGATTATTATTTTGTTCTCCTCCTGGAGAATCAGTTGAAAACAGTATCTTGCAGCTGGCTGGAAAAACAAGCCCAGTTTGGTACAAGGATCCATCCCGAGAAGAACTGACTAAGCTCAGAAGCAATTAAAATGATATGTTTGGGGAGCAAACGGGGGAGTGGGGGAATAATGTATCATCCATTGGGAGATGTCTGAAGCACCAGTACTTTGGACTTCACTTTATGACAACTAAGGATGTATGTAGGAGCACCAACCCTTTGATTTGGAACTAGTCTGCCTTGTTTGATCAGCATACCTCAAGAACAGGAGGGTTCTGCACATGCACAGATGCTGATTTCTTAGTCATATTTAAGTGATATAGCCACTCCATTCTGACATCTGGAAGCTGGGGCTTGCTTTGCTTTGTCAAAGCTCTTTGAAGTGGTACTTTCATCAAAGCTTTGTCAAGGTAAAGTACCTTTTTAAAACTCTACAGACCCTTAATGACTATCTTCTGGTGCAAATAGTCCATTCTTCCCAACATCTGTCAATGCAATCTTCAACCGCCTATGGACTTGCTTGGCATTCCTTTATACCCAAGTATGGGATGAGGAAAAACAGATGAAAGTGGGTGGGATCTGATAACACCATCTAGACAAAAGCAACCACCATAGATTTAGGGCGGGCTTTGTCTGCCTATCTGTACTGGTGAAGGTAAGCATTGGGAGATGGAAGCAGACTTTCATCTGACCTGGAGGTGTATCTCAAGGGAATAGTGGTCCTTGCTTTGCCTGGTTAGCTTCAGCTTTAATTTTGCATCTGGGAGGGCAAGCTTTTATATATTCTTTTATTTCCTGTAACTGGGAAGAATAGAATGATGATATAAAGAAGTCAATACAGGGCATGGGATGAGACTTACAAAAAAAAAATTGGAGGTAAGCTTCTTCCAGGTATGATAAGATTTGATATATCATTTTTTCTTGGGTTTTTGGATTGTTTCCTGCCAAGTTTGCCTGCATGATTCTGGAGACCACAAAAGAAACGCAAGAGGTGCAGGCCACCTGCAACCTATGGATTGCTCATTCTTGCTCAAGTTTCAATCTTAGATTGACCACTAGAGAGAGACCAGTAGATAAAGATAATGTTACAATGTTATGAAAATCTCACTGATGCTAGCTTTACGCAGTAAGTGAACAAGGTTATTGGGGAGACAGAGTGAGAAGGAAGGAGTTTGACTGTTATAATTTGTGATACTCACAAGCTGAAGAATGCCTTAAAGGTGTAACCCTCAGGGCTGGAAAGTGGCCATGGAAGAATGCAAGAAATACATCTGAACAGACTATATAGAATTTATTTTCCATGCAAGTATCAGATGTGACTTGAGAATGGATTGCGCTTTGTTGTTGTTACTCTAGGTCAAAGCTATGATTTAGAAGCATTTTTTATTTCCAAAAGTTCTGTATCTTCACACATCCATTATTGCTGAACAAATCTGTACAATACTTTTAGAAGAATAGACCATCACCCCATCAAACCACATCCCAACCACCTGTCAGCCCTTTTCCCAAGTTTTCTAAAAGTTTACTCTTTTGAAAAGAGAAATATTTCAACAGAAAGTACAGAAGAGTGGTATTTGCAGGGGAGATGTGCTTATGCCCAATTTATGAGCAAGGATCATAGGAAGGTCATGGTTGCTTAATCTGCTGTTGAAAGCAGCAAGAGTTCTGGCTATTTTCAGGTAGCTGTATTGAGGGGGGAGGCGGGTTCTGCTCTTTAAATTCCTGAATATTCTTGTCCTCAGTAATTTGAACACATGCTAAATAATCATTAGAAAATGTCAGCTTTTGTCTGCAGCATCTATAGGAGATGGTCAAAAAGGTCAAAATGGCATTCACGGCAGCACAATCAAAGCCCTGTCCCTGTTGTATGTATGACTTCTATAGATTTCCAAGCATATACTCTCTACCTGTGCTCACAGTATCCTGATCTGAAAGTAGTGAAGAAGCCTGAATCAATCATAAATGTACTAAATCGGACATTGTGCATTGAAAGATGGATTTCAGCAGGACAGGCTGGCTGTCAAGAAATATACAAACTATCCAGTGCATTCTTTCTGCAGAAAGAAATAGATCCTGTAGCAGTCTTCCATTTCTAGTTCAAAGAATCAGGGAAGCCACAGACATAAATGCTCGCATACAAACATAGAGATAAAGAAACCTTGTAAGTATCTCAGAGACATAGACAAATAATTGTATCATGGGCAGAAAGAGGGCAGAAATATCATCTCCAGGGTTAGTGAAAGTTTAACTATTTTCCCACAGAAGTGGCAGAAGTCCAAGAGAAGTAATTAGCACTTTTAGTTGCTTCTGACTATAAAAGATTAAAATACCCTTCAGAGTGTTAGCAAGTGTTTTTGATTGCTTCTGATAGCTGTGAGAGACAGCTAAACTATGAGAGCATAAAAAAGAAAAGACTATGAGGTTGCCAAATCAATAGAGCCTCAGTAACTCTAGTTCTTAGATGCACTGAATTGTTTGGGTAGAAGTGAGCATCTTATGTAGGAGCACTTATTTATCCTTAGTTGCACTTCCAATGGCTTAACAAGAGCAGATGTGGATTCTGGAAATGCACCACAAAATTTAAAATGCTGCAGGGGAAACAGCATCTGTTCAGATAATCATTATCAATTATATTGCATAGATAGTGCTCCTATGAGGGGGTTTGGGAGAGGACAAGGTTGCAGTGGAAGGTTTGAGGCTGGATCAGGCCAGCAGTTCTCATCCTTGCTGAAAGAAAGATCTGCCTTGTCCACCTCTGTCAATGAGGATACTAACTCTGTATTTCCCAACAGGAATATTTTCCGTCTGTGAACATTGAACTTCTACTTTATCCATCAGCCATGAAGATCTATCACCTTTTCGTCTGGGCTCTCATTCTGAAAGGTGTAGTTGGTCCAGGTACAAAAATGAGCAATATTTAAGCAGAATGCAAAGCAATATATGTAGTTACATTAACATGGTCACAATGTGTGAGATGGGATTATGCTAAATGTCTTTATGAAACATTCTAGATCTTTTCAAAGTGATATTTTAGATGCGCTGAATATGCCTGTACATAATATATACAGTATATGTATTAACATTCCATTGTTAAGTATACATTTTAAAAAGTCATGTATAAACTTTGTTGTTTATTCATTTAGTCGCTTCCGACTCCTCGTGACTTCATGGACCAGCCCACGCCAGAGCTTCCTGTCGGTCGTCAACACCCCCAGCTCCCCCAGGGACGAGTCCATCACCTCTAGAATATCATCCATCCACCTTGCCCTTGGTCGGCCCCTCTTCCTTTTGCCCTCCACTCTCCCGAGCATCAGCATCTTCTCCAGGCTGTCCTGTCTTCTCATTATGTGGCCAAAGTATTTCAGTTTTGCCTTGAATATCATTCCCTCAAGTGAGCAGTCTGGCTTTATTTCCTGGAGGATGGACTGGTTTGATCTTCTGGCAGTCCAAGGCACTCTCAGAATTTTCCTCCAACACCACAGTTCAAAAGGATCGATCTTCCTTCTCTCAGCCTTCTTTATGGTCCAGCTCTCGCAGCCATATGTTACTACGGGGAACACCATTGCTTCAACTATGTGGACCTTTGTTGTCAGTGTGATGTCTCTGCTCTTAACTATTTTATCGAGATTGGTCATTGCTCTTCTCCCAAGGATTAAATGTCTTCTGATTTCCTGACTGCACTCAGCATCTGCAGTAATCTTCGCATCTAGAAATACAAAGTCTTTCACTGCTCCTACATTTTCTCCCTCTATTTGCCAGTTATCAATCAAGCTGGTTGCCATAATCATGGTTTTTTTTGAGGTTTAGCTGCAAGCCAGCTTTTGCACTTTCTTCTTTCACCTTCATCATAAGGCTCCTCAGTTCCTCTTCACTTTCAGCCATCAAAGTGGTATCATCTGCATATCTGAGATTGTTAATGTTTCTTCCAGCGATTTTAACTCCAGCCTTGGATTCCTCAAGCCCAGCATGTCACATGATGTGTTCTGTGTACAAGTTGAATAGGTAGAGTGAGAGTATACAGCCCTGCCATACTCCTTTCCCAATCTTAAACCAGTCCGCTGTTCCGTGGTCTGTTCTTACTGTTGCTACTTGTTCATTATACAGATTTCTCAGGATACAAGATGACTTGGTATCCCCATACCACTAAGAACTTGCCACAATTTGTTATGGTCCACACAGTCAAAGGCTTTAGAATAGTCAATAAAACAGAAAGAGATCTTTTTCTGAAACTCCCTGGCTTTTTCCATTCTCCAGCAGATATTGGCAATTTGGTCCCTAGTTCCTCTGCCTTTTCTAAACCCAGCTTGTACATCTGGCAATTCTCGCTCCATGAATTGCTGAAGTCTACCTTGCAGGATCTTGAACATTACCTTACTGGCATGTGAAATGAGTGCCACTGTTCGATAATTTGAACATTCTTTAGTGTTTCCCTTTTTTGGTATGGAGATATAAGTTGATTTTTTCCAATCTGATGGCCATTCTTGTGTTTTCCAAATTTGCTGGCATATAGCATGCATTACCTTGACAGCATCATCTCGCAAGATTTTGAAAAGTTCAGCTGGGATGCCGTCGTCTCCTGCTGCCTTGTTATTAGCAATGCTTCTTAAGGCCCATTCAACCTCACTCTTCAGGATGTCTGGCTCTAGCTCACTGACCACACCGTCAAAGCTATCCCCAATATTGTTATCCTTCCTATACAGGTCTTCCATATATTCTTGCCACCTTTTCTTGATCTCTTCTGCTTCTGTTAGGTCCTTGCCATCTTTGGTTTTGATCATACCCATTTTGGCCTGGAATTTACCTCCAATGTTTCTAATTTTCTGGAAGAGGTCTCTTGTCCTTCCTATTCTATTGTCTTCTTCCACTTCCGCGCATTACTTGTTTAAAAATAATTCCTTATCTCTTCTGGCTAACCTCTGGAATTTTGCGTTTAATTGGGCATATCTCCCCCTATCACTGTTGCCTTTTGCTTTCCTTCTTTCTTGGGCTACTTCTAGTGTCTCAGCAGACAGCCATTTTGCCTTCTTGGTTTTCTCTTTCTTTGGGATGTATTTGTTGCTGCCTCCTGAACAATGTTACGAACTTCTGTCCAGAGTTCTTCCGGGACCCTATCTACTAAGTCCAGTCCCTTAAATCGATTCTTCACCTCCACTGCATATTCCTTAGGAATATTAGTGAGCTCATATCTAGCTGATCTGTGGGTCTTCCCTAATCTCTTTAGTCTGATCCTAAATTGTGCAAGAAGAAGTTTGTGATCTGAACTACAGTCAGCTCCAGGTCTTGTTTTTACCGACTGTATAGATGTCCTCCACCTTTGGCTGCAAAGAATGTAGTCAATCTGATTTCGGTGTTGTCCATCTGGGGAAGTCCATGTATAAAGCCGTTCTTAGGTTGCTGGAAGACCGTGTTTGTTATGCAGAGTGAGTTGTCTTGGCAAAATTCTATCAGCCTGTGTCCTGCTTCATTTTGTTCTCCCAGGCCATGCTTACCTGTAATTCCAGGTGTCATTTGACTGCCCACCTTAGCATTCCAGTCTCCCGTGATGAAAATAACATCTCTTTTAGGCGTGTTGTCCAGTAGGTGCTGCAGCTCCTCATAGAACTGCTCTACTTCAGCTGCTTCAGCATCTGTGGTTGGGGCGTATATTTGGATCACTGTGATGTTAGATGGCTTGCCCTGAATTCGAATTGAGATCATTCTATCGTTTTTTGGATTGTATCCAAGCACTGCTTTAGCCACTTTACTGTTAATTATGAAGGCTACTCCATTTCTTCTGTGGTCCTCTTGTCCACAGTAGTAGATCTGGTGGTCATTTGATGTGAAGTGGCCCATTCCAGACTCTTTCCCACATCAATATCAGTTGATTTTTTAAGCAGTTACTGTAAGTTTACATAAACTCACAGGAAACCTACTTGATCAGTTCCTAAACTGTATCTGGTTTAAATTGTATAAATTGCATGAGGATGTCCTTCTGGGTAGAGGAGTATGTGTGTGACTATTAATAGTGAATTTGCTTCTTAGATGCAAAAACAGAGGTGTGACAGATATGCCCACCATGTGGCTATGGACATCATGCACTCTCTAGATCAGTGTTTCTCAACCTTGGCAACTTTAAGATGTGTAGACTTCAACTTCCAGTATACACATTTAGAAAAAAGGAAAGTAAAGAAAAGTGATAAGTAAATAAGAAATAAATAAAAGAAAACAGAAGGGAAGGGGAAGGGGAAGGGGAAGGGGAGGGGGAGAAAAAGATATAAAGAAGCGACTCCCGATCTTCTTTACAGCAGTTACAAATGCATTTATATTTTATCCTCTCTAAGGTGACATCGTGGCTCCCTTCTTTCCATATTCTACCCTTTCTACTAATCAAACCCATAAATCACATGTTCATTTTTTTCCATTTTCAGCAAAAAGTCCATAAAGGGTTTCCAGTCACTAACAAATGTAGTTAATGTCTTTTCTGTAATCAAACAAGTCAGTTTATTATTTTTTTTATTATTTTATTCATTTTCTATTCCGCCTTTATAATTTTTACAGATAACTCAAGGTGGCAAACATACCTAATACTCCTTCCTTCTCCTATTTTCCCCATAACAACAACCCTGTGAGGTGACTCCCTGCCTTGCCAACTTCTCCAGTTCAGCTACCTTGACTTAAGGGAACAAACTGACATCCAGAAAGCCAGGGGCTCACTATACCAATGGAAACGTGTGATTTTCCATGGCTACATGTCAGCCTTGTTAGGTAGTCTAGACAAACAGCACACCAAGAGTATTGGCTCTATCCTTATTGTAAAGCTACATTTACAGAACCTTGCAAGTCTGAAAGTACATCACCTTTACAGTCCAAGAAATTAGGGGGGAGGGTGTCCTCTTCTGAGATGTTTACCACACCCCAAGGTCATTCCCACATACCATTACATTCCATTGGAGTTGGGCAGCTAATAAATTCAAATAAGTAATAATTCAAATAAATAAAAATAATAAAATTTATGCTCAATAGGAAGATAATCTCATACACACACACACATATACAAATATGCACATAAACATATAGTGTGTGTGTGTATTGCATGTGTGTATATAAACATACATACACACACACACACACAGAGTCAATACAATACATGGCTGTTGCTGACTGTTATTTCTGTAGTTATTTGTTAGGGTTTATTTAGATGGGAAGTGAAATATCCACAGGAGAGAGGTTCAGATCTTCTGGTTTCCTTATCCAACTGCCACTCCAGCAAGAGCAAGGCAGCAAGACCTATATAATTTTGCAGGGATCCCTCTCCTGGGAATTTTTTTTTTATATGCTCAATCATGTCCAATTCTCAGAGACTGCCTGGGCAAGTCCCCGCAGTTTTCTTGGCAAGGTTTTTCAGAAGTGGTTTGCCATTGCCTCCTTCCTAGGGCTGAGCAAGAGTGACTGGCCCAAGGTCGCCCAGTTGAAGGTGCCTGAGGTGGGCCTAGAACGCATGGTCTCCCAGCTTCTAGCCTGGTGCCTTAACCACTACACCAAACTGAGTCCTGGGAATAAGTTCAAGGAAATTACCTTCTTGGAATTGAGTCAATCTTTTGCTTAATAAGTAGATTAATGACACTCTCACTTCCTTTGCACTGATTCTTAATTCACAACTTATACAGAAAACACTTTTGTCATTTGGGATATAACGCTTCATCAGGGATGGTGCTTGGGAATGTATACCAGTGAGATATTTTTATGTTTGTTTGTATGCATATATAATGCAGGAAGAATTTTTAAATATACTATATGTTTAATTTTTCATGTAGATCCTGCCGGAGGTCAACGTGATTGTCAATCTCGTCTTAACGGTTTCTGTTATCCTAAACACCTTTCCTGTCCTGATTGTTTTGCTCCATATGGACACTGTGAATTTGACCTCCAGTGCTGTGCCAAGTAAGTCAGTTTTCCCAGGGTATGGAATAAAGATCTTATTGCTCAGATCAGAATTGTTACTTGGCATTTACATTTATTTTTTTAAATCTCAATTTTGGAGTAGGTTTTGAATTTAGTCTATGGTTATCCAACTCAGGCATCAATACGCATATGTAGCACTATAAGAGATCTGCATTAATTAGCTCACTATAATACAGCTAGGAAATTGCTATTAGTCTTCTAGATTCTGCATTTACCCCAGACTAGCATTAAAGACATACTATGGAAACTTGTGCTTTTGCTGCTTCCTTGGTCTTGCCAGCTACATGGGGCATGACAGATCAGGGTCTACCAAATTAATGGGCATTTTGGAATATTACAGTTCCACGTATTCACACCCCCATAACTTTCTATGAGGTACAAGCAATTGCCTTTGTACCTCATAGAATTTTCTTATTTGTAAGTTAGATGCTCTTTTAGCAAAGGCATGTGATAGCATGCATTCAGTTCAAAGGGCTAGGAGCTCTTTAAAAAAGAAATGAGGTCTTAAAAGGTATCCATTGCATCATCCCTAAAACTGTATCTTCCACTCAATAATTTCATGGCAATTAAAAAATATATCCACTCATGTATCTGCCTACAATCACACAGCTATCAATTATATAAGATTCAGCCCACTTTGTCCTTCCCTAATTTTATTTCTAATGGGTAGGTGTCACCTACTTATTGCATTATTTGCTGTAACAGTTAAAAATTTATGTATGCATAATATATGCATACAGGTAGTCCTCATTTAGCAACCACAATTAGGATCAGCAACTTGGTCATTAAGTGAAGTGGTCACTAAATGGAACCCCAACTGTACTTATGATCTTACTTCAGCTTTCCTTTGCTTTACAGACCTGTGAAGGTCATAAATGCAAGGATTGGTCACAAAGTTACTTTTTCATCACTGTTGTAACTGGACAGTTGCTAAACAAGGCAGTTGCTGAACAAGGACTACATATGTTTGTGTGCGTGTGTGTGTGTGTGTGTGTGAGAGAGAGAGAGAGAGAGAGAATCTGTGTCTGTGTGTGTGTTTTCATTCAAATGAATTAACCCTGTTTGATTCTATCTACATTTTAACAAACTATAACTTCATATATTTACATATACATATACTTCCCTCTCTCTCTCAAATTAACATATATTATAATGCTTTAAACCCACAAAATTGCTTCCTAATTGAAATAATTTATTCCTTTACTAATGTACAGAATATGGTGGCATCCTGAGTGCGAAGGTGCAACTTCACCAGCTGAAAGTTTTTTTCCTAAAACAACAACACCTTCACAAAACATTTTTGACACAACTGAGGAGCCAAAATAAGCTGTTGTGATAGTCATTCAGGTAGGTTTGTGCAGCTCAAATTACATCTAGATATTTTCCTTCCTTAGTCTGCCAAGTACTGATTAGCATTGTCTATACATGTTCAGGGCTATAATGATAACATAAGGGGAACAAAATATGATTTGCAAGCGTGTATACTATCTGCAAATGGAAAGCAGGGGAAGGATGGGGGATCATTTTTGGTCAAGAATGTGTGTTATTGTGTAATAGTCTTCCTAACCCCTCCTCTAGGGTGCTCCTTACCCAAGATGTCTTTTCAGAATCAAATCCCAGGGTGCTTTGAAGCAGATGGAAAGCCCCTACTCAAACAATTGGTGGGAAATAACAACAACAACAACAACAACAACACTGCAGATAAGCAAAAGAATATATGGAAGGAAAAGGAAAACAAATTAACCATGGCATCAGTTGTTGGTATTTCATCATACCCATAGAGGCAGCTATAATGGGTGTGGGCTGCTCAGGGTGACCAGATACCCCCCAAGCCTCCAACTTGCCCTTGTCAGCTTTATTCATGCCTATCCTATGTTGTTATATGAGTTACTTTCAGAATCTGATGGCCTTATATAACCAATATGATTGTGGTTATTATAACTTACTCTTTTCTACATTATTTTTTAAGTTCCTGTTAAGTAAAAACAACTGGGTATCCTTTGACAGTTGGTGGAGCACTTGGAGATTACCTATTGTAAATTCTCTAAAATGTTGATTCTTATGGGCTAATAGATTGCTAATAAAAAGCTGTGGTGTTCTCATTTGCTGAAGCTGATTTTCAATAGAACTGATACTTTCCACACTTCATGGCCCTGCCTCAGTTCTCAATTCTTTTTGCTGAGATGCCTTTTTCAGTTCTCTTAGGAACTGTCCCTCAAGAAAAATCCATGCATTATGAAAAAGAACATCCTTCTGCATTATATCTGAGTAAGAATATGAGAAGAGCCATGTTGGATCAGATCAACTGAAGTGCAGCATTTTGGTTACCCAGCAACCAGCCAGATACATTTACAAAGTTCACAAGCCCAGAAAAAAGAACACTATCCCTTCTTCCCTGATACTCCCTAGCAAATAAGAGTTTTTCCCCTTGTTTTCCTTAATGTATAAGTCATAATCTAATGCTATCCTTTGTGGTCTATAGCAGAGGACATACTGGAATTTCAAAACTTCTATTTGGAAGACTGGAATTTTGTCTTGATAATCATGTTCAGTGAAACATGTTTTCACTCAGTGAAATGTTTTTCACTCCTCTCTTTGACAAAATGAATAGCTTTTGCCTTCCGCCACTTACACTGACTTTTTCTATTTATATAGCTATCAATATTACTAAGAAACTGCTGTTTGCACAAGAAGTCCCACACAGATCTTGTCTCCTCTGCTTCTTCACTGGTCTTTGCCTTCCTGTCAGTTTTCCCTACTTCGGAGTTCAGTACTGTAATTTCCTTCTGTATTTTTTTATTACCAGTTTTTCCTGTCTACTTGGCTGCATTACCCTGACTTGCATCTCCTGCTCAGAAATGCTTTCCTTTGTTGGACCCTAACAATCAAGAGTACATTTAAACAGACCACTTAAAAAGAGCCTCTTCCTTATACGTAAGTGGGAAGAGACTGAAGCCAGAGCCATATCAGTGAACTAAGACTGCAGCCACTAATGTGAAGCCAGCAATTAGATCCCTCTCTCTCTCTCTCTCTCTCATTCTCTTTCTCTGTCATTTTCTTTAACATTCACACTCATATTTTATGCACTTTTTATAAACATTTCTTAAGGTATATACATTTGCAATGTTGTCTATTATGCATTGTTTCTGAAAACACATTTCCCTAACATAATACATTTTGTACATATTTGTGTGCAATTTTCCATGGTATGCATTTTTTGAATTGTCCAACTATTGCAACATTCAGAGAATTGCAACTTCCATAAAATAACTGAGTTTCTTCTCATGCATTTGTTCAAAACTGCAAAATGAGATTCATTTACATTCCAAGCTAAACAAATTTCTCCCCCATTTTTGATCATCCAACTTTTGCTACATCAGTCACATCGTTGTAGTTATTGTCCTTCGAACAGAATTTCTCATAAGCATTTCAGGGAAGCATTTCAGAAGATGTTTTTACATTTATTGTTGGGCAGCAGACTTGATGTGTTCAAACCAGAACCAAGGGATTTAAAAGTCAAGGAAGCCACGTGCTATTTGTTTTCCATCCAGTTTTTGTTTGTTTGTTTGTTTGATTGGGTTTTTTTTTGTTTGTTTATTTATTTGGTTCTTAGAGTCAAGGGTGTTTGATATCATGGCACAAAGGCACAATCATACATTGCTTCAGAGAGTTTGTTGGTTCATGTCCTGTGAAACTGACTTCTGGCTCAAGAAAGAAGAGCTTCTTCTCATGAAAAATAACTCATCTGACACGAATCTGTTAGTTAAGCAAAAAACTGCTTAGAGAGAAACAGTTTGCAGACAGCTTTGACTGGTTCATCTGTGAAGGACTTTTATAGGGCCTCCTCTTGCAGTTCCATATGTAGATCTTGGCCTATTGGCTAAATAGGCTTTGATAGCTCTTTCATGTGGTTTGATAACTAGATCTGCAGTAGAATGGATACATTCTAGCAGAAGAGTCTGGTGTTTTTTCTTCTTTCTTGGACTTGTTTGCTGAAGTTTCTGCTCAAACACTTCATTGTTCTGGAGCAAGACACTTACCTATGTATGGATACAAGTATGCATATTATGAAGGCACACATATGTAAGTCTAAAATAGTTGTGCCTTGGTCACCTCCCAAATGGACTACTGCAATGTGCTTTACATGGGGCTGCCTTGAAGGAGAATTCAGAAGCTGCAGCTGGTACAGAACGCAGAGGTGTGGGTAGTTATGTCTGTTCCTCAATCAGCACATGTTACATCTTTTTCCACATCGCATTGGCTACACTGGCTACCAGTATGCTTCTGGGTACAGTCCGAGGTGCTGGTGGTTACCTATAAAACCCTTCATGGCAGCAGGTTGGGTTGTTTGAGGGATGGCCTCTCTCCGAGTATGCCTACCTGTCCCATGAGGTCCAGCAGGAGAGGCATGCTCCAGGTCCTGTTTATGAAGAAGCGCCATCTGGCAATATGCAGGAAGAGAGCCTTTTCTGTTGTGACATCCACCCTTTGGAACATCATCCCTCCAGAGATTAGATTGGCCCTGACCTGGCTGGCTTTTTGCTTACTACGTGGTTTTGTCACACAGTTTGGGAATCCAGATGTATGACAGAGCCCGTGCAATAGTTATGTTGATTTGTTAGTGGTGGTTTTGTTTTTACCTTGGCTGCTCATTATCTATGTTTTTTTTTTAATCTATTATATATTTTATAGTGTTTTAAAGTGTTGTTAGCCACCCAGGGTCATGAATTTGAGATGGTGGTCCTATAAATTGATACATTATACATTAATATATGTTACACATTTATATAGTTTGGAGTAATATTGATGAAATATTCTTTGCATCTTTAAATTATCTGTGATTATGGTATCTCCATCTTGTAATTTTAATATTTTTTCTCTTTTTCTTTCCATGGCTTGTTTGCAAATTCAGAGATGTTTTGTTTTACATAATTCATTTTTACTTCCATTTCTCTTACTGTTAACATGGACAACTGCCATTGTAAAAGTTAAATTGTGAAGTAATTTTCTTTTCTGGGGATTTCTTTAATTCTTCTTCTACTTTCATTTTTAATTGATCTAAGATTGCTTGTGTTTTCTCTTGTCTTTCTTTTAAGTTTGCTATTATGCTCTATAAAATGTCCCCTCATAAAAGCTTTACTTGTGCCTCTAACCATCCTTATGCCTGTACCTTTATTAAGATTATTGTCAAAACATTATTTTAACTTCTTTTCACAATCTTCCATTACTGTTTCTTTATGCAACAGTGTTTTATTTAACCTCTGAAGGAATTAATTTTCCTTTGAAATGCTACAGTCACTGGGTTATGATCTGAAAAGGTCATTGGCAATATCTCTGCTTTTTGAACTCTAATAACCAAATTCTTAAATATCTAAACTATATCAATTATTTTAAAAGATCTATGTCTTTCAGAAAAATAACTGTATTCTTTTGCATTACCATTTTTATATCTGTGTCTACAAGCTCTAAATTGTCCACCATATTAAAAAAAACTTTTGGTAGTTTACCTTGTGTAATTTTAATATCTTTTTCAGAGATTCTATCTTTTTGTAGACAAATTATTCTGTTCTAGTCTCCCATTAAACATCAATTTTCATATGGTGAGTCCATGAATTTATCCATAAGTTGTTTGTAGAATGTTACTTTATCCTCATTTGGAGCATAAATTCCCATTACAGGTAGTCCTCATTTAGCAACTGCCTCGTTTAAAATTTCTACTTTATCATTAATTTGCTTTACTTCTCCCATAAGTTGACCTATAGATTCTTCGATTTTTTTTGTAACTTCTTTCATCTCCTCTTTCATCTTTACAAACCTTTCTTCCCTTCTCACTTCAAAAGCAGCCAGATCACTCTTAACAGATTTGACAGATTCAAATACTTGCTTCCCCATCTCTTCAAACATTTTTTGTGTTATTTCTGGAGTAATCCCATTTTCTGCTTGTTGCTCTAACAATCCTCTCCTCCCCTCACTAAGCTTTGCCACTTTTTTTTTATTTGTAATCCAGAAATAAAAGTAAGTCACTTATGAAGGTGAAAGTAAAACGCAGGCTTCTTGTTTTTTTCCTCTTTTGCCTTCTCTGTGCCCTTAAGGCTTTAGTCCAATCTGTCTCTCTGTAGTTTTAATGACACGGTCCATTGCAAATTACACTTACCTCCTTGTTTTGTAAAATCCACTAATTGTCTTTCCCTTTTAATGTCAAACAATCAACATTCCCACAAATGTCTGGTCTGTTTGTCTAATTAATTCCAAATAACACCAAAAGCACTTTTGCCAAAATATTAATCTTTCAAATTTATACAGTCCCCTTTTGAAACTTTCTTAAATCAAAATCTTGTTAAGCTCTTTGCTGTTATTTTAAAATCTTTTAAAGATTTATTTTCCTCTTTGCTTTCTATGATTTGGAAGGAAAGCAGACTCACCAAGTGGTTGTTTGCTTTATCCTGCTGCTTCAAGGACCTCTCGTTAACTGCAAATTGATTGTATATGAACTTGGTTAAGAAAGTGAGGGTTGGGTCAAACATCTCCTTAAGAGGCTGCTCTGTGAGTGTGAGCAGACTTTTTCTCCCTCGTCCCCCAGCTGCTCTATTCACAAGAAATCCACAAGAGTTCCATCCCCTGGTCTCCTCAAAAGGAGCAGCTGTCCGGGGTGCAGGTGGGTGGTCTCTTGGTCTCTCCTTCAGTAGCCAAAAATCACCACTGGCTGCCATTCACTGCTGCAGCACCACCTCCACTCCTTTGGAGATGTTTAGTCCAAAGAACCTCACCTGGAAGCTGCAAATCACCACTGTTTTAAGCGAGACATTACATGATCACAGTTTGCAATTTTACTTCTGTGTTCTCCATTAACTCCGTTCGTTGGAAGCGGTTGTGAAGCATGGGAATGGCAATCACGTGACCACGTGACACTGTAACGGTGAGTGGGAAGGTTGATCGCAAAGCAGTATTTTTTTTTACCCCATCATAACTTTGAACACTCACTAAATGAGGTAGTTAGTCATTAAGGACCACCTGTATAATCAAATAATGTAGTTTGCTTGATTTTGGTTTTATTTATTTATTTAATTGATTGATTTCCATAGCCGCCCATCTCAGGCAGTGACTCTGGGCAGCTTACAATCATAAAAAATTATAAAACAGTTAAAATAATTAAAACAATTTAAAGTACAAAATAAATGTATATGGTCACCAAATAAGCAATGCATGGATGTTAATGTAGCCAAGAAACGGGGCCCTTAACACACTCGGGGCCCCAGGCCTGGGCACAATGCCAGGTCTTCACAGCCTTATGGAAGGCCAACAGGGTCAGGGACATCCTGCTTCCTGGAGGGAGAATATTCCAGAGGGCAACTTCCTTCATCCGTATTCTAAAGTAACCATACTGGCATAACAATACTGCATAAAAATACAGTTGTTATTGCGATGATGATGATGACGACGACAACAACAAATCATGGGATAAAATCGTGTGCGGAAGAGGGTGAATAGTCAGTAAATAGGCCAACCCTTATACTGAGATTATTTCAGCATTTGTATTACTATTTTTAAGTAGGGGTTGAGAGACTCAGTCCTGGGATATCCTTATCACATAAGATAAGCCTGTCCCAGTGCAGTTCTCCTGCTGGAGTTGTGACAGGGTAGGAAGAGACGCAAGAGGCAAAAGTGAAGTAGTCTTAGGCTTAATCTCTGTGAATGGGGCATAGTGGATAGGAAGGTGAGGAGAAAAAGAGGCAGAGACAGAGAATAAGCAAGACTGGCATGCTACAGTCCGGTGCAGTTTTCTCTAAAGTAAGATTTCTGGGCAAGGCTATAGCTAAAATGCCAAATAATATGTAATAATATAGTATATTAGTAATATGCCTAGTATGCCTTTGCATAAGGACTTGTTTTTGTGCTGATTTGATTGAATTGTTCCAGAAAATGATAAACACGACAGAGTTGAGATATTGAGGTGTGTGTGTGTGTGTGTGTGTGTGTGGTTGGGGCCTGATTTGGCAGTTCTGCACTTCTTCAGCTTGGACTGAAAGAGAAGCTGCCTGTTTGAACCTGAAGCTGGCTCTGAAGTGCAATTCATGCCTCCCACAATAAATACTAAAAATTTGAGTGGCTCTCGAAAGTTTTAAAATGATTTTTCAACAGAAATGGGTTGAATTTGCTGGAGCAACAGACATCTTGGTAATGTGAACTGCTCAATTCAAAAAAAAAATAGTGCAGAAATTTTGAAGACAGCCTCCCTTAGTTCTCTAGGTTGGTCTTCTCTCCCCCCCGTCCAACTCCTTCATTTGAAAAGAGCAAACCAAGTTTCCCTTTTTCTTGTGACTAAAGATAAAGAGCACCATTTCCTGAGTGTTGAGCCTTCCTCCCATCCTTGAGTTGAGAGGAAAATATGTCGCTTGGAAATTTGCAAGGAAAGTTTCAAATAGCCTTTGATGAAGTCCCTGATCAGAGACTTCTCAGTAAGCTTAACAGCCGTGGAATAAAAGGGCAGGTCCTCTTGTTCTTAAGCAACTGGCTAAAGAATAGAAAACAAAAAGTAGCAGTCAATGGACAATTCTCACAATGGAGGGATGTAATTAGTGTGGTCCCCGGGGTTCTCTCCTAGGACCGGTGATTTTTAACGTATTTATAAATTCTCTGGAATCAGGTGTAACTAGTGGAATAGCCAAGTTTGCTGATGACACTAAATTGTTCAGAGTGATAAAAACAAAAAGGGATTGTGAAGAGCAACAAAGGGAACTCTGCACGTTTGGGGACTGGGTGTCAAAATAGCATGTCATTCAAACTGAGCAAGTGTAACGTGATACCACATTGATGCCAAAAATCCTAACTACTGATGCAAATTGATGGAATCAGAGCTAGCAGTGATTATCAGGAAAGAGAGCTTGGAGTAATGGTAAACAGCGTAACGAAGGTATCAACACAGTGGGCATCCACTGTGAAAAAGGCTAACATGTTAGAGATAATGAGAAATGGCATTAAAATTTTATTTATTTATTTGTCATATTTATATGCCACTCATCTCACAAAATGTGACTCTGGGTGGCATAAAATAAAAAACATTAAATAAACATTTTTTTAAAAAATCTATGATTAAAAACATATATGTATATGTATATATATGTTTTTAATTGTAGATTATACACACACACACACACATTAATCTGTTCAATCATGTCCAATTCTCGGAGACTGCCTGGACAAGTTCCTGCAGTTTTCTTGCCAAGGTTTTTCAGAAGTGGTTTGCCGTTGCCTCCTTCCTATGGCTGAGAGAAAGTGACTTGCCTTGCCCAAGGTCACCCAGCTGGCTTTGTGCCTAAGGCAGGACTAGAACTTACAGTCTCCAGGTTTCTAGCCTGATGCTTAACCACTACACCAAACTGGCTCTCTAATATTATTATTAAAAGACTAAAGGACTAGGAGAGAGCATTAGATGCTACAAACAATGTAGCCACCTTATTAAATCACCATTTCCTTGAGACACTCAAGACTGTTGACACAAGCAGATTTTGAGGGACTTCCAGAAGGACATCAAGGATGGATCCAGTCTCACCTTGGGGGAGAAGATGTTCCACAGGGCAGGTGCCATGACTGAAAGAGGACTGTCTCCTGGGTCCTCTTAGGTATTGTTCCTTAGCAGATGGGACCTGCAACATACCTCTTCTGCTGGACCTTATGGGAAAGGCAGAAGTAATCAGGAAGAGGCAGTCCCTCAGATAACCTGGCCCCATGCCATGAAGGGCTTTAAAGGTCAAAACCAGCACTTTGAATTGGACCCAGAAGCAAACTGGCAACCAATGCAGCTCACTGAGCAGCGGTATAATGTATGCCATTCTAGGATCATACATACCTATCTGCACTGCTATATTTTGCACCAGCTGAAGCTTTTGGATACTGTTCAAAGGCAGCCCCATGTATTCTGCATTATAGTAGTCCATCTGGGAGGTGACCAGGACATGGGTGACTGTGAGTAGAGCCTCCCAGTCCAGGAATGGGAGCAACTGGCATACAACACAAAGCTGTGCAAAGGCTCTCCTAGCCACAACTGCAACCTGGTCTTTGAGCAGGAGTCATGAGTTTAGGAGGCCCCTCAAGTTATGCACCAGGTCTGTCTGGGGCAGTGCAACCCCATTCAAAGATGGCATAGTCCCAGAACCAGAAGGCCCCAAAACCCAGAGACACTCAGTCTTACTAAGGTTCAGTTGAAGCCTGTTGTTCCCCATCCGGATTCCCATAGCCTGTAGGCACTGGGATAGGACAACAGCATCACTTAATTCACCAGAGGCAAAGATGTATAATTGGGTATCATCAGCATGCTGATGATACCTCACCCCATGGTGATGGATGAGCTCACCCAGCAGCTTTATGTAGATATTAAACAGAAGCAGAAAGAGCACTTAATCCTGTGGCACCCCACACAGTAGTGGCCAAGGGCTGGATCTCTCCCCCACAATTACCACCAATTGGTATCAACCCCGGAGAAAGGAGGAAAACCAGCATGTTACACTGCTACCCACCCCCAATCCCTGAGCCAGTCCAGAAGGATAGCATGGTTGATGGTATTCAAGGCTGCTGAGGGGTCAAGCAGAGCAATGGATGTACATCCCTTATCCCGCTCTCACTAGAGATCATCTAAAAGCATGACTCATGATGTCCCATACCCAGGCCTGAATCCTGACTGAAAGAGGTCAGATAACCTGCTTCATCCAGGGTGCTTTGAAGCTGCTGCACAACCACCTTCTCAACCACCTTCTCCAAATAGAGGAGGTTAGATACTGGATGAATATGGTCCAGTATGCTAGGGTCCAGTGATGATTTCTTAAGGAGGGGGTGAATCAGCACCTCCATAAGAGGCAGAGGAACAGCCCCCTCACCCAAGGAGGAATTACCACCACTAGAACCCACTCACATGACACCTTCCAGGCAGCTTTAGTTAGCCAGAAGAGGCATGGATCTAGAGAGCAGGTGGCTAAGCTCACAGTCATAAGGACCCTGTCCACTTCCTCAGGTTCAACAGGTTTAAACTGTTCCCAGATAACAGGGCTGCTCCAGGCATCCACCTGGAACCTGCAATAAGGCCAACTTCCAGCTGAGAACTAATTCAAGTGACTTTGTCTGACAGGTGCTAAGCAAGTTCTTCTACATGGCCTTGCAGGGGAGTCTCCAAGCCCCCTCTACCCAAGAGAGCGCATGTCACTTGCAACAGGGCTGCAGGACAGCTATCTGCAGACGAGATAAGGGCGGAGAAGTATTGTTGCTTTGCCACCTTTACCACCATCAGGTGGACCTTAATAGCAGCTCTAACCCGTGTTCAGTGGAGTTCATCCCACACTGAACACCAGCAATGCTCCTGCATCATCTCCCTCAATTCTTCCATGAACCATGGAGAGTAGTGGGATCCATGAGGGGAAGAGGTCACATAGGCCTGATCCGATCAAAGGTCTTGGCAGTCCTCTTGTTCCAAGCAGCAAACAAGGTTTCAGATGGACTGTGAATTACACCAGCAGGCACAACCTCAGCTCCCTCATGAAGATGCCAATATCATAATGCCTTATATAAATCAATGGTGCGATTGCATCTGGAATATTGTTCCAGTTGCCCTCCTCTGAACCTTCTGTAGCTACACTATACCCTTTTTAGGTGTATCGACCAGAACTGCAGAAGGTTCGGAGGAGGGCAACTAAGATTATCAAGGGGCTAGAGTAGGTTTTTCATAAGGAAAGGTTGCAACATTTAGGACTTTTTAGTCTACAAAGGAGGCGATGAGAGGGGACATGAACTATATTTATTTACGTTCTGGTTTTTGTAAGGAAACATTTATGTTATTTTCTGGAATTACATCAGATGTGTAGACAAAGTCCACCCTTTCTCTAAGAGATTGGAGAGACTCTTATGAAATATTAACTGCAAAGTGAACATCTCAGTCACTCAACAGCTCTCCCACCTTTCATTCCCTCATGCCTTTTTTCTGCAGTGGAAAAAAAATAAAACTGTATAGAAATATAAAAACCAAATGGGAGTTGAAATCCAGGCTTGTGCTACAAAATGATATCATTCGCAAAGCTTCAAGATAGTCCTGTTTCAGATCTGGCCACTTTGGAAAAAGCTTCATCTCATGAGCCACAATTCTGGGATTTGGCCAAATGTTGTTTATACCTGATGGTATCAAGCACCTCAACACAATCAAGGAAGGAAGGTTCGCTCAGAATCTCTTTAATGACTTTTGATGCCAAGAATTAAGGGTACTACTACTACTCTGGAGTACAGAACATTAAGAACTGAGACATGAATTCTCCACCACTCCTATTTTATTATTTTATTGTATTTTTTATATTTTTCAATGTGCATGCTGCTTTAGTCACCAAATGCTTTACATAGTAGGATTAAAACAACCATAGCATTGATAAAAGGATAAGAAGCAAAAAACAGTTCACATGTTGAGGAAGGGGTGGAATAATCAACAGTTACAGCAAACAAAATAGATTACCAGCAGCAGTTCTTACACCCGACCCAGGGCCTGCTGGAAGAGCAAAGTTTTCACAGTTTTAAGAAAGCTCAACAGGGTCAGAGTCATATGAATCTTATTAGTGAGTTCATTAAAGCAGAGTCTCTTTGAATCTTTTGAATGTCTTTTTCCCATCCATTGAACTGTTGGTTTCATGAAGAACTAAGAATCCATTTATTTGATAAGCCAGCAAAGACCTGTCCCAAATGCTGATTATTTGTGGATAGAGGAACCCTTCCTTCTCTCTCAGCTTCAGCACAATCTCTCACAGACAGAAGCATAGGACGTTATGTAGATCATAGGACTTGTAAGGTAGCAATGGGGGAAGGTTTATGTTTACCCATTTGTACTCCCCTTGTCCAAAAAAATTTGTGTTAGCTAATAAGAAAGTAAAACAACATTCTTAAATTATTAGCTAATGATTTATTGAAAGGAGCTCTCCAACTCTTTTCCCCTGATGACTGAAGACCATTTTTCCAGAACACAGCACTTTAGGGTCCGATTGTTGGGACAGTTGTTAAATTTTTGCTTAATCATGAAGCCTGAGTCACACTTGTAAATTCGAAATAAGCAGAATCCCAAAGGGCTGAGACAACTAATTTTTCCTGTTCGTTCTGGTATGGCCTTTCCATCACCTGCATTTAAAAAAAAAGCAGCATTTATTATCCTATTATGTGCCAGAAAAAATTAAAAGAAAATTGAAACGTAAAATTAAGGATACTTCTTTTTCCTTGGTCTTATTCCAAGAATAAATTGCTAGCATTTCCAAAAGCCACATGATACTGGGGGGAAATGAATTACTTAATTCAACCAATATTTACTTGCAAAATAATCAAATCTGAAATAATTAACCCAGTGCCCTCCAGATATTATGAACTACACAATCCCATGACATTGCCATGATGACTAGGGCTGATGGGAAGCTCCAAACATCTGGAAGGTAATTGCTCTTTCCTTTGTTTTTACAGAAGCATAATAGGAGTTGAATTCCTATGATTCCTCTTGGTCATACAGTATGTTCATTTCTCCACCTAGATTAGGCAGTATGCCCATCATCTCCTTTATCTTCTTCCTGTTGTTGACATATTTGAAGAAACCCTTCTTGTTGGATTTTGCCTGTCTTGCTCACCTTGGTGGATTTTCGCCTTTGTCCACCTGATCACATTCCTACATTTCTAAGCATCTAGCTTATTTTGGTTGCCCTTAAAAGCTAAGCAGAGTCAGCTTGGGTGGGAAGCCACTCGGGAAGTCTGAAATTATAAGCTAAACAGGGAAGTTGAAAAAAAAAACATCTTGAGAAAAGATGGCGGCAAAGCATTTCTGTATGATGAAAAGAAAGAAAAATGCTTGGATGTATCCATGTAATTTACCACGAGCTGATCTGAATTTGAAGACAAATCCATGTTATCAGGGCAACTTAAGCCTCAATATTCTATGATTTCACTGCTATCACCTTGAGGATTGAGTTGTGATCATTTTTGCATTTGTCCCTTCTGGAATTTTCACCTCTTTGCTATTGGCAAGTTTTTCAACTTATTGATAAAATCTATTACCATTCCAAATCAGGCATGGAAATAAGGGAAAGGACGAAAATCAAATAGGAGGGAACACAACTGAAGAAATAAAACTTACCAGTTTTCTCATAAGCAGCCCGTATTTCATCCTTAGTTGTCAGTTCTGCAGTAAATGATGGAAATGAGTTGGCTTGGAGGTGGAACATCAGAAATATAATAGCAGAAGCAAGGCACAAGGACTTCATGGTTGAATACCAGCTACAGTCTCAATGCCAGTGGAACTAGAATGCTCCAGAGATTGTTGCAGTTTCTGGAAATGACTGTGATATTTATTTTATTTACTTCCTGGCAAGACACCAGAGAATTTGTCATATTTGGTGTATGTTGCCAAGGCTCTTGGAAAGCATCTATGAATGCCCACTTGAAACCATTTGCATTTTTTTCTACTGAATGTTCATCCGGTCTTCAAAACATAGGAAGCTGTCTTATATTTCTTGGCCTACTGGTGTACTTAGCCAGGTCTTTTCTGCTTATCCTGATAGGCAATAGGTCTCCATTCCCTGGACAGGGAGAGTTTTTCTCCACCATCTGTTATCCAATTCCTTTTATTAAAGAGGCTACTGATTGAATGTGGGATATTTTAGGCCTTTCAGATGCTTTATATTTATATAGTTGTATGAGAGTAAAATTACTCTTTCTACCCCTTTTAGATCAGGCTAGGACTCAGTATGGTTAGAAGCTGACAACTGCTTAATATCCAGTGTGATACGGTATTAGGAGATCCCAAGCAAAGTGGGAGAGAGAGACAGAGATAGAGACAGAGAGAGAGAGAGAGAGAGAGAGATTGTATATTCTATCGAAATGTGTCCTGTTCATCATCCTCATTCCCTTTCCTATAGCATGGAGCAGTGAACATAATAGGTGAAGCTCTAAGTAAGTTCTCTAGCGTGGTTATGTAGAGAACATGCAACTTCATTGGTTAGCAAAGTTAGGGGCCCCTTCTCAATTCATCATATTTTCTGCCTACACAGACACTGGTACCTCTCACATGGGCCCCTTTTGAACAACAGTTTAGAGCTCTTTCAGTGTTCAAAAGTACCCTAACAGCTGATAGGCAGGATGAGAAGACTTATGTAGCTCAGAAAGAGAACTCGCTTCTGTTCCACCTTGCATCCCCCCAGAGGGTGCTGCCAGCTGTTAGCTGGGCAAGTTTTGGACCCATTCATGTAACACATTTTTACAAAGCCTGGAATGAGTTTGGATAGATGACTAAGCCCACTCATTCTGGCCATTCATCATAACTTGCCTCCTTCTCGGCTTCTGCTTGACACAACATTGAGGAAAAATCAAGAAGACAATAAATAAGAGAAGATAATGCATCTTCAGTTGTCACTGAATGTGTAAGGCTCAATTTAAAAAAAAAAAAAAAGGAGTGGGGGGGACTGGAGAAGCTTTTGAAGGGTTTCCCAAATCCCTGATATTTATATGCCTTTTCTTCTGGCAAGCTGTCTAGAAAATCATTGCTGAGATTTTATTATTTTTCTTGCAATTACAAGCAGCATTATTAAAACTTAGCTATCAGCATCTTGAAACTGCTTGAAACCATTTTTAACTTTATATCCTTCTCTGAATTTTCTTCCTGCTTCCTATTCCTGGGAACTTCACTTTAGTTCTTTGCTTAGAATGTACTGGATAGAAGTAATACAAGTTGATCAATCAGAGATGTTTCCACATCCAGCCTCTGTTTAAACACCTCCAGTAAAGGAGAGTCCACTAAATCCTCAGGCAGTCTGTTCCATTACTGAACAGCTCTTAATATTAGGACATTTTTCTTGATGTCCAACTAAAATCTACATCCTTGTAATTTAATCCCATGGTTTCAAACAACTCTGAAGAATTCAATCTGCCTTCCTTCCTTCCAGGTGATTGTGGAGGCAATCTGGTGACCCTGTGATGTCATCAGAATGAATCCAACTGATTTTTTTTTTGTCCTTTTTGGCTTTTGGAGAAATTTTTAAAGATTGAAATGGAAGTAAGAGACCCCCACATGCAATGTGTTCCCTTTCCTTCCTTAAAACTGTTGGAATATGAAATAGTTATGGTGAAATGCCCCATGAGCTAGTAAGTTAATGTATATCCCAAGACAGGAAGGAGACAGAACACTTTTTTTAATTGCTTCCTTTCACTACACCTTTCTATATATCTATATATGTTGGTTGTAGACCTTGCCTTGTCATTCCTTCTGTGTCATTTTTTCAATGTCATTTCCTCAACTCTCCCAAGAGAGCTATTTTATTCCTTCAATTGTCCTCTACCCAAAACCACTGTCCCAAAGCAGTTTGTATTCCCCTGTAACTTCTTTTGACAATTTGAAGAGACAAGGGGTTCAATCTCTGATCTCCAACATCTCACTACACAAAATGTAGCCTAGATGTTGATGCTAATATCAAGATGATACTGAACTGCTTTTCCCTTTAATGATCAGCTACTTTACTCCAATTGTATTTGTGTTAGCAACTATAAATATTTTTTTTAAGAGGACTGTAAAACAGTGAGGAAGTTTTGGCAAATTCATTGATTGACAGAAGGTTTTGCTAAATCATTGTGAAGGCAAGTTATTCAAGTTTGTAAAGTAATTTTCATTGAAGAGGATGTTCTCTAAAAAAGGTTATGGAAATTTGAGAACATAACAGTTCAAGAACCCTTGTTCTCTTAAGCCCTCTATATTGTGCAAGATTTGAAGTGAAACAAACAAGAATTTAGTATGGCCATTTTAAAACAAGTTACACTGCATTTCCCAGGCAAATATTTATGGTGAAACACAGTTCTTGTTTCAGCTGCACCCTATTAGAAAAAAATTTCCCAGCTTAAAGCTTTGGCAACTTTAAGTCAATCAATTTATTCTGGACTCTTTGAATGTATAGCAGTTGTACAATGTCTTTTGTAGCTATGGTTTGCAGAAATAATTCTCCTAAAAAAAAACAGAAGCAGGGTCTGAATTAAATTGGTATTTTGACTCAGTTTAATAAGTATTCCATACACCTTCCAAAAATTTCTCATTAACAGTGTTTTTAATGACGACAAAACAAAACTCAAATGACTTTCATCATTCCATTCACTAACACAGGTGTGTTAGTAAGCATGGTGGAAAAACACTAAAGCAAATAAACAGGAGTTTATTTTAGTGAACCTTGCTCAGGATAATCTATCTATCAGTTGGTGACCAGGTGATCAGATGCTTGCCTTCCACTCAGCTGTTCTTAAAAACAAAACAAAAATCGACACTTTGAGATTATTCTAACTTCATACTTTTCATTCTATAAGACAGAATTTTGTCCCTATAAAAATCTGGTGCCCCTTATTAATCTGATGTGGGAGCTGTACAATGTATTGGGATATTTAATGTAGTATTCAATCTTTATATTTGTAAATAAAGACAAATGATCCAAAATATCATTAAGATTTCATTCCTTGCTTCTAAAGGAAATAAAACCTGAATCACCTGTTAAAGTTTTTTGCCACTCATTATATACATAAAACTGAATTTAGCATAGTATTCTACAAACATAACATATGGACTTTTTTGATCTGCTCTGACCTGGAAACATTTGTTACTGGGTCCCATCAAGGAGAATCAATGGGCTAATTGAATTCACTGAGCTACTTCTACCTTCTTGTTCTCTATACAAGATCCTTCTAATCCTAAAAGGCAGTATCAGGCTCTCTGGCTTGAACTTGGCAGACTGTATCCAGACACTTGACATAGGATGGCTACATGGCTATATATTACTAGAATGAAATGATAAGAAACAAGTGATTGGGGTCCTTTCTTATACCCACTGCAATTTAAATCTGGAACTACTTTTCCCTGACTTTCCCATGGCTTAATGGACATCTGGTTTTGCACTTCTCAGGCTTAGGACTAGGTTGCAGCTGGTTGTTGACCTAATCAGCATTTCTGCTCTGGGAAACTCTAGCTTCCAAGATATCCCACAAACAGTTACAAAATAATGTAATCAACAGGCCTCAGGCTCACAGTTGACCTCCCGAATGGACTACTGTCCAAAGAATGATACAGTGGCCAACCAATTGGAATCTACATTCCAATACCAAAAAAGGAGATTTAACAGCATGTGCAAACTATCATACAATATCCCTAATTTCACATGCTAGCAAAATAATGCTTAGGATCATCTTTTGTAAGTTTCAGCCCCCCATTATAATTTTTTATTTCAAGAATAACAGGAAAATAATTAAATAATTCCATATAAATATGTAAAACAATATTCGCATGCTATATGTATTTGATCTATGCATTTCCAAAATTTCTCATAAAATATGCCCACTGGGTATATACCCAGTACTTTAATTAAGCAAGAATGATGGTGTTAATATTTCCACTTTCTAGACCAAGAATGAATTATTTTCTCTATCTCATTTTCAGTGAAATCTGGAATCAGCATTCTTCTACAAGCCCAATTAGTTGGAGATGAGGTTCCAATTTAAATCTAGTTGACAAGGCAAATGTGATGCCTCCCATTGATCTATAGATCAGTAAGTACTGAAACAATAAAATAATATCAGGAAACTATGGACAGGTTTTTTCTGGTGGGTATTTGTCCTTTCCTCATTCCAGGAGAGAAGATGTCCTTTTTTCTTTCTTTCTTTCTAAGAGGATCTTCAACTTTTATTTTCCTTTAAATTCTTAATTTTATTTTCCTTTAAATCCTTAATTTGACAAACTGTTGTCTGCTTCCAATTTTTCACTGAGGAGATCCTATTCCTTCTCTTTATTGTCTCATTGTCTGATGGGATTCCATGCAAATGAATTATCTGGACCTTTTAAAAAGACCTTTAAGAAAGTAGCAGGGGAGCTACAAATATAAAAACAGGGGTTGCCACACCATGTGACTGTGGCAAAAGATATGGAGTTATCAATAGTGACAGCAGAGTGGCAGACAAACTGGGACACACTGTATATCCAAATGGAAATGAAAATGAAACCTTGTTCATATTACTGAGTAGTGCGCAGAAAGACTTCCTAATAAATTGTGCATCAAAATATTTTTGACCAAATTAAGTCAGTGGCTCCCAACTGTTGCATAGAAAGCTAAACAAAGTTCATGAAGACTTCCTAAATTAAGCATTTGAATGCATATTTCAGAGGTTATACCATTTGTTCAGGAGGAGAAATTTATTTACCAAATATTAGTGCAGTAGCATAAAAAGCATACACAAAAGAAATCTTGAATGATTACTGTCCAAACTCTGGAGATGCTTGACTGATCAACTGTTATTACTGCAGCTATTTCAAACAGGAAATAACATGACAAATCAGCTATAGCCAACTGGTGGAACAGAGGAAAGCTATAGTGAGGCATTCCTTTGATTACCCGTCTGCTAAACCCATAAAGATGAGAGTTAAACAACAGTCTTTGAACAACAACTTCTTCTGAAATGACAAGGCACATCCAGGATGACACCTGAGGGACAGGTTTCATTGGGTTGCAGAATGCAGAATCCACCCATTGATGCACAAGTAAGCAGCATGGCTTCTATAAACTGGTCTTCTGTAAAAACAAAATGTTTACCAAAGATCTGAAATCCTCTCTTCACATTAGCTTTTCAGCACTATTACTACACAAGAGATTCAGTCATTAGATAAGATAAGATGGTATAACATACAGATAAGCAGGAAAGGGTAGGAGTTGTATGGCTGAACTGGGAGTCTGCAGTATAGACATGTGTTAAATAAAGGAATATCCATAGCCTTATAAATTACCAGGCATGTTGCTTGAAAGGAATCCCATGCAAATTATTCTGAAGCCAGCAAGGCTGAAGCCAGCATTTTTTGCTTTCACCTAAAGTATTGTGGGAAAAACAGACAAACAAACAAAAAAGGTATACAGGGCAATTGTGGCCATCAATGAACAGTCCTGGGATTCCCATCAAATCATAGTTTTACTTTGACTTCCCAGCCTCACATGTGATAAATGTGATAATGAAATTGGTATGCATCAGGATGAAGGGGGACTGTCTGACCAAGCTAATTTTTCTTACAAAGATAAAATCCAAGCCCAATTTTTCAACATGGAACCCTTACAGAGAACTTGCAGAATCACAGATCTCCATATGTATGTTCCCCTACATTAGATCTTCCGTGAAAGGCTTCATAAGTATCCCCATCATATCAGCAATGAGGCAGGTGGCTACCAGAGTGAAGACTATCCAGTTATAGGATATTCTCCAAAAGATCTTGGTATCTATATAGCATTATTCTTTACAAAGTGGGCAAATACAAATTCAGTTTTTATAAATACGTTTTCTTCCTATTGTGTGGGGGTTTTTTCTTTTGATGCTTTTGCATAATGGAGGCTTGTTTTAACAGCAAATAAAATTTACATGTAGAAATATGATTATATGTAAGTCATCATAAAAATACATATAATAAAACATGGAAGCCAAAGATTCCTCCAACATATGAGCCAATCAACTAAAATGCTTTTCCAAGCTTAAACCTACTTGGAGCTCATGATCTTTTTAAACCAGTGGTTGGGCTAAATATTAATATAGCATTCTCATCAAAACATTTATGACAACAAAATGTTCTTTGTGCAGTATAGTATTGAATCATCACTCACCCTGAGCAGCTTGGAAGAAGAAAAAAATCACAGCAGGGAGGCAGTACAAAATGTTCATGGCTGCAGATCAGCTTCAGTTTCTGTATCCTTGCAGGGAACAGATACTGGGAAGAAAAGAATCTGGATAAGGAAAAAACAATTGATGACATCTGAGCATTTATTAAGTCATGTGATGTGAGATGCAAGCTGCAGAAATCTCTCAGGTTGCAATCAGAAAATCCAATTACTTAGACAGTGCAAAGACAGTTTCGGGTTACCTGCCACTTCTTTTTGTAATCCCCCTACCCTCAAAAAGCATATAGTGCTGATAACCTTGAGAGCAATGAAGATGAGGAATTTTAAAATTAATTTATTTAAGGAAATGAATGGGCTGTGACTTGGGATAAAATAACATTGGGTCATTCCAATGCCAGGTTTTCATTCTGTTAGTATCCCTTTAAGTTTTGGAATTTGCTGAGTATTTCAAATAAAAACAGAATACTCATCTGTTTGGGAGACGGTTATTGTGATGTGAGTCATCATGGGCAACTGCAGGGACATGGGGCAGGTGACATCATGTGACATCAATATTCAAATGATGCAAAGTGCAAAATTTGAATTACAATGTCGTAACACATTGACACCATTATGGCTTGTACCTGATGCCTATGTGAAGTATGTAAATGATGTAAGCAACCTGTCTATCTGTGTATCAGTATTATATTATTTAAAACAACAACAACAACTTTGGTTTAAAGTAGAAAAATAAAGTCATTCCAATATCTATTCATGCTTCAAAACCTTTATTTGAACTTATTTGAAAATAAAGTCTTATTTTACAGGGCACATAAGCTACAAAGTATCCGTTCAGATTAATGTGCTACCATGAGTTTAGAAGTCAACAATTCCTGCATCCATCGTTTATACTGACTAATCATGGATTAGATTTTTTTCATCCACATGGAAGCCATTAACTCCTTAGATTAACCGCTGCTGGTGATGTCTCCCTACTGTGGTATATGGAATAATACAATTTGTAAAAATAATAATACCAATTATTATTGATATTATAAGGCAAAATCATATAGATCTTGGTTGGGGGAGATTTTAAGGTATAAATACTAATATTAGTTAATAGCAAAGTTTAAGCTAGTGAGTAACACAATGATAAATAATTAAACTAACATGAAGACAGAAAGAGACAGTTAACACAGGTAAAGGTTTAAATGTGTAAAAGCCTTGGGCTAATGAGGTGGCTTACAAGTAAGAACTCTTTCAAAAGAAACAAAGGGAAGCAATTGGTCTCTAACTAATTAGCCTAACACTGACCAACAGAGGAGACATATGAACAAAGGCTCCTCCAGGGTGTGCTAAGCAAGGAGATAGAGTAAATGTAACCATATGAGATATTGTCCTATGAGGATTTCACTGTGTGAAAACCTTGGAATGTTTCAAATGCTTCAAAATAGGCTTTTACAAGCATAAGCAAAATAAGATAGAGGGGTCCAGGGAATGAGGCGGTCGGAAGATTGTGCGTCTGAGTGCCCAGCCAATGGGTAAACAGGCCAGAAAGGAGAAGGGGGAGGCTGGACAGGGAAAGGTATAAGAAAGTGTGTATTTGTAATTTTGTGTGTGGCATCTTTCCTTTTGATCGGACTCTGCGTAGCCTGGTCAAGGTGCCCACCGCGCTTTGCAAACCGCTTCAAATAAAGTAAGTTCCTTTTCAGAAATCTCTGGTCCAGTTCTCGTGTTTTTCATATCTAACACTACTATGAATGATTTTGAATCTGTTGAATTTCTTTCTACACTAATAGTAGCAGGGCTTGTTTAGAATAATGGAAATTATTTCAGTGTTGAAATTATTTCAGAGCTCTGCAAATCTTTGAGGAAATTATTTCCTTCAATAAAGGTTCAGGTGAAGCTTTCTGTCCAAATTACTGAGCCTGTTGCTTCTAAAAGAAAAACAAAAAGGCTGCTTTGTTTCACTTGATGCTATCCTGAAGCCTCCTACACAGTTTCTTATGGCGTCTTCAAAGACAGAGTAAGCTTCTATTCTTCCAGAAGGCAAATCTCATTGAGTCATCAAGGTGAATTGAAATCTTCTTACATAGGCCCAGTCAATATGCATAACAAATATTTGTTAAAATAAGCTGATTCCCCCCACCCCCCACTGCCAACCATCCTTCACATCTTTTATCTGAAATAAAGAAGCATATGGGGAAAAATAGATCTAGAGAGGAAAGAGGTAGATTCTGCCTTAATTGTGCAACTATCTAGGTTGCACAGAATGGGGGAAGTGAAGTAGCAGCATGGACAGCTATTCATGGCAGAGAAACAGGTTTCAAGTACTCTCAGCATCCAGAAGAGCTGCCTGCTCATAGCCCCATGGGTGGGTGTCATGGGATCTTCTGGGCTAAGCAATTGCAGGGCAAGTGGAGAACAGTCCTTTTATACCAATCACTTTGGTCAAGGGTCACACTGCTGACAAGATGTTGAGAGATCAGCAATGCACAAAATGTCCTTTCATATTGCTCAGCTTTCTCAACCACCTATCAACTGAGAAGCAGTTGAGACAGTTGAGTAATGCAAAAGGCACTACTCACATTCTCCTGGTCACTGGAGAATCATTGAAAGAGGCCAGAAGCACAGAAAAGTTCCTTTTGTGTCACAGCTCTCCCAAACACTGACCTCAAAAGGACACATCCATTCATACCACAGGAATACTTCCAGCACTGCCATCAAATTGCTATAATAATTTACCTGTTACGTAAAAATAACCTGATTGCTACACCTTGTATTCAGTCGCTGTGCAACTTGATCCCATTGACCCTGTTCTTTCTAACAATGCTTCGCTGTAGCTGGAGTGAGGTCTGGAGACAAACTTTTCTGGCCTGAACAAAAATCAGAGAATGAAGTTATAAGATCCTTTAAGTCTTCTAAAAATGGAGCAGCCCCAAGACTGCTGAAAAAACATGTCTTAATATTTTGTTACTCTGTATAATTATATTTCATAATATAATTTTGCTATTAGTGTAGAATTATTTTTTGGTTTGGTTTGGTTACTTGCTTCTTAGACAACTCTGGAGCTTACAGTTATAATGTATATAGTTTGTGCATGACAGCCTATCTAAATAATTAGGAGAAGGAGAGAGAAAGGGGGAGAGAGAGAGAGAGATTTTAATGCATTTATTTATATTCAAAGTGACTGTCCTGGGAGTCTCTTGAGTAAGTTGAACAACAACTTAACTGCAAATTTTCTTTTATTCAAAAGCAGGAAAAAATACAGAAAGCAACTGAAGTATGATTATCAATTGTGCAAATGGTGTTTCTAAATTCAGGGCAGGCACAAGTAGCTACTGTAGATCTTGACTGACCTTCCCTTCTTCCCACCAAAGATAAAAGGGACATGTACATACAGTAAATGGAATATGGATATAATCACCTAGGTGGCATTATCAGGAAGTAGCTTATATCTGCAGAAATTAAGTCAGAAGGGCTAAAGTGCAAAAGGAACATAGGTTTGCAAGGGAAGGTGAAAGCAACAAAAATGCCTTTTTGCTGTGTCCATAGTAAGAAGAAGGGGAGGGCTGGCTGCTTGGAGAACATGGCATGATGGTAAGAGGTTATGGGGAGAGGCAGAGAGCCTCAGCTCCTACTCTGCTTCAGTCTTCTCCTCCAAGTTGACCTATGTTCAGATGGGCCCAAGACCAACAACTGAGAGAGAAAATTGCAACTCAAGGTAAACAAAGATATGGTTGTAGAGCATCTATTTGATCAAATCAACTGAACATAAAGAAAGAAAGAAAAACTAGGGAAAAGAGAAAAATAAAATCCATAAAATATCAACGTAAGATTAATTCAATCCTTAAACTTATAATTGAATCTTGACCTTTTAGAAACATATTATGCCATCTTCTCATTTTTAGAATATAAAAACACTTCAAAAATGTACAATAAACACATATCTTGAATCATTTCCTAAGCATCAGGGAGTGTATTTCCATCTACATAAAATTATCCTCTTTGCTGAACACCAGGTTCAGTGAAGCTAGAGCTCTTCATAAAATGTCAAATTCCCTATTTTAGGAGTATAATTCAACAACCCATTTACATCTTTACTATATTTTTCTCAGGACTAGGTTAATATATGCTGCAACTTAAAAACAAAAGGCAACTGTGGCTAGACAAGACTAAATCATTATGTGTGTGTGTTTGTATGTGTGTGCATATGTGTGTAATTTTTATTAAGAATTTTGATTATAATAGTAAAATCTTATACAAACTAAACTTAAAGAAAAGGGAATAGAAAGGAGTAAAGAGTGCAAGGAAAAAGAAAGAAGAGAAAGAAGAAAGAGAAAAGTAAGAAAAGAATAAAGAGAAAAGAAGTATATAAAGAAGTGACTTCCAACCTTCATCACAACAAATTTAGTGACTCATTTAGCCCCCGAAGGTTACAAACACTTATCTTTTCATCCCATATCCCTTCTCTTATCTATAAACAAATCCATAAAACATCATCTTTTTAGTCCTGGTGTCAGCAGAAAGTTCATAAAGGGATTCCAGAAGT
The DNA here is from genome assembly GCF_035149785.1 of Candoia aspera. Classification (NCBI taxonomy): domain Eukaryota; kingdom Metazoa; phylum Chordata; class Lepidosauria; order Squamata; family Candoiidae; genus Candoia; species Candoia aspera. Next base: position 26,767,108 of record NC_086153.1, on the reverse strand, counting down.
AATAAACATATATTGTTTTAACCCTGATCAAATAAACCAACTTTATATTCCTTCCTTTTACTTCTAACAGTCTTAATATTTAAGGTTTCTTTATTATTATGGTCTTTGACCAGCCTTTACAATAAAAGAAAATAGTTTAATTCAACAATTCATTGTCAGGAAAAAAGGAAAAAATAAAACAGTAAAACAATATTTCTAATTAAATGTTCTGCATAATATTTAGTTCATTCAAATATTATCATACAATTTGATTTCTCTTCATTTTTTCTTTGCCCCATCGCAGAATTCTTCAAGGCTTTAACAAGCCTCTTTTGTAAATCCAATAGGAAAATATTATCCAGGTCCCTCTCTTGATTTGTCATTTGTATTTTGAATTTTGAAACCTCAGCCAGTTTCTTTTGTAGATCCAGTGAAACACCCTTTTCTAAGTCATTCTCTTGGCCTGTCAGTTGTAAATCCACTTTCAATACCAGTTGAATCTGTTTATATGTATTTCTCTGCTCCTTTTTGTTATTAAGAGTTGATTGAGTCTTATTAGACCACCAATCTACTTGTAATAACATTTATCTTTAATGGCTGTGTGATTCCTTGAGAAGGCAGCAGCTGCCGATTTTCTGAACTGGACAGCTTGACAACAGGGCAGCTCCAGGCCAACTATCCCATATGGAGGAAGGTTACAGGGACCACTTCCATTAAAGGCCAATTCTGGCACAATCCTTGATAAGTTCCTGCTCTTGTTCTCTCTGTGGCATGGACTGGGTGGCTGGTTAGAAGCCTCCATGGGAGAGCAATGGTGTGGGCTGATGTACAGAGCCTTCTCCTACAGAGGTCATGCTACAGAAGAAGGCTGGGAGGAGCTTTTTGGGAGAGAAGCTGAGTAGACAATTTTTCCAGCCATGCAGGCCAAGGAGGCTTTGGCTGGTCACCTCCCATGTACCCTGTAGGAGTTCTCATACCTTCTGGTAGAGCTGTCCAGCCTCAGCTAATGAAGCCAGAGAAGACTCCTCTCAGCTTTCTCACCCAGTGCTTGCTGAAATTCCTCTCAGCCTTTTTTCATAATACAAGCTCTGTAGGGAAGGGCTGAGAGGATTTCTGAAGTACCCATGGTTGCTTCAGCTTCAGGCTAGGATTGGAGTGCACTGACCTTTCTGAGTTGGGTGACTTAATATCCATGCTCTGGGGATGAGGTCTGGGAAGGTGCAAGAGTCCATAGCTTCCATAACAATGGAAGAAACAAGAGGAGCAAGTCTGCTTTGTGGAACAACTCTGACAAACAGGGTGTTTGGTTAAAGTTTTTGTTGAACTGAAGCAGTCTTTTGAAGCTCTGTACAGTCATAGTAAATATGCCCCCACCATTATATCACTTTATCACATAGAGAGAGTTGCAAACATTCCCACAGGATGAAAACTAACAATATAATTTAACAGTGGCTGAGTTGATACAATATGCTAAACTGTACCTACAGAAGGCTTAGCTCTCAAATGAGGTTCTCTGTTGAGGTTTGGTTGGTGGTGATGGTTGCAGATATTTGTTGACAAGAAAGAGAGAAGAATTTTTTAGTTTGGTCATCAGATGAGTTGGAGCAGTGCTGGCCTCTGGACAGAAACAAAACAGTACTGGTGTGGTCATAAGCATGCCCTTGAGGAGCACCCTTGGACACCCTTGATGTCCAAGTGGAGGCCATTGGTGGTGTTTCTACTCTCTACTTTCTTCTTTCTACTCTGCTGGTACTTGGATCTATGGTAGTAGACCTTTGAAGTACTACTTGGGGTACCTAGCAAGAGAGGCCATAACATTGGACCAGGGCACTGAAAATTGATGGCTGATTGTTGAGGGCCTCAGCTCACAATAGGTCCCACAGGGGAGTCCCACTGACAAAGGTTGGACCTTCCCCCAGTTATATGTACAGCTTCCCTACCACAGAATTGCTATCAAGTTAGTGCTGTTTGTAGCCTTGACATGAATTTGATCTATCTGGGTGTGAGATGGAGTTGAGTGTGATATGACCCCTACCTGGAATGAAAGAACAGGTGGAAGTGTGGTTCCTGTGTATCTGAACATTAGTGAGTGGTACTTGAGGGTCAGAAAAGCTCCAGATTACCTGGGAGCATTAGAGAGGGTTGAGAAGTTATATGCAAGGTATTGGCTGGTAATTGATATGACAGCTGGAATGGTGAAAACAAGGTTGCAAGGTTGTAGGCTGGAGTGTAGGGATAGAGTTGGTGTGATGTGATGTTTGAGTGGTTAATCTGATGTTGGGTGACCATGCTAGTGGGAGCAGGTTAATCCCAGTACTGAAAGATGGAAGGAGATATGAGTGTGACATTACAGGGGAATGAAAACCAACAATTTGAAGTTGATCCCAACTTCCCACCAACCTGGTCAGGTGCTTATGTCACTGGTGACCTTGGCTTCAAGTTGCTAATTATAAAAACCAGGTATGTTAGTAAAAAGGCTATGTTCATCTACCACTTGGTAATATAAAATAAAATTGACCGGGCTAAGGGTGGCAATAGCTGACGTTCAGATATAGGCTTTGGATCCTTCAGGAACCCCAATTCCAAGTTCAGGGTGATGATGACAATGATCTCACCTTACCTGTGACTAGGGGCTGTGCTCCTGAGGTGCCAGGGTACAAATGCCTGCCTGTCATTTAGGCTGCCAGAAAGGTCTGGGGAGTCTACTTGTGTGTTATTCACCCTGCTGCCAGGAGGATGATTTCTTGAGCCCCCTGGACTTTAGTGTCAGGCTAGGATTGGAGTGCACTAACTTTTTGAGTTGGGTGACTTAATATCCATGCTCTGGGGATGAGGTCTGGGAAGATGCAAGAGTCCATAGCTTCCATAACAATGACAGGCTTGTCCCAGATTATTTCTGGATTGATAGCTGCAGGTGGACTTACGTTAGACCTTTTCTTTCCCTTGAAGCAGTTGATTACTGATCTGGATATGAGAGATATTACGCTGAGTCCCTTGTCATGGTCAAATCATTTTATAGTCCAAATAAAGTTGATCACTACCCATGATCTCTGTAGGGCAGTGGAATCTATTAAGATGGCCTGCCTTGGGGATCTTGTGGTTTCCAGAGAACGCTTGAGGATTTTCCTAGCAGCTGTCTGGCAGATAGTTCCATTGACCTTGTGGAATGAAGAAATTCAAGCTCTTGATGTGACTGACCCTGAGCAATCATGTTTGCCAATCCTCTAAAAGACCTTGGTTTACTGAGATGATCTGAGAGATACCGTAGTACAAACAATGCCTGGAGCATTGGTGGGGGAAGATGAACAGTGAATGCGATCAGGTAGAGGTAAGTTTGAGAATATAACATGGTGCTAAGAAAGGTGAAGTAATACTACTTATCCACCCTTATTGTATCAACAGGCTTATCAGGAAAACCCTGAGATTCATTGAAACACTGGCCTCAGTTTTCCCTCTGCTCAAAAACACCCTGGTGAGAACTAAGAATCATCAATATCCTAACTCAATACATGAAGGATCACCTCTGTCAGAATTAATGAATATGCAGTAAACATCAGATTGATGTTTACAAACTGAATGGAAGAAGATACTGTGAGCTTCTGTGGCAGATTTCAAGGGGTGCATAGCGAGAGAAATGCCAGACTGGTTTCAGAAAAGGCACACAAGATTGGATGATCCAGACAGATAATGAAGAGTCGACTAACAAAGGAGTTTAGCTTGCTTCACTGACCAAAGCACTGTTAACACAAGAATTTAGCTCCAAGGAGACAGCTCTTGAATTCTCTATAATCACATTAATGGTTTGCATCTTGCCTAAATAAAGGGGTATTTGGCTTTCTCCAGAGAGCTAGCCTAATCTTATGCGATGAGCAACATAAGACACTAAAACTCAGTAATAATAAACCTAAATTGCTCTGCATGAGTAAATGTGTGTTTGATTTTTCCCCCAGACTTTGACATTTGGATTTTTATGGTGCCAACATGCATCGTTTTGCTGCCCATTTTTCCAGTATGGATAGATACTTTGGGATGACTTTACAGTCATCATTATTATTATTATTATTGTTGTTGTTGTTGTTATTTTTACCACCATGACATCTGCAACATAGCTCATCTCTAACTCCAAATCTTTTGTACATGAACATCACTGGTCCCAAAAATGATCCCTGGAGGGTCTGAGATTGCATCTGTTATCAATATGAGAATTGCCTGCTTATTCCTACTTGTTGTTCCTTGATTTTCATCAGTTGCTAATCCATATGAGCACCCATCCTCTTATTCTGTGGCAGCTGATTTTCCTCAGTGAGGGGTTTTTCAAAGGCTTTTTTAAAAATCAGGTATGCAGGGTCTATTGGATATTTTACTCAGTTGTTTTTCCCCTTGTGCTGCTTCTCTTGTAACCTGATGATCATTTTCCCCACCCCTACCGATCCTTTCATTTGTCTGAACAGGTCCTCTTTTAGTCTCTGCTGTGCTTGCATGGTCCATCTCAGGTGGCCATTGTTTTTCTTTTCTGCTGCTTGTCCATATATCTTGAGTGAGTGAGACTTGCAGTTTGTCATGTTGGCCACTATTGGACCGACCAGTTCTGTATTAGGATCTGAATTAGCAACTGTGTCTCCAGTGAGCAGAGCAACCTCAAAGGTCAATGGGGTATGGCCAGGAACACAAGTAGTGATGTTGCACTACAGCCATCCCTTTTGTACAGTCCTTAATTCCATAACAAAGTCCCCAGAGATATTAACAATCCATTGCTTTTTCAATGGGGTAAACAGGAAAACATTTTATGTTCCAATCAGAGCTACTGGGAATGTGTCTTACTGTCTTCCTTAAGGACACTATGCATCCAAGTTAGTGCAGGTTAGTACAGGAGAGGGTAAAGCATTATAAAGGTTCACTCAAAGTGTCATGGTTATTAAATATCTTCATCCTTCCACATAATGTTCTCACTCCTGGGATGCTTGGGTGATCATAATTGGAACTTATATAACTTCTCCTGCCTTTGAATATTATATTACCTACCCAGACCAGGCAAACCATCCTGGTATCGGCAGCAGAAAACTGTTTGTATGTATGTATGTATGTATGTATGTACGTATGTATGTATTTAAGTATGTATGTTTCATTGATGCCAAAGGCTATGTTTCTCATTATTCTACCCCTTACATTGATTTCCCATTCTGATGAGTCCTTTCCAGAATGAGGCACTGAGTACACATTGACCATGGAGACAGAAGCAAGTCATCCTACTTCAGGGAGCAGGTCAGTTCGCTAATCCTCAAAAGGACAAGCCAGAAGAAGCATGGAAGGTACCATGTACCTTTTATGTATCAAAACTAGTGTAGTCTAGTTAGGTTAGCTAGGAAAAGCAAATAGTATGGCCTTCACAGGATGAGCTAGGTTGAATTTCCATAAAGGAACTTAAAATATAAACTAATGCGTGGAAAGAAGTCAACAACTCAAAGGCAGTGTCTTCTTCCCTTATGGTTGGATGTGCCTTTTTCTGTGGAATGAGAGTACATAAAATAACCCATTTATTTCCATCCCCATTAAGTTTCTTTCTTCTCTTCCAAGCAATAGTCAATGTTCTGTGTTTAGAACTTATTGGGCTGTTTGTGATGGGAAAGCAAGCTTAGGAACCAGCTTCTACAAATATCAAGGTTGCTTTATCCTGGCAGACAGCTCCCTCTTGTGTCTTAATATGCCATTGCGGTTACACTCCACTTTCATCACTCGAGTTTGTCATTACAAAGTATGCTGAAAATAAAACATAACACCACCACTCTACATATAGAGCTGTAATCAATGGCACAGGATAAAAACTAGTAATATAATAACACACTGACTAAATTCATATAGCCTGCTGAACCATAGTGTGTATTTTGGTTTCAATTTAGAGTGCAGTTGTAACCTAGCCTGTGTGGTTTCTAAACCATGGTTTATGGTTCGGTGTATTGTGTCTATTCAGAGAATTCTGGCCTTGTCAACAGCCTAGGATTATGTTGATCATAGCTTAATACAGTGTATGAAGCAAATCCCTAAGTGATTTTAACAAAAATAAATATCAGATATTAGATTTTTTTAAAAGACCAAGAGTCCTGTCTTAATTGTTTCAGTGTTTTAGTGTATAAAATAAGCCAACTGCTTTATAAGAGGCATCCCACATGTCACATCCCCATCAAGCGAGTTTTGTTGACTTCCCCTGTCTGAGACGTTTCTTGTTTGTTTTGCTATTGTGTCTCTTTGTTTTTTTACTATAGAACTTTATTCATAGTGTCAGTTTTTGAAGAGCAGGAAGGAAAGGAAGAGCAAAGAGGTATTATTTAAGTTTTAAATTGTTGATTGAGTCATAAGAAATTTCCACATCCTATTATATACACATACGCAATACACACATAAAGAATTTATTTTATTTATACAATGTTCATCCCACCTTTTTGTACAGAAGGAACTACAAGTTTCTGGAGCCTGATGAATAGCAATTTGGAAAGGGTGAGAGAGTGAAGATGGTTGCCCATTGGCAAGATCTCCCTCTGTTTCAGAAAAAATAGCTAACCCTCTGTAGAAGTATGAAAAAAAATGATGTTGAGAACAATAAAATATCAATAGAAGAGAATATCCGTAGCTGCTGTTGCACCTGGAAACTTCCTCTACCAAAAGGAAAAAGAAAGACATAATATCCTTTTACTCAAACTCTCTCCAGCAACATCACCTGAACCATCTGGGTTTTGCATTGCAGTGGTACTCAGTCCCAGGCTGCCTTTGTCAGCACTGGGTTGGTTCTTTTACTGTTTGCTGCAGGCATCCCCTGATTACTTCCTGCTCCTCATTTGTGTATCATCTGGGTTCCCTGCTCCTCCGGTCACTTCTCTTCTTCTTGATCCATGTCTGGTCTGGTGGACTTGTTCACTGGCAGTATCTCCTGCAGAACCTGAAAGAACTTCCATCCTTCTGGCTTTCTTCCTCTGTATCTTACATACCTTATGTCTAACATGTTTACCTGCCAGCTCGCACGTACTTTCAGACAGTTTAGTTGTTGTTTTCTCCCTGCTAAGTGCCCATCTCCCTGCACTCACCTGTGAGATCTCTCAGAAAATAATATGTATCACACTGGGAAGTATCACGCCATCAAAGACCTATCTAAAGTTTTCAGAAGTAAAGATGTCAGTTTAAAAACAAAGGTGCATCTGACTCACCCCATGTTCTTCTCAATTGCCACATACTGTATGCCTGTGAAAGTTGGACATTGAAGCATTTGAATTGTGGTGTTGGCGAAGATTATTGAAAATACCATGGACTGCCAGAAGAACAAACAAATCAGTTTTAGAAGAAATACAACCAGAATGTTCCCTAGAGGCGAAGATAACTAGGCTTAGACTTTCATACTTTGGGCACATCGTCAGGAAAGACTGATCACTTGAAAAGGACATCATGTTTGGTGAAGTTGAGGGCCAGAGGAAAAGAGGAAGACCTTCAATGTGATGGATTGATACAGTTACAGCAACAATGGATGCAAACATTGGAACAGTCAGGCATATGGCGCAAGACCAAACAGCATTTTGTTCTGTTATATACAGGGTTGCCATGAGTCGTAAACGACTCGATGGCAACTAACAACAATAACAACAATGTACAATTCTACAAAGAAAAATCCAGTTCATCCTGCCACACATGGATTATTTTCAATTATCTTCCATTATCAAATCAATGATTCTCTATATGATATGCAGGTGTGTTTCCATGGAATATTGCAAATTATAATGTTGCCATAAACATGTTTACATTCCTGTATTCTTTTTGTTGTCCAAAGGTGAAAGTGCATTTTTAATGAGAGGGTAAAGTAGTGCTTGTTAAGTTCACCTAGTTCTTCCATAGGAACTGATATTTCCAATACATCTAAATTTGATGCTTGCAGCCTGTAAGAGAAGTTTTCCTGTTTCATGCCTTCAGTGGTTCATTAGTAAATCAGAGGATACAGATGTGCTACTGTTAAACCACAAACCACTTACTGTACTGTTTTGAAGTCTTACACAAGAAGAACAAGGAAACAACAGTTGCATTATGGAGTTGTTTAATGTGGTCACCAGTCACATTGCCATTATTGAACAATATTGGCCAGTAAAAGGAAATTAGCGTTCAGCAATTAAAACACATTGATATATGGGTTCCACATCCAGCGTCCTTTGATAAAGGGTTGCTTTAGCCTCCTCATAAACCAAGGCCAGCACCACTTCAGGAGACTATCCAGATTTAGGATGGTTCACATCTCAAGAAGGATGCGCACACATCACTTCCACTTGGACAATGTCTTATTACAAAATATGTTGTTTTTAATTAAAAAAGACAACCAATCACCTTCTAATTTAGCGTCTTTATCTTATATCTACTATTTCTACAGAGTCTTCTACACTGTATATTCTTTCCTTATCTTCATTCTAACTTCTCTTTTGCTATTCTTCCTAAGGTCTAAATACCTGAATTCTATCCTTTACTATCTCTGCTAGCATAGAGTTAACATAGTTAACCCTATGTTAACTCCATCTGTTCTGGTCCCAATCCTGCACACCACCAACTCTTTCTCTCTTGGCTAAATTATTTCTGGGTAGGCCTCTGTTGTCAGCTGACTCAGGAAGCTTAGGGCCTGCTTACTTGAAGGACCACCTGTCTCTCACAGTATCTGCCCGGCTGATTCAATCTGGGAGGGTTGGCATGCTCCAGGTTCCATCAATTAAACAGTGCCACCTATTGGGACCCCAGAAGCGCACCTTCTCTGAAGCAGCACCTGCCTTCTGGAGTGAGATTCCTCCCAAGATTCGGATGGCTACTACCCTAATAGTATTTCAAAGGGCCCTGAAGACCTGGCTCTTCACCCAGGCCTTTGGCAAGGATGACTGACACCCCTTTCTTCCTTTAATTTGTTCCCATCCAGGTTTGTTTTCTCTGCCATCTGTTATTTTGTTTTGGGTTGTTTTTGTGCTTTTGTATTGTTCCTTGTTTTTAAATGTGACTCCCAGACTTAGAGTCACTGGAAGTCAGGCAGCATATAAACAAATTATTATTATTATTATTATTATTATTATTATTATTATTACTACTACTACTACTACTACTACTACTACTACTACTACTATTACCATGACATTGAAACTGCTGCAGGATTTACTTGCATCACCACCAGTTTTGCATCTTAAGGGACATCTAAGGGACACAGGCCACCACTAAAAAGGTGACCTATGTCCCTTAGATGTCCCTTAAGATGTGAAACTGGTACAAACCCACTACGAAGGTAGCCTGTGACTTCCATTAACTTTTCACACTTTAAAACCACCCATCTAGTCCTTTGCCTTTCCTTCTCCTACCTTTGGCTGAGGCAGCTCTAACTAAGTTCCTCTGGAATCCTGAAAGCTTGTCTCCATCTGCCAAGGCCTTCCTTTCCTCCCTTCCTCAGCTACAGAGGAGTACTTCAGCAGCCCTGCAGAGCATATGTGGACACACACGGCTGCAGATTTATCTCCTACAGGGTTTGGGGTGCTGGTGTTCTTTCTTTCTCTCTCTCTCTCTTTCTCTTTCTTTCTTTCTTTCTTTCTTTAATTTTCTCTTTACTTTTGTTCTTCTGTCTTCTGGCACATTGAAATTCATCACTGAAACCAGCAAACAAAGCCTTTTTAAAGAGTTGCATACCTTTCAAACAGAATGATTCCCTTTTCTTCTGAGTTGGGCCTTTCTAAAACTTTCAGGAGAGAGAGAAGGGGAGACAAAGCAGCACGGTATCTTTTCCTTCATAGTTCTCCTCTCGCACTATACCAAGGACATTTGTCAATAATGCCATTTTTAAGAAGATCAGTAACTATTGACTAGTATTAGAAGAGCCCGTATTTAGCTTTAGCCAATAACTAAAGGAGCTTCAATTGAAGGTGAAGGGTACAGAAACTTCTATGTGGACTATCCTACAATTTGAAATAACTTTTAGAGATTGGAAAAATTAATGCAAGGGCTTAATTATGCCTCATTGTATAATTATCTCAAGTGTCTTTATCTTTAAATAATTTTGGCAATATTTCTCAACCTTTTGTTTTCCATTGTTGTGACCAAAACCTGGCTCAACTAAGCAACCAAATCACTTTGAAGATACAGTGTAATTTTATTTGCGTACATACACACAATAATGCCATATATACTGGGCCCTGAGTGGCCATGAGCAAAAGCAATATCAGAGTTTATATACTTTTGGCCCGCTACATTGGACAGGCAAGACAAAGAAATGAATAAATGCATTTATACATGAATGAATTCTTGTAAAGTGTACTGGTAAGGAAAAGTAAAGCACTGTACTTGAGGTCACTATTTCAGTGAGAACACACCCTTTCTGGTACAGTCTAGATTTTAGTTATCAAGAAAATGCCTTCTAGACATATTTGCAAAATATAAGTCAATATCCCTCCTGCAGCTCCACCCATTAAAAAAATATATTGTATAACTATTTTCTAAACAAGAAACTGGCATTGACTTTGAACTGTACCCTTTGCTTTAACATCATCAGCTCACATTCTTTCTCACAACAAAATCCAGAGAATTATACAGTTTTCCTATGAAAGAAAGGGAAAGACTATGTTCAGAAAATTAACATTCCTCCTAGAATGCAAAGCCAGTTTATTATTGAAGTGATAGGTGACCTGGCTTGGAAGTAGCCCACTGCCCATTGATGGCTTCCAAACCAATAACACAGACCAGTGCTGTAAATATTGTACTACAAATATTACCCAATAATCAGGTGTCAATATGTACCCGAAGAACAAATGAAAGGCTTCAAAGAGAACTTCAGGTAAACATACTTTGCAATGAGTACTTAGAGTTTGTTTCTTAGAGTTCCAAGAAAGAAATGGCTCAGGGTTTTTTTTATTATTTTTTTTTAAATCAGGGGAAAAAAAACCCTCCCTATTTTTTCAACTACGATTGCTGTCAAAGCTGTCATGCGAACAGCTTTATAGTTGAGACCATTTTTAAGAGAACTATTGTTGGGCAGAGGTAACCTGTGGGTCACAAATCAGTGAGTTTTATCCTCAGCAGCCTAGGTTGAAACAAACTGAAGCCCTTTTAAATTTGGCTTATGAAGAATAAAGTCTGTGGCTGAATGGGTGAAGTGGTGAATGTTACTCAGCACTAGCTGAACAGTCTCATTTCAAGAGCTATGAGTGATTTACCTTTGCAGCATGTTGCATCACTATTACCACAAATGCCTGGAAGTTCTTCACTAGAAGAACTTTCTGGAGTATCCCCCCATTTCTGAACAAGTTTCATCATCTTGCCTTGTGCAAAAAATACAAATCAACAATGTCCTTATTGGGAAGAGAACTTTCACTGCCATAAATGTAAGAAGAGAGTCCTGATTTAATTGCCTCATTATATTTCACACCAAAACTAGCTTATCAATCTGATACTTTATAAACATTCCAAAAGCTGATTTATGCACAAAGGCATTTGATTCGAATAGTGAAAACAGAAGTGTCTGAGTCGAGTATTGATTGAGTTGATCAACTCCTAAAACATGTGCACAACCTGATTCCCTGCAGTTGTGTGGGGCCCATGAAAACTTTAGATACAATGTATAGAACTTCTCAAACCTGTTACTGAATTGTCATTTTTAGTGTGTCATAGGGGGAGTATAATTAAGTATATACCCAGAGAGCCATCATATTAATTATATTTAATTTATATATAATTATTATATAATTATTATATATAATTATATAATTATTGGAACGTCTTGCCCCCGGAGGTGAGGTTAGCCCCATCGCTCCTAGCTTTCCAGAGGATTTTGAAGACCTGGCTCTGCCACCGGGCTTGGGGCGGCGAGAAGAATAGTCATACTTGGGATTGGCTAGTGCCTTGAAGTGCCCCTCCTATGCAAGGACTGAATGAGACCACAGCCATCTGGATTTTATTTATATTTAGTAGCTATGTGAAATTGTTTTATAGTGCGCTTTTATATTGGAATGTTAATATATATTTATTTTTTATTATTATTTTGTTGTAAACTGCCCAGAGTCCTCCCAGTGGGAGGAGACGGGTGGTGACAAATTTGATAGATAAATAAATAAATATTTAATTTAAACTGTGTTTAAAAATAAATTAAAATCTCAGGTAGCATTTGCCCTGATGACACCCACTGCTTTTGGACTTCAGTCCCTGGTTTGTCATTCAAAGATGAAGTGCAGCTCTTTGTCAGAAGTAGCTGTGCCCCCTGTCCTAAAAGGAAATTTGAAAGTGGGAGGAAGGGGAAGGGAAGAAGCAGCAGGGCTCCCAAATGGAGAGGAGAGGAGAGGGGGCCAACAGGATAAGGGAGAAAATAAAGGAAACTGTTTAAGTAAGTAATCCAAATTAGGAATGAACTATTGACAACTGTAGGCCACATGCATCCTCAGTTACAGCTTCTCTGTCCTGTTCCTCAAACAACAAAATGATGAACAACGTCCTGTTTCCCAGTTAGAAGCACACTTGCTAGAAAGAGTTAATCATGATTTGAATACAGGTTATACAATGGGTACAATAGAGGCATGGATGAGGTATTCAGATCACCTCAAGCTAGCACTATAAAAATTTAGATGCTTATAAGAAAACCTTCCACTTTCTGATGGGAATGTAGCTTCAGGCAGGCAAAAACCAGATCAGTTCAGATTTGAGATTCTGAATTCTCTGAAGATTATATCCCTAGCTGGCCAGTAAAATGAGTACCCAGCTTGCTGGGGAAGGTGACGGCTGGGGAAGGCAATGGCAAACCACCCCGCTATAGTCTGCCAAGAAAACGTAGTGAAAGCAGCGTCCCCCCAAAGGGTCAGACATGACTCGGTGCTTGCACAGGGGACCTTTCACCTTTCACTTCATGGGGGAGGGGGGGACCAGGACACCAAGAAGGAATAAAGGGAAGAAGATAAATTCAGAATGTAGGAAATTGGCTGAATGAAATATATTGTGAAAAGTGGCTAAGCAGAGAGAGAAGATGTAGAAAAGGAGTGAGATAGAGAGCCAAGTGTTTCATTTATTTTTTTTATATAAGCCTTCTTCCCCCTGGATTCAAAATGGCATACAAACATAAAGTAACAAAAACTATCACTTCTCCTTGCTAGCCCCTCATACTGCTGTCTGCCTAAGTAGGCTTTGCCTCACCAAAGGCCTTGTGAAGAGTGTTGCTTTCAGAACCTTCCTAAAGATTAACTGGCTGGGGCCAGCCATCTTTCCCAAGGAGAGGGGCTGTAGTCAAGAAGGCCATCCACCGGGACCCTGCCCCTCTGTGTGCAAAGCCTTTGGCCTTTATTCCTTTCTAGCAAGCATTTTACAAAGAAACACCAGCGTATTTGCAAACAACCCCAAAGTATTTAACCCCTTATTGATGGCACCATCACCAACCATTGAAATATCTTCAGGGAAATATATTCTGCTCCAGCCACTACTATTGTTTCCTTAATTCATTCTCAGCTATGACTGCCACCTGGAGCTTAAATACTTTTACTCAAAAGATTGGAATTTCTCATGTTTCAGGGCCTATCCTACCAGAGTGAAGCAGGTACCTCAAGTAACGAAGGTGTGTATGGTGAGTATGAGTGGGCAGCCAAAGAAATACAGAGTTGTGTGGCCACAGTGGTGTATTTTCTGCTTTTTAAACTAGCCTGCTACTCCCCAATATGGTATAGGATGCTTTCTTGTCAGCAAGATTAAAATAAGATTAAGCTATTCAACAGCCAGTCTTGTCAGCTTCTATATATGAAATTGTGAGTGGAATGAGGTCTCCATCCTGCCCTCACTAATTACATCAATGCAGAAAGAAACCTAGCAAGAGCTTTCTATTTCAGTGAAATGTCTCAAATTTAATGCTGTGTCTCTTTTTATCAGTCAACAGTATTCACTTACCTGCAGCAGTGTGGAAGAGGAGGGTGACCGAAGGAAAGAGAAAAGGAAGCAACCTCATTGCTCAAGTTTTCTTTGAACTCTTATGGTTATTGGAACAAGGCCACACCACAGAGCTAGATCTAAATCTCAGAAGTGTTCCTCTGCTTACAAAAATGTGGAGACAATGGAGCACCAGCATGCGGTTCATAGAGCTGTGCATGTAAATTGTGTAGCATAAGCTTCTAAAATGAAATAGCAGAAACCATCTGACACTTTCATATTGTATTAGAAACTATCTGTTACAGAACAATCTAAAGCAGGGGTAAGCAATCAATGGCCTACAGGATCTCCCTCACTGTAATCCCCAATTATTGTGATTTTGTGATATTGTGATCCTAGCTAGAAATTTAACAGCCTATGTAGTTTTACAATGCCTGATGTCATGAGTACTGAGGGCGAGCAAGAAGGGGCCTCTATCCAGGGGGGAAAAGCATGCGTAGTACTGAGGATCGCAAAGGATCGTTACCTTGTCGTGGTGCTGGAGCTTGAGCATCTCAGTGATGCCATGAGCTAAACTGTGAAGGGCCACCCAGGACAGGAAGATCATGACAGAGAGGTCAGACTAAACGCGATCCCTGCGGAAGGTAATGGCAACCCACCCCAGTATTTTTGCCGTGAAAACTCAATGGATCAGGACAAGCAGAGATATGTCGGTATGCCATCGGAAGATGAGACCCCCAGGTCGGACGATGGTCAAAATGCTACTGGGGAGGAACAGAGGATGAGTTCAACTAGCCCCAGACGTGATGACGCAGCTAGCTCAAAGCCGAAAGGATGGCTAGCGGCCAACGGTGCTGGTGGCGAACGGCGAATCCGATGTTCTAAGGATCAACACACCATTGGAACCTGGAATGTAAGATCTATGAGCCAGGGCAAATTGGATGTGGTTATTGGTGAGATGTCAAGATTAAAGATAGACATTTTGGGGGTCAGTGAACTGAAATGGACTGGAATGGGCCACTTCACATCAAATGACCACCAGATCTACTACTGTAGACAAGAGGACCACAGAAGAAATGGAGTAGCCTTCATAATTAATAGTAAAGTGGCTAAAGCAGTGCTTGGATACAATCCAAAAAACGATAGAATGATCTCAGTTCGAATTCAGGGCAAGCCATCTAACATCACAGTGATCCAAATATATGCCCCAACCACAGATGCTGAAGAAGCTGAAGTAGAGCAGTTCTATGAGGATCTGCAGCACCTACTGGACGACACACCTAAAAGAGATGTTATTTTCATCACAGGAGACTGGAATGCTAAGGTGGGCAGTCAAATGACACCTGGAATTACAGGTAAGCATGGCCTGGGAGAACAAAACGAAGCAGGACATAGGCTGATAGAATTTTGCCAAGACAACTCACTCTGCATAACAAACACTCTCTTCCAACAACCTAAGAGACGGCTTTATACATGGACTTCACCAGATGGACAACACCGAAATCAGATTGACTACATCCTTTGCAGCCAAACGTGGCGGACATCTATACAGTAGGTAAAAACAAGACCTGGAGCTGATTGTAGTTCAGATCACGAACTTCTTCTTGCACAATTTAGGATCAGACTAAAGAGATTAGGGAAGACCCACAGATCAGCTAGATATGAGCTCACATATTCCTAAGGAATATGCAGTGGAGGTGAAGAATCGATTTAATGGACTGGACTTAGTAGATAGGGTCCCGGAAGAACTCTGGACTGAAGTTCGCAACATTGTTCAGGAGGTGGCAACAAAATACATCCCAAAGAAAGAGAAAACCAAGAAGGCAAAATGGCTGTCCGCTGAGACACTAGAAGTAGCCCAAGAAAGAAGGAAAGCAAAAGGCAACAGTGATAGGGGGAGATATGCCATATTAAATGCAAAATTCCAGAGGTTAGCCAGAAGAGATAAGGAATTATTTTTAAACAAGCAATGTGCGGAAGTGGAAGAAGACAATAAAATAGGAAGGACAAGAGACCTCTTCCAGAAAATTAGAAACATTGGAGGTAAATTCCAGGCCAAAATGGGTACGATCAAAAACAAAGATGGCAAGGACCTAACAGAAGAAAAAGAGATCAAGAAGAGGTGGCAAGAATATACAGAAGAGCTGTATAGGGAGGATAACAATATCGGGGATAGCTTTGACGGCGTGGTCAGTGAGCTAGAGCCAGACATCCTGAAGAGGGAGGTTGAATGGGCCTTAGGAAGCATCACTAATAACAAGACAGCAGGAGACGACGGCATCCCAGCTGAACTGTTCAAAATCTTACAAGATGATGCTGTCAAGGTAATGCATGCTATATGCCAGCAAATTTGGAAAACACAAGAATGGCCATCAGATTGGAAAAAATCAACTTATACCCCCATACCAAAAAAGGGGAACACTAAAGAATGTTCAAACTATCGAACAGTGGCACTCATTTCACATGCCAGTAAGGTAATGCTCAAGATCCTGCAAGGTAGACTTCAGCAATTCATGGAGCGAGAATTGCCAGATGTACAAGCTAGGTTTAAAAAAGGCAGAGGAACTAGGGACCAAATTGCCAATATCCACTGGATAATGGAAAAAGCCAGGGAGTTTCAGAAAAACATCTATTTCTGTTTTATTGACTATTCTAAAGCCTTTGACTGTGTGGACCATAACAAATTGTGGCAAGTTCTTAGTGGTATGGGGATACCAAATCATCTTGTATGCCTCCTGAAGAATCTGTATAACGACCAAGTAGCAACAGTAAGAACAGACCACGGAACAGCGGACTGGTTTAAGATTGGGAAAGGAGTACTGCAGGGCTGTATACTCTCACCCTACCTATTCAACTTGTATGCAGAACACATCATGTGACATGCTGGGCTTGAGGAATCCAAGGCTGGAGTTAAAATCGCTGGAAGAAACATTAACAATCTCAGATATGCAGATGATACCACTTTGATGGCTGAAAGTGAAGAGGAACTGAGGAGCCTTATGATGAAGGTGAAAGAAGAAAGTGCAAAAGCTGGCTTGCAGCTAAACCTCAAAAAAACCATGATTATGGCAACCAGCTTGATTGATAACTGGCAAATAGAGGGAGAAAATGTAGAAGCAGTGAAAGACTTTGTATTCCTAGGTGCGAAGATTACTGCAGATGCTGACTGCAGTCAGGAAATCAGAAGACGCTTAATCCTTGGGAGAAGAGCAATGACAAATCTCGATAAAATAGTTAAGAGCAGAGACATCACACTGACAGCAAAAGTCCGCATAGTTAAAGCAATGGTGTTCCCCGTAGTAACATATGGCTGCAAGAGCTGGACCATAAGGAAGGCTGAGAGAAGGAAGATCGATGCTTTGGAACTGTGGTGTTGGAGGAAAATTCTGAGAGTGCCTTGGACTGCCAGAAGATCAAACCAGTCCATCCTCCAGGAAATCAAGCCAGACTGCTCACTTGAGGGAATGATATTCAAGGCAAAACTGAAATACTTTGGCCACATAATGAAAAGACAGGACACCCTGGAGAAGATGCTGATGCTGGGGAGAGTGGAAGGCAAAAGGAAGAGGGGCCGACCAAGGGCAAGGTGGATGGATGATATTCTAGAGGTGACGGACTTGTCCCTGGGGGAGCTGGGGGTGTTGACGACCAACAGGAAGCTCTGGCGTGGGCTGGTCCATGAAGTCACGAAGAGTCGGAAGTGACTGAACGAATAAACAACAACAGTACTTAGGAATTAAGCAGCCATTCAAAGAGACACAGATCAGACCCGCCTTAACCTTTGGGGTTTATCTGTCTGGGTTTTTCCCATGCTTCTTCAGTTTGTTAGGATTCTGTCTTATGTAGCAGTAATAAACACTAAATACCTACTCCTCATCTCAGCGTGATTTCTGATTGTTAGGACACCTACTGCTTTAAAACAATAAAAGGGAGTGAGTCAAGACAGCCATTAAGATTTTTTTTTTTTTGCTAGAATTTGGGGGAAATTGTTTCTCTTAAATGCATTTTTGCCCCCACCTCTCTGGGCATTTGGTTCCATTGTCTAACTGCTCTTATTGTTAGAAAAGATTCTTTTGAATGTTGGTTGGCTGTCTCTCTTTATATGCTGGAGATGTAATAAATGCCAAGGAACTTCAGTGCATGTACTATGGACATGTCCATTGTTAGTTGCTTGTTGATTTGACATTAATACTATGGTGAACAAAGTTCTTGGAATAAAATTATGATTTGCAATTATTAATAAGTTGTTAAATGTTGAAATTATTCAAAATATATTATCAGTAGAATTTTAAAAAAAGGAAGTTTGCATCACATACAAAATACTTTGCTGAAGATAAACTTCCTTCTTGCCTTCAGGAAGATCAACATTTTTCCTTTACAAGGAAGCTCAGGGTTCAACAGCCAGCCAGTGCAATCTTACAGTGTATATTCAAAAATCATTTCCATTGAATACAAATATTTATTTTAATGCAAGTGTCTGCAGTTGCTTAGGGAGTTATGAGACAGAAAGAGGGACTCAGAGAAGCCTATGCATTTAGGGAAACTCTATAGAGTAGAGCCAAATGGCTTGTCTGCCATGCTGCTCATGGCTGTTTCTTAAGCCAACTGGATGAAGATCGGATAGTCGAGTTGAAGAAATTAAAGGGAGAGATTGAATTGCAGGCCATAAGTGAAATTGATCTTCTGATGGAATGCCATGGAAAAGAAAGGGTTATTATGTATGGGAGGTCTCCCGAAGAGAAGTCAAGAATTTTTGAGGGGGGCAGTTGGGTTGTTTGATTTTTTTTAAGAAAAAAGTTCTGTGCACATTGTGGGGATATGTAAATGTTTATTTTGAAGTGGGATAAGGGTTTTAAAAATATGTATCTGGAGTGCTTTTAGGGTTTGGCTGATTTCATTTATTGTTAATGATTTGGATTAAGATGATTAAGGTATAATAAAAAATTATAAATATCTGGTTTTGGGTTTAATATGATTAAGATTATTAAAATTGCTGTATTATCAAGTACAAAGGCAGACAATTTATATGTTTTTTAGTTTGATCTTTATTATAGTAGACAGGAATGTATAGAATAGTAGTAGGAAGGAAATAATTAAATAAATGTTATCTTGGGGGGGAAGTTGATTAGGATACACACACACACACGCACACACACGCACACATACACACATATATACATACACACACACACACACACATACAGTATATATATTTCTTTTAATATAAGGGGAGGGAGCAACTGTATTTAGAGATTTTTATAATGCGCCAATAGAATGATTTATAGAAATAATGTGATTTTGGTTTAATATAAAGTAAGGGATTGATTTTGGAAAATTGTTGTATATCCTTGCTATTAAAAGTCAGAAGTCATCTCTTTTTGTAATTTCGAAAAAATTTCTCTTGTGTTTCTACACTTTTTAGTTTTTTTCTTTTTTTTCTTTGTAGTTTTTTGTTTTTCTTTAGCTTTTATCTTTGCTTGAAACTTAATAAAATTCTTATGAAAAATAAATAAATAAAAGATGACAAGTACAACAGACCAGATGGAATGAAGCAAGGGGTCTCACTCTCTCTCACCAAAGACCTGGGTGCATTATTGAGTTACTTAAGAAGCCAAATGATCCAGGATGAGTCTGCCTGTCCTGGAGGACTTTTAGAAAGTTTCTATTTGAGGTCCCACCCTGCCATGTGGTGAAAGTATTTAACCTAACTTATTAAATTTAAAACTACGTGGTAAATTGAAACAATGAAAAAAGGGGGGAAATGTGCATTGTTAACTACCTAAAGAGGAGGAAAAAAATCAGAAAAAGATAAAAACTTCTAGAAAATGTTTTAAAAAATCAGGAGGATAGCTATATGCTAGCAAAGCATTAGTGTTTTCTGTATCTTTTTGCCACTATCTAACAGTCCTCCAAATTTTATAGCTCTAGTTCTTACAGCACACGTTTGAGTGATCTTATCTGACTGAATGTCCAGAAAACCAGATTTGACCACCTTAGGATCAAGCTTCAGTGGCATCAACAAAATATTCCATTTATTTCAATGCCATTTCTATAGGACTTCCCTATAAACTGTGGTCAGGGACACGGTGGCACTGCGGGTTAAACCGCTGCGCTGCTGAGCTTGCCAATCGGAAGGTCAGCGGTTCGAATCCACACGACGGGGTGAGCTCCTGTTGCTAGTCCCAGCTCCTGCTCACCTAGCAGTTCGAAAACATGCAAATGTGAGTAGATCAATAGGTACCGCTTCGGCGGGAAGGTAACGGCGTTCCGTGTCGTCATGCCGGCCACATGACCACAGACGGGTCTACGGACAACGCCGGCTCTAACGGCTTAGAAACGGAGATGAGCACCGCCCCCTAGAGTCGGACACGACTGGACTTTACGTCAAGGGAAACCTTTACCTTTACCTATGTAATTTAAATACATAATGGTGGCCTTTTGCAGTTTTCTTCTTCTATCACCTAAATATCTTAAGGAAGTGGTAGCAACAATTATGGTTGCTTTCCAGAATTACAAGGAACAAGGAAGACTCCCCAGGTGCCAGGAGAATATTCCTGCTTTTGAGTTTCCGTGGCTTTGATTGTCTCTGCCCACCACTGAGGTTGACAGGATAAATTTGATGGACAGATAAGATTTAGATTTTCCTTTAACTTTCAGAGAAGGAGGAGGAGTCAGCCAACAGTTGAATGCACTCCTTCCACAGACAAGATGAAACACAAAAATAAGATTGGTAACTGAATTTAACAAATATATATCCAAGCTTTTAAAAAAGAGCATTACAAGAGAAAATAAAATCAGCAGTTTTTAAAAAGATAACTAAAACTGAACAACTAGAAGACGATAATAGTAAAAATTATAATGGGGCAACTAAGAATACTAACATGCCAGTAAGGTAATGCTTAAGATCCTGCAAGGTAGACTTCAGCAATTCATGGAGCGAGAATTGCCAGATGTACAAGCTGGGTTTAGAAAAGGCAGAGGAACTAGGGACCAAATTGCCAATATCCACTGGATAATGGAAAAAGCCAGGAAGTTTCAGAAAAACATCTATTTCTGTTTTATTGACTATTCTAAAGCCTTTGACTGTGTGGACCATAACAAATTGTGGCAAGTTCTTAGTGGTATGGGGATACCAAGTCATCTTGTCTGCCTCCTGAAGAATCTGTGTAACGACCAAGTAGCAACAGTAAGAACAGACCACAGAACAACGGACTGGTTTAAGATTGGGAAAGGAGTACGGCAGGGCTGTATACTCTCACCCTACCTATTCAACTTGTACGCAGAACACATCATGAGACATGCTGGGCTTGAGGAATCCAAGGCTGGAGTTAAAATCGCTGGAAGAAACATTAACAATCTCAGATATGCAGATGATACCACTTTGCTGGCTGAAAGCGAAGAGGAACTGAGGAGCCTTATAATGAAGGTGAAAGAAGAAAGTGCAAAAGCTGGCTTGCAGCTAAACCTCAAAAAAACCACGATTATGGCAACCAGCTTGATTGATAATTGGCAAATAGAGGGAGAAAATGTAGAAGCAGTGAAAGACTTTGTATTCCTAGGTGCAAAGATTACTGCAGATGCTGACTGCAGTCAGGAAATCAGAAGACATTTAATCCTTGGGAGAAGAGCAATGACAAATCTCGATAAAATAGTTAAGAGCAGAGACATCACACTGACAACAATGGTCCACATAGTTAAAGCAATGGTATTCCCAGTAGTAACATATGGCTGCGAGAGCTGGACCATAAGGAAGGCTGAGAGATGGAAGATTGATGCTTTGGAACTGTGGTGTTGGAGGAAAATTCTGAGAGTGCCTTGGACTGCCAGAAGATCAAACCAGTCCATCCTCCAGGAAATCAAGCCAGACTGCTCACTTGAGGGAATGATATTCAAGGCAAAACTGAAATACTTTGGCCACATATTGAGAAGACAAGACACCCTGGAGAAGATGCTGATGCTAGGGAGAGTGGAGGGCAAAAGGAAGAGGGGCCGACCAAGGGCAAGGTGGATGGATGATATTCTAGAGGTGACGGACTCGTCCCTGGGGGAGCTGGGGGTGTTGATGACCGACAGGAAGCTCTGGCGTGGGCTGGTCCATGAAGTCACGAAGAGTCGGAAGCGACTAAACGAATAAACAACAAACAACTAAGAATACATACTGTACATGCCTAAGATATGGTGAGTTGGTCCCTGTGACTTCTGTGAGTTGGGGTCCCTTAGCCCTTCCCTCATAATCCCTACTGCATCCACCCACTCTCCTGGAGAAAGCCTGTCCAGGAAATTCTGCCACCAGCCAGTTTGGCCTAGTGGTTAAGGTGCTGGGCTAGAAACCAGGAGACTAAGAGTTCTAGTCCCGCCTTAGGCATGAAAGCCAGCTGGGTGACCTTGGGCAGGTCGCTCTCTCTCAGCCCAACTCACCTCACAGGGTTGTTGTTGTGGGAAAAATAGGAGGAGGAAGGAGTATTGGGTATGTTCACCGCCTTGAGTTATTTATACAAATAATAAAGGCGGGATATAAAATAAATAAATAATAATAAAATAAGTAAATCTTTTCATTTAGCTTTCTGCTGTAGGAGAGTCCAGAACAGACCATATGATTACACCTGGTCTAGATTTAATTCAAAAAATTAAAAATTTGAATTCTGACTTATGTAATTTCAATGGACTGACTGTTTTTTTACAAATGTTTGTTTGTTTGTTTGTTTCTTCTTTTCTATTTATTTATTTTTTCTAGAGTGTTGTGTCTTTTTTCTTTGGTTATTTTTCCTCCGTAGGTAGGTAGTTAAACATAGAAGGGTATTTTCTTTTACTGTTTCATTGTTGACTTTTACCATGCGTTTTTAATGTGATAAGCTTGATTTATTCTAAAGTATATAGTATTTTATCCAATAGTAACAGTTGCATGATTTAGATATAGTTATACCTATATAAACTATGTGTAATATTAAAAACATTTGTTGTTAATATGTGATATTATACATATATACATATATACACACACACACAACACACACAAGAAATGTTTTACAGAAATCATAATTGTAATGTCTTTAATGCTTCATAAAAACATTAAAAATAAGAAATGGGGGTGAGGATATGATAGCCATTCACTGAGTTCACTTGCTTCTATTGTTGAGAATACTTGGTTCTCAGTGCAAGCAGTCAAGTAAAGTGCTTCCTGGTTCATCAGTAAGACTTCCTAGTTTGCATGTGGGATCCAAACAAGAGGGGGGGAGTGCCCTTTTGAGTTCTCATACTAGGTAAAGAATTGGCAGAAAGTTTTGCTTAAGGTGTTTCTACAGAAAACTGCAGGGCCCCTGCTTTGCAAATTTGCCTGGGGAATCAGTTGCTCAGGGTTCAAGGACTAGATACTGTGTAAAAAGGAGGACTATCCAGGAGCTAATAATGATTCCAAATAAGATTTGTATGAGAAAGAAAATTCCATTCTTTTTGTTCTAGATGCAGGTGTCATGTTCGCCGTTTCAATGTGTTTGATACATCGTAACGTTTCGCATGTCATTAGCTGGATGCGTGTTTCATCTTTGCTGGGAGGACGGTTCCTGTTGGGAGTGGTTTATCTCTTGGCTGTGTACTTGGAATGTATTTGGGTTATCTCCTGTGTTCAAGGTTGCTTTCCCAGGCTAGGAGAATTGACGGTTGCCAGCACCTGGGACGGGCGGCTCTGCTGGTAGGGAGGCGGGGTTACGTTTGCAACGAGGGTTTTAAGTTTGTATTTGGCGCGCTTTTGCTCATTCTCAGCTTTCTCTGTACTTGTCATAAGTTCCCTAATAAATCAGATTTCATTTAGCAACCTCTTGTGAGTCTGAGTATTTGGGCTGGGCAACCATTACAGCAGGAAAATAAAAAAACTTAGCTGATCCCATACCCAACTGACTGTGATACAGTATGAATGGTCGGTGAAACTGGCCAAGATTATAGCCAAAGCTAAACTCCAATGGCTTCTTGCCTACTGAATGGGGAAAACACCAGACTAGCTAAGGACAACTTTAAGCTCCCTCAGGTATGAGTTGGAGTTGAGATGAAGGCAATCTCATGGGCACAGAGACAGAGAAACGTTTATGGAGTGCAATTGCTAATTACTTAATAAGAATAGCCACGTGGCCAAAAGGTCTCCCAGAATTCCAAATGCAGCAATCAGGTTCAGATCATCATTTGCAGCAGGCCCTTTCAAAATACCATTACTCTCCTTTTAAAACTCCACCTCCGCACCCCACAATCCTTCTTATCAAAACTCATTCAAACCCACTGAGTTCACTGGATACTTCTTGTAAGAGGTGCAGGCCTCAGGTCTGTGGTTTTCATCAATTGCAAATTGCAGTACTTCCTGCAGTTAACAAGGGAAGAGGAGCAGCTCAGTGGTGCAAAACTGTCAGGAATATTGGAGGGCAATACTTGGCCCACAGAGAAAAGGGGAGGTCGCAGGTTCACTGCCCAGAAATTGCCTAGAGAATCAGCTGGGAAAGGATCAAGGCTGGAAGAGCCAAGAAGAGAAGGAAACTGGATCCAAAGGGCTTGGAAGAGGGAAGTTCAACCAAAAGGGAGGACCGAGCAGCCATGCCAAGAAGAGTAAGAAAACGGCTCCATGTCCCAGCTGCACAGGATCTTGGCCATTGGGAAAGAGGAGTGCAGCAGAGAATGGGTTTGTTGACATACACACAGTGACTTTGACATGTGCCAAACCTCAAAGAGCCTGCTTAGTCTGCTGCGGAAGAAGGGGGACAGAGAGGGGGGAAGGACTGTTAGGTTCTCAGCAAGCCCTCTCTCAGGGCTCCAGCTGAGTTCAGTAGGTTAGCAATGATTGAATTCTTGCACCTATACCATACAATCTGTGTACATGTCTGGCTGGTGTTATGATATGTATGGCTAAATTACGCAGTTCGTCTCATGTGGCCACAGTCTGGCATTCTTCAGATTGGCAAAGAAGGAAGGGGGGAAATGATCTCTTTGGAGCCCCCACATCTCACCAGCTTGCTTAAAATGGAGCACAAGAGAGCTGAAGAGCTTCTGCTTGGGAGAGCTTACAGAAGTCAGCTTCTTGAACTCACGACGGCTTCTGGGTTAAAACGTCAGATATACACTGAGATTGGCAGTCACAGGAACAATTCTGTCTCTCATGGCACAACTGGAGCATATCATATGGCCCTAACTTATGGTCACGTTAAAGTGTAACCCTCCAGTCGCTGGCCCACAGAAAACTATATCAGCATAAAATCTGCTGCCCTCTAACTGGCACTCCTGAGTGGGGGGGGGGGGGAAACCAAGATGGCATCCACGACCAAAACCCCACCTCTTTTCTTCATGGCAGATATTGAAGGTAGTGTTCAAGGACCGGAGAGAAAGGGAGGGAAGTCCCATCCTAAAGTGGTCAATCGGTACTGGGCTGATCCCCCCCAACAATCAACTGACTGTGATACCATCTGAATGGTCTGTGAAACTGGCCAAGATTATACCCATAGCAAAACTCCAGTGGCTTGTTGCCTGCTCAATGGGGCAAACACCAGACTAGCTAAGGACAACTTTAAGCTCCCTCAGGTATGAGTTGGAGTTGAGATGAAGGCAATCTCACGGGCACAGAGACAGAGGAACGTTTATGGGGTGCAATTGCTAATTACTTAATAAGAATAGCCACGTGGCCAAAAGGCCTCCCAGAATTCCAAACGCAGCAATCAGGTTCAGATCATCATTTGCAGCAGGCCCTTTCAAAATACAGCCTCAGATACAAATGTTCGATGCAAATTCATTAAAACGTTTAATTACACTGTTATTTCACTGCTGTTACACAATGGTTTGCAGCATCTTCCATTAATGCCACCCTAGAGGGGCAAGGTTCTTCTTATGGAACATGGCAACAGCCTCCCAGTGTTTCACAAGCGCTTGTCCTTGGTACTTTCACTGCAGAAAAGAAACAGGACACTTTATTACTGAAGTGACTTTGTCTTGCCCAAAACAATGGCTACAAGTATAGACAGGTTGGGGGGGAAAGCACAATTTCAGATTTAATGGTGAATGTAGTCAATTAATTGCTATAATGTGACAAGCTATGACTGGTTCTTCTGAAGGTCACACTGAAGTTCTGCTTTAATCTGCCTTGGTCAGAGAAAAAGGGGTTCAACTAGCTCAGCATCCAGTATCCAACAAGAGCTCTCAGAGAAGCCTACAGGCAAGAAAACACACCTTGTAGGAACACTGTGGAGTTCCAGGAATGCAGGAGATGTCCCTTTTATCTCATAGCATTTATAATATGGACCCCAGCCACGCATTATTCTCTAGTTAACAAGCCACTCCCAGCACATTCTAAACCAAACCATTTGTTCTCACAAACCCAGATCCGAAGCAGTTTCAGGAGCTTGGTACTGCCAGTTGAGCAAATGTGAAATGTGATCTAAGAAAAGGAGTACAAGTAGGACTCTTTCTCTCCAATGAAGAAACAAAGCAGAGGAGAAACTCCCCAGAATCTGGATTCCATTTGATTCAGAGGTTTAGGAAAGGGGAAAAAAGCTGGTTTCCCAAGATTGCAAAACAGTAGGATTTTTTTTTAAGACTTGCAGGATACTAACACTCGTTTGCAGCTGGCACCATAAAATCAACAATGGGGTGCCCAGTAGCAGTGGCCATGGGAGACCTGCAAGCAGTAGGTCTCAACACCAATAATTCATGTTTGAATTTTGATGATGCCTTGCTCAGATGAAATTCAGTTCATGGATAAATGTAGCTACTCAGCTTACCATGTGGTAAATGTGGAGAAAGTTACTCATTTCTTAATGCAGCTGTTTTTATGTGCTGTATCACCTACTGATACAGTCTGATCCTTGAGGACTACTAGGAAGTATATCTGTTAAAGCTGAGGCATCAGTTTCCTGATAGCTAATACAATGCAATTGTGGAGCATAAACAAGCAAAAATTAAGGAAATGGAGGATTACTTTATGGGATCAGCTCACATAAAGTATATACAAGTATGACCATAGATGTATGTAGATGTTTGCTTGCACTGAAATCAGCAGAGCTGGGTTGATAAAAGTGGGAATATCTATAATCCCCACTTCCAGTGTGAGTGTTTTAATACTAAACCTGTCCAGAATAGGTATTCCACAATAGGGAAACATTAAGGAATGAAAGGGCCTTTATTGTACTGGACATCGGCCTTGCTTCATTTGTCATCATATCTGGATCATCTGAAAAAGTTCTCATGGTTCAGGTAAGCATATATGAAATAAGAAAATGGAGGCTCGTAATAAAGAAGTCAGATTCCTTTTTCTTAAGCTGCAGATGGCACCTCTCAGCTAGGGCTATCAGGTCCAGACTGTAAACATCCAGATGACCAGTAGGTGGTAGCAGATAGATTAAGGAAACTCTTACTACTCTGCAGACATCTAGTGCTTATGCAGAGTTTTGCAGCAGGAACATGCTATGCCCAAGTATTTCTCATCTCCTAACTGAGAAAGAAATGGATCTCACCAGGTTACGCTTGCAGCACTTGGCATTAATGCCACAGTTGTATGGAAGACTTCCATGCTTGCAAAGTTTGTGGAGGCCTGTCTGACAGAAACCACCATCCTTCCGACAACCTCTAAATTGCCCTGTATATACGAAAAGAAATATTATTTGAGTCAATAGTTGTCATCAAAACACAATAGTTACAGATTTCGCATTGATGAAAATGGAGAGGAAAGACTGATTTGATTTACCACATTTAGCCAGCATTTTTCACAGCTGTTTAGCTCTTTCAAGTGACACTGCTGTCAGCCTGTAACAAGAAAATCAGCTGACCCTGAGTTTGCTGCAAACACTTGATGGAAACAGGGAAGATTGGCTGCTGAGCAATGGAGAGCGAGCCTGGAACAATTGCAGCAGTAGGAAAATCTAAGTTTTCAGACACTGAAAATGGAGTAGAACACCAAGAAGGACCTGCAACCACTGGCCAGCCCTAATGCTGTGGATTTAAGGAAAATGATAAAGGGCAGCATGAGAGAGAACTGGGAGGGAAGAGAAACTGGGAGAAAGAAAGGGCACCAGTATATTCCTGGGAAGAATCAGTTAACTCTCTTTAGACACAGACACTGCTGTCAACCTGCAACAAGAAAATCAGCTGCCCTCAAGCAGCACGTAGACTTGTTTTATATAAACCTAGCAGTTCGAAAACATGCCAATGTGAGTAGATTAATAGGTACCGCTTCGGCGGGCAGGTAACGGCATTCCGTGTAGTCATGCCGGCCACATGACCTCGGAGTGTCTACGGACAAACGCCGGCTCTTCAGCTTTGAAATGGAGATGAGCACCTCCCCCTAGAGTCGGACACGACTGGACTTAATGTCAAGGGGAACCTTTACCTTTACTTCACTCTAAGCCCAGGATAACAAACATCTTTGAGGGATGGGGGGAAGCTTTGCGGCATGCACAACACCCATAAAAAGGGGACAGAGCTTTGGCTGTTGTTACCGTTTGGACTTGGATAAATAAGGCCAGTACAGAAGGTCAATGAAAGCCAGTTTGGTGTAGTGGTTAAGGCACCAGGCTAGAAACCAGGAGACCATGAGTCCTAGTCCCACCTTAGGCACAAAGCCAGCTGGGTGACCTTGGGCCAGTCCCTCTCTCTCAACCTATAAAGGAACCTCCCTAATTTATCAGGCTGTAAAAAGTTTTGTACTTTCAGACTTGCCAGATTGATATCAGACTTCCCAAGTAGACCAGACAGGAAACACAACCAGATGAATTAATTATATTTTATTGTAAGGCTACATTAACAGAATCTTGCAAGTCTGAAAGTAGACATCTCCCACCATCTCTTTTTACACCCTGATAAGTTAGGGAGGTTCCTTTCTGAGTTTATTTCTCTTCCCATTATGTAGCTACGGGCTCCCACTCCTCTTATCTGATCATTCCCTAGGTAGCATCTCTTCCCTCATCTCCCAAGGTCATTCCCACATACCATTATGCAGCCCTAGGAAACAAGCAAAGGCAAACTATTTCTGAATCTTGCCAAGAAAACTGCAGGAACTTGTCCAGGCAGTCACCAGGATTTAACACTGACTTGAAGGCACAATAAATAAGTAAATAAGTAAGTAAATAAGGTCAGATTCATACAATACACTAAGAACTGGATTTCCACAAAATACTGTATCCCATTTTAGCATGGTCTAATGTGTTGCACAAGCCCCGTTCCACATAATAAATCTACTCTTCTGTTAAATCCTTCATCACCTGACAATCACTACAATCTTGAGCCTGGAACCTGAGGGGGCCATTACCGAATAGACTGATGGAGAAGGACAGCTGGTCTGATTAAAGCACTTATCTGAATTCCAGGGCTGTCCATAAGTTCTTCGGAAGCACCTCTGGATGCTGAGAAACCAGCCGTGTGGGATTCAAGTCACAGACATCCCTCAAAAGTGGGAATGCTTTTTTTAAAAAACTAATGTCTGTCATGCCTTCCCTTTTTCCCCTTCTGCTTCTGTTTCCCTAGGTTTACTCAGCCCCCTCGTACCTGAAGAAGCATGGAAGAGAAGCAGCAATGCAAAGGCTAGGAAAAGAAGCCTCATGACTGAAGGTGCCTCGGAAATCTCTCCAGCTAGTTCAAGGAAGCCAGACTGAAGAAGAATTAGAAGGACTCCACAGGAAGCCCAGCAGGTCTGTCCATTTATAACAAGTCATGATGTCACAAGAATGTGAAAGGTAGGGTAGATCAATGATGTGGCAAATCTTGCAAACACGTGATGTCCTATTACTCTCCTTTTAAAACTCCACCTCCGCACCCCACAATCCTTCTTATCAAAACTCATTCAAACCCACTGAGTTCACTGGATACTTCTTGTAAGAGGTGCAGGCCTCAGGTCTGTGGTTTTCATCAATTGCAAATTGCAGTACTTCCTGCAGTTAACAAGGGAAGAGGAGCAGCTCAGTGGTGCAAAACTGTCAGGAATATTGGAGGGCAATACTTGGCCCACAGAGAAAAGGGGAGGTCGCAGGTTCACTGCCCAGAAATTGCCTAGAGAATCAGCTGGGAAACGATCAAGGCTGGAAGAGCCAAGAAGAGAAGGAAACTGGATCCAAAGGGCTTGGAAGAGGGAAGTTCAACCAAAAGGGAGGACCGAGCAGCCATGCCAAGAAGAGTAAGAAAACGGCTCCATGTCCCAGCTGCACAGGATCTTGGCCATTGGGAAAGAGGAGTGCAGCAGAGAATGGGTTTGTTGACATACACACAGTGACTTTGACATGTGCCAAACCTCAAAGAGCCTGCTTAGTCTGCTGCGGAAGAAGGGGGACAGAGAGGGGGGAAGGACTGTTAGGTTCTCAGCAAGCCCTCTCTCAGGGCTCCAGCTGAGTTCAGTAGGTTAGCAATGATTGAATTCTTGCACCTATACCATACAATCTGTGTACATGTCTGGCTGGTGTTATGATATGTATGGCTAAATTACGCAGTTCGTCTCATGTGGCCACAGTCTGGCATTCTTCAGATTGGCAAAGAAGGAAGGGGGGAAATGATCTCTTTGGAGCCCCCACATCTCACCAGCTTGCTTAAAATGGAGCACAAGATGTCATGTTCATCGTTTCAATGTTCTGACTACATCGTAACGTTTCGCATGTCAATTTCCTGATTCGTGTTTGCTGGGTGGAAATTTCCAGCCGTGCCGGGCTGTAATCTTCTTACTGCAACTGTGGAATGTATGTTTGGGTTATTGACTCTGTTCAAGGTTACTTTCTCAGGCCGATGTGGGTAACGGTTGCTAACACCTGGGAGGGGGTGGTTGCTAAGAGGGAGCAAGGGCGGGACTGGATTTGAAGCGAGGGTTTTTAGTTTGTATTTGGCGCGCTTTTGCTCATTCTCAGCTTTCTTTGTATTTGCACTCTATTCTTCCAATAAATCAGTTATTCCTAAGCACCTGCTTGTGGGACTAAGTCTGTTAGAATAGGCAACCATTACATAAAGCTGAGAATTCTCAAAACCCTTATTCCGCTAGCCCCTATCCAGATTTGTCTGTGGAGGGGAGCGCTAGCAAGGAACGAACCGTGATTTCAGGAGATGGAGAGCGAGGCATCGAGCGAAGGGGAACTGAACTCCACGGTGGTTAGAGCAGAGAAGGTACCCCGCAGCGACGCTCCAGAGGTTCGAGCAGAACCCGACCTCAACTTAAAGGAAACGGAGGGACGTCAAAAAGTACCAGAAACGACCAGTACTTCGGCTGGTGACTATTTTACTTGGGAGGAGGAATCAGACACTGGGGCGGCGCAAGCCTCCTGGAAGCGGTGGTACCCGCTGTCACCTAAGGTGGTCATAAAAGAAGCGCCCGAGGGGTCGCTCACCCCTGAGCGTATAAGGGTGTTGGAGGCCAAATTAGATTCGGTTGAAGGCATGCTGAAGAAAATGTCAATGGGCTGGGGGTCGCCTGAAAAAGGAAAGGAAGGGTCCCACCGCAAACATTCCATCTCACCGGCACCCCTACCATCCCCCAGAGAGAGAAGCAGGGTCCGGCGTCAAGGAGAGGAGAGGGGCCCAGGGGTGACAATTTTGAGGTCCCCTCCACCGGAGAGGCGCTCGCTAGGGGCCATGCAAAGGACTGAGCGACCAGAAGCTGCGAGACCCCCACCCTTCACGGTAAAGTTCGATGGGGACCCTACCAAATTGTCCTTCATAACTAATGCTAAAAGTTATATGAAGGATTGGGAACAGGGGTTCCAGTCAGAACAGGGAAAAATAAACGCCATTGCTACCAAGCTAAAGGGGAGGGCGGCCGATTGGTATGTACAGCTGTGCCAATCGGATGCTCCGGAGCTGGAAGACTTCAAGGAATTCTTATGGGCGTTACGGCAGCATTTTGAAGACCCGTTAGCTCAGGAAAGAGCGAAGCAGGCATTAAAGGGACTGTATCAAGGGTCACGATCTGTGGCAGATTATGCGCTGGAGTTTAAAGCACTGGCTGGGAAGGTGGAGGATTGGTCCCAATCTACACTGGTGGAGATGTTCAAGGATGGGCTGGAAACGGAAGTGCTGAAGTGGGCTCTGGGGCGTGAGGACCCAAAAACCCTGTATGACTGGATTCAGCTAGCAAGCAGCGCTGAACATGCCCTAGAGACATTTGCCCACCGTAAATCGATGAGGTATGGGAGATTCAGTAAAGGGCCCCGTACCTCGGCTCCTCCAGGGAGATCCAGCCAGCAGTCCTGGGAGGAAGAGAAGGAGCGACGCTATGCAAAAGGTCAATGTCTGCAGTGCAGAAAAGAGGGGCACCGAGCGGCGGCATGCCCAAAGAGAAAGACCGAAGACCGGGGGGAAAAGTCATCTGGAAAATCTCCTTCTCTACCAAGAAAGATGAAGGCGGCGTTGGCGGAGGTCGAATCTGAGGAAGTCCCTTTCTTCGGAGATGAGGAGGAGGCTGTTCATGATCAACTAGCGGGAAACACCAGCCACCTGCTTTAAAGGGCGCCGCTGGGCAGGTGGAAGAGGAAGGGCACAATCACGCTTCGGTGAGTGGAAATTTCCCTACCCTGACAGTGAAGGTGAAATTAGGGTCACGAACAAGAACTGTGGAACTGTGGGCAATGATTGACTCGGGGTGCTCACGGTGTTTAATGCATCCTGATGTAGTAGCTGCTTTACAGTTGCCCACATTCCCTTTGAAACGTCCCATGATCTTCACCCAATTGGATGGAACCACGGCGGGGGGAAAACCGGCGACTCACTCCACAGGGTTGGTGGCATTGCAAATGGGAAACCACTGGGAAAAGCTGCCTTTTGTGGTGGTGCCTGTGGGGGGTCCGTTTGTCATTTTGGGGATGCCTTGGTTTGTTCAACAGAACCCGCATATAAATTGGGTGCACAGGACTGTGACTTTTGCAGATGGATTTTATAAAGCACCAGAGGGGGATGAATTGGACAGCAGGGAAGTGGGGAGGGCGGCAGCAACAACTCTGCACCGCCTTACAGATCTGTTAGAAGGGTTGCCGGAGCAATACCAGGACTTTGCGGATGTATTTGGTGAAAAGGAAGCGGATCAGCTACCGCCGCACCGAAAGACTGACTGTGCCATAAACTTTATCCCTAATGCAAAGTTGCCTAAGCCAAAAATTTATGCTATGACCCAGAAAGAGCTGGAAATGCTAAGGGAGTTTGTGGATACAAATCTGGCTAGGGGTTTTATCGAACCAGCAAGTTCCCCAGTGGGTGCGCCTGTTCTATTCAGACCAAAGAAAGATGGAACTTTGAGACTATGCACAGATTTCCGTGGTTTGAATGCAGTCTCAATATTGAATAAATATCCTGTCCCATTAATCAAGGACATGTTATCACACCTGTCAAAGGGGAAAATATTCTCTAAGTTGGATCTGAGGGAGGCATATTTCCGCATTCGCATTAGGGAGGGGGATGAATGGAAAACTGCTTTCAATTGTCCTCTGAGCTCGTTCCAATATAAAGTGTTACCTTTTGGGTTGGCGGAAGCGCCTGGGGTTTTTATGCAATTGATTAATGAGATCTTGCATGACCATTTATTCAAAGGTGTATTGGTGTATTTGGATGATGTATTAATCTATACTGAAACAATGGAAGACCATGTAAAGCTGGTCAGACAAGTGCTCAGCAAGCTGAGAAAAGCTGAATTGTATGCTAAATTGTCTAAGTGTGCTTTTCATAAATCTCAAATTGACTATTTGGGTTATAGAATTTCAGACAAGGGTATTGAAATGGATCCAGCTAAGATTGAGGCCATTCTGGCATGGGAGGCACCATGTACACGGAGGCAACTTCAAAGTTTCCTCGGTTTCGCGAACTATTATCGGTCATTCATCCAAGGGTTCGCGGAAATAGCGCTGCCCCTCACTGAGTTGCTTAAAACTAAGGGGCAGGGGGACACCCGGAGATCAAAGAATCCGGGGCCATTACTGAAATGGACGCCTGCATGCCAGCTAGCTTTTGACAAGCTTAAGAAACTATTCACAAAAGAACCCATTTTGCAGCATCCAGATCCTAACAAACCATTTGTGGTGCAAGTGGATGCCTCTGATTTTTCCATTGGAGCGCTCCTGCTACAAGCAGATGAAGCGGGGTGTTTAAAGCCTTGTGCATATCTCTCTCATAAATTCTCTGAGACTGAAAGGCGGTGGCACATTTGGGAAAAAGAGGCTTTTGCTGTTAAAGCTGCTTTGGACACTTGGCGCCATTTGTTGGAGGGGGCTACCCATCCTTTCGAGGTTTGCACTGACCACAAAAACCTCGAAGCACTCAGTGCACCTCGTAAGCTCAACCCAAAGCAAATCAGATGGGCTCAATTCTTCAGCCGTTTTGATTTCAAGTTAAAATTTATTCCGGGGAAGAAAAACTTTCTGGCTGATGCACTGTCCCGCAGACCCCAAGATTCCAGCACTGTGCCGGATGTAATAGGGACTCTCTGGACAGAGCTGCAATTGAGTCTGGCAGCTGTGACTCACAGCCAGATTCATGCGCAGCAACCAGACGCTTCAATTTCACCCCATCCGGGACGTTTGCCAGTTCCCTCAGATTTGCAACAACAGTTTCTTTCCCAGTTGAAATCGGACACTTGGTTGCAAGCAAATTTACACGAGGTTACTTTTGACAAGGGTTTGCTTGGAAAAATGATCGCCTCTATGTGCCTGAAGTTTTGCGCAAAGACATTTTGCTCCGTTGCCATGATGACAAACTAGCGGGGCACTTTGGGTTTGTTAAAACACTTCACTTGGTTAGGCGCCAATTCTGGTGGCCAACAATAAGGCGAGATATTAAAGACTATGTTGCCTCCTGCCCTGTTTGCACTGCTTCCAAGCGGAAAGTGGGTAAGCCTCAAGGTTTGCTCCAACCAGTGGCCAGTCCCTCTCACCCCTGGGAGGAAATCTCTATGGATTTTATCGTGGATCTACCTCCAAGTCAGAGAAAAACTGTGATTTGGGTTGTAAAAGACTTTTTCTCAAAGCAAGCCCATTTCATTCCATGTGCTTCCATTCCCTCAGCACAGCAGCTCGCCTGCCTCTTCTTTGTACACATGTACAGGCTCCATGGGAGCCCCTCCCGTTTGATGACTGACAGAGGCACACAATTTACTTCACAATTTTGGTGGACTTTTATGAAATTGGTGGGCACTAAAGCGCTCTCCACTGTGTCGCATCCTGAGACTGATGGAGCCACGGAGGCACTTAATTCTACATTAGAGCAATATTTGCGTGCTTTTGTTAATTATCAACAGGATAATTGGGTTGATCTTCTCCCCTTTGCTGAAGTCGCCTACAATAATGCAGTGCATCAGAGCACTGGTCAGGTGCCATTTCTTTCATTTTCTTTGGTCGTGATTTCGTACCCATTCCTCAGCTGCCTCAACCAATGTCTCCTCCTTCATCCCCTGCAGACTGGGCAGCACATCTGGGAGACTCCTGGCCAAAAATAAAACAAACTCTCGCTGATGCCCAAGCCGCTTATAAACGCTATGCTGACACCAAACAAGCGCCTCAGCCACCTTTCCAAGTTGGAGATAGAGTCTACCTCTCCACGAAATTTATTAAATCACCCCAACCCTCTAAGAAGCTGGCACCAAAGTTTGTGGGCCCCTTTCCGATTGTTGCACAGATTAATCCTGTTACTTTTAAGTTGGACTTGCCTCATAATCTTAAACGTTTGCATCCTGTTTTTCATTGCAGTTTGCTCAAACCCTATCACCAATCGGACCGCTGGCATCCGCACCCCTCACCACCTGCTCCTATCATGATTGATGGCCAGCAACACTTTGAAGTCCAAGAAATCCTAGATTCTCGGCGCCTTCGTTCCACATTGCAATACCTGGTCCGATGGAAGCATTTCCCACATCCTGAGTGGGTTGCTGCTCACCATGTTCGCTCACCTATTTTAGTTACTCATTTTCATGCTGCCTACCCTGATAAGCCTGCTCCGTAGTTTTGCATTTTTTTAGGGGGGGTGATATGTCATGTTCATCGTTTCAATGTTCTGAATACATCGTAACGTTTCGCATGTCAATTTCCTGATCTGTGTTTGCTGGGTGGAAATTTCCAGCCGTGCCGGGCTGTAATCTTCTTACTGCAACTGTGGAATGTATGTGTGGGTTATTGACTCTGTTCAAGGTTACTTTCTCAGGCCGATGTGGGTAACGGTTGCTAACACCTGGGAGGGGGTGGTTGCTAAGAGGGAGCAAGGGTGGGACTGGATTTGAAGCGAGGGTTTTTAGTTTGTATTTGGCGTGCTTTTGCTCATTCTCAGCTTTCTTTGTATTTGCACTCTATTCTTCCAATAAATCAGTTATTCCTAAGCACCTGCTTGTGGGACTGAGTCTGTTAGAATAGGCAACCATTACACAAGAGAGCTAAAGAGCTTCTGCTTGGGAGAGCTTACAGAAGTCAGCTTCTTGAACTCACGATGGCTTCTGGGTTAAAACGTCAGATATACACTGAGATTGGCAGTCACAGGAACAATTCTGTCTCTCATGGCACAACTGGAGCATATCATATGGCCCTAACTTATGGTCACGTTAAAGTGTAACCCTCCAGTCGCTGGCCCACAGAAAACTATATCAGCATAAAATCTGCTGCCCTCTAACTGGCACTCCTGAGTGGGGGGGGGGGGAAACCAAGATGGCATCCATGACCAAAACCCCACCTCTTTTCTTCATGGCAGATATTGAAGGTAGTGTTCAAGGACCGGAGAGAAAGGGAGGGAAGTCCCATCCTAAAGTGGTCAATCGGTACTGGGCTGATCCCCCCCAACAATCAACTGACTGTGATACCATCTGAATGGTCTGTGAAACTGGCCAAGATTATACCCATAGCAAAACTCCAGTGGCTTGTTGCCTGCTCAATGGGGCAAACACCAGACTAGCTAAGGACAACTTTAAGCTCCCTCAGGTATGAGTTGGAGTTGAGATGAAGGCAATCTCACGGGCACAGAGACAGAGGAACGTTTATGGGGTGCAATTGCTAATTACTTAATAAGAATAGCCACGTGGCCAAAAGGCCTCCCAGAATTTCAAACGCAGCAATCAGGTTCAGATCATCATTTGCAGCAGGCCCTTTCAAAATACAGCCTCAGATACAAATGTTCGATGCAAATTCATTAAAACGTTTAATTACACTGTTATTTCACTGCTGTTACACAATGGTTTGCAGCATCTTCCATTAATGCCACCCGAGAGGGGCAAGGTTCTTCTTATGGAACATGGCAACAGCCTCCCAGTGTTTCACAAGCGCTTGTCCTTGGTACTTTCACTGCAGAAAAGAAACAGGACACTTTATTACTGAAGTGACTTTGTCTTGCCCAAAACAATGGCTACAAGTATAGACAGGTTGGGGGGGAAAGCACAATTTCAGATTTAATGGTGAATGTAGTCAATTAATTGCTATAATGTGACAAGCTATGACTGGTTCTTCTGAAGGTCACACTGAAGTTCTGCTTTAATCTGCCTTGGTCAGAGAAAAAGGGGTTCAACTAGCTCAGCATCCAGTATCCAACAAGAGCTCTCAGAGAAGCCTACAGGCAAGAAAACACACCTTGTAGGAACACTGTGGAGTTCCAGGAATGCAGGAGATGTCCCTTTTATCTCATAGCATTTATAATATGGACCCCAGCCACGCATTATTCTCTAGTTAACAAGCCACTCCCAGCACATTCTAAACCAAACCATTTGTTCTCACAAACCCAGATCCGAAGCAGTTTCAGGAGCTTGGTACTGCCAGTTGAGCAAATGTGAAATGTGATCTAAGAAAAGGAGTACAAGTAGGACTCTTTCTCTCCAATGAAGAAACAAAGCAGAGGAGAAACTCCCCAGAATCTGGATTCCATTTGATTCAGAGGTTTAGGAAAGGGGGAAAAAGCTGGTTTCCCAAGATTGCAAAACAGTAGGATTTTTTTTTAAGACTTGCAGGATACTAGCACTCGTTTGCAGCTGGCACCATAAAATCAACAATGGGGTGCCCAGTAGCAGTGGCCATGGGAGACCTGCAAGCAGTAGGTCTCAACACCAATAATTCATGTTTGAATTTTGATGATGCCTTGCTCAGATGAAATTCAGTTCATGGATAAATGTAGCTACTCAGCTTACCATGTGGTAAATGTGGAGAAAGTTACTCATTTCTTAATGCAGCTGTTTTTATGTGCTGTATCACCTACTGATACAGTCTGATCCTTGAGGACTACTAGGAAGTATATCTGTTAAAGCTGAGGCATCAGTTTCCTGATAGCTAATACAATGCAATTGTGGAGCATAAACAAGCAAAAATTAAGGAAATGGAGGATTACTTTATGGGATCAGCTCACATAAAGTATATACAAGTATGACCATAGATGTATGTAGATGTTTGCTTGCACTGAAATCAGCAGAGCTGGGTTGATAAAAGTGGGAATATCTATAATCCCCACTTCCAGTGTGAGTGTTTTAATACTAAACCTGTCCAGAATAGGTATTCCACAATAGGGAAACATTAAGGAATGAAAGGGCCTTTATTGTACTGGACATCGGCCTTGCTTCATTTGTCATCATATCTGGATCATCTGAAAAAGTTCTCATGGTTCAGGTAAGCATATATGAAATAAGAAAATGGAGGCTCGTAATAAAGAAGTCAGATTCCTTTTTCTTAAGCTGCAGATGGCACCTCTCAGCTAGGGCTACCAGGTCCAGACTGTAAACATCCAGATGACCAGTAGGTGGTAGCAGATAGATTAAAGAAACTCTTACTACTCTGCAGACATCTAGTGCTTATGCAGAGTTTTGCAGCAGGAACATGCTATGCCCAAGTATTTCTCATCTCCTAACTGAGAAAGAAATGGATCTCACCGGGTTACGCTTGCAGCACTTGGCATTAATGCCACAGTTGTATGGAAGACTTCCATGCTCGCAAAGTTTGTGGAGGCCTGTCTGACAGAAACCACCATCCTTCCGACAATCTATAAGTTGCCCTGTATATACGAAAAGAAATATTATTTGAGTCAATAGTTGTCATCAAAACACAATAGTTACAGATTTCGCATTGATGAAAATGGAGAGGAAAGACTGATTTGATTTACCACATTTAGCCAGCATTTTTCACAGCTGTCTAGCTCTTTCAAGTGACACTGCTGTCAGCCTGTAACAAGAAAATCAGCTGACCCTGAGTTTGCTGCAAACACTTGATGGAAACAGGGAAGATTGGCTGCTGAGCAATGGAGAGCGAGCCTGGAACAATTGCAGCAGTAGGAAAATCTAAGTTTTCAGACACTGAAAATGGAGTAGAACACCAAGAAGGACCTGCAACCACTGGCCAGCCCTAATGCTGTGGATTTAAGGAAAATGATAAAGGGCAGCATGAGAGAGAACTGGGAGGGAAGAGAAACTGGGAGAAAGAAAGGGCACCAGTATATTCCTGGGAAGAATCAGTCAACTCTCTTTAGACACAGACACTGCTGTCAACCTGCAACAAGAAAATCAGCTGCCCTCAAGCAGCACGTAGACTTGTTTTATATAAACCTAGCAGTTCGAAAACATGCCAATGTGAGTAGATTAATAGGTACCGCTTCGGCGGGCAGGTAACGGCATTCCGTGTAGTCATGCCGGCCACATGACCTCGAAGTGTCTACGGACAAACGCCGGCTCTTCAGCTTTGAAATGGAGATGAGCACCTCCCCCTAGAGTCGGACACGACTGGACTTAATGTCAAGGGGAACCTTTACCTTTACTTCACTCTAAGCCCAGGATAACAAACATCTTTGAGGGATGGGGGGAAGCTTTGTGGCATGCACAACACCCATAAAAAGGGGACAGAGCTTTGGCTGTTGTTACCGTTTGGACTTGGATAAATAAGGCCAGTACAGAAGGTCAATGAAAGCCAGTTTGGTGTAGTGGTTAAGGCACCAGGCTAGAAACCAGGAGACCATGAGTCCTAGTCCCACCTTAGGCACAAAGCCAGCTGGGTGACCTTGGGCCAGTCCCTCTCTCTCAACCTATAAAGGAACCTCCCTAATTTATCAGGCTGTAAAAAGTTTTGTACTTTCAGACTTGCCAGATTGATATCAGACTTCCCAAGTAGACCAGACAGGAAACACAACCAGATGAATTAATTATATTTTATTGTAAGGCTACATTAACAGAATCTTGCAAGTCTGAAAGTAGACATCTCCCACCATCTCTTTTTACACCCTGATAAGTTAGGGAGGTTCCTTTCTGAGTTTATTTCTCTTCCCATTATGTAGCTATGGGCTCCCACTCCTCTTATCTGATCATTCCCTAGGTAGCATCTCTTCCCTCATCTCCCAAGGTCATTCCCACATACCATTATGCAGCCCTAGGAAACAAGCAAAGGCAAACTATTTCTGAATCTTGCCAAGAAAACTGCAGGAACTTGTCCAGGCAGTCACCAGGATTTAACACTGACTTGAAGGCACAATAAATAAGTAAATAAGTAAGTAAATAAGGTCAGATTCATACAATACACTAAGAACTGGATTTCCACAAAATACTGTATCCCATTTTAGCATGGTCTAATGTGTTGCACAAGCCCAGTTCCACATAATAAATCTACTCTTCTGTTAAATCCTTCATCACCTGACAATCACTACAATCTTGAGCCTGGAACCTGAGGGGGCCATTACCGAATAGACTGATGGAGAAGGACAGCTGGTCTGATTAAAGCACTTATCTGAATTCCAGGGCTGTCCATAAGTTCTTCGGAAGCACCTCTGGATGCTGAGAAACCAGCCGTGTGGGATTCAAGTCACAGACATCCCTCAAAAGTGGGAATGCTTTTTAAAAAAAACTAATGTCTGTCATGCCTTCCCTTTTTCCCCTTCTGCTTCTGTTTCCCTAGGTTTACTCAGTCCCCTCGTACCTGAAGAAGCATGGAAGAGAAGCAGCAATGCAAAGGCTAGGAAAAGAAGCCTCATGACTGAAGGTGCCTCGGAAATCTCTTCAGCTAGTTCAAGGAAGCCAGACTGAAGAAGAATTAGAAGGACTCCACAGGAAGCCCAGCAGGTCTGTCCATTTATAACAAGTCATGATGTCACAAGAATGTGAAAGGTAGGGTAGATCAATGATGTGGCAAATCTTGCAAACATGTGATGTCCTATTACTCTCCTTTTAAAACTCCACCTCCGCACCCCACAATCCTTCTTATCAAAACTCATTCAAACCCACTGAGTTCACTGGATACTTCTTGTAAGAGGTTAAAGTCTGTGGTTTTCATCAATTGCAAATTGATGAATCTTCAAATGCTGCTTGCAACTTTGCAATGAAATGTGTGAAACCATTCTTTCAGTTGACAAGGCATGACATGACATAAGTGATTATAATAATATTAGCATTATTAGGGAGCTAATATTAGCATTCAAACTTGTGCAATGTTTGCAGATTCACTAAGTATGTTTGGGGCGATAACAAACATGGGAACATAAGTAACTCTTAGCTGTCTTGTGACTCTCCAGTACTGTATGCAAAGTCATTTATGCAGTCACCTTTGTGGAAGAGGACAAATTGTAGAAAACTCCTGGGAAACCACAGAGAATAACATCTTTGTATTTCCTGGAAAATTTCTAAGCTCCTTCCCTACAATCCCAGGGTATATTTGCTGTGTATATGTGGGTCCTCAAATAAATATGTTAGCTTGTTATGTTTATGAGGTAGAGACATATTGACCACACTGGAGATACAATCTGTCTTCGTGTTTTTAAAACACCCGCATGGTCTCCTTTGCAATTTAAAGAAAGCCTATATCTATTCTCAGATAAATACATTAAACTCTTATATGAAGGAAAATGTTATCATTTGAGTGAACAGTTTTCATCAAAGTGCAATGGTCATGACTTTCATAGATAAATAGATGGAAATAGAGCAGAAAGCCTGATTTGACTGACTACATTTAGCCTGTGTTTCATAGCTGTTTAGCTCTTGCAAGTATTCCAAACACTTGATGGCATTATACAGTTGCACCCCTTTATGTAATCCTGTAATAGATCAGTAGAAAGATCCCAGAGGCATCTGCAGGACTGAAAGCAGCATCACCCTGATGTGAAGCAAGCTCCAAATGCATTTTCCAAAGGGGTAATGCATATAGAACGGGGATGCTGCTTTCATCAGTCTGGCCCATCTGGCCCATTCCTGCAGACATCATTGGCTGAACCAGCCTCATAAAACCAATTTTCTAAGTGAACTAGAGTTCCAATGTACCATCCAAGTGAAACATCTGTGGGATGAAAAGTCATTGCTGCCACAAAATCTTAGGATAAAGGATGAAACTCTGCTTGGAGGCATGTTGTCTTCTGAATCAATGTTTTACTTTCAGGAAAACTTCAGGCAGATTAAGGAGCCACAAGGGGTTGTCTGGGGCATCTTCATATTGCGGACACCACAATGCCTGCTCCTAGAATATGGTCCTGAAGTGGCTAGAGGAGCAACATAGACTTTGGCAAACCAAAGTAAAAATCTGCACAGTGCAAGAGTGAGCAGTAGTGGAGGGTGAAGGCTTGCTTCCACTTTGTTTGGGAGGCTCCACTTCTTGTGAGAAATGGAATACTGACCCTGAGTTTTCTGCAAACACTTGAGGTGCAGAATCTCCGGTTTCCTGATGAACGGGTGAGATTGGCTGTTGAGCAATGGAAAGGGAGCCTGGAACAATTGCAGCAGTAGGAGAGTCTAATAAATAATTAGACACTGAAATCTTCCAAACACTGAAAATGGAGAACACCAAGCGGGACCTGCACCAACTGGCCACCCTAATGTCCTGGAATTAAGGGAATTGAAGAAGGGCAGCATGAAAGAGAACAGGAAGGGAAGGGAAACTGGGAGAAAGAAGGGGCAAGGGAGATGTACCAATATGTTCCTGGGAAGAATCAGTCAACTCTCTTTAGATACAGACACTGCTGTCAACCTGGACAATAATTTCTGTCATGTTTTTTTTTCTTTTTCCCAGGCTCATTTCAAAGAAAACCTGACTTAGTGATTGATGGTTGTTTTCTTGCTGGCAAGCAATGTGTGATGGGTGGGGAAACAAAGTCAAGGGAAACCACCAATTTCTTTCCTTATTTAGCCCCATTTTAAAATGACAGCACCATTCATCAGTCTTAGAGCAGAAGAGGGATCAGCAATTGGGAGATCAAATTTTATACAAGTATACTTTTCTGCCATCTCAAGGACTGGTTGACAGCATGTTCATGTTCCTCTCTAGTTGTGACCAAAGAAAGATGAAGGTTTATGGCTACAAATGGTCACTAGCTGACATGAATGAGAATGCTCCTTTCCTTTCCTTTCCTTTCCTTTCCTTTCCTTTCCTTTCCTTTGCTTTCCTTCCTTTCCTTTCCCTTTCCTTCCTTTCCTTTCCTTTTCCTTTCCTTTCCTTCCTTTCCTTTTCTTTTCTTTTCTTTTCTTTTCTTTCCTTTCCTTTCCTTCCTTTCCTTTCCTTTCCTTTCCTTGCCTTCCTTTCCTTGCCTTCCTTTCCTTGCCTTGCCTTGCCTTCCTTTCCTTCCTTTCCATTCCTTTCCTTTCCCTTTCCTTCCTTTCCTTTCTTTTTTTCTTTTCCTTTCCTTTCCTTTCCT
This sequence comes from Candoia aspera, assembly GCF_035149785.1. Taxonomy (NCBI): domain Eukaryota; kingdom Metazoa; phylum Chordata; class Lepidosauria; order Squamata; family Candoiidae; genus Candoia; species Candoia aspera. The sequence goes on along the minus strand of NC_086153.1, from coordinate 26,723,722 downwards.
TTCCTTTCCTTTTCCTTTCCTTCCTTTCCTGCCTTGCCTTGCCTTGCCTTGCCTTGCCTTGCCTTGCCTTGCCTTGCCTTGCCTTGCCTTGCCTTGCCTTCCTTGCCTTGCCTTGCCTTGCCTTCCTTTCCTTCCTTTCCATTCCTTCCCTTTCCCTTTCCCTTTCCCTTTCCCTTTCCCTTTCCCTTTCCCTTTCCCTTTCCCTTTCCCTTTCCCTTTCCTTTCCCTTTCCTTCCTTTCCTTTCTTTTTTCTTTTCCTTTCCTTTCCTTTTCCTTTTCCTTTTCCTTTTCCTTTTCCTTTTCCTTTCCTGCCTTGCCTTGCCTTGCCTTGCCTTGCCTTGCCTTGCCTTGCCTTGCCTTGCCTTGCCTTGCCTTGCCTTGCCTTGCCTGCCTTGCCTTGCTTTGCCTTGCCTTGCCTTCCTTGCCTTCCTTGCCTTCCTTTCCTTTCCCTTTCCTTTCCCTTTCCTTTCCCTTTCCTTTCCCTTTCCTTCCTTTCCTTTCTTTTTTTCTTTTCCTTTCCTTTCCTTTCCTTTCCTTTCCTTTTCCTTTTCCTTTTCCTTTTCCTTTCCTTCCTTTCCTTTCCTTTCCTTTCCTTTCCTTGCCTTGCCTTGCCTTGCCTTGCCTTGCCTTGCCTTGCCTTGCCTTGCCTTGCCTTGCCTTGCCTTGCCTTGCCTTGCCTTGCCTTGCCTTGCCTTGCCTTGCCTTGCCTTGCCTTGCCTTGCCTTTGCCTTCAGTCATTGTTGACTCCTGGCAACTGCCTGGACAAGATTCTGCAGCTTTCTTGGCAAGATTTCAGAAGTGGTTTGCCATTGCTTACTTCATGGGAATGAGAGAAAGTGACTGGCCCAAGGTGCCCCAGTTGGCTTTGTACCGAAGGCAGGATTAGAACTCACAGTTTCCTAGTTTCTAGCCTAGTTATCCTAACCAGTACACCAAACTGAATCTCTTTCCAGTTTCTTCAAACCCAGATCATTATTTGCAGCAGGCATTTTCAAAACACCGTGTCAAATGTAGATGTTTACTTCATGTTTAGTGAGTTGCTGAATGGCCCTGAGGTTGTACTGCTCCAGTTGATCAAAGAGACTGCAAGGATTTTAATCAGTAATGAAATTAGTGAGTCAGTATCACCACAGACACAAGATTTCAGAGTGGAACGTGGTGGTAGCCTCTTAATCTGGTCATATGTCCATCGTTATGACTCTTACTGTACAAAAGAAATAGAACATTTGATCACTGATGAAATGTGGTTCTGCAGAACAAGATGGCCACAGATACAGAGAGGCAGAAATGGAGCTTCTAATTGGACTGAGAATCTGGTCAACATATTGCCTATTTTCATTGCATAATTGCTAATATATGAGAAACAGAGTTCTGATACTGCTGAAGATCATGCTGAAATCCTGCATCAGCCTCAGAAAAGGCTGATAATTAGCTTTAATTAGCTGTGCTTTATTATAAGCTCACCTCTTACATCATGCCATCCCAACAACATCCACCTAGAGTTCTAAAAAGGCCAAAGTGAGTGCAAGCACATTTTCTGAAAACATTATGATCTTACATTAATGTCTCATTTCTCTTAAAGGCACATTCATGTCCAGAGCTTCTCTAATGCTATTTAACAGTACTGAACATTGTTGTGGATCTGATTTCTAAACTTGGAGGGAAAAAGAGGAGCTATCCTGCTGGACCACTCTTAACCGTATTAGAGAGACCTACCATAACTGGGCTGCAGAATTTGTTACGACCAGGAGATGGAAGCAAAAATACTGACAATTCTATCTTTGCTGCCATCTAGTGTGATTAAAGCTATTTATCCAGAAAGAGGAGAACTTGAGCATTGTGTGCCGCAGAGAGGTAGGCGGCAGAATTGCAACCAAAACTCTCCCCACAACCCGAGTTCAATCCCAAAGGAAGCTGGATTCTCCGGTAGCCAGCTCAGGTCGACTCAGCCTTCCATCCTTCCGAGGTCGGTAAAATTAGCACCCAGCTTGCTGGGGACGGTGACTGGGGAAGGCAATGGCAAACCACCCCGCTATAGTCTGCCAAGAAAACATTGTGAAAGCGGCATCTCCCCAAAGGGTCAGACATGACTCGGTGCTTGCACAGGTCACCCTTCACCTTTTACCTTTCACCTGGTATCTGGAGGTAGGAGGTTTAGTTTCTGTAAGATGGCAAAGGATAGTTTCCGATTATTTTATTTTAACATGGCAGAGCAAGTTATGCTAGCAGTAAAAATCTTCTATGGCTAGTGAGGGTGTCAGATACTCAGATATGGTGATATTTCATCTCAAATCTCTAAATAACAGAATTAACAGAACGGGACTGCAAAGTTCCTCAAGTCTTCTTAGATGGCTGCCAGGAAATACAGGAAACTATGACTCTTGGCCTCCATCTAGTGGTCATGCTTATTTTTATAGACCAGATCTATTAGATCTCCTGGATACTGGCCACCCTAATGCCATGGAATTAAGGGAATTGAAGAAGGGCAGCATGAAAGAGAACAGGAAGGGAAACTGGGAGAAAGAAGGGGCAAGTGTCATGTTCACTGATTCAATGTAGTTTATACATCGTAACGTTTCACATGCCATGGTGCTGACGCGCGTTTCTGTTTGGGAGGGAGCTGCTGTGAGACCTTGTACCAAGCTCTGTATGTGAAATCAGTACAATGGAATGTGTTTGGGTTATTTTCTCTGTTCAAGGCCTTTTCCCGCAGACCATCAGAAACCCTTAGGAGCACCTGGGATTGTGAACTTGAGAAGACTCTACGGGGGGAGGGATTTCATTTGCACCGAGGGTTTTTAGTTTGAATTTGGTGCGCTTTCATCATTCTCAGCTTAAGACTGGTCCTCGGAGTTCTGGCCATCGCAGCATCCCTGCAGTCACGTGGTCACCATTTGCGACCTTCTTTGCTGGCTTCCAGCAAGCAAAGTCAATGGGGAAGCTGGCAAGAGGTCACAAATGGCAACCAAAAGGCATCCTCACTTAACGACCCGCATTGATATACTTAACGATGGCAACCAGGAGTGCCGGAATTGCCATCGCTAAGCGACACAGTCATGTGACATCGCACTTTATGACTTTGTCGCTTAGCGACAGCAATTCTGGTCCCAATTGCCATCAGTCATAATTTCAGGGCAGCTCTGAAAAACACTGGGGGAAAAAACACAGTTTGGGGGGTTTTTTCTAGTGGTGCCTGCAGATGTCAGGATTTAACTCAGCAGCTTCTAGGTGCCTATATATGCCAAATTGAAATGACTAGCTGTAAATACAGCTGAGATCCCTCCTCCCCAAAGCAAACTAAAATAAATTTGGGAATATCAATACTCCACATGTTCTCTTTGTTTACCAAAAGATCATAGAAAGATCACTTGAACTCTGTTTCCATGTCCTGAATATGAACAAACTAAATCCAGTTTTACACCCATCTTCCATGGCAGAAAATGTTATATAAAGGTCTGTGTATGTGTGTATATGTGTGTTACCATGGGAAATAAAACAATTAGAATGAAAAGAAAAAAGAAGGCAAAGAACAAGTGAATTGTGTAGGCGAAAACTTGGTGGTTCTGTAGTGAAAGTGGCAAGCTTGAAAAACAGGCTTTAAAAGAAAGGTAACATATAGTCCAGCTTTTCACTTGTTTCATTCACTCCTTCCTCATTCATTTGTTTGTTTGTTTTCGAATCACGGGCAGGATTTGTTGGGGGAATGGAATGCTTCAGGGTGGTTCAGATGAGCTCCCTTTTCTAGTTCTGCCATTCTGATGGGTTGTTTTGCTCCACCCTAGGTTGTGTTTTAAAACATTGTGTTTTCCACAAGCTTTCATCATTATTGTTAGCTGTCTTGAAAGATTTTGGCTGAAAAGCAGATTGCAAATATTTAATAAATATATACAAATGAAAATTAAGAGATCAAAGTAAATCTAACGTGTTCGTCAGATTCTTCAGCAAAGTGCAAAAGCTGGCTTACAGCTAAACCTCAAAAAAACCAAGATTATGGCAACCAGCTTGACTGATAACTGGCAAATGGAGGGAGAAAATGTAGAGGCCGTGAAAGACTTTGTATTTCTAGGCGCAAAGATTACTGCAGATGCTGACTGCAGCCAGGAAATCAGAAGACATTTAATCCTTGGGAGAAGAGCAATGACAAATCTCGATAAAATAGTTAAGAGCAGAGACATCATACTGACAACAAAGGTCCGCATAGTTAAAGCAATGGTGTTCCCCGTAGTAACATATGGCTGCGAGAGCTGGACCATAAGGAAGGCTGAGAGAAGGAAGATCGATGCTTTTGAACTGTGGTGTTGGAGGAAAATTCTGAGAGTGCCTTGGACTGCAAGAAGATCAAACCAGTCCATCCTCCAGGAAATAAAGCCAGACTGCTCACTTGAGGGAATGATATTAAAGGCAAAACTGAAATACTTTGGCCACATAATGAGAAGACAGGACACCCTGGAGAAGATGCTGATGCTAGGGAGAGTGGAGGGCAAATGATATTTTAGATGATATTCTAGAGGTGATGGACTCATCCTTGGGGTAGCTGGGGCTGTTGACGACCGACAGGAAGCTCTGGCGTGGGCCAGTCCATGAAGTCACGAAGAGTCGGAAGCGACTGAACGAAAAACTACAAATTCGTCAGATTCTGAATTAGCCCCAGTTCGTTCTCACAAGGGATGGTTATTTCATTTTGTTTATGTATGTTAAGTTACCTGTTTGTGGTCATGGAATTGAACCAGGTTTTTAGAATGCCTAGTTTGCTCCCTGTTTGATGTAGAGAACCCACAGCTATAGCATTCCTAAGAGACAATTGGCAGCACTTTCCTGGAGACTGCCATTAAGGGAGAGCCACTACTTCTCTGCTCTTGCAAAATAAAATAACCATCCCTCATGAGAGTCAACTCAATATATTTTTCTTAATGTTTACCCAAACTCTGTCTTTTGTAACTCAGTGTCATTAGACCTGATCCTTGTTGTTTATTCATTTAGTCGCTTTATTTGCAGAATAAATGTGCATGTGATAAGGAATAAGCCTCACCCTGATTATATACATTCCGTTGAATGATAAGATTGGCTAAGCACTTACAAATTCTATACACTTGAATGATAGATATATGACTAGGAACTCTGAGAAAAACAGATAATTTATTTATACGTTCTACTGAATCAGCACCTGATCAACGTTCTGGAATAATTCCCAGGACTCCACTATCTTGGTTTCTTTATGCATGCATACGTGCATGCAGAATGTAGCTTTGTATCAGAGAAAGGACTTAACCAATATTTGACTTGACAGTTTGCCACAACCTCCCAGTGCGTTGTAGAAACCTTAAAACCAGGCAAGCAATGTTGGAAGTGCCGTTGCTTCTGTTGCTCCCATTCTTCCCATTTTGGCCTCTTACGCCTCACCCTGAGGGCTCCTACTTCCCCTTGAATGCAAGTAGGAACCCAGCATGTGGCAAATTGTTCCTGGTGTGCTCAACCTTGGACCTGGACTTGTCTTTGATCAATGTAGATTGTGATAAGATCTATCGCTACAAATGCATTCTTTGTCCCTATGTCTTAACACCTTCTGTCTAAGCAGACTGATTATCTAAAGGAGGCTGGTAAGCAATCTGAGCTACTGTTTTCCCCATATGAGTCCCCCAGATATGGTAATTTCACAATTTTCACCCAGCATGTCTTCTGAGCATGTTGGCTGGGATTATGGGAGCTGAGGTTCACCATATCTGGATGCCATTATGTTGTAGAAGGTTGGTCTGTATCTCTTACAATTAAATGTGAGAGCCCAACAGTGATTCCGAGGAAAATGTAGAACAGTAGATTCAGGACATCTACAACAGCATCAGATTATTAATAAAACAACTTGCAGTTTGATCCAGATAAGAAACAGAGAGAAGGAAACAAGGAAAAACAAAAATTTCTTAAAGTAAAATTAGTTATTTCTGATATTGATACTTAAAAGCTAAGCATGGAACTGTGATAAAGAAGTCTCAGTTAAATTACAGTATTCAAAAATACAAAGTAGACACAGTAAGAACCTAAGCAACTCTAACTGTAAGGGAACAGTGGAATACTGATCAGATTACTATTTTACAGTAGAAAGAATAAACAAACAGACCCTATCAAATTTACTAGCAATTTATAACTAATTAACCAATTAAAATGAATTAAAATGAAGCAATTCTCAACACAAAACCTAAGCAACCCTGTTACTGGGATCAGTCCAGAAGTCACAATTCCCTAGTCAGAGGAGTACCTCTGTTCCTTAAAGCAGTAGATTTTAAGTCCCTATTTAAAAACTGAAAAGTCATCCAGTAAAATATTGTTCCAACACATAGACACACACCAGTTTCGTATAAATGTCTACAAGGAAAAAACCAATGCAGCTAGAACTGTACACATGGAAACACTCTATCTGGAGAGATCCACACTAAATCTTTTCATGCTTGTAAAAGACGTTGTTGCTAGACTGATGTCAGCAGGCAGTAGGCTGGATGAACATCAGGAATGCTCAGGTGTTGAGCACCCTAGCTGACTTAATTTGCAAATATGGCTCTTGATGGTTATAAGTTTCAGTATAGAGTTCTTGGCTAAAAAATGTTCCTACATATCAGTTTTGATATTAAGTGTGTGTGTGTGTGTTGTGTGTGTTTGTGTGTTAGTATATAGTAGTGGTAGTAGATAAGGACCAGAAGTAGTGGTAGTAGTAGTAATAGTGGTAGTAGACAAGGACCAGAAGACAGTGGTGGTGATAGATGTACCTGTGCCAAGTGACAGCAACATCAGGAAGAAGCAGTATGAGAAGTTGGAGAAGTACCAGGGCCTGAAGGAGGAACTAGAGAGGATGTGGAGAGTGAAGGCCAAAGTGGTCCTAGTCATGGCAGGACCACTTGGGGCTGTGACTCCTCAGCTGGGAGAGTGGCTCCAACAGATCTCAGGATGAACATCAGAGCTCTCTGTCCAGAAGAGTGCAGTGCTAGGAACAGCTAAGATACTGCGCAGAACCCTCAATCTCCCAGGCCTCTGGTAGAGGACCCAAGATTGAGGAAGACGCATACCACCCATAGGGGTCCTGCTTCTATGGATCTGGAGCTTAGTGCCTGTTCTTGTGCTGCTATGATCAGTGCCACAGTGCTGCCTTTTAGTCCAGTCCTTTCCAGCCACTGGTAGGATTTCAGCCATATACACGAAATTTATATTAGCTAAACAATAAGTCTAGAAATACATAGTTTCTGGGAAATGCATTAATATACACGTTGAAATACATATTGAAAGTATTTTTCATGTGAGTTTTTAAAATATACTTTTATGTGAAGGTGATATAGAATTAAGTTTCAAATGAATAAGCATATGAAAGAAAACATGGGTCTTCTCTATTTTATTTTTAGTTGGAACTTGATGGGCTTCCTTCAGATAGTGAAAAGTGAGCATTAGGAAAACAATACAAAGTCTCCAGACTGCCTTCATTTCCTAGGATTGTCCATCTGAAAAAGAAAATTGTGTTGTGTTTCTGAGAAGTTTTCATTATTTACTGGAACCTCAGCCTCTTGCTGTTCTTCCTCATACTGTTTTCTCTCTCTCTCTCCCTCTCTCTCTAAACTTTGCATAGGAAGAAAGATAAGAAAAAATTCCCCTAACCACAGTTGCCAGACATGTTTGCTTTTCTCACAAGCTCAAAATCTATCTGTAAAAAGCTGTCAGTTTGTTTGTGAATTTTACCAGCTTTCTGAACTTTTTCACTTCTGTTACAGATCTTGATATTTTAGGCTTTGTTCATCAATCAATCAATCAATCAATCAGTGTTGCCTCTTAATAATCCAGCATCCTTCAGTAAACTACTCAAAACTAGGCTTCATGTCTGTGTGAGTATGAAGTTGAATAGTGGTAGTAGACGATGAGAGGATACAGCCCTGCTGTACGCCTTTCCCAATCTTAAACCAGTCTGTTGTTCCGTGGTCTGTTCTTACTGTTGCTACTTGGTCATTACACAGATTTCTCAGGAGGCAGACAAGATGACTTGGTATCCCCATACCACTAAGAACTTGCCACAATTTGTTATGGTCCACACAGTCAAAGGCTTTAGAATAGTCAATAAAACAGAAATAGATGTTTTTCTGAAACTCCCTGGCTTTTTCCATTATCCAGCGGATATTGGCAATTTGGTCCCTAGTTCCTCTGCCTTTTCTAAACCCAGCTTGTGCATCTGGCAATTCTCGCTCCATGAATTGCTGAAGTCTACCTTGCAGGATCTTGAGCATTACCTTACTGGCATGTGAAATGAGTGCCACTGTTCAATAGTTTGAACATTCTTTAGTGTTCCCCTTTTTTGGTATGGGGATATAAGTTTTTGATTTTTTCCAGTCTGATGGCCATTCTTGTGTTTTCCAAATTTGCTGGCATATAGCATGCATTACCTTGACAGCATCATCTTGCAAGATTTTGAACAGTTCAGCTGGGATGCAGTTGTCTCCTGCTGCCTTGTTATTAGCAATGCTTCTTAAGGCCCATTCAACCTCACTCTTCAGGATGTCTGGCTCTAGCTCACTGACCACACTGTCAAAGCGATCCCCGATATTGTTATCCTTCCTATACAGGTCTTCTGTATATTCTTGCCACCTTTTCTTGATCTCTTCTTCTTCTGTTAGGTCCTTGCCATCTTTGGTTTTGATCATACCCATTTTGGCCTGGAATTTACCTCCAATGTTTCTAATTTTCTGGAAGAGGTCTCTTGTCCTTACTATTCTATTGTCTTCTTCCACTTCCACGCATTGCTTGTTTAAAAATAATTCCTTATCTCTTCTGGCTAACCTCTGGAATTTTGCATTTAATTGGGCATATCTCCCCCTATCACTGTTGCCTCTTGCTTTCCTTCTTTCTTGGGCTACTTCTAGTGTCTCAGCAGACAGCCATTTTGCCTTCTTGGTTTTCTCTTTATTTGGGATGTATTTTGTCGCCTCCTCCTGAACAATGTTGCGAACGTCTGTCCAGAGTTCTTCCGGGACCCTATCTACTAAGTCCAGTCCCTTAAATCGATTCTTCACCTCCACTGCATATTCCTTAGAGCTCATATCTAGCTGATCTGTGGGTCTTCCCTAATCTCTTTAGTCTGATCCTAAATTGTGCAAGAAGAAGTTCGTGATCTGAACTACAGTCAGCTCCAGGTCTTGTTTTTACCGACTGTACAGATGTCCGCCACCTTTGGCTGCAAAGGATGTAGTCAATCTGATTTCGGTATTGTCCATCTGGTGAAGTCCATGTATAAAGCCGTCTCTTAGGTTGTTGGAAGAGAGTGTTTGTTATGCAGAGTGAGTTGTCTTGGCAAAATTCTATCAGCCTATGTCCTGCTTTGTTTTGTTCTCCCAGGCCATGCTTACCTGTAATTCCAGGCGTCATTTGACTGCCCACCTTAGCATTTCAGTCTCCTGTGATGAAAATAACATCTCTTTTAGGCGTGTTGTCCAGTAGGTGCTGCAGATCCTCATAGAACTACTCTACTTCAGCTTCTTCAGCATCTGTGGTTGGGGCGTATATTTGGATCACTGTGATGTTAGATGGCTTCCCCTGAATTCGAACTGAGATCATTCTATCGTTTTTTGGATTGTATCCAAGCACTGCTTTAGCCACTTTCCTATTAATTATGAAGGCTACTCCATTTCTTCTGTGGTCCTCTTGTCCACAGTAGTAGATCTGGTGGTCATTTGATGTGAAGTGGCCCATTCCAGTCCATTTCAGTTCACTGACCCCCAAAATGTCTATCTTTAATCTTGACATCTCACCAATAACCACATCTAATTTGCCCTGGCTCATCGATCTTACATTCCAGGTTCCAATGGTGTGTTGATCCTTAGAACATTGGATTCGCCGTTCACCACCAGCACCGTCAGCCGCTAGCCGTCCTTTCGGCTTTGAGCTAGCTGCATCATCACGTCTGGGGCTAGTTGAACTTGTTAATGTTTCCTACTGCAGATTAAGGTTGCTATAGTAACTAATCATTTTGGCTGGGTGAAGAGGTTGAATTTGATTGTCTCCTTTTCACATGCTTGATGGCTGCATCGCCTGGAGGGGAGGAACCTGCCCGGACTTCTTGTTAGTTCCTCTTTCCTTTTGTGCAGGCATGTAGTAAGCCAGGCTGCTCTCATTGAGAACCAAGTCCTTTAAATATGTTTTGCTTTCGTTTTGCTTTCTGTAAATAAATTATTTTTATAGAAATGCCTGGTGTGTGACTTTTCTGATCTCTCCTGGGCCAAAGGCTTTCCCAGCACTCTGCCAACAGAACTCATCCTCTGTTCCTCCCCAGTAGCATTTTGACCATCTTCCGACCTGGGGGTCTCATCTTCCGATGGTCTACCGACATATCTCTGGTTGTACTGATCCATTTAGTTTTCACGGCAAGAATACTGGGGTGGGTTGCCATTACCTTCCCCAGGGATCGCATTTAGTCTGACCTCTCTGTCATGACCTTCCTGTCTTGGGTGGCCCTTCATGGTTTAGCTCATGGCATCACTGAGGTGCTCAAGCTCCAGCACCATGACAAGGTAACAATCCTTTGCTGAAGGCTCATGCCCTACTAATGTTCTTAAATCACCTGATAAGCATGTGATACCTGCCCCAAGACATATGAGCTGCCATCAAGGAACTTCTAATAAAATATTATTCTAAAAACATTCAGTCATCCCTGGGCCTCTGAAGCACAAGTAAGATGGTGAAGGCCATCCTCTAATCTTTTTTTCCACAAACCTGGCATTCTGATATATATTATTTCCATTTACAGATATTCCATTTTACTCTTATGCTGAATTGTATTTGACAAATGCATGAATGGTCTCGTTGATCTACATAATAGTTCTAATTTAATTCATCCAGCTTTTTTGTTTAATAGTGGTCAACAAGGTCCTAGTAGGAAGCTGAAACTCAGAATGTGCCTTACTATTTATTACCTTATTGTTAGGTATATCCTTGCAATGACAAATAGAGGCTTCTTCAGCATGGGGTCCTCCAAATGAGGTGGATTTAAAGTCTGGGAATCCAAGCTTATAGTAATTGGAATTCTTTGAGTTGGTCCAATATACCTGGAGGGCACCAGCTTGGGTTGGACTAAAGTAATATTTTGTGACTTTTTTTTTTTGGTATCTTATAGTTGTTGTTTATTCATTCAGTCGCTTCCGACTCTTCGTGACTTCATGGATCAGCCCACCCCAGAGCTTCCTGTCGGTTGTCAACACCCCCAGCTCCCCAAGGGACGAGTCCATCACCTCTAGAATATCATCCATCCACCTTGCCCTTGGTCGGCCCCTCTTCCTTTTGCCTTCCACTCTCCCTAGCATCAGCATCTTCTCCAGGGTGTCCTGTCTTCTCATGATGTGGCCAAAGTACTTCAGTTTTGCCTTTAATATCATTCCCTCAAGTGAGCAGTCTGGCTTTATTTCCTGGAGGATGGACTGGTTTGATCTTCTTGCAGTCCAAGGCACTCTCAGAATTTTCCTCCAACACCACAGTTCAAAAGCATCGATCTTCCTTCGCTCAGCCTTCTTATAGTACAGTATTGTTATTTCTGCATTATACTGTGACTTCATTTGGAGCTTTTGGAGTGAGACAGTTTACAAATTTTACTAATACATTAATTAAATCAAAATATCTACATCTTTAAAGTCCTAAAGGACAAGACCAGATTTACCAAGAGATGAAATACAGCACCTTCCTCAAGTGACCAATGGAAGTCAGTTCTTCACCCACTGCCCTTCACATCTGCCAGTCAGAGCAGCACTTCATTACACATAGAGACACAACTCTTGCAACCACAGACATTTGCTGTGCAAGTTTGTGCATCTATCACACACATATTTCTTCACATGCACTGTTTTTTCACTATAGACATTATAGAAGGAAAACCATGTTAAGTCTACAGTAGCCAAATATCACAAGGAGTCTGGTAGCACCTTTTCAGATAAACACGTTTTATTTAAAAGCATAACATTACAGCTCGCAGAGGCTTATGACTTTTAATAAAATGTGTTTGAAAAGTGCTACCAAACTCCTCCTAATGTTTCATCTCCAATTAAATGTCATACATTCTCATGACTTTGTAGTCAGTATAATTATCAAGGGTTTTAATGAAACAAATGTTTCATTTACCGATTGATTGATTGATTGATTGATTGATTATGTGCCATCATTATTTTTATCCCGCTTTTTAGATATCACTCAAGGCAGCAAACATACCTAATATCAATTTAACCATATCTTCTTGCAGGATAGGCTCTATTTTTCTCTGTGATGGCACTGGCAAACCCTAGTACAGATTATACTACTTCATTCAACAGATGGAGAGCCTGGTGGTTAAGAAAGTTTTGTTATCATTACTATTTAGTTTACAGAATGTGCATGCCATTCATAAAAAATTGCAGAGTTATTTACAAAACAATAAAGAACTAAAAAAGTAATATGAAACTATTCTATAAAATATCTTTGTATATTAGCATGTAGTGTTTGGGGGAAAATGAGTTTTCCCTAACAAGCTACTTTGTATGTAGCTTCCTTATTTTATGGGACACCACACAAGAGACAGGAACTCCCACCGGCAATCTCCTATACTTTATATTATCTATCTTATATAGTTTTGGGTGAACATTTCCAGGTTCTTTTTTTAACTGGCAACATATTTTTTTTCACTTGTGGTAAACAACAATTTTCCAGGAAATAAAGCCAGACTGCTCACTGGAGGGAACGATATTAAAGGCAAAACTGAAATACTTTGGCCACATAATGAGAAGACAGGGCACCCTGGAGAAGATGCTGATGCTAGGGAGAGTGGAAGGCAAAAGGAAGAGGGGCCGACCAAGGGCAAGGTGGATGGATGACATTCTAGAGGTGACGGACTCGTCCCTGGGGGAGCTGGGGGTGTTGACGACCAACAGGAAGCTCTGGGGTGGGCTGGTCCATGAAGTCACGAAGAGTCGGAAGCGACTAAATGAATAAACAACAAACGAATGACAATTTTAGTAAACAGTCAGCAGTTTGCCCTCATTCATTGCTTGACTGTATTTCTTAACTTGGGTTTAGGGTAGGAGTACTCCAAAAGTGTCTACTCCCTTATTTATTTATTTATCAAATGTGGCATCGCCCATCTCCTCCCACTGGAGGGACTCTGGGTGGTTTACAACGAAATCCTCAATAAAACAATAACTATATAAAATACATTATAAAATTACATATTATTAATAATATAAATAAAAATAAAGTCCAGATGGCTATATCTCATTCAGTCTTCACGTGGAAGGGGTACTTCAAGGCACTAGCCAACCCCAGGCATGACTCCTCTCCTCCCCGCCCCAGGCCAGCTGGCAGAGCCAGGTCTTCAAGTTTCTCCAAAAGGCCAGGAGTGACGGCGCTAGCCTCACCTCTGGGGGCAAGATGTTCCAAAGGGCGGGGGCTACTAATTACTAACATCTTGCTGTGATGGAGCTATCCCTTGAGGATCTGGGAGACACTCTAGGCTAGGGTTGGAGACACACACACACATACATGCTCCAGTGAGTTATACACAGTGCATTGAATACATCATGCCCCTATTTCTTGCCCTGATTGGATTACAGGGATTATCTTATGCTAGACCATAATGTGGTTTGCTGGTCTTATGGTTTAGCATTAAGTCTAGGCCCAACCATAATGGCTTGTTTAACCAATGACGGTTTGAAAATCCTAGGGTGCCATAATTATGAATGAAACCTAAACATTTTCTTTTGTTGTTTCTTCTAAACTGTTTTAACTGATTGTCTCTCTTCCATGTATTAATGCTTTTAATTGGAAAGTGGCTCAAATGTGTTATGAATAAATAAATATCATGGTGTGTACACCCATCTGTCTTTTGTTATAGCAGGTGTATATATATCTGAACACCAATATCGGTGTTACCAGGTGCTGTGCCTCACTGTATTTGACATTTTAAATTCTTTAATTGAAGGAATTGAAATGGGAAGCTCAAAACAAAGCATCAGCCTTAAGCATCAGTTTTATTGCTCAAAATATCCCTCCATTCAACAGAGAATTCATAGCCATTCTCAAAAAATTAGAATGAGCCCACCTTTTGCTAGTTTTGAAAATGTGTCCACTTTCCCTGAAGGAAGACAAAGATAAGCTGGAATGACATTATGGACGACTAGAAAGGATGAGCAAAAACATCTATGATAAAATAAACTATTATCATTTTATTCTGTGATTTGTCCTATGCATATCTTTGTAGACACAAAGGCTAGAAACCTGATTTAAAAACAAAAAACAAAAATGGCCCTGAAACTCACACAACCACTTTTACTGAAATGGAATTTGGTAGACGTATTAACTTCCCTCGTGTCTACATAGGAACACATTTGTCTTTTGGCAAATGGGTTAGCCAAGTTGAAGAAACACTGAAAAAGTTGCTCAAAGGCAGACCGGGAAGCTCTGTGCATGCTGTAAGCAGCCATGTCTCTTCCAAACTGTCTTCAACATTTTGGGGAAAAAGAAACTTCTGCTGGATTTCATAGCGCTACATGGAATGAATTGGATAACTTTCGTCAATTCCATCCAGCAGAGCCATTGGGAGCAGTCTGGGTCCAGCATTGTCTGAAAAATACTGCTTTGAGATGTGCTCAAAAATTGCAATGAATTCAGGTAAGTTACCCTTCTCTCTGAATGCTGGAGCCTTTTGTCAATATTAGAAAGGTCTGATATGGAAGGTTGAATTCTGGTTGTGGTAGGGTTGTTGTTGTTGTTGTTGTTCAGTGCAGGTATTTCACCTTAGCAAGGAAAAGTCCACAGATCTACCTGTCCACCAGGACTGAGGGGAATGAAAAGCCCACACTCATTAGAAGCACTAGGTACCCATAGAGACCGCTTTGTGATGCTCAGCAGTGCCATAGCTCAATGGCAGAGCACATGCTTTGGATGTAAGAGATCCCATGTTCAGCCAATGACCTCACCATTAGGAAGGGTTTTGCTACAAGCTTGCAAGAAGTCTCTACCTTTGATCAGCCAGCACAGGGCCAACTAGAGCAATGGTCCAATTCAATATAAGGAAACTTTGTATATTAATAACATTAGACTAAATTACAGTACAAGTTTTAAATGCTAAAGTGACCTTTGTGTCTCAACATGCTCTATACCCATACCAGGGTTCAATAACGGCTCCACAGATTGGAAAGACTGTACAATTTTTTTTAAAGTAAGGAGCAAGGGTAATTTTCTACCAGTGTTGGAGTAAATGATTAGTATACCATCCATATTACAATCCTGTTTCATGAGACCGAACTGCTGAGCATTAAGAAGCATTAAATGAAGATGGAAATATTGCACTGCTTCAGATATTCTAGTTATAATTTTGCAACATTTATCCTGGTGTTTCTTCTTAGCTCTTATCTCGACAACATTTCAGCCGGGAATGGTAACACGTTCCAATCTCAATTTCATTGTAGTAACACTGACTGTTCTGGCGGCATCTTCCTCCCCTTTGCCAACAGAGTCTGGCGGATAAGTTCAGACTGGATCCTTAACAAAAGAAAAATTACAATCAAAATCACTTGACACCCATGCAAAATGAATAAGAAATAGGATGAAAACCATTTATGGTCAAGAGGAGCTGTAGCTCAGTGGTCAAACACCTGCTCTGCATGCAATAAATTTTCAGTTCAACCCCAGACATCTTCATGTAAAAGACTGCAGGTATTGGAGCTTAAAAAAAAAAACCTTGCCAGAGGACCGACAATTGTTGCAACTGGGAATTATAGAAGACAGTGGTGGACTAGTTGGTTGATGACTTGAAGGCAGATATGCATTCCAGCTTCCTCAGTGCAAGCCTGAGCCAGCCACCATTTCTGGAGCACAAATGCACATAACATCACTCCTTAACCCACTCCCAGCCAGCAGCAAACACAACTCGGACTGTGTTTTCTGGCTCTGTGTTGGAAATGATGTTTCTCAACTTCCACCGGATCAACCCATGCTCTCTGCTTTGTGAAACTCCTTATAAACAGCACCCTCCATTCCATTTGGCTATTTTAGCCTGTGGCAGGAACACCTCTCCCTTTTATCCTCCATGACTATTTCACCAGGGGAACAGTGAAAAGGTAAGGAGTGGGGTTTTGTTTTCTACAAGTTCATTGAGAGTTCATTGATAATTTTTTTCAACAAGTTCAGTGATGGAACTACCTGTTGTTGTTGTGTTTGTTTGTTTTAACCAGGTGAAATAAAATTGACAAGAATTCTGCCACTTTCGCCATCTAGCCCAAGTGACACAAACAATGGTAAAACTGTTTTCCTTCCTTCCTTCCTTCCTTCCTTCCTTCCTTCCTTCCTTCCTTCCTTCCTTCCTTCCTTCCTATCCAGGGGGACTAAAGCAGGGGAATCTACCAATCAGAAGCCATAGTAGACACAGTCCAGGCAAACATCAAGCCATCACAATGGCCAGAACAAAAGAAGGAGCTGAAATCCAAAACGGGATTTGTTAAATCAGCTTTATTTCCAGTTGGCTTATGCATGGCAGAAAAGCAGCTAAGAAAAGCCCTCAGTATAAAGTAATATCAGATTCAGGAACTGTGAAATGGAACATTTTCTTCTGAAACCTAAGATAGGTTGATGGTCACTAACGTGAGGGCTTTAAAATGGGATTAGAAAAATGCTTGAAGAAAATAAGACTATCTATAGCTACTTATGTACCACATCCAGAATTAAAGGCAGCCCACTTCAGTTTTAGTGACTGGGAACAATGGAGGGCCTTTGAGGAAAACAGGATGTTTTTGTGGTCTGATCCAGCACAGAACAGGGGCTGAGACAGGGAGGAAGCACTGATAGATATAACTGATCTGTCCCTCCAAGCACTGAGTATCCATATGGTCCCTTATGAGCAGCATGACTAAAATAAATGGAAGCTACAAATCATACTGGTGACAGCCAGTTTGATGTGGTGGCTAAGGCATCAGGCTAGAAACTGGGAGATCATGAATTCTAGCCCCACCTTAAGCACAAAGCCAGCTGGCTTATTTTGGGCCAGTCACTCTCTCTCAGCCCTAGGAAAGAGGCAATGGCAAACCATTTCTGAAATCTTGCCAAGAAAACTGCAGGGTCTTGCCCAGGCAGTCACCAGGAGTCAACACTGACTCAAAGGCACCAAGAGAAAAAAAAGAAAAGCAAATTATAGTGGAGATATTGAGCTCGACATTACACTATAGGCATCTCTTTCACTTATGCAATATGCATTGTGCAACTCATCTTTTTTTTTCGGGACAACCCTTGAACGGTATCCTGTAGAGCAGCAACTCTTGTACACATCTTACCTAAAGAGAGAAGGAAGGCAGCAAAAAGCGCAACAACGAACAGCTTACAGGAACTCATGGCTCAGGGGTCATCACCTGTAATTGTCAATTAACTGAAACAAACAACAATAACAGAAAATGAATGTGAAATAAAGTTTTTCAGTGGCTAGCCAGTAAGGGCGAAAAATGGGTCAGATAATGCCAGTTCTGCTCCTAATCTGATTTATCTGTAATGATATGGAGAAAGAATGTGTTAGTCTCCCATCAGAATAAACCCACAAACTCACCTTAACCAACAGTAAACATGCTGTCCCTCTATTGGCCAAAGCAAGTCATGTGACAACTCTGGAATGCTCCATTGTTGTTTTTCTGTCTTTGAACTTCTACTGGAAAAGTCCATGTTCTGGCCATGGCAAAGATTACTTTTTTAGATACTAAATGATTTATGTAACTCTGCATTTAATCATTTAAAATGTGAATATTGTTGAATTATTGCATGGAAAAAGCAAATTCAGGCATTCATCTGAACATGAAAAAGTTGGAGGTTGGGTTGGTGGTGAACCAGCTCATGTACCCTAGCTACTATTTCCTTTATAACCCTCAGAAATTTGATTGACTTCAGCCTGAATAAGGTGTCCTTAGGAAAAGAGCTGAATGCAAAATGATGGCCAAACTACCTTAATACCAGAGCTGAGCAACTCTTAAAATACTGTTGATAGTTCTGGACACTGCATAAAAAAGGATCTTGTAGATGTGAGAAATGTAGAAAAGGGTGACCTAAATGAGCTGGAATGGGTATATTATGGGGAAAGGAGGCTTTTAGCTTAGAAGAAAAAACAGCAAGAAATAGGATAAAAAGTGTATATAAAATTATTAGTAATGTAAATAAAGCATAGAGGGAGAATGTTTTTTTTTTCACTGTTGTATGTATTGTTATTATTCAGGGATATCCAAGGAACCAGAGTGAAAAAATTCAGCCCTAATAAAGAGAAATAAATAAAGCATGTAATTTAAACTATGCAAGTTGCTATTAGGTGTTTTGGGTGGTTTAACAAATAAATAAGATACATCCTTGGTTGTGATTGCTGTGTATAATTAGAAGTGTGCAAATCTTCAAAGGCATGCTTTGCTTCAAGGAAGGTTCAAGCTGCATTACGGTGCAACACTGCCCCCTTGCATCTAAGAGCAAAGAGACTCCGTGAAGTTATTTCACATGCTCTGCTTTACAGCTCTTCTGTATCCTCTAGCACATGCAAATACCAGAAGAGGCTTTTGGCTTTTGCAAGTATTAAGAGATAAAAAGCAACAGCAATGCTAAGCCTCTTTGCTTCAGTGAAGAGAATCATGCCACTTCTGTACTGCCATGGAAACCATGCAGGTGTGGCCGTGTCATCACCAGGAGCCATGATCCATTCTAGGGCATCTTTCATTTTTAAAGCAGAGGTAGCATTCTAGATATTGGTGCTGAAAATAAAAGAGTGTTGTGTAATAGTCAAACGGGCCTTCCCCAATCTGATTCACTCCCGCTGCTTTGAATTACCCTCCCATTGTTCCCACTCAGCATGGCCATTGGGGATGATTCAAATCCAATACATTTAGAGAGCACCTAGCAGGGGAAGGCTCAGAGCATTGAATAGGGTTGTGGAAAATCAAGTTTAAATCCTGCACTTTAAATCAGCACCAGGGAGCAGTCATTGTCTTTATCCCATCTTCCTCCCAAGGTTGTTGTTAAGATGAAACGGAATATGATAGAAGTATAGACAGACCATTGAGTCCCTTCAGAGTAAGGCTTGATATAAATGTCATCATAGTTGTTACATGTGAATTTATGTCATCTGGACAAATTGAGTGGATTTAGGGATGTCTACTTGTGCACACTCTTATAAATTGTCATTTGAATTAAAAATCAACTATAGGGTCTCATAATGGGATTATCTTCAGCTTTGTCCCAAATTGTAGACACTTTAAAAAATGAAATAAGATATTCAATTTAATAAATTTAATATTGAAATTTGTTTGAAGATTTCCCATAATTTACTACTCCCCCACATCTCTGAATGATGAGCTGGGCAATAGCTCTGTACCTGATAGCCTAGGCTTAGGTGTGGACTTCAACTCCCAGAATTCCCCAGCCACCATAAAACCATTCACTGCATTGGCATATCCTTCCTTGATACATTGGGAGCTTTAATACAGTTTAACAAAACTGTATTAAAAAAATGTTCTTAACATGGATGGGGGCATGCCCCGATATAGGTGATACCAACATTTGTCAGGTGTGTGACTGTTATGCTTCAAACTCTGCACTGTAGACAACTGTGATCCGGGATTTGACAGTGGTTTCCTGTGGATCCACATGATGTCATGAGGAGCCAGCCTCAATTCCACCTTTTTGTGGAATGGCAACACCCAAACACTTTACATCTATGATAATGATAGCTATTCTGTGTAGATGAATGTGATTTGATGTAGTTCAGATAGACCTGTTAAACAAATATATTACAAGCCCAAGAGTTTAAAATGCATTGGTGATTTGATCGTATGAACACTGCCTTATAATAAACCAAGTCTGTAATCTTTTGGTACTGTTTTAGCCTGTTTTACTATGTACTATATTTCTAGTCACACTGACAACAAAGGTCCGCATAGTTAAAGCAATGGTGTTCCCCGTAGTAACATATGGCTGCGAGAGCTGGACCATAAGGAAGGCTGAGAGATGGAAGATTGATGCTTTGGAACTGTGGTGTTGGAGGAAAATTCTGAGAGTGCCTTGGACTGCAAGAAGATCAAACCAGTCCATCCTCCAGGAAATAAAGCCAGACTGCTCACTTGAGGGAATGATATTAAAGGCAAAACTGAAGTACTTTGGCCACATCATGAGAAGACAGGACACCCTGGAGAAGATGCTGATGCTAGGGAGAGTGGAAGGCAAATGGAAGAGGGGCCGACCAAGGGCAAGGTGGGTGGATGATATTCTAGAGGTGACGGACTCGTCCCTGGGGGAGCTGGGGGCGTTGACGACCGACAGGAAGCTCTGGTGTGGGCTGGTCCATGAAGTCATGAAGAGTCGGAAGCGACCAAACGAATAAACAACAAATATTTCTAGTAAAATGGCACTTTTTGCCTCAGAGAATTATTTAATTATATTATGCATTTAAAACTCCAAACAAGTAGCCACAGGAGAAGTGATGGTACACAGTGAAACCTTGATTTAATGGACATAATTCTATGTTATTTTACACAAATGTCATTTATGGCAATTGAAAACATTTGCTTAATTTACTTCAGTTGCAACAATTACACAAGTTAGATAAATCATTGCAAATGAAATAACTTCTGTGTAAAAGGCTTTTGGTGGTAATGAATGCCCCCCCACACACACATACACATTGGTCCATTAAATCAAAAATTCACTGTTCTTGATGCAATAGGATTTTTTTAATATGGAGCATTTGCCTGTAATTGTCATGCTTCATTTTGTGAAGATAGATGTGTTCTGTTTATGATTGTGGTTTCATGTGTATCCAAAGTAAATTGATGTAGTCCCATGAAGATCAGTGTCCTAGACTACATTTTTGCTTGTGTGAAGAAGGGCTTTCTTTTAGTGGCCTTGGATTTGTCATTATTCAACTTTTTACATGATTCTGGGTTCTGATGGGAGATTGATACATGTTTCCCTACCTTGAATAATTCATCACCTCTGTCATAACCTATCTGCTCATCTTTTCCCTATGCTACAATGTAATGTCTTTTTAGAGTTGAACTCATTTCCTAGTGAGTTCATGGATAGTTCTTTGTACTTTCTTGGAAACAATATATGAGTGTCTTATTTATTTGTTTAGCTTCTCCGTCTAGTCAACAACCTTTGATTCCATGATAGTCTCCCATCCAAGAACCAACTATGTCTGACCCTACTTAGATATTTGAAGTCAGCCAAGGAAACAGCAGTCAAAAGATTGCCAAGACTACCATTTGGTTGAGTAGCAATGAAGGCATTGGAAAAGATACTCAGATGCCAGGTTGTATGTATGACCTATAAAGATCAGAACTGTGCAAGCAAGTTTTCCCTTGACATTCTATGGAAGCAAAAGTTGGACTTTGAAGAAGCAAGATAGAAAGAATATTGATGTGTTTGAACTGTGTTGCTGGAGAAGACTTCCAAGAGTAGCATGGATAGCCAGGAAAACAAATGGATCATTGAACAAATCAACACAGAGTTCTTATTCAAGGCACAAATGATCAAGCTCAAATATTATACTTCAGAGACATTATGTAAAGACCTAAGTCTAGAGAAGTCTATAATGCTGGGAAAGGTAGAAGGAAAGAGAAGAAAAGGGTGGATGGACTCAGTTACAATGGTGATGGGTGCACCATTGGAAGACCTGAAGGATCAGACTGGGGACAGATCCTACTGGAGGAAATATATCTATGTGATCCCTAAGAGTCGACAATGGCTTGATGATACATAATCAGTCAGTCAAGGCCAGCATGCTGCTGTCACTTAGTACTTGTTTTAGTCCCACTGAGCAGTTTTGATTATCCATTTCTCCCCATTTATTCTCTAACTCCAGCTACCATAGAAATATTTAAAGTAAGGCAAGTGCTGATATTTAACCTGCAGTGGTTCAAACTCATGGCCGAAGCCCCATGTTAAGCATCCTAATAAACTGCACAATTTTTCAGTTACCGGTGTTAAACCAACTGCAAAATCCAGAGCAAATCTGGATTAGAAAAGACAAAGCTCCTTCTCTGCCAATAACTGAAAAGGAGTTATTTACATATGTGCTCCGATTGGCTCATGTTGCTCTGCAACTGAGACTTTATTCAACCTATAGCAAAAGAGGTTTTCATTATCTTATGTCATACTAGGAGTTCCAAGCATAAGTTAGTTAGAATCACAGTGACAGCAGTACTAAAGAGAGAAAGAGGTGAGTTCTGTTGGGTCGTAATAGTCATTACGCTACAATATGGTAGAAATGTTGAATTATTCTATGAGATTTTAATGCTTAGAGTTTTACCCACCTCTACTCCAATTCACCCCAAAATAATTCCACAGAGCCAAAGTTATTGGAGTAGATCCACTAATATTGAATAGGATTTCCCAATCTGCTGTTCTGTGGATGCATTTAACTACAATCTCCATCCACATCAGCCACCTTGGTCATGCTGGTCAGGGATGATGGAAACTGTAGACAAATTCAAAGGATGTCATGTTGGAAAGTCTGATTTAGGTTAAGTGATAGGTCCGAATTAATGTATGTATGTATGTATGTATGTATGTATGTATGTATGTATGTATGTATTTATTTATTTATTTATTTAACTTCTCAACCGCCCAACTCATATACAACGACTCAGGGCTAAATTTAGTCAATAGGTTCACCTATATGTATTTATCTGGTAAAATAAATATCAGAAACTGGGATCAGTAATTCTCTTCCAGACAACTCCAAAAGATTCAGGGACTTGTGATTTTGGAAGGCACCTTTCTGGATCTGATTGTCCCTTTTTATATATATAAAAACAAAATTAAAGAACATCTTCCTATCATTGTAAGCCTTTTATCTTCTAGCTAAATATCACAAATTTCTATTTTTTTAGATTTATATTAATATCTCTCTAGTTATATAAAATGTTGTGAAAACATCTATTAGCAGTTTATTTTTCATATCACAGATCACAGCAAATTAAATTTATCATCTATTACCACAATAGTACAAAATAAGATACAGCTTGATTTAAATAGTTTGGTAATTTGAATGCATTAGCATTTTTAAAGTGGGTAAAATAATGGCTTGGTAGAATGATTACCCCTTACAGTAAAACACACTTGTGGGCAAGCAATATAAGAAATAAACAGTAATAAAAAGTACTTATTCATTCATTAATAATCAACATTTATATGCTGCCTACTTAAGCAACTCTGTGTGGGTTACTGTAAAAAAAAGGATACAAAATACATCATAATAAGATAAGCCACATGGTGTTTTTACAAGGGATTTAAAGCTGCATCTTATTTCCATATTAATATATATCTCTATAATTCAGAAAGATTTTAGGAAAAGCTTTTTCGTCCACAAAGATTCGTTATGAGTAGAAAAAACAAAAGAAGCAGACAATCTTGTAGGGAGAGAGGAAGAAAGAATTATTTATAGATTTTAGCCTTTATCAATCTGATGCCTTCCTCATATATACCACAACTGCTATCAAGCCATGATGACTGGGGATTACGGCAGTTGTAATCAGGATCATCTGAAGCAATTTATCCTGTTCTATTGCCAACCCCCAAACTTATTCTACATTTCTGAAATCACAATTATCCACTTAATAGCATTTGTCAACATATGAAGAGTTTACAATGATTATCTTCCTTCTTTGACCCTCCCAGTTAACTTGAAGACTGAGTCTGACCCAGCCATGAGGATCTGCCGCCTTGCAATTGCCCTTTTCTTTGCAATGCTTTTAGTGACCCCAGGTAAGATGCATTCACAAAGCCACATGGTATGTCACAGAAGTCAAATATTATCACCGCAGGAAACCAGCCCCAGATCAATTTCCCAGCTTTGAAACGCTTAGATTCTAGCAAAATGTAACCCCTGGCTTCTGATCAGAGGTCACTTTTGTTGCCCTATGGCAGGGATTTACCATCAAGCTACAAGGAAAATGGAAAGTGGGACGTAATGATAATATGGTATATAAATCCATGGTAAAGACAATTCTTTCATAAAATAGCACGTCAGCCTGGACTTTGTTTTGGTAGCCTTGATGGAGAATCCAGCAGAATTTGTAAAAGTGATCAGTAGTTTTCCACTAAAACAACACTGCAGAGACTACACAGACTTAAGGATTTAGCTGTTCTAGAGACCATGACATTTCTTTGTTTACTGAGCAGTCCACTTGTTATACCTTTCCAGACTCCTGGTTTAAATCTTGGCAAAGCATTTGGCACTTCACTAAAAAAGAAATGAAAGAGAGGGATTTGGAGGGGGGGTGTCCCAATATGCACAATAATGTGAGTATTGTTTCCTTTATGAGGTCATTAATACCGTTTACATGCTGGAAGCTGCAGACTTGTCTCTTTATAGTGGTGAGTGCTTTAAAAAGAAGTACTACTCCACACAACATATAAAAGTAGCCGATGGAATTCATCAAGCCAGTGACTGTCAATTTTTCTGACAGTTTTCTACTAAACAGAAATAGGCAAATTCAGGAACAAGAAATCTAGCCAAGAAATTTTAAAAAATAGCCATGAAAAATAATCTGGAATTTCCATAGACAAGGACAATCTACCTCTGGATGTCAAATGCTGGGGATAAAAGAAACAAGAAAGGCCATGATGTATTAGCTGCTTTCAAATACCCATGCTTTGGGGAGAAGGTTAAAAAGTAATTGGCGAGGCCTTCTCTTTTCTGCAGGAAATGGTGAACGAATGGTTCGATTTGTGAGCCACTGCCTCCGGAGAGGTGGGATTTGCCGGTATGATGACTGTAGTGAGGGTGAAGAACAGATCGGGACCTGTTACCACCACACTATGATCTGTTGCCGGGATGAAGTGATATAATTAAGAGAGGCAAACTGGCAAGATGAAAAGACCAATGAATAAGGGAGGATTCTTCTGTCCCCTTTTCCCCTGGCTAAAAATTACACTTCCTTCCTAATAAAAGCTATTTTTTGCTCTTGAACTTACATGTATTCTTCCTGAGTGCAATTTTCCAGTTTAAACTGACATTAGCAGATGTCAGTATTATGCCTACCCCAACACTAACTCCTGGCATTTTGTTCCAATAATTCTATAGTTTGCCAAGTTTATGCACACACAATGAAGTTTACACCGCCATGTATTTATCTGATCCACCTGAAACCTGCTTTGCTATTGTATTCAATATTCAACATGGCTTACAAGGATGTATCAGTAACTAATATATACAAGCAGCAATTCACTAACCATTGAACCAGATTTTGTAAAACATGGAATTCAAGAAAGGATAACAAGTGCACAGCAAATGTTAATGGAATGGTCTGAGAAGAAGACACATCATTAGAAGTTGCTTTTCAAGTTTTCACAGCCTTCAACCCCAAATATGCCTGGAAAATCAGTAAGCCCCAATATCTACAACAGGTCTTCCAAAAAATCAGGATAGAACTGGGTTCTTAATGCAGGAAGGCAACAAACTTGATAAACCTCTTCAGTTTTGGTGCTACTACCTGATGTGCTGTGCTTCATGCTTAAATCTCATATTAAACCTTGCTTTGTTTTACCAAATGAACCATAATTAGCTGGCTTTATTCAATATGCTAAGCCATAAACATGGTTTTTAAATCACAGTGGGTGAGTTTACCCAACCAGTTTGCCAACTTCCTAATATGGCTTACCATGATGTGCAAATCAAGCATGTATCTCTCGTACAGAAAGAACTGCAAGGCTCTTTAATCTCTAGTAGAGAAAGAACTGCAAGGCAAACCTGGAACTCAAGGCAAGTTCATACAGAATCATATTAGCACAGCACTGTATTTAACAACTGGCTTGGTTGCCCTAGGTATCCTGGAATCTACGAGCACAAGCGAGTAGAGTAAGTTGGCGGAAGAGAGAATAACGGCTCCACTTCTCTTTTTCAGTCAGCTTGATTTCTGTGTTAGCTGCAACAGGAACATTTTCTCCTACAACTTGGTGGAAAGAAACACATGGTTCCTCTGTCAGCACACTTGGTAAAATGTGCTCAGAGCAAAGTAGTAACTTTTAGAGGAGACAGGCAAGGCACTGGTTGGGTTAGAACTTAAACCATAATATTGCTCTTATTTTTGTCTTGTGATATGCTGACAGGATTTTATTTACAATGTCTAACCTCCTCCCTGAAGGAGAACTCTTCAAAACAGAGGGCAGGCCCACACCTTACCCACAGAACTCAATCCTGATATTAAATGCTAAAAATGAAAGAGGTGGCCTATTTAACTCCATAGAAGCGGAATTCCTACACATCCTAAAAAAGCTGGTGTCAACCTTCTTAAGTAGACTGTTCAACTGCCTTAAGAAGGGACTGTTGTTCAGACAAATGACTATTGGATACTTGATTGATTGGCTGGGAATAAAGAGTGGGGTGCCAAGGGACTAATAGGAAGAGGTGGGAATGTACTCCTGGGTGAAGAGCTGCACACACCTCTTATAACTCATCCTATCCAGCAACAGCTGTACTTTCTGCAAATGCTTGGAGTCCAACGCATCTAAAGAATGTAAGATTGAAAAGCAGATCCCCACTCTATCTAGCCTGTCTAATCAGCAGAAGGATGAGATTGGTTAGAGCAGTGTTTCTCAACCTTGACTACTTTAAGATGTGTGGACTTCAACTCCCAGAATTCCCCAGCCAGCCAACTCCTAGAATTCTCCCAGAATTCCCCAGTCAAGATGGAGGATTTTAAAGTTTTATTGATTAAATTTGTTAGTATATTAAAAGAATTTATTTTTTCTGTAAAACTCCCATCTTACATTATACATGATCTAAAATCTAAAAATTGAGTAGTGTTTAAGACTGTAGCTAAGTAATTATTTTAAGTGTTCTGCCCAAAACTCCTGCAATGTAAATTGCCTTCATGAAAAACATCAAGAGAATAATGTTGAGTGGGATGAATATCTTTATCATTGGTTAGCAAACAGTATCCAAATCAGTTGATACCAGCCAGGTCCTACACATCAGCTACCCTTCCAAAGAAATGGGGGATAGTAAACAGTCTGTTGGTTCTGTATCTCCATTTAGTAACATTAAGTAATTGAAGAAAAGATTGAGGAGATTTGGCTGTGCACGTTAAATGGATGTTCCTTGTAATTTTGGTCACCAGATGTGGGGGTGGGAGATTTGGCATTTTTATACAACTATGGAGTCCTTCCCAAGGACCTGGGATAGGCAGATGTTGCTGTTTGATGGTGTTAAAGGTATTGTTGCAGGATTTAAGTTGTTCCAAGTAAAGCTCCTTTTGCAATTGACTGATGGTGATTTTGTCAAGCCAATGGTGTTCAAGTGGTGCTCCAGATGTTTTGGACTTGCACCCAAGGTGCATTATCATCATCATCATCATCACCACCACCATCATCATTTTATCCCACCTTTCTTTATATATAACTCAAGGCCGTGAACATACCTAATACTCCTACCACCTATTTTCCCCACAACCACAACCCTGTAAAGTGGATTGGGCTGAGAAAGAGTGACTGGCCCAAAGTCACCCAGCCGGCTTTCATGCCTAAGGGAGGCCTAGAAGTCACAGTCTCCTGATTTCTAAGGCAGCACCTTAACCACTACACCAAACTGGCAGTCTTGTGACCTCCCAACTGGATTACTGCAACACAGTCCTCATGGGGCTGCCACTGAAGAGTGTTCAGAAGCTTCAGCTGGTGCAAAATGTGGTGGGCATGGGCAGTTAATGGTGCCAGGTTATTTGGCACATGTGACACCACTGCTCCATGAGCTGTATTGGGTGCCAGTTTGCTTCCAGGTACAATTCAAGGTACTAGTTATCACCTTTAAAGTCCTACATGGCTTGAGGCCATGTTGCTCAAGGAACCATTTCTTCCCAGTTGCCTCTACCCATCCTATCCAATCCAGCAGGAGGGGCATGCTGCAGGTATCATCAGCCAAGGAGTGTCAGCTGGTGGGGACCCACTGGAGTGACACCCACTCTCTGGAACATCATCCATCCAGAGAGTAGGTTGACCCGAACCCTGCTGGCCTTTCATGGAGCCTTGAAGACCTGGTTCTGTGCTTGAGCCTGGGCCCTGGGTATGTGACAGAGACTGTTTCCTGTGTTGAGTTTTAGATCTATAATTCTCCATCCGTTATGTGCTTTATTTCTTGTTTATTCTATATATGTATCTGTATATATTGTTATTTGTTTCAATGTTGTGAGCAGCCCAGAGTCATGTATTGAGATGGGTGGCTATATATTTAATAAATAAATAAATAAACTACAAAAGAAAACACGAAAGTGGATCAGATCACTTATCTAAGGCATAAAATAGGTTAGAAGCTAAGGTAGGTACAGTATAATTATGAACTTTAGAAGCTAAGTTAAGTATAATTATGAACTAAGCCTAAAAGGAAACGTATTTTCTTTTTTTAGGTTAAGCAATATATTGTCAGGAATTTGAACCATGTTACAGTAAGATAGCCATACCAATCACTGACCTTACTAAATAACTTTTACCTAGTCCTCTAAGTGAAAGACTGAACACCAATCAACTTAAAAGGATTGATGGATTACAGAATATGGGTACTTTTCAGTGGGAACTGGGCCAAGGCTAATGCAGTTGGGTCCAGACGCAGGACCTCATCCAGTTATCTTCTTAAGCAAGAAATTGATAGTAAAAGAATTTATTGGCCTGTGCCTGAGGAGTGCATGTATCAGTCATTGCCTTGGATAAACCACACTACAATCTAGAACAGGGTTTTTCAACCTTAGGAACTTTAAGATGTCTGGACTTCAATGCTCAGAATTCCACACTTACTGTAATATTGCCCAGAGTGAACCTTCTGCTGAAATCTGTTTTCCTTCTTTCTCAGAGCTGAATTTGCTCATTTCTCCCTCCCGTCTGTTTCTTTTTCCCATACCCCACTGCTCAAACTGCCAACTGGCACTCTAGTTATCTCAGAACTGTCTCCTGCCTTCATGACCAAAGAGCAATGGTTAACCTTTCTTGGCTGTCAGTCATTACCCTCCTATTTAACAGTATGCTGGCTGGGGAATTCTGGGAGTTGAAGTCCAGACATCTTAAAGTGGCTGAGGTTGAAAAACACTGATCTAGAATAAAGTTAGTTTGAATTGCAAACAGAATGCATAATACTCTGGTGATTACAAGAGTCCCAACATAAGAGAAATGTGTACAGTGGAGTCTAGAATGACAGAATTATGATTCCAATGTGGTACTCATTCTGGAAAAACAAGCACTATTGCAGATGTGTGATTATCAAGAGGTCCCTTTGAAGCTAATGTTGTTGGAAAACTGGGTATGGAGGTAATTCCAAATTGTTAAATTCTACTTACATTGTAAAGCTTGCATTTGCAAAAGCCAACCCATTTCAACATAAGGACAGAAGTCTATTTTACCTTAATCTCCTGTTAAATAGGAGGGTAATGACTGACAGCCAAGAAAGGTTAACCTTTGCTCTTTGGTCATGAAGGCAGGAGGACAGTTCTGAGATAACTAGAGTGCCAGTTGGCAGTTTGAGCAGTGGGCTATGGGGAAAAGAAACAGACGGGAGGGAGAAATGGGCAAATTCAGCTCTGAGAAAGAAGGAAAACAGATTTCAGCTAAAGGTTCACTCAGCGCAATATTAAGCTGTTATGTTTGTGTCTTATGAAAACCTAATTTTATCTGTGTTGTCTAGCCTTTTCACTGAAGCATAGTCCTTAAGCATCATGGAATGAAGATCGATGATTACAGGTTATGGAAAACAAGGATCTCTGGGTAGGTCTTGGCACTGCTTAATAGCTAAAGGCATCTTCAAAATAGTCACCAAGAATCAATTTGCATTCCTGGAACTTGGAATGCAGGCCACAGCTACTATCTCTAGCATTCTGCCTGAATATGAGTACATGTATGTGCATGTTTTGATACTTGCCAACATGTCATGGCCATGGTTTGGGCACTGTCCCATACGAAGTGCAGTGCACAAACTTGTTTTGCTCCTGTGCCCCAGGATTCATTCAAGTCCTTACGGGATAGATCCAACAAAAGAAGACAGAGATGTTCTACCATATGCAAGAAATATCCTCTTTCTGACACTTGAGACATACCTCCTGCCCTGTAGATATCACTTCACTAGCAACAGCAATGACAGTAAATTCTTAAAAGTGCACCTTCCTTGGCATCCTCTGCAAGTGGTGTGTATGCATGTGTGTGTTCAATACATCTGTTTGAGGAGGACCTCACACTTATATATGTAACTCCCAACATCTGTGCTTCACTAGGGGAAGTTGACACCCTGCTGAGACCTGCTACCCCTTGTGCATCTTAGCCCATAGGTAGGAACCCAGTTATGGTGAAGAACAGCAAACGTAATGTTTCTCATTGTTAAGAACAGATTTTATTGAAGCAGTCAAAAGGTACAGTATGTGTGATGAATAAGTAGCAGCAACAAGAAAGGGGACTAATCAAAAGAAAGAAATGGTTGGGTTTGATTTGGGTTTTATGTGATAATCTTACCATTGGAAGATTATTGTACACTGCCCAGAGCCACGTTTGAGAGATGGGCAGCTAAATTAATGTGATAGATAAATAAATATATACTGTATGACACCCAAAGTAATAACAGATTACAACGTAAAAGAAATTTTTTATTAGTTTATTAGCATTATGCCACTGTTTTCAGTTCTAGCCAGGCTCCCATGGCCTGCTTCTGTCATCCAGCCCATTTTGGCAAGCTCAGAGGTATCAAAGGCTGGGTGGCAGAGCAAGAAATGTGAAAGGAGGCAGGCTGGAGTAGGTGCAATTTCTCTTGCTCCAGGCAGAGCTGGAAAGTATCCTCCAAAATGCAGCATGGAAAATATTTAATTAATTCCCAGCTTCTGTAACTGATTTCTAGCATTTACTTTGAGTAGTAAGGTTAAGTTTAGACCAGAGTTTCTCAAACTTGGCAACTTTAAGTTATGTGGACTTCAACTCCCAGAATTCCCCAGCCAGCATGGTTGGCTAGGGAATTCTGGGAGTTGAAGTCCACACATCTTAAAGTTGCCAAGTTTGAGAAACACTGGTTTAGACCTTCTGCCTAGAATTTTTCTTGATTTACCTATTATGACATAGTAGAACTTAGAACTGAACCCATAGGCCTGGATGAAGTGTTGAATCCTTCCTACAGCCTCCAATATCACTGAGCCCTGGAGAGGATTTGATTCCCTTGTTCCCCCTGAAGTATGCCTTTTAACTCTGTCCATTCTTTGTTGATGCCTTGATGCATAGAACTCCCTCCTTGAACATCTCTTTTGCCTGCCCTTGCAGCAAAATCCTGAAACAAGGCTTTTGATTTAAACCCTCAGATCTCAGTCAAAGTGACATGAGACAGCTTAAATTCATGCAGTTCCACATTTCTCTATCTTTCTATTGTCAAATTTTTAGACTGGAAGCTCCTAAAGACACTTATTCTTTGTCTAGAGATACAACCCCTGCCCTGATGCTACTATGTTCAATATAATGACTTAACAAAACTTTCCAATTTTCTTGGACACTAATGCCAAGTTAATAGTCACTATACTTAACAGATGTCTGCTATGTGTTTTCTGTTTTACCTGAAGAATAAATAAGAACTAAAACTGAAATATACCTCTTCTCCACCCCTATACTTATTAATAGATTTTTTTTGGAAATAAAGTATTTTAAAAATATTGTTCAGGTGCCTACTGTAGATATATTGGTCTACATAGTGCAATTCTGAACTAATAAAATCCCTAACAGAATAAATCCATCCACACATGAATATGTGGCAATGGTATTTACTCATGAATGGACATTATTTGCAAAAGACAATTACATCTCAAGCTGTTTGCAGTAAACAAATATACTCTTTAAAGTATGCAGTATTCCCCAATTGAAACAGCTTCTTGGCTGTCCTTTTTCCATTGGCTTTATCTATTTTGTTTTCACTGCTAAATCACTCCATAATTTGCATGACATTTGCATTAAAAGGCACTTTTCTCAGTGACACATAAAATGTACATATATACAGTATTTCTGAACAGGCTTTACTAGTCCAAGTCAATTTTTTCAAA
This sequence comes from Candoia aspera, assembly GCF_035149785.1. Classification (NCBI taxonomy): domain Eukaryota; kingdom Metazoa; phylum Chordata; class Lepidosauria; order Squamata; family Candoiidae; genus Candoia; species Candoia aspera. The sequence goes on along the minus strand of NC_086153.1, from coordinate 26,691,692 downwards.
GGCGACTTAACATTTTATAGTAATCAACACCAATAAGAAAAGATTACTTAGAAGCCCTAGAAATGAACAGTAACATTTTGGCTTTGGATCATCCAAGTTCATGTTGTAAAAGTGTGTTTTACTTTGCAACTTTTAGATTCCAAAACTCTAATCAGGCTGAGAGGCTGAGAGCCATGGAGATGGTTGGCATTCTCTTGGCCAGTGTCATTTTGTCCTTCCTGGCCAGTTCAGGTGAGAAAAGAACCCAATCATGCATCTGCAAACCAAGGGATGATATCAATATTGATTCACTAATCTTTTTGAGAAACTCCTAATATTTCAGTCTACTACCTTTCAGTTAGAGGACAAGGAGGCTTCTCATATCCAATTCAGCACAACCATAGTTTTCCCAAGAAACCTGGGATCATGAAGTAGCATAGCTATTCCCAACTGAGCTCCTTCCAAATGTACTGGGGCTAAAACTTCAAGAATTACCAGCCAACACTGATGAATCAAGAAGCCCTGGAAATACTAGGAATTGGAATCACAACAGACAACAGACTCAAGGGTACCATTTGAGGAGGCATCTGTCCAGGGACATTCTGGGAGGAGAACATTGGTGGCTGCTGGGAACGTATCTGACATAGATAATATTTGTGTTGTCTCTCCATACAGGCAAAGGAGATTTTGTCACACTGGGCTGCTTTTTCCGAGGTGGGACTTGTGAAACTGACATCTGCAAGGAAAATGAAATACAGATTGGGAATTGCTCCTACACTGAAAAATTATGTTGTAAGAAACCAAAATAAAAGGCTACTCTGCATCCCAGGGAACATTATCCTGGAGAAATTAGTACTAGATCCATGGACAGATAGATAAGTGATGACTTCGCTAGTATGTCTTGGTACAGTTTTATGTTTCTTGCACGCACCATTTTCTTTAAAAAGTTTGAAGATGTAATATTTGACTCTTCCTCCTTAAGATATTTCTGGAGCAACCACATTCAGGTTGCAAAAATCCAGATAACTGATAGATGGCAGCGAAAGGAGTTTTTGCACCACTTTGCTACCCTCGGGATTTTTATAGCCAGATACAGCAGCCCTAATGTGTTTCAGTTCTCCTCCTACCCTCTTGCTCTAACACATTTCTTAGCTGTGGACTAAACAGTGCAAGCCAGTTTTTGTTTATGTAAAGTTAATTCCCTCTGTTTTAAAAGAAATCAACTCCTAGAAAAATGTGGATGATGAAGCCATTTAGTGGCCTGCTACTGAAATGGAGCAGAGCTTAACACAGCAGAGAAGCTGTACACAGAAAAAGAATATTATCTTAAAATAGCTTTAATGAGCACTCAGAGAAACACAGGTTATTGATCTTACACACTCAGCCCTCCCAAGCATAAAGAATCACACGCTTAGACAGAGTAGGTTAAGAAGTAAAAGGAGTCTTACTGATTTTATTGTTGGTTCTGTTACATCCCTCTTCGGTGAAAAATGAAGTTCCTCGTATCTTCTGTTCTTTCTAAACTTAATTTGCCCTAAACTCTCAGCCCTACAGCCCTCAAGAGCTGTGTGGAAGAAAGGGGCAGAATCCTTCTTTTCTTAACCACATGGCCCAAGATGGAGGGAGGAGCAGCCAAAGCATGCTGTTTCTCCTTTGGTGGAAGGAGGAAAAGAGAGAGAGGGGGGAAGTGGGAGTGGCAACAAACAGCTTCCTCTAACAGGCATGAAGAGTTGCATCTTGGGAACAAACTCAATTTACATGCCAATGAGGCATGCTGGATTTGCCAGGACTTCCAACAGATAAACTGCAAGCTAAGGACAAAACCAGATGGCCACAGTATTTTTCTACCAACAAATCCTTGAGCCAACCAAAAAAATATACTGGCATAAAATGTGTTTCTCTACTGTTGTGACCTATTCCACCAGAATAATGACCCCAGAGAGTAGTGCTATCCTTAAAGAAGTCATGCAGGACACGTTAATGAAAGCAGATGATTGGTTCCCCCAACTTTATTCTTCCTCCCATCAATGTAAAAAAAACCACATAAGATCTGCTAACCATGGCATGAAGATTTCTGTAGGTCATTTCTCAAACATAAACTTTGTCTTGTCCTGCTCTGGCTGCAGAAGTATCCTACATTTGAATTTAGCTATCCCAATTGAGCATTAACATTTTCTTCTTTTCCTGGCACAAGTCTTCCCTTATGAAAGATCTTGATACCTCAACATGAAGCTGGTGATAATGCAGTCAGGGGCTGGGTACTACCCATCTCCTATGGGTTCCATGAGGCTGCTGTGGACCCACCCGCTCCCCTCTGGTCATTGATCATTGTTTCCCATTGTGATGTGGTGGTTAAGGTGCTTTACTAGAAACTGGGAGACTGTGTGTTCTGCTCCTCCCTTAGACATGCTAACCAGCTGGGTGTTTTGGGGCCACTCATTCTCTATCAGCCCAACCCACCTCACAGGATTGTTGGTGTGGGGAAAACAGGAGGAGATAACCCAAAAGCCATCTCTTCCCATTTCCTCTACTAGATCTGGCAGCAGATCCCCACGTGGCCAGGGTTTGAAGAGGTGACAAGTGATGTGGAGGGGGAAGCATTTCTTTGGCTACCAATTCTTTCATCCAACCTATTAGCTCTTTAGGCTCAGAAAACTGGTGGTTCCCCCTCCCTCCCCACTTTTCTTGCCATCCTAGGAATGGAAGCATCTTTGACACATTTCATCACAGTCTTCAGGCTGATCTCAGGATGGGTTGGTATCACCTACCCTCCCTGCTGATCCTGCACTACTTCATCAGGCAAACCCCATCTCACTTGGATCCGCTAGTGCAGTGCTTAATTTGCAGGGGGGGAGGGTAGGTTCTGCTTGACAAAGCAGTGTCAGGTGGGGGGACATAACACAAAAGCATATTGCCTGTTTTACTGGGAAAAAACACCATCACCACTCATGGCTCTGGTGCTACAGTGCCTAATGTACAAAAATGGTGGTTTCAGCCCAGTAAAACAGCACTGATCTGCAGAGGTTGAGTGGATGGATCCTGCCTGATAAAGCAGGATAGCATTGCCTGTTTTACCAGGCAGAATCACACATACAACTCAATGGATCAGCTTGCTCAGGAACACATCTTGATAGAGGGTGTAGCTGTCAAAACTTGCCCCCTCCCTTAAGGAGAGTGATGGATGGTTGTTTTGCCCCCAGCAGATGACTCTATGAGAACCACATTAAATTTAAGTTATCCCATTAAATCTGCTAGGACAGCACCAGTGGCAGCACGATGTATGCTGACATACTTTGGGGCTGCCTCAGGGACCAGAGAAAAGTAATTAACACAGCCTTGTAGGGGAGCCCTCAACCTGTGCTGCCCCCTGCCCCCCCGCACACACGCTGAAAGCTTCAGCACACCATAATAAAAAAGAAATTGACTATGGCATCAACTTTGCTGAATTGGAGACTAGTTCAGCAGTTGTAAGATAATGAGGATATAGTCTATGAAACTGGTATCATAATATATGTGTAAATTTTTAAGGTGGCATTGGACTCTTCATTTTTTCAGAACATCTGGTGCCCAATATAATTCCTTCCTGAGAAAGGATTTGAACATCCCTTTAATTTGTTCATTAATGCATACATTGCATTGATATTCCGTCTTCTGTCTGAAAACTCACATTGTTTTCCATAAGGGTCTTCCCTAATTTTATGCCCACAGCAATCCTTTCCAATAGCTTGGGTAGGAGGAGAAAGAGTTATTGGTGCAGAGATATCTAGTGAGCTCCCTGGGCAAGTGGAGACTTGAACCTCAATCTCCCTTCTGAAGCTCCATACTTACCTACTTCACTATACTGACTCTCTTAACATACCTCTTAATTATTACTTTATCTCCTTCCAGACAGCACACAATCCATCCTCCCCACCCTCTGGTTTTGTTCTTCCCATGACTTCTAGTCCATTGACCCAGATGTTTTGTGTAACTCCAGGCTTCTGTCAGTTCTGCTGACTATGGGAGAATTTAAAACCTCACTGGCAGACCCCTTCTTTGGAGGACTCCCCAGTGAAAAATAATTATGATGGCTGCTACTGATCTGAACCCTCTGATGTACCCTAGTCTATCTAAGGAATGAGTACTTAGATTTTATATCAAGGATTTTGCCCAGCATGATGCCAGATCTCTCAAGAGAAAAAGGAATCCACTGGGAAAAGGTTCAGCTTCTCTGCTTCTCATTTCCCTTCTTATCCACCAATATTTACCAGCTGCTTTGCCCTTTGTATCTTCCTTATCTTTTGTTTTGTTTTGTTTTATTTTCATTCAATGTATATAGCCATCCATCTCACATATGTGACGAGTGGCTCACAAGTTAAACAACAAAACAAACTGATATAAATAAAATTTAAAGCAGTTAAGGCAACCATTGTTAAAGGCTCCTTCATTTGTTACTGCTCCCCTTTATACTGTAAATTATATTATTATTAATATTACCATTTCAGCCTTATTCACTGATAATATCATCAGTGATTCAATACAGGCATCCTCCTTCTTACACAGTAACATTTATTTCAGTGGTAAAGATAATCAGCTCCCTTCCAGCCATGCTAGTTCAATAAAGCCTTGTATTTAAGAGTACGTCTCAAAAAATCACCTGCTGAGGACAAGCAGACCCGTCTAGAATATGAGCACAAGAAAATAAAATCTGTGCTAGACCAGGCCAAGGGTTAGCAAATGCATAGTCAGCCAGATATGACAGGAAGCCCACATGCAAGATTTCCCACGTAGAGTAGCTTCTTCCTCTCAGTCATGTTCCCTTGGAATTAGTTCCGAAAGCCATACTCCCTACAATAATGAAAGAAAGGTATCATCAAGAAGGCTGTGCAAAAGTTGCTTCACTCTGTGTGGGAGCATGGGGGTCTGCAAGGGGGTGGTCAAAAAAAGCACAGAGTTTTGATTGCTTGGTCACCATCTTGACTTCTTTGACCCCTCTCCCTGAAGACATCCCTGTGCAGGAGTGTGAAGGAAACGTGATTTTTCAAATCATTAAAGGAGTCACATCTCTTTCTTGTAAAGATTAGGCAGCTGCTTCAGAAGCTGCTTCCTGCTCTCTCTGCTTTGGTGTGTGTGTGTGTAGTGGTTGTGCATGCATATGTGGCTGCTTTAATGATTGGAAAAGAAGTGCTTTATTTGTGTGTTCCCACACATTTTGAAACTTACTTCTCACTAACTCTTATAGTAACAAATGCCCTGTTAACTAGATGTTACATGAAGAAAGACATCCTTTTGGCTGTCCTCTGTTTCCCACACTTCACTTTCATTTCATGAGCCCAGGTTCCAGTATTATAAAAGGGACAAAAACAGCCTCCCCACTTTCTCGCCATCATTTAGACAGGTTTAGACATCTCTGTCATCCCCTAATGGGGTTTTCCTAAATTAAAAATCTCAAAATATTGTTTTCTCTCCTCACAGAGGAGTTAGTCCTAGAGACTGCTTCTTTATTTTCATTTCTCTATTACATCTTCAGTTATTGTTTGGGGATTTTGTAGCTCTTTCAGTTCTGCAATACTCTTTTTAGGTAGGAATCATAATGCTGACAATCTTATTATTTTTATTAATTTCCTAATGCTTTTCTCCAGGCAGCTAATCCCCATTCGGCAGGAAAAGCTGGCAAGGGCTCTATAAAAGGTACTACCTTTGCCTAGTTGAACACTATCCCAATCTTACCCTCCTGTCCTGCGCATGAATTTTGGTCACTAGCCCAAAAGGCCTTGGAGTTGAAGGACCTTTGGTTCGTCTTGTGTTCTTATCTAATCTCAGCTGAGTCATGAGGGAAACATGGACAACATGTGCCTGGTATGAAGAATTGTACTTTTTGTCAGTTGTTCATTCTGTTCATGGCATTGACCTGAACACTTCTACAAAGACACACACACACCCTATACACACACACACAGTATATATACACACACACACAGACACACACAATATACAGTATACACACACAGACACACACATTATAGTATATATATTTCCCTTCTCACCCCTAAGGGTGGTATGTGGCTTCCTCAACCTCAGGTCCTCTACCAAAGGCCTGGGAGTTTGAGGGTTCTGCGCAGTTTCTTAGCTGTTCCTAGCACTGCACTCTTCTGGACAGAGAGCTCTAATGTTGCTCCTGGGATCTGTTGGAGCCACTCCTCCAGCTGATTCATGGGTGCTCCTACCACCGCTGGGACCACTTTGGCCTTCACTCTCCACATCCTCTCTAGTTCCTCCTTCAGGCCCTGGTACTTCTCCAACTTCTCATATTCCTTCTTCCTGATGTTGCTGTCACTTGGCACCGCTACATCTATCACCACCGCTGTCTTCTGGTCCTTATCTACTACCACGATGTCTGGTTGATTGCCCAGTGCCTGCCTGCCTATATATAAATAAATATATAAATAAATAATTCTATAGGAGAGGTAGCTTATTCTTACTACTTTCCTGTGTTAAACTGTATACGGGTCATGCCTTACCTAAAAAGACTAGAGATTAGTTTGTTTAATCCCTTTCACCTTTGGAGGGGTGATAGAAATTCTGTGCTTACTGGAGATGATAGGAGTTTTGATCCAACACATCTGGGGAGCACAAAGATGAGAAACACACAGAATATGGGGCTTTGGCACCACTCTAATATTTGTACCCAGGTAAATGAACTGATTGGATATGATAGATTTGTAACCCTGGAGGTCTGAAGCATTTGGAAAGGCCATTTTCCCATTCAGGAACTCTCACTTCTTCCCATCTCCTGCGATATGAACTCCAAGCTCAGTAACAGATTTCCCAGTCTGCAGTGCTGTTAGATTATTCGAAAAACAACCTTTGAAACGCTGTTTACTTATATCACCAGATGGACGACACCAAAATCAACCTGATGATATAGCATCTAAAGAAACTAGCAGAGGTGATCACAGAATTGATAATTGTTGTCTTTGAGAACTCCTGGAGAACCCATGAGGTCCCAGAAGAGTGGAAGAGAGCAAATGCTGGGTCTTTAAAAAAGGGAAGGAGAACCTGGAAAATTACAGACCTGTCAACTTGTTGTCCATATGGGACAAGTTTCTGGAGCAGATTATTAAGCAGGACATTTGTAAGCACTTGGATGGGAATGCAGCAACTAACAAGAATCAGCATGGGTTTGTCACAAACAAGTCCTGCCAGACTAACATGGTTGTCTTTTTTAACAGAGTTACTAGTTTAATAGATCCATGAAATGCAATGGACATAGCACATCTTGACCTCACCAAAGCATTTGATGTTTCTCATAATATCCTATTAATAAAATGGTAGAATGGTAAAACAATTGGGTGGTACAGCTCTTGGATGGGTTCATAACTGGCTAAATGACCACATCCAGAGAATACACATAAATAGTTCCATATTAGATTGAGGACTTGTATCAAGTGGAGTGTCATCAGGCTTAATCCTGGGCTGTCCAGCAGCAGCAGCAGCAGCAGCCCTTTTCTGCAGAATATTCAGCAAATGCAGGTGATTTGGGGTTAATTCAAGCTTTATCCCAAAGCCTAAGAATTGTCCAAATGCCACCTGCTGATGACCCAAAACTAGAAGTGGCTAACACTTCAGAAGAGAAAAGATTCAGAAAGATATATATAAGATAGAGCAGTGAACCAAACTGAACAAGATGAACATTAATGGAGAAATATAAAGCCCTGTATCTGCAGTCAAAACTGGAAAGGCACAAGTATACTACTCACTTGGTAGTAGTATATATGAAAACAAACTGGGTGTTCTTGTAGATCACAAGCTGAATATCAGCCAACGGTGTGATGCAGCTGCTAAAAAGGCAAATGTGATTTGGGTATTTATTAACAGGAACATAGGGTAAAGACAGCAGGATGACAAAATCAGATGGGAACAAAGGAAAACAACCCATATAGTATAAAGGAGGCTTCAGTAACCCTCATAAATATTTCCATTGCCTCGTCCCTCAGCTGCTGAATTTAGAGTTTTACAGGGATCAAAATAGAGCCAGAAGTGGGGAAAGAGTTCTGGCATGAATCCATCAGACTTTTGGCATGGATCCATGCTAAGATTGTAAACTTTGCCATAACAGACCTCCTTATTTCTCCAACCAACTTTTCATGACCTTAGATGAAACCATCCCACAAAAGGTTATGTTTGCAGGAATCCAAGTTGAAATGATTAGCATATTGGCTGCCTTCCTCATTTATCATTGGAAAATCTTCCCAAACAACATCTTCTATAAATGCAGAGGCTCAGCTTGATCCCTGTGGCTCTCAGCGGTTACATTCTACATGACTCTTCCTGCTAAGACCATCTGAGCTTATTCATCCAAAACATCATGAGGATCATTTATATGGTTTGGGCCTTCCTCCTCTTTCTCTGCCAGTCTGTTCCAGGTGAGAAACCGAAGTTCAACCGGGATGGGGCAAACAGGTCCGAATTTTAGTCTAGTTTCTCCTGACCTCCAGAAACAAAATAAGCATGAGAAACATTTGTTCTAATTTATTCCCACAGCTTAATCAGATGCCATATAAAGTAAGTATTCTGTATCTGGGCTGCAGAAAATACAGCAAATTCTCAACTCTTCATTGCCATCCACTGGCTGTCTAGATTTTTGCAGCCTGGAGATGGTATGCCTAACCTGGAATGACAAACAATAGGTAGGCATAGCAGAGTTAAATGTATGGAAACTAAACTTCCATTCATTACTAATGATGATTGTGGACTTTCTTATTTTATTAGTTCCACTGCATACTACAGGAGGTGTTAGGTCAGAAGCTGAGTTAGTTGCATTGGGTTTCACTTGTGAAAAAGGAAATTGGTGAAGGTGAGAATAAGGACATTCAGTCAACTGCTCCTTAAAGTCACAAAGGGCATATAATGATAAACTGAAAGGAAGAGAAAGCCCACTGGATTTGTCCTTGCTTTCCCACTCTCTGCTTTTGCTATGTGGGGAAGCTGATGCTAAAAGAAATTGAGAGAAAGAAAGACTAAATGGAACAAATCTATCAGTTGCCATGAAGGAAGAATCCTTCATACCCATCTCTCTTGTTGCATTCAGGGGTATCCTTGGGGGAGAGGGTCAAAACAGTAAAGATGGTGACTGTGACTGTGTGATTGTGTGACTCTTATTTAAGGGCCAGGCTTCAATTGTGCAGTTGTGGCTGCCATCTTGGCTTTTTTGACTCTCCCCCCAGCAGACCTCCCCGATGGGTTTCCTACCATAGACTAAAAATACACTATGTATGTCAACCCACCATTATGGAGCTCTTGTTCCTTTGTTTTCAACTCAGGGCAATGTGCCGGAAATTTAGAAAAGGATGCAAACTTACCATCCATGCAGCACCTGTTTGGGGAATGATTACCACCAAACCCAAGAAAAGCAAAAGCTGATGTGTTTTTGTTTTGCATGAGAGGGAATTTAATCTATAAGGTTATGTCTTAATTCAGTCAACAGATGCTTTCTGACTTCCAAGAACTCTTCATCAAGAGAGTTAAAACCCAGGGGGAAAAATTGGGGAAAGCAAAAGAGGGAACTTGTGGTTGGGGTTGAAGCACATAGCAAACACCTTCCATTCCAGCACATTTGGCTTTTTCAGGAGGTAACTGATCTGTGCGTGCCTCCCATCTATTCCTTCATAGCTAGCAGACTTAACTATTTAGGGAAGCTGCCTTTCACTGAGTCAGACTATATCCACTGAATCCATAATTATCCACCCTGACAGCTTAAATTTAAAAAGCCAGTTTTTGAACCTGAAACACTGTGCTCATAGAGAAGTGAGTTTAAGCCCTTGCTCACTCCCCATGACCTCTTTTTTTCAGTTCAGTGGTCATCCCTCCACCCACAGACCTTAGAATACATCATCTGCCTTTGCTGAAATCCTGGAATATATACCTAAGATGCAATTAAAACCATTAACATAATTAAGGTAACTCCCAAAAATAAAAACATTCAGCAACTTAAACCACTAAAATTCCCTTTATAGAAGCAAACTTCACTGCCCCCTATCTCAGTGCTTCTCAACCTCGGCATTTTTTAAATGTCTGGGCTTCAACTCGCAGAATTCTCCAGCCAGCATCCTGGCTGGGGAATTCTGGGAGTCGAAATCCAGACATCTTAAAGTTGCCAAGATTGAGAAACGATGCCCTATCTAATAGCAACCCCTGTTTATATAAACAGTTACAACCCTTCTCCAAAAAATGAACATGCATAGGTCTGAGTCGTATATGAAATGCTGATGATGATGTTTACATTACTTCATATCTTACTTTCTTTGGGCTCATAACACAAGCATTTACCTGGGTATATTTTCCTCCACAAACATCATTCCAATCCAACCATGTTTGCTTGTTTTTGCTTACACAGCAAATATTTATTTCAGAAGACGTTGGACTTTGGAAGCAAATTTGTCTGTGAAGGGTTAATCAGAAATTATTTACCAATCAGCAAACTAAAGATTTTTAAATTTTTCTGGCTGAAGGCATCTAAACCAACTCTGCTTGTATTTTTTTAATATTTCCTTGTTTTTTTAAAAAAAACACTCCTTGAAAGTAAAATTACTAACATGCCAAAGAAAAGAGCTCAGACCTGTTATCTTAGTTTGCTATTTGATTGATTATGTGCCATCAAGTCATTTCTGACTCCTAGTGACCACATAAACAGATTTTCTCCATGAAGATCTATCCCTAACCTGTTCTTTCAGGTCTCCCAATGGTGCACTCATCACCAGTGTAACTGAGTCCATCCACCTTGCTGCTGGCCATCCTCTTCTTCTCTTTCCTTTCACCTTTCCCAGCATTAGAGCCTTTTCCAGAGCGCTAGGTCTTTGCATAATGTGTCCAAAGTAGGATAATTTGAGCCCTGTCATTGTGCCTCAAGTGAGAACTCTGAGTTGATTCGTTCAATATCCATCAGTTTGTTTCCTTGGCTGTTGATGGTATTCTCAGGTGTCTTCTCCAACACCATAGTTCAATGGTGTCAATACTCTTCCTATCCTGCAGCTTTAAAGTCCAACTTTTGCTTCCATAGAGTGTCAGAGGGAATACCATTAGCAATTGAGTTTATTTTATATAGGGAGGTATTAAATCCAGGTTCTGCACCAGTGCTAGCAGCAATCTAGGAACAATAATTTTCCCAGTTCTCCTGCAAGTCTCCTTTCCAAATTAATTAAAAACTGCTTTCTCTGAATAGCAAAAGGGGACCTTTATGACAGCCTGGTATGCAACAACAATCACGGACATTGCCGGAGACTTTGTTTCCACCACGAACGGGTGATCGGCACCTGCACCAATGGCCGGCAACGCTGCTGCAAATGAAAGGAACTCTCTGAGGCTGTGGAATTACAAAGAAGCAGATGGCATTATGAACAAAAGCAGCAGGAATATTTAAGAAGCTGGTATTGCCACTGAAACATGACTTTCTTACACTTTGTACACCCAATGGAACAGGAAAATCAGGATGATTTGCTACCATTGAGTGAACTGTTCGTGAATTTTTGGAAAACTAGACATTGCTTCTCAATGTTTGTTCTCGTTTATATTTGTAAGGAGTATGTTGGGAAGGGTTAGTGCCTCCCTGATTTTCCATCAAGTTATTTTCAGGCAGAATTTGGAACCAGCAGGTGGCAGCATTCACCCCGTTTATTTTAGCCACCTGAAGTTTTAAAAACTGTTCCAAGTCATTTTTTTTAATGCAACATTAAGCTTCTGTTTCAGTTCAAATTGTTTTTTTGAAAACAATAAAAATCAATTTTAAAAAATCAAGAAAAATCAAGAAAAATCGAAAGCATTAACCAGAATGAACAATGTTGTAAAACAGTAAGGGGTGTGTGTGCGCCTTTGAGTTTGATTGACACTCTGCTGTTTTTCTACATGCACTTTGTGTCACACAAGCCACCCACCTAAAAAAGTGTGGAGCATCAATGACATAGTTATACCACTGTCTTTATTTGTATGATGCCTCCCCTCCGACAGCCCTGGTCTACGTGTTCTCTCCACTGTCTTTTCCCCAACCTTCCTATTCCAAATTGTGTACTCTAGTTTTTCTATTTTAAATTGTCTGTTTTGGGGGAGTGGGAGAAGAGATGCTTTCTCATGGCAACAATTATTCCTACTGCAATATCCTTCAACAATATCTTTCAACTATACCATTTTAAACAGCAGTAGTTTTTTCAAGAAATAAACTACTTTAGCAATCCAAATGGATTGTTGTGCAGGTGACAAAAAACTGGCTAATCTTTTCTGGGCTTCGAAACTAAATCGAATTGGCCCTGGTTAGTCCTCCTGGGGATACCAAAGCTGGGAAGTTTAAAAAGGAAAATTGCCCTGGAAGAAGACAATGGCAAACCCACTTCTGTACTGTTGGCAGCATAATTACATGGGCCTAACTATGAAGTCCCCAGGTGACTGAAAGGGACTTTTTAGAAATGCATTATTCGCCCCACCCCTTTGATGGGAAGTAAGTGGCTGTTCTCCTTATCTCTCACTCCCATATTGAGGTAGGACTAGTAAGAACCACAAGGGTTGGACTTCAAAGCTGAGCGGAAATCGAACACTCCAAGTTTGTACTACAATCTCTGCAGGTAAACACAAGTAGTGTAGTTTGGTTCTGGGGCTATTTATTGATTTTAGTTTATTTCCCAATGTTTATACGCTGCCAAATTACAAAAAAAATCTAGGCGGTTCCTGTTTACTGAGAAGCAAGGTCCCACCATACAGCACATTGCTTAAGAGCAAGGTCTGTAACAAAATGTTGCTCTATGGTGAACTAAGGTTCAAGATTCCAACCAGCCAGGAGCTGAATTCCTATCTCATAGCTATTTGCAGTAAGTAATGGAGGACTGTGATTCCTTCTTGGAGCTCTGCCATTCATCCCATCTTCAAAGTATTCCCAAAATGTTCCAAAGCCCAACTGCTTTCCCCTAGTATGTCCTCACTACTACTGGTAGTTTCCATATATGTCCAAGAAACAAAACAGCTTATTTTCTCACTTAGCAAATGGAGCAGGAGACACGGTAGTCAGCTACTCCTACAATTGGAGAACAAAGAATAAGAGGAGAGGTCAGACAGGTGGCTAACTTCTGGGATAGGGATACAGAGAAGAAATGGATGCTCTAGGTGGAGACCAGAATCCAATTCTGTACATCTCAGCGTTGCTTTATAACCAGTGCTGTATGAGTATGAGATTGTATCCAGCAGCAGATATGGATGATCACTGACCCAGTGGAGGGAGGGGTTGTGCTGCAGATTAAAGCAAAAGAAAGCCAGCTCTCTCTACCCTTTCATGGTTCAACTCCCAATCAAGTGTTGATCAGACAGCACTAATCCCCACCAAAAGAATAGGATATCAACTGATAGTCATGTCCCTTTGAACAAACTTACAAAGCACATGCATCAAACTAACAGTAAAGTGAATTTTGACGAATGTCTTTACCTGATGACATCTGTCAATACTTGCCTCCTTCCTGCTCACATCCTCATTCCATGTTAAGGATACTGACTGGTGAATATTTTCTCATCAGCTGGTGGTATTTTGTGGGTGAGGAGAGAAACAAAGCTGGAGAATTCAATACCTATCCTTAACACACCTGGTGCACTGCAAATAAGGACAGCACTGTGGCAGAACAGCGATTGCCAATGGAGGCAGTAAATGTTATGCTGATACAATTTTCTGCCTGGAGGATGAGTGGGTAGCAGTTAACGTCCTAGCCACGAGGAAGAGTCCAATGCCTCTTTCAAACATCCCAACAGAAACAGCTAACTTGGTGCCAAGGAGCAATTTAAAAGAGGATTATCTTGGTGTTGAAGTATCAACACTATTGTAGCAGAAACAGTCAACACACATTGCAAATATGGCCTCAAGGACTATGACTCACCTAAGGCAGAGTTTTCCCAATTGCATTAGTGACTGCTTTCCTACTTCTGCAGCATAAATATCACTAGTTGTGTCGTGGCTCACATACTGAGCTACAAATCTGGCCACATGGTCCAAGTCCTTTCCCTAATGTAGATAACTGTATGTCCGTTTCAGCCTTTCTTCCCATCTGCAATATGGCATTGACTGTGTTGCCTTGTCTTAGAGAAGTTGTACGGATACAGATACACCCAAAGCATTTATATGCATTCTAAGAATCATTATCTTGAGGAGGAAACAAAGGACACTGGAAGATGTTGAGAGAATAATGCTCTTCTTCTCACCCCTAGAAGTTGCTCCTATGACTATGAGATACAAGCCTCCAGGAGAGCATCTGTAGTATCAAGTGTATGTTAGGAGACACCTGAACAAACCAGCCTGCTTGCTTTGTTCAACCAGAAGATAACAGCCCTGCTAGACCAGACCAAAAGGCCTCTTAGTCTACCTTCTGTTCCCACACTGTTAAAGCAGATGTCTTTTGGAAGCCCCCAAGCAGGACATGAGATCAGTAGCATGGCAAACTGACAACTTTCTGCTAAGCTAAGTTTGGAATCATTTCGTGGCCCTCTTTGCCAGCATTCAGCTGAAGCCTCATCAAAGAGGCCGAGAGTTTTCTTCACACATACGACATTCTGGCCTTTCCTTTTCATTGGCCAGCACTCTCCCTCAGGAGTTTGGCAGAGCAAGAGAGAGCAAATGAATGATGCTAGCCACAGAGCCAGCCACCATTACGACATGCTGGGATCGCACCAAGGTCAGCGGTAGAGATAAGCCTCCTGCTGGAAAACAAGGAACTGCTGAAAAAGCAACTTTGAGATTTACCATCTTGAAGTCTGGGCCGGTGATGTTCTGCAGAACAGGATGTTCTTGCCAAAGTAACCAAATCTCCAGCTTGTTTCTTCCAGCTTTGCTGTGCTAACTCTCCCTTAGGATCACAACTCTACATGTACAGGCAATATCAACTTTTGCCATGGAGGAGGGCACACACGTGATGTCATGGGATTTCAGTGTTGCAAACGAAAAGTGCCTCCATCAAATGAGAGGTGGGGGGACAAGGGAAAGATTAGACACTAGCTTTGCATCAGGAGCAAATACAAGGTTTATTCTTGTGCAGACTCTTCTAAGCCTTATCACTAAAGCCCTAATTAATTCAAATTGGTCAGCAAGCAAAATGGGAATGGGGAAGAGACAAAGGGCTATTTCTCACTTCCCCCAACCTTTGATACAAACAAGCCCTGATAGCCTGCTTTTTCTGTTATGCCCTCATGACCTTGCCTTCATCTCATCTCTAGCCCATAGTTAGACAGCTTAAATCATCATTAGCTCCTCCAGTTTTAAAGTTACATTTTCTCTCCATCCCTGACTCAATATTTGCAATGAATCTAAATAGGCATGCTTCCCTGATGATATGGTTGGGGTTGAGATGTGTCAGACTCTTACTGATCACGTTAGGTTGCCGTGGGTACTCCCCCATCCTTTCACGGTCATTTTACTTGGGCTGCAGGAAAGAGGCCACATTTCTGCAGAGCATCTGCTCATGTAATGCCTGACCAGCATTCTCCGAAGTGCTTAGCAGGCCTGATGCCCACTCCTTATAAACAGAAGTTTGGTGCTCTTCTGAAAGACTACCACTTAATGTCGTCCACAATAGTCTGTAGGTTGAGTCATGGCAACTGGATTTCTTTCTTTTTGGTTGAAATGTTTCGCTTGTCCAAGCAGCGAAACATTTCAACCAAAAAGGAAGAAATCCAGTTGCCATGACTCAACCTACAGACAATTCCACCTGGATAACAGAATCTTCATCGACATAGTCCACAATAGGAACATAAGGATGGCATTATTTGCCTGTTGTGTTACTGTTGTAGAACAGGGGTCAGAAGTGGGAATAGCACAATTTATGCCTGCAGATTCTTCTGCCAGCTCTAGAACTGCTTGGTAGCATTTTGACTCAGCTGTCTGGAAGAGCCCAAGGAATGCTCAGAACCACAGCAAAGTTGGGAATATGTGAATGTATGAGACCTGATAGAGAAACACATGGCAGGGAGCAGATTCTGAGGGAAGCAGACCTGAAGTATATTACTGGCATTAAACAGGAACAGGATAAATTTTCCAGTAATACTAAATGGTATTATAACAAGATAAATTCATCCATAAAATGGAGCAAAAATGAGTTTGCAATGTTGATCTCTAAACTGTTGAATGTAACCGTCTCCTGTTTCTGTGTGCATATGGACACTACTGTAGCTCTCTGAATGTTTTTTTGATGTGAGTTCCCAACATTTCTGCTTAGTGATTATGCTCACTGTGGATGATGGCACTTTGGGCTCCTTGTAGCCCAGGAAATCCAGGAGGTTCTGGGTGAAGAGGGGATGGATTATTTGTGATACAGAATTTTGGACAGAAGGTGAGACAATTGAGATGTCATAAGGGAAGGTCAACATTGTTTTAGGGAAGTTGCAACCCACCAGTGGACCACATTTTGTGCAACAAACACAGAAAATTGTTGATTTTTGCTGCACTCATATCCATTATGAAACATGGGAAGAAGGTCTTCACTTGGAGAGGCCATACTTCACATGCTGAAGTGTCCGGGCTCAGTTCGTAGTTTCTGCCAGCAGCAATGTGAACAATCCTGGGATAAGCTCCATTGACAATTTCCCTGTACCAGTACACTGAAATGGATATGAGGTTACAAGACCAATGATATTATCAATCGTGCAGAATTGTGCAATGGATTCTGACACTTGATATCAGTTATCAGTGACAACAGTCCTGTCTCTGATATTAAATGTTTAGCAGTAGAGAATCTCAAGGAATCAAGATTCTTCTTTATTTTCCTTCACATTTGTCCCCATCTTCATCTCTCCAGAGGCTGATATGAAAACTGGAGATTTGTCACTGTCCAGATCTGCCTTTTCTTATCAATGGCTCACAAATAAAGGAAATGAGATCACTTGTGACAACATTTTCCCACTCACTCACTATTCATAGATGGGGAAGGCAGTCACTGGCAGGGACATCCACCCTGCAAAATGTCCTACTCCACACAAAAAGAAATCTGCATAGAAATACCCAGCTCATATGAATGGAAACAAACCTATATTGGCATTGGGGGGTGGGGGGAGAAGGAGGAAGGAATTGTCTATTACAGGAGGATTCAATGAAATGTCAGACATGGCTGGGGATTTCATGGGCTTCTTCACTCCAGTAGAGGTGATTAAAGTCAATCTACCTCATTTTGTAGCCTCTTTCCCATAATCCCACAAGCACTGTGGCAGGTTGAAGAATCGCCCTCTGGGTTGACTGTCCCATTTCCAGTTCAGAATCCAGGATTGACCAAGCATAACCCTGCAGAACTAAAGTTTGAGCTTCAGCCAAATTCCCATGATGGCTCTGAAGGGCAAAGGAAGATGATCCCCTTTTACACATTCCAACTATTTAAGTAGCAATAATTCCTAGAGGTATAGCATGTGCCTAATTTTTGTTTCCTCTACAATGGGGCTACAGACATACAGCATTTTGTAGCATTTAGATTAATAAACATACGGGCAGGCTGAGCCTAGGTAGAGGTACATCATTAACCACTCTGACAAAGGTCCTGAAATTCATTGTTTCCACATCCTCAAATACTCTCAAGGGCTCCTAAAAAAACAGACCTTGGACCTTTTTCTCACTAAATCATTGCTATCTATGCTTTAGCATGCACACAAAGTTAATGGCTTTACATCTTGAGAGATGAAGTGGTAAAGAAGAGGTGAGGGGAGAAAACATCTCTCTTCTCCCAAATGACTCATTTTTTAGAAGAATCTTTGGCCACTTGCAAACTCTTGTGGGTCATCTATTGTAATCAGCTCTTTATCAAAGGAGATATCTGGAGATATGGAGTCCTCCAGTTCAGGACAGGATTGGCCAAACTATTTTAACTTTTAAACAGTCCATTCCTTTAAGATAGGAGCTTGCAGTTCCTTTGGCTTGAGGACTACTGTAAGTTACAGTGGTGGTTTTGTTGTTTGTTGTTTGTTGTTGTTTGTTTTTTGTTGTTGTTGTTGTTTTGTGGCATGTCAACAGTCACACCACAAAAGTTGATGAGGCCAGGCCCATTTTGTGGGAAGTTTGGAGGATTTTAAGAAGTAAAGTTGCCCCTTAACCCCAAAGCTAAAAACAAATGCAAAAAAAAACCCTGAAAAAAATGACCCCACACTTTCTAAAAGGGGCTGTTCCATATCCTTGGTTTAAGATTAACCAGAATCAGAGGGCAGGAAGGGATATCAAGATTTTTCCACATCTTAGTTGAGAAATCATGCTCTGTGTTTTCATATCATCTCCTTGCTTGGATCTCTTATTCCAGGAAGTCAGAGTTATGGTTCAACCTCAATATACCTGGGAGGCAGGTTAGGCTGACAAATTAGGCTTTGTCCAATGCTTCCAGCTACTGGACTTGTAGTAGCTCAGAATGGATTTGAACATAGTTCCCCTTTAGGCTACCCAAAGCTCCCACTTTTTACTCGAGCTGAAAATAGAAAATCTAATATTCCCAATAAGATTCCTCTATCTAAGACCAGACTGCGAGGTACCTTTTTCTACTAACTGTAGAGCAATTGTAGTGCCTGACTACCCACCAGTTCAAAAGAAATCAACCACTAAAGTCAAAGAACTCTGTTGTCAAAAATAGATTGGTCAGTGATGCAACCACCTGTATTTTCCACTAGATGCCACTATTTACAAAATATGAAGCCAAATGCTAACAGAGGAATTGCTGGCCAGGTTTGAGGGACATCTGCCTAAAGCACCCTCCATTTCACACAGTGCCACACTGCTAGATCATGGAAAGGTGGTGGCAAGCATAGTTGTCAATAAGCTGGAGGCAGCAGGAATGAATGTTAACATCTCGGCATGATATGAGAAGAGATTCCTGAGGCTTGGCCTGAAAGGAAGAATGGCGGGAGTTTTTCTTGCTACCCTAAAAGAATATCTGAGGCTGGTTCACACATGACTGTGTATCACTCACTGACTACCAGGATCCAGCAGAAATAGCCATCATAGCTTTATGATAACAAGCTTTCACCACTGTGAGATAGATTATCTTTAACCAATGAGGCCTACGTTCAAATTCCTTGCTCAGCCATAAATTATTCTGGGTGACTTTGGGAGGTTCAACCTCAGTAAAATGTACCTCTCAGAGTTAAAGGGACAGTAAAAAGTGAGGGCAAACTATTAATGTGACATCCTTAGAAAATAAAGAACTGGGTATAAATGTAAACAACAGCCGTATTATCTGGTATGTTATAGTTGTTTCCGAATGAGTTCAAATCTTTCTCAGCCATGAACTCACTAGTAGTCTTACACAAACCAATTACATTTCTCCCAAAATATTCCTGTTTTCCCATCTCCCATCAATCAGCCTACCATTAGGCAGACTGAGCAATCTGTTCAGGATGTGGATAAGGGCCAGGGCCATTCACTGCCTTCCCAACCTACCTTCCAAAATGGTTGGTTGTCCCAATACTTTACCTTGAGGGCTTTCCTGAGTTGCTCTCCATGTGTTCTGCTGTGAAGTACTGGCACTACTGCCAAAGGCAGCTGATCTTCTTGGGGTGTCCATGCTCTTGCCAATGGTAAAATGAAAATTGGGTTACCTCATGGATTTGCTGTATGGCTCATTGGCCACTCTTGATGACTTGGAAGTCCACTTGTCTCGACTTTTTAGAAGAACATGATGTCTTCATGGAGATCAATTCTTTCAAGCAAGGATAAGATGAGTTGGCAGTCTCCCAGCTGCTTGTCTTTGAAATTTTTGAAAGGGCATCCGTGGCCACCATCAGAAATGAATGCTTTGTTTGCTGAACCTTTCATCTGGCCCTGCATGCAAGCCTTGTATTCTCCAGCAAGGTTAAACATTCTACTGAGAAGTAATTGATGCATACTGCTGGGCTTGGTGTTTTGACTTTTTGAGTTGTTTCTTTGAATGGTGCAGGATTTGTTTATTCCTAGCAACCTATTCTTTAAGGAATTTTTGTTTATAAAGGTGTTAATGCTACAGTGAAATTGTACATTAAATTTATGTTAGGGTTGCTGATTGGCTTTTTTTTTAGGGGGGATAAATTTGGAGAAAATGACAAAAAGTAATCCCTCTTCAAATAGAGACAAGAGCTGAAATGTCACCACTTGCCTGAATCTTAATAGATTATCTCCCCTGAGGAGGACAGTTACAAATTAGTTTCTCCTCTTTGCAAACTGGTAGATGAGCCAGGAAAAAATGCCAATTATAAGTGTATATCACATTGTGTAAGACATCTTTTACATATTATGTTGGCTGCCAACATAGCTGTAGGTATCTCTTCCCTCTGAACATGTGGGGATTAAAGCAGGTCATTTTTGAGGGCTTTTTTCAGATAAAAATGGCTATTCTTACTGGGTTACATGGGATTGCTATATGACAGCTGGAAGGCTATAGGGCGACACCCTCAGCTAAGTGATTAATGGTGGGTTTGATTAATAAATGCTGTTCTGGTATCTTGCCTGAAAACCTACAGAAAACAGCAAAGGCCTGTACTGACCCTTCTTCTGAGAAGATTTGTCTCTCCATGGTTGAAGGGCACCATACACAGGTCATTTGTATTGTCACAGACAAGCAATTGATCTTCCTTGCTGAGATATTGTGGTAGTGATCACAGTCACAGAAGCCTGGCATGTTGTTTGTTCTTTTCTAGGATTGACACCTACCAAGTATTTTACCTACACCAATTTCTTATTCAGTGTTCATATCAGGCATGTAAGCTGTTAGAATGTCCATATTTATTCATTTCCCTGTTTCTTGTAATATTTTAATCTCACCATAAACAGTGTTCCAGGCGAAAGACTCTGATCCCTGCCTATTGACTCACTAAGCTCCAAGCAGTGGACAGCCAAATAACTCCAGCCTCTGTCCTTGAGGCCCAAAGTCCTTCAACCTCCATACCCAACAGACCAGAAACTTCCAAGAACTATTGTCGGATACATTTAAAACCTCCTCCATAATGCCCTATGTCAATTCAAAAACATGGCTTAACCCTCAGATCTACCAAACCCTTACCTACTTTAGGACAACATTCTTGCATTATGTTGATTGATTTTTAAAGATATGCTTTAAAGGTAATTTTAAATTGCTCTGTTTTAATATCATGTCTATCATGCTTTAAAAAACTAAATGACGAACTTGTATTTCATCGCTTTGTTTTCTTTCTTTTGAATGGAGTCCAACAAATCTTTTAAAATTGGAAAGCTAAGGCTACCATATTTGCAAAAGTTTGGTAACCACTAGATGGCAACATAACATACAGAAAATTCTGTGCCGCCATCTAGTGGTTATCTGGATTTTTGAGCCCAGATGTGGTAGATCTAGCTCATGAGATGGCAGTATCTGGCCAACCTCATCTGGGCTCAGAAGCTAAACAGGGTCAGGCCTGGGTAATACTTAGATGGGAGAGCTCCATCTAAGGAAATACAGGTAGTCCTTGCTTAGCAACCACAATTGGGACCAGCAACTCTGTTGCAGTCGTTATGCAAAACATCATGTGATTGCAATAGACTTATGACATCACTTCCCATTCAGTGATTAAGCGAGACATCACATGATCCAACTTGCAATTTTACTCTGGTTTCTCCATTGACTCTGCTTGTCAGAAGCTGGTTGTGAAGCATGCAAATGGTGATCACATGACCGCAGGATGCTGCAACGGTTGTAAATGAGAGGATTGGTCATAAAGTTACTTTTTCAGTGCCATCGTAACTTCAAACAGTTGCTAAACAGGGCAGTCGTTAAGTGAGGTTCTACCCCCCTGGAAAAAGGCAATAACAAAAGAAAACTAAGAATGAAATCACTGGCCTGACTTTTAAGGAAAATATCTTTATATATATGGATGGACTCTAAGGAGCAACCTACATATTACATTCCAGTCAGACACACATAACTTCCATGATTAAGTTCTGCAGGTCCATTTCCACTGCAAAGAATTCTCAAAAAGAGAACTCAGGAGAGACTGTTTATAGAAAGAGATGTTGATTTTTTTTTTTTGTCATGGTACTTCTCTCTTGAAAACAAATTCCCCCCTCCTCCCACAGGAAGTCTTTCCCCCACCAGCATATCTTTGCCTCAGAAATCAGCTGGAGAAAATAGAAAAGAGTGGAATTGGGAAGGGTTTTTGACTTGTTTAGGAAAGGTAGAATTCCCATTTCACATCCTCCCTTCAGTGTCACCACCTTCAGCACTACCAGATGTTGCTTTTGCATCACAAGTCAACATCAGGACTAGAAAGAATTCTGCTTTATTCAGAAGTAATATGCCAGTTATGGGCTTCACAGTTTAACGTACTGTAAACTCAGAGGAAGGAACTCATGATGATATGAAGGTGGCTATGTATAGCCTGAAGATGCAACGTGATATCTGAAGAGCTGCAGCACACCTGATCAAACAGATTTGTCCTCTGTTACTTCAGAGGTTCAAATGTCAAGATGAGATATTTTGACGAAATATCAGGCATTTTTCTTATTACTTATTATTATTATTATTTGTTATCTGTTATTTGACAATTATTATTATTCATTATTTGAGTTATTTGACAATTGCTTCAGTGGGCAGTGGTTGCTTCAGTGGGCAGTGGTCTCTCCTACATAACAGGTTATCTATTTGGATGGGCACCTGTCAGGAGTTCAGTAGCAAAATCTTGCATTGTCAAGGAATGGCAAAAAATAGCTTCTGAAGTCCCTTCCAACATTACGGCTGTGTTTTCTTAATGTGTTTATCTAGGATTAACTGAACTATGATAAACACATTAAGAAAACACAGCGGTAATGTTGGAATTAGGATTAACTGGGATTAACTGGAATTAGGATTAACTGGAATTAACTGGGATTAACTGGGATTAGGATTAACTAGGATTAATTGAACTATCTTCAGCAAAGGATCGTTACCTTGTCGTGGTGCTGGAGCTTGAGCACCTCAATGATGCCATGAGCTAAACCGTGAAGGGCCACCCAAGACGGGAAGGTCATGACAGAGAGGTCAGACTAAATGCAATCCCTGGGGAAGGTAATGGCAACCCACCCCAGTATTCTTGCCGTGAAAACTAAATGGATCAGTACAACCAGAGATATGTCGGTATACCATCGGAACATGAGACCCCCAGGTTGGAAGATGGTCAAAATACTACTGGGGAGGAACAGAGGATGAGTTCCACTAGCCCCAGACGTGATGACGCAGCTAGCTCAAAGCCGAAAGGACGGCTAGTGGCCAACGGTGCTGGTGGTGAACGGCGAATCCGATGTTCTAAGGATCAACACACCATTGGAACCTGGAATGTAAGATCGATGAGCCAGGGCAAATTGGATGTGGTTATTGGTGAGATGTCAAGATTAAAAATAGACATTTTGGGGGTCAGTGAACTGAAATGGACTGGAATGGGCCACTTCACATCAAATGACCACCAGATCTACTACTGTGGACAAGAGGACCACAGAAGAAATGGAGTAGCCTTCATAATTAATAGTAAAGTGGCTAAAGCAGTGCTTGGATACAATCCAAAAAACGATAGAATGATCTCAATTCGAATTCAGGGCAAGCCATCTAACATCACAGTGACCCAAATATACACCCCAACCACAGATGCTGAAGAAGCTGAAGTAGGTCAGTTCTATGAGGATCTGCAGCACCTACTGGATAACACACCTAAAAGAGATGTTATTTTCATCATGGGAGACTGGAATGCTAAGGTGGGCAGTCAGCTGACACCTGGAATTACAGGTAAGCATGGCCTGGGAGAACAAAACAAAGCAGGACATAGGCTGATAGAATTTTGCCAAGACAACTCACTCTGCATAACAAACACCCTCTTCCAACAACCTAAGAGACGGCTTTATACATGGACTTCACCAGATGGACAACACCGAAACCAGATTGACTACATCCTTTGCAGCCAAAGGTGGCGGACATCTATACAGTCGGTAAAAACAAGACCTGGAGCTGACTGTAGTTCCGATCACGAACTTCTTCTTGCACAATTTAGGATCAGACTAAAGAGATTAGGGAAGACCTACAGATCAGCTAGATATGAGCTCACTAATATTCCTAAGGAATATGCAGTGGAGGTGAAGAATCGATTTAAGGGACTGGACTTAGTAGATAGGGTCCCGGAAGAACTATGGACAGAAGTCCGCAACATTGTTCAGGAGGCGGCAACCAAATACATCTCAAAGAAAGAGAAAACCAAGAAGGCAAAATGGCTGTCTGCTGAGACACTAGAAGTAGC
The DNA here is from genome assembly GCF_035149785.1 of Candoia aspera. Classification (NCBI taxonomy): domain Eukaryota; kingdom Metazoa; phylum Chordata; class Lepidosauria; order Squamata; family Candoiidae; genus Candoia; species Candoia aspera. The sequence continues at coordinate 26,667,509 of NC_086153.1, read as the reverse complement.
CCAAAAAAGAAGGAAAGCAAAAGGCAACAGTGATAGGGGGAGATATGCCGAATTAAATGCAAAATTCCAGAGGTTAGCCAAAAGAGATAAGGAATTATTTTTAAACAAGCAATGCGCGGAAGTGGAAGAAGACAATAGAATAGGAAGGACAAGAGACCTCTTCCAGAAAAGTAGAAACATCAGAGGTAAATTCCAGGCCAAAATGGGTATGATCAAAACCAAAGATGGCAAGGACCTAACAGAAGCAGAAGAGATCAAGAAAAGGTGGCAAGAATATACAGAAGACCCGTATAGGAAGCATAACAATATCGAGGATAGCTTTGACAGTGTGGTCAGTGAGCTAGAGCCAGACATCCTGAAGAGTGAGGTTGAATGGGCCTTAAGAAACATTGCTAATAACAAGGCAGTAGAAGATGACGGCATCCCAGCTGAACTGTTCAAAATCTTGCAAGATGATGCTGTCAAGGTAATGCATGCTATATGCCAGCAAATTTGGAAAACACAAGAATGGCCATCAGACTGGAAAAAATCAACTTATATCCCCATACCAAAAAAGGGGAACACTAAAGAATGTTCAAACTATCGAACAGTGGCACTCATTTCACATGCCAGTAAGGTAATGCTCAAGATCCTGCAAGGTAGACTTCAGCAATTCATGGAGCGAGAATTGCCAGATGTACAAGCTAGGTTTAAAAAAGGCAGAGGAACTAGGGACCAAATTGCCAATATCTGATGGATAATGGAAAAAGCCAGGGAGTTGCAGAAAAACATCTATTTCTGTTTTATTGACTATTCTAAAGCCTTTGACTGTGTGGACCATAACAAATTGTGGCAAGTTCTTAGTGGTATGGGGATACCAAGTCATCACGTATGCCTCCTGAAGAATCTGTATAACGACCAAGTAGCAACAGTAAGAACAGACCACGGAACAACGGACTGGTTTAAGATTGGGAAGGGAGTACGGCAGGGCTGTATACTCTCACCCTACCTATTCACCTTGTACGCAGAACACATCATGCGACATGCTGGGCTTGAGGAATCCAAGGCTGGAGTTAAAATCGCTGGAAGAAACATTAACAATCTCAGATATGCAGATGATACCACTTAGATGGCTGAAAGCGAAGAGGAACTGAGGAGCCTTATGATGAAGGTGAAAGAAGAAAGTGCAAAAGCTGGCTTGCAGCTAAACCTGAAAAAAACCACGATTATGGCAACCAGCTTGACTGATAACTGGCAAATAGAGGGAGAAAATGTAGAAGCAGTGAAAGACTTTGTATTTCTAGGTGCGAAGATTACTGTAGATCCTGACTGCAGTCAGGAAATCAGAAGACGCTTAATCCTTGGGAAAAGAGCAGTGACCAACCTCGATAAAACAGTTAAGAGCAGAGACATCACACTGACAACAAAGGCCCGCATAGTTAAAACAATGGTGTTCCCTGTAGTAACATATGGCTGCGAGAGCTGGACCATAAGGAAGGCTGAGCGAAGGAAGATCGATGCTTTTGAACTGTGGTGTTGGAGGAAAATCCTGAGAGTGCCTTGGACTGCAAGAAGATCAAACCAGTCCATCCTCCAGGAATAAAGCCAGACTGCTCACTTGAGGGAATGATATTAAAGGCAAAACTGAAATACTTTGGCCACATAATGAGAAGACAGGACACCCTGAGAAGATGCTGATGCTAGGGAGAGTGGAGGGCAAAAGGAAGAGGGGCCGACCAAGGGCAAGGTGGATGGATGATATTCTAGAGGTGATGGACTCGTCCCTGGGGGAGGTGGGGGTGTTGACAACCGACAGGAAGCTCTGGCGTGGGCTGGTCCATGAAGTCACGAAGAGTCGGAAGCAACTAAACAAATAAACAACAACAACAACTGAACTATAGTTTATGGGGTTAATCCCATTGTCTCAATTTCCACAACGCAGTGAACACTGACACATAGGATGTGCCCAATATGCTAGGCTGAAACATGATTGTCCTCTTGTGGTTCAGTGTGTCATGCAAACAGAGCCTATGATTCTTACCCTGAGTTTGCCTTATAACACAAAGTTGCATTTTAATTTAATATAGAATTCCATGAAAAACCATGCAAACTGTTGCTACTGAGTACTATAAAACATTATGCATATATGGAGTTCATTTTATGGAAAATAATTAAGACATGACGTAGCTTTGAACACAGTCAACCACTTATTTGGAAGGCTTCTATTCTGCCTTGATTTCCAGTGGCCCGACCCCTGAACCTCACCACCATCACCCCATTTCTGGTTACAGCAGCCTGCCTGACTCCATGACCAAGAAGGGAATGCAGATGTTGTAAATTTGACAGTGGGGTGCATGGGTGGGGATGGGATAATGGAAGAGTGGGGCAGTAGAGAAGTATTTTCTGAATGGAAATTTATCAGCATGTTCCTGTCTAGGGCATTCAGTTATCAGCATTGCTATTTCAGTAAGTAAGAGTGGAGCCTCCCCTGAATCCATGCCAGACACTAAGGGACTGGATGGGGAGCGGGGAAAGGAGGGGGAAGACTAGGAGGGCAGTGGGAGGGGGAGGTCTCTGCCGTCAGAAAACTGGGATTCCTGCCAGTATCCTGGAGGGTCACAAAGATAGGAGTCAGTTTTGACCTGCTGGTTCTACTTCTGTCCCTGGGTTGAGCAGGATGGGTGAAAAGTTACACTTTGGTGAAGATAAGAATGGGAAAGGGTAGCCAAACTCCCACGGCCTCTTTTGGCATCACTGTGTTGTCCAGGAGATGACATGGACAAATGAGTCTGTGGGCAGCATTATCTACAACATAGTATTACTGATCTACTAGGTCTAATTCAAACACCTTTCTTACTATGGCTTTCAAAAATTACATCAAAATTAGGCATCAAAACCTTAACTATTTTTTTAGCTGAATATGCTGCTTCAGTAAATTTGTTATTTAAAAAAACTAACTTATCTTTCTAGACTATTTAAGACAAGCTCACAACATAGTTCAAAAGCCATTCTGCAATGAACCCAGAAAACCAATACCTGTGTTCTACATTTAAACCAGAGATAATTTGAAGAAAGCCTTTTTTGTCTCTCCTGAATAAAGGAGGCATTTTACCTAAAAAGGAAATGTTGCAAATATATACATATACACACACATATATATAAATACTCACATTGCGCACAGCCCCCAACACCATTTGGGTGACTGTCCTGGCTGTCCAAGATCACACCTTCAAATTTAGCATCAAATTGATAATTTCCAGTGGCACACATTTATTTCATTTTGTTTTTACAAAAAAAGGCTAGAATAGGGGTGATAGGACTCTACCGGGAAGGCAAGTTATCAAAAATGTGTACAAGATAACAATAAGGGAGGTATCGCATTCCTATCTCACTCACAAACTCACCAGTCTCAATTACAACTGCTGTAATGTGAATTAATAACTTTAATATACCTACAGAGCTATTATTAAGGTTGCAATTCTATAATTTATTTTTATTTTATTTTATTACGTTTATCGGCCACCTGACTCCATTACAACTCTGGGTGGTGTATAATATACGAAATTTTTAAATCAAACAATACACCCAATAGGTGAAATGTCTGCAAGAAAACAAGGCTCAGAGGGCACCAAGGTCTCCACACCCTGTACAAAAAGAATATCCAGGAAAGAAAAGCTACCATCTCATCCACCAGACAACTCACAAGGGGCTCACCACCACTCTGGTCCAAAGCCCAGGAAAAGAGGCAGGTCTTAAGGGATCATCTAAACAAGGTCAGCATGGGACTTACAAATCTCTGGGGGACTGTCATTCCAGAGGGCAGGCACTACAATAGAGAAGGGCCACTCCCTGGAACCCAGCAGGTGGCATTGTTTAATCAATAGGACCGAGAGCATGCCAACTCTGCCAGATTGTACAGGACAGGCAGCAATTCTGGAAGACAGGCAATTCCTCAAGTAATCAGGACCTATGCCATGAAAGACTTTATAGGTGACAACCAGCACTCTGAATTGCACCTGGAAGCCTATGGGTAACCAATGTAGCCCCCAGAACAAGGTCTGTCATGGGCATATCAAGGCATGCCCATCACTCCCTATGCTGCTGTGTTCTAGGCCATCTGCAGCTTCTGGGAGGCCTTCCTCCCAGATCAGCCCCACATAGAGTGCATTGCAGTGTGTGTGCATGTGCATGTGCATGTTTAAGACTGTACTGTAAGACACTTTTAAAATTGTCCTCCTTTTAGGTACCCAAGCATGAATCTCATTTTGGTGATACAGGTGGGGTTGGGAGGGTATATTCCCTTGACCCAACAACGAGTCTCATTTGTGAGTTGTCTTGACTGTTTCCTCCAACACCACTATGTCTGCTCTGCAAAATACAGGAATTTTGGTGTCTCTCTTCACTGTAAACTATCCCTTTCAGGCACTTTTCCTTATCTCCTTTCACTTTCCTGTTTTCCTTCCTAAATGGTCACCCTTAAGCTGCACAAAGGGCTCTCATTGGCTCCAACCAACACATTTCCTCTAGGGATGAATGAATTCCTTGATACAGCCACCGACAGGCAGTCTGAGGACAAAGTTCCAGTGATTCCTCCATCAACATCCCATTGGCCACTGACAGAGCCTTGAAGGAAATGGGTTATGGCCAAGGGATACATCAATAGGAAAGCCAAATAGATGAGGTCAAAGGTCTGGGAAGCCTAGAATATCCCTGCAGGAAAGCAAATAGTGTACAAATATGTATATGTATATGTATATGTATATACACATACACAGTATGTGGAGATAAGTAACAGTGAACAAACAACACAATTCGGGGAACATTGGAGGAGTTAATTTCAGCTGTTTGTTCATCTTTTGACTTCATAGATTCCATTTCTTTCTCCATAGGTCATATTTTCTTCAGGACATATGTTTTTTTTACTAATTTACGCTAAGTAATTATTTCCTTTTGAAAATATATTGTATTGGAAGATGGATATGGAGTACAGGGTTAAGGGTAGAAAATGATGGATTCCAGAAAGGATACGAATCCTTATGCTGGTTTCTGAAGATAACATTGCTCCCTGCTCTTGAATCGGTCTTGCTTAAATTAATAGATCTGTGGCTACCTCATTTGCCATGGTGGCAGTCTAACACGGCTTTCATGATTCAGATTCTAACAAAGCCCTTCATGGCATGGGCCCAGGTTACCTGAGGAACCATCTCATCCCAATTACATCAACTTATCCCACCCGGTACAGCAGGAGAGGCATGTTATGAACCCCATCAGCTAAAGAATTCCAATTGATGGGGTCCAGGAGGAGAGCCTTTTCTACCGTTGCCCCCACCCTGTGGAACATCTTGCCCCCTGAAGTGAGGTTGGCCCCCACTCTTCTGGCCTTCAAGAACAGTGTCAAGATCTGGCTCTGCCAACTCGCTTGGCAATCCAAGAGTGATTAGCAGCCCTGGGGGTGGTTGGTGGTTTGAGGATGCTCTCTCTGCCTTTTAGCTTTTCTCTCTTAACTTTGTATTTGTTGTACTTTTTATAATGGTTTTTTATGACCTTTTATCTGTAAGCCGCCCAGAGTCACTTGCATAGTGAGATGGGTGGTGTATAAATTTGATGAAATAGATAGATGATAGATGATAGATGATAGATGATAGATGATAGATGATAGATAGATAGATAGATAGATAGATAGATAGATAGATAGATAGATAGATAGATAGATAGATAGATAGATAGATAGATGATGGATGATGGATGATGGATGATGGATGATGGATGATGGATGATGGATGATGGATGGATGGATGGGATATATGCCTTTCCTGACTCATGGAACTTAAATCCACTCTTGCTTTGACCACAGACTTGCCAACATAATGATGAATGCCTTGGCTCTCTGAGCCCACTCAGTGCATTCTGAAGCTCATGGGTGATTTGCAATATGGAAACAAGTTAAAAAGGTAAAGGTAAAGGTTTCCCTCGACGTAAAGTCCAGTCGTGTCCGACTCTAGGGGGCGGTGCTCATCTCCGTTTCTAAGCCTTGGAGCCGGCGTTGTCATAGACACTTCCGGGTCATGTGGCCAGCATGACGACACGGAACGCCGTTACCTTCCCGCCGAAGCGGTACCTATTGATCTACTCACATTTGCATGCTTTCGAACTGCTAGGTGAGCAGGAGCTGGGACGAGCAACGGGAGCTCACCCCGCCGCGCGGTTTCGAACCGCCGACCTTCCGATCGGCAGCTCAGCGGTTCAACCCGCAGCGCCACCGCGTCCCTCCGGAAACAAGTTACCTCTGAGTAAATCATGACTTGGGATGAAACAAGGTGTTAAACTGTGGTTACCAGGTCATTCTAGTGACAATGTAAATAACTAAAGCCTCTTTCAGGAAGATTATTCACACATAGTCATAAAATAGTTGTGGTAACTTCATAATGTCACAGTATATGAGCTCACTTTTATGAGTGCTTTTTGTGCAGATGATTGCAGGACACCCTATTCTGATTGAAGAACTGAGTCATTATGTGCCATCAGATTGGTGTCAACTCTCAGCAACCCCATAGACAGACTTCCGCAGGAGTACCATATTCAGAGTTGCAGCTACCAATTTAAGCTAACACAATTCTATGCTGGTGTTCAACATGGGAGACAGTAGACTGCAATCATGGCTGCAGGCCTAGCCCCTTATTGAGCCTAAAGATCACATGTGCACAGCATCCACAAAAATGCTCTGCAGATGGAAAAAAATGTGCAAACTTCAGCTGAACAATTTGTACCAAGCCCTTTGCTGGACAGTGTTGTAGCCTCATTGATTTGGAATCCATGTGAATATATCTCCAGGCACACACATATCAACTCATAGATTTCATTAGGAACATGAAGGGACGAGATGTGTTACCTTGATGATAATTAATCCATTTCCTGCACTGAATGCCTGTAAAGACCAATTCCCAGAATTCTGGATGGGGAATTCTGGGAGAGGAAAGGGTGCCTAGCTTGGGAGAGGCTGCCCTACACACAAGCACACATGCACACTGTGTGATCATTTGCAACAACTGTGATGGTAATGGAGAATGAATCACAACTGTCAAAGTCTAACTGACCACTAGATGTCACCACTTATTAATCTGAAAGAAAATTATATGACCGTTTAACCATCCACAAGAGGTACTCAGCTCCCATTTGCAGCACCAAGCCATTCATGCCTGTGTATGTGCCTGTGTCTGTGTTTTCAAGGTACATACTGATTTTTTCCCCAAGCAGAACAGGAAGTTGCCTTCTTCACTGGTATATAGGTAGCCATGTAACTCCAAAATTGTAAGGATGAAAATTTATTAGCTGACAGTAATAAACGCAATGATAATGCTCCAAGTAAATTCTTAAACATATAGAACTTTACTTCAGTGTGACAGTTTGTCTCTCTTGTATCTCCCTCTGCTCTGTTTAATGTACTCTATACATCTTATTCGCCAGTCAAGGGTCTATCACTATTTTAACAAGCTCCTGGAAGAAAACTTCTTGCCTTTCCTATCTAGCGGTGAGCTCTGCCAGACAGGCAGAATCATAACAGTCAGCAAATAACTGAGGCTGGATTGAAGAGACTTTATTGGCTGCATTTACCTATTTTAAAATAGGATTATTTTAATCCATGGCTTGCTAGGCAAACTCTAATTGTGTAGTTTGCACAACAGCCTAAACACAATTGTTGGATTCACATCACAAGCAAAATCTGATCAATCCATATTTTGGTTGAATGAGATTTGTGAACAGAGCCATGTTGCATTTGACTGTCATAACATTTTGTGAATGGGTATCTCACTAAGATTGGCCCCACTCTCAGCTAATCCCTTAACAGGGATTTAACAGAAGAACTTTGATGATCTGGAATATCTTTGCAGCTTCTCAACCCATCAGTTTGAAGGAGGAAAGCTAGAACAGAGATGGGCAGTAGATCAACAGCTTTCAAGCATCTCAATGTTCTACAATAAAATATCACACCTATCAAACTAGTAAGGGTGTGGTCTCCATCCAGATCTGGTTTTCAGATTCAAATTCCTGGGCTCAGACTTTAAAATGTCTAGGCATGCGTCATTCATATCAGGGTCAGAGATTGGGGTCTTGAGAAAGGAAGTAAAAGGAAAGAGGGCAAGCCTGAAATCTGAGCAGACTTTGGACACATAGACACTGGGCTCTGAGGTATGCAGAGTAAAAGCTGGATGTTTTAACATGGGACTGTGGTTCCTTGGGTTCGTCTTCCCTCCCAATATGTACTAGAGACACATATATCCATGCTATTTGTTGCTGTGGTGTAGGGTTAAGATGTTGGACTGGGACCAAGCAGTCCAGCAGATGTTGGACTGGGGCTCAAATCAGGCAGAAAAGATCACTGGGTGACTTTGAGCAGATCATCCAGTTCTTATGGAAAATAATGGTGCTATGTATGGAGAACAGGCAAAATCTAATCTCAATCAATCAATCAATCAATCAATCAAATAAGAAATATATTAAATCCTGTACACTGCTCCTAGACTTCACACTGCATGAGAAAAGTGGGTGTGTGCATACACCCCATTCTATTACCTTTACATTGGGCTAGGTTTTCTCTTCCCCTCCACTGACAGAATAAAACAGAACAGGCTTATTGCTTTTCTTATCAATCATATCTGACTGCTCTCTATACTGTCCATGCCTGAAAAGTATGATCAACATAGTAATGCATGCTTGTATCCAACTGTGATACTGGTCATAAAGATTTGTTGCTTTGCTCACAGTTTGTATTGGATGTTTACTTTGGTTATTTTATTTATTTTTCTAATTTACATGTCTGCCCAGCTATAAAAAAAACCCTCTCAGGGCTGCTGTGTCAGCACTGAGCACAGCAATGTCACAAGGGTTAACTATTCATAATGAAGCAAGATCTAAAGAACAAGTCAGCAATGTCTTCTGCTGAACCTTTGTCAGCTGAGGGTGCCTTGTGTTCAAGATTTCCTGCTCTCAGTTCCTCTCTGCAGAGTTCCCAGAGAGATCTTCTTAGTCACCAAGAGAAAAAGTAGGCAGGATTATCAGCATTTATCTTCTCACCTACCAATAAAGATCACCCAGAAATGCAACATGTGTGATTGCAGTGCAGCCCCTAACTATTGAATGTCATGTTAGCTCTCCAGGAGGCCTTTCCATGCTGAGAGACACTATGCTTTGCCTTCTTGCCTGGCCTGTGTTCTTGATCTGACAACAGTCAACATGCTTTCACGCTTTCACTTCGTTGCACTTCAAAGGAGCCTTCCAGTTTTCTTTTCAAAGTGCTTCTTTGGAAAAAAAGAAACCCTGAAAACTTTTCCTTCTCCAGTTTCATAATTCAAGCAATTTCTTGATACTCACAGCTTTCCTGGAGTCAGATTACTGACAATAGGCCTGATTTGTAATTTACCTCTTCTCTAATTGCTCAAGGGAGTTTATATGGGGATCTCTCTTTTACCCCCATGGGAATTCCCTGAATTTTATTCCCAGAACAACAACCCTGTGAATAAGCCCTCTCCTGGGCTGAGAGGAAGGGACTTACAAGGCCTTGCCTCAGGTTCTTTTCTATACAAGGAGAAGAGGAGGCAGAGGAAAGAGAAGAGAGTTGCAGTTAGGGCTGGGTCCAAATAAGGAGAGGAACCAAGCAGAAAATATGTAAAATACATGTTTTTCAGTTCCCTTCTAAATTCTCTCTTAATATTTATTGAGGATGGAAATAAACACTGCCTATTCCAAAGACTCCTATAAAAGGCCTGAAAGGTAGATAAAAAGTGTTCCACCTGCTGTGAAAAGAGTAACAGAGCTAAGAACACATAATACACTTCTGACTCTGTGTGCTGCAAAACTAGGGTGCCCGACAGAAAAGGTCCCCTAGCCACAACCCTGGTCACAGTGCATCATATGGGTCTCGGTCCTCTGGAAGTGTTTTCAACTAGTTCCCAGTGAGATGCACTGTGACCAGGGTTGTGGCTAGGGGACCTTTTCTGTTGGGCACCCTAGTTTTGCAGCACACAGAGTCAGATATAAGCTTTCCTAAGCTACAGTTCACTTGCATCTGATGAAGTGAATTGTAGCTCATGAAAAGCTTACACCTTTTAATACAATTTCTAAGCCCATATTGATTAAAGGTAAATGTTTTCCATCTCCATCCCTTCACCAGGAGAAGGAGTCAAGCACTCTTAAAAGAAATCAAAAGGACAAGGATGCAGTCTGAGAGACATTAAGGATTGGGGAGAAAGAGTGGAGCTTTTGAATTATCTCAACTAGCGGGATTTCGGGATTCCCTAATTCCCTCCTCTGCTGCACGAACACTGAACTTTGGCTGTCTGTTGGATGTTTAACTTGTGTTTTGACCTATCTTCAACTTGTGATTTGGTGGATAAACACAGTGTTGGAAAACACTTTAGCTGTCTTGTCTTGTTTCGTGTCAGAAATACAGGAAATAGAAAGGGGGAAAGTATTAATTAAAAGTTTAAAACATTTAATAAAAATATAAAATTTATATAGCTCTAGCCCAAAATTGGGCCACATTGATGGCAGAGGTGTTTCTGACCAGTAAGTCATTCTCTGTGCATGTCGGTCCCAAAGGGCACTGTAAAAGATGGGTAGTTGTTTGAATATTGCCGCATTCGCGGCAAATATCCTTGCCCTCAGGGAGAAACCCCCATTTTTCCATATAATCTTTAGTTCTGGCCAAACCAGTGAGCAGTCTGTTTAAACATCTCCACTCCTCCTCTGAACCTCCAGGCAACTCCTCAAGCCACTCTATCCAATTATGAAGGTGTTTTACTTGAGATTTCCATCTTTTTAATCATCTTGTTTGAGGTGTAGTAGCAATCTCCTCAGTGCAGTCTAAGAAGCTCCTTTTTGACTTCAATCTTTTTGTAGGAAGTACTTGGCCAAATAATGGGTGTGCCGGATCGTGTAACACCTTTCCATATTCCACGCCTTGTGCCACACTCCTTCTAATGCCTGGCGGGGCAAGGAAGGAACCTCCAAGTGGTGCCCCCTGGTAACAGTGAATTATCTTTTTGTTGGCCAATCCTTCCAACCCAGAATGCAGGAAACTTTAGCTGTACTTCAAGTAGACTTCCTGATATCAATGGGATTCAACTAACTTCAGTTCCATTCATTCAGTGGGTCTATAGTAATTAAGACTATATTTGGATCCAATACAAATGTTTCAAAATACCCACAAGCCTTTCACCTTCTTAGTATGTGTGTTGCTTCCCATTTCTTTTGTTTATAAAATTGGCAGTGATACTCTGTAGTTTATAGAGCAGGTACTTCCCGGAGCTAATACAGAATTTATTATCATTCCCCTACTGTTCATTGTGCTGTTTCCCATAACTTCACATGTCATTTGGCATTACCCCTTTGCTCCCTGTTTTAAGGTATGAAGTGAGTAAGATTATTATTTCATTTTTTAGAATATGTCCTACAAACAGCCACTTAGTAACCTGCTTACAAGATTATTAAGCAAGCTGCTACAAAGTCCTTTCCAATTGAACAGTGGGGTACTATTTCAGAAGTTATAACTAGAGGGAAAGCCCCCACCCCTGTTTTTTCTGACAAGGAGACAATACTACAGCAGCTCTCTGCAAAGGAAGGAACTTGTAAAGGATTCCAGAGCTGACCTTGGAGAAGATATGAAAGAGCTGTTAAAAAGATATTTGGATAAGAGATAAGGAAGAGTGAGAAACTCAAAATAACCCCTCCTTGATGTTTTTTTCTAGTATAAGACTAGGCAACCTATGACCCATTGGGTCATTGTTTCAGAGATATTTCCTTACCAGATTCCTCAATGCCTTCAATAATGACACAGCTTCTAATGTACTGCCTTCCCTGGAAAAGTTCTTAAAAATTCAGGGAGATATTCAGAGATGTATCTGCCTTGAAAATAGCCCATGTCATTTATATTGAACTGTATAGCACAGTCAAACATCAGGAGTTGACCACAGGAAATGTTTTATGACATTTTGTATTATATCATAAAATGTTTTGTGATAATTTATATTTCATAAAATGTTTTTAAAAATTTGCCAAATTTCTATTCCACAGGAGTCATGGATCCTGGATTTTGGATGCATTCTGTAAGTTAGCCCATCTGAGATACCTTTGTTCAAAAATTGTTGCCCTATGATGCACTGTTTCACCCAGTTAAAGATTACAAAGTATCAAACAGACATGAGAGTTTTAGTAGTATATAGATAGACGAGACAGAAAGAAACGTAGATTTTCAAGATTCTGTTATTATACCATACAATAAAGTAGCATTCCTGACATCCCTGAGGGGTCTTTTTCTTGACCTGACCTAACTTGAAAGGCTGACAGGCCTGGAGCTAGAGCATGGACAAATATGAAATGCTCTACTCCTGAGTTTGACCCAAAAAACTTCCTGGTACAGGCTGCCCATTGATTCAGATAAAGCACAGTGGTCAAGGGTTAATGATAATAGTGACAGGACCACCTTAATAGGGCTACCATATCTGGATTGCAAAACTCCAAGCAATCACAAGATGGCAGCAAACAGAAGCCCCTAATTCTTTACTGCCATCAACTGATTCTATATGAGATTTGTAGTCCCAGATATAGTAACCCTGCAATAGAGGCAACAGAAGCCTAGTGGATTAAAAAAGGTAGAAAAAAAGTGAGTCCACCAAAGAGTGGAAGTGGACAGAAGGCAAACTGTAAGAAATCCACAGTGTCTGACATAATTCTCAACATCTGGCTACCCTGGTTTTCAAACTGTAGTGGCTGGCTTCACATAGTCTGCTTAGCCAAACTCAGACAAACCACACTACAGCTTGAAATGATATGTGAACCAGTTGCTAGGTCTTACTTCTAAAGATTAATACTCTATACTGGTGTGGTGTTACTTATTTTGACTTGTAATACTCTGAAACACTGTGAACGAAGTTCAGAACTGTAGAACCTGGTACAGTTTTAATAGCTTATAAATAAAATGTAACAATAGCTGTGAACTTTTTTATGTTACCAACAGCCTAGTGGGGACTGAATAAGTCAAGGCTATCATTAGGCTAGATAACATTTAGGGCAACAAGGCAGCACTTTGGGGAAATAGTTGTGGGCCACTGTGGATATGCAATGATGCAATGACACAAACCAGGTGGGTGTCATGACCTCGTTGCAAGGCACAAAGAGCCTCACAACATGGATCATGATCATTAAGGAAAAGAGGAAGGAGATAATCAAACCAGGGATTAACACAAGCACCCAAAAGCACCCACACCCATGGACCCATAGGCAGCTGAAAAGAAAGACGTCAGAGGAACGAAAACGCCCAGGCAGCCATCAAGGGTCCCATCAAGAGGGATCGGGGCAAAGCAGGGTGGGGAAGCCCGGGGCAATACAGGAGGGTATAAAAGGGGCACCCCCACACCACCTACCCCGTTCCCATTTTTCGTTCTGTCAGCTATCATTCCAATAAACCAGAAATCCTTAATACCCATTAAGTGAGTCTGTGTCTTATTGCGAAGCGAGGCTGGCCCTGACAGTGGGTGGGTTGGAGTTTCTAGGGCAGTGTTTCTGAACCCTGACAACTTGAAAATGTTGGCTGGGGAATCCTGGGAGTTGAAGTTCACACATCTTAAAGTTGCAAAGTTTGAGAAAGGTTGTTCTAGGGAGATGTTTGCAAAGATTAGGTTTGTTTGTGGTAGTTGGTTTTTAACCCTTTTTTGAGCCTTAAAAACCTTTTGTTCCATTTTTGCCAAAAATCATTGAAAAATTATACCTCATTTTTTTTTAAAAAAAAGTTCTGAAAACTGTCAAGAAGAAGAGAATCTGGGCCACATGCATCCCATGGGATTAATGGATCCAATTCTTGGGTTAATGAATATCATCATCTACAGTATTTTAGGTCTAGGAGACAACTCACAACCATAACATTTCACGAATCCTAGGGGATGGAATTAGCTCCCATCTGCATAGGGCAGCAAGAAGAGTCCAGCTATTGCAAACCAGGATCACTCTCTGTACTCAAATTGAAGACAACTAGATAAAAACTGAATTCTCCTAATAATGCAGTTCTTCTTTCTCATATTGGAAAGGGGAACCAGCATCAACAATACAGTTGCTTGGTCTAAAATTAGGTTTCCAGCTGCAGAGCAAAGCCAGCAACCAGTGAGGGCTCTCCACATTATTGACTCTCTCTCTCCATTTCTATTTAACATCTGCACAGATCAGCAGCTGACACTGTTTATAGAAATAAACCATTAACCAATGTGATTTGGCTGCCATGGCCCCCCTGCCAGATTAGTCACCTCGTCAAGAAATCATATGATCCATAAGCAATTTGAAAGCAAAACCCATAGAAGCACAGTGCTGGGACAATTAACTAAAAAAACATGAAAGTTCAAAATGGCTTTACTGTGTTTTAAATCCAAATTCTGCATTAAAAACATAGCCTAATTGAGTGATCTCTTGGAAATCTGTCTTCCCTTGATCCTTTACCTAGAGCCCAATCATACCTAATCCATTTCTGTGGAAGTAGCTGGCAGGAACAGATGCTTACAAATGCCATGCTATCTCTATTCCTGTTTCAAAAGTTCTGCAGAGGTTGGGCTGGGTTAACAGGAAATGCATACTAGCATGACACTTCATAAAAGTTGGCAACAAAATATGTATGAGAATGTTTCCCTCTTGCAGGGGAAAAGACTCCAGAGCAAACTAAGAAAATAGGCCTGGTTCATACATTGCACGAAGACTGGATTCTTCAATGAAGTGCTCATGGACTTCTCTCTTCAGCCTCTATGCCCCACCTCACTTTCTTTTTATGACTGGCCATGTGTTCTCAATGGGCAACCCCTCTCCCTGTGATAGCAAAAGCACCCACAACAAACTCCCCAAATCCCAAATACAGCCACTGTTGGAAAAGGTTGGGGATCCCTCCATCAATGGCTCAGCCACACATCTGGCTTGCTGCAGGGTAAAGACAACTCTACCAACCAAAGGCACCAGGCCTTTGACAACTGAGGAAGCCCCCAGAGGCTCCCATGTGGTATTTCCCTTCCCCCATCATTCACAAGTGGTTACTTTCACCATGAGAATTCTGTTCTTCTGGGGGCTGGAAATCACAGAATAGACTTTTTAAAGTATTTATTTACTTACTTACTTACTTACTTACTTACTTACTTATTAAATTTCTCTGCCGCCCATCTCATGTACAATGACTCCAGGCAGCTTACAAAAAATAAAAATGGCAAATCACTAAAAACAATTCCGTATAACTATAAATATAAAAGCATATGAATACAAATACAAATACAGAATATAAAATATAAAATTCAAGATGGGAAATGAGATCTTATCCTGGCACCCTCACAGGGCCAACCACCCACATGAATAGCTGTCACCCCTCCCATCCCAGGCCAGGTGGCATAACCATGGTTTTACTCCATTTCAAAAGGCCGGGAGAGTGGGGGCCTGTCTTACCCCAGGGAGTAGCTTGTTCCAGAGGGTGGGTGCCATGGCAGAGAAGATCCTCCTCCCGGACACTGCCACTTGGCAATCCCTCATGGACAGGGTCCATAGCATGCCCTCACTGCCTGACCGGGTGGGATGGGTCGATGTAAAGGGGGTGAGGCAGTTCCTCAGGTAACCTGGCCCCATGCCATGTAGGGCCTTAAAGGTGATAACCAACACCTTGAATTGGACCCGGAAGCAGACTGGCACCCAATGCAACTCGTGCAGCAACAGTGTTACATGTGCCCTTCTAGGGGCTCCTAAAACCGCTCGTGCGGCTGCATTCTGAACCAGCTGTAGCTTCCAGATGCTCTTCAAGGGTAGCCCCATGTAGAGTGGGTTGCAATAGTCTATGCAGGAGATGACCAGGTCATGAGTGACCGTTCAGAGGGACTCCTGGTCCAGGAAAGGGCATAACTGGTGCACAACACGAACTTGTGCAAAATCTCCCCTGCCACCTGCTCTTTGAGCAGGAGTTGTGAGTCCAGGAGAACCCCCAGGTTCTGCACCAGGTCTGTCTGGGGCAGTGCAACCCCATCCAGAGCCAAAGATGGTAAGTTCCCGGATACCTGGGACCCACCAACCCACAGCCACTCCGTCTTACCAGGGTTCAGCTGAAGCCTGTTGTTCCCTCTCCAGACCCCCACAGCCCCCAGGCACCGAGAAAGGGTGGTTACAGCCTCACTTACATTACCCGGGATGGAGATGTATAATTGAGTATCATCAGCATATTGATGATACCTCACCCCGTGGCGACAGATGATCTCACCCAGCAGTTTGATGTTCTTATAAAACTAGAACTTAAAAAAACAACAACCATGATATGATTTCCAGCCCCCAGAGGAAAAGAAGGCACTATTCCATCAGCACAGCCCCCTGGTTCAGGGCTGGCCTGAGGATGGGGGGCAGTCCACACAGAGAGCTGCTTTTTCCCTTGGAAGAGAAGATGCTCAGAGAGATAGGTCACCTGCTCCCCATGTGACACATGGGTCCCATCAGTTCAGAGGCTGTAAGCCTCCCTTTCCAGCAAAACTGAAGTCAACAATAATTTGTGGCCTTCTTTTCCTCTGGGGGCTGGAAATCACATCTACAATGAAAGTCTAGCTGCAAAGTAAGGCAAAAATAAATAAATAACAAAAGGACGGTGTGAACAGCCAAGCCAAGCCCACACTCATTCAGGGAGTAATTGGTCACTGGCTTTCCCACAGGTAGATGACAAAGATGCCACAAATTATTCCCCTGAAGCTACTCCGCATTATATGGTGTGAGGGCAGCAATATGACCATCGTCACTGCTGAGGTGCAGAAAAAGGTAGGCTGTGGATTCAGTGCTATTTATATCAACATACTTTCCTCCTGTCTCATCTCAAGGATAGAAGGAAAAGACACTGAGGGAGACCCACAAGTGTTACCCACCCATTGTTACAGCAATTTAAAGTCTGACTTATTGATGTGATGGTTAAATGATGCCACAAGATGCCATATATTACAAGTGCAGATAGGAGCTTAATTTCTTTAGCCATGGTCACATAACCCAAGATTTGGGTTTACACAACATGCTAAGCCAAAACCAAATAGATAAAAGGTGAGGCCCTGCTCAGAACATGATCCCACTGAAATACATATATGGGGCCAAAGATGCAATACTTCTAAACAAGTTTGGAGTGACTTTGCTCCTCATGCAAGCAAACAAAACAGTTTGTTTTCACGAGGTAGCTGGCAATGCTAGGAGTTAACAGCCATTCCTCATGAAATCATACAGATGAGTTTCCATATACTAAACTTGGATTTTGATATTGTGCTAAGTCACAGTGTCTCTCATCCAAATAAACCACAATTGGCTGTGTTCATACAACATGCTAAGCTTTAATTCATAGCTTCCACATCATAAAGATAAAAAATGTTGACATGACTTGCTAAGCTAGATCTAAAAAGCCACATTGTAGCTTTGCACCATTATTACCCCAAACAACACAACTATTTAAAATTAAACCATATTTTATTTGAAAAGATGCATTTCTTCAAGCCCCTGGCTATATCTGGACTTTGACAAGCATGCTGGTGACCTTACTATAAAACGTGTGCAAAACCAGGACAAAAAGTGTTTTAAATTAAATTTCATTTAAATTCAATTAAATATAATTCACATGATTACTCCCTGTGTTTAATATAGTTTTCCTTCAGTCACACTAAAAATTACAGCTCAGTACAAAACTTCTGGATGGTTTGGCTTCTGGGGAATCACGAACAAGGTTTGAGGGATCATGAGCCATGCTGCTGTTTGCCTTCTATGCTTTATCTGATCTGCTGTCTTTTAGAGTATCAACCTCACAAGGTGGCTGATGTTGTAAAAGTGTAAGATAACAAGATAAGAAGAAACCAGACAGCACAACAGTAAAAAAGAATAAAGCAATTCCCAATTAAAGGAAGGCAGTGTTGATTGAATCTAGATCTTAATAATTAATAGAAGAGGCACCAAGGAAATGGATGGAGGGATAATATTACAAAATCCACAATCATGCTTTTCCTCAGACCCAGCCAAAGTATCACCAAAAAAAGGCTTCTGTATAGCAAACAATGGTCACTGGTTGAACAAAGCCATAGTGTCCTTGTGGTTCACACATCATGCTAAACTAAAAGCAAAGTTCATGATGGCCCAACAGGATGCATGAACCAGGCCAGTGAGCAGGCATCATTTGAAGTTCCCTCAAACTGTAGGGAGATGCAGACTGCAAGTTGAATGAATTTGTACATGGTTTTTGTAGGCATCAGGTTATACCAAAGATTTTGGGACAAAGGAACAATGGCTGACTCCATTTTTTTTTAAAGTAATAATCTGAGGGCTTTTCAATTATCTGTTAGGTAGCAAGCCAGAGACTACACTCCATAGGAGGAGCCAGGACATAAAAGTGGTTGTGATTTGGACAAAAACTAAATGTTATTACATTTTAATTTAAATTAAATGAATGTAATAGTTAAATTGCTTATTGCCCTTGCATTTAATAATTTCCTCTGTCGGCGTCCCCCCAAAGGGTCAGACATGACTCGGTGCTTGCACAGAGGACCTTTCACCTTTTTCACCATCATAATTTTAAGTAGATGGCATCTTTAGGAATTCCAGGAAGCCCTGGAACCTCAGGCTGGGCACCACCACTCTAGCCTTAAACAAAACCACAGGTTCTCTTTGATTAGGCAGAAAAGGCTAAAGTCTAGAAAACTGCTCCTTATGTTATCAAAATATTGTTCTGCTCTGTTTTTTCTTCCTGCAAAACATGATTGCAACAGAATGAAGTTGTTATTCAGGTCTCTGTAAAATCTCGTATTTCTGGCAAGGCAGTTGTGCAATGAAAGCTTCACTTAGCAGTGGTGTAAATACAGAACCTGTGCTTGGGGCAACATCAAGTCTGATGAAGAAAGCTCTGAGTAATTAGGAACTTTGCTTTTTTCTTTTGACTTGTTGGTTAATCCTAACAAAAGGGGCCTAAGGACTTAAAAACACCTTCATCAGGTAATGGACCACTGTATTTAGGAACCCCCCAATATGGTTGGACTTGGACTGGAAAGATCTGCGATCTAATCCTCTGTTCAGCTGGGCAACAAACAGGATGACCTTAGGAAGCCATTGTCTCACAGCCCAATTTTATAAGATTGTTGTGAAACTTAAACTGCAGTCCCATTTATGTTTACCTGGGAATGTATTACTGGTATCATGTCTGAATTGATCTGCTTAGGACTGTACTTTGACAAGGGCATGTAAATTCAGGAATCCAATTGAGTTCAACAGGGTTTATTCCTGGGGAAAATATATAATCTTAATCTTAACATAAAAGAAGTTTCATGCATTTTTTAAAACACCATATATTTATAGGAGGAACAGTCTTGGGGAGAGGGGGTTGTCAATAAGTGCAGTGGTCAAAGGAGTAAGAGGAACAGATGGGACTGCATCACATATGTGGGGTTTTTCTTGCATTCTTCTTAGGGATTTTGAGATTTTTGAAAAACGTGTGTTCAGATGCTTACAAGACCGTTCGGGCGTTAATGGGTTTTCTATTTAAGTGGCAACTATTTTTGACAGCATGCCAACATCTGGCAGAAATCAGAGAGGCTCTGGTGGCCACACACACACTTATAATACAGGAAACACATCTCGCAAATTGTCCAGCTCTAGTTAAAAAAAGGACACTAAAAATCTTGCTCCAGCGTTTATTCTCATGCAAACGTTGACAGCATCGCAAGTTCAAAGAAACCAGGGGATGAATAGGCAGAGCAACAAAGTTAACCCAGGCATCTTTCCTTTAAAAAGGGCGTGAAATCTACAATCGTAGGCTCGCTTCTTAGGACCAAGTCTCCGTAAACTGCAGGAGGAGCTTTGCTTCTGAGTAAACAGGGACCCGATCTCAGCCGCGCATACTGGGACCTCCGGCCGAGCGCAGTGGGGTTTACTCCCAAGGCGCTACCTCTAGAGTTGCATTTTGCAACCAGACAACCAGATTCGCATCTGCAACCAGAGAAGGTGGAAAGCAACGCGACTGTCCAGGGTAAGTTCACCATCCCCTGCCTCCGAGGAAACCTCCCGCAGATTTGCCCGCTTGAAGAGCAAAGGACGACGCAGAGGGTTGCAGGGACAGGGGGAAACGGATCAGGTGGTTCAGGGGGGCTGTGAAGGAATCACGTGCCCCAGGATCAGGCGGCGAGGTTGCGGCTCGCGCGAGCGGAGTGGAGCAGCCACGTGGGGTGAGTCAGCGGGGGGAGGAGCGACTGAGGGCAGGGTTGCCAAGACGGGCTTTCGTGGTGGGGGCGGACCGTAGATAAGGCGAGCAGAGCGGGCGAGTTGCTGAGGCCTTTGGTGACTCCGCCGGTGCTGCCTCAGGTAAGGAAGGGTGTTGCTTTCAGGGGAAGCCGGAGTCCAAGGTAGGTTTGCTTAGAAGGCTCTCACGTTACGGGAGGAAGGGGCGAGGCCGATTCGGTGGCTTTTTTCCCAATCTGGTGTCCCCTAGATACGTTGGGGGAAAGAACCCGTTATCCATAGCCAGGCGTCATCGCCGCTGATCTTCAAGGGGATGGCTAAGGAATGGGCTGGGTTCGCACGTCGCGCTTCCCTGGCTTTTTAAAATTGTTACGATGATGATGATTCTCAAGATTTACTCCGCTAAAGACGGGGGCTTCGTCTGCATGACAGTCGCAGCTAAAACTGAGTAGCTGCGTTGTGCGAATACAGCCGGTTTCTGGATAATTTGCTTTAAATGTCAGAGGAAGTTCTCTGATTTCCGCTTAACAGGAATAATTACGCAAAGCTATCTTGCTCCTGCCTAGCTGACGAAAGAGGGGGCAGAGAGGTTAGGCTGTCTGGTTGAAATGCAGATAAGATCAATTATGATCCCGCAAAACCTTGGCCACAATCATATTCTCAGAAACAGCCTATTTTTCTCTTTGTGGGTTTGCACAGTCGCCCAGCAGTTTTGCAGCAAGTTCCAGTTAATGGACCTTGTTGTTTATTCGTTTAGTCGCTTCGGACTCTTCGTGACTTCATGGACCAGCCCACGCCAGAGCTTCCTGTCGGTCGTCGACACCCCCAGCTCCCCCAGGGACGAGTCCGTCACCTCTAGAATATCATCCATCCACCTTGCCCTTGGTCGGCCCCTCTTCCTTTTGCCTTCCACTCTCCCTAGCATCAGCATCTTCTCAGGGTGTCCTGTCTTCTCATGATGTGGCCAAAGTATTTCAGTTTTGCCTTTAATATCGTTCCCTCAAGTGAGCAGTCTGGCTTAATTTCCTGGAGGATGGACTGGTTTGATCTTCTTGCAGTCCAAGGCACTCTCAGAATTTTCCTCCAACACCACAGTTCAAAAGCATCGATCTTCCTTCTCTCAGCCTTCCTTATGGTCCAGCTCTCGCAGCCATATGTTACTACGGGGAACACCATTGCTTTAACTATGCGGGCCTTTGTTGTCAGTGTGATGTCTCTGCTCTTAACTATTTTATCGAGATTTGTCATTGCTCTTCTCCCAAGGATTAAGCGTCTTCTGATTTCCTGACTGCAGTCAGCATCTCCAGTAATCTTTGCACCTAGGAATACAAAGTCTTTCACTGCTTCTACATTTTCTCCCTCTATTTGCCAGTTATCAATCAAGCTGGTTGCCATAATCTTGGTTTTTTTGAGGTTTAGCTGCAAGCCAGCTTTTGCACTTTCTTCTTTCACCTTCATCATAAGGCTCCTCAGTTCCTCTTCACTTTCAGCCATCAAAGTGGTATCATCTGCATATCTGAGATTGTTAATGTTTCTTCCAGAGATTTTAACTCCAGCCTTGGATTCCTCAAGCCTAGCTTGTCGCATGATGTGTTCTGCATACAAGTTGAATAGGTAGGGTGAGAGTATACAGCCCTGCCGTACTCCTTTCCCAATCTTAAACCAGTCCGTTGTTCCGTGGTCTGTTCTTACTGTCGCTACCTGGTCGTTATACAGATTCTTCAGGGGGCATACGTGATGACTTGGTATCCCCATACCACTAAGAACTTGCCACTATTTGTTATGGTCCACACAGTCAAAGGCTTTAGAATAGTCAATAAAACAGAAATAGATGTTTTTCTGCAACTCCCTGGCTTTTTCCATTATCCAGCGGATATTGGCAATTTGGTCTCTAGTTCCTCTGCCTTTTCTAAACCCAGCTTGTACATCTGGCAATTCTCGCTCCATGAACTGCTGAAGTCTACCTTGCAGGATCTTGAGCATTACCTTACTGGCATGTGAAATGAGTGCCACTGTTCGATAGTTTGAACATTCTTTAGTGTTCCCCTTTTTTGGTATGGGGATATAAGTTGATTTTTTCCAGTCTGATGGCCATTCTTGTGTTTTCCAAATTTGCTGGCATGTAGCATGCATTACCTTGACAGCATCATCTTGCAAGGTTTTGAACAGTTCAGCTGGGATGCCGTCATCTCCTGCTGCCTTGTTATTAGCAATGCTTCTTAAGGCCCATTCAACCTCACTCTTCAGGATGTCTGGCTCTGGCTCACTGACCACACCATCAAAGGTATCCCCGATATTGTTATCCTTCGTATACAGGTCTTCTGTATATTCTTGCCACCTTTTCTTGATCTCTTCTTCTTCTGTTAGGTCCTTGCCATCTTTGGTTTTGATCATACCCATTTTGGCCTGGAATTTACCTCTGATGTTTCTACTTTTCTGGAAGAGGTCTCTTGTCCTTCCTATTCTATTGTCTTTTCCACTTCTGCGCATTGCTTGTTTAAAAATAATTCCTTATCTCTTCTGGCTAACCTCTGGAATTTTGCATTTAATTGGGCATATCTCCCCCTATCACTGTTGCCTTTTGCTTTCCTTCTTTCTTGGGCTACTTCTAGTGTCTCAGCAGACAGCCATTTTGCCTTCTTGGTTTTCTCTTTCTTTGAGATGTATTTTGTTGCCGCCTCCTGAACAATGCTGTGAACCTCTGTCCAGAGTTCTTCCGGGACCCTATCTACTAAATCCAGTCCCTTAAATCGATTCTTCACCTCCACTGCATATTCCTGAGGGATGTTAGTGAGCTCATATCTAGCTGATCTGTGGGTCTTCCCTAATCTCTTTAGTCTGATCCTAAATTGTGCAAGAAGAAGTTTGTGATCGGAACTACAGTCAGCTCCAGGTCTTGTTTTTACCGACTGTACAGATGTCCACCACCTTTGGCTGCAAAGGATGCAATCAATCTGATTTCAGTGTTGTCCATCTGGTGAAGTCCACGTATAAAGCCGTCTCTTAGGTTAGGGCCTTGGCCATTGGTTTATCTGTCTGTGTGTGAGTTTCAAGTAGCTTTTCTATCCTTTGTGCTGTGCTCAGATTATTTCCACAGTATGGGGAATTCTTTGGTGTGTTCTGGCTGTAAGATTTAAACTCTGACTAGAGTTTACTTTTTTTCCTTCTCTTGCTGGATCCAGGCCCTGGTGGCTATGAATTTTGGCTAGTTCCAATTTGTAGGACCTCTGAGGTAATTATCAGTCTTCTAAAGTAACTTGAATTGACTTCAAAAAGTAGAGCAGGGATCTTTCAGTAAGAAAGTGTACAACAGTTATGGACAACTTGCATGCTACATCTGGCGCCTGGAGCCATGTCTGACTACAGTTGACCAAAAACTAGTGGCATATTTTTTTCCCATTTTGAGGTAGGAAAGACACAAAAAGTATAAAATATACTGTAACTTGATTTAACATAATTTATAGAACAAATAAAACTGTAAATTCCCCAGTTTTTAAAAATCAAAAAATCCTGGTTGCACCAGTTTCTTAACATCACCCAGCCCATAGCCACCAACAGAATGTTATTTATAGTCCCTAGACATCAAAAAGTTTGTCTGCAACAGTGTTTCTCAAATGACATGTGGAATTCAACTCCCAGAATTCCCCACTGGTTTACAGTGATGACAAAGCTTTCCTGAAAGACAGAGTGGGCAGACCTCAAGTTAATTGGACTGGCTTAAACCAACCTTTCTTGTCCCCAGATTGTGGGTCCCAGAATCTTCAGCTAGCATACAAGGACCAGAATTGGCCATGTTGGGTGTGGCTGCTGGAAGTTGCAGCTCAGTTAAAGAACACAGTTTCCCTTGTAAAAGGAAACCCTGTTCTTGGAAGTTCAGGTTGCAGGGGCCTCTGACCCAGGCAGCTGTTTTTGAAGGGTTGAGACATCCTGTGTTTCTAGAAAGTTATACAGTGGGCAAGGAAGATAAGACTTTTTCATAAATGGCAAGTTCCAACTGCCTCTTGCTGGATGAGATTAACGAGCACAGCAGTTTTTGAAAGGAATCAGGGGTAACCATAAACATGTCCAAAGTCTTTTGTTGATAATAAATCCCAAGTTGGCAGCTACTGTTTTATATTGGAAGAGGAAATAGGTACAACCAGTTTCCTTTGTTTATCTAAGTTGGTCTTTTGTCTTGTCTTCCCATCCCTGTCCTATTAATGATTAAGCAGCTAGCACTTTGTTTTGTGACCTGTCAGATGAATATCCAAGGAAGCCCTCCTCCCCATAACCTGAGGACATTTATTTATTTATCTATCAAATTTATCACCGCCCATTTCCCCTCAAGGAGGGACTCTGGGCAGTTTACAGTAAAAAGCAATTAACCACAATGCAATATAAATACTGTACCATAACACAACACAACACAACATGAATATACTAAAATGTAATAGAATCCAGATGGCATGATTCTCTCTCAATCCGTACACAAAACAGGGCAATTCTAGCCCCAGGAGGAGCTGTTTTCCTTCCTGCCCCAGGGATGACTACAAAGCCAGGTTTTAAGTTTTTAAATCCAGGAGCAATGGGGCCTGTCTCAACTCCGGGGGGGAGAATGTTCCAAAGGGCAAGAGCTGCTGCAGAGAAGGCATGCTTTCATGACCCCACCAGATGGAATTCTCTTACAGATGGGGTCCGTAACATGCCCTCTCTACATGCCTGGGTGGGACGGGTCGATGTAATGGGGATGAGATAGTCCCTCAGGTAGCCTGGCCCCATGCCATGTAGGGCTTTAAAGGTCATAACCAACACCTCTTACATCTCTCATCCCAAGAGGGAGTACACCATTCACCTAGGAGGGATCCCCAATAACTCCAATTATATATAGAACTGGGAGGGTTAGGAAGAGATGGCCAGCTTAGATTCCGCTGTGGTCTCAATACCACTGTTCCAAAGTCCACTAGATGCACCTTTCCCTAAACAGTCCCCCAAAATTTGCCACAACCACTCAGGCCACCACATCACTGAGGTCACGTTATTGGACCCCTACCAAGGCCACCACACCATCCAAATCTGTTGTGGCACTGCATCAGTCCCTCAGTGCAGGGCCCACCCGGGTCGTTCCTTTGGGTCGTGATTCAGTGTTGTGTCAGACCACCGGCCTGCCAAGTCATCACAACTACGTTACCTGTCCACCACCTTGTGCCCCAAGCCAAGGCCCGTTCAGCACCCAGGCCCACCACGTCGCTGCCAAGGCTGGTCCACTGCTGCAAGGCTCCCTCGGTTGCCAGGGCTCACTGCTCTGCCAGGGTCTGCTGAGCTGCCCACTCTGGCTTAATACGCCGGGATTCGCCATCCCACCAAGTCCAATGTACCTTGCTGCCGACAAGTATTATCACCCCCCACGTCAACTGGTGGGGTCTGGGGAAGGATCCAGGGGACGTTCTAGAAAAGGCAGGGGCAGAGGCTTCGATGAAGAAAAGCCCTGCTGCCGCTTTCGCTCCCTATCCGGTAAGAGGCCACTGCATCATCAAAGTCCAATAAAGTCCCTCGCCTCTTCCCACTGCTCTATCCAGGGGGGAATCCACCAAAACCCACAACAATACGTTGGGGTTAATCCCTTCACCCCCTCCCAAAACTTCAACCGACCAGCTGGAGTTGGGATAGGGGTTAGGCGTAGTTTTCTGGCTCCGGCTGGCGTTTTTTACATTTATGATGTAAAATTGCGGCATGTCACATCTGTATTGCTGTATCCCATCCTTTCTCAGATTAGTTCACTGTTTTAGATAAGGGGGTCCTTCTTTCAATACAGAGCTACAACTCCATGACATAGGTTAGCCTGGGCATGGGCTATGCAGTGAGCTTAACTGACTGAATATGGATTTGAATTTCTCGAAGATGCAGTTACATCTAGGCATGTCTTACTAGTTTGGTTTTAGTTATGAGACTCTACTCTCAAGGGTGTGAGTGGGTGAGATGGCTTCTGTAGAAGTAGAACTTCGGTAATTGTGCAATGATTTGCAGGAATGGGAGGGCCTTTTCTGCTGTTGTTTTTAACAAACTAGTTGAAGGGCTCACTGGCATCTGGTGTTTCTTCATGCTCCCTCCCCACCACACACACACACACAGACTTCAATATTAAGTTATGAACTGTTGGATCTATCCTGAAAGAATTCAAGCAACAACAAACACTAGGTGAAAACAGGCATTTCATCTGTAAAAGAAGGAAACAAGCATTCTAGCAGCATTGTAGCATTCTCCAGTCTATGACCCATGACTTTTGTTTACTTAACTATTGGCAGGGTTTTATTTTGGAAGGGTTTGGAGGTTGTTTGTTTGTTTTTTTGCATCAGCTGACCAGTGTCTTTGAAATGCAGGAATTTGGTAGAGGTTTCAAGAGAAGTTTCTGAGTCAAACAGCTGGTATAGCTATTTGAAATTCTACAAAAGAAGCAAAAGGCAAGTGTTGAGAACATTTGTTTCCCAGCAGTAAGGTTTTGAGTTGGGCAGAATTGTTTAGGATAGCTTCTGGATCAGCCAGGTGGTATTTGTCTTCTGCTGTACCATCTGAAACAGGCTGCCTGCTTCAGAGAGAGCTAAAACTTGGATCATATGCTGTACAAGTGAAGACTGATATAACAATACTTACAATGCTCTGATACTATAATCCTCCATCATTTTTATGGAATAATAGTCTTTAAACAGGATACAGTAGGTAATGCAACATGCAAAGCCATGACCTAAATAACCATTATTTACTGAACAGACTACAAATGGCTGTATTCTCACATCATGCAAACTCACGAGTCATGGTTTACAAACTACAGTGGCTGGGTTTCTACAACATGTAGGCCATAAAGAAGTGAGTTTGGTTTCACAGTCTGAATGAGATGCAGCTTTCAGTAAGTTCTTGGTGCACTGCCAGAGCATGAATGTTCTAACTTTCTGGAGTGAAAACCATTTTCACTGACTTCCAGGGAGAGGGGACATCTAATTGGTGCTGTATACTGCATGATTCTGCTTCAGATGCTGTGGTTTCACCCTGGAAAGGAATAGGCCTGCATTTCTCCCTATCCTGAGTCACTTCAAGAGTGAATGTAGGAGTATTTTCTCTTATGACTAATTAACCTTTATTTCCTGGTTGGTTAGATCATATATAGCAGGTTGCATTTCCCTCTTGGCTAAGTTTTTCCCATTGGGTTGCATCCAACAGTATTTTTCTAAGCTTTCTGGCAGTCCAAATCTCTATACTTTATCTCTTGTGAATGCCTCCTGAATCTGAACCAGGGGAAGGAGGGAGAGGGCATCCACAACCTAGCTTTTAGGATGTAAGTTTAAAGAATTGGACCTTTTATTTGAACCTCTGATAGTTGAAAATGGGGTGGGGGAGGAAGATCTTTCATTATGAACGGTAGAGCAACGTGGAATTAGACAATTTCATGAGTTCATAGCTCACTCTCTTTTGGGTTGTTTGTGGTGTATAAAATTTTCTAGATAGATGGATAGCTGGGTGACCTTGGGCCAGTCACTCTCTCAGCCCAACTCACCTCATGAGGTTGTTGTTGTGGGGAAAATAGGAGGAGGAAGGAGTATTAGGTATGTTCCCCACCTTGAGTTATTTATAAAAATAATAAAAGCGGGATAGAAAATGAATGAATCAATGAACTTCCATATAAGTCTGGCAGTGCTTTCAGAGAGCCGAATTTGGAGTGCATGTAGCATCTGTCAGGAATACCTTAAATCAGATACCTGTTTTCAAGCATCAGCTGTCTGTTGCAGAGGGCAGCTGCAGAAGCCCAGGAAAAGATACTGCTGCTTTATTCATGTTCCAAATTTGGATCTCTTTATGAGACTAATATTTGGTAACATTGCAACTGTGTAAATAACTAATCTCTCTCTCTCTCTCTTCCAGGTAGCATCTTAAGCATCCGTTATCAAAATGTGGTATCCTGTGGTAACTCTGGGCCTGTTGGTAGTCCTCACAAGTGCCCGTAACGTTCCCTATTTCCCTCCCCTCTCTCCTGAGTTAGTGAACTACATCAACAAGCTCAATACCACATGGAAAGTGAGTAAATTTTGGGGTAGGGACCAGCTATGTAGGTTGGTAGGAATTGGTGTCTGGCTGTCTTCTGAGACACAGCTTAGCAAACTTAGTATTGGTGCGCTGATCTCACTTACAAAGGCCATTTGTTGAACTGGCATGGAGTGGATAACCTATGGCATTTTCTTCTCTGGCCTATAAAGCATCTTATTTTTTTATTGTTATCCAGGCTTATTAACTTCCCCTTCCCCACCCCTCACCATACTAGTAGTCAAAGAAGCGAGACCCCTAGATGAGCTGGTACAATCCAGATGCTGCTTGCTGAGTTGCTGTTCTGTTGTCATTACCTTGGGATGCTCTATCTTGGCCTTGGTTTTAAGCTTCAGTTTCTATTGTGGCCAATAGCCTCTCATTAGAGGACAGTGAACAAGACTTTAAAGTGCCAGTTGACTGGGAAATACCATGTTTACCTCAAAAGACTATCCTGAATTTAAGGCAAGTCCCAAAGTTAGACTCCATTAATGTATTTTCAAACATCTAAAGCAAACCTCTCCTAAAGCAATTATTAGCAGGGGCAGGGAGAGAGAATGTAGTTTTTCATTCAGGTAAAGGCAGTATTTCCTGAAGACAGTATTTTATCAAATATATTTTATCTCTGCCTGCCATAAAGAAATGGTGTGAGTATGTCGACTGTGGAACCATCAGTTCATTTGCACACAGAATTGTATAGTCATGTTTTTGATTAGTAAATGGTAGTTGCGGGTGGGGTGGAAGATCTGGATTACATTGTGTTTTATTGCTGTTTTTCCTTTCTTAAAGGCTGGACACAACTTTCGCAGTGCTGACATGAGTTATGTAAAGACACTGTGTGGCACCTTCTTGCATGGCCCCAAACTGCCAGAAAGGTGGGGTGTTTATAATCCTGCTACATATGTGTTCTTGAACTTTGGACTCTCCAGATAATGACTATCCTGCTTTCCATTCTCAGGAGTGACTTTTTGTTACAGTTGTATTAAAAGTTGCCACTGGTGATAAAAGAAACAGCTTAACTCAGTGATAGAACAACTGTTTTTCATGTAGAAAGTCTTAGTTCAATAGCTAACTCTCTTGATTGGGCTGGGAAATTCTGAACTGTTACTACTTTTATATTTAAATATTGAGCTAGGTAGACCCAGCAGTGTGAGTTGACATTAGACAGATTTCCTGTGTTTTTATCTTTTTTTTTTTTAATAAAAGAGCCAGGAACAGGAAATCTTGCTTTAAAAAAAAAGTAGTTGGCATTTAAATAGTATATCTTGACTTAGGAGGGACTTTCAACACATGTGGCAGTGATCTCAAGCACTATGTTTAGGAGCCTGTAATACCTAGTTGCATTTGTATGTGTTTGTGTGTCTGTACATACAACACACTTTTCAAAACTTTTGGTGGCTGTCTTGAATTCTACAACAATGACTTGAAAGTCTTGGTTCGTACTGGAATGAATTAATCTGGACAGATATAGATCCAGATCAAAATATTTTTGTATGTTGATGAGGACTAACATTTGAAGTATCAAATAGATTCCATTTACAGTGTATACACTGTGGGTTCTGAATCATGAGGGTGCTAGTAATTTGTCAACATGCTGGAAGCAAAAAACCAGGATCTGGCATAAGAGGTTAAATCCAAGGACATTGGTTGAAAAGACTTCACTTAATTACAGCATGATTCTGTTTCTTTTTCACTCGACTTCTTCCCTATTTTTTGAAAGGTTTGAATTTGCTGGTGATTTGGTCTTGCCAGACAGCTTCGACTCAAGGCAACAATGGCCAAACTGCCCAACCATTAGTGAGATCAGAGACCAAGGCTCTTGTGGTTCCTGCTGGGTAAGTTCCTTTCCTAAATCTAGAAATTGATGCAAGAAGGGAAGAGGTATGCTCATAGTACCTTTGCCCCATGCCAGAATTCAGCAGGAGATCTGGTGGTTCACATCCAGTTCTCCAGCTTTAATAGAAGCATCCAATGCTTGAAGAAAATGCATGTTGGCTTAATTAGCACACTGCACTAATCCATGCATGGCATGGCATGGATTAGTTCATTTTGGCTTATGTGTAAACCCAGCTATTGTGGCATACTCAGTAAATTATGGCTAAAAGAAACCATGGCTTAGTATGATGTGTTAACACAGCCAGTGTATATGTGAGTTAGTATACAACCCTTTAAGTATGACTATCTATTGGCCTATCTAACTTTTGATTGTATAGGCCTTTTCAAATTTCTGGGTGAAAAACCTTAAATGTATTTGCCATAACCAGCTCTGAAAATATGGACAATAAAAGTGGCTGCTGCGCAAAAAAAAAGTACATGAACCAAGGATAAACATAGGAGACGGCTACTTTTGTACTTTGTCACTATATATCATAGGTACCATTGGACCATTAAAAAAGCAGCCCCAATATACCTGCCTAGTAATCGTGGTGGGTACAGTTCTGCCAGAGTGAAGTTCTTTCAATTTTCTCTAATCCAAATCACTGGGAATATCATCTGTCTTAAGCATTTCTCCAATACTTCATAAACAGTGTGAACAGTGCAGCAACAAAACCTAATACCTGAAGCGTTTGTGGGCTCCCTTCTTTAGATGGGTCCAGTAAAAGTTAGAGAGCCATCTATCAGGGATGCTTTAATTTAGAGTGCTACAGCCTAAATGACCCTTTCCAACACTGTGAAGAACTGGGACTTAAAAATGGTCAATTTGTGTTGGAACATCCTATCCATTATGAAGCATCTATATAACTATGCCCAAAGAAAGTCTAGAAGAGCTTTCAGTGAGAAAAAGAGATTAATGTAATGGGGCTGGGGGGCTACAGTGCATTTGCTTGGTGGTGGTTGGACATGGGGGTGAGGACAGTCTACATGTCTCAGAATGTTCTTGCCAGAATTTTTGGATTGTCCTCTGTAGGCATTTGGTGCAGTTGAAGCCATGTCAGATCGGGTTTGTGTCCATACTAATGGCAAGGTGAATGTGGAAATATCTGCTGAAGATCTGCTCTCTTGCTGTGGCTTTGAATGTGGGATGGGGTAAGTCACTTCCTGCCTTGCCACTTGTCTTTAAGGGAACAGCTTTTTCTCCTGCTAGAGAGGTTCACAAATTCAAGAATAACACTGGAAAGTTCAGTGGGAACACCCAAACATTCTGGGATCAGAAGGCTTTTTGTTCTGGAAGACTGATTTCTAGAAAGCCCTCAGACTACTCCAGAATGGCTGGAACAGTATGGTCTGAAATTAAAGAGGAATGTCTGAGTATTTGTCAGGCCATTCTATTCCCAACACAGTTTGTCTTGCACTTCATAGTAAACAACAAGAAGACTGCACAGCTGGGTCCTTGAAGTAATGAGGAGTCAAGCTCAACTTGAAGGAAAGTTCACTTTTTTTGAGGCTGCATGGTAGCCATGAGCACCAAGATGGTCATGAAAACTTTACTTGGTGCCTGTCAAATTTCTTCCTTATTTGGATATTTTCTAAAAAAAAATCCTTCAATTTAAAAAATTGCATAAAGCTGGGTTGCTATCTAGGGTTAGCCTTTAGCATTATTTTTATTTCACAAATGTTTCTAGACCCTATAGAAAGTAAAAATAATGGGTGGCTGCTGTACAATACTTCGTTTGGTGTAGAACAAAAAGAGGTGGGGACTAGAGATGAGAGTAGTCTCACCATTTACTTTCTGGTAAGTGGGTATTTTGTGAATGGCCATGTCTACTGTGTTGCCTCATGGTAGTCATTTCTGGTAGTTTTTACATTAGAATATGTTTCCAAAATTTTGAAGATGTTCCTTTCCCATCTCTATTAAGTACCTCTTTGGGCATCACATGGATAATCATTAGTCACTCCAAAGACTCTTCAACCTTCCAGACTGTTACCCCCAGTTAAAATGTTTTCCTCTAAAGAGCTTTTTGTGATAACTGTGCATCATTTTCTTGCAGCTGTAATGGAGGTTACCCTTCAGGAGCATGGAGATACTGGACTGAAAAGGGCCTGGTGTCTGGCGGCCTTTATGACTCACATGTTGGTGAGTTTTCATCCACAGCAGAATGCCTGTGGCCAGCACTGGATGGTGAAAGTCTCTCTTGAGTGGCATATTGCTCTTGACTCCATCTTGCAATTTGCTGCTCACCTGGACTCAGTCATTAGTGCTATCTATATACAGCTTGGACTTATTCAAAGGATCTTCACTAGAATAATGAGAGAGGGGAGCCAGTTGATGACAGGTAGAAGAATTGGAAGTAGCAGGAAGACAACCCAGAGGTTGAAGGTGGGAATCCCAGTGTAGTGTACTAGTTCAGCTTTTGGACTGAGAGTGCAGAGATCCTGGTTCAAGTTCCCAATCAACCTTGGTACTCTCAGGTGACTTTGGGCGAGTCATCAGTTCTTGCAACATATTTGGTCTCAGAAGGTTGCTGTGAAGATAAAATGGGTGATATAAATGGAGCTCCTAGGATGAGTTGTTATGTAAATTAGTGGTTCGTAATATACAATAGAATATTGCAGGGAATGGCAGGATGAAATATTTGACATGATTTACTCTGAGTTGAGCTTAGTGTAGGGACTTTAGCCAATTGCCCCTAAAAGATTCTTTTCAAATGGCATTTCGCTCTTTATTGTATCCAATAGGCTGTAGGCCATACTCTATTCCACCCTGTGAGCATCATGTCAATGGGACTCGGCCCCCATGCACTGGAGAAGGTGGTGATACCCCTGAATGTATCAGAAGATGTGAAGCTGGTTACTCTCCATCCTACCATGAAGACAAACATTATGGTAATGCTTAAACTGAACTGCATATTCAGGTTTATAAGAAACCCACAGGCTTTAAGTTCAAAATGTTTAAGTGATAAAGATTGAACATTGTTTTAGATACAGTAGACATCCAAAGCAGATGCAGCATTAAAATGTGGATTGATAGAGATAGCAATGCAAACAAATTGATAAGTATGAATTGCTATTATCACCATCATCATTATTTGTAAGAGAAAATTCAAAATTGTTTGTTTCTTTTGGGCATAGCCTAGCGTATGGCCTTGCATATGGATATTCAGGGCAATGTCTGCAGCCAGGATGTAGAACCCTTTTCAAGCCAAGTGTTGCATTTGGTCTTTCAGAAGTATGAGTAGGCCGGGATAACATTTGTACACTAGGAAAGTAAAATTATTTGTACGTTGCTCCCCAGGTACTTAGTAATTTCCCTTTTCTGTCACATTAACAGTTACAATTCTGCAACCTCCTGAAGGTCTCTGGGCAGGGATGTACTCAAGGCTTTGGTGGGTGGTAATTAGGCTGCAAGCTATAAAGCCCTGGCTCGGGGCTGTAACTATTTATAGCTAGTTAGTTTTATAACTGAGTTATAGCAGAGTAAACTTACAAATCAATACATGTACAAAAATCAGTAGCATAAAAAATACAATATGCTGTAAAGGCTGGTTTCAGATATGGCACTGCCAAGATTTGTAGACCATGGTTTCTTAAGTAAGCGACAGTTGGTTTCCAGAGAACTTGGGTCACTTCACATAACACACTAAGCTAAATCAGATGGATTATATTCCTGTTATAAATTAATGATTATTTTAAACCTATTCTTCTCTGGTTCATTGAATGGGGATTAGCATCAGATTTGATCTTTGTAATGTTTCTAATCTTTGTAATGAAAGAAACTAAAGAGTGCATGTAAGAAAACCCAGCTGACACGTTTCTTAGTTACAATCATGAGCAGCAGAGGATCATAGTAAGAATAAGGTGGTGAAAACTCATCAAGTCTAAAGTAAATGACTTGAATGCTTTCTAACTTAGAGATCACTTTCCCCTTTCCCCTGGCCAGGAATGTCTTCATACGGTGTCCCTGGTACTGAGAAAGAAATAATGTCTGAGATTTACAAAAATGGGCCAGTGGAGGGAGCGTTTACTGTTTATTCTGACTTCCTCATGTACAAATCAGGTAAGGGTTTTTGCGTAACTTCTTAAAATAACCCTATTTCTTAAAAAGAGCAAAGTTCATGTTTTTTAACTCTTGAATAGCCAAGTGAGTTACAGTTGTGTGATTTTGCTTTAATTGCAGTTACAATGATTCTGGTTTAATCTTGATAGCACTGGCATTGCTTCTGATTAAATTCAGTGATATTTGGAAGGGTTCAGGCATAAAAAGTTGCTGAATTTCACTTAATACTTGCAAGATTTAATGCTTCAGAGTAAGGCTTGAGATCTCAGGTATTCCCAAAGTTGGCATTCAGAGCAGGATTTGGGAAACACCTGAAAAAATTAAAAATACTTTTTTTGTATCATGAAAGTGTCCGCAACATTTTGTCATTGATGAATGAAATCCAACTTACCTATGTTAAGGTTGCTTAACATGATCTTAGATCATGTCCTCTGAAGTTGTTAAGTTTATCTCCAGTAGGTATGTGTTGAATTCATGTTTTCCCTTTCATAGAATTACAGAGTTGGAAGGGATCTTGGAGATTAACTAGTCCAGTGGCTTGGTATAGAAATTGCTAAGAATATTGGACAGATGATTGTCCAGTCTCTGTTTGAAGACCTTCAGTGAGGGACAATATGTTTATGAGATAACCTGTTCTACTCATTGATGGCACTTGTCATCAGGAAAGTTCCCCAAATACCTAATCTGAATCTACTACCCTGTAGTTTTGACCCATTCATTCTGTTCCTACTCTCATGCAAGGCAACAGGAACAAATCCATCCCTCTTCTTTATGGGAGTCCTTTAGGCATCTGGGGACTGCTATCATGTCCCTCCTCACTCTTCTCTTCTGCAAACTAAATATGGCCAGTTTAACTATTCCTCATAGGGACATGGTTTTGAGCCTCCTCATCTTTATGGTAGCTGCTGAATTTACTGCCATTTGTCAATAAGTATTTTAGGCTAGGCACAGCATTCCAGATGGGGCTGACCAAGGCAAAGTAGAATAGGACAATTACTTCCTGTGAGTCATACTCTGTTCGATACATCCCCAAATTGCATTTGCCTTCTTAGCTGCTGCATGACCCTATTGGCTCATGTTCATGATACTCCCATGACAGTGTAAAAACTAGGGATATGAAATGAAATGAAAACCAGTTATTTTGAATTCAGAAGCGATTGGTATGACAATTCCTGAATTTTTCAAGCTTAAATTGCCTCCAGTTTGAAGCAGCCCATTCTGAACTTGAAATATATTTTTTGAGTTTGAAATGTTCTGCACGCTGCATCTCACAGGGTGCACGAGCCTGAAATGTAAGAGTTGGGATTCAGAAGTTTTTCTGTTTGCCAAGCAGGAGGCTCTCACAAGCCATGACATCTCTGGTCTCTTCACAAGTTTAAATTCCAAGCAGAATGTATCCCTTACTTGAGTAATGATCTTAGCAGGGAAATCATAGCATTTATATTTGGGAATAGAGTAACATTTTTTCCCCTGCAGGCGTCTATCAGCATGTGTCTGGTGAAGCAGTTGGTGGCCATGCAATCCGAATTCTTGGCTGGGGTGTTGACAGTGGCACGCCTTACTGGTTGGTGGCTAATTCCTGGAACGTAGACTGGGGTGAAAATGGTAGGTGATCTCCCTGGATTTGTGGGGGCAATTACCCCTTAGGGATGTCCTGAAATTTGAAAAAGATGTTTCATTTGTTGTTTAGATTCTGTAGCTGGGCTTACCAAGCTATCATCTTGTTTGTTTTGCCTTTAATTTTGTGTGATCCTGGCTTTTGCAGTTTGTATACTCGAAAGAATGGACCTCCAGCTATTGGTGAACAAGATCTTCCAGTGCCTTTGCGTAGGCCTGCTGGGAGCTGTGGTTCAGCAACATCTGGAGGGCTAACATCATGCTCCTAGGATGTTTTTTAGTTGACGTGTGACCTGAGCCATCATCTTCATTCTTTGTCATGCATATCAGTACACAAAAAGAGGGGGCAAGCGGATTGTGCAGGGTTTTATTTTATTTAGTCTTGGAAATGTTTCACAATATTTTTCTCTCAATATATTCTAGGCTTGTTCCGAATCCTTCGTGGGCAAGATCACTGTGGAATTGAGTCTGAGGTTGTAGCTGGAATCCCTCGCACAAGCCAGTACTGGAAGCAGCTGGGATAATCCTGCCAGTTGAGTGGCACATAATCATATTTGTGAAGATAGAAGACGTGGTTGCAATCCTGTGCTCTAAGACATGTTAGAGTTCAGCTTTTTTTAAGCCTTTTTTTTAAAATGTACAGTACAGATGTCTCTAGCAGGCTATATTTGTGTCTGAAGCCTGAGGCTTTCTAATTTTTGCTCAAGTTTTCCATGACTGGCAAGACAGAATGGCAAGCAAGTTATTGAGATGGAACTGGCTGTATTAAATGAAGTACCTCTCGTTTAATCAAAGCACATTTCTCCAGCAGGACAAGATTGGAAACAGCCATCCTGACCCTCTGGTTAAGACGAGGAGGATGCTGTTTGCAATGTCATAACCTTCACATTGATGGCGCAATTCATCAGATAGACTTGCAGGATCATGGAGTCACAGGGGTGCTGGACTGCTTTGGGTTAAATCATTAGTAAACAACAGTATTGTGCAAAATGGTAAAGAGGATTTTCCCTCTCCTGCCCTCCCCTTCCCCTCACACACACACATTTTCAGGGAAATAGAAAGGCTGAAATAGTAGCTTATTTGCTGCATAGGTGCTGAGTTCTATGCCTAAATTTCAAAGATAAGAGGATGTCATCATGGTTGGCAGCTGCCCTGATTCTTCTCTTCGTAAATTCCTGATTTCAATACATGCTTCAATAGTGAGAAGACAAAAAAGTAAAGGGTCTTTCTGTTACTGACCAAATAGTCAAATAGACAAAACTCCTGAGTCTCTTGTAACTTCAGTTCCTTGATGAACTTGGCTATATGGGATTATAGGACCATCAAGCTTCAAGTTTCTCTTGCAAATACTGAATACTTGCAGAAACAGAAGATTCCTGGCCTTAAAAACACCGTTTTATTGGTGACTTTGTCATTTAAGTCTGATTCCTGAAACTATTTGGGCAACTGCACTAGCTGGTCTTGCACATATGCATGAATTATTTCATTAATTTTTTTTACAATGGTAAATGAGGAAACAGATCAAGACACATAAAAATCATGCATGTAAAGGGGACTGTGAAAATGGCTCAGTTCTAAATCAACTTCAAATTAAAGGAACTACGAACATTAGTCTTACTTGAATTCAGTGGGTCTAGCTAGATACGATTGAACTGGATTTGCTATTATGAGAAGCCATAAAATGGTTTGCTTTGCCTAGGTGGGTGACCAGTCTGTTTCAGCAAACTACTTAAAACAAACCATGTGTTATTGTTTGAATCTAACCTAAAATTGAATCTGGCCCATAGGCTCTAATTGACTGCTTCAAGTACATGGCTCTTGTTAAATGCAGGGTATCTTACACACTTAGGACTAATTTTGTGACCAAAAATTTTGTGACCAAAAATTCATCAGTGTGGTTGTAATTCCTCTCCAGTAAAGTCTCTCTCCTCACTTTTCTAGAATGGGTGCTCTCATTCTTCCCCCTGGTGGACAGAAAGGATTGTGTTTCTGTTTTTTGGGGCAGTAACACATTTACTTAATCCTGTATATTTTACAGTGTATCTTCAGCCCTACTGCCTGTTTCAGGTTGGAAAGTAGACCCAATGCATCTTGTGCCACAGCTAACTGACCAAACTAGCAGGTGGCTGTTTCACAAACATATACAATTTACTGATTCTTGAGGTTCTGTATTCTTTGCAGGTTTTCTGTATGAACTCATGAGGATAGTATGGGTTGCTGAGATAAAGCATAACAGCCTTGATTATAGCTTTTTGGTTTGAATCCTGGGCTCCATCACTTCTTGTGATGGTAGTCCCTGGCTGCCTAGCACCACTCTCTCCAAAAGCTCTATGGCTCAAAGATTGTCTACCATGATGTATTGCTTCAGTTCAGGGCAGAACAAGAATTGCTTTTCATGGTGTGTTTAAAAATGCATTTCTGTGGTTCACTACTGTATTTCAAAGGGTATAAAAATACAGAAACAAATGTTGCATTGTTAAGATGTCCAGTGAATACATAGACTAAACCAGCAGTATCTTTGTGGGAAGCTGATTAAGAGCTACCTACTCAGTATTATTTGCAGAAATCCTAGTAATCAGATCCATTGGTTTACTTTTAGCCTCTTGTAGTCAAATTGCATAGTACAAGGCCTCCAGAAACTATTCTGCTGAAGGTTACTCACTATATCCAAGAAATGGCTGTTAAGTGTGTACCAACTGCTGAAGGCCACTGCAATCTAACCTGCATTTCTCTAAGTAGAGAAATTTCTCAGTGAGCCCCTTTTGTAGAATGGGGGCCTCAGGTTGCAGAGAAAGCAAATACTTTTTGATTCTGAAATGCTAAGTAGGGTTGATCTTGGTTGAAACTTGGATGAGGCCACCTGGAAATACTGGGGCTTTGGATTAGGGAGTCAACCATTCTAGGAGAAGGCAATAATAAACCAAACTGATTTTGTTGCCAAGAAAGCAAATGGACATGATCCCAGTGACACCAACTTGAGATAGATCTCAGCAGCACCTGTAAAAGCTCTACACCAGGCCACATCACTCTTCCTCTCTGCCAACACTCCTAAATTAGCAAATCCTACCAAGTCATGATGGAGTAGCATGTGTGTATGTGTATACACACACACAAACACACATTACTGGAACGTAATGGAATAACAGCAGGAGCTAATTCCTACAGTTAAATGGTTTTATTCCATTTATTTCTGGATTGATTTCGTTTTTGACATTTAACCTCTTGTACTTATACAAATCTCATTCTAAAGCATTTGAACGGATACTTTGCAAAGTGCCCTCTTTGAGCTTCTTTGGGACAGTGCTTTAGTGCTGTAGCAGAAACAGGTCTGCACAGCGAAGCAGGCCACACATTCGGGCAGATACCTGGGATGAGTTTGCAAAAGGAAGCTGCTACTTGAATGTATTGGGAGGATGCCCTGGCCTACACTTCCAATCTTCTCACAGCCCTACTTTGCATGCTCTTCCAGACTAGAACTTCTCCAAGACTGCAGAAGATGTTAAAAGTATTCTGATCCTCAGCACTGATCCCTACTTCAGGTGTGAGCAGCTTTACTGTGGACACAGCCATACTT
Source organism: Candoia aspera (assembly GCF_035149785.1). Lineage (NCBI taxonomy): Eukaryota > Metazoa > Chordata > Lepidosauria > Squamata > Candoiidae > Candoia > Candoia aspera. The sequence continues at coordinate 26,628,117 of NC_086153.1, read as the reverse complement.
TTTCCCTCTCTCACAGCTTTATACAACTTCCCTCTGTGTTCTCGAAATTCCCTGGATATTACAATACAGAAATCTTTCCAATAGCCACAATAAAGTTTATGGAAAAGGAAAAATATCAACCATGCAATAAGACAAATCTCTATCTCCAAAGTTAATGTAAGGACTAATTCCTAAATTAGTGCAACTTAAGACACAGTACGGGCTTTGATCAGAAGATGCAGTACTTGAATTACAGCAGGAAATAGAGAAGTGGTTTTATCACCACATTTTTACTGTCAAAATTCACAAAACACTTTGAAACATCAGAGTTAAAAAAAAACATCAAAAACAAATGCAGATCAAACTGCAGAAAAGAAAATATTAGGTAAGACTCAACAAAAATTGACTAGTAGCTGGAAAAAAAAAAAAGCAAAAGTCTCCATTGGAAACTGTTGGGGGCTTTGAAACCAGCAGCAGATGCTTTTAAGTGGAAGCTTCCAGTTCAACCAGCTTGCAACGAAACATTCAGTCCTACTCCTTACATTCCTGGGACTCCAAAAAGTTCTCCCATTTCAAAATACTCCCCTTCTGAAAGCTCCACTCTCAGTTCTCACCAGTGTGCACATATTCCTCTGCTGCTTTTGAGACAGTGTTCAGATACTGCCAGCTCAAGGCAGCTAAAATCATAATGCAGGAAAAATAGATGGGTGAGTAATGGGTCCGGGAGACCAGGGTACTGTTGGGTAAGCTCATGGATTGGACAGTGGTGACAATCTGTTGAGTTTTGGTGCAGGAAGGGTCTGTGCTTGGGATCTTCTGGTAGATCTAGTGAGAGAAAAAAATCCTTTAAGATACTACAGCTGCAGAAAGATAATAGAAATCACAGATAAAACAGACTAAAATAGGTAAGTTAAGAAAAGTCAGAAGTTCAGTAAGACTCCAAATACACTTGTGTCTCACAATCCAACCTGTAACACAGGAGTAGCTAGATGTCATGTTTGGGCTGTTTAGATCATCATTAGAGCCCCACTTTGGGTTTCCATAGGATGACCTTGTCACATCTGTAATTTCATGAAAGAGAAGGAAAACCCAGGCAAGGGAATTGCACTACCTAGGTGAAGGAAGAAAGGAGCAGTTGTTAAGCAAGCCTGTATGCAGGATGCTGTGAATTTGTGGTCCTCCGTAGTTTTTTGCCAGGCCAGATTTTTTGCTATGTTTCCATTACATGCCTGTAAAACAGGCATTCCCCTCCCTCCCCCTTACAAACAATTACCATGAGAAACAACAAGCAACCTTTTCCATTCCTGTTCTTTTTTCCCCTCCTCTCCTTATTAGCTAGTGAAAACAGTAAGAAGCCGCACAGGGAAGGAATGAGGAGAGAGCGTGGAGGGGATGCATGGGAGAGAGGACTTCATTACACCAATTCACTGAGTCCATTCTGCTCAGTGACTCTTCCAAATCCCATGTGCTCTCCACCCAATATTACACATTTTTTTTCCTTTGAAGGAGTTCACAGTGGCAAATATATGGAATTGCCCTACAGATGGCCCTCACTTAATGACTATTTGTTCAGCGACCATTTGAACTTACAATGGTGCTGAATGAGTGGTAGTTATGACTGCTCCTCATACTTACGTGGGTCACGGCATCCCTGCAATCACATGATTGCCAATTGCAACTTTCTTTGCCAGCTTCCTACAAGCAAAGTCAATGGGGAAGCCGGCAGGAGGTTGCAAACAACTACCATGTGATGTCCTCGCTTAACAACCGCAGTAATTTGCTTAATGACAGCAACTGGAAGTGCCAAAATTTCTTATTAAGTGGCACATTTGCATGATGTTGCGCTTTATGACATGACTTAGCGACAGAAATTCCTGTCCCAATTACCATTGTGAAGTGAGGACTACCTGTATTTTTATTTATTTATTTATTTAAAACTTTTGTACAGCCATTCATCTTAAAACCGAACTCTGGGCAGCTCACAACCAGAAAATAAAACGAACGCTACAACAATACAAGCAGAGACCAGTAAAACCACAAACAGAAAAGCCTGGCACCACAACCAAACTTCTTCTTACAACAACCTCATCAAGTAGGGTAGACTGAGGCTGAGTTTGCATAATACACTAAACTAGACTAAAATGAAGTTGTGTGGCTTGGAGTGCTATAGGGAATCCAGTCACTGTCAACCAGGCATCATGTCAATCCATAATATGGTTTATTTGTTTAGACAGAGCAAGTTGTGTGAACACCATTATCTTCCCCTATCTTAGATTCAGTTTAGCATCTTATAAAAACACAGCCTTACCTCCTGAATTTCAAAGCCAGGTCATCTTAGGCCAAATCCAGCCTCCTAAGCTTTATACCACGCTGTCTGAAGCCACCCTCCCACTTTACAAAGCTTCAGAGGGAAAAGGTGCTTGTGACTGCCATACTTTTGTATGGGAATGCGTGCCAGCCTAAGAAATTGCTCCCACTAAAAGGCATTTACATCAGGGACTGAGTATCTAGGCGCTCTCAACTCACCTCTTCCACATATTGGTACATGATGGCTTTGACAGCCTGTATGTTAGTAGCATCCATCATCAATGTGACTGCTTGTCCCTTTCGAATCTTCACCACACCTCTGAAGATCTGCTGGTTGTTGTAGCAGGCTGCCAAGGTGGCGACAGCCATCACCTGGGCAGGAAAGAAGAGATAAAGGACTCATAATCAAGAGCAGCAGGTATTTATGTATTTGTGCACAAGCAGCCTCCAAAGAAAAACCCAGAACTATATCAAAAAAATGTATTGTTTTTATTAAGATTAATATGCTGCTTAAAAGGTTCTGTTTTTACAAAATACCCTAGAAAATATTTAAGTCACATATATGAGATGGGCAGCTATACAAATCTGATAAATAAATAAAAACAATAGCCAGGGCCAAAGAACAGTAAACTGAATGATAAATGGCATAGATGTTCAACACCTACAGAAGCAAACACTGGATTCCTAGACAGATTCCATAGGGCTTGCATGGACATGGCATCATCATCATCATGTGTCTCAAGAAGAATGCACCTTCTATTTATTTTATTTATTACTCATATTTAGCCACCGCCCATCTCCCCCAGAAGAGGGACTCTGGGCGGTTTACAATAAAATTCCCCATAAAACAAACATTAAAATCACATAAAACAATTATAATAAATCCCAATAAATAAATAAAATCCAAGAGAAATATAAAATCCACCTTGAATTGGACCCAGAAGCAAACTGGCACCCAGTGCAGCTCGCGCAGCAATGGTGTTATATGTGCCCACCTAGGTGCACCAAAAATAGCCCGCGCGGCTGCATTTTGGATCAGCTGAAGCTTCCGGATACTCCTCAGGGGTAGCCCCATGTAGTCTATATGGGAGATGGCGTGAGTGACTGTTTGGAGGGCTTCATGATCCAGGAACGGGAGTAACTGGCGCACAACCCGAAGTTGCGCAAAGGCCCTCCTGGCCACAACTGCCATCTGCTCTTCAAGCAGGAGTCGTGAGTCCAGGAGAACCCCCAGATTACGCACTGAGTCTGTCTGGGGCAGTGCCACCCCATCCAGAACTAAAGATGAGAGTTTCCCGGAAGATGAAGCCCTATCAACCTACAGCCACTCCGTCTTACCAGGGTTCAGTTGAAGCCTGTTGTTCCCCATCCAGACCCCCACAGGCCCCAGGCACCGAGAAAGGTGCATCACTTACCTCACCTGGGATGGAGATGTATAATTGGGGATCATCAGCATACTGATGATACCTCAACCTGTGGTGACGGATGATCTCACCCAGTGGTTTCATGTAGATGTTAAACAAGAGAGGAGAGAGAACCGAACCCTGCGGCACCCCACAATGGAGGAGTTGAGGGCTGGATCTCTCCTCTCCTATCACCACCAACTGGGACCGGCCCTGGAGGAAGGAGGTGAACCAGCACAGAACTACGCTGCCCACCCCCAACTCCCTGAGCCGTCCCAACAGGATACCATGGTCGATGGTACTGAAAGCCGCTGAGAGGTCAAGGAGAGCAAGGATGGATGCACTGCCTCCATTCCGCTCCCGCCAGAGATCATCCATAACTGCGACCAATGCCATTTCTGTCCCATATCCTGGCCTGAAACCTGACTGAAAGGGGTCCAGATAATCCGTTTCCTCCAGGACCCTCTGGAGTTGTAACGCCACCTTCTCAACCACCTTTCCTAAAAAGGGGAGGTGGGAGACTGGACGAAAATTATCCAGCACAGTTGGGTCCAGAGATGGCTTGAGGAGGGGGTGCACCAGTGCCTCCTTAAAGGCAACCGGGAACACTCCCTCCCTCAAGGATGTATTTACCATCGCTTGGACCCAACCACACGTCACCTCCTGAGCTGCCTTCACCAGCCAGGAGGGGCATGGATCTAAATAACAGGTGGTGGCATTCACAATCTGGAGGATCCTGGCCACTTCCTCGGGTCCAACCAGATCAAACTGCTCCCAGCTAACAAGGCTAAAACGTTCCCTCGGTATCTCCACAGACCCTGCTTCACGCATGGAGTCCAACTTAGACTGGATCCGAATGATTTTATCCTGCAGATGCTCAGAAAACTCTTCCGCACGGCCCTGTAGGTGGGTCACTGGGCCCACCTTCCCCAAAAGGGTACGTGTGATCTTAAACAGGACCGTTGGACGGCAATCTGCGGATGCAATAAGAGCGGAGAAATACCGCCATTTCGCCACTCTTACCGCCACAAGGTAGGCCTTAATAGCGGCCCTAGCTTGTGTTCGGTCAGATTCGGTCTTTGTCCTCCAGCGGCACTCTAGGCGTCTCTTAAGTCTCTTCAAAACTCTCAGCTCCTCCATGAACCACGGGGAGCGTCGGGTTGGATGAGGCAAGAGAGGCCGCGCAGGCGCGAGCCTGTCCGAGGCCCCGGCCACTTCCCTGTTCCAGGCAGCAGCCAGGCCCTCCGCTGGACCGTGCAGCAGATCCCTGGGCACCTTTGAGATGTTCTTACAAGGTAAAGACCAGAAGCCCATAAAAGTCTTAGTCTTACAGGCTGTTTTGCTACCACATACTAGGTAAGGCTAAACCAAGCATGTTGTAGGAGTCTAGCCACTTTCTTAGCAAGTTACATGAACCAAGCTGTTATGTTATACCAAAAGAAAATATGAGCTTAGAAAGTTTTGTGTACACAGCAACTTTTTTTTTAGTTAACTTCGGTTTAGAGTGGGGTAAACCCAGCAATAGAGAAAAGCAGAAAAGACTATCTGCAAATGCCACAGGAAAATGTATGCACAATGCATTTTCTCCAACCTGTTTCACTGTTGTTTTGGGCTAGGCACAAAAAAGGTACTCAATATGAGGAATGAATAAACCAATGGTTTGGTGCCAACAGCATGTGATACCTTAAACTTAAGTTAACAAAACCAAACCGCATTATAGCTTAACGTTATGGCCTCACTGACACAAACAAGTTAAGCTAGGTCTGTCATACTAGGAGGCATCGTTTCTTGATTGGAGCCCAAATTTGAAAATCAGGTGATGCTCCAGAACAGTGTTTTCTCAACCTTGGCAACTTAAGCTGCGTGGACTTCATTGCTGGCTGGAGAATTCTGGAAGTTGAAGTCCACACAGCTTAAAGTTGCCAAGGTTGAGAAACACTGCTCCAGAAAATGGTTAAGACTGAGCTCTTCCAGAAGGCATTTGGTAATTAATTTTGCAATTATTCCTACTCCTAATTATTTTATTTACTGTGGATGTTTTAACTGTATTTTTGAACTGTGGCTGCTTTGTTAATTGCAAACTGCCAGGAGTCCTTGGCAGATTTGGCAGGATATAAATGTAATAAGTAAACAAAAATTTAAAAAAACTGCTCAATTTACCTGGGGAATAGCACAGAAATTGAACACGCTTTGATTCTTCAAGCGGGACAAATATGTCAAGACATCAGGAACATGATGTAGGGCATTGGTAATGAGCTCATTCATACACTGGACGGCTTTGTCAATGTTCTCTGGCTTAGCCAGATCCGACAGCTTCTGCACATACTTGCTCCAAACCTAGGAACACCAAGAGATCAAGGTTGCTGAGGCCATTTTTGCAGAATTTCAAAGACACTGTTACTGAGCAGCTGAGATTTGCTGGTTTTCACATATTAGTTGGGCATGGATCACCCTTTTCCAAGTTTTGTCCAGAAGGCTTTTGAGCAAACGACTGATGCTACCAACAAGCAATGAAGATTTCCAACAACGTCCCACCATTATGTAAAGTATAACAAGATTAGATTAGAGCAACATCAAATCATCCTTGCAATATCTGATTAGCTATTCCACTAAACTGAGCCTGAAAAAGTTCTCTGAACCCAGGAGTAAAATTACAGACTCTTTGGTTTACCCCCTAAAGCTTGTATGGTCTAAGTCAATGTTTCTCAATTTCAGCAACTTTAAAATGTGTGGACTTCAATTCCCCAACTGGCTGGGGAATTTTGGGAGTTGAAGTCCACACATCTTAAAGTTGCTGAGACTGAGGAACACTGCTCCAAGTTGTTACCTTCCCACACCAACTGCAAACAATCAGGAAGCAGTCCTTATATTTTAAAATAAGTACACCAATTCATATTTCTCCCTCCTTTCTTTCTTTCTTGTTTCCATAGTTCTCAAATGCCAGACTGTTCATTATTTTTTCACCTCGACCTTGGCCTTTAAAGTATTAGCAGCCATTCTGGGAGGTATTAGGAGAAGACCATGACTGATCACTGAGCTTTCACAAGTGGCTGCCAAAGCAGCTACTTAAAAAGGTTGCTCTGACCCTGTGACTGTTCCTAAATCTTCAAAGAAGGCTCTATGATTTATCAGACTGTCAAAGCAGCAGTCAGCATAGTCGCTGCCCATAGCACAGACTAAACAAGCCTATTAGCAGCCATAATTTAATAACATAAACAGCAGTAACAATAGGTATAAACGGAGGCAGAGGATGACATTTCCCTGCTGCATTAGCCTTGATTGCAAGAGACAGAATTCAATCTTACCCCACCAATATTGGGCATGACTGGAGCACCTAAAAGGTGAATGAGGCCTTCCTATGTGTACATATATGCAGCCTCAAATCCACAAGCTAACAGTGCATAAGATCCTTGGGCAGAAAAAGTTGCCCACACATTTTACATCAATTAAACAGTGACAACCGGGATGGAACCTAACACCTTTTGCACGCACTACACATTCAGCACACATTTGAGCTAAGATCTCCTCTTACATAATACTCTTTTCTTTTACCTCTCTGGGCCAGAATTCTCTGCCCTCAAGTTGGTCCTCCAGATAGTCCCTAATGATGTTGGTTTTCTGCAGAAAGAGTCCCATGGAGTTGGCCAGTTCTACGTCTTGGCCGACAAGAGGATCTTCCAATTCTGAGGCAGAGAAGAGCCGGGAGAGGCCAATTCCCACCAGGCCAGCAACATAGTGGCAATACTAGAGGTTGGAACATTCAAAGCATTATCAAGATGTTCTTAAAAATCTAGCGCAGACCATAAAAGCTGCAACTACTGAACTTTACAATTTCCTTTCTTGAATTACTTTTGGTCAAATAGCATGAAAGGAAAAAAAAACACTGTAAGTAGTCAGGAACATTTGCATAGCCACACTTACAAATGGGGTTGCAGCTATGTTTCACAAGTCCTTATAAGATGTTGCAAGCATCAAGTCATGAATACTTAGATGTGATACCATCATGAACTTCCCAGCTTCATTCAGAAGCAGTAGCCCAGTGCAATTCATCTAAATAAGCCATAAATCCAGAGGGGTTAAGAAACAAATATATCCACCTCCCACCCTTCCCATATTAGAGTAACTAGAGGCTACAGTTCATTGAATTCTCAGTGGACAAAGGAAGTGTATCATGTTAGATACTGCAAACTGATCTTTCTAAAGGACTCAAGCAAGCATGATGAGCCCAGGTAACAACGTGTAGAGAATAAGGAGGATGACCTTGCCTGAGATATGCAGGAGCTGTTGCCTAGGCAAAAACGGTTAACGCATTTTCTAAGTCCAGAACAGCAAGATAACATTCAGAAGCGGCTCAGGCAGATGCCTCCCTAATTCACTGAAGGAGGAGGAGGTATATACTTGCGAGATTCTGTTATTAGTCAATCTCAGTAAAACTAGTTTTAGCCTTCCTGTGGAGCTGATTTCTGGGTCTGGTCCATCTAGTGGGTTTGATATAGAGGAAGGCCAACTTGTTTTTCCAGATCTTTACCCCTCCACAACAGAAATACACGCAAACACTTTGTCCAAAGCAATGCCAAGAAAGGAACTTCACTACCTCCTTTGTTTGCACAGTTTGAAAAACCCTGTCCTTGAGGACTTTCTTCTCCCATGCAGTCAAAATTCCCTTTGCATTTTTTTTAAGCTTGGGAATGGGATTGAGGGCCAAAAGTTCAGTCTTTAAAATCCCGGAATCTTGCCAATGCAAATTTTGGGCCTGTGCATTTTAAGAGAGTGAGACCATGACATGCCACAAAAGTCGACAACAGACCTTGAGTGATGGAAGTTCTTCATGCCAGCCTCAGGGTAATGAGTGAACTAAATCTGTACCTGCTATGACTAGCTCCAGTTCCAAGACTCCTCAACAAGGGATTAACATTGCATCTTCCTCCTCCTCTGCAACACAACTAGTTCCTCATTCCCTACTCTGCTAGGATTTTCAACAGGTCATAGTGATCCTTCCCACTTGTTATGTAGTTACTTGTTGAGAAAGGAGCAAAGATCAGCAGAAAAAACGGGGATCATCTTCTCTGGGCCACGGTAACATCCCCAACATCAGCCCGAGTACCACTTTTTCCTTATCCTGTAGAAGCTATTCACTTTTATTGTTCCTCCTTAAACACTACTCTGTCCCCGTGCTGATGGACACTATGCATTAGAAGCCTCATTTTGATGGTCTCTGTATTGTAAGCTTCATGGTTTTAACTAACATGCAGATTTGCCAGGATAATTCATATTCCCTCCAACTCACTCACCTTGTCCCATTCCTTGTTAGAATTCACCTTCTTTTCCAAAAACTCAGCCATACCAAGACCCATCTTGTGACAAATGTCAGCAATCACATCTTGATAGACTTTTGCCAGGTTCCGGAACTCCAAGGAAATCTAAAGCAAGGACAAACATAAGGTAATAAAAGAAACAGGATCAAAAAAAATGATACATGTGTCCCTTCCTGCCCCACCCACAAGAACAACAACAAAAACTCTGAACTGATGAGTCCAGGAATGCTAGCACATTTCAGGTTCCATACAAGTAAAGTTAAAATTATTATTTCAGCAGTCCTTTAATCTTGAATTTACAACAATGAAATGTTGTATACATATCCTCTGAGCAATATGGGAAATATCCTTAGAAAGGATACTTGGCAAAATTGTTTCTATTCAGAAGGACCAAAATCAGCACACTCAGCTTTAGAGTAGATCATACTACTTCCAAAAGAAATAATTACAAAATGTTGATGGGACCCTCCTTGCTCATATAATTAGGTCACCAAACTTCATTAATCCTTCATTAACAAGGATACACAGGTATCTTTGATGGCTATTCCTTAACAGTTGATACTTCTTTCCCTCCTCAGCCCAACACATCCAAAGCCTGATCACCTTTTAAAAGGGCTCCAATTATTTGAAAAGAATCATTGTTCTGGAGATTAAATGAGTGTGAGAGTTTAACTTGCATAGAACACATAACTACAAATTTAACATCTGTGTAGCATATTCTTGGCAGTTATTGCTGTGAATGTAAGATCCTGGCAGGATCAGGCTAAAAACCCATCTAATCCAGCCATCTGCATCACCCAGTGACCAGCCACAAACATTCATTTTTGTGGCTGGTCATTGGCCACATCATCCTTTGCAGGGGGAGATGGGCAGTGATAAAAAAATTGATAAAAATAAATAAATTCAGGAAGCTCCTAAGTACAAACATGTACTTGAACTGTTGCCTCCTAGCAGTTGTTATTTAAGGTTTGCTACCTGGGATTCTGAAGCTCGTAATAGCCATCAAGACTAATACCACTGCTAGCCCAATTCTTCATGAATTTGTCCTATTCATTTTTAAACTGCTAACCCATATTACACCCAATGGTAGAGATATCCACCTGTATCTTATGATGAAATACCTGTCTCTTGTAAACTCTTATGGGTAGTTCTTCTGCAGCCAAGGACCAGATTTTTCAAATGATTTTTCAGGGTTAGGGTCACACAGATATGCAGGACAGATTTTGGGAAAGTCCTGAAGTTTAAGTTGTATTTTGCCTATCCAAAGGTCCAATGCATTTTGTTGTTTTCTACCAAAATTTGACTGGAAATCCACAAGCAATGTTTGGTAATTTGCCATAAAATTTCTTGGCAGAATCCTAAGTGACTCTGCTAGTCATCAAAAACTGGGAGACCACATACTGACTACAGATTACCAACTCTGCTCCACATTAATGTGAAAATACATCCTCAATGCATGTGAACTCAGAGGAAAAACTCTTGGAACCTATATACTCAGTTACCAATTATATGAAGGAAGGATTGTACCAGTTCCTCACACATCTAACAGAAGAGACTGCTATGTGCATAGAGAACAGAGTACCATGTAGTGCAAATGTACATATAAAGGCCTACTCTATGCAGTGGGCATCTGGACAATCCTGACTCCAATTTGTCTGAAAGGGCACCTCTGTACCCTTTAGGATAGGGAACTTTCACACTTCCAGACAGATGACAGGTTAATATATTCATAGTTAAGGGACTGATCCCATCCCTCTCACTTGCTAGAGAGTCAGGAAAAAGGGCCTTAGAGGAAGGATACCTAACTGCATAAATGCATGAGATTTAGACAGGCACTGCTCACCGTTGGAAAGTCTTCCAGCACCTGTCTGTCCTTCTCTTTGCTGTCCATAAATTTCCAGTCTGGCTGGTACAAGTAGGAGTGAAAATTGTGTAACATGGGGACCTTAGCTTCAAGGCTGATTGTCATGTCATCCTCAACAGTATCCAGAGCTCTGAGAACCAAATAGAAGATGCACACTGCATGGCTACAGAGAAAAAGAAAAGGACTGTTTGTGACTCAAATGCCAGAGGAAAGAGAAAAGTAATTTGTGCTGTTCAACTTTAATTAGTATAAAACTCCATGGCTCATTTGTTAGCAGGAAAAAGCTCAACATACCTATACTGAACAAAGAGCATCAGCTCCCACTTAGTCTCCTCATGCAATTCAAAGCAACTGCATTCAGTTTAAAGCTATAAATTGGGTATGCAACCTGAAGCAACAGAACAATTTGTGGTACCTAAATCTTATTTTTGCAGGCCTCTACAAAGGATTTATAGCAAGAGGCATATGTTCCTTCCAGAGCAACCCATTGTGTATGAAAGAAAACAAAGGAAATGACCCTGCTAGTATTTGGCTCTGATCCTGCTAACTTCAGCTAGTCCCACTGCTAATAGATTATATAGTACACCAAAGATTGTGGCCCTTGACAGGGAAGCCCTTCTTTAAACTTCTGTGGATCATATTCCAAACTATGAAAAATGCAATGGTAGTATACTGTGTATACTATAAAATAACATAGCACTGTAATAAAATGTGAACATTGCAGTAATGATAATAACCCTTAATTAGCTTTCTATCAGTTCTGTACCAACATTCACAACCCAAAAGAATTAGGAAGGGCTAGTCTATAATCTATTCTCTGCACCTGACACTTTTTGAACACCCAAAGGCTGCAGTGGATGATAATGCGAAGCAGGGGAGGCCCCAATAATTTAAAGGGCTTTTCTTCTTAAGTGTAGAAGTGTGAGGTGATGAGGGAGAGGATAAACTAATTTTATTTTAGGGCATACAGTAGTGGAAAAGCATAAAGTATGGATAATAACTATAGCCAGAGATAACTCTAGGGGATGAATTCAGCTCATTTCTCACTTCTATCCTAGGCAAGAGCTCTAGAATCTCCAGTTGAAGCTAAGCCAAAAACAAAGCTGGTACAAATGAGAATGATCTGATCCTGTAAAAAGTAGATTTTGCTTTCTGCTGCCAGGCATCCCTCCCAGTTGCAATTAAAACTTTCCAGGTCGTTTTCAAAACTGCAATTGGTTTACGGTTCGTTCTATCTATCAAATTTTTATCACCGCCCATCTCCCCCACACGTGGGATCCATTTTCCTCCTCAGCCGGGAATTCTAAAGAGTTAGCTGATGGGATCCGCGGTATCACGTTGGTGAATGCTGTCCAAAACGCGCTAAAGTCATTCCGTTATCCCCTTCCCCAGCAGGCAAATCGGGACCACCCAAACTCACCGCAACTCCCCGTCCAGGGCTTGGATAACGGCGGCGAAGCTCCGACTGGTTTGGTTCAAGTACTTGTAACATATCCGGAGGCTGTCGCTGAGGGAGTCCTGCAAAAGGAGCACAGGCGGAGGGGCAGCCTGAGCGGTCAGAAAGCGAGGCCGCGACTGTTGCGGGAGGCGGGGGGTGCCGCCGCAGGTCCGCAACCGGCCACCGCCAGTCAAGCCGGAGCCCGACCCGCCGCCACCCGCACGCGGCGGAGAAAAGGCCAAGGTGCGCTTGAAGAGGGACGCGGCGGCCTTGCAGCCGCAGCTGGCCATGGAAAATGCATGCGCGGCCGCAACAGCCGCAAGGCTAGCTGGCCGCCCCCTACGCCCCTCGCAGGGCCCCCCTGAGGCTGGGGGCTACGGAGCAGGGAAGTGGTTCCGGGGCGCCCCCGGGGCGAGGCACACCCACCGCCCCCCTTTCAGATTCTGAACATTTTCCCCTCCCTGCGCACAGGCCCGCCCACACCAGGCAGCGCGAGGGGAAGGGCCGCGACGCGAGGAGTCGGGCCGTCTTCCAGGCGCCAAGAGCTAATAGAAGCACGGCGGGAGAGAAGGCTCGAGGCGCGCTTTTATCCATTCATTTCGGGGCAAATCCCACTAAATTCAAAGAGGCTCAGCGTCGGGGAAACAAGCCTTACCGCCTGCTGAGTTCACATCACATATAGGCTTACTTAATAACACTTTATTGAATAAACCCAATTAGCAAGGCTTTCATCCTAAAGCGTGGTTGCAAACCACAATGCGAGCCCGTAGTAGTGTATGATGAATACCGGAGTTACACATCATGCTAAACCGTAATATGCTTTGTTTACACTACTTGATGTGGGGTGTGAAGCCAGCCATTGTTGCTTTTTCAATCATGAATAAAACAAACCATAACTCTGCACAATTTGTGAACCCGGCTATCCAAAATGGGAAAGGACTGATGAGCAGCCCTATGACAGGGCTCATCCTCCTTGAAGAACTGTTCGTAAACGTTAGACTAAGGGAAGATACAGTCATAGTCTAAAAGGCTGTCATGTGCAAGAGGATGAACTGTTTTCTGTTAAAACTAAAAGCAGAACAAAATGTAATGGGTTGAAATTAAAAGGATATTAACACTGTGTATGGGAAGGAATTTTCACAACATCTGGCAGTTAAGCCATGGAACAGTCTACCTGAAACAGTGATGGCATCCCCCTTGATGGAGATTTTCAAATTGGGTCTGGATAGCCACCTAATGGGATGGTTTAGTAGATTCCTGTACTGAGCAGAGGGTTGCACTAAAAGATCTATAGTGCCCAACTCATACAAACTCTGATTTTATGCTAGGACGCAACTGGGTCCCACGGCGCACCATTATCCAAATAGTACTGACACTTGGGTTGCCATAACACACTTAACAAGACCAAGCAGATGCATTTGTACAACATGGCAAGTAACCTTGATTAGCTGTGCCATGGTTAGTGAATTTTAGGTAAACTAACCCAGATAAAACAGTAAGAAGTGTATTAGAGCCAGTTTGGTGTAGTGGTTATGGCTCCAGGCTAGAAACCAGGAGACTGATTGTTCTAGTCCTGCCTTAGGCATGAAAGCCGGCTGGGTGACTTTGGGCTAGTCACCCTCTCTCAGCCCAACCCTCACAGGGTTGTTGTTGTGAGGAAAATGAGGAAGGAGTATTAGGCATGTTCCCTGCCTTGGGTTATTTATAAAAATAATAAAGGTGAGATAAAAAAAAATCTAAAATAAAAATAAAAAATTGTGTGAACCCAGCCATGAAGTGAACTTCCTACCCTGATCTTCCTACTTCCTTGACCACTTCTTCCTAGAAGCAGTAACGTTCCTGAATCTGAAAACATAAAGTTAAAACCACTAACTTTCCTACAATACATTGCAGCATCCAGTGTGCATTTTTGCCTGGAGCTCAGTGGGAAAGAAACGATAAATGGCGTGGATTGTAATCCACAGAAACTAAAATATATGCTATAATGGCTTTGCAAATCTGTTTCTGTTATTGCTCTTAAATGATCTGGGAAGGAAAACTACTGACTGATACTTTATGGGGATCCATCCTCTAATTCTCTGTAATGTTATCATTTCTGGAGATGTAACTAGAGAAATACTTAATATTCCAATAACAGTAGCTACCCACCAACTTTCAATTTCAAAACCACATTTATTTCTTTGTCTGGATAATATCATCCAGCCTTGATCAGAGTCATGTTTGGGACAAGAATTAGATCCCATTCTTCCATGGCTTTTACTCTTGCTCCCCTCAGCTACTTTTTTGGCAAAAAGAAGAATTACATTGGGAACCAAAGTTCCAATATCATGTAATTCTTGTGGAACACATGCTCATATTCCCAAGGATAAACAAAAGTTGTCTAATATTTGTTTCCCATAAAATATGCTTCAAATGAACTTTTGATAATGATTCAAAAATATTAAAAGGCTGGTCAGTACCATCACCTAATAAATAACCAATGCAATCAATTTTTTACCACAAGAATTTTCACAAATTTTATTTCCTTATTTATAAAAGTGTTTATAAACAGATGACATTGTCTATAAGTTGTTGCAGGCAATGATGTGTTACAGGTACATTTCAGTGTTTCTATTATAGAAACCATTTATAATAGAATGTTGAGAGCAAGTTTGGTGTAGTGGTTAAGACATCAGGCTAGAAACCAGGGGACTGGGAGTTCTAGTCCTGCCTCAGGCACAAAGCCAGCTGGGTGACCTTGGGCCAGTCACTCTCTTTCAGCCCTAGGAAGCAGGCAATGGCAAATCACTTCTGAAAAACCTTGCCAAGAAAACTGCAGGGACTTGTCCAGACAATCTCCAAGAATCAGATTTGATTGAATGGATAAAAAAATAGAATATATCCTAACAAATGCATCTATGACTTAACAGAATTGTATTTTTAAAAAATTAAAATATTAATATTACTGCATACTTTACCTGTACTTCACATTCTACATCCTGCATGTTACATTCATTCAACAAGACATTGATATAATCAGTAGATATTAATGCACCTTTTCAAGGCTATGCCCTAGACAGCAAGTGTTCACTATGTAAGGGGATTTGAGAATCAGTGTTTAATATTGTTTCGTGAAAAGAGTTTTATGTAGGCTAAGGCAGACATTAAATACACCTAAAATAACATTCCAAGTCAGCGTATTCATGCTCCATTTGAAAGCATGTACCTTGTCTCTTTTTTTCTTCTCAGCATTATCTTTTGATAATGTTTATGGAGGGGGTGGAACCTGCTTTGGGATTGTTTTTAATAATGAAGAGGAAATTATACAAATAAATGATGCCTCCCCCTCATTCAGCCAGCAGTTGATCATCTGTTACCATTCTGCTTTATTTTTTTTCCTCTTCTCCTTCTGTCTTATCCATTAAAAAAGTCTCTTGCTCGTCTTCCTCAGCAGAATACAAAAGAAAAAATCAACCAAAGGAGTAAAATATGAATAAGAAGCCCCACTCACTTGTTCCATCTTGGGCATCACCGTCTTGTAGCCGCCCATTTTAAACTTCAACAGATTGTAGATCTCCTCTGGGTGACCCAGCCATTTCTTTAGCAGCTCCATTGACTTCTGCTCTCACCTGGCAAGTTTAAGGTAGACCTTCACAGGCAGAAGGTCCTGCTTCCCACTCGCTCCCCTTCCGCCTCCCCTTATCCTTCCCCCTTTTTTCTCCACCCGCCCCACCTGCCTTTGCTTCTCCAGTAATTCCCTCCTCTCGCCCCCACTTCCAATTTCCTATGTCTCCGTCCTCGCTCAATTTTTTCCTCCGCCTCTCCTGACTTAGCTGCTTCCCCTTTCACCCTGTTTCTCTTTCCCTGCCTAGGGGTTTCCAAAAGCGCGACAATCTCTCCTCCCGACACGCCACCTGCAATTCTATTCCGCTTCTCCGAACGTGGAGATCCTCCAACCCAAAGACATCTTCCACCCCACACCGGTTCCAGCTCGTCTCCTCTCTCCCTGCGTTAGTCCCCTGGCAGCAGCCAATCAGCAAACATCGCCCCCAACTCGGTAGGCTGATAGGGAGCTTAGTAGCCGCGCGGTGCTCGCACCAGGAAGACGGCAGCCAATGAGACCATTTCGGGGCTGGTGTGACGATCCGTCGCTACGTCTCGGTTGGTCAGCGCTCGGCCACAGGCGGCATAAAATGGCAGGATTGATTTCGAAGTCGCCGGGTTTCTTAAAGAGGAGGATCTATTTTTTTTGCAAGGGGCGGGGAGGCATTCAAGGGATGTCATCCTACAGATCCAGTTTGGTTACTTCTGTAGTGATAAGAGTGATATCTGAAGCTGGTAAGATAAAGCTCAAGGTTTTGCAGTCCAGATTTTCACAATATATGGAACAAGAACTGCCAGATATACAAGGAGCCTTTAGAAGAGGCAGGGCCCTAGAGCTCATTTCGCAAACATCCAATGGAAAATCAAACAGGCAAGACCATTCCAAAAATATTTTTTTCCTTTACTGTTTTATTTTGTGGATAGATCTATCAAGCCATCTCATCTGTCTACTAAAGAATTTGTATAATGACCAGGAAGAAGTCACAGAATGGAACCTGGAGCAACTCAATGGTTCAAAATTAGGCAAGGAGTATGCTAAGATTGATTATGTGCCATCAAGTCGTTTTGGACTCCTAGCAACCACATAGATTTTTGCTATGACAAAAGATTGATTACTGCCACCTTATAAGTGGAATATATAATGAGAAATGCTGGACTAGAAGAATGGTAATTGGAATTAAAATTACTGGGAAAAGCATCAATCACCTCAAATGTCCTGATAACACTTTGATGGAGGGAAAGCTTAAGGAATGGGAATACTGGAAGTGTGAGAAGGGAGTGCAAAAGCTGGTCTGTTGCTCCCTTGCTCCATATTCCCTCTTCTGGGGGAGATGGGCGATAATTAAATGTGAATAATAAATATTCAGACAACCCTTAAGATTGTGTCAAAAGGCAATGCCAACCCAATGAAAATAGATGGAGAAATTAAAATAGCGACAGACTTTATCTTCCTGGAATTAGTTAATGGACAAATAATGAAAAACTTTTTTGCAAGCACAACTTTTCCTGGGAATAAATTCTGTTGAACTCAATGGTAAAAATCTCACTAAGCCATTTATTTTAATCAAGGCTTGTTGTACAAACATCACACATATTGCTTAACATAAAGTAAACCCACCTAGATATCGATACCCTTGTTTGTAATCTTGATATTTGAGGTCTTGCATCAGATTCTGTTGTTTAAGAATCTATTTATTTATTTATATTTCAAATTTCCATCACCGCCCATCTCCCCCGAAAAGGGGACTCTGGGCAGTTTACAATCAAAATTAAAACACATAAATTACAATATAAATACTCTATAAAATAAAAAAATATACAGTAAAAAATATAAAATCCAGCAGCGTAGATCTTGTTTGTTGGGGAGAGATCTATAATAGCCACCCCCAAGATGAACTGGTGCCCCTCCCACTCCATGCGAGGCAGCAGAACCGGTTTTTAGGTTCTTCCGGAAGTCCAGGAGCGAATGGGCCTGTGTCAGCTCCGGGGGCAGAATGTTCCAGAGGGCGGGTGCCACTGTGGAGAAGGCCCACCTCAATGGCTGAATTCCTGAGGCAGGGCCCTTTGAATGGCAGTAACCAGTGCTATGCAGCATTCTTTTCAAGGATAACCACCCAGCTCCATCTGTGCTCTTTTGCCACTTCCTTAAAATGGGGCTCTTTCAAAAAGGCCCTAATGGGAGGCTCTGGAGTCTTTTCCTGCTGATCTGTTGAGATTTCTGCAGCTGCTTAGTTGATGTAGACAGATTTCCCAACTTGGTGCACTCCAGATCAGTTGGCCTATAATTTACAGCAAGCATGGCGTTTGAGGATGATGATGATAATGAAAGCAACTGGAAGAGCCAGTTTTGGCAGATGCTTTGTTTTGGCACTCTTCCCATGACCAGAATGATGGACTCACCCTCATGTACAAGCAGCCTCAGCCATTGCATCAGTTCCATCAGTTCCAGGTTCTCTTGTTTCATTCATGTATGGTTTGTTCCAGTAGCCTGCTTATTGTCAGATTTTCCTGGTTCCCCAACATCTGACACAGACCTTGTTAATCCAGGCAACATCCAAGCCGGCATGACTCTCTTAGTTCGTGTTAGGCAGGTGACGCATTAAGGGGTCTTTGCACAAGGACCCCTACTGGTAAGGTAGGTACAGCCAGGATTTGAACCCCCGTCTCCCGCTCCAAAGGCGGTGCTCTAAGCACTACTCTAGAGAATGCCTGAGGCAGCAGCAGACATGGAAGGAAGATCAAGCAGAGGAAGTGCCATGTCAAGACAAGACCCTGCATGGGATGTACCACTGAAAGATTGCTGAGGTGGCTGACATTGGGAAATCCTACCAGTGGCTGGAAAGGGCTGAGTAAAAGAGAGCACTGAGGCACTGATCATAGCAGCACAAGAACAGACACTAAGCACCAGATCCATAGAAGCAGGGATCTATCACGCTAGACAGGACCCAAGGTGCAGACTGTGCAACCTTGAAGTTGCCAAGGCCACTGCACTAGGCCAGAGTTGAAATGCCTTCAATGACTCAGCTGCTACAAAGAAGCTTTGATGGTTCTTTTCCCACATTTTGGTATTTTTAACAAATTTCAGTGGCACAATCAGAATCAGTGCTATGGCTGATAGACTCAGGGCCTGAGCTTCTTTATACCTCTCTTTCTTACTCCTTTTAGCACCCACCCCCTTAAGACCACAGGAAGGTGAAAGCCAAAGCAGCCATAGATTGTCTAGGGAAGCCCTGTATTCAAGCATCTATTCTGGGGTTTCATCTCAGTTACAACTGTCAAAAGGAATAGTGGACCAGAAAGTTCAATAATCCAGAAGTGGTGAGTGGCCATATAGTTCATTTAATTCTGTGCGATTGAGTTGTTTGAAGGTCAATCTAACTCCTTCCGACTCTGTCAACTGACCCTGTTTTGGTTACACACTAATTCTCCACTGACCCAGTTAAATGAGCTGTGAGTATAGGGTCACTGGATATTGCAGCAAAAACTTGATTTCACAGACCTCCATTCAATGACAGGGACAAAATTTTAGTTTGGTTCTCATACCCAAATGACAAAGCCCATTGTTTCCAAAGCCATCCAGTTGGCAGAATATATGTGATTTGTGTCATTTGTTAGACTAACACTGTTTTCAGTAACACTGATTTATCATCTTTCACCTTGGCTACAAGTTAGTAGAACAAGGGACAGAAGGCCTGCTAGGCTACATTCTTTACCTGATACCTACAAGGATCAAGTTTCCAACAATGCCAAGAGACATACCAATCTTATTTCATAAATAGTTATAAAGTCAGTTTTAAATAGTTTATTTACACTAAGACTCTGGAAAGGAAAATTTTTCACTTCCATTGTTGTTCAGTGACATTCTGTTGTTGAAGATGGAAGTTCCACATGAAAGCCACCCAGCTGGCTTTCATGCCTAAGGCGGGACTAGAACTCAGAGACTCCCAGTTTCTAGCCTGTTGCCTTAACCACTAGACCAAAAACCAGGATACCGCTTTCTAGTCCCACCTTAGGTACAAAGCCAGCTGGGTGACCTTGTGGCCAATCACTCTCTCTCAGCCCTAGGAAGGAGGCAATGGCAAACGGCTTTGGAAATCTTGCTGAGAAAACTGCCCTCAATAGATTGAGCCTCTAGAGAAGTGTTCCTCAGTTCAGATTGCAACAGGCTGGGAAGGACATCTCTTTTGGCCATTACTTGTAGTAAGGTGTAAGGGTGCTGATTATGATGGACAGTCTGGATTTACCCTAAATAATAATGTGGTTTGTTTTCTTGTGGACTAGAATATTGTGGTTGATACAATAAATCAGTGTTTCTCAACTTTGGCAACTTTAAGATAGGTGGACTTCAACTCCCAGAACTCCCCAGTTGGCTGGAGAATTCTGGGAGTTGAAGTCCACCTATCTTAAAGTTGCCAAAGTTGAGAAATGCTGCAATAAACTATAGTGAAGCAAGCCACAGCTTAGTGCAATGTGTGAACCCAATTATAGGCAGCCTTCATTTTACCTCTACCGCTGAAAGCTGGCTATGTTGTCCCCTCTCCAATTCCAAATAATCATTTAGAATTCTCTTCACACACCCAACTCTTATCCCTGAAAATTCAGAAAAAAAAATAGTCAAGAAAAATAAACTTTATGAAAAGCCCCCAGTTCCTTAAGAAGCTCTTGTGTTTGGCAGAAACATGTGGGGCAGATTGTAATTGTTCTTTTGTAGTCACTGAAAAACTTTTCTCCCCAAGGCTAGAAAGGACATCTTGATTTCACAGATGAGGAAAAGTTGTCCTTTCCTAAAAATATGCTTGAATCACCTAATGTTAGTTTGTTCCTCCAGGCAACACCTTTAAGGATTTAGTTACATCCTCATAGCCTCATCCAACGAATTCCCCTTCTTCAACCATTTGACCTCTTAATGGGAGAAGACAATACAGCAACAAGCTCTACATTCCCGTGTAGACATTCTGCGTTTTTTTTAATCCTATGCCCAAATTCATCCCATTCCATCATTCCCCAAAGTTCTCAGCTTACTTCCTTGCTGAAAGAAACCACAGTGGTCAGATTTCTGTATACTGTGGTGCAGCAAATGAAGAGACCAGAAGTATGCAACTGTAACATTTCCCTTACCAGTAGAACATAGGAAAGTGATAGGGCTATCCCCATACAGAGTAGTTTCTGTATTTGACTGGTGCCAGGTCTCTTGTTACATTCGTGTAACAGGCAAAAAGAGATGGGATAAAGTTTCCTTCAACAAAACTTTAAAAAAATTAAGTTTCTGGTGAGTGACTCCTGGTGACTTTGTAGATGCATCATGTAGTTTTCTTGGCAACAAGGAAGTGGTTTGCCATTGTTTTCTCCCTGGATTTTTTTTTTTTCAACTTCCATGTTGAGCTTAGAAACCTGTGATTCTTAGATAGTTTCCCATCCAGGTACTAACCAGACCTAACACTGTTCAGCTTCCAGTCTCAGAGTAATTCCAGTGCTGTCATCTGTTGAAACTTCTGTGGGTCAAGCCATGGTGAAAAACCGAACAGTGCAGCCAGTACAAAAAATATGTTGCTTCTTTCATCTTCAGTTAAGAAAGTGACTTCCCATACTAAAAGGCAATCCCATATTGTCACATGGATGGAGTCATACACAGCACTAAGCCATAATATGGTTTGTTTGGTTTGGGCTTAACTTGATGTATGAACTCAGCCATTGTAATTTGTAAATCATGGTTTCTGTTGTGTGAATCAAGATAGTGTGGTTTGGTGACAATCATAGGTAAAAGAAATCATAGTTGTAGTGTGTTAATCTAGACTGAACCTAGTTGGGTTATCTTACCTGAGGACAGAGGAAGACAGTTGCAGAAAAGGTGAAGTCTTACCACGCTCTTCAGGCTTCCATAAATTTCCAAGCTTGAATACTGCCAGAGCACTACATGGAAGACTCCTTTGCATCACTTGAAACCTTCTATTTCATGGATTTAATGAAATTCAGTTTGGAAAATTGCTACACGTTCAGTCCAGTTTGCACTCACTACTCTCTGCCCATTACATTGCCCTGTGTAGCTACTTACTGCAAACCTTTATTGTTCAACCATGTCAGGAAACCCTAACAGGCAGCTTTGAGGGGTGAAATTCCTCTACAGCCTGGGAACATTTCTTCATGTGGCCTAGCAGCCCTTGAGTCACAAAACACAAAAACAGTAGCATAAGACTAATATAGGCAGTAAATGAAATAAATGTAGCCTTCTCAAAACACAACAAACAAATCCTGACCTACCTTCATGCATGGAACAACTCAACCTACTTTGTATTACTGACTCAACCAATTTCACCTCTTGGCTCCTGGGCTCTTCCTCTCCTTATGCAGTTAATTCATACTAGCAGTTCACTGTTGTTTTAAATTGAACAAAGGCCTGGTGTTTGGGCAGGATGGCACATCCCATTTCTTTCTATTGTGCATGTTCAGATTATTTAAGAAGCACCATATGCTAGATGAAACAGAAATGCAGTTTTTTTATCCTTCTTGGTCAATGGAGTCTGCTCTGATTGTCTCATGGTGTTCTCTGTATTTCTGTGTTTTAAAATGTAATTTTATTGCAAGTTTTAAAAACAAGAGTAAAAATTAATACAACTAAAATAATGTAAGAAAAAAATAAAAAGAAATAAAACAGAAAACTAAAGTGCAAAAAGGAAAAAAAGAAAAAAGTAGAAGAAAAATAGAAAAAATATATAAAGTGGCTTCTGATATCCTTTACAGCAGTTATAAGTACAGTTGTAGATTTACCTCTTTCTCTAAAGTTACATTGTGACTCTTCTTCTAGAATCTATTTTATCTAATCGTCAAAACCATAGATCATAAGTTCGTTTTTTTCTGCTTCATGCAAAAAGTCCATAAGAGGTTTCAAGTCAGCAATAAACGGTGTTCTCTGTATTTCAAGGCCAATGGCAATGAGGATGAGCATAGCTTAGCCTGACACTGATTCTAAGGTTTTGAAGAGTGAAACCAAGAACAGTGCGGAGAGCTACTACATCACAGAAATAGATTGTGTTGCTGTATAACTACCCTAAGCTCCTAAGAGAAAGGTGGCATAGACGAAGGGATAGGATACATAATAAAAATTAAGAAACAGGACTCTTTTCAGCCTCTTCTGGAAATCTGTAATCTGTTTACAAAACCTCTTGGTTCACCATCCCAGCATCTTTCTTCAGCAAACTTCTTGAAACGGGGTCTGACTTCTAAATTACTATTTGATTCAACCCCTGCTCCAGAGACCAGTAGCAGTGCTCTGCACTAGCTGCAGGTGCCAAAATAAAAACAAAACACTATAATTTTGGTCTACATTTTGAAAATTGCCAAATCTCACCAGTTTTTGGCTTTACGATTTACAATCTTAATAAGGTTTCAAGCAAGAATATCAAAATCTGGTGAGATTTTGCAATCTCATGAGAATTTGGTCATTTTAATTTCAGATTTGGGGAGCCTATTGTGTGACGGGGGACATGTGTGTGCCGTGGGGACTCTCAAATCCTTTGCCAATCTTTGGCTCATAAAATGCTTCATGATGTTAAGTCTCCTTAAAAGAAAGGTTCGGGAGTCACTGGGTTAGACTAGACACTGGGAAGTCTTTGATGTACAGAATATTACATTTTCCTGGACAAAAATATAAGCATCCTTTCTTCTCAATTCTTATGTGATGCTGAACACAAAACGACTTACCTGTGGTATAAACAAGTATCAGTTTGAAATTATTTTAAGTATCAGAACTTTTCCCAAAAGAATTTTGAAAATTATAGTTTCATGAGATGTGGCAAACGCTTTGCTGGAGACCCAATTGTTGCTGCACTGTCACTTCCCCAATTGTGTAAAAATCTGCACAAGAAACATTTCATTCGAACCAACAAGCCATGCTTTAATGAAGTCCAGGAGCTTCAATGTACATGGGAGCTCTCAGCTTTCAAATAAGCAGGACTCTAAACTTCTCCCTACTACATCTACATTTCTCACTGAATAACTGAGAAAGTGGAGCTCTCAGAATACTGTCACTGTTAGTAACTTCAGATCTTTGGTTTATGTTGATCTTAACACTTAACACTAAACACAATCAGATTCTGGAATCAGGTTCTACCTTCCCATTCCTCACAGCCAAATCCCATTCCTTTTTTTGCTTGTTTGTTTTTCATGGCATACCAATATTTCAGGCCAACTATAAATGGATTCCTCATTTACAGATCCAAGCTCCTTGGGATAATCTTGATCCCTAATCCTACATCAAAGCATTAAACATGATGTAAGTATTGTGTCATTACAATACTTTGTATTGTATTGTATTCAAATATCTTTGAAATGAGGCATTCCTATAATAAAATGAAAATCTGGGGGAAAAAAAGACCTGCCCTAGTGTAAATCAAAGACAAGCATGGCCCAAGCACAGAGGACATTGCTGTCATTGTAGGTGGATGGCAACCAGTCCCCCTCCCTCGAAATAGCTTCATCATTGGTAGTGAGCTTCATCTTGGGTGCTGCATTTGCAGATCTTGAATAACTTTCATTGACCACAAATCTCCAGGAACTACATAAGCAGCTACTGGGACTGTGGAAAGTGAAACCTAATGACTTGAGCAAGACAAAGTACAAAGTATGTAGTTGCAAATCTTAAATCCTTGTAGGGTACTTCTTGGCTTGCAAGATCTCTGATGCTATTGTGGACTTGTTCCTTGGTTCCCATATCATCTCTTGAAGTCATACAGCCAAAGAGACTGAGCAACTCAGGTGTCTTGTGAAAGAGGCATATCCATCTCTTCAGGTGGCACTTGTGGCTGGCATTGTGGACACCACCAGGTAAGCCTTTTCAACCCATCTGGTGGTCCAAATGTGGCCTTCCTTACCTCATGCCCTTTGGGACATTTATCTTTCATATAAATGTGTAGCTGCAATCTTTGCCTTTGCAGCTTGCTGTGGAGCCACGCCAAGCTGAACTGAACAGCATGATCAAGCAAAGATTTGAGGTCTGAGGATTCCAAAGAGGAGCCAAGGGAAAGTGGATGGATCCTTGCCAGATACAGGGCCTCATTTTTAATGACATTCCCTGGAGGAGAGAAGAATTCAGGAGAAAGTGAACATTAAAGAGCCTATAAAGGAAGTGAAGTGAAAAAAAAAGCAATCCTAACACTAAGGATCACCTTTCCAATCTGGAGCCCTTACAGGTGGCTTTGATTACAACTCCTATCATTCCTAACAATTTGTCAGGATGGCTGTGGGCCAGTTTGGTCTAGGGGTTAAGGCAACGGGCTAGAAACCAGGACAGTTCTAGTCCCACCTTAGGCATGAAAGCCAGTGGGTGACTTTGGGCCAGTCACTCTTTCTCAGCCCAACTCATCTCACAGGGTTGTTGTGGGGAAAATAGAAGGAGGAAGGAATACTAGGTATGTTCCCCACCTTGAGTTGTTTATTAAAATAATAAAGGTGGGATATAAAATAAATATATAAATAACATAATAATTAAGAAAGTCTGCCGTAGGGCAGGGTGAAAACTTAAAACTAGAAAAATCCAGGTTCAGGTCTGAACTGTCATGAACCTTCATGGTTAGCCTTGGACTGGTCGTTCTCTCTAGCTTGTCCTATCTCACAAGAGGATAACATGAGTATGTTCCTTGTTCTCATTTTGTTTAGTCTGGGGAAGTTTGCAGACAGACAGATAGACAGACATAATAAAAACATACACTGCTGTGAGCTACTTGGGGAAGCTGCAGGGTAGTTAGAAAACGTTTTAGGCAGTAGGCATCATGATATGATTTCACACATTCTTGCTGTCTTCATTAGGGGTTTTATGAAGTTATAATTTCTTTTAATTGTACCATGGATTATTTAACTTTGTTGTACTGTATGCTTGTAAGCCACCGAGAGTCATCAGACTGTGGCAGGGTATAAGCTTAATAAATAAATCCATTCACTGTTCTGGATGCCAAACATTTAAAAACAATGAAACATGTAATTGTCATTTCTTTAAAATGGCAGAGATGCGGGTGCCATTTCAGCATGTGTTACGGCCACTGCTCCATTATTGACCCTCAATATGATGTTTAAATGGCTATCAAGGATCCCTTTTTAAGTCAATTCATTTGCAAAATTCAATTTTCTTCAATGGAATAGCCTCTGCTGTCCTACTGGATATTTTCCTCCTGTTGTATATCCCAAAGTTAAGAATGTATGCAAAAGTTTTTTCTTGGAATCAGAAGTTAACAGGTGCAATTTTGAACCTACCTATTCCTGAGAAATAACTTTGGTTCAGGAGCATGTAGCATACAGGTGTATCTTTCGCAAGAACCTCCAAAGCCCGTTCCCTGTCAAACTCCAGGCTCAGGATATCAGTTGCTGGCTCAGTGGTAGGAGAAGAGCACTGCTGAATGCGGCAATTATAAAATACCAGAAAGCCCCCAGTATCAAAATGCAGAACCAGCCTAAATATCCAGAATGAAAACAAACACTGATTAATTTAGAGCAGATGAGCAAAGCCTGAATCTCATGGGCCATATGTGACCCTGAAAGCTTGGGATATTACCCCGCAAACCTTACATAATTGTAGGTTTTAATGTGACAGAAGAGGAAAAATAGTAAATGCATGATAGTCTTTAATTAATTTCTTACTAACTTAAGATTAATTAATCGATTGACTAACTACAAAGGAAATCAAGTTTACTTTTCTTCCTGGCTGCAGCATACCATTTAAAATAAAATGTAGTTCTTAGCCCAGAAATAGTTGCATGTTTTTGCTTTATAACAACAATTGGAGCCCTGTTGGCCTATTTCCCTCTTTGGAGTGATGGGTCGTGACGAAATTTGATTGATAAACGAACAAACAAACAAACAAAATTTCCAGAAGAAAAAGTCCAGCTATAGCAGTCGCATATGACTCCCTTTGCAGACCTCCAAAGTGCTAACCTGGGAATTGGATCTTTCCAGTCGCCTCTTTTGTTTGCCTTATTAGCCCTTGCAAACTCATTGGCTCGGATGCTTCCATACAGACCAAAGTGGAAGCGGAGCCATTTCCAAGCGGACCCATTATTATTATCTATATCAGATGCCAACCAACTTGCCGACTCTTCTTGTTGATAGCATTGAGGACTGCATATTTCAGCTTCGTTTTCTTTCTGGCCCTGGAGAAAGGAACTGCTTCCAGGCATTGCCAGCCTTTGACTGGCAGACCTGTGTTCAGACAAATCCAAGGATATGCTGTCATGGCTGGGCATTAATTCCTCCTTGGTGCCAAAGGCCAAAAACAAGTTCTTCCCATGGACCTGGAAAAAGGTAATTTAAAAAATATCACATTCTATTCCATCTTCTCTAGGTTAGTAACTCTGGCAGAATTTGTTTAAAGGAGATTGAGTTGTGGGTAGGCTGGGGTAATGGTTGATGTAAATAAATACCAAGACTGAACCTAAGTTTGGTACCAGTCACGTTAGACTGGAAAAAGCTAACAACAATGGGACAAGTTCGGTGTTGTTTAAAAATCTAGAGATATGAGACTCATTTATTTATTTATTTGCATTTTATTCCTTCTTGCATTCCTTTCTTCCTTTTTTATTCCTTCTTCTTGCCTTCTTTTTATGTTTGTTTATATATCTTCCTTAATGTTTAATAAAAGTACAGAAAAAAAGAGAAAAAACAGATGAAACGTTTAACAGACAGAAGTGTCTGGGCAAGTCTTGAGGTGTGAAGCAGGAATTCAGACTGGGAGAGTCTACCTACTAGGGTTCCCATAAAATAGGCCCAGAATGGAATTCTTATTAGGATTTTCTAAACCAAAGATTTAATATTTAAAATCTTACATTTATTATTATTAAATTTATTATTATTATTATTATTATTATTAAGATCTTAAACCAAAGGTTTAAGACCCAGTTTGCTGTAGTGGTTAAGGCATCAGCCTAAAATTTGGGAGACCATGAGTTCTAGTCCCAGCTTAAGTACAAAGCCAGATAGGTGACCTTGGGCCAGTCACTCTTTCTCAGCCCTAGGAAGGAGGCAATGGCAAACCACTTCTGAAAAACCTGCCAAGAAAACTGCAGGGACTTGTCTAGACAGTCTCGGAGAATCGGACATGACTGAATGGATTTAAAAAACAAAACAAAGGCCAGCAGCATGGTACCCCAAATCAGCAAAAACTATACAGCATCCCTACATGTCAGTCATGGACATCCCAAAGTATTATTTTTAAATTATTTATTTTTATTCAAATTTGTCACCGCCCATCTCCTCCGACCGGAGGGACTCTGGGCAGTTTACAGCACAGAATAAATATACAATAAAAACTCAAATAAAAACACAGTAAAATTCCAATAAAATCCCATTAAAAAACAAAACAATTTCTTAACTACCCCAGCTCATAAAATCCAGATGGCTATGATCTCTTCAACCATCATGTAGGAGGGGCACTTCAAGGCACCAGCCAACCCCAAGTATGTCGATTCTCCTCCCTGCCCCAAGCCTGGTGGCAGAGCCAGGTCTTCAACGTCCTCCAGAAGGCTAAAAGTGATGGGCTAATCTTACCTCCAGGGGCAAGATGTTCCAAAGGGTGGGTGCTACTGCCGAGAAGACCCGTCTCCTGGACCCCGCCAGATGGAATTCTCTTATTGACGGGGTCCGCAGCATGCCCTCTCTGCATGAACGGGTGGGACGGGCTGATGATACGGGGAAGAGGCGGTCCCTCAGGTAAGCCAGTCCCATGCCATGTAGGGCTTTAAAGGTGATAACCAACACCTTGAATTGGACCCAGAAGCAAACTGGTATCCAATGCAGCTCACGTAGCAAAGGTGTTATGTGCGCCCTTCTAGAGGCGCCAAAAATAGCCTGCACAGCTGCATTCTGGACCAGCTGAAGCTTCCAGATACTCTTCAAGGGTAGCCCCATGTAGAGCGCATTGCAGTAGTCTATATGGGAGATAACAAGGGCATAAGTGACTGTCCGAAGGGCTTCCCGATCCAGGAAAGGGCGCAACTGGTGCACAACACGAAGCTGTGCAAAGGTCCTTCCGGCCACGGCTGCCACCTGCTCTTCCAGCAGGAGCCATGAGTCCATGAGGACCCCCAGGTTACGCACCAGGTGTGTCTGGGGCAGTGCAACCCCATCCAGAACTAAAGATGACAAAGTCCAGGATACGGAGGAACCCTTAACCCACAGCCACTCCGTCTTACCAGGGTTCAGCCGAAGCCTGTTGTTTCCCATCCAGACCCCTACAGCCCCCAGGCACCGAGAGAGGGCAGTCACAGCATCACTTACCTCACCCGGGATGGAGATATACAATTGAGTATCATCGGCATACTGATGATACCTCATCCCGTGGTGACGGATGATCTTGCCCAGCGGTTTCATGTAGATGTTAAATAGGAGAGGAGAGAGGACCTAGCCCTGCGGCACCCCACAAAGGAGAGGTCGAGGGTCAGATCTCTCCCCCGCTATCACCACCGACTGGGACTGGCCCTGGAGGAAGGAGGTGAACCAGCGCAAAACTACACCGCCCACCCCCAACTCCCTGAGCCGACCCAAAAGGATACCATGGTCGATGGTATCGAAAGCCGCTGAGAGGTCAAGAAGAGCCAGGATGGATGCACTACCCCCATCCTGCTCCCGCCAGAGATCATCCATAAGTGCAACCAATGCCATTTCTGTCCCATATCCTGGCCTGAAACCTGACTGAAAGGAGTCTAGATAATCCGTTTCCTCCAGAATCCTCTGGAGTTGTAATGCCACCACTTTCTCAACCACTTTCCCCAAAAAGGGGAGGTGGGAGACTGGACAAAAATTATCCAGTACAGTAGGGTCCAACGATGGTTTCTTGAGGAGGGGTTGTACCAGTGCTTCCTTAAAGGCAGCTGGAAACACCCCCTCCCTCAAGGATGTATTAACCATCGCCTGGACCCAACCACATGTCACCTCCCGAGCTGCTTTCACCAGCCAGGAGGGACATGGATCTAATTGGCAAGTGGTGGCATTTACTGTCTGGAGGGTCCTGTCTACTTCCTTGGGTCCAACAGGATCAAACTGTTCCCAGATAACATGGTAAGTACGATCCCTTGGTATCTCCACAGACCCTGCCTCACGCTTGGAGTCTAGCGTAGAGCGGATCTGAGCGATTTTGTCTTGCAGATGCTCCAAGAACTCCTCTGCACGGCCCTGCAGGTGGGTCACTGCACCCACCTTCCCCAAAAGGGATTGAGTGATTTTAAATAGGGCCGTTCGGCGGCATTCTGCAGACGCAATAAGAGCGGAGAAATATTGACGCTTTGCCGCTTTTATTGCCACCAGGTAGGCCTTAATAGCAGCTCTAACCAGTGTTTGGTCGGATTCGGTCTTCGTCTTCCTCCAGCGGCGCTCTAGACATCTCTTAGTCCTCTTCAAAACCCTCAGCTCCTCCATAAACCACGGGGAGCATCGAGTGTGATGAGGCAAGAGAGGTCGCACAGGTGCGATCCTGTGTCATGTTTCCCATTTCAATGTTCTGTTAACATTGTAACGTTTCACATGTCAAGTCATTTTCCGTGTCCACTCGCTTCGCTCGTTCAGGGTTTTTCTATTCCTCCGCCCTCCGTTGTTTTGGAACTTTGGAATGTGTGTTTGGGTTTGCGATCCTGTTCAAGGTTACTTTCCCAGGCGTGTGTAACGGTTTCTAGCACCTGGGAGGGGGTGCATACTGACGGGTGATTGGGGCGGGACTGGCTTGCAGGCAAGGCTTTTAAGTTTGTATTTGGCGCGCTTTTGCTCATTCTCAGCTTTCTCTGTATTTGCATACTATTCCTTTAATAAATCAGTTATCGTTAAGCCCGAGCTTGTGAGACTGAGTATTTGGGATTAGGCAACCAGTACATAAAGCTGAGAATCATTTAATTACTTTCCGCTAGCCCCATCCAAAGTTGGGTAGAGAGGAGCGCTAGCGATGATCGAACCTCCGCTTCGCGAGAGTGAGGGGAGCGAAGAAGAGCCGGACTCGACGAAGACTCTGCTAGCTCCAACTTTGAGAGCGCAAAGAGCCGCACGTCGGGAGAGGCGAGATGCTCAACTGGATGAGCTATTGTCAGCGGTGCAGGGTGCCACGGGGGGTGTACTCCAACCCCAGCCCGAAGCGGGAGCAGCACAGGGGGGGGGGATCTCCACAGCCGTCCCGGGAACCCGAAATCCCCTTATCCCCGAGGGTGGTGGTAACCAACAGACCCCTAGAAGAGCTGGTCACTCCTGCCCGCATGAAAGCCATAGAGGACAAGATGGAAATGATAGTGACCTTCATCAAAGATGCCACTAAGAGTTCGGGGTCCCTACAGGAAGACTGGGAAGAGGAACCCTCTCAGCTGTTACCCCCCCCCCCGACAGAGTTCCCTGTCATTCAGGGGAAGAAGCAAGCTTCGAACTCCCCGGACCGTGGGGGGAAGAGAGCCAAGGGCGTCCCAAGATCGGCCATCACTGGCGGCTCGACGCCCGCTGTTGTTCGCGGAGCCACCACAGCCAGTGGAGCCGGTAAGAACCTTCCCACCTTTTGGGGTAAAGTTTGATGGGGACCCTACTACCCTTTCCTTCTTCATTACCAATGCTAGACATTATATGGAAGATTGAGGCCGAAATTTCCGCTCTGAACAAGGCAAGATTAATTTCATTGCCAATAAGCTGAAGGGGAGGGCAGCTGACTGGTACGTAACACTGTGCCAAGCTGAAGCCACCGAGTTAGAGGACTTTGATGAGTTTTTGTGGGCACTGAAGCAGCACTTTGAAGACCCCTTAGCCCAGGAGAGAGCGAAAAACGCCCTGAGGAAACTCTACCAAGGGACCCTCTCTGTCGCAGACTACGCTTTAGAATTTAAAGCCCTGGCGGGGAAGGTGGAAGACTGGTCCCAGTCGACTTTGGTGGAGATGGTCAAACAAGGGCTGGAGACGGAAATCTTCCATTGGGCTTTGGGCAGGGACGATCCCAAAACAT
Source organism: Candoia aspera (assembly GCF_035149785.1). Taxonomy (NCBI): domain Eukaryota; kingdom Metazoa; phylum Chordata; class Lepidosauria; order Squamata; family Candoiidae; genus Candoia; species Candoia aspera. Next base: position 26,596,286 of record NC_086153.1, on the reverse strand, counting down.
TATATGGCTGGATACAGTTGGCAGGCAGTGTGGAAAGCGCCCTACAAATGTATGCCCAGAGTAAGGAGATGAGACAGACCCGAGCCGCGAAGGGGGCTCGTGCCGCTGGATTTTCGAGTCGCCCTAAGCCAAAAACCTGGGAAGAAGAGAGGGAACGGCGATTGGCGAGAGGGCAGTGTTTAAGATGCGGAAAAGAGGGGCATCGCGCTACTTCGTGCCCGAGGCGCCGACCAGAAGAGCGGCCCAGGAAAGCACCGGGAAAATCGCCCTCTCTGCCGCGCAAGCTGAAGGCTGCCTGTGCTGAGCTCGACTCTCCAGACCTCCCATTCGGGGACGAGGACGAGGAATTACAATTCGACAAACCGGCGGGAAACGCCTTCCACCTGTCCTGAAGGGCGCCCTTGGACAGGTGGAGGAAACCGGGCGCGACCACGATTCGGTGAGTGGGAACTTCCCTACAATGACTGCCAAAGTGAAATTGGGCTCTAGAACTAAAACTGTTGAAGTCTGGGCCATGCTGGACTCGGGTTGTTCTCGTTCTCTGATGCATCCTGACGTCGTAGCTGCCCTACGACTAAAGCGCGGGGGGATACGCGGCGTTCAAAAAACCCAGGAGCGCTCCTTAAATGGACTCCAACCTGTCAACAGGCGTTCGAAGCGCTCAAACAAATCTTCACTACCGAACCAATTTTACAGCATCCAGACCCTGCCAAACCATTCGTTGTACAAGTGGATGCTTCTGCTTTCTCCGTCGGAGCACTACTGCTTCAATCAGACCACTCTGGCACCTTAAAACCCTGTGCATACCTCTCCCGCAAATTCACCGAAACAGAGAGACGGTGGCATGTTTGGGAAAAGGAGGCTTTTGCTGTAAAAACTGCTTTAGAGACTTGGTGGCACTTATTAGAGGGGACTTCAAACCCTTTACCAACAGGACAACTGGGTCGACCTACTCCCTTTTGCAGAAGTCGCTTATAACAATGCCGTACATCAGAGCACTGGCCAAGTTCCCTTTAAGACTGTCTTCGGTCGGGACTTCGTTCCAATCCCTGAACTCCCGCATCCACAACCCCTACCAGCCTCACTCACTGACTGGGCTGCCTCTCTCAAAGACTCATGGCTAAACATTCAGCAAGCTCTGCTCCATGCCCAACCACTTACAAACGCCATGCTGATGCAAAACGCTCCCCTGAACCTGCTTTCGCTGTAGGGGATAAAGTCTATTTTGTCAACCAAATTCATCAAGTCACCACAACCTTCAAAGAAGCTTGGCCCTAAGTTTGTGGGTCCTTTTCCTATTGTGGCGCAAATTAACCCTGTTACTATTAACTCGATTTGCCCCACAACCTCAAACGTTTACATCCTGTTTTCCATTGCAGTTTGCTCAAGCCCTACCTGCCGTCGGACCGCTGGCATCCCCAACCGGTTCCACCACCTCATGATTGATAACCAGCAACACTTCGAGGTATCGGAGGTCCTGGACTCTCATCGCCAATGTTCCGCTTTGCAGTACCTCGTTCGTTGGAAACATTTCCCTCATCCTGAATGGGTGGCTGCCCCCGATGTGCACTCGCCTCGTCTGGTTGCACGCTTTCACTCTGCCTACCCTGACAAACCCACTCCGTAGCATTGTTTTGGGGGGGGCGATATGTCATGTTTCCCATTTCAATGTTCTGTTAACATTGTAACGTTTCACATGTCAAGTCATTTTCCGTGTCCACTTGCTTCGCTCGTTCAGGGTTTTTCCATTCCTCCGCCCTCCGTTGTTTTGGAGCTTTGGAATGTGTGTTTGGGTTTGCGATCCTGTTCAAGGTTACTTTCCCAGGCGTGTTTAACGGTTTCTAGCACCTGGGAGGGGGTGCGTACTGACGGGTGATTGGGGCGGGACTGGCTCGCAGGCAAGGCTTTTAAGTTTGTATTTGGCGTGCTTTTGCTCATTCTCAACTTTCTCTGTATTTGCATACTATTCCTTTAATAAATCAGTTATCGTTAAGCCCGAGCTTGTGAGACTGAGTATTTGGGATTAGGCAACCATTACATCCTGTCCAAGGCCCCAGCTGCCTCCCTATTCCAGGTGGCGGCCAGGGCCTCTGCTGGACCGTGCAGCAGATCCCCGGGTATAACCCCCAGCTCCCTCTGAAACCCTACTGGGTCCATCAGTCGCCGGGGGTGGACCAATCGAATGGGTCCTGCCTCCCTGCGAAGTGGGGTGGCATAAGAGAATCTCAAGGCCACCAGGCCACCAGCTGTAACTATCCCCTCACGTCACATTGCCACTGCTCCAACAAGAAAACTAAATCTGAGGTGAGGCCACTGTCTCAAGTTGGGTTGCGAATAATCTGAGTCAGGCCCATGGCTGCCATGGTAGCCATAAACTCCGGAGCTGCCTCAGAGGCCCGCCCCAGGGAAGGCAGGTTGAAGTCCCCCAGAACCATAAGCCTGGGGAACTCCACTGCCAACCCTGAGATGGCCTCCAGCAGCTCAGGCAGGGAGGTTGCCACACAGCAGGGAGGCTGGTACAGCAGCAACACTCCCAACTGCTCTCATACACCCAACTTGAAAAACAGGGTCTCACAACTGGCCACTTTTAAAATTATACTTTAAAAATATCTGGCATCTTGCAAGAGCACCAAATCTCTTGGGATTTACATATTCCAACATGCAGTCTTGCACACAGACACTAAAATCTTGCCAAGACTTGGGTCAATTTTTTTTAAATTGGGGGTTGCAGTCCCCAAAAGTTGGTCAACTGATATGTTGGCCAAACCATACATGAAGTGTGGGGATAATAATGAAGTCTCTAATTTTCCTGGAGCAAAGAGCTGCCCCTTGTATCTTTGCCGAGTAGTAATATTTTGTGTATGTTAATGATGTCACATGCTATATAAACTTTTAACAACAATAATGTTAGCAAAACAGCATTAATAAAAAATAAATGAAGTGTGCTATAAAAAAAAGAGTTAAATATTTATTATACACTAAGACTCACTTGGGTATCCCACAGTGTCAGTGGCTTCAAATCATCTGGATTGATCTGTCTGGTGCTTCCTCCCACTTTGGACACCATCTGGCCTACAAAGGGAGAACACAGAAGCTGGAACTTCTTTACAGATGGGCCTTCTGGCATTGCTGCAGCAGCACAAAAAACTGGAGATGACAGCTGAGTTCCTGAGACTCCAGGCAATCAAGCTCAAAGCTGAAAGAGTGTTGGGAAAAAATGATTAGAAATGCCATTCTGTGCAATAGAATGTCTACTCCCAGATGGCCTCCAAGCTTGTGACCTGAACAAGAATGTTAAATACACACAGGGACTCACAATTAAGTATCAGTCCCTAAAATAACAGGAAATTAAACATTTTAAGCCTATTAAAATCAGTTGGGTTTCCCTTGACTAATATAAGTCCCATTATTTTGTACTGATCAACTTTTAAGTATGATTAGCCTGGAACCAACCTGCACAATTGTGTGATTTTTTTTTCCAAATTGGAACAAGCACTTTTCAAGATGAGAAGCCAAACTGCCAATTTCTTCAGACACGTCAGTGAGACGCCGGGGAGGCAGAAATGGCAATAGTGCTGGAACTCCCTCCCACATTCTGTTTTCTAACACAGAGTAAAGTACATTCAGCCAGGAAAGATTGCTACAGTTAGAGGATAAAAATGAAAATACCAGATCGTAATAAACAGAAGACTGTTGCATTTTGGGAGTTTTGCACAGCTTCTGAAAGGTATAGTCTATCTCAGTATGTCTCAACCTTTGCAGCTTTAAGATGTGTGGACTTCAACTCCCAGAATTCCCCAGCCTGCACGACCAATACGCCGACCTTTAGCAGCGGCAGCCTCAACACAGATGCTTTTGCTCACTGAGTGTTCAAGAATGCTACCATGCCCCGCCTCCAAACAGGGAAAACATCTGCTTTTGCCCATAACATTTTTAACAGAAATGCGTCCCACCCTGTAGAATAAACAACTATCTTAGGTTGCTTGTTGACAATTATTTATACTCATTTCCATGCCGCCGATACCAAAGATGATTCTTTATCAACCAAGAGCAGGTTGAAAATACATTTACTTTGGTATAAGCTTTTGTGGAATATAGACTACTTTCAATAGATATTTGGAGCATTATAGCGAAAGAGGAGTGCTTACAACACAAATGTAAATATATATCTTAAACTAGAGGCACCTGAAAGTTGTAATAGAAGAACGAAGACGTATATACATAGACCCCCACTGACGTCAAGTTGGAAGACTATGAAATGCAGATGGTACCATCCAGGGCCGCAACTAGGGTCTGTGTCACCCGGGGCACACATGGATTCCGCACCCATTTTGGCGCCCCCCCCCCCCCAGCGCTCATTTTGGCGCCCCACCTGCGCGGCGCCCGGGGCACATGCCCCGGTTGCCCCCCCCCCCTCACCCTCACCCCCGCACTAGTTGCGGCCCTGGTACCATCAAGGATAAAATAAGATTTAAGATTTATTTTAAAGTAGGGGCGCCTGGAGCCACCAAACCTTTCTTGCTTCTGATCGCTGTCTGCCTTCCTTCCGTCCTTCCCAAACCGACTTTCTTCCACCCGCTTCTCTTCCTGAAAGGAACTACCTCGGCAGACCTTTTCAGCAGAGAACCGAATGGCCCCTCTTCGTCGATGTCTGCGCAGCCCATCCTCCCTGCAGGAGTGATTTATTTGGGGCTGGGAGAGAGCCCTGGAAACCCGCGTACGCGACCCGGTTCCTCGTTCGCTGCCTTGAACTGCGAGAGAAAAACTGAGGTATAGATGTAATCAGTGTAATCGTGCATCGTTGTGTTCACACAACTCGCTGAAAGAGGCGAGGTGTAGATACATTTGCACAAAAAGCAAAACTTGGTTAGCATTAACTTTGGTTAGTTTTGCAGGTTGTGTGAATGTAGCCATAGTGAGAGAATAAGGCATTCTTTTCCCTGGTTGATAATCTTTGTTTTCAAAAATTCTGGCAAATCCGACTGAATCTCTCTGATTTGAAATCTATCTTTTCCTTAAATGGGACAAAACTTTTCTTTTTAAATGCTAACTTATCTTAGCATGTGAAGATTTTTCTTTCTCACAGGAAGTATTTTTTTTAAGATGAAGAGGAGCTTTCAGGGCGTGTACAATGTGCCCATGCCAAAGCTGTCTTTAAAAAAAAACACTAAGACGTAAGAGAGTTTTGGAAGGATCGTGTTGGAGAAGGCTCCTAAGACTACCCTGGACAGCCAACAAAACAATTGGATCATCAAACTAATCAACTCAGAGTTCTCACTCGAGGCACAAATGACTAGGCTCAAATTATCCTACTTTGGACACATTATGGAGAAGGCTTTAATGCTGGGAAAGGTGGAAGGAAAGAAGACAATCAGCAGCAAGATGGATGGATTCAAGTTACAGTGGCAATGGGTGCACCATTGGAAGACCTGAAGGACCAGCTTTAGGGATAGATCATCATGGAAAAAATCTATGTGGTTGCTAAGAGTTGACACCAACTTGATGGCACGTAATTACTCAATCAATTTGGAAGGATCAAAATTGCTGAATTTTGAACCTTGGAGATTTTGTGTCTCCTTTTTCTGGGCAACATTTCAGCATTTTACAGCCTTTATGGAGAAAGTGGATCAGGAGAAGTTTTGGATAGCTTTAAAAAGGGACTGGGCAGATTTATAGAGGATTAGTGGTTGTGTGCAAACAACATACAAATTATAAACCATAGCTTATAATGAATAAGATAAAACCAGACATAGCACATTATGCCTTAGAATGTTGAGTGAGCCATGAGATCATATCAACCTATGATTTGTTACCTTGGACTTACTGGCTCAGGTGTCTGTTTCTAACCACAGTGATGCCAAAATGCTCCCTGGCCTTGTGTGCACCTAGCCACCATAATTAGCTATGGTTTAGAGCAAGGGTGGGCAACCTGCACTGCATCAAATATTGCTGCGCTAAGGCTCTGAGCATTCTTCCAACACCTGCTAGGGCTGCTGGAAGTTGTATTTCCGCAACATCTGGAACGCCGTAAGCATCTACTAGGAGTGTGGTATGAAATAGTGAATGACTGTTGGCCATTATAGATAGGTGCCATTGCTCTGATGTCATGCTTATGCCCTTTCCACTAGTTGCTAGCTGTGTGAGCAGACTTTGGTATGATTGGGAAAGGGTCTTATAATAGTCAACTCTTTCCAATCCATGCTAAGCAATTTTCTTGGAAACACTATGGAATTGGTCTTTTGCCTTCCGGGATGTTTGCTGACTTCCCACTCCAGTCTACTGCTCTGGGATTTCTTGATGGTCTCCCTTTCAAGCAGTAATCCTGCCTGACCTTGCTAAACTGCCAGGTGCAGATGTCAGCCAGATGCTGTCACCTACTGGAGCAGCATCTTCTTACATTACTGTCAGATTTACCACAGTACAAACAATGATAGAATTTGCTTCCCCTGCAGCAAACCACAGGTTTCAGCTCCAATAACAAAATCCCATACGTTTTTCTTCAGAAGCCAGTTGCTTTATGCTCAGTAAAGCTTACTCCCTAATAAATCAGCTTCAGATAACCCTGTAGCAATTTATTGATGCTTTGGGAGCAAATCAGAGACACCAGATTATTAAGCAGAAGTGAACACATTTCAGGTGTGTGCAATCAACTTCATTCTTACCGGTGTCAGCTGGAACCAGAACACAGAGGTCCTTATTATCAACCTCGCCTCCTATACCTGGTATGGCAAGTGTTGGGAAATATTTACTGAAATTTCTAATGCTAGAGGGATTTCAAGATGAAAACAAACAAAACCGTATAATTTAAGAGGTATTTTTGATACTTCCTCCTCCATTCTCAAAATCAGTGCTATGTACAAGCTTGTGATAAATAATTTATGTAGGTGTACTGCATGTGCAAGTTGTACAGTCTTGTTTGGAAAGGATTTCTGGGCTGTATGTTTTAATTATATTTTCAATTAATTTTATGTTTATTGGATACCAATGTATTATTCAATCAGAGGCAGAACTGGTAATAGAAATGTATCTTCCACTCCCTGCTGCTAAGGCCCAATCCTTGTTACTACAACTAGGAGAATTAAAAGTGGAGTGTGTGTGTGTGCGCACGCGCATTTGGAATAGAATAGTGCCAGAGAAGACAGTTTTGCATATGAAGATTTCACAGTAAACCACTGATAGGTTTTTTTAAAATAAAAACATCCTGTGAGATTGCACTTTGATATTTTAGACAAGTTTTGGAATACAAGCAATGCAATCTGAACAAAATAACCAAAATAAATACCCAAAATCTGAATCAGGCTAGGGCTGAAAGATCTAAACATCCACTAGATGGTAGCAAAGAGATTGAGAAAATGTTTTGCAAAGGCTGCCCATAACTTCTAAACTTGAGATACTTGGGATCAAACCAGGAACCTTCTGCCCATCATTTATGACCCAACAGTTTTAAATTGCTACTGAAGATTTAGCATAAATCATCCAAATTCATTGACTGCTGCTTTTCTCTAAACCAGCATTTCTCAACCTTGGTGACTTTAAGCTGTGCTTAAAATGCAGAATTCCACAGCCAGCTGTTATTGCTGGCTGGGGAATTCTGGGAGTTGAAGTCTACACAGCTTAAAGTTGCCAAGGTTGAGAAACACTGTTCTAAATATTTCTGAACTACACCTGAAGGGGCAATCATGTGTAAAACACAAGAATTCTGAGGGTGAACTTTAAACTTTTACTGATGATTACACACAAAGCTTTTTTTCTGTTAGATCAGGAGCTTTAGAATTCCTCTGTGTTTTGCAGTAGTTGATTTCATGGCAGAGGATAACTTAACTTCTTTCAACACCAATATTGAACAAAGACAATAATCAAAATGTTAAAACACATGGATTACTACTCTCCCTGCCTCGGAAAGGTAAGTTGTTGTCTATTCCAGGTCTGCACCACTTGTGACCTAAAAAATAGTACCAGTCCACCATCAATCTCAGGAACTGTTAAAAATAGACTTATATATTCACTCAAACAGTTTGTCCATCTAGCCCAATATAGTTTTCTCTGGTTGATTGCAACTCTCCTGTCTTTCAAGGAGAAATTCATTATTGATACTCCTGTTGCTTTTGGTGATGGTAGAGACTGAATCTGTAAAACCAGCTGAACTTTTTATTTCCCTTGGGAAAGTCAGATTATCTGGGAATTCACTATCCATGGAAAATGGGATTGGCAAAGTTGCCAACTGATCAGAAAAAGATGGCATGTCCTGTTCTTGTAGCATTACTAGTGTTTTTATCTGTAGCATTTTTTTTCTAGGCAAGGTGACGATGAACATTAGCACCATCTGGATTCAAAGCAGCTATTAAAAGTAGAAAGAGTATTAAAAGTGAGATTAAATGAAAACAAGTGTCAATCCTGCCACTGGGTCATGTTCATCTTGGACATAAATATAAAACCTTTTGTTTAACTTTTATTTAGAACTGGTACATGTAGTACTAGTACTCACACTTAATATTAGAGAGAAAGCAGAGCTTCAGTTCAAACTATTTGCTTGCCCATTACCCCGACAATATTCTGAAATAGGTGCCTGCTAATCTATAGTCACCCATTCCAGCTGTGCTTAACAACAATCATCTGTAAGATTGTATGAATCACAGAGAATCCTCCATTCAGCTGGATGTCAGGTGAAACATTATGATTGCTTGGAAAGGAAAAATAGATTTATTAATAGCGAAGGAAGGGGGTTAATCAAGTTGACAGAAAAGCAATTAAATTAACACCAATGTGCTGCTGGCAGTCACAAAATTGCTGGATCCACAAAATTCCTGCTAGAATCCACCAGCCATGATTACAACTATGTTTGAAGACAAAACCTGTTGCTTCTGTTCCACACTTTGAAAAACTCTGGAGTCTTCCCTGGATCTTTTTCTGAAGTCTTCAGTTCAGCATTGATTGCAGAATTTGCCAACCACAGCACCTCCTTTTCCTTCTAGCTTCTTATGGGCTACTGTCCTTGACTAAATTTGTTTAAGTTTCTTGCTATCAAAGATAATTAATTTTGGTCAGTAGTTTCTTTGGGGAAGGATAACTTTTATAATCAAAATGGGAAACAGAGAACCAAAATCCAAGCCAATGCCAGCAACTAGCCTGTTCTCCATTCTTCTTTCCCAAGATGCTGCTCATCCTTCCCTTTAGGCTTTGAGTTAGCAATTGGATGGATAGCTATCACATCCCAGGAAACCAGATCTTGCATAAAGGCCACCAGCTGCTGATCCCTATAATACAAAGTTTAGGGATATTGCTGGTTTATATATGACCATTTTTTTTGTTTTACTTTTTCTCTCTCTTTTTTTAACCTCCATTCTATTTTTTATGGGCTGGCTCATACATGTATGTTCATCCCTCCATTTTTCAAAAGATGACTGTAGACTGAATAGAAAGCTGCAGTTGCAAATTTGCATTCACACTCATACACATCCTTCACATTTACACACACATATACAAACATATCACTTGATATTACATTTCTCTAGGATTATGTATAAACATGTAATATTGATGTCCAAGTTATCTGGAGCATTTCTTAAAGAGAACTTGGCAGTTTTGATAACAGTATTTAAGGCAGCTGTGATTCTAGGCCATGAACGGACCAAAGCAATTTGGAATGGTTCTTCTAAGACCAGAACTGGACAAAACAAAGGGTGGGAGGGAGAAACAAGAAAAAAAAGAACAAATGTCACTGCTTGACTGTTGCCCATCGCCTTTGAGTCCCAAGCCTGGTAACCCCCTTAGAAGGGGGTGAGGGGGCAGAAGATGGTTAAGCCGTGATGATGTCTCCATGCGTTTCCCCTAACACTAGGCTGTTCCAGGAATCTTGCTTGGAGTTAGGCTGGGGAGATTGATTGATGGCTGCTTGGTAAGCTTGTGGGGAAAGTTTGAGAGTGGACACAGTGGAGTGAAGAGCAGCTCCATGCCCGGACATTGCCGCAACAGAGAATGCCTAGTGGGGAGGGGAAAAAGAAAAACATAAGAGATAATAATGGGGAAAGGAAAGGGAAAACGACACTATCTCATCATTTGCCTGTAGCAGACTCCTAGAAACTGGTGACTTCCAGAATGTATTGGGACTACAATTTCACTGCATCAGAGAACTGGGTAAAAAAACTACATCCTGGAAATTTTTATTACTTTGCCTGGAGATCTCTCAAATGGTGGGTAAGTTATACAGCTGAAGTGTGGAGTAGGCGGCAAGCCAAACTTAATAGTAGGGATAGCTGGGCTGTCCCAGGCTGACAGCTTGGGATAGCCGGCAGAGTTTTTTTTTAATCAATCTTCTAGGTGATGGCTGGTTGGATGATGGACTAGCGTGAATGCTTACCAGAGCTATGGGTATCACTCACCTCTGTCCAGATGGACCGGGTGGATAAATAGTCTGGGTTTAGTGAGACAGCGAGGTGACTACAGTGTGGTTTTTAATGTTATAAATAAGATCTAAGGATGAGGATTTCCCTCTTTTAGCATCTTGTTTGTTTGTTAGTTTGCTTTTTTTTATGTGCCTCGGTTTGTCCCATTTCCCTTCCCCAGTTTGTACCACATTTCTGTGTATTAGGGGAAGGAATTTATGAATGGGCGTGTGTGTTTTATCTTCCTCTAGTTGCACTGGTGCCCTTCTTCCAGTAGTATGGAGAAGAGGGAGATACAATGGAATGGGAAGAGGCTTAACTGTGAAGAAGGGTGACACCTATTCAGTGATAATGGTTGGTTCCTCCCTTCTCCTAGGGTAGCTTGGGAAGCCAGATCAAATGACCAGAGTTCTTGGCATTAATCTTGTTGAAACTGAGTCCATCTCTAATAAAACAAGGTAACATCTGTGGCCATTTATCAGTGAACGTAGAGTGGTGGCAGGTTATAGCAGAGGGACTATTTGGGTCTCCTTACTGCCAGCTGGCTACGCCATAGAAGTTCCATTCTCTTCTATGGGTATAGTTCCATTAGTCAAAAAAAGCATGTTATGATGGTTCATAAGGGTAACATTTTCCTTTCCAGGTCCACCTCTGGGACTTCCATAGCTTTGATGGTATATGTACCTCATTTTGAATACATAGTCAAATGAAAGCAGAGATTCTGCTGATGACTGGCTGCCCTACCACCTCGCAAAATCCCTAACTACAGCTGATTTAAGTGGACTCAGAGGTAGTAACAGAGATCCCTTACCTTTAGGTCTTGTGCAGACTTCAACATTACTACTGTGGTTGCTTTTACTTAAGATTTTATAGCTTCCATGGACTCCATACAGGTTATTGCAGTGCCTACCAGTGAGGCAGCTCATATCTTCAAGCTATCTTCTATTTGAAAGGGAGTAGTCCAAATATGGGGAGCCTAGCAATAATATTCTTCCATGGATGAACCACTACCTGATAAGATCTGGTCTGCTGCAGCACATTTCCCATTTCAAGGGCAAGGACCAGATTAGATTGGGCCGTACGTGTATCCTATTGGAGCCCAAGCAGCTCTGGGGGATTTTTTTTAACCTGGCCAGCCATTCTACCATTGGTTGAGACATGGAATATTAAGTCTTGCTGGTTCTTGATATGTGGCTCCTAAGTGTCCCCCAACCCATGTTGGAGCATGTAGCATGCCATATTTTATAGAACAGTTACAAGCAATGAAATGAAATCACAGGTGGTCTGAGTGCTTAAGGCATATGTCCAAGAGCACAGTCAGGCCTGACAGCAGAATTATCTCAAGATCTATGAAGCAATCAGAAGAGAAGCAGCATTGGATCTCCTCCCTTACTGCACCTACAGCCAAAAGCCTGAGATAGCTCTTTCAGGTTGCTGGGAAGATAATCAAGTCTTCAGTGGCTCTAGCATCCATCCGAGTTCCACTGTGAGCAACGTGAGTAGTTTTTCAAAGCAGAATTGCTCAGATTCACATAGGACCTGAAAGCAATACTATGCCTAGGGTAGTACTGATGATACCACTTAGATGGCTGAAAGCGAAGAGGAACTGAGGAGCCTTATGATGAAGGTGAAAGGAGAAAGTGCAAAAGCTGGCTTGCAGCTAAACCTGAAAAAAACCAAGATTATGGCAACCAGCTTGATTGATACCTGGCAAATAGAGGGAGAAAATGTAGAAGCAGTGAAAGACTTTGTATTTCTAGGTGCGAAGATTACTGGAGATGCTGACTGCAGTCAGGAAATCAGAAGACGCTTAATCCTTGGGAGAAGAGCAATGACAAATCTCGATAAAATAGTTAAGAGCAGAGACATCACACGGACAACAAAGGTCCGCATAGTTAAAGCAATGGTGTTCCCCATAGTAACATATGGCTGCGAGAGCTGGACCATAAGGAAGGCTGAGAGAAGGAAGATCGATGCTTTGGAACTGTGGTGTTGGAGGAAAATTCTGAGAGTGCCTTGGACTGCAAGAAGATCAAACCAGTCCATCCTCCAGGAAATAAAGCCAGACTGCTCACTTGAGGGAATGATATTAAAGGCAAAACTGAAATACTTTGGCCACATAATGAGAAGACAGGACACCCTGGAGAAGATGCTGATGCTAGGGAGAGTGGAGGGCAAAAGGAAGAGGGGCCGACCAAGGGCAAGGTGGATGGATGGTATTCTAAAGGTGACAGACTCGTCCCTGGGGGAGCTGGGGGTGGTGATGACCAACAGGAAGCTCTGGCATGGGCTGGTCCATGAAGTCACGAGGAGTCGGAAGCGACTAAACGAATAAACAACAACAAATCTGCAATACCATTTAATAACATTCAGATTAGTTCATGGTTTGTCTCCTGAAGAAGTGGGTAAAGTTCTCAGAACTATTTGTACCACTGCTTGTATATTGGACCATCCCATGCTTGGCTTGCCAACCATCACTGAGATAATTAATATAGCAGGAGGAGTTGTTACTGATTTCAGGGGTCGAACTTCAGAAATTAGGAGAAATGCCTGTTTTGGTTGAAGCTGCATCCCTGCCTAATTTAAAGGTTTGATATCTGGGTCCTTCTGTATCTGATGCCAGCACTGATGCCAGCAGCCATATAACATCAGTGACAAAGAAGGCCTTTCATTAGCTTCCTTTGATAAACCAACAGCATCCTTACCTAGGGGAGAGTATCCAGGCTTCAGTGACTCATACCCTGGCAATCTCAAGGCTTGATTATTGTTACGTGCTCTTTGTGAGACAACACTTCAAGAGCATCCAGAAATCATTGCTGGCCCACAATGTGGCAGCACAAGTAGCAAAAAGAATGTCTCAAAGTCCCCACATGATGTCCATGTTACAGTAACTTCACAGGGTGCTTCCAAGACTAATCTAAAGGGATCGCAATGGTGTATACATGCCTTAGGACTAAACTACTGCCTATACCTATACAGTTTGCCCTACATTATTAAATTATCAAAAGGGCATCTCTTGTAAGGCTCATTGCAGGTATATTTGTGATCTGTAGTAATTCTGCCTTCTGGCAGACCCCACGCTCTAGAAAATTGCCATAGGAGCTGAAGCCTTATTAGAGTTTTGGAGGGGGCTCAAAATATACTTCTTTATCAAGGCCTTGTAACAGTTTCAGCTGTCTCACTTTTAACTATTTTAAAACATGTTTTAATAATACTTTCAGATTTGTTTGAATTGTATTTCTGCTGTTGTAGCTGTATTTCTGTAACAGTCCTGAACCGCCAGCAGCATACAATATTTTTTCTTCCTGGCGTTTTCCCACAGATGCAGGGTCTGCTTTTCCAATCAACCAAACGTTGATCCCTTGGCTGTGACAGGAATTGACTGACAGCTTGTTGCCCAAGCCTGATGTCCTGGGCTGAGAGAGAGTGACTGGCCCAAAGTCAGCCAGCCGGCTTTCATGCCTAAGGTGGGACTAGAACTCCCAGGCTCCTGGTTTCTAGCCTTCAACTTTACCACTAGACCAAACTGGCTCTCAATCAGCAGCATACAAATACTCTTAATACATTGAAAAAAATCAGTAACCTTTCAGAATTCCCAGCCACACTGCCATCCAGTTGGGGATGGCTGCTCTACAATCTGTCTTTCTACTCCAGTCAGCTTACCAAACATGATACAGTGGAGCCTTCCCCAACCCAGCCATCTGTGGATTCCCATGCTGGGTGGGGATGATAGGAACTGTGATCTGCCACATATGGAAGGCAAACAGTTGGGGATGGGGAAGGCTGACATAGTGGTTACAGTACTTGAACTCCCTTAAGCTTCAGAAGTTTACTAGAATTCCACTGTGGGAAAATCTATATAGTTGTCCGCTGCCCCTTCTTGCCCCACCTTCTGTATTCGCATCAGGGATACCGATCATTGCAACAGGTGGAGTGGATGATAGGGAAAGGGAAAGATGGGAGAAAATGCAGATATCTCTTCTTTCCATCAGGAAAGATTCTTATCTTTCCATCAGGAAATCTAAAGCTACACTGCATATGAATAAAATGAAAAGGCTATCAAATCCAGTATGGCATAGCATTTAAGATGTTGGACTGGGGAGATTCAGGTTCAAATTCAAGTTCAAGTCCACCCTCAGCCTGGAAACTCACTGTGACTTTAGATCAGTCACTAACTCTCAGCCTTGGAAGGGTGTTGATGTAGATAGAATTAAAGTAAGGTATGTTATATATGCTATCTGGATAAAAGATGGAATATAAATCTTAACTAATCAATCAATAAAACATCTGAAGAGCCTTTTGCCCTAGGTTTAGTTTAAAGATAAAGAACCCCAAGAAGGGACAAGAGGGACTTTGAAACAGCCCATCAATAATTATAGCTCCTGGATAATGTGAGGATGTATGTAAACTGTCTGGTCACAATCTTCTCCACTAGAGAGAGATGTCTGGCATCTGAGGAGATCCAGAATAGGGAAAGTTCGTTTAATGTTGAAGGACTCTGATTATGCAACCTTTTCTTTACAACATTAAAATATGCAGGTAGGTGCAGGAATTCTACTAACAAGCATGCCATGGAATGCTTAAGCTTTAGCTCAACTCTGTTGTGATCTTCAGTACAGAATTGTTAAGAAATTAGAGAGAAAACCATGTGTATCTGACTTTGAACTCCTTGCTGGAAAGACAGAATACAAATGTAGTGTCAATAAACAATGACAAAATGAGACTGTACTCTTTTGCATAACAAAAGACTTCACCTGGGGAATAGGGCTTGGGTGTCCATAATGAGATGAGATCCCTGGTTCTGTCTTGATGGGGCGCATTTCTTCAGCAGC
The DNA here is from genome assembly GCF_035149785.1 of Candoia aspera. NCBI lineage: Eukaryota > Metazoa > Chordata > Lepidosauria > Squamata > Candoiidae > Candoia > Candoia aspera. The sequence continues at coordinate 26,581,072 of NC_086153.1, read as the reverse complement.
AGTAGTGGTGGTTGTGCTGGTGCAGGTGGCTGAGCTAATGGCAGAAGGAAGGCTTTCATTGCTGGCTGATCCTAGGATGGGAGGTGGAAAAGCAAAAGAAAAGCAGTTAAACCAGGTCTGTCCTAAGACTTTACCCCAAAACAGCAGTGTTGGCTACTGTTGCTGCTGGGATAAAAACGCATGTTAAATAAGAAAAGGCCAAATGGATCTTCATCAGGAGGGCTTTCAGGGCTGAGGCAGCGTCTTCTGTCCCCTCCTAGAACCTCATGACAATAGAAGAGGGGAAAAGTTGCTGTGAATTATATTTCCCATCAGCTCCAACTGAGGGATGATAGCAGTTACAACTGCGTAATGTATGGAAAACAGGTGTATCACAGGTATTAGCCATAGTAACTGACTTTGCCTCTGGGTTCCAAGATAATTGCATTGCTGAATGTTAGCTGTTTGAGACCAGGAGGAGGGAAACAAAATGCCCTGCTTATGAGCTTTACTGAAGACTCTATCTAGTCTCTGTCAGAAACAGGATGTTGGACAAGACTGATCTTGACTAAGCAGGGCTGTCTTAATGCACTTATGGAGTAACATACCCTGTTAAGGCTTTTTGCTTGGAAGAAAAACACAAGTACCTTGCTGTGGCATGCCAGAAGGTGTTGACATTCAACTCCTAGAAGCCCTAGTCAGCATAAATAATGACTCTTTATGAATTGATGCCAAGGTACTGGCGGGACCCTTCTCCTAGCTGAATTGGCCTGTCCAGCACACTCTTATTGGGAGAAGATTTGATCATACTCCACCAATGAAGTAAGGGGAATGGAGGACAAGAAGTGCTGTTTCTCAGTTGCTGCTCAGCCTTGGGGAATACCTTCCCCTTAGAATGCAGGTTTGCTTCTTTCTAAGGTTCTTAAAAGGTGGAACTATTTCAAAGAGCACTTGGTTGAATACTTGGTTCTCACCAACTTTAATTTATTTTACTTTGGATTACTTATATGTATTTGTTGATATATGGAAGCTTTTGTTGATTGTTTTGTAAACTCTCATGAAGTCTGTTTTGAATTGGTGGTTCACACAGAGAATGAATGAATGAATTATAAGTGATGCTGTGGTTTATCATCTTCTGAAGGACCAAAGAATGCCCATAGTTGATTTTGGTATAGAATAATACTTTTTTCCAGCATTGGCAGGCCTTAAGCTTAAATTGTAATCGCCAATGGGTCATATGATATAAGATTGTTTATTCTAATTGTACTCACCTGCTGATGTCTTGGATTTGCTTAAGTTCTTTGGTTTACGCTTCCTGGTTTGGATCCCTTCTTTTCTCATAGCTAAAGGCCTTGGGACCTATGAAGATGCATTAGAAATCAACATTAATCACCTAGAAAGATCTGCAAATCCAGTAGTTGCAATAGAATCATGGGCATCTCAGTTTTTCTTGCAAGAAGCAGAGGCCTAAAAAAATATTGCTAATGCCTCTAACCCTTAAAGATGTGCTGTGGGTTTATGTGGCTCAAATTCTAAAGGGGTGCAAATGTTCTGAACTCAAAATGCTATAAACTGGGAATAGCCATTTTTAGGGTTCCAAGTTCAGAAGAAAGTGCACATTTTTCAAGGGCAAAACAGGATTATATTTGAATGTTCAAAATCCTGTGACTAGCTTATTGTTTTCTTAATTGTGATTTGTGTTGAGGTTTGGCATGTTGTCACAACAAATGCAAAAAACATGTGTGCTGTTCAAGAGTTTTCTTGGAGGCAGTTTACAAAAACAACAAATTACCAAACTATATTTTTACTACCTTTTGACAGACAAGTCAAATTCATAATGTAACGTGTGCAATGCACTCATGTGTATTAGGAAGAAGCCTCTTTCAGGCTATAAATGGAGAGAAGTGTATTTCTGGCTTCTGTTGTTCATGGGCAGTTTGTTATAGCTTTTGCTTCTTAATGGGCTCACTGTGGCTGTTGTGCTGCCAAAAGCTTATAGTTCCTCTTCATTGCTTCATACAGTATACAAATTTAAAACTTTTTTTTAATTTTTAAGAATTATTTCCTTCAGAAATTGTTCTGCAGGTTGGGAGATAGACAGTACTTAGCATGAACTACCTTTTCACCTACTTTTGCAGCAATAAGGGAAAAACTGCTTTCAGTTCCCATTGTTTCTTATGGCAGAACTTAATGTTCTTGTTCTGTTGGAAAATGAGAACATTCAGAGCATTCTGAGTTTTGTTTTGACAACCAAATCAAAACACCCTGGGTGAACATTCCTAGAAGGGTTGCTTTTTGCACATCTCTACTGAAGGCCAAACCCAGTCTTCCCCAACAAGAAGCCTTACAGATTTATGAGAGCAACACCTATAAACCCACAACCAGGATGGTTGGGTCTTCTGTCCATTTCCCTCCTCCACCCTTGCCATCAACTGGCTTGCAAGTAAGGGCCAGAAGGGGCAAGTTCTCAGCACTCTTCGCTAACAGAAAGCCATACACTAGAAATGTCCTGATGCCACACGTTTGACCTATTTCTTACAAAGCAGTCTTCCCTGAACTGGTGCCCTCCAGATGTTTTTGTATTACAATTCTCAGAATTCCCATCCAGCATCATTTTCAAACTGGGGAAAGCTGCCATAGGTAGGTTCTGCTTTGTTTTCTGCTCTCACCCCATGGAGCTTCATGTATAAACCACAAGCATTGCAGACTGGCTCTCCTTCGGCGTTCCGGCGCCACAGTGTGGTTGTAGATGTATGGCAGTTTGCACATGACAGCCCAATCCGACGGGAGGCTGACTGTGGGAACAAGAGTCCAAAGCAAGAACAATTGATTATTAATTCACTAGTGATCTTATCTACCCATCAATCAATTAGACATTCTTTCCTTTTATTAATTATGGTAAACTGCTTATAAAATATCAATAAGATTCAGGCCCATACTCTGTTAAATGACCTTTATAAATAGTGTAAGTCTGTCTAATTTGCTTTTTACAGGTCAAGATTAATAATGGGCAGGTGGGATTGACTCACTAAGGGAGACTTTAGCAGCCTGTGAGGATATGCACCACGTTCCTTACCAGCCTCCTCTGGGGCTTGATCAATGGCCGGTTAATGCCATTCATCTTGTGGTAGAGTCCACATGCATTGCAAAGATAGTGGCCGGTGCCATCTCTTCGCCACAGTGGGGTGGACATGGCACCACAGTTGACACATTCCCGACCTTCGGAGTAATCATCAAAAAACTCTGTAGGCACAAGAGGATGAAATGAAGTAAGTCATCAAAGATCTGTCTAAAGGCATTTTTCATGTAGCTATTTCAAGATTCCTGAGTAAAATCTTGAGTGGATTGAATACCCTTCCTCAGTCTTCCAGAATGGTGCAAAAAACTGAAGGACAATCAGGTTGTTATCTCTACTTATTTATTTCAAGTACTTCTAGGCTGTCTTTCAGGGGATGCAGCCTTTCTAAGACATTTCACATAAAAAGACAATGTATGTCAATTTCATGAATTATTTACACTAGGAATCTGCAAGTGGCCTATAGAGGGAATAGCTTTGCAGTCTTGTGCCTTTGTATGTGTTGGACAACAGCTATCACTGGCAGCTAGCCTAAGCAGTGGCCATGCTGGCTATGGGATTAAGGGTGTTTAAATCCAACACATAACGAAGCCATCAGGTTGGAGAAGGCAAAAAGCAAGGCTCCTTATTAGTTCCTAAAACTGAACAGCAGAGGGAGATCTCATCTCAACCTATGCCAGAACTAATGACACAGACTGGTATTATTTACACTGGTAACTTCTACAGAGAGGGAAGAATTGGATGACCAGAAATGCATTTATCAAACTATTTAAAGATCTGCTGTATTTAGAATGTCCAAGTGCCTCCTGCAAGAAGTGGTTTGCTGTGCCAGATGCACTATTTTATTCTCTCTCATTGCAGATGAGGAGTTTCTGAATGGACCACTCAGTCTGGCCACTAGAACATAACAGGCATCGATCTAGCTTCATAATAACATTGTCCTTCCACTGTTTGACAAAACCCAGTGTGGTAAATAGAATGCTATGCTTATATAGGGAGGGGGTCATGTCCTTGTTCAAGTCTGAAACTTGGTCACTCTGTTCACACACAACACATTAAGCCTACTAACAAAACACAATTGCAGGACTTGTGTAACTAAACTATGGCCAAACAAACAAGAGAGAAAAAAAAAACCCATATGGCTTAATGTAATAGCTGGGTTCACACAACCGGTGGACAATGGCTGGATTTCCATAACAAACCAACCCACAAATGCCAAATACCCAATCTCATTTTAGTTTAGAGACTAATATATTGTGTGAATCCAGACACTGGGTGATCTTAAGCTAGCTAACTCTCCCTGCACATAACCTACCTCATCAGGTTATTACAATGATAAAATAGAAAAACTCATTACATTTTATTTATTTATTTCTCACATTTCTCTGCTGCCCATCTCAGCAAGAGACTCTGGGCAGTTTACAATCAAGGTAATAAAAGATTAAAATATCATAAAAACAGATCCATTATAAAAATATAAATATAAAATATAAAATCCAAGATGGTGAAACAACAGTCTCAGTAAAATTTCCCAGGGCCTCATCAAGGTACCAACCACCAAGACTGACTATCCCCCCTCCCACCCCAAGCAAGGTGGCACAGCCAAATCTTGACTCCCTTTTGGAAGGCCAGGAGAGTGGGGGCCTGCCTCACCTCTGGGGTAAACTTATTCCACAGGGTGGGGGGCACAGCAGAGAAGGCCCTCCCCTTGGACCCTGCCAATCGACAATCTCTCATGGACAGGGTCCGTAACATGACCTCTCTGCCTGACCAGGTGGGACGGGACAATGTAATGTGGGTGAGCCATGTAAGGCATTAAAGGTGATAACCAACACCTTGAATTGGACCCAGAAGCAAACTGGCACCCAATGCAGCTCACACAAAAAAGGTGTTATATGCGCCATCTGTGGGGCTCCTAAAACTGCTTGTGCGGCTTCATTCTGAACCAGCTGTAGCTTCTGGATGCTCTTCAAGGGTAGCACCATGTAGAATGCATTGCAATAGTCTATGCAGGAGATGACCAGGGCATGAGTGACTGACCAAAGGGCTTCCCAATCCAGGAAGGGGCATAACTGGCACACAACACAAAGTTGGGCAAAGGCTCCCCACGGCTGCCACCTGCTCTTTGAGCAGGAGTCGTGAGTCCAGAGAACCCCCAGGTTCCGTACCAGATCTGTCTGGTACGGAAGTGCAACCCCATCCAAAAATGGTAAGTTCCCGGATACCAAGGAGCCTCCAACTCACAGCCACTCGGTCTTACCAAGGTTCAGCTGAAGCCTGTTGTTCCCCATCCAGACCCTGACAGCCTCCAGGCACCGAGAGAGGGTGGTCACAGCATCACTTAGCCTCCTTGGTATCCGGCAATTTACCATTTTATTCTCTTTGTCTTAATCTAACCTGCCTCTTGCCTAGATAATCTCACCCAGTGTTGAAAATATATACAAGGTTAGACCTGGTTATTTTCCTGAGAGACACACAGAAAAATCCCAGGGCTGTAGGCTAGACTGGGACATTTAAAGACACAGACACACAGACACAGACACACACCTCTGAAGACAGCAATGGAAACCATTACTGTTTTGCCAGAAGAAAACTACATGGATATTTCCAGAATGTCACAAGAGTTGAACTGGCCCAAGAAAAGCCCTTGGCCTGACACAGCATCCTTGAGGAAGGTTTTCACTCAGCCAAATGGTAGCTCAGCTACAGCTGGAAATAGTTGCTGGATCAGTTAACTGTTTTTTCTCTCCTCTCCCCTATACCAGACCTGCTTAACCATTTTCACAGAGGGCTTTGTACGGTAAAAGTGGGGAAACTCCTAAAAGATATTATACTTTTACAATACAGGTAGACAGCTAGGTCTTGCTCACTTGGTATTTTAATTCAGCAAAACATTTAACAAAAATGGTATTTTTAAAGGAAGGTCAGCATTATTGCTAGCCAGGCATTATATATACACAAATTTATGCACATCACAACCCCATCTGGAGTAATACTTGTGGCTGAAATGAGATTTGACCCAAGTGTTCCTCAACTCAGATTTATGACTGTTCATGCATATTATTCCTTCTACAGAAATCCCGGGAGTCATCACAGTTCGCTTCCCCATGCATAGCAATTTCAGTGCTCATATTATTAGAATCTGTCTTTATTTCAGCAACAACTTTATCTAAAAAGGGTATCAGCAGAAACTTGACTGAGCAACTTGATTCACCTAGGGTGCTAAATGGTTGGCCATGATTTATTGAATTAACCACAGTGGCTGGGTTCAGATTGTTATGCACCCAGTCAGCAATTGTAAATGTCCCACACCACCCACCCAGTAGGCATTTACTGTGTGTTGGAAGGTGGGGAGTCAATACTGTCATGTCTGAATGACATTAAAAATACATTTTGCAAAAGGAAGAGCAGGATAATTTGCATTTGGCATTGGTTGATACTGTGAAGCAAACACTTTTTTTAAAAATGTCATTTTATAGCATCTGCACTAATTATGTTTAGGGGACCTTGGACTCTTAGAAGCAAGAATTTGTATACTTAGGAAACAGAATCTTCCATAGATGTCAGAACGGGTGTTCCTTGGAGAAGGCTATTAAGCTTGCTACGGGAAAAGAGACACAATACAGACATGTGAGTTTTCCCCCTGAAGGTCTAATAGAAGTTTGGAGGGTGATTTCAGATAAAAAACTCTCACACATACATACACCCCCCAGGGCACCATTGTTCTGATCAAAGTAGGGTGCCACACCTAACACCTCCCAAGCAGCTGTTTCTAGGTTAAGAACAATATTTATTTATTTATCAAATTTTATCACCGCCCAGCTCCCTCACAAAGGAGGGACTCTGGGCGGTTTACAATAAAAACAGAGTTAAAATTCAAGACAATTAAAAATATAATAAATACAATAAGAATAAAAATGAGATAGAATCTAGATGGCTGAGAGTTCTCTATCAGTCCATGAATATAACGGGCCCTTCTAAAATCATTCTAGGGCACTAGCCATCCCCAGGAGTGGCTATTCCCCTTCCCATTCCAGGCTTGCTGACAAAACCAGGTTTTTGGTTTTTTACAGAAGTCCAGGAGCAATGGGGCCTGTCTCACCTCTGGGGGAAGAATGTTCCAAAGGGCGGGAGCTACTACAGAGAAGGCATGCTTCTGAGACCCCGCCAGATGGAATTCTTTTACGGATGGGGTCTGTAACATGCCCTCTCTGTATGACCGGGTGGGACGAGTCAATGTGATGGGGATGAGACGGTCCCTCAGGTACCTTGGACCCATGCCTTGTAGGGCTTTAAAGGTAATAACCAACACCTTGAATTGGACCCAAAAGGAAACTAGAACCCAGTGAGCTCACACAGCAAAGGTGTTATGTGTGCAAACCTTGGAGCACCCAAGATTGCCTGCGTGACTGCATTCTGGACCAGGTGTAGCTTCTGGATATTCTTCAAGGGTAGCCCCATGTAGTGTGTATTACAGTAGTCTATATGGGAGATGACAAGGGCGTGAGTGAACATTCGAAGGGCCTCTCCTTCCAGGAAGGGGCGTAACTGGTGCACAACACGAAGCTGAGCAAAGGCCCTCCTGGCCACAACTGCCACCTGCTCTTTGAGCAGGAGTCGTGAGTCCAAGAGGACCCCCAAGTTATGTACTGGGTCTGTCTGGGGCAGTGCAACCCCACCCAGAACTAAAGATGACAATTTCCCAGATCCTGAGGAGCCATTAATCCACAGCCACTCGGTCTTCCCAGGGTTCAGTTGAAGCCCGTTGTTCCCCATCCAGGCCCCCAGGCACCTGGAGAGGGTGGTCAAGGTATCACTTACTTCACCCAGGATGGAGATATATAATTGAGTATCATCAGCATATTAATGATACCTCATCCCCTGGTGACAGATGATCTCACCCAGAGGTTTCATGTAGATGTTAAAAAGGAGCGGAGAGAGTACCAAGCCCTATGGCACCCCACAAAGAAGGGGCCATGGCTGGATCTCTCGCTCCCTATCAACACCGATTGGGACCGGCCCTGGAGGAAGGAGGTGAACCAGCGTAGAACCATGCCACCCACCCCCAACTCCCTGAGCCAACCCAAAAGGATACTGTGGTCGATGGTATCAAAAGCCACTGAGAGGTCAGGAAGAGCCACTGCCTCCATCCCGCTCCTGCCAGAGGACATCCATAAATGCAACCAATGCCATTTCCATCCCATAACTGGGCCTGAAACCTGACTGAAGGGGATCTAGATAATCTACTTCATCCAGGATCCTCTGGAGCTGCAATGCCACCAGTTTCTCAACCACCTTCCCTGAAAAGGGGAGGTGGGAGACTGGACAAAAATCATCCAGTACACTAGGGTCCAGCGATGGTTTCTTGAGGAGGGGGCACACCAGCACCTCCTTAAAGGCTGCTGGAAATGCCCCCTCCTTCAAGGATTATCTACCATCGTCTGGACCCAACCACACATCCCCTCCCGGGCTGCCTTCACCAGCCAGGAGGGGCATAGATCTAATTGGCAAATGGTGGCATTTACAGTCCGGAGGATCCTGTCCACTTCCTTGGGTCCAACAGGGTCAAACCGTTCCCAGATAACTGGGTAAGTACATTCCCCGGGCATCTCCACAGACCCTGTCTCACACTCGGAGTCCAACTTGGAATGGATCTGAGCGATTTTATCCTGCAGATGCCCAGAAAACTCCTCAGCGTGGCCCTGTTGATCGATTTCTGGATTCCCTCTTCCCAAAAGAGATCAGGTAATCTTAAACAGGGCTACCAGGCGGCATTCCGCAGATGCAATTAAGAGTGGAGAAATACATTTCGCCGCTCTTACCACCACAAAGCAGGCCTTAACAGCGGCTCTAGCTTGTGTTCGGTCAGGTTTGGTCTTTGACTTCCTCCAGCGGCGCTCTAGGCGTCTCTTAATCCTCTTCAAAACCCTCAACTCCTCCATAAACCATGGGGAGTGTTGGGTTCAATGGGACAAAAGAGAGGCTGCAAAGGCGCGATCCTGTCCAAGGCCCTGGCCGCCTCCCTATTCCAGGCTGCAGCCAGGGCCTCCGCTAGACCGTGCAGCAGATCTTCAGGTATAACCCCCAACTCCCTCTGAAACTCTGCCGGATCTATCAGTCACCGGGGGTGGACCAATTGAATGGGTCCTGCCTCCCTGCGGAGGGGGATGGCATAAGAGAATCTCAAGGTCACCAGGGTGTGATCTGACCATGACAAAGGGGAAAGATGTAACTCTCCCCTCAGATCAAGTTGCCACTGCTCCAACAAGAAAACTAAGTCCAGTGTGAGGCCATTGTCTCGAGTTGGGTCCCAAATAATCTGAAACAGGCTCGTGGCCATGGACTCCTGAGCTGCTTCCGAGGCCCACCCAAGGGAAGGCAGATTGAAGTCCCCTGAACCATAAGCCTGGGGAACTCCACCGCTAACCCTGAGATGGCCTCCAGCAGCTCAAGCAGGGAGGTTGCTACGCGGCAGAGAGGCTGGTACAGTAGCAACACCCACAACTGTTCTCAGGAACCCAACTTGAAAAACAGGGTCTCACACATGGTCACTTGTAGAGCAGAGTCCCCAAAGGCCACTAGAGATTCCCAGATGACAACAGCCACCCCTCCCCCCCGCCCTGAAGTCTTGGCTGGTGCCACACTCGAAACCCATCCCCAAAAGAGGCACGCGTCCTTCCAGGCCCAGCCAAGTTTCAGTAATGTCCGCCAGGTCTGCCCCCTCCTCTGATCAAATCACATATGAGGTGGGCCTTGTTGTTAACTGACCTGGCATTACAAAGCAAGAGCCGGAGATCAGGGCACCCACAAGTCTGTCCAGGGCCTAGGTTTGAGCACAGAGGCCGGAACACGCCACTGGCAGTAAACACTGGGGGCGTCTTCCCCGAAGATGGCCCGCCCTCTGGATCCCATCATAATGTCCCTGGCCCATCACTACCTCGATAACCTGCCCCACTCAACAACCCCCCGAGTCTCCGAGTCTATTAGCCCCCAATCCTGGACTCCTGAAATCCCTGGTTAAAAATAGGGATCCTCCATTTATTCATACAATCGTGCACACTCTCAATCAATCACAGGGCGATGGTGGGCCCTTCCAGTGCACCAGCTCATGCTCTTGGCAGTGTCAGAGCCCAGCCACCACCCACACTCACTGTGCCCCCCCCTTGACCTCTCTCACTGGTCAGCAGGAGGGGCACTCCATCCACTACTCCTCCCCCCTCCCTCTTGGGGTGAGTGTTCTCACACACTCCATCAAAGCCCATACTCCCTCCCATGCCTCTCACACCTGAGAGGGAGTACCCCGTTCACCCTGGAGGGACCCTAATGGACCAGTTGTATCTAAGACAGATGGGGAGGGATGGCCAATCTTTGATTCTGAATTCCAGAGCGCCCACTATCCAGGTGTTCCAAAGTCCACCAAATAAGGGTCAGCACTCCTGGGGGTCCCTCCCTAATGCCGCCACCAGCACCAGGGCCAGGAGAACCCAAACAGTCCCCTGAAGCTCACCACACCGCCCAGACCACTGCTACAATGGGGCCAACCAAGGCCCATCTGCCGTCCTGAGATCCACTGTGTTGCCAAGTTTCCGCTAGTTCCTATTGCACTGCCAAAGTTTGTTGTGCTGCCCAGCCCCTCAGGTCCACTGCACTGCCAAAATTCGCTGTTGGGAATTTTTGGTTGAAAACCTTGATAAAAAAACTCAGAATGCTATCTGTTTTAGTTGTGGGTATTTTCTTCAGAAGGAGGGAGAACCATAGGAGGTACCTCTTTGCTTCCAAATATAGCTTGCATAATTGTAAATAAAGCAAACATTATGAAGGTGCTGTAATCCTCCTCCCTGTTCCACAGAAAATTAAACTTGGTGGTGGTGGTAATGTTACTCCTGGAACTTCTCACTGCCAAGAAGGATGAAGTATAACAAGCACAACAAAATAACTACACTTTAGGTAACAGTGATTGAAATTGGTTCAGATACACAACACTCACACACAGGTACAAACTGTCCATAATTAGTCTTCTGCTTATTAGGAGCAGGGACTGTAAAACACAATGTATATGTATATGTATGAATTAGTGGAGAAGTATTCCAAGTGAAAGTTGGAGGAGGGCAGAGAAAAGCAAGGGTGGGAGGATAAATGTCCTTGCAGTCTGCATTGTCCTGAATTTATATGTGGCACACGCTGGGGCTGCCTGGGATTTATCATGTGGGAACAGAGGGCTGTTTGTGCTGAATACTGGGATATTGAGACAGAATATACATAATGTCCAGGCCTGGGTAGATAAGCAGTGCATTTTTTTGGAAGAAGTTCAACCTTGGCTGTGCCAGACAGAAGCTGGAATAGCTTGCAAAGCAGACATTAGAATAAATGCCTGGAGGTTTTTTAAAAAAACAAAGCTTGGTTTGGGGAGTCTCTAATAGATTATATCTTTTTTCCCCTGAGTATGCTGGAATAGGCTAATTTTGCACACTTCAATAATGCTTCAGAAGAATGTCTTTGGACCTTGAGTGAGTATCTCATCTCTTTATGTAATTTATATTTCAAATTTAGTCACCGCCCATCTCACTCAAAGAGTGACATTTACTAAACAGTCATACCTTTTTTTTGGCATGTACCTGGATAAAGATGCAGCTGCTTTAAGAAGTCAACTCATTAAAGCAACTCATAAAATAGCTGTATCTTTTTTTCAAGCTTATGTGGCAGTTTTAATCAACAGTGGGGAGGGGGAGTGCTTTGCTTGTATGAAGTCTAAATAACTACTTCTAAATCATGTGGAAAACATGCACAGCCATATTGGACCCATGTTGTGTTACCACTGTTGGTTTTCTATTAATTGTACATACTGAAGGCTTTTAGCTGTTGTAGTATGAGTGTGCAAACATTTTCAGGCTTCATGCAAGCCTGTACTTTGAAGGTGCTGGGGGAGGCACACTCCAAACAATGAGCTGGACCAAGAAAGAAAATAAATTTGATTTAATTTACATTTCATTAAAATTAGTTTTAACACATTTCATATGAACATTTCACAAGATTCTAATCATTTCCCATATGTCTCACAGTAAAAATGACAATATAGAGGGAACTTATGGAAGAGCTCTTAGGACCATACCCAAAACTTTGCTGGAAACAGATTGTACTTTTGTGTAATACCGCTTTTATTATGCACTTCTATTATGATATACACTTCCTTGAAATCCTTCATGAAGAAGGGCTATATATAAGAACAATGCTGCTCTTCCTGAAATGGAGGATCAGTGATGATTGGTAGAGCAGCAGTTATCACATATTATCAGCTTCTGCAGCCCACACCTGAGAATTATACTGTACTCTAGATGGCTGCTGCTATAACTGTGTGTGATAATTTTACAGAAGCCCTATATAAACATGTATGCATGGAAAAGAAAAACTGTAAATTATAGTCTTGCCATATAATCAAACAACTACTGGGACTAACTGACAATAGTTTACAGCAGGAGTGTGCACCAACTCTGGAAAAAGATTGGCAAGCCATAAAAGGGATACTTGCAGGCCACAGGCTATCATCAAGCCATGTTTTTTACTCCTGCCCTACAAGATTTTCCAACCTTACCTAGAATTGTTAGAAACTGATTCCAAAACACTTCTGCATGCATAGTTATGATTCTTCTTGAAATTTACATTCTGAAGACTGTCAGTAAAGCTTCAGTCACAATTTCATTTTAATAGAAGTTTAACAGTAGCAGAAACAGGCCCCAACAGGCACATTAAAATGTTCCTCTCGCAACATGATGCTCTTCAACTCTCCGCAGTGGATTTGTTAATCCAAGAGAATGAGATTGAAGAAGATGGATATGTGTTGAGAGCCATAGAGATGGCTTTGAAGGGAATATTCAAAAGCCGTTAACAGAAACAAGGACAGAAGCATTCCTTAAGCCCCGAGAAAGAAGATAATGTTAGGAAGAGACTCATACTGGCTCCTCCCTGAGTCAGAGGAAGGATTGGTAAAATAGAAGCAAACTTGCAAGATCCTGTTATTGTAGCCTATCTCAATAAAATATAGTTCCAGTCTTCCTATGGAGTCAGTTTCCTGTTCTGCCTACCTTTTGGGATGACATATGCACTAAAACACATAATAAAACTCCAGATTAAAGTAACAAGAAAACAGACTGTAAAAATTCTGTACCAGAAAAAATTGGGCATTTTCTTTAGTCTGGGAAAGGCATCTGCCTAATCCCCTAGAAAATTACTGTCATTTAGAATAGATTACTTTGGTCTGCATGGGCCATTAATTTAGTTCACTGTAACAGTGTTTCCTCTTCCTCCTCTCTCACCCACCACCATTTTGAAGTGAACATAGTAATTCTGCACTAAGGTCTGTTCTGCTTCCACCTGACTCTGAGCAACATACCTGAAGAGCTCTGAGGTAGAAACATTTTCCATTCCAAGAGCTGCCATCCCTATTAATTTTGTACGATTTATATCACTCCTTTTCTCTAGATGCTCAAGGTGCTTTGCATGGGAACCTACCTTTTATCCTCACAACAACTCTGTCACATCAGTTGGGTGAGAGAGAGATTGGCCCAAAGTCATCCCAGGAATTTCCATGGCTGAGGATGGACCATTAAGTCCAACACCTTAACCTCTTTATTACATTGGCTTTCACAGTGAGTAGGACCCCAACACATCAAGATATAACAACTGCTGGCACTACCACAGTCACATGGTATGAGATACTTCTTGCATAAAATTGGTTCCCCCAAGAGAGCTACCAACTTTTTTTTTTAACAGTTTGCCCAGCACATCTGCCTTTTGGAATAGTTTACTCTGTAGACAGTGAAGTGTTGCAGCACATAACACTGAATACAGATTGCCCAGATTAAGACAGCTGCTGTATTGTTTAAAATGTTAGACTTGGACAAGAGAAACGAAGATCCAAGCCCCATTTGATTATGAAGTGTGCTGGGACACTTGGGGAATAGTCATTCTTGCTCAGCAAGAACATAAAAGGAGGGATAAAATGAAGGAAGACCCTCATGTATGCTGCTTTGAGCTCTCAATAAATGGAATACAAATGTGATAAATAAATAATAAATCTATTAAAAGAATGGATGTTGAGAAGTTGCTAAACTATTGCCCATGCGTATTCTGGAGCAAAACTGCTGAAAGCATCTTGATTTAAAGCTTTCTGCCTCCAGCAGCAGCTGCTCTATATTCTGCCATTATGGGGCCTTTTGACACTGATTCTTTCCTGTGGGCATCCCAGCAATTTGGAAAGGAAATAGTTATTGAGGCAGCAAAAGGCCTCAGCGGCTCCTGCCTGGAGTCAGAACAATAGGTCAGCAAGCCACTATATCCCATTCAGGAAAGATTTATGCATTTCTGATAATGCTTTTGAAAAATTCCTTTTGGCCACTTCAGGGGATATTTATATTCACTCCAAATGCGTATGCTGCTTTAGGCTGTCAATCTTGTTTGACATAGGATGTTGCCTTATATGAAATCAGGTCCTTGGTGCATCAACCTCAGAACTGTTGGAGCTAACTGGCCATAGTTGTACAACAGGAGTGTGCAACTTCTGCGGCTGAACAGCCACACCAGGCTTTAAAGGAAGTAGACCCAGGACCTATTACACTCCTGCTCTAAGGGTTTCCCAGCCATTTCTGGAGTTGTTAGAGACTGGTTCCGGAATACTTCTGCATGCATAGTTACGTTTCTTCTTGAAAATCACATTCTGAAAATGGTCCAAAAAGCTTCAGGCATGCTTTCATTTTAACAGAAGTTTAGCTGTGGTAGAAACAGTCCTAAACCTTCTGAATGTAAAAATGTTATTCCCACCACATGATGCCCTTGAGCTCCCAGCATGGGATTTGAAATCCAAAAGACTGAGATGATGAATATGCAATAAAACACACACTAAAATAGATTAAAGCAACAAGAAAACAGGTGGTAAAAATTCTTTGTGAATCCAGTAACATGCATTAATTGTACAAATTAAAATGTCTGCATATAGTTGCTGGTTTTTAAAGTTCTTTTTGTTCTGCTATTTGTGAGATAGGTAGTCAAAATTTACTCAGACCTCACTTGGATTTCTGCAGATCTGCTGGGCAGCCCAGTCACAGGGGTTGAGGGATTCTTCAAAAATAGGCCATGTTTCTCAGAGTCAGAAATGTACTAGCAATTTTACTATAACTGCTTAAAGGAATACACACAGAGAGAAATGTGAATTTTCTGGAAAAGTCTGGAAACAAAAATTTGAGAGACCCCCCCCCCACAGCTTTAAATCTGATGTAGCACATTGTGTTCACTCACAATTAACCCAATGAAAGACTATGTTCTGTTTAATTTTTTTCATGCATGTGGAATAGCCCAAAGCAACTGAACTGAAATATTTCATAAAAGAAAATGAATAATAAAATGTGTATTGAATGGCTGAAGATATTACAAGCAAAATGAAATCTCCACAGGTGGACCCGGGTTTTTGCATTGCCTAGACAAGATACCCTTTCTCTGTGTGAGCCCACATTCCCATTGCCGTATTCAGCCATGACACTTTCTTCTCCTGCCAGCTCTTACTTGCTAGAGAGAGGTCCACTTGGCTCCAACACTGGTGATGTTTCAATGCTATGGAAGTTTATTTTATTTCAGGAGGCCTATTACCTGGCTAATATTTGACCTATCTTTGACTCACTGTATTTTGGACTTCATTTTCCTGAACTGTTTAATTTGGATGTAATATTTTTAACTGCTTCTTAGCTCACTGCATTTGATGATCATGTTTAATGTCTGTCTGTTTGAGGAACTCATGGATTGAAAGAGCAGAATGTAAAATAAAGATAACTTGGCCAGTTTTGGCAGGTAATGTCTTTTTTTTTTAAATACTGATAGGTGTGATGGGAGCTTGGTTTGATATGCATTTCTTGTCTTCTGCTACAATAATGTATGTTGGTTAGAAAACTGGACTGGGATTGGAGAGATCCAGGTTTATGTCCCTACTCAAGTATGGAGCTCCCTGGGTAACTTTGGACCTGTTCCTTTCTCTCAGTCCAGCCTACCGCACAGGGTTGTTTGGTAAGGATAAAATGAGAAGTCATCCCAAGTACTGGGATCTCCAGAGCACAAACACAGTAAGGAGAAATATAAGAAGCTGGATTTAGTTTGTATTGCTCTTTGAGGAGTGTTTTCATGATGTATTGGTTTTATTCTCTACTTTTTGAGAATTTATTAAGTTATAAATCCACAAATGACAAACTGTATGTCATCTTTTAAGCAGCAATTCTTTCAAACTTATCTAGAATTTTCACACTTATCTCGGTTTGCATTGTTAAAACAGTAGACTTCTACGTATTACATCTCTGAAGTAAGTTCTGCCAGTTCAGTGAGGCTTATCCCTTGATGGGCATGGTTAGGACATCTTAAGCATGCTCATATAAGTACAACAATAATACCACAATGCCCGTATTATGGCAGAATCATCGTAAGAATTCTCATCAAGATAGCTTAAAGGGTTAATATTCCTCAATAGTGATCCTGATTAGAGAATTCCCTGTTGTGGGGAAATGGAAAACTCTTGAGGGTGGAATGGAATAGACCAGTGTTTCTCAACCTTGGCCACTTGAAGATGTGTGGACTTCAGCTCCCAGAATTCCCCAGCCAGTATGCCACACATCTTCAAGTAGCCAAGGTTGAGAAACACTGGAATAGACTGAGTTTCTTGCAAAAAGTCACAATTAGCTGACAGCCTGGAAATCTGAACAGAAGCAGGCCATGCTATTGTAGCATTTTCTAGTACATCCAGGTATTGCTGTTGATATTGCTCATTACTATTTCCTAACCAGCAAAAAACTCTACCATGTACCAAGTAAAGCCTAATTATATTTGTAAACAGAACTCCACTGGCCAGCCACCAAAGTGGAATAAGGAGCTGCCCTCTGCTACCCAGTTGAGACATGTTTGGTGTAACCTGCCAGTTCCATCAGCTTTCCGTCTTGCTTTCCTTTTATCATCCCAGCTCCTTTCATCTTCATTCTCCAGTTTGCCAGATGGCAATGGGTTCTCAGTCATCCTGTCCTAGTGCTCTGTTTACAGACAGAGGGAAATTTAATATCAACATTCCTAGAGCTTGCAAAGCAGCTTGTCAGATTGCTGAAGCACCTCTGCAAAGGAAAATCTGTGCTCTGGACAGGCACTTAGAGGCTCTAAACAAAACTCAAGAGAAAGCCTCCCCCCCACCGCCCTGCTGAACACAGGTTTCCTAAAACAATTTGTTATGATAAGAGATGGCTTTGATAAATCAGTGTACCACACTGAAATTGATCAAGTGAAATTCTACAAAGATGAATGAGGAGCATCATCCATGGGGAAAGAAAGGAAAACCCTATTAATGCAAGGAGGAAGCCTGTGAGTCATTCAGCGTTGCCACACCTAGAGTTTTTTTCCCCTCTAGCTCCCGCTTCAGCAATAAAGGCAACTGCTACTTGTAAATAAATCTACAATTTAAACTGTATGTTTAAAGTAAATTTCTGTACAGAAGTATGAAATAACTAATAATTACATAAAGGAAAGCAACCAAATCTCAGCTCACTAGTTCTCACTGTGGTGTTCAACATCTATGAACTATACCACTTCAAAGGGCAGTTAAGCAAGAAAAACTAATGTTACTGAACACTTGTACATTAAAAAGAATTCCTAAGATTTTGCTGCAAGGATAAAATGGGAACACTGGCTGAAATATTTGTAACATGCTGGATGGTGTTGAGCCAGCCTAACCTACTTTGCAGTGTTGTGCAAAGATAAAAATGGAGCAGGGGACTACTATAAACTCCACAGACGTAAGATTATATATGCAGATAACAATAATAATAATGGAAAATATAGCTCTGATGGCAAAATCCTAACTTTTAAATTGTATACATCAACTATTCCTATTTATCATTCTTTATTTTGTCTATGTTCCTGCTTTGAATTTTTATTTTCATAGAATCATAGAGCTGAATCTAATCCAACTCATTGCTCAATGCAGAATTTATTTTTATTTATTTCTTACATTTACATGCCACTTTTCCTCTAATAAACTCAAGGGGGCATATATGGATAAATTTTATCCTCACAACAAAACCCCCATGAGGTAGATTGGACTGAAACTAGCCCAAAGTTATCCATTCAGCTTCATGGTCTAAAGGAGACTTGCATCTGGCTGTTCCCAGTCCCAGTTCAGCACTTTAACCAGTATACCATACTGGTTTTCACAATACAAGGATATTCCTATAAGTTGTCTAGCCATTACTTCTACTATTCTGCGGAACTGAGTCGAAACACCCGTCATGGAAAATCTAGAGTGAATTCTTCTTTTGATATGGATGTGTTTGGAAATATGTTAAAAAGAGTCTCTAATGCATGATTCATTTGGTCTGTGCAACTGGCGGAGAAAGGAGCCAACCAGTTTCCTTTTTGAATCTCAGGCTCTGCTCTGGTTTTGACATTAAAAATCTCATATGGGCTTTGAAGCATCCATTAAGGTGCAATACTGAAATTGTTAACTCCAGCTAGGTTGCAGTGCAAGTCATGTTTTACAATGTTTTACAAATGTAGGTTATGTACAGTTGTGAGTATGCACAGTTTTTAAAAGGGAAAGTCACTATCAGGTAACAAGGTTGGGTATCTAACAAGGTGTGTACCTAAGAAAGGGAGCCCACCTCAGAAGTTTCCTGAACTTGCTGTTCTTCCTGCTTGTTCACCTGCCAGTCTCCTCTGCTGACAAAGAGGAGGATTTTCCAGAACTCTCTCCTACTATATATGCACCGGTTCTGTGACTGACAAGGAAGTGCTAGAAAAAGAATAGAAACAGTAGTTGCAAGGAGGAAAGGTATCTACACTGAAAATAAGGCCCCATTATTTTTTCAAGAGACCCTGAATCTAGGTTTTATATGGCAAGATAAATGCCCCGTGTCTCCAGGTCACCTATTTGGGGATTTGATTAAAAAAACAAAGGAATCTCAAGAATTTCTCACTAGAAAGTCACATTTATTTGGGGGGGAAAAAGATTATATGCCAATCAATCAATCAATCAATGTTCTATCCTGAGCCTTGATTTGAACCCATACACTGATTTTGGTGGCACATTGCAGGCAACCTAAGCCTAAGTTTATATTACTGAACTGAAAACCCCCTTTCCATCAATGAATTTTCCTGTGTCAAGTATTAGAATGTGAATTCTCAAGATATAGACTTACCTTCTTGATAGCACATGCTGATGTACAATTATTATAATTATGTATAGCCATAAAATCCATTCAAATATCAAGATCTTTGTCAGATGTCCTTCCTGTGTGCCTTCATCTTAAAATGCTAGGCAGATTATGATTAATGAGAGAACATGATGGTTGCTTAGATGCATAAAAAAGTTGAAGAGAAAGAAGTTTCTCCCTCTTGCTAATAAAATTAGAACTCAAGGCTATTCACTAAACTGAAGTGCAAGGAGATTGAGAACTAATGTTTCTTAACACATCACATAGTTGAACTCTGGCATTTGCTGCCATTAAAAGGGATGATATTTACCAATTTAAAGGACTTAAAACAAATTCACTGAAGAGAGGCTTATCAGTACCTTCTAGACTGGATGGAAGTATACTTCTGGAATTTATGTATTTATTTGCAAACATTTGTATGCTACTTACTTGCCTTAAATACCAGCTGTTGCTCCATGTTGGAGCTTCCAGAATGCATCTCACTGGTCACTGTTTGACAAAGAATGTTGTACTAAGGGGGCCTTTGGCCAGATCCATCAGGCTTCTTCTTATGTCTTGCAGATATCTAAAGGTTCTCTCACAAATGATGGAGTAATACAACTATGGCTACTGTTATATGAGCTGCAAAAACCTGGAAGGTTAACAGATAGCAGCAAAGAGATAGAGAAGACTACTTTACTGCAACCCAGTGGTTATACAGTAGCACCAAAGGCCAACAGAGGCAGGGTCCTGCCTTTGCTTGCTGGAGGTATGGCCATTTGTAAGCATTGCTATCAATACAGCTTCCAGTGCAACTCTTACAAAATCTGCAAATCTGGAGTTAGGATTTAAATGTAAATTTTATTTTATGAATCTTTATTGTGATCTGTTTGGAAATATATTTTAAATTGAAAGGTAGCATGTAACTCTGAAGTAAATAAAAGAAAAGCCATTTTGATGGCTTTTAAGTAGGAAAATGAGATACAAATATTTTAAAGAATTAATAAAGTTGTTATTGTGACAGAAACTCTAAAATAATTTTCTAGATGTTTCACTTACTGAAAAAAAATCCCATTGCTGTTTTATATAATGCAATTACAGCGTAAGATACTGTTTTCAATATGAATATTATGTAAAAAATTAAAAGAAATGAAAGAAATAAGTAAAGTAAAATAAATCTATTTGAATACATAAAAGAAATACATGTTGGAAACCATCAACATAATTTAAAGTTTCAGGTTCATTGGGTAAGCTCATACTGTCTCTGCTCTGGAATCCTCAGAATCCTTTTAAAAGCCTCTGGTTCATCTGCAACATTTGCCAACTAACGTTTCGAGAATCTCATTTGTTTTTGCTCTAATTGAAAGCACCCAAGTTTAGTTGATATGGCTTCATCTCACAGAGGCCAGTAGCACATACCAACTAACCATTAATTTCCAACACAGGTATTCAAAAATTCTTCAGCCTGGCTTTCAAATCATGTTTGAATTGTTTTTTATTTAAAGAATGCTTTTAAGTTTCTAAGTCAATAGGTTTGAAGCCATCGTTTTAGCTTTGTTCTTCTACTGCATAGAGTGGAAAAAAATAGATGAAAGCAACAATGCAATCATGTAATCATGGGACTTTGGCTGGGAGTGGGTTGAGTAAGAGACTAGCATCTGAAAAGGTTGTAGGACAGCATTTCAAGTGAGGAGCCCTTTATCCAAATCAACTGGTTATGCAAAGCTCCTTGGCCAGATTCCTACCAATCAATGGGGCAGGGTCCAGGGGATAGCAGGGGTTGAGAGCTCAGACTACGGTTTGGAGGCTGCAGCAGTTGAAATTTAACTAGGAGCAACAAATGTGATTCCCTCCATAAGCCAGAGCCCTTCAAAGCTCAGAAGCAATAAGAGAAAAGCTTGGCTCCATGTAAGAGCTCTTTGATAGCAACATTTCTGAAGGCTCTTCAGCCTTTGTATGTATAACGAACAGAATTATTTTCTGCAGGTTCTGACTTCGACTATCTTATCAGGAATAGTTAATATATTTAGTTCTAGCATGCATTGCTGCCCACTCACCAGAATATATTCTGGCTGGGGAATTCTGGGAGTTGAAGTCCACACTCTTAAAGTTGCCAAGGTTGAGAAACACTGCATTAAATACTCATCCATTAAAACCCAGAATTTCACAGTTTGAAAAGTTTTTTGAGGTCAATCCAATCTTCTGATCCAATCTTCATTCAGGCAGGTATCTTCAAATGATTGTCTAGCCACTGTTTAAATTATCTCCAGCAAAGAAGAGCTTAGTATCTCTTGAGGCATTCTGCATATATCTCACATCCATATGAGACTTCTCATTCCTCCCCTGCCTCTGCATTTCATGACCTCAGCTGATGACAATATTTCATTCCATTGAATCCAACCCACTGCTCAGTAGAAGTATCTATGAGTTATCTCCATTTTACAATTAAATAGTTCAAACAATTAAGGAAATCTTAATGGGTATGGTTCAAAGCAGTTGTTCTGAAGCTAAAAGCACTGTAAGTTTTTAAGTTTAAGCTCAAGGTAATAGGGTCTCATTTTAGATATTTCCTTCCTAAGATAAAAAGCAAAATGACTGTGGGGGTACCACTGCCATTTGCAATATTTCTATTTGTATTATTTTTTTTAATATGCAACTAGAATGATTGAGTTTACCTTTTGCGTTCATTAAGATAATCTGAGATGTCCCACTATATTTATATAATTAAATTTGGGCAATTTAGTGGAATGTACTCCCCAGTGAGTTTGTCTGGGATTGGTGCTAAACATTTTATGCATATTAATATTTATTTAGAAGTGCAGACCTCTTTTTGAAAGGCTGACCAGATGAAGTCTGGTTTAAAGATAAAGAACTATAAGAAGAGAAAGGAGAGAGTTTGAAGCCACCCACCCACAGTTAAGAAAAAGGACAGCAAAAGGACCAGGCAGTTCATCCCTACTATTCTGCAATGGACTGAATTTCAATCAAATTTCAATACTTGCATATGCATTAGTGCATGGTTTCTCAACCAGGGTTCCGTGGAACCCTAGGGTTGAGGTCACTAGGGGTTCCCTGGGAGATCATGATTTACTTAAAAAAATATTTCAAATTTGGGCAACTTCACACTAAAGAGATAAGTTTCATTCTTTATTTTTAGTTTTAAGAACACCCTTAATGCATATATAAAAGCCTACACATGAAACGAATATAATAATTTTTGAACTTATGGCCTATATTTGAGCCTGAATGTGCAGGCATTCCCCGAGGCTGGAAAAATATTTCAAGGGTTCCTCTAGGGTCAAAAAGTTGAGAAAGGCTGCATTAGATTATTAAAATGTTCAACAAAACTGTGTCCTCATTTTTGGGTAGTGGGCTGCCTAAACTACATTAAAACAGGTCAATGGTGTCACGGTTGCAAGTATCTCCATCTTTTACAAGATGGTGGACAATGTCAAAATACAAATATATGCAAAATTGTTCCTACAATGCACAGTTGAGGAACTAGGTCTTACAGATCAAGGCAAAAGACACATCCTGTTGACTTCCTGGAATGGGAGGAAAAAATATTTTCAAGGAAATCCCTCTTGTGCCTGCCCATGAACTCTGACAGCCTTGCTGGAGCATTTCCTGTGTAAGACTTAGAATAAATAATAAAAGAAGTTTTATACCCAGAACTTAGGCAGGACTTGCTGAGAAAGAGACCATGCAGTATGATAGGGGAATGCAATCTGCCTAGCTCCCAACATTTTAAATTGCATTATTACTATTTTCATATGGTTGCTTGATCAATGTATCTAAACCAGACTGAAAGAATTTTGCAACTAGGCGCTTCAAGGTTGATAAAGTGGCATGCCCATCTCCCATGGTCATCCTTTGCTTCTTCCAGTCTTTTGCTCAACCTGTACCTATTTTTACCAGAATCCTGGGAATGCAAAGTCTAAAGGCTGTTTTTAAAGACAGAATACAAGAGTCCTGCTGAATCAGACCATGGGTTTTTGACTTGGTCAATACTGTGCTCCCCACAGCAGCATTTGGAGACAATAATCCTCTTCTGCCATTGCTTCCAACATTCAATGATACACTTCTTCTGAATGTGGAGATTTCGCTAGGGCCTGACAGAGTATGTTCTTTCCTCAAATGTTTCTAATCCTTTTTTACAGTCATAGAGGCTCTGGCAATCCTCCCATTGGTATTCCAGTATATGCCCTACATTAATATGTATGTGTTCCAGATATAGAGACATTAGGACAGCAGCTATTGTGTAGTAGCTATGAAACAGAATTGTTATGCAGGATCAAGCATGCCATGAGTAATTGGCATCCTCAGGCACCAGCCTGGATCTTAGTACTCTCAGTACTCATAAGCACTAACCTGCTTTGACACCCTGCCACCAGTGGTTAATATTGAGATCAGTCATTTAAATTTCCTAGAATGCATTGGCACAACATTCCAGTTGGAGGCACTGAGGAATAATTAAATGGCTTCACCAATCTATCAAGTGGATCCTATTGATGAAGATGGAGATCTTTAGGGCAGTTTACTAAAATTCTTGGTGGCAGATCTACTCAGGAAGTCTTCTGTACACATCTTGCTCCTGTAGTAAATTCACCAGAGATCCACAGGCAAATTTCTCTGCCTGGTCCCACATTGGAAATAAATAGATCATAACACTGGCATGCCTTTCTGGGTAGATATAAAGGTTGTATCACTGAGCTATAATGCCACATATTATTATATAAAATGCTAAAATCCTTTAAGCATCATTGAGGGAAAAATTCAAGCAAACTTAAAAATATATTTCACATGGGTCTTCATTTTGTCTGGAGTGAACATGAATTTTCTATCTTCTTTGTAACAGAAGTTTAAAAGTCAGTATGAACACATTTCTGCTATACTCATATGCAATATAGGATTGTTTTCTTACTTCCCCTTCAGTATTTTTTTTCCTGAAGTCAAGTGAAATGTTAACTAAAAATGTTGCTTTCCCACTTAAATATATATTTATCCAAAAGGAAGAGGAGCCTAAAGATGATTATCCCAAAGTAGAAGATCACATAGGAAAAAAAGGAAAAAAATATACACAAAGATCCTAAGCTTAAAATCAGTTCCTGATAATTTATTTCCAACCCATTTGAAAGGGAGAAACCACTGCTGTGTTGTCTGTCTGCCTCACTGAGAGCAAGGATCATAGAAAAACTCTGGAATTCCTAAACAGATGATGCTTTCTATCCATGGAGTCCATGTATTTTTCTAGAGTTCTTACGTTTTTGTAAGGCAGACCCTGTGGCTTTTCCATTTGGGTAGTGCTTTTGCTTCCTTTAAATTGCAATGAATGAGTTGTGTCCTAAATCACATGAAATATCGTTAAGTATCAATACATTTAACACTGTTGCTGAGCTTGCATAAGGGATCTCTAAGCAAAACATCTTTGTGTGGAGGTCCATGGGGTGATCAAAAGATCACAGGCATATACACATTTCTGCCTCCAGTTGGGAGCTGAAAATCAAAAGCTGGATGTGGCAGAAACTATAACGCAGGTCACAGTTCATGGAGAAAGCATTATTACCACCATCACTACCATGACCAGAGATTTTTAACAGCCATTGATAAAGTATCTGCAGAGGTCACTTCCAAAACTCAGCAGAGTCACACAAAAACCCTGACCTATCTGATAAAATAGCAGGGAGCAAAGTTATCAGAGGGGAATAGAACTTGCCCAGTTTCTAACTCAATTGATTGGGCTTTTTATCTAAAATAACAGACATTATAAGATAGCAAAAAGTTCCAGATAAGGAAGAGAATTGAAGCAGTCTTGAATCCAGATCAGATCGGTGAGAAGAGAGAGGCCAGGTTCAAACTCCTGCTCTCCCTCCACAACAATCAATGAAAGCCTCCTGACATGGTTGGAGGGGGTGGGGTGGGGGTGGGGGGTTAAAGCTGGATGAACTTTGAAACCTCAGAGTTTATTTTGTGATTATCATTAACTTCGTAAACCAGTGTCTATTGATCAAGATTCAGATTGGAAGTGACAAAGTTTGAATAGTTTAGAGGAAAGAAAAACAGCTGAGATGGAGAAGGAGAGAGGAGAAAAGATGATGGAAAGCAGTGAAGCATAGGATTGATCACTTCAAGCATGAAACCCCATTGGAATAAATGGCCAAGAGTGGTAGCTGGCTCATTGCCATGGCAATCAGTTGTAGACTCTTGCAAGAAGACGGATGAAGAAATGATATGGAAAAGAAAAGATTTATGAATGAACACACACGAAAGATAAACCTGAAACTCAACTGATCCCTCTGTACCTTGCCCAATGGAAGCTAAGGGACAGAGGAACTACAGTTTGGAAGAAGGAACTGAATGGGGAAATGATAAGAAAAGGCTAAAGGCAGTACAGTAGCTTAGGAGGAGAAAGATAACTGCCTGGGAGAGAAAATGGGCAGGAAATAGAGTTGACTAATTCTAGAAGTTGCACAATGAAAAGCAGGCACTATTTTGAAGAACAAGATAGACCTTTGGCTGAAAATCTCATGATATATCTGTATTTGTATCACCTTTTATATTTGGAAAATGTTTCATATTGTGCTTTCCTTCTCGACAATTGCATGAACTTAAGGCTATCAAAACCTCAAGCTAAGGTTGAATGTTTAGCTTCCCTAAGATCACACAAGGCTTATAAGTAGAATACAACCTTTCAAGATCATCCCTGCTCTATAGTGACTACATGGAAATTTCAGGATTTCTCGAAACTGATCAATTATTCTTCAGAAGACAATGTGATTGTTTATCTCATCTGTGGATGGCTTCCCACACAGCCCAATCTCTGCAAGAAAATTCTGGTGTTACAGCAGTATTTTTCTCACAGAAAATGTACACATAGAACTTTAAATGTCTAGGCTGAAATATGCACACAGGGGTGGCAAAACTTTTTTGCTGAAAATTAGCTATACAAAACAACCTTTTTTAGAAACCATGGGAACATCTATAGTTTCTTTTAAGCACATGCTTAGCACGCAAAACAAAACATGGTTTCAAATCTGGCAACTCCAGATATAGGGGGAATATTGTTCCCTTCCTAGTCATATTAACTAATATCCTAGTTGTGTTATCTAGAGTGATGGAAACTGTAGCAGAGTCTTGTGTAAGATATCCAGTTGGCAGAAACGGAAGCAATTTGGAAAAACATGATCATGTTAGCTTCTTCAAGCACTCCCAAGCAATGAGCCTGTTGTAGGAAATACTAGCAATTGTTTTCCACAACACTGTCTACATTTTCCACAGCAGGCAGGCAGGCAGGCAGGCAGGCAGACACTCAGCTTATGGCTTTGTGAACCACCATAGCATTGTGTTTTCTCTGACATTTATGAACAAATCCAGCCAAGTGCTCTATATAACCCAAAATAATGACCAAGGGTTTGCCCAGCTCAAGTAAAGAGAGAGAGAGAGAGAGCACGTCCACATGCGCATAAAGCAGTATTTTGGAAAATAAATCCCCTTTTCAGGAATTCCACTGGTTAGCATGAGCCATTCACAAATTCACTTTCCAATAATGTTGTTTGGAATGTATCGCAGCCTTTAAAATTTCCATCATGTCCCTACCTACCATAGAGGTGTCCCTGAGTCTTTAAATAGCAACACCACCTGATATCCCGGGAAGAAACACTCAATGTTAGCCGAAGTTATTCTTTCTCAAGGCCGTTCTGCACATTTTAAGTCGTTTTAGTGTAACTCTTAGCCACATATACAGTAAACTTGCATGCCAATAATGTGGAAATAGAGATAACGTGAATTACTATGCCAGACACAGAGCAGGCAAGTTGGTGGGTTCAATACTTGTGCCCTTGTAAATGTGGAAGTGGCTGGATTTGTCTGCGTGAATCAGAGCCAGCATTGATTTAATTTAATTTAATTTAATTTAATTTAATTCTGATTTAATTACATGCAACTAATCAAACTTCACTGTTTGATTTATTCATATCTCACCTATCCAAGGAGCAGACATGGTCCTCTCAGTGCTGATCTACCTTCACAACAACTCTGGGAGATCATTGTGGATGATAAGTGGTGATTGACCCAAGGTCACCCAGAAAAGTTTATGGAAACAGTGAGGGATTTGAGAGCAAATCTTCTCCAGTGCTAATTTGGTACAAGGAATATTACAGCACACAGAAACATGTTGTGGCAAGGCAGAACCTAAGAATGTAAGACCTGCCAGCCTGGATGAGACTGATGGCCATCAAATCCTGTACTCTGTTTCCAATGCAGTTAGTCCTCAACACCCAACATTCAAAGGTATACTCCCACTGCATTTGGAGATTCCCTTTAGTTCTCATGGTTTTTAACCTTTGCTAATGCAGGATTTCATAGACATAGAACAATACAATCAGAGAACTGATTTGGTTATGTCGTTTCAACTTAAAAGAAAATGCCAAAGAAAAATGTTCACTCTCCAAGAAATTAGTCCCATTATCAAACTTCTCTTACCACTAAGGTAGTTATCCCAACATTATGTTCCAGTTTCCAATCCTGAATATGGAATCAAGTTTCCAACACCCTACACTGCTTTAGTGGGGCTGTTCACTGTATCCCATGCTTGTTTTTCCTGATCCCTAACATCCATTTCAAAGGATACCAGTTGCATCTGAAGTTACAATGAACTTCACTGCCCATGTGGCTGGTAAACCCTTTACAGTCCTTAATTGCTGCTGCTTCTTAAATAATGGAGTTTCATTTGCTGTTACTTTTAACTCAGTGGAAATCAGTTAAACTGAACTAATTCCAGTTCAGATCCTTGGGGATCTCACTACTGCTTATGGATTTATTTATAAGTTAGTTAATTTATATACCATTCAACTGGCAAATGTCCTGTGAGAAATCTACTAAGAACCATTTATAGGAACCAAATCAATAATAAAGCCAATATAAAAGTTTACAGGTCAGCAGACAATAGTATTAATACTACTGTATAGCGCTAATATTAAATGTTAAGCAATAATCAGTAACAGTAATAATACTCTCAAATAGCATGAACATGTTTTGCTCAATACAAATATTTAAGTATTAAGTTAATATTAATAGTCAAACATTAATGTTTAAAATTAAATATTACAGCTAAATGCTTACTGAAAGAGGAAGGTCTAAGCCAAGCATCTTAATAAAGGCAATGAAAATGCAGGACAGATTTCCCTAGAGCTTCCATTCCGGAAATCGGGGGTAGGGCAGTGCTGCACGGAAGGCGCTAGCATAAATATAGTGAAGGGAAACAACAGCCTTGTGGTCCACAAGCACTGGGGGATGCCACTAGGCTCCCCCTTGCCACTGAGCCTTGACAAAACCTACTTCTGTAGGTTAGGATTCAGGTTAGGGTTACCCTATCTGGCCTGCAAAGATCCAGACAAGCACTGGATGGGAGCACAGTTGGGGTGCTCCATATCTCTCTGCTGCATGGTCAGTAGTTCTGCAGATTTTTGCAACCCAGGCACTGTAGGCCAGGCACTGAACCCCAATAAAGTAGCAAAATAGCAACATGAAGAAAGAAAGGACTAAGGGAGGGAAAAGGCACCTCCACTGCTCCCCAACTGAGCCATGCCTAACTAGGTGATAGTGGAATGGGAACAAGGAAGAGATGCTTTGGGTGACTAGGGAGGGGGGATCCCTGTGCGGCTGCTGCTGAGACAGCTGAAAAGAAGCTGTCTAGTGTGACTCTCCTCTTTCTACACACACACACAAACACACCTTAATTGCCACAGCCCAGAGTGGTATTTTGGCACCTCTGTCTTCTCACTCTTGAGAAGTTTGCCTTGGGGCAAGAAAGCTTCAGTGCATAATTGATAACATTCAGCTCAGATGCTGGAACTTCTAATTTACTCCTCCCGTCAGTTTTATATTCTTTAAACTCCTTGTTAATGTTCCCTAAGATGGGCTATTCTCTTAATGTACCTTTGAGGTCATTTCAAAGGTTCCCACACCCACTTCAACTAGAATGCTGTTTTAAGACCTTTAAAGGCAATTTCTAAAACAAAGGTTTGGAGAAGACAGATCTTTCAATAAGGGAGGGGGGAGTGGAGACTGGAGAAGCTGAAAAGGTTGGAGCAAGAGTACCAAAAGTTCTTTCGGAAGGGACTTTTTGAAATCCTGGCTGG
The DNA here is from genome assembly GCF_035149785.1 of Candoia aspera. Taxonomy (NCBI): domain Eukaryota; kingdom Metazoa; phylum Chordata; class Lepidosauria; order Squamata; family Candoiidae; genus Candoia; species Candoia aspera. The sequence continues at coordinate 26,551,676 of NC_086153.1, read as the reverse complement.
GAGGTGTAAATTCTGAAGCTCCCTTGAACTGCTGAGATAAGACTTTCCATTTGCAAGTCAGTGTCTGCTTTCTATAAGAACAGAAGAGCCCTGCTGGATCTAGACAGAGTCTATCAAAACATTCCAGGAAGATCACAAAAAGGGCATGAAGGGAGGGCCATCCCCTGTGGGTCCCAAGCTTCTCCTACCCCAAAACATATTATCCCTGGACAAGAACACGACATTCAGCAATCATGGCTAAAAATAGGATGGTCACCATGATCATTTTTCATGTATTCCTCCCCCCCTAAAAAGGGAACATACAAGTTATTCCTATCCTCCACCACCCCATTCCACTGTTACACAGCCAACATTTATAGTGGCAAGCTTCTCAACTATCGGCATATTTGGGACACAGAATTTTCATCATGCCAACATCCATGTGTAGATTAAAGCATCTCCATGAAAGAAGAGGCAAGATTTCCGCAGTGATCGCTCTTGCGTTGAGATGCTCTATAGTCATGCATCAATGTGGGTGAAGAATCTTTTCCCAGGTTATCCTAAGATGGAGATGTGTTTTTGCCCTGAGCAGCAGTGGGCACTGCTCACTTGACATGAGAAGTCCCTCCCAATTTTTTCACCATGGATGAGTGTACTGGATCACAGCATGGGTCCATCCATCAGGTCTAGCTTCCTGTGACCAATTTCCAACATTTAGTTTGAGCTACAGCTCAGTAGGATTTATCCCCTCCCAAATCTACTTTCAATGCCAAGGTTGAACTCTGGAAACTGAAAATTCACCATAAAGGGGTAACCACTAAAGGGTAACAAAGTATGAACAGAGGGCCTTTCTTTCACCAATAAGTGATTCACTCAAGCAACTTACACAACCAACGGAAGAAAATGTGTCCCAGCACCCTCCCTTTTTACAGATGGAGACTTACTGTGTACTCATTAGCAGTTTACTTTTAGGACTTTTAGGTCAAAGGATGTTAATGAAGCAGGATTCAAAACAGTTGGCAGCTGGGTATTAAATCTGGCTGGCACCTTGATCTCAAACTTCCACACTTGGTTCCATAAAGCTTAAGGTTCAACTGGTCATTAACACTGGAGGAATCAGGCCCAACTATTAACACAGTGTCAAAATCCCTCCCATTGTCTGCTGGTTTATGGCAAAGGGCTGAAGCCATATAAATGTCACAATCCAGGGAAATACAAGCTAGAGGATTCACTGCTCCCCTGCTGCTTGTAGAATGGCTGTAGGAGTGCACCAACACTGTAAAAAAAAGGAGCAGAGACATGCTGAGAAATGCAGAGGGGAGACTCTGCTTAACCAGCAGGAGAAACAACAGCATGTGGAAATGCGGTAAAAATTGGCACCCCGTTTTTCAAGACCTTGAGGAGAAGGTCCTAACTTTCCAATCTCTCCCACTTAAACTGCTTTGACAGCATGGAACTTACTATGAAAGCTACATTTGGGAACTTTGTGTGTCGTGGTACTATACCTGTGATTATTGGGAACAGAGGACAGATCTCCCCCCCTCCTCTCTCACACACACAGAGCATCAGAAGAAAGTAATGGGTAGTTTTTGGTGCCTCAAGATCCGCACATATTACTCCCTTGCTCTGCAAGCTGCATTGGGTGCCAGTTTGCTTCTGGGTCCAATTCAAGGTGTTGGTTGTTACCTTTAAAGCCCTACATGGCATGGGTCCAGGTTACCTAAGGTACCGTCTCATCCCCGTTACGTCAACCCATCCCACCCAGTCATGCAGAGAGGGCATGCTAAACCCCATCTGCAAGAGAATTCCATCTGGCGGGGTCCAGGAGGCGGGCCTTCTCTGCAGCAGCTCCCGCCCTTTGAAACATCCTAACCCCAGAAGTGAGGTTGGCCTCCTCTCTTCTGGACATCAGGAAACGGCTGAAAATCTGGTTTTGTCACCATGCCTGGAGTGGGGAGAAGAGGAGCCACTCTTGGGGCTGGTTGGTTCCCTAGTCCTGCCAGGACCGGTTCCGGTCCCCTTTGGATGGAATTAGATCTGCCATCACTTGGATTTTATTATATTTTATATGTATATTTATTGATATTATTCTGATTTTATTGTATTTTATACTGTTTTATTGTGAACTGACCAGGGTCCCCTGAGTGGGGGAGATGGGCGGTAATAAAAATATGACAAATAAATAAATAAAATAAAACAAACCACTTTGGTATTCTTCCCAAAATGGTTGTTATATCACAAGGAATCACCCTCAACTCAAAGGAGACTTTCCAGTACAAAAATGTTAATACTATAATATTAACTCCCACAAAACATATGGACTTCCTTGTTAATGTTATCTCTGTAGTTTTACTGCTTAGGAATGAATATGATTTGGATTTATAATTCCTGTTTTTAGCCTAAGTTTTAAACTATGATTTTGAAATGCCTGGCAACCTCTGTGTGTGTGTGTGTGTTTTGAATAGCAACAGAAAATGAATGAAAGAAAAGAGGGGTAGCTAAGAAGCTCTTGAGCATTTCTGAGAGCCAGTTGATGTTAAGAGTGCGCTGGAGTAGGAACTGGGAGACCTAGAGATTCTCTCTGGGTAATTTATCAGGCTAGTCCACCTTTTTTCTGCCCAAACCATCTCACAGACTTGTCATCGCTGGAATAAAACTGAATTAAGGGAATTCTGCATAGGCACCTTGAAATCCCTAGGAAAAATAGGTCAGAAAACTAATATGACTAAACTCAGCTGGTGCTGTAGAGTGCCTGAACCAGATAGAGCAATTCCTTGTTTCTTATGAGACACTGCTCTTGTCTAATAGACTCAAATTAAAGATCTTCCTTGAAAGGCCCAGTCCTAACTCCTGAAATCAATCTATACAAAAGCTTGCTAGCTTTTTCCAAAATTTTGTCTCCTACCAAAGGATCAGGTTATTTGAATCACTTCCATACCATCCTATATACATATCAATGTAATCCATTTAAGATGTTGGATTAACATTATCATTTGTTTCTTAAAGTCCTTCATTTCATAGCCTTACAATGATCCTAGGCATCTAATTGCTACTGGACTAATCTATTTTATGGTGTGGTTGTGAGGGATAAATAAGCCAGGGGATATTACATACTCGTTACAGTATATAAATGAAATAAATTATGGCTTAGAAAATGAGAAGTGAACCTTTTGAAAAATAAAAATAAATTCAGCAAACTAGAAAGTGCTTATAAGTAAATAAATTAATTAGTCAACAAGAAAACTCACTCATCAAAATGTCTTGACTAAGGAGAGACTTTTGGCGTACATGGCCTAGAGCCCTCAGTTCCAATTTCTGGGTGCCACAGCAGAGAAAGCTCTCATTTAGGGGGCATACCAAAAGAAAGCTGGAATGTTTGGTGTTAGGTTTTTCAACCTTATATATACTGTTGCTCTTTTGGTACGATGGAAAAGAATTACCAATCTAAGCCAATCCCCTCCTCCCAATCTGAGATTTTTAAAAATGTTGGATTACAACTCCCAAATAATCATACTGCTGGAGGATGAAAGGAGTATAGTCCAATCCATCCAAAGAGCACTAGATTGGGGCATACTAATCTAAAAGGAAAAATGCAAAAAAGAAGAAGAAAAAGAGACAGGGAAGGCACAGAATAAGTAAATTATATCATTACATTACAGAAAAGAGTTGTGATTATGGTGGAGGGGGGATTTTTCCACTGGCATAACTGACCTTGTATGTATAGAAAGGGCTTCCATGCAGAGAGGATCTCTCCCAACCTTTGCTATAAATTTACAATCAGCCTTTAAGGCTGTTATATTTAGCCACTAAATTTATCTGTTAAACTGGCAAACTAATTTATATTTTCATCATGATGGCTTAAGACAATTTTGGGGAAAATAAACAACATGTTAAATGAAAGCATTTCTCTCCATATATTTCCTGCACTGGCCTTTCCGAAACCTTTGGGGAAGTGCCTTGCCCCCTTCATTCAGAACAGCTGCTACATTCTCCCATTTTTCCTTTCTTCCTCTGTTTGACACATTTCAGTTCTATGATTCAGTCAAAGAAGCCCTTAGGGGTTGAAAAATGTACCAATGCTTATAACAGTTCCAGGAGAATGATACTACAAACTAAAAGGCAGCATTCTGATCCACACACGTTGGCTTTTTTGTTTTATTTTGTTTTGTGTTTCTGATCCACCTGGAGTCACAAAACAGCTGAGTTGTTTAAAAAAATCTGTTCAGTAAAGTATCTTTTAAATCAGATGGGTATATCTTATCTTCACTCTAGCTATTATGTTTTGGAAAGCATGTCCTTCACCTGGAAAAAAGGTTATCCTGTTTTAAGGTAATTCTTAATTTGGAAATCATAATTAACATTTGAAAGAGCACACTGTTCCAGTGATATGTGAGCTGGTAGCGGTTTTGACATTAGACAATCCAAACTTTTCACATAATTAAAATACCAACACTCTGGTATTGTTCTCACATCAACGCTCTTTGCCTTATTCACTCCCACTGTCACTGCTACTGCAATTAAAAATATTAAAATATCATTTCTGCTTCCTTTACACTTCATGAATCTAATGTAATGGTAAACTATACCCTTTACTTCAGCCAAGAAATTTATTTTTTTAAGAAATTGGGGTAGAAGGACGATGAAACATGAAAGATTTCGTTTACAGTATTTCAGTTGCATTCCACTACTTGCTTGCTATGAAATTAATTCCCAAATAAAGATGCACAGGATTATAGAGCTATTTAGCTAATTATGCCATTATTTGCAGTCTCCAGTGCAGTCAAAAGATACACAATACATGATACCAACATAAAAAAATAATCAATACATCAGCTTTTAACAACAGTATCAAAGTAAAATTAGCAGCAATAAAGGGAGCAAGACACATACACCCAAAATCCAACCTACGGCAACACTTCGAAGAACTTAAAAAGAAACACTATTGATGTGTGTGTCTGTGTGTGTGAATTACTATCCTTTTAAAAAGAACAATGATTTTGAAAAATCACTGCTAAATTCAGACTGTATAGAATATGAGATAGCTTCAATGGGATCAGCCTTGTATAAATCTATGTATTTAACATTACAAGGACATTTTTGTATCCTCCTTGATTTGCTTTGTATTGTTTGCTTCTAGTGCAATTTTGCTTTCACCTGTTAGGTTTAAAAAAAATTGGGCAACTGCAAAAAAAATGGGCATTTGCAAGAGAGAGCGAGAGAGAGCGAGAGAGAGAGAGAGCGCTTTGTTTTCATTATCTGCAGGACTGAACACTCTTTTTAAAAAAAACTTCCAACCATAAGGGGTACGGAAAACCACTTTCTGCAAACAAGCAAAAGTGGAGCTGAGCCTGTAGTATTAAGGATCTATGGAGCAGATACAGAACGGAAATACAAAGAGTAGGAATCTTTGAGGTATACTGTATATGGGGCAGTTTACTTATTTATTTGCTTGCTTGCTTGTTTTATGGGTTACTCATCCTAAACAACTCTGGGCAGCTTCCAACGAACAAGCAACATATTAAAAGAAATACAGCTGACTAGAAAAGCAATTAAAAAAAAAAACTAAACCAAAAACCAAGACCAAAACCAAAAAGAATCAGATCGAGCATGTATCCTAAATTCTGCCCTCCTAGATCATGTGCATTTATTCCCTAGCCTGATGTCCTCCAGGTATATTGGACTTCAATCCCGTCATCTCCAGCCACCACCCAACACTTCTAAAGAGCACCAGGCTTGGGAAGGCTGCTGCATATGATTCAGAAGCTGGAGGGTTGCCATGCTGACTTGAATAATTTAACTTTAATCATGAGTATGCAATTTCATCATTCTCCTATTGTGTGTGTGTGTGTGTTTCTTCCTTAACAAGGAAGGAATACTTAGGTAAGAAGAGCTGAATAACTATCTTCCTCGTCTTACTTCCCACATTCTGCAGCTTTGCACCCCTTTCTGCTCATTTAATCCCTGTAGAGAAATCTGGAAGATTACCCCATCATTTGCACAAGGCATTCAGCTCCCCTCCCCTTGATGAAGACAGTGAGAGCTATAGTCTAAGTAAAGAAGACCAGATGGTAAGCAGCTGCTTTATATTAATACACATTTATATTAATATTTTTTCTGCCCAAATTTTGCTCAGTTAAGATCCTGTTGTGGGAACTTCTCTCAGGACACCCCATCTCAAAATCCTTTCCTGATGCCCATACAAACTCTGGGAAACCCTCCCTTATCCCAAACTAAGTGCAATCTCTGGGCAAATCTATCCTGATCTCATGAACATTTGTTTCTTTCATGGTCTGATTCCTCCTGTTGGATTATCTTGGTTCCCCAGGTGTTTTTAGTCTTATTTTTATCAGCTAGTTTTAGAAGTTTCTGCATGATTCCTTTTTTTAAAATGTTGTCAAGTTGTCTGGAGGTTTTATTTCAAGAGGAGATTATTCATAGGTAAGTCTCATTGGGTGGTGTCTTTTAACATAACATTAGAATTCTAGAAAAAGAAAAAGAAGAAAACCATCTGAGAAATGCTATTAAGAAACAGCTTATTTTACCTTCCCCTAAAAACACACTATCAATTTATTTAATTAGCTTTACCACAGACTTCATCAAGTTAAGCAGCAATTTCAGAAAGAATAAAAAATGAAAATACATATAAAATATCTGTACGATAAATGAAGTGTTGAAGCACATAAAACCAGTCATGTCACTAGAAGGAAAAGTAACAAAACTTAGACTTAGTTACTTCAGTCATGTCATGAAATCAACATCGTTGGAGGAAGACGTTATGCTTGGAATGGTCAGTGGCAAAAGACAACAAGGACGCCAAAGAACGTGCTGGTTAGATGTGATCAAAGCAGACATGGGCCAAAATATAAAGCAACTGAAAGAAGCCGTACAAGATCAGAAATCACGGAGAGAACTGGCTTATGGAATGGCCAAGGGTCGGAAAGGACTGAATGGATAATTCGATTCGATTCAACAATAAAGAAATAAAAATTTAAAAATGTAAAATCCAAATTCATGGCACTTTGGTTAAAATTAAAAATTAATAATTTTTTAAACACGTGTTTTGGTAAGCTACAGTCCTATATGTTAAATATTAGTCCCCTAGAAACAATTGTTCTTTCTGGAAATAAATTCATACGTTCATCTGAAATATACTTTATACATGATCTGAATTGGGTCTTTGTTACTCTACTTTGGAATGCCAGGAAAAGAGGAATAAAATGAGGTAGTACCTCTAGCACAGTGTTTCTCAACCTGGGCAACTTTAAGATGTCTGACTTCAACTCTCAGAATTCCCCAGCCAATATGATGGCTGGGGAATTCTGGGAGTTGAAGTCCAGACATCTTAAAGTTGCCAAGGTTAAAAAACACTTCTCTGGCAGGTACAGAATGCATCCCCCAGTCACTGAGTGACTCACTAGCCCCAAACATCTGGGATTAATAATTAGAACTCCAAAACAAAGGGTAATACCTTGAAGCAAATTCAAATCCTTATTGAACACTTTTCATTGTAAGAAATTCTTCACCTCCTATTTGCTTTTTCTCTTGATCATGTACAGAGGGACCTGATTTCAGAGAAAAACATTCATATGAGCTGAGCAGTATATGAGAACAGTCATGTCCAAGATCTTGGAGCCATTGCTCCAGCATCAAGGGATCACAGGAGATTCTTCCAAGTCCTCCATGAGCAGGCAGCATGATTTCAGATCCTAGTGTTAATAGCCTAACATTAATTCTGGTTCATTCTGTATGGTAGCACTAGGTCACAGGATGTAAGCTTGACAGTTGTTAAATGTTTTTGCAGAGGCTTCAGACAAGTATCATTCTGACCTAAAAGAGATCAGTTAGCTTCAACTTCACTGTGATTTAACTTACTGCACTTTGAATTATGCACACAAGGAAGTTCTAAGGACCCTGATACTCATCCTCCTTGAAATTATAAAAATCAGAATGTCCTTCACTAAACTGTCAACAAGATTTTGATGTACCACCTTTTCATTCTAAATTATAAACCAGGCTGGACATTTATAGCCATGGGTGGAACAACATGAATAGGACATCCAAAGCTTTAATTATAACCACAAGATAATAATAAATTATTTTCTTTTTAATTTTTAAAAATATGATATAAAATAATGTATCTATGCCCAGTGATTGCGACAGTATGCAGCTGTTTAAACCCAACATTGCTAGCCAGCACTATACTTTTGTATAAATAAATACAGCAGGAACACTGCAAAAATCAACACTGAAAGAAAAAAAATCCTATATATTTTAATGAAGTAAATTTTATGGAGCTTATATGAAGAGCAATGTTCTGTTCCAATTTAAATTGGCTGGAGTCAGATCTAACACACTAGTGTGAATGGCAAAAGTTCATATTTTATATGATGAAGGTGCGTTGATTCCAGTACATAACTGCAGTAGGAGTCCAGGCAGAAAAATCAAAATTTAACTTCCTTTGAATTATAGCAATAGCTTTTTTATTAAATTGTAAGTTATGTCATATAAAGGATGCTTACAATAAGGTTTTGCTAATATGTAAATATATTTAATCAATTAATTGGCAAAAAAACCCAAGCTATTAATTATTAAATAAAGAAATAAATCTCTTAAAATGTAAAGAATCCATAAAACTGCGAAACAGTGCCAATCCTATCTAAATAAAATACCATTTAAATCTTAAGCAATGCATGACCTTGAGTTTTTTTTTTTATCAATGGCTTCCCATATAAAACAAATCGAAATCCTCATCTTATTTCCTTCCCCTCCCCTTAAATCCTTACTGAAGAAAAGCCTATGATCTTATTTGCAAGTAACACCTCCGCCTGGCTGCCCAGGGGTTCCTGGTGTTTCATTTAAATATGTATAAGTGGGGAAGAAAGGAAGGCGTTTCCCAGAAAGGCCCCTATTCTTCTCAGCTTGCAAAAGCAAACACACGTGTGTAACTTTTGCAAAGCTCAGCCTCATTTGCAGGCCAACACAGTGCCCCAGTCCCAACAAAAGACAATTTGCTGGTGTAGATGTAAATACAGGTCCCTGTGTTGGGTGTGAATGGAAAGTTTGACTTAATACATCAGGCAGCAAAGTACAAAGTCACAGGTATCACCTGCTGTTTGGAGGCAGACCTAGGAACAAGCAGTAGTAAGGTGAGAAGGAATAAAGTCTCCTTCAATTTGAGTTCAACTCCTGGTGACTTTCTGGACACAGCCATGTAGTTTTCTTGGTAGCAATACAGAAGTGATTTGTCTTCTTCTGAGATCTTTTTTTTCACTTTCCAACTTAGCCTACAATTGTAGTATTCCTTGAAAATCCCCCATTCAAAAACTAATTTGGTTTTGCCTGTTGCATTTGATTCTGAATCCAAATGTCATCAGAACTGGATTTATCTGAGCTAAATACAACCCTTGATTTCTACTTATCTGAATCTACAACACTATCAGCAGCTCTGGGCACAGAATCACTGAACACAAAGAACAGCATGCTGGATCAAATCAAAGGCTTATCCAAACCAGCATCCTGTTTCCAGGTTGGCCAACCAGATGATTTTAGGAAGCCCACAAGTAGTAAATGAACTCATTATATTCTCCCCAATATTGATGTTCCCGACTACCTAGTATTGTGCTGCCTCTGATACCTAAAGGACCACCATCTATAACTCCAGCCTAACTAAAAGCTGAAATTGTAGTTTAGTCTCACTCAGAGAATTAAGTTCTCCAATCCAGTATCTGAAATTTGAATGGAGGGAGAAGAGTCAGAGAAAACTTGGCCCTGACCACCCCCTCCCTCCCAATTTAGAGCATGTGTACTTTCAAAGAGTTTACCTTTGGGGCCAAGTGTGATGTCCATTTGGTACCTATCAACATTATCTTTTCTTGCCCAGGCAGGCATGCCAGCATGTAGCAACTTGCAGTGCGCTTTAATTGCTAACAATGTATGCTTCTTTATACTGAGTTTTAGTAAGTTGCCAGTTTGTTTCTTCTTTTACTTTGAAATTATGGTTTTATACTGACCTGTTTTTCTGTACATCCTAATCCCCCCTCCCACTGAAAAATGAACTAAAAACATTTAGGAAAACTAATTTAATTAAATGAATGAAATCTTTAAAAATAAGTCACAAAGAGTCGGAAGCGACTAAACGAATAAACAATGAAAAAAAACAGAAGATAACAGCCTTGTGTGGCACGGGGGGGGGGGGGGGGGGAGGTGGCAGTATTGCAACCGTAATGGCAAACCACCCTGCTATAGTCTGCCCAGAAAACATCGCGAAAGCAGCATCCCCCCAAAGGGTCAGACATGACTCGGTGCTTGCACAGGGAACCTTTCACCATCAACAGAAGATTAGTGTAGTTTGTTTATTCATGTAAAAACAGAGTTATATAAAGATCAAAAGGGGCACAGAAAAAATGAGAGTTGAATCTGACAATGAGAGCTCAATCTCTTCACTCCTCTCCACCAGTTAATAATAATTTTCTCCCAACTTTAGGTCCTCAATTTGGCTCCAATTCTAGAAGGGGAGTGGGATGAAAAAGAAGTCCCTGAGGCAAAGAGATTTGGAGGTGCATAAAACTAGCAATCAAGAGGATGGTTCACCTGAGCTTCTATCAAATGCCACTGTGGTCTAGTGGTCAGAATAAAAGCCAAGCTCAGGAAACTAAGATTCAACTTTCCACCTTGTGATGAGAAACTGTGATTAACCCTGAACCACCCTTAGTCATTTCGGTTTCAATCTAACCCACCTCTTAGGGCTATTATAACAAGTAAAAAAATCAATAAAGACAATTTAAGTGTCTTGTCTTCTAAGCTTCTTAGAAGAAAAGTAGAAGAAATACAAACTAACAGGGGAGTTGAATGCATCATCACAAGGAAGTATTTCTAGAAGCCTTTCCCATTCTGGTACCCTCAGGTTGGAAGAGGATTATGGGACTCAATGTCCAATACATCTGAAAGGCTGGGAAAGGAAGGTAGCCTAAACAAACAAATGATGTTAAAATCCTAACTTCCTTTTTTGCCCTTCCCACTTCCCTCTCTCCCTTCTCTATGAATGGGAGTAGAAACATTAATAAACACTTGAGAGAAAAAGAGAGATGAAAAGACATGGTGATTGATTCATTTTTTTGCCTTAGTGATAATAAATTGCTAGTCTATAAAGTGAAAGTCCAGGAGGATTTCATTGTTTTGTAAGTGCACTACACTACCAAAGCAAATGTGTAAACATGCCACTCATATTAATTAAATAATACAAAGATAAAATATGTTACAAATTTACTACATAGTGTTCTAGTTCAAGGTTTTTCAAACTTGTTTAGGCCATGGAAACTGTTAAATTTTTTAAAAATTCCCTGAAACTCTGATCAACAGACAAACCTCTAGTAATAGGAAATGGGCAATAAAATGAAACTGAAAAACGCTCACTGTAATTGATGTACACACACACACACATACACACACACACACACACCAACTTATCTGAATCTTACAGATTTACCCCAAACCTCCCATTTGACCTTTCTCAGGGGAAGGGGAGGGAGGCAAGGCTGGGGCAGGATGGCTTTGCAGAAGGCAGGGCAGGCATTCGCCAAAAGATGGCCATAGCTGCACAGCTGAGGCATTTTTCTAGGGAAAAACTGTGGCCATCATTTTCGTCTTGCCACTGCCTGCCTTTCAGGCACACACAGAGTGATGGGTCACCCCGAGCCACAAATTTATTTATTTATTTATTTATTTATTATTCAAATTTAGCCACCGCCCATCTCCCCCAAAAGAGGGACTCTGGGTGGTTCACAATAAAATCAGGCTCCAAATATAAACAACAAAATCTCATAAGAACAATTATTATAAAATACAGTAAATAAATATAGAATCCAAGAAAGGTATGCTCTGGGGGTGAGGCTTCTGAATGTCAGATGACAAGCCCCACCTTTTCCACTTTACCTTAGAAAAACTGCTATGGCCATCTCTGGCTGCGTCTGAGTGAACTATTTTTTTTTCCTCCCTTACTCTCTCATGGAACTCTAGGATTCTGCAGAACACAGTTTGAAAAACCCTATCCTAATCCGTGTACACTTCATGGTCCCTGTGGACCATGCGTCGATTTGAACTACAGATTTACATTTACTCCCTCTGTTCTAGAGTTGTGCTTAATCAGCAAGCAAATCTTTATTAGTCTGAACTGAAACCAAAGTAAAGTAACTTCTCTCATAACTAAAGCAATACTGAAATTAGATTACACCAACATTTCACAGATATCACCTACATGTACAAATATGTATATAGGTTGAACTTGTGAACCAATTCAAATTGTGTCTAGATCTACAGGATAACCAAGCCCCTGCATTACATGGAGCATGTCATACCAAATAATGGATCACTCAGAACCCCCAATTTATTTTTCCAGAGAAGTATACCTGTGACCAGCTTGTTTTAAGAAGGTTTTTATACACATCCTATTCATTTTTTAAAGCATCAGTTTAATGGATTTCTGCAGAAAAACATACTACTGGGTATCAACATTCATTCCAGATGGTCAAAAACCAACTAAAGAAACACACAGACCCTGGCTGACTGGACAGTTAGAATGGTAGCACTTCCAACAGTCCATAGGTTACCAATTCATCACTGAAAGTGTTAGTATAATAATTTCTTATTTAATTAAAAAAAAATTACTGGTCAAATGTACATGAAATGCTTTAACTTATTTACAGCTGAACAGGCAGTGGCTGATCTAGGATTAATTTTGCTCATAAGAGGTAGTATCCATCTTTGTATCTCCCAAAGGATCTGCCTTTCTCAAAACAACCTGCAGCATTTGTAGTGCTACCAGTAGACAGGTTAGTACTTTGAGCCTTAATTGTTTAATCTACATGAACTAATGCTTTAAGTTAAGGTTTTTATGCAATACACCTTTAATAGTAGATTAAAAATTGCTTAATGTTGCAAAGACCTCAAAGGTAAGCCAACACCCTCCTTCCTGTATCAGATGATACAAATTAATAAACTTAGCCATGAATCTTTTGTTGTCTGTACCCTAAGCTAAGCAAATAGCAGGCCTTTTTCAGTTCAGAATTACAGGATGCACCCAGGATCATGGGGACAGCAGGACCTACCCAGAAACAAGTCCCAATGTAATCATAAGGACTTCCTCCCAGATCAATGTGACAGGACTGCAATTGAAATGGGATGAAGCTAATAGGAAGCAGTTCACATACCAGCTCAGTAAAATATAAATAGGGTAAAAACAAGAACTATGTGGAATTGGAAGTTACAGAATTTCCCTGACATTGATCTCAGCTGCACTTTTTAAGATGCAGCTCCCTCACAATACTGTTGATTCTTGACTTATTTTTCTTTAAGACACATTTAATATTTCTATTATTGGGACCAATATTCCAGGCTCCTAAAACTGATGGATAAGAAAATATAGATACTATCTCCTTGAGCTCTTTTGTTTATACTGATTGTTAAATTAATTCCCACTCAAGGGAGTAAGTAAGGGAATTGTCACATGCCATTTCTAAAGGATCCTCAAAAGAGTACCTTACTGATAAAATGTGAAAAATACATTTTACTGATAATCTGTATATGCAATGGCCAAATTCATTGATGAGCTGCCTAGTATTTTTTATCATTTAAAATTTAATCTCTTTCATGTAACCTATCCTGGACTGAAAGGAATGTTACCTTTCTTGGTATGATAAAATTCAGAAGATTCATTCTTACCTAGGTTGGTGTGTCTTGAAGCTCCTGGAGTTCCCCGATTCTGAAGATTGTGGAGCATGGGGCTATCAAAGGGAGATGAAGTCCAGGTGGTGCCCAATTCTGGGGTCATATAACTTGCTGGATATGGACTGGAATAGGACCCACTGAAACTCCGAGCATACTGGTCCCTGCTGTTGGCCGAGATACTAAGAGAGCTGCTATAAGCAGATGCTTCTCTGGAAGTAGTTGCCGGGATGGGGGTGCTGGTAGCAAAGGAGAATCTTGGGGATACCGATGGATGAGAAGATCCAGGATTGTAAGCAACACTCTCAGCTCCAGGCTGAGTCCAAATGGAGTGGCTGGAGACTGGGCTGCCTTGCTGGGACGAACCACTCCCTTGGAGGTAAGGCAGGCTGGGGATCATGGTAGTGACCCTTGTGGTGGGTATGTAGACAGGAGAAGCGGCAGCTGTGGTGTGCATAAAACTACTAGTCCCTTCATATGCTGGTGGGCCATGGTTGGCTGCCATTGCTAAACTCTGGTACATTTCTGCAGACTGGACCTTGAATTGCAACCCGACCACACAAGCAAGTTATCTCCAGAGATCCAACTTTGGGGACAAGTAAAGGCACCTTCCTCCAGGAAGGGGCAAGATGGACCATGCAAGTTCCAACTCAGATCCAGTGACGGTGGTTTCCAGGATGATCCAGGAAATTCCTAACAGAACTGACTGTGTTCCACTTTAGATCTTTCCTGACTTATTTGAGCCATCCGGGCTGGTGGAGTCTTCAGACAGCTCACTCCTATAACAGAAGCAAGAATAAAATGAGATTATATACAGGATGGAAAAGAGAAAAAGAAAAACAAGGCAGAAAGTAGAAAGACCTCCCGTTAAAGGCATTTGCAGTAAGGTTAGGGAAGACACCAGGAAGTTAGAGAAGGTGAGAGATGGATACTCCCTAACCAAATGCCCCTTTTGAAGCCAATCCTTTGCCCTCAGGTAACTTGCCCCTTTTGTCTTGTTAGTTAAACCCAAGGCTATTATTTGACCTAAAATCACATCACCCTAGGAGGCTCAAAATCTGGATTAGGGTGCAGGAAATGTGAAGCTGCACTTAAAAGGATCTGAGATCCTAGTGACTACATGGACACAATCATGCAGCTAATCAGCTCCAATCCTTCTTAGCTTCTAAGTTAAGGTCAGTTTTGCTACCTGCTAAGCAAAAAGGGATAAAAAAACCAAAAGGCCATTTTAGAGGCAGGAGTGTTGGGCATGGGGATGAGTAATGGTGCAGTCAGATTGTATAGTACTGTCAAGTTTTTCCCAATTTGGTGCTGTCCAGATATGCTGGATTACAACTCCCAGAAATCCCAGGTGATATGACACTTGGGACTGCTAAGAAATTAAAAATAAACTTCAGAGAAGCCCAATCCTTTCTGGAGGTCAGGAACCCTAATCTTAGTCATGTAGGATCTGTAGTGATCAGGGACAAAGGAAAGAAATTGTACAAATGATCCTCTCCAAAAATGCTTTAGTTCAAAAATTTTAAAAATCTCAGAGATTCAAAATACAGGAATTGACACCATGAATATAGATTCTAGTGGGCTAAGATGGACCATTCCAGATCTAGATTCCTGCAAAACCATATCCATTGTTCAACACAGCCTTTCCCAACCTGAAACTCACTAGATGTATTGGACTTCAACTAAAAAAAAAATTCAGCTGACATAACCATATCTGGAGAGCAGCAGGTTGGGGAAGGCTGTTCTAACTTCTGTTGATGTAGGAGCAAGTTGATCTTGCTCATTTCCAGTTGAAAACAAGACTTGCCCTTCCAGTTGTCCTGATAAACTATTTGAAATAACTGGAAAACTTTTATGCCCTATCATTAATTGAAGCTGGCCCAATTTAACAAAACACAAAACACTCACTTTGCTGAATATACATTTAGTTGCACACCCCAAAATTTTAGCATTCAACATTTTGGCAAGAGCACTCCAGACATACAATCTATCTGGCCATCATGGTTGACTACGCTGTTGCCTAGCACTTAGTGGTTTGTGACTATTCTAAGTAAAGGATGAAGAACAGGAAGAATTGAGTGTTGTTTGCAAGATCTCTTAGGTATATAATGCATGGGCTAGCTTTGCCTGTAGAGATACATTGCATGCACATGCACACGCACACCCCACTGTCACCAAGGGAAATTTTCTAAATAGAACTAAAATGGCAACCCTTCACTTCCATCAGAGCTGCCTTTACAGGAATATTTGAAATTTCTCCCTATTCTTAGTGATTACACAACAGTTAGATCTCAAGCCTATTCTTGATTTAAATCCCATATTCCCCAAATTTATGCCCTCCAGAGGTGTTGAAGTGCAACTCTCATCATCCTGATCTAGCCTACCCACTCAGCCATAAAAGTCTATTTGAGATCCGGCTTCTTAGTCACTCTAGTATAAAACAATGGTGGTTTAAAGCAGCCATAGGGAAGCCCCAGTTTAACAATTTTTAAAATACTACCTTTAAAGTAACAGTTGTTGCTTATGGGCTGCATTCACACAATATACTAAACCCAGGTTAACAAAACAAAAATTATGTGCTCACATGCATACTATGCCAAAGCAAATATTTGCTTAACACGATAGTCTGCTATATATAACCATGCTAAAACAATGGCTGCATTCCCACAACATACTGCATTGCAAAATGCTTAATCCTGCTTTAGTGTAGTCTTGTGCAAATCCACACATATTATGCTTTTGGGATCGGGCCAGAGAGAGAGAAAGTGCAAGAGAAAAACTCAAATGTACCTAGAATGTGTCCACCTGGTGACCTATAAATCAAATGCGTACAGACAGACTTTGGCCGCTCTGTGCCAAAGAGCCTCAGAAGTTTCTCTTCTATTCATTACTTCCATTTTTCAAGACAGACCTGGAAAAAGGCTCTATGATCAAACCAAGAAACTGACTGAGCTATGCATACATTGTACGTCTGGACAAAATTCCTACTCACCCAACAACAGAAGCCAGGGTGAGATACAGGAGCTATCAACCTCCTGAATGCATCAATCTTTCCCTTCCAGAAAAATTGAAACTGTGAAATCCTACGCTTCTGGAGACCCCAGGTTGTGCCAGATTGCCATCCTTCTCCCCATCCGCTTCCAGACCGCAGCAGACCCAGCTCAGATTAAACAACCTGAACTGGCGAGACTGGAAGATGAAGCCATTTTACAGCGGAAAGCGTTAATGTGGCGGGCAGGCTGAGAAACCTCTTCCACGAACCGTCAAGAGCATTTGACGGTGGGAAGCGGAGCTCTCCATCACGGATTGGATCGCAGAGGAAACCAAGGATTGCATGGCTCTACAAAGGATTGTCCCAACGTTTTCCATCCAAAGAGGTATCCTGTGCACGTCTAGCCTGAGGGCGATCCCGCGGCATTCAACGAGACTTACTCTCCAAGGGCTGCCGCCTTCGGCTCTCACCAGTTTTTCCAAGGGAGGAAACTCCACTTTGAGGGAAGGACTTGTTCTCTTGAAAGGGATGCGGTGTGTTTTAAGGAGCAAGGTTGCCAACCTCGCACTGTTTCTCTCGGGTATCCACCAGAAGCTTGCCGCTTTTCGTGAAAGCGAAATGCGCGGAGTTCTACACCCCAATTGGGTGCGTGATCTCCGCTGCAGTTTTAAGTGTGAATTCGGATTGCCTCCTCCTCCCCCTTTTCCTTTTCCACCCCACTCTTCACTGCCTCAGGCAAAACCAAATTCATCAGGCCCTATCTTGTATACCAGGAGGTAGGTACGGAGGGAGGGAGATTGAAAATGTGAAATTAATGAAAGAAATTGTGAAAGTAAACTATCGAGGGGGAAAAAATGTCGGGCAAAATTTGTCAAAAAGCTCGTTTTTTCCTGGCAATTTCTGATTTATTTCCATGTGAAATGGAAGTAATTAAAAATCACCTAGCCCAAGTGCCTTAACCATACCCTGCATCTTGATATCAATATTCGTATTCCTATTACTACAATTTTTTTTCACAGTTCTATGGGAAAATATATGTCTTTTTAAATATTCCAGTGAAATTATCTCACAACAAGCAAGCAAACTTAAGTGGCCCAGGGGTGCCTATAAGGCAATTGTTCAAGACAAGTTGGAAAAACATTTGTAAAATACTAATCTATAAAACAAAACAGTTTTATTTAGGCGGTATTTGCACCTTTCAGAGGCATACATTTCTACAAAGTAGTCACTACTCCTGGAATATGGACACAATCCACCCAAGGATAAGCATGTTTTAAGTTACACACAATTTACTTACTAACCAGCTAATGCATATTAATCTTCCCATCAAAGTCAATGGACGTGAAAGTGATTTCTACCGGATAATGGAATTCAATTAACTCAAAATAAAGATGTAATTAATGCAAATATGAACTCTTAACTCTACTAATTTCATTATCTCTTTGTTATAAGTAAATAGTAGAGAGAATGAATTATTTTTTAAAATAAAATCAAAGTAGCATAAAAATAGCAGAATTACACCAAAAGGCATTATTTCCACCATTTTCTAAAACATAAATATTTATGACACAATATGCAACCATTTTATTGATGTATTTTCAAAGCAGATTTGAAGAAATGTAAGAGATAACTTAAGTATGTTATTATTTGAAACTATTGCAGGTAGAAATAATTGATTGTAATAAATAGTTGAAACAGCTCCTCAAATGCATTATTTCCCTCTGGTGGTTTTTACCTGCTCAGGTTAAAATAATATATTAATTCCCTATATCATTTTAAAATAATCACAACAGAATAAGAAAGGACATGATAAAATAAATAATATGGCACAGTACATTCACCCAGTCTGAAAGGGGCAATACAAAAAGACTATATTTGAAATCTCTCCTCCTGTTTTTAATGTTTCTAATCTTTTCTCAACTCCTTTTGAAAACAGGAATTCTTTTGTTTTTGAATGGGAAGAATATGCGGGTCTGTAGATTTTCCCTGAGCAACCCCTTTGATTCTCTTAAGCAAAAAAAAAAAGGGGGGGACTCTCAGTAGATGGATCCCCTTTTAACTGAGATAAATGGGGAAGAAAAGCAATTTTTCTCCCAAAATATCTTGCAGACTTTAAATAATCAATAGCAGGAAAGGAATAATTATTATAATTATAATTATAATAATACCCAAATAAAGTTAGGCACTGTTTCTTCTTACCAGTCGAGCGCGAAAAGAGGTCGTATTTAGATCAGTGAAACTTAAAATGACCTTACCTTTGACTGAATTGTGAATACTACTTCAGTGAATACTGAATTGTGAAAACAACACTATTAAATCAAAACAAAATTATTAATACACCTAAAGTCTGAAATACAGTATGGGACTCCCGCCAGGAAGACTGCCAAAACTATCGGGAAAATAATATTTCTTGCATTATTATTATTATTATTCAAGTTCAATAAAGGGATGTTGAACGCTATGCCCAATCCTTTTTCCTAAAACTGAATTCGTAATTATTTCTTACGCTGAAAAGTAAAGGGCTTTTGGGGGTGTCTGTACCCAGAAGGGAGAACCCGGCAGTCAAGGAAGGAGCAAGGGGGGGAGACCTGTGGCAAAGTCTACGAGGCTCGCTCGAACGGGTCTATTCCATGTACGTCTCACGGGAGTCTATCCGGCGGGTAGGGGAAGGGCTGCGCCCGGAATGAAGCGAATAAGAAAGCCCATCCGCGATCCGGGCAAGTCGCCTTGCGGGATTACTCCCGGGTAAGGGCTGCTCGGAGAGCAACTCCGAGGAGCCGGGAGGACGAAGAAGGAAAACAGCGACGGAAAGGACTGCAGAGGTGTGTTGGAGTTCCGGAACAGAAGGGAGCCGAGAATCACCTCAAGTTTCCCGCAGACCCAAACCGTCTCCGCTCGCCGCCTTCGGCTTCTTCGCGATTTGCTGCCCTGCCGGAGCCCGAACGAACCCTGCGGGGGCGCCTGTCAGAAGCAGAAGCAGAAGCCGCGCAGCGACGGGAAGGAGAGCCCGACGGCTGCGCGCTGAGGCTGAGCTCGGCTGCCCGCGCGTCTGCCCGCCGCCGCCTCTAGGCCACGGAGACGCCGGGAGCGAAGGCGCCCCCGCCCACCGAGGCCGGGCCTCCTGGGTGCCCTGGGCGCGGAGCGGAGTCCGCCTTGCCTCCTCCGCAGCCCTGCCGGGACGCCTGGGGAGCGGGCAGGATGAGGCGGTGCGCTCCCTGGCCCGCCTCGCGCCCGGTGACGCCGCTGCGCTGAGTCTGGGCAGCCACCGGTGGGGCGCTTTCCTCTCCCTTCCCCGGCTTTTCTCTCTCTCCCCCCACCCCCCTCTTCGTCCCTCTTTCCCTACTCTTCCTTTCTTGTCTCCACCCTGGTGACTGGCCTCTCCACACCACGTGGCGAGGGACGAGGTGAACTGGGGGGCGGGGGGGGGGGACGGGGGTATCTGTTGCACCATCAGCCGGCGCCAAGCTTCATTCCTGTGGGGATACACACGCACACGCACACACACGGTTGATAGATAGATGGACAGAAAGACAGACACCGTGTGTGTGTGTGAGAGAAGAGCAGGGAGAGAGAACGAACGTAGGTACGTGCCTTCGTGGGCGAATGGGTGCAGCTATCAGCTCGGAGCAGGCGAAACCCAAGAGGGAACTACCTTCAACTGGTGCCCCCAAACCTCTAAACAACGCGAGGAGGGCTTTAACTACTTCTGCCTGAGCCTCCTTTTCTGACTTGGCGCCCTCCAGATGTTTTGCACTCAACTGCCATCATCACTGGCACCCTATCCCACCCAGCGGACTTGCTGGCTGTGGGTCATGGGAGTTGTAGTCCATTCCATCTAGCAGGCTCTGTGTCAGAGAGGGATGCAGCAGAAAGGAAGGTTCCTCCCTTAAATTATCTTATGAGTACCCTTAATCGTTTCCAAGCCAGGGAGTTTCATACCTATCTTCTAGGAGTGAGTTCTGTAATTATGCAGATTTCTTCTGGAATCTTTTTCTGGTCCATTTCACTGAGGAGGATAAAAGAGAAAGAAACCTCCACCCTCCGCAGGCATGACCTCTGTTGGAAGACTGACAGCTGCGGACTCTACAAAACAGGATTGCCCTTAGGAACAATTCAAGTAGCTGTGTAAGTTTTTGTCAGGTGATTTACTGTTGTGGGAAGCTCATCCAGTGTGATCAAATTATCAGATGGGTAAAGTGCATGGAAGCAAACTCCATTTTGCAAGTTGTGTTTGGGAGTGTAGAACTGCTGGATTTAAGGAAAGGAAGGAAAACAGATTTTGGTGGAGCTTTCTGAGAAGCCCCAGAGGAGGAGACTGGTAACAAAACCAGTTCAACAAGGCAATGGTAAATTCACCCTTGCTGGAGTTCTTCACACTGGCTGGACAAGCAGCTCATGGGGATGCTGCAACAAGGAGCAGGGGTGAGATGGAATGACATAAGGTACATGGCTCCTTTTAAGGTAGTGATTTTTCTTCCATATGTCCCAGGCTTTCCTGAAGGCAACCTGTCCGCTCTTCTCTTCTCATTTCATTCCTTCTGCAACCCTATGAGGCACCTAACCCCAAGTGCAGGGCAGCTCCAGAACCACTTTTATACAGCCTCCTCAGTTCACAATTGGCAAAACCAGCTTCCTACTGTTTTGAGGCAGGAAACACTTAAAAACCATACTATATGGTGGAAAATAGGTTTAATGGGTTCAAACAACCACCAAAACAAAAATTCCCTTCTCCTCCGCCTCAATCCCAGGAAAACCAGAAAATCCTGACCCAGCCCTGTGCATGATATGATCCCACCCACTTTGCAGTATTGCTTTGTCACTGCAGTCACCACCTTCCCCAAAAATGTTCACTGCCACCAGAAGTGACCACCTTGCCTTAGCTGAAAGTCAACTAGTGAGCTTCATGGCTGGGTGGGAGAATGTGATATTACACCTTCTCAACTGCAGTCCAGCATTCTGAATCATGCTGTTTAGCCCTCTTTGGGTCTTGCTTTCCTTATGACAGGAGAGATAGAGTCCACCCCCCACACCCCAGTATCTCTGCCTTCTCTCCATTTGCATTCCTCATTTGTGAATGGGAAGGTGAACTTAAGAAGGAAGGAATCTCCTCTGTTCACGAAAACTCTCTGCTGGCTCAGAATCTCTCACTGATTGCATTTATACAATGTGCTAGACTGGGCTAAAATGGGTTGGACAATTTTGAGGTTCAGCATATTCTGAGAAATGAACTAGGCCAATTGTATTAAACCATAGTATGGTTCCCTGGTATGTATGCATCATACAGTATGTGGGCATATTTTGTCAATATGGATTTGTAGCATATTATACTGTCAGAATTCAGCCACTCAATTACATGACTGAGGGGGACTGAACATAGAATTCCCAAGGTCAGTTCAATTCAATTGCTGTACACTAGGATGAACCCACAGTAGCTGTCCTTGACCCTTCCCTGCAGAATAGATCTTGGCGCCCTTCCTTGACTCATCCAGATTAGTCTGGTTGGTAAGGTTTATCTCTGCTTCTGGATGGAGGCCATCTCTAGAAGGGCAGCAGCTTGGTTAGAGAGCACCTAATTCTTCTCCAACCTGGTGCCCTCCATTTTCAATTATGACTTCCATTAGCTGCAGCCATCATGGCCAAAGATCAGGGATGATGGAAGATATAGTCCAAAACGTCTGGTAACCATCAGGTTGGGACCTCACTCTATTCATTAACATGAATAGAATAAAGATAGAGATTTTAATTAGGAGATAGCTGGAGGAGGAATCACAGCTGCTTCCATAAAGAAAGAGCTGCAAGGCAGTGAGTCTAATCTAGCACATTGTACAGACCCACCATAAATGTTATATATTGCCTGCTAGGTAAACACTATTTTTTTAAAAAAGAGTTAAAACTAACCAAGCTTAGTATTCTCTGTGAGTATGGGTTGTGTTTTTGTTTCTTTTGTTTTAACACTGTTCTGTGAACATAGCCTGGTTCCTGATCCAATGTCCTGCAAAATGTAAATGTTCAAAATATGGTTAATTAAGTGATCAGCCAAGTGAAGCATGTTATGCACACTCTGTTCATAGAACAGAATTATTACTGTAACATTTGGATCCAAGCTATAAACAACTTGTGGAACTCACTGCCACAAAGCACACTGCCATAGGTACAGTAGGTATCAGACAAAGTGGTGGAGGTGAGATGTAGATGACATTCAGAGAACAGCTGATCTGTGGGACTGCAGCTATTCTGAGCCAAAGACATATTTAAAATGTTGGGAAATTGTCAAAAGCCATCTCAGAAAATGGCTGTCATGGGGAGGTTTGCCTATGGACAGTGAGTTGCCAGCTGCAAGGGAGCCATTTCCAGGGATGCAAAAGTCCCATATCTGTATCAAAGACAACTCCAAAATAATTCAGTGAGACACTTGCCCAGGCAGACACAACATTAGGAACCACCAGGTGAAAGATACCCATCTTCTGCAGGCAAAACAGGCCCTCATCACATGCTAGCCTCCTGGCATCACCTTTTTCTTTTTCTCTGGGTAGTTGGGCACTCTCCTGTCTGACTCACTGGGTGGCAGCCACCCACTATTGTTCTGAATGCCTCCAGGGTTCATATGGAACCCAGTGACATTCTTAGATAAAGAGCCTGTTGTTTTGCTTTGCAACATGCCAGATGGACAGTTTGGGGCAAGGGGGAAGAGAGATGCAAAAATGTAAAAGAGAAAAAGCAAAGTAATATTAAATAAATATTAGGGGGACAGTGAGCCTAGTGGCTGCAGCATGCACTATATTGAGTGCCCACTGTAAGGTAAAGAAGGCCTCTTGTGCCATGACTCAGATGGAGCCATCGTTGGCTTTGTGGCAAAAGTGGGCAACCACTTTTACAAATGGTCAGTGAAAACCTTTGGCAAGAGGGGTCTTTCTATTGCTTGGCAAACTACTGGATGGAGAGAAACACACAGAGACAGAAAGAGGAAGAGAGAGGCTATATTCATTCAACTCACTAACCCATGGTTAACTAACCCATGGCTTACTGAAGCTCATTTTATGGGTCGGCACAATGCACTGAGCCACAAACTAGCCAAACTCATTTCAGCCTAGTGTGCAATGTGAACCCAGCCAGAGAGGGGAGCAGTAGCAGAGAAAAGGAAAAGTTGAGAAAGAAGCTATAGCAGAAAGGGCCTGGGAGAAAGAGGGAGGGAGAGAGAAAGGGGTAGGGTGGGGTCACTAATTCTTCTGATCCTACCGACCACTAGTTCTGGCCCTGCACCCACCAGGACACTTCTAGTAGCAGATTATCCTCAAGACCAGGAATGTGTTGCCACAGCATGCACATTTTGACTGTGCTCCAAAAAGTGGTGTGGGCAGAAGAAAAACTAACTTCAATATAATTTAATTAATTAAATTTAATTCTAAAAGTAAATGTGCTTCCTTATGTGCAACTAAGCTGAGTATTTCATATGCATGTATTAATGTTCTACATCTGTCACATGAATTAATGACATTTCTGGAGTTGCCTTGAGAGTCACAACCAAGTCAGGAGCCACTTGTGGCCTTGTTTGACAGTCTACTCAAGGGGATGTAAGCTGTGGATTTCCAAAGAGTTCTTTCTGTGCTATGGACAAAAATAAAGCCCTATAGGACCATTTATGTGTATTACTTCATTCCAGGGAGATGGCTGTATACAATGATCTTTTTTCTTTTTTTCTTTTTTAAAATGAGGTTATGGAATATGTATGATCAGAAGGGACATTGACGAGATGTGATCATCAGTGATGGAGTCTAGGATTGCCCTCACATTTCCTGCACTGTCACTGATGAAGGACAATCTCTTTGTGTATTGTACATCACTCATGCTCCTAAAGATCTTCACTACATTGTTTTTGTCAGGAGAAAATACATCATTAGAATAGACTAGGCTTCGGCAGCTTGATGCCATTGTCCATGCTGGTTGAAGGAGATAGAAGTTGTAGTCCAATACTTCTAATTAATTCTACTTGAGAAATTCTGGAATAGTCACACCCTTCAACTTTTGAAGTTCATCTAAGTGGTGGTGTTTTTTTTACAGGTCTTCCATTTCAGGGTTTTGTCTCAATTGCAACTCCACCAAATGTTTCATATTTTGCCTTAAGATGTGGGCTTATGAAAATGGACCCCCGTTACCCATTAAGCTGCTTTATACTTCTTCAGGTTGGCCCTGGTACAGTAAAGGCAGTGGGGGTGGGGGTGGAAATCAAGTGGCAATTGACCATCTTGCACAAGCAGCATAGGCTGCTGTAAGAAAAGAAATAATAGCTAGCTGGCCAAAATTGTTTCTGGCCATCTAGTCTGAATACTTAAGACCGCCTCCTAAGCCTCCCCACTTCAAAATAAATACATTGGATTTGGGTCGGGCATCAGCCTTCTCGGAAGTGGCCCCTCTGGCCTGGAATATGCCTCCCCTGGAGATATGCTACGCAAAGTACTTAACATTGTTTTCCATCATGCCTTCGGCCCTAATTGACTGACTGTGCATCTTCCATCATGATTTGTTTTGTTTTGTTTCCTTTAATTTGTTCTTTGCCTTTTTTTTCTGCTTTGTTGTACACAGCCCAGAGACCCATGATTAGGACACTCTGCAAATACAGTAAATGGATAAATACATCAAAACAAAATGGCAATTTTGTGTGACAGGAAGACTTGCAAAGATCCCAAAATCCATATCCGAAATGATACATGCACCCACAGAAAAATGCAGGGTCTCCACTTCTGTCCACTGACATGCTTACTTGTTATTCCAATAGGCCTTCATGTTGATTATACCTATAAGCAAAGCAATCTCTACCCACAACACACACAACCAACATGTGTCAATAGCTCATTGGGTAGTAGAGCTTCTAGGATTATAAGACCTGGGCTGCAAAATTCCAAATGGCCACTAGATGGCTGCATAGAGCTTTCTGAACTTCTTTGCTGCCATCTGGGGTTATCTGGATTTTTGCAGCCCATATCTGTTAGCCCTAACAGCTTCCTAGGAGCACTCCATTGCAACATTATTGTCTCATCTCCCAATTTGACATAATCAAACAACTAACCATGTGCTGTGATTCGGGCTACATGTAAGGGCAAAGGTTCTCAGCAAAAACCTGGATTACTGGCAGGGCCGCAACTGGGTGAGTGGGGGGCAAACGGGGCATTTGCCCCGGGCGCTGCACTGGGGGGGCGCCAAAATGACAAAATAGTATACTGAATGTTTGCCCCTGGGGGGGCACGGAATCCATGTTTGCAGATCCTAGTTGCCGCACTGATTACTGGACTTGGAATGCACCATGTTTAGGGGAGGGGGTATAGTTCTTGCTGAGCATTCTTTCAATTTTCTGTTCAGTAGCCCAAACCAACATCTCTTCCTCTGTTGAGGTTGGCATTGCTGCTCTGCTTTTCCCTTCCTTTTAAAAATTACCTTTATGAAGCACAAAATGTGCAAACCTGGTGTCCTGTCACCAGAAAGTATGCATGAAACTAATCAGGCACACATCAAAGTTGTGCAAGGGATGACAAATGAAATTAAATAAGTTATACAAACATTAAACAAATGGAGAGGGGGCTACCAGAGACCCTTTGTGCTGGGGCGCCATTTGGTCTGGGGCTGGCCTTGGCCAGGATGATTGGTTTATACATAAAGTCTGCTTAGTCAATGGGTACATCAGAATCAGTATCCAGCCATGCTATTCACAAATTTGGTGAATTTGGAATTTCCAAGGAGGAGAGAATCCAGAGGAGCTTGTTGAAACAGACAGACTTCCCAGTCAAAATACTCAAGCTGAGGATACTACAGAACCTAGCACTCATGTAGCAAAGGTGTCCCAGGGCCACTTCCAGGCTGATGAATGCCTTCATTCCCACTTACGTCATTCCCACATTCCTCATAGTTGCTGCTTCCTCTTTATTTCAAATTTATTCTGCCAGGACCCTTAGAGCAGTTTTGTTTTTATTTATGAAACACATGCTATGACAATTCATCACAAAAGGCAGGGTCTACATAGACCTTGCAGCATGGAACAATCAATCATATTGTGGAGCTAGCCAGTATGCCTCTTCTGAGATCCTCCATGCCATTCTCCAAGGTTCAGCTAGCAATCCATGCCTTCCTACTGAGTTCTTCCTGGATTGTTCTTACTTGCTCTGGGGATTCCCCTCAAATGGGTGATGTTGGATACTGCTACTTAAGGATTAATATTCAGAGAGCTGAATTCATTATTAGGGCATACAATTTTTAAAACATTGACAACATATTTTTATATGACTTCCCTGTATGCTACTCCAGTAAAGGAATCTCAGAATCCCAGGCAGCCATTTAGTTTTAGAAATGTTTTAGCCATTATTCAATGGCCTTGCTTGGAACTGGGCATGTGATGAGATGTCAATGCAGCAGGAAGGTTTAAAGATTAATAGGGTGATAACAGAACAGTATCACTATGTAAAAAAAAATAATAACAACCCATTACCATGTAGCCTTCAAGGCTGATAACAGGCAAGCAGCCACAGATCTTGGGCCTCCAGGATCTATTAGTTTTCTATCATTCGTTTCCAAAATACGGACAGTAAAATACTGTAAAACAAAATGATCAGCTCTTCCATCTCCTTAGGATGATATTCTAATCTTCCATAACTGGTTCCCTTTCAATTGACAGAACACCCAACAGAGAGAAATGTGGGTAGCAAAGTGAAATAATAAATCATTAATCATGTAACCCTAGTGTACATTTCCACAGCAATATGCCTTACAGAGTACAAGAGAATTTTCTTAGGAAAGATGTGTAAAATAGCAACTTAAACCCCAGTTGCTTAAAAAAGTGACATGTATACAGAGGGAGAGGTTCAAAATGTGTTATGGCTGATAAAAGAGCTTGATTCAGCATCCTATAAAAGCCACCTGCTTCCATGTGGGTCTTGCCCATTAGTTGAAGTCTTCGATGGGGACCTTACCTTGCTTCCTTTCTTTCTCTGAAGTCCAGTTACTGGGTCCATGCTGCAAAGGGCTTTTTCTGCAGCACTGCCCAGACTCTGGAATTCCCTCCCTTCGAGTTTGGCCTCTATCATCTCCTGCCAAATGATGAAGGCCATGTTTTACTTTTGGTGGTGGTAGTGGTGGTGAACTCTTTCTCACATGTGGGCTTTGAACTGCTTACCCCTGGATTAAAACTTACCAGGCAGGCAGGCAGGCAGGCAGGCAGGAATAGTATCCACCACAACTATTGCAAGACAGTAGTGACTGATCCAAGGTTACTCAGTGGATCTCCTGGCAGTCTTATACCAACATTCTGTACTGTGTTGGATCTCTTTTTTCTTTAGCCCAGGATCTCCGTGCAATCGATCGATCGATAGATAGATAGACAGATAGTTACAAGCACCATTTTTACTTTTTGAAAAAGTTATTACCTGTGGAAGAAATTGTGCCGAGTAAAGTGATAAAAATTCACACGCACGCCTGCTAATATTCAAATAGTGCCAGTGGTATGTTAGTTTCTGTGTCCTACAACAAGAAACTTGCTGCTTAGAGTTCATATACTGTATAGTCAAGAAACTTACATATTTCTCCCAGGCCTTAGGGTAGGGCCGATGCCCCCTCCCCCTCCCCCCCACCGTTGGATGAGTCTTCGTACGTGGAATGTATTGATTGGATGGAAGCCATCTTGTTTATTTATATTGTATTATGTTTTTTATCTTGTTTGATATTGTGAGCTACTCAGAGTCATTCTGGAGTCGGGTGGCATCTAAATCTAAATGAATAAAGCTAGCAAGCTTGACAGCCCTGTGTAGTTCACATGTATCAGAACAGTACTTTTTCCTGCCCCAAAGAGCTTACAATCTAAATTTTGACACAACAGAAGCAACAGAGAAAAGAGAGGGAAACAGAGGCAGCAGGAATTGAAAGGGAAGGACTGTGAGATAATCTGTTTATGACAATGACATGTTCTCTGCTGTACTGAATGGTCAATGAACAATGTATGGCTTGTCCTCCTGCGAAGGCTTGCAGCAGATAAGGACAAGTTTTACATAAACTCTGAATCTCAAGGAAAGAAGAAAGAGAACGAACCTATAGAGAATGAAACAGCCGTATGTTTCATATACCTCTAACACAGCCTTCCCCAAACATCACCCATCAAACAACCCACAATATGGAATTAGAGAATGAAGGAGGGTCAGCCCCACACTGAAGAACATCCTATGTGAATGAATCACAAACAGAACTGAGCCTTGTAATACAAAAAACATACAACTGGAACATCTGACACACAAAAGCACAAAGCAATGGCTGAGGCTACACAAGGCACTAAGCATTAAACGCCAGTTAACAAAAATAATTGCTGTGGTCACATATTTGCTTATGCAAACAAATAAACCTGATTATGACTTGACATGATATCTTGGTTCACACAAAATGTTAAGATAATATCCTGACTCCTACAACAGGTTAAATCTCAGATCATCTCTTCTTATTTTAGCCTTTTGTGACTGTTACATGAACACAAGCAGTGAGTGATCCTTAGCCATTTTTCTATACCTTTCAACAGTGCCCCCCAAATATTTAATTTCCAGACCATAATGTGATAGCCAGTGTGTGAAGCTAGGATTAGAGGGCCCCAAGTAATATCTCCTGCCAATCAAGAGGTTCCTGGAATTATTCTGGGCCAGTCATAGGCTTTGTTCACACAACACAAAAATCTTGAACCTGGATTATTAGAACACAATTGCTGCATTCAGATGACATAAGATGCTCAAATAACTTTACTGTGGTTAATGGCCTGGTTCATGCAACATGTGGGCACAGTGGCTAGGTTCTCACAACCTACTGAATCCATCAGCCATAAGGGTAAGCAGTGATTTGGAAGCAAAAAAAAACTACAAAAGCCATGTGTTCCCTTGCACTCTAAAACACTTTTTTTTTCTTCTGAATCTAAATCACTGCACAGCTCTAAGCTACCCAAACCCATTTTATTTTAATCTAGCATGCTGTTGAAATTTAGCTTCTATTTCTCAAGCTAGTCTATCCCGCAAGGCTGTTGTGCGGATAAAAAATGTGGGGGTGAGTGAGGTATTAGCTCACACAAAACCATTGGAAAAGGATATCAGATATAGTTAACAACAGAGTCTAATATTCAGCTGCCAGTAATGAATGGTTGGTCAGTGGCCATGTAAAGACATTAATCAAAATATTTTACATCTTATTATTTTTTAATCAGAATGTTTTACATGCTTCTTTTTACTTGCATTAACAAAGCAGTTCTTAATAGATTACCTCCATCTATACAAATGTCGTTTTGGTCTGAAATTTGAATATGCTTGTTTAAAAGTTCATATCTTAAAACAATACATTTTTAAAAAATATTTGCCCTGGTGCCTTTGATTGATGCACAGTTTATTTAAATAAAAACTTACATGAAAAGTGAAATGAAACAGAAAGATTAGCTGTTTAAGTTGCTTTCTGTTGTCAGACGTTCGTGCTGTTCTTAGATAACCTTTCTCAAACCACCCTTGAGTTTAATGGGGCTTCCTCTCAAGCTGTTGTAGAAGAGTGGGAAAGTTGTAGAAATGTCTGGACTCTGATTTGCCTCTCCCATTGACCAAGGAGGTGGTCTTGGGCAAGGCACCACCAGTCTCACAACCCTCCCTTCCACTGCAATGTGAGTTCTTGTGAGGATGACTCAGATGATGCATACGAGTGCTTGGAACCCTTATAAAACATGATAGAACTGCCAAGTATTATTAGGTATGTTTACGTAAGTAGCATAGTATCTGGACTTTACTTAATGTGGCCAGAGGCTCTTATCTAAATGGAGATGTATTTAAGAGCAGAGTTTAAGGCTGCAATGTTTTTGCATACTGTACTGGGCAAAGAGCCCCAGACATACTTCTAAGTAAATGAATACACACAACACTGACTGCACATTAAGCAGGATTCTCTCCGTATGTCAGTATCATTCATTTCCGGATGCTGTATGTTGATCAATTCATGCTCTCAGCATCAGGAGCCAAAGTAAAACACTTTGTAATTTGATTCATTTAAATGGGAGCACATAGGTGGTCTAGACTGCTTTTAATTCTTCTCCTTTGAAGTTGAAGGTTCTTAAAAGTGCATAACTTAGGCTGGATGGCATGATTTGTCTTTGGACAAAACTAATTTATTCATTGTATACAATATCATTATCTTCCTACCTGAAAGTAACTTTCCTTTGAAACAAACAGGACTGATTTACAAGAGAAGTATTTATGATGGGAGTTCAGAAATTCATCAAATTAAAATTAAATATAAATGATATTTTGCAAATTACATACAAACATTCCACACATGATCGATATGGCTTACTAATATACTTCCCATAAGTTCCTTTTCCATATTATTTGTTTTATTCCTTCAAACAAAACTCAAACTAGTTTATGTGTGTGTGTGTGCACACATACACAAACACACAAGCATTTGTTTATAGTGGGTGAAAATCTATTCCAAAGGAAAAGATGCAAAAACAATCGGGAAAATCCAGTCACCCTACTTGGGACTCAGAGTTCTGAGTTCAAATATGAGACCATCCAGGGTTTTGAATAATCATCCTTAGCCTTAATTTACCTGCCTGTAAAATGGAAATAATTGGGAATGTTTAATTCTGGTTCTAAAACGCACATTTCTTGTAGTTGCTGCATGTATTATGACTCTATGGAAATCATATTTATACTTGTCATTTGGGGATTTATTACCAAAACGTAGTTTTTTGAGGGAATTGCAATTCGAAAGGAGAATTAATGTCTGTTGTTTCTTGGGGCTACGGTCCTTTAACATAACAGTATCAAGGCATGGGGAATATTTTTAAAGCTTTTAATAGGTGGAAAAGCGCGCTCCGTGATAGGGGTGGTCGGTGTCTGTTATTTATGAAGTTAGCATGTGTAGGGAAAAAAAATCGTGTTACAATCTTTTTGAGATAAACAGGCAGAGAGCGAGCGAGCGAGCGAGCGTCGGTCGAGATGTTGAGGCAGACTTTTGTTAGCGGCCAAGAAGAATGGAAAGAATCTCGGATTAATTCGACATGCCGCTTTCCACAATCAAGGGGGATTTTCTACATATATTTTTCCTTGCGGGAGATCTTGGCCGAGCGAAGTGTTGAAACACCGACTGAATCTCAGCGTCGCAATTGATCGAGGTAACCGAGCAGGGCGAGGAGGCGCTTCTAACACCCAGGAAATGGGTGGATTTCCTCTCAGTTATAGATTGCCTAAGCCGTGTGAAGAAGTGACATTTGTTTTTTTCAGGTTCTTCTTTCTTAAATTAAAAGGCGAGATTGTCGTAGAGGAAATATGAAACAGACACACACGTACACCAGGAACGTATGTCGGGCGTTTCTAAAAGAATATAATCCTGGGGTTTTTTTTAAATCCAGTCTGCCCATTTGAGCGTTACTTGCAAGTTAATTCCACGGAGCGAATGAGAGATTTCGCCCGTGAAAATGCAGATGAGACCGCAGCCTAAAACGCTACTTCCACTACAGAAATAAGATTATTGTTGCTAAGCATACGTTATTAACTAACACCCATTCCCACCTCATAATTGATTTTTATGCTTCCACTGAATTCATACCATTGGAAAATGTTCTGTCTTGCTCTATTTTCTCGTAGCCCTAACCCTCGTTATGTATTGTGTATTTTTACTTCTGATACATGTCAAGAGTAAAACCAGTGAATTCAGTGGAACTCACTCCCAGATAAGTTAGAGCTTGGAGCCATTATGTTATGATTTACTTCTATAAGGAACAAAGTAGTATTAGCTCTAACTCGATAAATAAAAAATCAGAGGTTTCATATGAAATATAAATATATGAAATGTATGTTCTTACATATGGATATGCCTTTTATTCAAGTAAAGGACATTCTATTTTCTATTTCAGCATAAAACAAAACAAAACAAAATCCTTTTGTCCTTCCCCATTCAAAACTTTCTTACAATCTTTATTTAAGAAATGATATTCTCTGGCAGGCTTTTTCTTTTATTAACAGTAGGATTTTTAAAAAAATGTATCAGGAAAGAAACAATACTGTACATCTGGCCCACAGTGTGTGTGTTTTAAAAAGGTATTGTAATGAACAGAGAGAAGATTCGCAGGCTTTTACGGAAAAAGGTGTGGAAACAGGTCTCTCTCTCTCCTCCGCCCCCATTCGAGGGGAGTGAAATTCTGATAGGAAAAAGAATTAAACGGGAACTGCTGATAGGAAGGAAGGAATCACGGTGGAGCCGAACTCCACATTTAACTCGGGAGGCGCCTAACGGAGTTATCTGAGGCTGCCTTCCGAGAAAGCAGAGGAGGCTGTCGAGGACGCGCGGAAGGCCGCTTGCACGGCGTTTCTTCGGGCAGTGGGGCCGGCTGGAAAGAGCCGCGGGAACTCGGCTTCTTCCCGAGCGAAGACGGGCAAGGCGCGCGCCCGCAACCCTCCTCCCCAAATGAAGGGGAATCTTAAGAGGGCTCATAGCCCTCTCCCCGGGACCAACGAGGGGGGATGTAGTAGTGCTGTGATGGAAAAAAGTATGGAAGATATATAATGAAAGCAACGTTTCATCCGTTTTTCCGTCTGTGTGTGTGTGTGTGTGTATTAAAAAAATACATTTTATTATATACACATATATTAAATATTTATATATAATAAGATACATTGAAATATGGCAAGTTTCAAGGCAGCAATTAAGTTTTGTTGCGTTTCGACATTGCAAAGAAAAGGCAGGGCGACCCCGCCGTTCAGATTCCCGTTGGCGTTAGGCCTCTGCCGCTGCTAGCTCGTTGATACGATTTGACCGGTGTTAACGCTTTGGACGGTTTAACACGGCTTGTTGCTTTTGAAATAGCGGAGGACCGGTGTCAATGTCATTCCCCGCGCAGAGGAACCTGGCAAGACAGTTGGCGTAGAAGAAACGTATTGACTCAAGGAGGACATAGAGAAGTAGAGTCCATCAGGACTCTTTCGAAGCCAAACCGATTTCCTGTTCGAGGGGTGAAGAGGAGGAAAGGAGAGTTGGGGGATTTCCGATCAGGTGATATTGAAAGCCACGCAGCTTCCAAAAGGAAACTGATCTCCTCCCCGCTCGGCTATAAAGGGAAATATCCTGTTTTCTTTCTTTCTAAAATCTAAAACTTGAGACACGGATCGCTCAGCCAGAGATCGCCTTTGCTCCTTCTTCCACCTCCCCACATTTTTCCTGCCCCGAGCCTTGCTGCCGTCGAATAAGCAGGCATAGGATCGGGCTGGAAATTGGCCCGCGTTTTCTGCCTCCTTCGGTGAGCGCCGCCCTTTTCGCTTTGAATTGCTGCCCGTGGAATCGGAAGCGAAGCCGCTTACCTTCCACGGGCCTTAAATTCAAGTCACAACTGGGTGGTAAATTCCTAGAAGTCCCCAGACTACATCCATAGGTCGCGGGTAGGCCTCAGCAAGACGGGGCTTGCTCGCGAGGAATTGCGGGCGTTGCCAGAGGCTTTACTAGTTCGAGGCTAGTGAAGGAGAAGGCCCTTTGAAGAGGCGTCGAATCGAGCTGCGCGGAGAAATGCTTAGGATGGCGCGGTCGGGCCTCGATCCGCTGCGCACTTTCCTGCAGCGCCATTTTACACCCAGCCGGAATGAGCTGCCTCGACTGTCCGAAGGGAATCAGTGGAGATCGCACAGCAGCTGCCGCTGACCGCCGCTGGATTGATTTAGTTTTAGTAATCCTCCGATTAGCTGGGATCTTTGCTTTGGACACAGTTATCTTCCATGATCAAATATTTAGCATGGGGTATAATTTTTTTCCTTGTCTTTAGCCATACGATTCCAAGTAAAAAGGGTCTTGTCTGAACTAGCTGTTGTAGAATCTGTTGTTGCATGTTTGGCCATCTTTCTCTGTGTGTATGGGTGTGTGTGTACACACCCATACACTTATTTTTGAGTTAGTGAATTTCAGCTATAACTTAGTAAAGAGGGGGAGATTGGGATGAGTACCTTTCTCCCTGGAGCTAGAACCAAGCTCAAGGCTCATTCACATCCATAGTTACCTAACAAGAAACCCCATTTAAGACAATGTGACAAACTGGGTATCTCATCACAAAATCTTAGGGCACAGGAGATAAAGTTGCGCTCTTTGCCAACATTTTCCCAGCTCAAAAGACCAAGAAGGCATTGCGATCTGCTCGCCTTGTCAGATAACTTTTATTGGTTTCTATTTCATCACTGGGTTTATTCACCTCTTTTCAAACAGAGGTTCTTTACAAGACATTTCAATAATAAGAAAGTTAAAACCCTCTATTCCCAAACTAGTGAATATCTTACAGCTTTGCTGAGCAACAGACCCTGTTAATATGGATGTAATTACAGTTTTTATCCCTAGCTGTAATGACGGTGCATTTTTTTTTGAATGGTAGCTATGTTAAATGTGTTGCAGTAAATGCAGACATTTTAGGTTAATACTGATATGTTTACTTGTAAGAGTGCAATTCAGGATGCAGCTCATCAGAAATCCTACTAAGCTCCAGGAGATTTACTCCCAGGTAAATGTGTAAGATAACAAACTGAAGTTGCAATCTGCACTGACATCGGAGAAAATCGGTATCAAATGATAAAAGGGTTTAAATTCAAAACCTCTAAACATATAAATTAGGTGTTCAAATACAGTTGTCTTAAACACAGTTAGGCTTCAATATTTCTTTGCTTCTGTTGATTGCAGCAAGGCACTGCAGAAAAATCTACCTAAACGGACAGCAGGAAGAATGAAATGGGACACTTTTTCAACTGATGCCACCATCTGTCCCTCTATTCTAAATGGATCCCTTCGTTAACTGCTTTGGAACCATCTCGCCCTTTTGGATCAGTCAAGTTCACCAGAAACTGGATCAAGTATAAAGTTTGTGATGAAAAGCATCTCCAAACTCTAGTCATGAATGAACCAGTAGATACCACCTTTTAGTCATGCTTTCTCAAGAACATTCCTGTTTGAGTCAATGGAGCCACATTCAAAACTGCTAGTGAAAACGGATGGATGTTTCTCCTGATACAAAAAGGTCCCTCAACCATCTAAAGGATTGCCTGGGGTTCAACTTCATCTGAGTCCGCATTGATGGAATCATCTAATTCTAAGGCCAGGCTTTTATACGCAAACCTTCTGCACGTTCATTTTGAATACTTAAAAGAATTTCTAATCCTGGTTTAGTTTTTTTTTCTTTCACATTATATATAGGTGGCTTCTTGATATATCTCTCAGTCCTCAGTACAGGAAATATATATTCCTATACGCATTCTGCACATCTTTCAACTCGTATTGATGATATAGTTTCCTACCTTTTCTTTCATTTTTCTTTCTCTGTCATTGCAGGCTTTTGTTCCATCCTTCCTCCTACTTCCATTTTCTACCTCTCCTTTCTGCTGTCCTTGCCTTTTCTTTTCTGAACAACCTAACCCTCTGGTTGCTAAGAGCAGGAGAGAACATTTCAAGGACTTTTCTACGTGCAATTGTATCTCCCGGCTCTTTCCAGGACTGGCAGAACGTCTTAGCTCAAGGCTGGGAAACATTTTCAGGCTAGCTATAAATATAAAGGCAATTGATATGAATAGTTTGGGAGTCTGAATTCAAAATGGGTGAGGAGAGAAATGCCCCTCCTCACCTAACAGGGACCTTCAGACCACCTTTTAGAATGGAACCAGCCAGGTCCACACACCAGGCCATGAGGATTCACTGACCACAGCAAAGGAAATTACAGAAAGATTTGGTTAGGTTTTGACCCTGTTCAAAGGTGACAGGAAGGGATGAAGGTGGCCCTCCAAAATAATCTCTATGGAGCTGATGTCCTCCAGATATGTTGGATTAATAACCCCATCATCTCTAGCTATGCTTATTGGGGTGATGGGATTTGTAATCCACCCTACCTGGAAGGCATTAGGTAGCCTATTTTGAAAATTAAATATTATAATGCCTATAGGAAGTCTTTTATCTTTTACAGTAGATTATGCTAGAACAAAATCAGTACATTTCCAGTGTGGTGAACAGAAAATGACTTTTACACGAATCCTCCTCACTAAATTGTAAAATGGAGAAGCAGCTATCTCAGTTTGCCCCAAAGTCTTTGGAGTAAAAGTAGGGTACTGTAGCACTGTAATTAATCAATATAATGTGATTCACTCTGAGCTAATTCTTCAATTAAATTTCAATTCCTCATGGTGGAACATGAAGTTTGCTAACCCAAGCCAGGTTTTCCATACTCTAGGCATTTACTAAAGTTTGGGAGAACTATTATAAGAGTACATCAGGAATGGGCAATAAATAAATTTATCTTCAAAATTAATAGGGTAGGATAAAGAACTGCAAACCTCATTCATACTGGTAGAAGGCTTGATTGGTCAAATGACCAATTAGATCAAGAAAAATACATGCAAAAGACCCACCAATTCCCCAGTCCTCTTGGAGAATTCTATACACTTTGAAAGTCTATGTCCTTGCACGTCATCAGAGTCCATTCTAACATCTAGCCCAGCTTCCCCAGTCTGGCTCCTGCAGAAATGGTGCACTACAAGTCCCTTCATCCTCAGCCAACAGATTAAAGTAATTCTTCCTAAAGAGGATAGGAAGTGTAGTCTAACATATCTGGAGGGCTCCAGCTTGCGGAAGGCCGTGCTAATCTTTCAAGGCTTTGGAACATCTGATACATGTTTCACTCAGACATTTAATTTTGGCCAACCAACACAGCCCCTGACCTCAGTGGAGAAATATTTAAGTGAATTTAGCGAGGCCTCAGCATTTGAATGCTGGGACTGTTCAAGCCATCTGTATCTTAAATGTATGCCTTTGATCCTTTTCTCTCCAGAAAATATAATTCAAAAAGAAAAAAGAAAGAAAAAGAAAAACTCATCTTTCTGGAAAGATCAAAGGCTCACCTTTAGGATTCAGATTGCTTTGCTGCAATCAATTAATACTGCTAATGGGTCTTCCTAGCAAGTCTGAGTAGGGCACTTGCTAAACAAAGATAAATCCACATCCAAATTTTGCATAAAGAAACAGGGATCCTATAGTATAGGGCACATCACTTTAAGGGCACTGGTAGCTTCAAATAATAGTTGAAGTAGGTTATTATTAAATCTGCCCATGCAGCATTTTTAGAGGCCAGTTTTAACTTCAGATTATATGTAGCTCCTGGATTCCTGCATGCATATTCACCAAGGAGGAGAAAATAATTATAATCTCTTAAAAAGGAACGTCTACTCACAGGATCATAATCTTTTAGAAACAGCCAAAAAGTGGGGGGGAAAACAAACTGGGAAGGAAGATGAAAGTAAACATTGGATACCAGCTGCTGTTGTTATAACCACTGAACAAGATCGCAATCCTCTTTACCTTATCCTTATCTTATTTCAGGGAACTGGGAGGGGGAGACTAGAATCTTCCAAAAGCCCTTGTTCCCTTGTCTAATAGATGGGACAGCAACAGTTTCTCTTCAGTTTGATAACCCCTGTGCATAGTAATTAATACTGTTAGTAGAATTAAAAAGAGTGAAGTCCTTTTGGATAGGTCAAATTTTAGGGCCACTGTTTGTGTTGCACTGCTTCATTTCAAGCACTGGCTCTTCTGCTCTGTACTTTCCTGATTTTCAGTTATTCTTGGGGAGTTGGGGAGTCATTGGGACACATGAGAAAGAAAAAAATGAACGCACCAACAAATGGAGAAATGTAAGACTTGGACTGAATTTCCAAGCTTCATTTCTCCCTAGTCTCCTTGTTCCGGGAGGGAGACTGTGTCAACCCTCCTCACTGGAGGAGGCTGGGGAAAGAAACAGGAAGTGAGCATCAGCTGGAGAGGAAGCAGGAAGTGGTCATTGGGCTAGACAGGTACTTAAAAACTAGAGTAGTGTTTCTCAACCTTGGCAACTTCAAGATGTGTGGACTTCAACTGCCAGACTTCCCCAGCCAGCAAGTGGAGGGTTCTACTGGCAAGTTGGAAGGAAACGGGTGTGTGAAATCTGGTTTTGTTTAAATGCTTTCTCTTTCTAAGCCCTGAATAGGAGCTCTGATGGGAGAATCTTCTCTGCAGTGTTGGTTATGCATGTATGTGTAACACCAAATAAAAAGGGGAAAAAAACCCTCCTCGATTTTGTTTTCAGATGTTTGCTTATATGGCCATCTGTCATTCTGTATCGCTCACCCTGAGTGTCACTTTTCAAGCCTACTGTGAATATGGTACAGAAAATCTGTGTGGAGAGTATTGCTGCAAAAGTACGTTTTGATGAGTGCCCATAGCCTTTCATACCCAGCACATCATTTTGCACAGTGGGCTTCTTCTAATTCTCCTTGTGATAGCACATGTGTGCGCATGCACACGTGTGCAAATCATGACTGATTACAGTAACCCACCTATTCCCCAACTCTTATTTAAAAATTCTCGGTTTAACCAGTATAAAATGACAGCTGTAAATTTGGCCATGCCTGGTGTCTTAAATGGCTTCTGATGAAGGGGGCTGGGAAGTGGAGA
Organism: Candoia aspera; assembly: GCF_035149785.1. NCBI lineage: Eukaryota > Metazoa > Chordata > Lepidosauria > Squamata > Candoiidae > Candoia > Candoia aspera. Next base: position 26,512,498 of record NC_086153.1, on the reverse strand, counting down.
ATGACTCACGTTTGTCTTACTTTAGTTTTGCTCACGGGTCATGCAATCACTCAGTATTAAGTTGTTTTCCAAAAACAACACAAGCTCTACTTTTAGTCCATATTGATTGAAAATTCATGAGGATTATGATAACTTTCATACACAGCTTTTATGAATTCCATAAACGATTATCTTGATATTTTGGCTGTTATTTTATTTTTACCGTTGTGTACGTACAGATCTATATAATTCATTTATTTCATGTATATACCACCCACTCCCGGCGGCTGTTGGCAGCCTACAACATGCAGGTCCCTTACTATTCTTTATCTCTATAATTAGGCCTACTTCAGCGTCGGCGAAGTGAAGCTCTCCCCACCGCCCTTTTCCACTGACATTGCTTCCCATCCATAGCGTGGAGCGGTTATACAGATCCCCCTTCCCATGGAAACCGACCCCGATGCTCTTTCGCCCTCCTATTTATTGGCTTCAACGTCCTTCCGCCCCGTGTAAACGGCGCCTGCTGCGCCGATTCCCCTGCTGCGCCGGAGCGTTGCGCCTCCCGGGATATTAATGAGGTGTCCGCTGATAGGGAGCTCTGCAGGGTCGCCGCCGGCCTGTCTCTGCTGCTCGGGCGTAGACTCCCCGGCGCTGGGTAAGGGCAGAAGCCGGCAGACCCCGATCGCCCCGTGCGAGCCCTTGTTTCTCTGCAGATTGCAGCAGCGAGGGAAGCAGGAGGGAAAGGAAGCGGGCATGGGCCTGAAATCCCAACGCAACCCGCGTTGAGAACGACACCCTGAGCCTGTGCAGGGGAGGTTTCTAACCCACTGCAAGCCCTCCGGGCGGCCTCCGAGCATGGGACCGCGACTCCTGTCATCCCCAACTAACAAGGGGTTTACCGTACGAGCTGGGGAGAATGGAGCCATCGTCCAACAGGGTGGAGGGCGCCAGGTTGGGAAAGGGAAGTATGCCGCTTCTCAAGGCCGCGGGTGAGTCCAACCAGTTCGTTTGAAGTCGCAAGGGGCAAATTGGCACATACCTACCCAAACCCCTTTATTTCACCTCCCCAAATACAAACAAAAGGTTCTGCAAGGAAAGACAATGCAGAGTAAAGAAAACATCGTGACTGGGGTCTTTTCAATCTTCTGCCGGTGATCTCAGCTTTTCAGGAATTTGGAATATGCGAAAGTATGGAGATTGCACAGTCGTTATATTCCCGGTCCTGTTCCTGGCTGCTGCCTGTAGGAGTCCTTGTTTGGGCTCAGGGCTGGTGTGGGGTGGGACCCCAGCAGCCTTACAAGGATTGAGCAACGCTTCCTCCTCTGTCTGCGTATAGAATGGCTGCATAATCCCATCACACTGCTGCGTGGCCGTGAAAGAGAAAGTAGGAAGGTGAGCCATTTGGAGAAGAGCACCACAGAGGTGCAGTAGTTCTGCTGGTGAATTGGTTGCGATGCAGTTAGTCTGCAACTGAGACTTCTCTGTGCTGTTCACACAACCCTTTTCACCAGCTCAGGTAAAGATCTAACAATGGTGTTTGCACAACACATTAAGCCTGGTTACTGTTAACCTTGGTAGCTTATCATGTTCTACAAACTTGCCTCATTTATCCAACGGTGATGAGGTTTTCAAACAGAGGCTGTGGATCTGCAGGATTCACACCATCTATGGGGGATGGTGCCTCTTGGGTCCCTTCCAACTAGTTAATTCTATGATCCTATGAGCTTCCAGGCTTATAGGCCATGGTCTGATTAATCAATTGGATTTATGCTGGCCGTGAAAGCCTTCATCAATATATCACCTCATTTAGTTAGTTCATCAATATATCACCTCATCATCATCTTATCAAATAAGATGATGAAGATGAGGATGAAGATGATGATGATCTGGGCAAACCCAGAAAATGGATTCATTCAAGAGCTAGGTTAAGTGTATTTCATGAACATAGCCATAAAAACATTTGCTTGTTCTTCTAATTGCCAGGATCCTTTTCAGGCACTTTTTCCAGGCAGAATTTAGGGGCGGGTGACCAGTTACCACACCTTGTTTGGGAGATGAAGTGCTTCTGGGCAGATAGGGTATATGTGAGGGCATATTCAGCTGAAACCAATCATCCAATAAATATGTCTGCTGCTTTCTGCAAAGCAATATTGTTGACTTGAATGGCCAGTATTATGTTCATGTTGCTCCTGATTTTCAAGAGGATTTACAGTGCTGGCGTATATGTGATCCTAAGTGATTGCAATCCGGTTCTGGGTTGCAAACTGATCTTTTCATATAAAGGGTATATATTTTATTGGAAAATGGATTACAAATGAAGTGAAAACCTCAAGGTATTCATAGCTCAAATGAATGGCGGGGGAAGAGTGTCGAAGTTGTTCTGTACTTGGTGCACCGTTTGGTGTAGAATCTGCTGTGTCTCCCTCATGGGACTGTCTGCAATATAAAGGCCAACATACAAACATACTTCTGTATTCTGTAGCACTATATTAGTCACCTTCTGGATTTGGTAGGTACTGTGATTCCTAAACTCAAAATTTCAGCTTCTCCCACTTTATTTTTAGCTGAAAATATGCAACCCCCCCATCACCATATATCAAGGGTGGAGTATCAGTGGTATTCTAGATGTTGCTGAACCGAAACTCCCTGTAACACCTATCAGTGATGAAGAATTCTGAGAGTGGTAGCCTAGCAAGATTTAGAGAGCCATAAATTCCCTTTCCCTGGCTTATAATAACCTAACTATTCTTTGTCTGCAACCTAGCATCATAAAACATATTCAGCTTCACAATTACGCTGGCTTTCTCTGAAAGAAAAAAAAAAAGAGCAACATTTGATCGTAGCCAGCTCAGTTATATGCCAGCTCTCAGCTCCACCTAACCAACCAAAATTGTAATTTTGGGAGTAGTGTTGTTCCTGTTGTTTCTAAATCACAGCAGCTTTCAGAAGTTTCAACTATAAATTTTTTGCATTATTGGTTGCATTTTCCTTTTAGGTAGAAATGATTTCACCCATCCATTCTCAGGCTAGGAAGTGGCCATTGGCTGGGGTTTCCCATGCTTGACAGTTGAGTGGATTTTGGCTGCTCTGACACTCTGATATCATCATAGCCTGCTGTAGCTATAAAAAAGTCACGGCCTCAAAGCGACTGTGTCCCATGAAACAAGGTGATTCTCCTTATAGCTGCTCCAGTCAGAGTGCCAAATAAATCCTTTATCCATGCCCACCTTTGGCTTATTCATTCATCTTTATTCAACCCCCAAATGTGTTACCCCCAGGAAACCCTGAGGAGGATGGCGTTGGAAAGAGCTCTGCTTTTCAGCCAGTTTTGTCTCATTACTTTCCCCCTCTGAAGTGGTCTCTTTGTCTAGACAGGATGATTTGCAAATTCTACAGTGGCTGGTTGCAACATTTTTAATTAAATGTAAATCCTCCTCGATGCATGGGGAGGATGGAACCCACCCTGTCATCTGTGACCCTTTGCTTGTTCAGACAGTCCAAACAAAGGATAAACAATTGATTACAACAAACCCCACCCATCGTCAATAGTTATTCAGAGATATCTCTATCGGTGGTTAGTGATTGGTGCCCTCCTAGAGGCTTAAGAACAAAAAAAGAGAAGAAAGTCCAGAGTTGTCTAATTGATTGTCAGGGTTGTACAGATTAGATAGTAAAAAAGCAGCAGAGGGAGTTATCAGAGACTTCAAGATGACTGAACAACCATGGCAAGCTCCTGGAAGAAGCTAGGTGAGATCTATGTGAATTACCAGGGAGGTAATGAATGGAAGGACAATGCACTGTTCCAGTGCCAATCTTCTACCCAGGGAATATTGGCCTCTTTCCTTTCTCCTTCCCTTCCCAGTGGTCCTGAACTTGGCTTCTCCAGCCTGGTATCTTCCAGATGTGTTGGAACTGTAAGTCTCAGAATTCACAGTCAGTGTAGATTATGTAGTTTCAATACATACATCGGAAGGATGTAAGATTCGGAAGATTGTTCTACACTGGCCTTCCCCAAACCTGTTAATTTTCACATGTATAGACTTCAACTCCCATAATTCTTAACAGTGGTCATTTGGTGGGTGCCTCTACTTCTTCCTTGGTATACCAGTTCTGTTCCAGCAATGCAAAGAGCTTAATTCCTTCGTGTCTGGATTGCAGCACCATTCCATCAGGTCCAGTTTCATTTACAACATGGCTCCAGGAAGTGCTCTTTTCTCATGTCTATTACCAAGAGCAGATACACAGTAGACTCTGATCCACATTCCATTTTAATAAGCATATCTAGGAGCTACAAATTTGTAGACTCGTTGTCCAAGGTAGTAATTCATCTTATTTCAATGAAGTCCATAAGTCAGCTTCATCCTTCTTTCCTTTTCACATATGTTAAGGTCTTTGGAAAACCATGCAGAAATCTTACTTATAAAGGGTCCACTGAGCATCCCAACATTTCAGAGGCCTGAGGTAGATACAGAATGGGAAGATGCAAGGCTGGATTGAACAAAAGGTTTCCCTGGCCTTCCTGGAAGAAAAATAAAAAAAATTGCTGGATCAATAGGCAAGCCATACATTCCATCAAAATGTTTTCTTACATGCACCTATTCGAAACTCAAGTGTGACATGTCTGTGGATTGTCAGCTGTGTTGGAGAGTGGAAACATTTCTGTAGATCGGGGACTAATGGTGCCCCTCTAAAGTTGGCTGCATCCCTGGAGGTCCTCCAAAACTTTCTGCCAGTAATTTTTAATGTAACAGAAGAGAGAAATTGTTGCAAGCATAGAAAGTATTTTATTTATTTATTATCCTTTTGTTTGTTTGTTTACACTCATTGGTAAGTAAATTTATTAACTAAATTAACTAAATTTATTCACTTAAATTTATTAAGTAAACTTATTAACTCTTAAATTAAAATTAAAACATATCTATTTGTCCTGGTTCCACCTACTTGTTGCCATGTGAGCCCTGGCATACTACTGTGTGATTGATGATTTCCCAAAAAGCCATGCCCCTGGTGCAGACAAAAAAAGAGCTACTGGCATGATCTTCAGTTATATTTTGGAAGAAGTATGAGGTACTGCCTTTCTGTGCCAATATTATTTAACTGGCTACAGCTCTTCTAACCTGAGATGCCCTTTCTTGTCCAGTCCTACTAACCTGAGATTTTATTTGTCTGAAATGAACCCGGGGATCTTATGCGTGCAACCCAGGCATTTCATCACTCTCCATTCCGTTTAGCCGTGCTTGCAACTCTGTACAGACAAACCTCAGGGAAGAGAACACGTATCTTTTACAAGACATACAATTCTCTTTATCTGCAAAATGTTGACACCCTAGATTATGAGAACTGAAATAAAAATTATAAGAATCTAATAAAAACGCTGCAGAGTAGACAGGATACCATTGACTTTTAGCAAATCGGTTTGAGTCTCCTAGTTTAATTATAGACTAGGGTCTGGTCATTTTCATTTTCAACTTCTCTTGCCTTGGGAAAGAAAGAACCGTAATGATGTCTGGGCTGCAAGCGTTCTGCAGTAGAGATAATATATTTGGATGACTTTCACAAAAAAGAGCTGTGTTAGAACTGAACGCCTTAATTATCCTTAGAATTTTTTGGTTTAGATTACGCATGCAGCACAATGAAATGGTAGAGTCCTAAGGTGATAAAATGGACTGAGTTTGGACTATAGATGGGAAACTAAACTTTTTGAGTCCCCCTGCCCTATGTAAAATGAAGCAATAGCTCCTTGGAAGTAGAAAAATTACATAGCCCAGCATAGGAAAGGCTGGAAAAGAAACTTCTACTAATGATTTTTAAAAGAAATCAAAGAGAGGTTTTTTTAAAAGCTAATTTACAAGGGAGTGGACATATAGCGGGATACACAACAGAAGTTTAGGGCTGCATTCCTAAGAATAAATATACAAACAAAAGCAGCAACACAGAATTAAAACACCAGCAGCAGTCAAGGGAGGGGATTAGACGAAGACTGTTTGAATTTAAATGCTTACTGTTTCATTATGAAAGTAGAGAATGAGCCAGTAGTCCTAGCAATAACATGGTTTGACATAAGAACTTGCTTAACAGATTCCTTTTTTCATACCAAGAGTCAGCATGAGCTTGATTGGTTTCCATCTTTCAATGTTATTGAATGAGGCTCTTCTCAATGTGGCTGCTTCATTTACCCTGCAGATGGGAAAACATTTTGGATAGGTAGCCCTGTATGGGTTCCATAGAATCCTTCAAGGGCACAGAAATGGGCAAAACTGTTAGATGAGTTAAGGCACACACATGTTTTCCCTAGCTCATACACAGTGCTATTTTCCCTGTAGGGCCTGATGGAGTGGGGAGTGAGTCTTTTCCCCAGCAATCAGAATTGTGCCTTCTCCTCTTAGTACTGGTGCATTCCACCTCCTCTGCAAGAACAGACCACCCAGCCTGGGTTGAGTGTGAGGGCCTGCATATTATCCCTTTGCTGCCTGCCAATCAGGATCTGAAAGTTCCTTGGCAATATCAGAGAACATTACCTCTTGGCAGGGTGAGGACCCAACCTTAGTAGAGGTCTCCTGCCTGAGGTGTTACCAATTTACTCTTTTAAGAACCATATCTTTAGTTGTCTTCAACAGTTGGAAAGAGCCATTTTGGCTAGGCCATCAAGTCCAACCTTTCGCTCAGCTTAGGAATCCAAATTAAAGCCAGTTTGGTCTAGTGGTTAAAGCACTGGGCTAGAAACCAGGAGACTGTGAGGTCTACTCCTGCCTTAGGCATGAAAGCCAGCTGGGTGACCTTGGGCCAGTCACTTTCTCTCAGCCCAACTCACCTCACAGGGTTGCTGTTGTGGGGAAAAGAGGAGGAGGAAGGAGTACTAGGTATGTTCGCTGCCTTGAGTTATTTATAGAAATAATAAAGGTGGGATAAAAAAATCTAAAAAAAAAAGCATCCAGAGCAGATGGCTGTCTAGCTTCCACTTGGATGCAGCCAGTGAAGGGAAGCCCATAGTCTCCCTAAGTAACTGGTTCTAGTTTAAAGAACTCCCACGGTTAGGATGTTTTTTCTTACATTTAGTCAGAATCTGCCTTCTTGTAACTCAAGATCACTGTTCTGTTTTGCCTCTGAGATTGTAGAGAACAGATTGTAGCCACTTTCTCTGCAATACCCTTCAGATCCTTGATGAATGCTGTTATATCCCACACAGTTGCCTTTTCTGCAGGATTTAAATATCCAGCCTTCCCCTCCCATTCCTGATTATGACTCAGGTAACTAGGAATCAATGGGCCCTGGTGCTGGAGTCACCTCTGGCATTACTTATTGTGTTCAAATATTCTTTCTACAGCTGAAACAAATAGTAAAACAATTGAGAAATTATGCATATATAAACGATTTACAGAGCCAGGTGTGAACACTTACTATCACATGCTGTCCAGAGTCCGTTGGAGTTGGGCAGCTAATGAATTCAAATAATATAACAAGTAACAATAATCCTGACAAATACCTGAATGGCTCTTAAGTAATAGATACTATTTTCTCTCTCTCTCTGCTGCCCTGCAGGGCAAGACTAAGTCAAGTGGGTTTAAGGTCCAAGAGACCCAACTTTAGGAGACACGTCCTGAGGATAAGAGCAGTTTGACAAGCTTTCTCCCCAGAAGAGGGTTTGTACACAGCCCTCTTGAAGAGGCTTGAATTCTGAAGTCTTTTTGCACTGAGTGTCTGAGTCAACTGGATGGCCTTAAAAGGCCTCCTTTAACTCTGGGACTCCATAGTTCTACAAGAGCCTTCCCCAGCTGGTGCCTGGGAATGCCAGCCCTGAGAATTCCAGGAAATGGCTGAGGCATGGAATGTTACATGAAGACTGCCAAGCGTTCTTTACAGGGAGCTGGAATGGTACGCAGGTTGCAAAGCTTTTCAACCCTAGCAAGGGTGAAGCTGAAGTTCAACAGAGCCAGTGAAATGATCCTGAGATAACAGCCCAGAATATCTAAACAGGTAACACCCAATTACAGCCACAACTCTGTTGACTTACACTTTTCCTTATCAACAGGCATCAGCGTATTCATGTAAATTGCAAAAAGCATTTTGATGGATGCCAACTCACCCAAGGCCTCTAAGCTATGAAACAGGGAGTGCAGTGCAATCCAATGTATGCTTTCCTTATCAGGAAGCTGTGACTATTGCTATGAAATTAAAACTATAAAAGGCAGGGCCTTATCAGTGACTTCTAATTCCCTGAGTGTTCATTAGGGGCTGCTCCAGTCCTGGAATCAGCCTCCCGGGACCATTTTTTGGGGTTTAAGTTTGAAAGGGAGGGAGGAAAAAAAGTGTTATCACAAGTTGTCTTGGCAATTAAGCAGTCTCTTTCTTAAGATGTCTGTTTAGACTAGGCTTGAAGGAGGGAAACAAGCAGGATTAAAAGGCACTTTCATTCCAGTAGTGACCAGGAGCATAAGCTGTGTTCCTAATGTGGTCTCGGTGGGAGCTGGACCTGTACATTTAGAAAGTCCACCTTGCAAAGTGCTTTGTAAATTGGAATTTGTCATAGCAGTAAAAGGGGAGGGGGAGGGCAATATTTAGAAATATGTGGAACAGTTCTGAGCAGCTTGTAATTCACCATAGCAAACAGAGAAGTACCAGCCATGTATGTGCATGCTTATATTGTTTTTATGATGTTTGGTTTTATCGAACTGTTGTGAGCCACCCAGGGTTGTGTTTCTTAAGGTGGGCAGACATATAAGCCAAACAAACAAGCAAACAAATAAATGCATCCATGTATATCAGTATGTATGTGTACATATACACACAGAGACATGTACACACCTAGCTCTAACAATATGAGTTGCACATCCATACAAGAAACATTACATCGTCCTGTCCCACCCAGTCAGGCAGAGAGGGCATGTTATGGGCCTTGACCATGAGGGATTGCTTATTGGCAGAGTCCAGGAGGACGGCCTTCTCAGCTGTGGCGCCCGCCCTTTGGAATAATTTACCCCTGGAGGTGAGACAGGACCCCACTCTCCTGGCTTTCAGAAAGGGGGTTAAGACCTGGTTGTGCCACCTTGCTTGGGGTGGGGGTGGGGGTAGCCAATCATGGTCTATAAGATCATTATTCACCATCTTGAATTTTATATTTTATATTTCTACTTTTATATTTATATTTATACTGCATTGTTTTAGCGATATGTTATTTTTTTATTGTCTGTAAACCTCCCAGAGTCATTGTAATACGAGATGGGCAGTAAAGAAATGTGACAAATAAATAAATAAATAAATGTAACAGGAGCTCTGATGGACCACTCTACAGATCCATCTTATTTCTCACAATAGTCCACCAAAGTACATAAGAAGACAGCAGTAAGGCAACAGTCCTCTTTGACCACTAGGCCCAAAGCTGGTATTCAGGAACAGACTGCCTCTGAGCTGAAGAATCACAGTTTAGTAGCCACTTCTAGAGTTATTGGAGCATATTTCTTGCCTCCAGCATGTATTCTTTTTTATTTGTCAGATTTACATCCCACCTTGTATTCAGAAGCTCAAGGCCCATACATATCACATGCTCCTTCTATTTTCCCCCTACAACAGCATCCTTACATTGCATCGAGAGAGACTGACTGGCCCAAAGTCATCCAGTGAACTTCCATGGTTAAGGGTGCACAATGTTTGAAGATCAAAGATCAATCAGTGGAAGAGTCCATTGGTTAGGCAGCTAATAACCCTGAATCAATCAGTCAGTCAAGTCCATATGGATTTTGTAGCAAACAACACATTCTGCATACATAAAGCAGTTGGTTTAGATTGTTTGCCATCAAAATTATTCATAATTATTATGTTTCGACCAAAGTACTACTGTTCTGCATCCAATCCCTGTGTCATTAGTTTTTTCCCCCTCAAAATTTTTTAAACAAAAGTGCTATGCAATAGTGCCAATGGTCTCTCTTTCATTTGAAGGAATGGAGACCTTACCCACTCTTGAATGCTTTACAGTTCCACTCCTCTTTCCAATCTAGGACTTGTAGTTACTGGCATAGTTGTGTGGTAGAGAGCTGTTGACCTTGATGCTGTTTTGGAAGGGATCCTTCCAACCTTATGAGACTGGATACTAAATGAGATTAATGAGCAGAGAAAATAAGCTAAAGATTCATAATACGAACTTACATATATTGAGGGGTACAGAATAGTTCAAGTTAGCTAACAAATAGTTAATTCTGCTGTATTTTTTGGTGAGTGCTGGCATTTAGCAGGTGAGCAAATACAGGGCAAAAGGGACAGATATCACCATCTCTTAGCAACACACAAAGCAAGAATCGACCATTTTTATCTCATGACCTTTTGCTCTGGACAAAAGCATTCAGCAACTGGAACATAAAATCCATGACCTTCCCCTGCCCCCACCTTGGTTAGGTGTAAGTAAAAGAGCCTCCCAAGAAGTTCTGGTGATGAATATGGATTGCAGCCTGCCATTTTTTCCCCCAGGCCCACCTTAGTCTTTCTTACCAGAGTTCTTGGACAGAAGGAAACAAATTAACTCAGAAAACATGCAGGAAGGCTTGGTCTAATTCAAAAGCAGCAGCTGGTGGGGTTCACACATAATGTAGTTTGTTTGGTTTCTGTCTAATACGTTGTGTTAAACTAGACAACTGTGGTTTATTCAGTAAAATATGGTCATGCTAATAATGTTTGCATTGTGCTAAACCAAAACCATGGTTGATAAACCTTAATGGCTGGTTCTCACATTGCACTATGCCACAAACAAGCCACATTGTGACTTTAAGCATGATATCTGAACCTATCCAGTATTTTCTAAGAGAACATTTGGCTCATTTTTTCAATATATCTGAAAACATTAAACAATTTGACAATTACAGACTTGTGAAACAAAATGCCTCAGAGAAAAGCATTAGGCAAGCCACCCTGTCTTCCACATTATCCATTGAGGTGCAAAATGAGCAAACAAACAACAAAAAACAACAGGAGAGTGCTTTGCTAAAACTTGAGGAGTCACATGACAATTAACTGGGTATCATGGACACCAAGGAAAATCTTGTTCTGAGATCTCCATTAATAAATGGACTGAAATAACATTTATTATTTTATTTCTCCAAATATTAAAATAGCAAAATTCTCACTTCTGTGATACATTTCTATGCAATCACTTTGCTCTTGAAAGTAACTTGTCTAGTGTCACTGCCGGTGTTTCCCTCCTTTACATTCTGAGTGGCAGAGATATTTTATGAACACCTACGCAAGTGAGCCCAGCCTTCCATCTTCCTCAAACAGCTGACTGACAGAAGTGTTGGCTTGTGGCTTCTCACATCTCTAGCCAGGGAGCTGCAGTTCAACACATTTGGAGGGCATCATGCTGTGGAAGCTGACTTAGAAACAGAGACACCTTCATCTAATTTCTGTTAAGTAAGGATTGCCAATTTTTTCTTATTGCTGTAACAAAACTGTACTGTAGCATCAGAAATGTTAACATCTATTTCAGCCTGACTAGGAAATTTCTTTTTTTTCCTTCAGCAGTTCTTTTTCACCTTCGTGCATGCAACCAGGTGACTACAGACTGTAGTCAGCCTTCAAAGCATATACTGGCTATTTCCCAAGAGTTGTTATATTTTGGATTAAAAGAAAGAAAAATTATAGGATTGCCCAAAGATAAAGCCTCTGGCTTTTCTGGGGAAAAAAGCTTGAAGGTCATTGGAAAAGCTAGCTTTGTGCAGGCTGCTTTTATACTTAAAATTCTGTTTATTAAAAAAAATGTCTACAAATGCTCTGACTTTTAGGACTATTACTATCAAATACATGATTTCCACATACATTTAAAAATGCCTTATTTGACAAAGAAGAAGGTGATTAAGAACAGTAAGAATGAGCAGAGAAGAGATAAGAGGTGGGGGAGAATAACACAAAATAGATGTATTTTACTTAAAAATGATCAATGAAGAATGAACACCAATCAGTTCATATTGCAAGGTAGCAGCAACAGTGAATGAATAAGTGATGGAAGTGTCCAGTTTTCACACTTCTGATATAAAACGAGAGGAATGTTGTGCATCTAAAAATATGAATCTGACTTTTGATATGTCAAACTACTGGGTTGCCAGGTTATGGATCCGGATAGCCCAACATTATGAATGGCTATGAGATCTGGGCTGCAAAAATCTGGCTGCCTTTTATACGGCAGCAAAGAGACTGAGAAAATGCAAATTCTTTGTGGCCTTCCACTGGTCATCCATACTTTTACAGATCAAATCAGGTAGACCTAATATGATCTGTTTAGTCTTCTAAAACCTGATATTGGCAAGATCGATATGAATCTGATGAAGTGACCTGTAGCCCATGAAAGCATACATCTTTTAATATAATGTTTGAAAAGGTGCTACCAGACTCCTAATAATATGGGTATCAGCCAGAAGCTTTCCTCCTCCTCCTCCCCCTCCTCCTCTGTAGTAGTAGTACAGTAAGTGTCCAGAATGGGCCAATGTCCTATACAGCTATTTTTAGTTTGTGCTGGAAACCTTGAAAGCATTACAAGCTGTGGCTTTGTTTTTCACAGGATCTAGTCTAAAAGATAAGTGTCTTCCCCTTCATTCAGAGGAGTTGGGGGAAAGGTTGTCTTGTGAAAGCTATTGAAAAGGAGGGCCAAGGCTGAATTGCAGAGTGCTGGGTGAAGGAGAGGCAGAGTAGGATTGGTAAGTGTGGCAGGGAGATTGGTTCACACTGTGCTGCTTTGTCTGTTGCTCCTCATCAGTAATTGCCCCTGATGGTGGTCCCCATCCAAATGATGCCCACCAAGTCCTCTGGTCCTGAAATATATGGCCAAAACAGGACCGTGACTTCCATAGAAAGTCTCATGGTGATAAAACCTTGTGTTATCTTTTAGACTTTGATGCTGGACACACATATTTGAGATTTCAAAGCACTGCATATGACTAGGCAATGAGAAAGTAAACCCTAAAATTCTCATGGCGGGTTGCTGAACATGTAAATGGTGAAGTGCAAATTCCTAGAAAACTTTGATGGCATTCCAGAAGGCCTTAAAGTCCTGGCTGTTCTCCCAGACCTTGGGGTAGGGTGTATGAAACCCCTCGTAAGATGTGTTTGACATATGTTGCATATGTTTTGATGTTAGTTGTCTGGATGCTCCTTTTTGTTTATTTCTTTTATTGTACTTGTTTCCTTATTGCATTTGCATTTCATTTTTTACACTGTGAATACTCAAAGTCAGTTGGAATTGGGTGGTATCAAATTAAAATCAAATAAATAAATAAATTGCTGAAATTGAATTGAGTAAGTAAATACATATGGAATTGTGTATTCTATCCCAATACATTGCTTCCATTCCAGTCCGTATGAAATTACCGATATTTATTTGCTAAATTTTGACAGTGAACATGGATGATAACATGACTAATCATCTGCTTTGCTATGTTTTGTGTGCCGCACTCCTATCTACTTCCTGATCCAATTTATGGTGGTTCTCTCTCTCTCCAGTTAAAATGCAATTATAGTACTAGGCCATCCACTGCGGACTGATGAAGTATTACTAATGCTGTTTTAGAGCCACTGTGCCTCCAGTGAGGTGTTTTCCTTATGACCTCTCTAACTGTTTCTAAGTAAGTTCGTGTTCCCATCAAATAGGCTTCTTTAATAACAGTCCAAGTAAAGCTTTTTTTTAAAAGTCAAACAGCATGAAATACTGTATATAAACATTATTTCTACAAATTTCATCCAGCTTTTATTTAGCAGTATAAAAATCAAGAATACCAGGCAGATATATTATATCATTGTCATTGGAGGAATATTGATCTGGATGAAGGGCATAATTTTAGAAATACTTGTTTTTTATTATTTTAAACCATGTCAATAATTCTTCTGCCATTTAAATGCAAGTTTGGTATTAACTTTTTCTTTTCTTTTTCCAAGGAAAAGACTTATCTAAATGTTTTTACAGGTTTTGCTGTCTAGCCTTCAAAATGAAGGCTGGGGAAAAAAAATCCTGAAAAAGAGATCTTCTGATCTGAGGGACAAACTGTGGATAGGTTTAAGTAATCACCTTTCCTGAAATTTTTTTTGTCATTTTGTTCCCTAATTAAATAATTTAGGTAAAATGTGATTTGTAATAAAGAAATCCAACTTTTTTAAAAATTAGACCTACAAATAGCATTTGTTTACTGGTAGGAAAGATCAATAAATTATGTAATTGTAAAAAACAAAAATAATGGCAAAAATAAGGAAATACCCTCACTGAGCCCTTGTAATCTGCCTGCACTTTCCAGTTTTAAAGCAACAATAATCCTGGTGCTGTGTGAGCCACCCTCAAAACTTGGTGGCAGTCCCCTAAGTCTCTCTAAAAAGTTGCCACAAAATTGAATTTTGTAATATGACCATAGAGGAAACTTAATAAATGCATGAGGAGTATCCATATTAACTGTTGCAACTGATTTGTCCTATTCATTTCTTTCTCGAGGTTTTGTCCACTATTGGAAATGGTCTCCCTGATTTGCTGCTTACAACAATTTCAGCCATAAAAGTATTGTATATCAAATGTTTGATCAGATGTATTTGTATGAGGGTTAAATAATAGGAGGGGAGAAGAAAAGAAGAAGGCAAGTGTCAGATTTGGAAACATGCCTGTGTGCCATTTGAGGAGTAAAGGGTGTTTGTAGGTGCTGAGCTAAAGTAGCAGTAAGGGGGGTTGGGGAGAACCCTCTGACCTGTATGCACTTTCATATAATCTTTGCTTACACAGAGATTTTGCAGCATCAACATTTAAAGATAAAAGATAGTCCAAATCTGTGGGAAAAAGCCAAGAATACACATTAACCACTAAAGAACTAGAAAGTAGTTCAAATTTTAAAAACTATTTTTCAGCATAAAGTTTAACAAGAAGGCAAGTTTTTGATTGGCTCACATCAAACTAAACTAGCAAATCATCTATACTCAGAAAGGAAAATTCATGCCAATATTCATTTTGGATTTTCCACCACTACCAAATATATCTAAACAAAGACTAAAAATAGTTTTGACTATCTCTCAGAATATTTGTGCAAAAGGTGGTTTGCCAAAATAAAACGCTTCATTTCTAGCAAGATCAGACAGATGGTTGATTTGTAGACCACTGGTAGGCCTCTGGCTCATTTGTAACTATCATTTTCTGGATCCTTGGAAGGAAGATTGGATTAGGTGAGCTCTCCTTCAGATAGGGTGAACTGTAGCTACTAGTATCAAAGCCTCTGGAAAGCAGTAGGTGAGAATGATTGGCTTAGAAATTTTTTTGGAAGAACTGCTTGTTTTTATGACAGTGGATACTCAGGATCACTTAATTTCAATAAAGTTATTAAGAGAATACATTTTTGGTTTGTCATTTGAAGTATTTTGGCAAACCACTGGGATTCTAATTTTCAAAAGTAAAATCCAATCTACTAGGGAGAGTAGCTTATGCAAACACACGAGAACACAGATTTGCATCAGAGTTGCTAATTGATAAGAATAAATAACTATCATTTAAATTAAAATACTATGGGGAAGATGATGAATAGATGACATATACCTGCTGGTGTGCTGCCCAAATGTTAATCCTGTATGGACACCTTTAAGACCTCTGCCACCACCACCGTCTGCCACCACCACTAGATTGGATCCAAACTCTCAGACAGAAGGCAATTGCAAATTTAAGACTATTCACTCTATGGACAACTCATAGTGACTAATATACAGAGCCAACTAGATGTTCAAACTTGCTTTTTAAAAACTGGATACTTTTATTCTTTGGGAGGAAAAAGGAGAAGTTGATTGGCCTGTTCTTCTATATTAATTATAATACAACATAATAATTAAGTGAGAATAGTGAGGGAAAATTATCAAGAATATTATGGCTGCAACTCATTTATTCTGTTAGTTGAAGATCAAGTAGCTGTATGTGCACAGTATTGGCAAACCCAGAAAAATGGGAGTAAATAACTACTTGTTTACAAATGTATTTAGTTGTTCTGAGGGAAGAGGAAGACAGAGAAATTAAATAGGAATCAAAAACATCTATAAAAAATAAAGTTATGAACTTACAAGTTTATACCAATATTATAATTTTCATTTTAAGAACCAGGTATAGTAAAGTGAGAGTCCAGTATCTTGAACCACACATTAGACGAATACCCCATTTGGCTCCATACAATGATTGATTGATTATGTTACCCTTAGGACCACATAGATTTTCTCCATGACATTCTATCCCTAATCTAGTCTTTCAGGTCTTCCAACATGCACTCATCACCATGGTAACCAAGTCCATTCATCTTGCTGCTGGTTGTCCTCTTTCCTTCATCCTTTACCAGCATTAGAGCCTTCTCCAGAGAGCTCGGTCTTCACATAATGTGTTCAAAGTAGGATAATTTGAACCTGGTCATTTGTGCCTGAAGTGAGAACTCTGGGTTGATTTATTCAATGATCCATTTGTTTGTTTTCTTGGCTAGTCCATGGTATTCTCAGGAGTCTTCTCCAACACCAAAGTTCAAAAGCATCAATACTCTTCCTATCTTGCTTCTTCAGAGTCCAACTTTCACTTCCATGGAGTGTCACAGGGAATACTATGGCTTGCATGATTCTGATCTTTGCAGATATAGACACATCACTGCATGTGAATATCTTTTCCAAGGCCTTCATGACTGCTGTACCAAGTGCTAGTCTGTGGTGTATTGATCCTAAAAGGCAGAAGCTATCCACCACTTCAGTATCTTCATTGCCAATTCTAAAGCTGGTTGTTCTACCTGTTGTCATTAGTTCTTTATATTTAATGTTAGTCCCATTTTTTTCACTGTGCTCTTTGAGTTTTATTACTAGACCTTGCAGATTTTTGGCTATCAGGGTAGTGTCATCAGCACAATGCAAGTTATTGCTGTTTCTTTTTCCAGTTTTAAAACCATGTTCATCTTTTCCCAATCCAGCTTCCCTTAATATACATATTCAGCAAATAAGATGGATAAATAAGGGGAGAGTATATAGCCTTGTCACACTCCCTTGCCAACCTGGACCCAGTCTGTTTCACCATGTTCTGTCTGTACCATGGCATCCTGACCTGTATATAGGTTTCTCATGAGGACAATGAGATATTCTGGGATTCCCATTTTTCTGAGCACTTTCCACAGCTTGATGTGATTGACACAATCAAAAGCCTTTCTATAATCAATAGTGCCTTCTTTTTGGTATTCTTTGGCTTTCTCAATTATCCAGTGTACATCAGCAGTAATGTCTTACGTTCCTTGGCCTTTTCTAAAGCCAACATCTGGCATCTCTTTTTCAACGAAGGGCTCTAATTTGTGTTGGATGATCCTAGGCATTATTTTGTTAGCAGGTGAAATTAAGGCTATTGATCCATACATTAGCACAACATATTTTATGTGTGGTCAGAATCCAAATATTACATATAATACCACCTTTTATCTGAATAAAACAGTACAATTCAGAACTGTATATGTGGATCTGATTAGGTTAAATTATAGGGATGATACAGAAATATGAACTGTATTTTGCCTTTTATTTTTTTATGTATGGTCTTTATATTGTCTTGTATTTTGTATTCTGCTATGGCCTCATGGCTAATCAGAAGCAGCAGCAGCAGAAATTTTGAGAGGGTGATTTTCCTAAAGCTACTAATTGCCTTCATGGAGGGGATTTCCTGATTTGCAGCTCATTCACTTGCTACATCAACTCCCTTTCTGGTATAGTGTTTATCTATGTACATTCTTATCTCAGAAAAGAGAAGGATCTTCTTTCAACCAAGTACAAATACGTCTTTTTCATTCCTTCACCATGTTCAGTGTACTGCACCACAAAGGTTCATACAACCTGGTCTATACAGTATATGCATCATAATGAGATGCTAGAATCCTGAAGGGTTAAAGCAGGCTGTACTACTCCAAGTTGTAAGTAAGGGGATGCCATTTTGGAACAGCTGTCCATGTTTAACTCCCAAACAAGAAAAACACTTTAGAAAAGGTTTACCTTACTTCTAAATTGGTATTTTAAGTGGTTTTTAGTGATGGCATGTGACTGCTGGTTTTCATGGTATTGATTTTTTAAATTACTATGCACCATCCTGGTTGCTCTGCAGAACAGTGATAAAATATCAGTATTACTAATAATATGTACCATGATAAAGATGCTAGCTCAGCTTTTCCTTCCCATCAGCAAAATTTGGCTCAAAGCTTTGTTTGGATGACTCTCATAGTTGAGTGTTATTATCACCTTTTTAAAAATTACATTATTTTTGAAACTATTGTACACTGGCCAGAGTCTGTTTAGATCAGGGCACCCTAGAATATGGTTGAATGAATGAATGAATGAATGAATGAGTTCATTTGCTGCTTGCAGATATTTTTTTTTAACCTAGAGAGGCCATTAAAATATGATTCCTACTATTAGTCTAATGTGGTACAATTCTTCTCACTTCTGAATTTTACCAAATTTTGCTCCACACATGCCATATGAAGTCTCTTGGGACCCATCAACTTTTGGGAACTACAGTATTTTTGCTTCAGAATTTGGTGAGAGTTTAAAGCAGTGTTTTTTCAAACATGGCAACTTCAACTCCCAGGCTGGCTGGAGAATTCTGGGGATTGAAGTCCACACACCTTAAAGTTGCCAAGTTTGAAAAACACTGCTTTAAAGCAAATTACTGTTGATGAATCTTAAGGCCAAAAGGTGTTTTGGTGGCAGCCCAGAGCTATGTTTTCCACATCCAGATTTGCCCTGATCACATAGTGTTGAAAAAGGCAAAAGCAGTGCAAAGGTCCTAGATTTCATAATGCTTTCCTTGTTCTCCAGTGAATTCCCTGTAGCCTTTATTCCCTTTACTCTTGACATTAACATCCAGATGAAAAGTGACTTGGGGTGGAGAGGAAAGGATAACCTCTTTTCAGCAGCCTCCTCTTAATGGAAAACCCCCTCTCTCCAGAAGAAAATCAGAATTCAAACCACCTCAGACAAGCTATTTGTATCTTTAGGGGCTATTTCCAGTTTCTCCCTCCTTTGAAGTGAATGGAAAAGCTTGAGCCAGAATTTGAACTGCTTTGCGTTTGGTTTGAACTTCAAGGCCCTGGTAAGAAAGCTGCCCCCTACCTCTAAAGCCCCCAAGATGCTGCTCAGCAGCCTTGCAAAGGATGGTGGGTAATGAGGGGAGAGACACAACATGGCTGCCACCCACACAACCCATCCTTGGCAACCGAGAGGTTGCCCCTTGGCAGTAAAGCCGCAGACAGCTATGTTTTAATACCCATGGGCCTGGCCTGGCGTTGTGTGTACCCTTCTTTTCTCTTCTTAAAGAGAGAGAAGCGGAGGGGGAAAAGCCACCCCTTTGCTTTTCTCATCCCAGGCAGCCCTGGAGAGTTTGCCAGTTAATATCCTGCCATCTCTGATTGTGCTTTGAGAGGTGTGACGTTTGATAAGCTCCATTTAACTTGCTTGTTCGACATTGTTTAAATAATTCAAATACAGATTGGCCCTTTAGAAGGATTTCTGCTCTATTGACCTTTGTTGGTCGCATGCTACAAGGAAATTAGGGAGGGGCCCTGGCAAGACGCCTGCTCCAAACAGGCGGCTGAAAAAGAATCAGTTCCAGCTTTTAACAGAGTCCAGGGCACCCATTATTTATGGCCCATTGAAAGAGCTGGGACTGTTAATCTTTCTCCACAAGATTAGGGGTTCTTACTGCCCAATCTAGGCAGCAAATATCTGTTGAACCACTAGATGGTGGCAAAAAAATGCAACCTGCTCTGTAGTGCCATCTAGTGATTGACTTGATTTCTGCAGATATGGAACTGGATTTCCTATATTAGCTCTAAAGGTAAAGGTAAAGGTTTCCCTCGACGTAAAGTCCAGTCGTGTCCGACTCTAGGGGGCGGTGCTCATCTCCGTTTCTAAGCCTTGGAGCCGGCGTTGTCATAGACACTTCCGGGTCATGTGGCCAGCATGACGACTCGGAACGCCGTTACCTTCCCGCCGAAGCGGTACCTATTGATCTACTCACATTTGCATGTTTTCGAACTGCTAGGTGAGCAGGAGCTGGGACTAGCAACGGGAGCTCACCCCGCCGCGCGGTTTCGAACCGCCGACCTTCCGATCGACAGCTCAGCGGTTTAACCCGCAGCGCCACCGCGTCCCTCTTTACTGTTTACTAATATGGGAAATAAAGCACTAAATGAAACAGTTCAAAGTAAACAAAATGCTATTTTGCATCCAGAGCGCTCATATGTTTCTCCATGTCCTCAGTATTAGCCTATTTCACTTAATTATACAAAAATGGCTTCTGCTAAAAGAAAATTCAGGGGATTTACCCATCGGAATAGAATCAAAATGGGTCACTGAGGATGGAGAGAAAGGTGCTAGCATTCTTAGAGGTACTCTAAGATTTGCAGAATTTTTTAAAACATGTAAGAGATAAAACTATGACCAAACTGGCCAATGGGATCTGAATGTATTCAGTAACCATGTGTCCTGGGTTCAGTTAAGGAAAAACAAAAGAAGAGTGAAAGAGTAGAATGGAGTAATTTATGGATTGCTTTTGTTTCTAATTTCATAACAAAGGTCTGAATCTTTTGGGGCCTTGGGAGATATCGTGTGATTACATATGATGGCATATGCACCCACATCTTCAAAACCTCACAAAATTTCAGCACCAGACAATTGAGATCTTATAGGAGATTAGTAAAATCTGGTAAAGCTTCAGCTTTCTTCCACAAGTACTTTGAAGATTTGGACATTCTGTTTTTGTAAACTGTAGAGGGCAACTCTTGCATGGCTGCCCATGGATGCCACGCTGTTGTCTGCTGCCTTATAATATTCTGAAGCAAGCATATTTATCTAGTAAGAACCCAAAATAGGAATACTTCTGCAAGTGGGTGAGGATACACTGTGATATTTTGTTGTGAGTCTGTAATGTGTTACACGGTACTCCAGTTCCAGTTTTCATGGTGTAGACACTGTTGTCAGCTCTTGTGGCAGTTAATATCTGCAAGGAACGGTTTCAGCTATTAAGTTGCAGTGTATCGGGGAAAATACTGAGAGAACAGCAGCTTTGCTAGAGAAGAAGAAAAAAAAAGGCGGCAACCTAAGACAAACTGGAAATACCTTATAAATGCAAGTTAAATGGCAAGTATATTGATGCAGAACAAGAGCCAGTTTGGTCTAGTGGTTAAGGCTCCAGGCTAGAAACCAGGAGCCTGGGAGTTCTAGTCCTGCCTTGGGCATGAAAGCCGGCTGGGTGACCTTGGGCCAGTCACTCTCTCTCAGCCCACGATGTCAGGCTTGGGTGACAAGCCAGTTGGTTAATTCCTGTTGCAACCAACAGATCAACCCCACACCTGCAGGAAGAAACGCTAGGATGCAAAAAGAATGTTCTTAGGTGCTTATCTGTTATGACTTGACTACATTTATTTATTTATTTATGGATGGATGGATGGATGAAATTTATATGGCTGCCCAACTCACAGTGACTCCAGGCAGCTTACAGAAATAAAGCCCCAAATACAAAACCCACTATACCCCCACCCCCATGGTGACAACCATACATTCAAATAAACCACTTGATGCGCTCTGTATCATCCTGGGATCCCCAGGCCCGCTGGCAAAACCATGTTTTCAGGGCCTTTTGGAAGAATATTAAGGTGGGGGCTAGTCTTATCTCCGTGGGGTGATGTTCCACGGGAAGTGAGCCACCACAGAGAAGGCCCTTCTTGGTTCTACTAGATGGAGCTCCTTAAAGCGGGGGGGCGGGGGGGGGAGGGACCCGTAACATACCCTGCTTCCCAGATCTGGTGGATTGGGTAGATGTAACTAGGAAAAGTTGGTCCTTCAAATAAATTATTAATTTGTGTTCCATGGGGGGCTACTTGTAAAGGCAGCTGGGAAACTTCCACTGATGCAGAATATGGTTGTGGGTGTTACTGGTGATGAGTGGGTCAGACCTGGGTATTGTGTTAGCTGCAATGACTGCCAGCATTCTTCTGAGCGCAGTTTAGCTTATTTGTATATTTATGAAATTTATTTGACTCCCTAAAACCAACTGGACTGTAGATGCCTGACAAAATTTATATAATAAAAATAAGATGCAGTTTAAAATGTTAATTTTAACTTTTTAAAGTCTCCAACAATTTGATTATGGACAATTTGTAGGGTGCCTTTATCTCTGCCAAACTGCTTGCGCTCCAAAGTCATCCATCAAGCCTTTCGATGGACTTTTTCGTAGCAGACTTACACCACTGGAATGAGTTTTCATTGGGAGAGTTCAAGGCCTTAGGGAAAGGTCTGAAGAGAAGGGGTCTTTAGAATTCTGCCCTTAGAAACCCTAAAAATAATTTAAATAGATAAATAAATATTATTTCAGATAAAAGATTGAAAATTTTATTATTTGAGATAAAAAGATTTAAAATGGTAAACCATCACTGGTCAGTGTTGCCAGTACAAATCTAGTCCTGGTCTGGCCCAATAAAAAACAGCTTCCTCTGTTGCAGAGGCATCGTTTCCTTCCAAAGATGCAACCCCTCTAGTATGTTCCATGTGAGCACCATACCATGTTTACCTCACTTGCCCCACAAAAGGGTTAAGGGGCGGTAGCTGTTGGATTAATAGACGGCACTATGAGCCTGACCATTTGCATTCCTGAGTCTTTTGGTTTTCCCTCCATGATAAGGGGAGGCCAAAGTCCTCTTGCACTGGGCCAAGAGGACAAACAGAGCCTCCCAATGGAGTAGTTATTAATATAAAGCCTTCAGGCTTTCCAAACTGTTGCTCAGCAACTCGTGTTCTTTCACACACTAATCGATAACACTTTTTTTTGCTTAGTTGACTGAAGGGCCCCCAACTCCACCTGGAAGAAATTGTTGGAACGTAAGTCCTCCAACAGCTATTATTGAATGTGCTCACTAAAGAAACGCTGGTCAATATGCTTTAAAGCTGTAATACAGTAAATGATGAACAATTCTAAAAAAGTTGCAGTTGAAGGCTATTGCTGTATTAAATGAATTTTCAATCCAACAGGGTTCTTTCTCTTCTATATATCAGCAGGAAACTGCTATTATTGAGTGCTATTTTCTGTGTACTATTACTTACGTAGCCAAAACAGAACCACTCACATATAAAAGGAAGGTATCTGGAAGCCTGTAGGAACTAGGTTTGCAGAAGTACGTTTAGGGAAAAGGTTCTAAAATTTAGGAGTGGAAGTGCAAAAATAATCTGAGGACTGAAAATGTGACACCCCCTCACAAAAAAGCCCCCACAGCAAACTAGGAGTGGAGGTGGTATGCTATGTCCTTCAAAAGGCTATGGCAGGCTGGCATCATGAACAGGAACTCTGTACACTGCCAAGAGTTTATTGCTGGTCCGAGATGTGTTCTTACATTTCAGGGAAATGTGTTGTTCATTCATGATCTTCTTCCTATGGAGGAGATTCGGATAAGCTTCTGTTGAACTCTAGATTTGAAAAACATGGCTTTAGCCCTAGGAGTAGTCCAAGGTAATTTGGTACCTCACAGCAGAAGATTTAAAGTCTCTCTTTACCTCACTCATACAGGTCATGATCTACTAGGAAGCATGTGGAAGAGCCTTTCCTGGTGGTTAAGGCCCTCTGGTTTTAAATCATATTCCTCTTTTAATGGCACCAGAGTTTCATTCTGCTTCATGATGAGGCTGGAATATAAGATACTTTTGCTTGGATGTGGAATTCATACTGTTCTTTTGCCTATGCCTAAATAAAATACCTTGATAGAAAATCCTGCATCTTTAGTCTGTTAATTTATGTGAAAGTCATTTTCCTGCAAAAGAGGGGGGGAAATCAGTTAAATGAGTTGCCCAAGATCAACAAAGTTCAAACACATGGATTCTTTCAAAGAGAAACTTAAATGCAGTTTTGACCTTGGGCTGGGAATGGTTGTCCAAAAGATTCAACCTCCTGGGGCTAACGATAAAAGAATCCTCCTGCTTCTTCCTCCTCCCAAATAAAATGGAACTGTCCTGGTGGAAGAGCTACTTCCAAGCCCAGGGTATTACATCATCACTGTAGCTGATAACAGGGAAGCACAATGGAGTGTTAGACTAATAGAAAAACATTGCCTGGATAAGAGAGGCTCCTGACAGCCTGGGATGAGGTAAAAAACCATTGTCTCCCATGCTGTCAGCTGAGTCACTGAGCGATAGGGAATTCCAGAAGCAGCAGGCAATGGAAGGGTCAAAACCGATGTGGGAAGAGAACCGCTGCTGGCTATATTTGAGATGGAGACACTGATGGATTGTTTAATTCCCAAGGAGAGGATCCAACTGAAAGACATTTCCAGGTCAGTATTCTGGATCAATAAGTCACAAACTGTATGCTCAAACTCTTCACTCAGCCAGGGCAGAGATCTTCATTGGGCCACTGGATGATGTAGCATTCTGGCAAATTCAGCTGGATGAGCAGAATTTTCTGTCCTTGGAATAGGCTGTCTGCCAGCTGTCCATATCAGAACCTGACCTGGGGTTTCCTCTCTACAGTCAGAAGTCATTCCTGATTAATGACTACTGAGGCTGAGTCGTTGCCTGCAGAAGAGACAACAAAAACTAGAGCTGATAATTCCATTTCAGACTGCAGTAGGAAGTCCAAGTGTCTTTCTTTTTCAACAGTCCTGTATTTGAAGCCTCCATTGAAAGCATCCTTTATCTCAGGGATATGCAACTTCTGGACAAAGGCTGCAACTGACTTTTTAATGCGGTATCATGGAACAAAATCCAAAAGCCTAGTAAATGGTGCAGGGAAAAACAAAATTTCATTTCATTTCATTGGCATGTAAAGTTATTGAATTAATTTTAGATACCACAATATCTCTTCAGTAATTTTCCTCTTCTTTTATCTTAAAGTTACTATCTAATACAAATTTTTGAGGCCCACAAATTTTTGAGGCCCAGGGATTTTGGAGCAATATTCAGCACTGGGGCTTCAGGATTTGCAGGTTATCCATCTGTAGGATGGGTGGAAGGCATTCCCTTATTTCAAAGCTATTTAGCTTAGCCTTTTATTTAAGACATGTTATCAACAGCTCATACCTAAATAGCAGATTTTGACTTTTTTTTCCTGGGCAATCACACTTCCAAAGAAAGCATCAGACTGCAGCCAGCCACCCTTTTCATTTTCTTAAGAGTGCCTGTTGGGTCTGCCTAGGTCCAGAGGCATTTCTGTAAATAAAGAGGTTGGAAGAGAATGGTGCTTTGCTTTGCAAGATTCCAGCTTCCAATTTATCTATTTGATTCAATTTGATTCAATTTGATTCTGAAGGTAATTGCAGACACAGTGCAGACACACAAGTACTAGCTACTGTGCCCATTGATGGTGTCATATACCCACCAAATGATTATTAGATTTGGGGTTCTTGATGCTCTCTGAGTTTGGTTGTTTGCTTGCAGATGTTTCATTACCCAACTAGGTAACATCATCAGTGCAAGTGGGTATGGGAGTAAACAGGCAGCAAACCCCACACTCACTTATACTAATGATGTATAAGTGTACAGTAGTTGAGTAATGAAACATCTGCAAGCAAACAACCAAGCTCAGAGAGCACCAAGAACTCCACAGTTCAATCCTGAGCTACAGATATTCTCTTCTACTGGATTAATAGATTTATTTTATATTTTAATGCCATTATAGTCTTCTTCATTATATTATTGAAAGATTTGGGAAATCTTGTTAGTGCTGTAAAGTGTTGAGTTATTCAACAAATACACCAAGATTCCAGTGTCACTGGGTCCTGCTAGTCACACACTGTGCCTTGACACTCAAATTCAGTGGGATAATTGCATAGGGTTCCTAGTTTCACAGAGTGCACACAACTATCTCTATGGATATAGGGTGTACGACAACATCTGAGGACAGGTATCAAGAGTTGTTGGAATTTTGGGCCTCTGTCCCGTGTGTGAGATACTGAATTGCAGATCACATCTTCTCACCAAACTAGACATTGGATCCTTTTGGAAACCAATATTACAAGTCTTCCTATTCTAATAAAGTCTTTGTCAAACAAGTAGCAAAAATGAAATTGGGTAGCAACTTGTTGCATAAATCAGACCATCATGTTAAGCCATACTGTTAGGCACACCAGGTTATACGAACACAGCATTTGGTGTTTTGCTAACCAAAGTTTAGTGTTTAGCATGTTTTCGGAAGCCAGAGCCTGCTCCTGCCTAGTGCCTTACTCTAGGCTCATGTCTGAGTACTTTCCATATCCTACCTTGGTAAACAGTAGCAATCACCTTCCTTCATACTTCTATCTGTGTTATGAGTGATGTTATAGACCTGGAGTTTCCAACTCCGTTTTGTTAAATAAGTTGAACTTGAGGAAAATATTTGGATGAGGAAATGGAGGGCAGGGGCAAGGTAAAGATGCCTTCAAATCAATCTTGATAGTGAACATGAGCTTTTTACATGTTGGTGCACTTTTCTTGACAATACAAAAATAGTTTGGCATTGCCTTCAGTCCTGGGATTTTTTGGAGGTTCCCATCCAAATATGAACCAGGTCTGACCCTGCTTGGCTTCAATGCCCAGTCAGGTACTCAGACAATAAGCCCCTAACCTGGCTTTTAGTCTACCTTCATCCTCTTCTGAGGGCTTCACTTCTTTTTTCTACAGAGCTTTAATTCAAGCCCAGAAGCAACACAGAAAACTGGTGGGGGTGGAAGAGGTATGGGTTTTACCTAGGAGATGAAATAAGCAGCTGGGAGGCTCTTGGAAAAGGACACACACACACAATAAATGGAGTGCCTGGAATGGAACTACTTGATTTCTCTCTCTCTCTTACTATTAATTTATCCCAAAGCAGCTGTCTGTCAGTGGGATGGATTTGTTTTTGTCTCCGGTCATCATTTCCATTGTTGTTTGTTCTTTCTTGGGCTCTTTCCGAGCTGGACCAGGAAGGAGTCTTCCTTCTCCCTCTTCTTCAACAGATCCTCATCTTCTTCCTCATCAACGAGACAAAAGCCAAACAGAATTTAACAGATTGGACATTTCCCTTTCCCCTTTTGCTCTCATTTCCCTTTGTCTGCGTGTGTGTTTTTGTCTCTGAAGTCCAGCTTCTCTTTCACAGAACCTCCTTTTGAAATAGTCAGCTGCAAAGCTATCTCAAGAAATGTGAGTGTTTGACCCAGGGAATGATCACACTTCAGCTGGAAACAACACAGTAGATCATCCCAGTTATTGTGCTCACTGTAAGAGAAAGATAATTAGAGTGTGGAGAGGAATGGGGCCAGATCCAATCCATTCCACCCCCCACATAAGGTGACTTGTGCTAAATGCTTAAAAAGCAGTTTGCCCCAATCTGGCATTCACCAACTGTGTTGAACTGCATTCCATCACCCCTAACCAGGATGGTCAGCTAGAAGAATCCAAGTTGGGAAATGGTGTGGGCAAGAAAAGCCTAAGTCTCGGAGTGGGTAGGAGAAGGAATGGACTCTTTGCTGCTCAAGCTCTTCTCCCTCAAATTCCTTTGCCCCAATTTATTTTCTCTTTGTGAGAATTTACTTCTGGTCATCACACACCACTAGGAATAAAATTAGGGAAGAAAAGGAGTAAATTGGGGAAGCAGGGAAGTACACCCTCCTACCACATCCCTTTTGATTGTGGACTTTTCCCCAATCCCTATTTAATAAGACAACCCTGACATTCTTATGTCTTAGTGACTTTTAGTCAAACTGCTGGAAATGATCTGCAGTGTTTTCAGCCAGCCTGGGAGTAAATTGCTTGAAATAAAAAAACATTAGACTTTGCAGAGAAAATATATTGGAAAAGCAGGAATAGCATGCCTTGAATAATCATTGACTCAGCTGGAATTCCTAGAATTGATCCCCAATTCTCTATCTGTTCCCCATGCCTCAAGCACAGAGACAACGTTGGACCAGGAAAAAAGGTCGACACTAGTATAGGTGCACATTTGGATTCAAGTGAGACAATGGCAAAAATCCCCTCAGTAGGAAGATGTCCAAGAAGATCAGTTGTACACAGTGATCCAGCAGATCCCCAGGAAGAGAAGGATTTTTTTTTAAATCATTGCTTGGAAAATAACATTGCTCTGAATTTCAGGCCAGAGCTCAACAACCTGATATCCAACATAAGCAGCGTGAATCATGGGAGTCATTTGTGACCATGCTGAGACTTTTCCAGGACCACAGTAATTTTCATTCTGGTGCTAACTGAAAGGGACAGGTAAGAAGTTAATAATGGAAAACTTATTAGATATTTTCCTTCATACTTCTAAATCATTTGGGAAAGGTAAGAGCCATCAGACTATCTTTTGAACCTCTTCTGATACTTGCTTGAGCCTGATGGCTTATTAAGAGGAATATTTTGATTTCACATCTTGGTCTGCACCCAGCTCACCTCAGATCTTAAAGCAGTCACTCTCCTCCAAGGACACTTCAGCTCATCGGCTTGGGGGAGGTTTTTGCAAGGGCTGGAACTCAGACTAAACTTTTCTTTTTGAACACTGGTCTTTCAAGGCCGTAAGACTCCAACCAGCTGTTTAAAATGAAGGGCCTCCGGTTTCCTTGAGCAGAAAGCCCTTTGGACATAGCCACCAAAACCACAGGGGAAAAGAAAGGGGTTACTAAAGATCAGGATTCCAGTCAGTGGGACACATGTTTATGCAAGTATTGTACTGGGGATGAAGCAAGTGCAATGCTAACCTCCTTATTAGAGAACTAGATTGAAGCCTTTGGTTTTGACATATTATTTATCTATTATTCTATACATTACAGCTTGCTTTTCCTTCAGGAGCTTAAAATACCAAGAAATCACCTCTCCATTTCCCCCATAGCCACAAATCTGTGAGGTTGATTGGATTAAGAGACAGTGACTGTCCCAAAGTCATCAAGCTGAGGGGAGGTGCATTAACCTGAGTCTTTTGTTCTTAGTCCAGCACCTTGACTTATGTTAGATACTAAACCAAGGTTCTGATAGATTGCTTTCTGTGATACCAATTTGGTTAAATATCTAACATCACCATCAGAGGTCTGGCCATTTTTTCCTTGACAAACGAAGAGATAGCACTTCAGTTATTTAAAATCCCCCTTGTCTTTGCACAATATATCACTTTTTTCAGTCTTGTAAGCTTCCAAACTCTGAGTAAACGGTTTCAGCTTCTCTGAATCCATGATATCCACTACTGGACATGGTATCTGAGATGGGCCCTGACTATTGTGTAATATAGTGGAAGTGTTATTTCCTGTGATTTAGGAATTACACTTTGATTGAAATACAGTATTTTTTGCAGTCATAACACACTGTTCCTTAATCACTTAGTAGTCATAGTATAAGCACTGAAGATGATACACAGAGGAAGACAGTCCTTATGATATATGGCTCAGGACTTTAGAATTCTTCCTATTTCCAGTGTTGAAGGAATCAGTTGCACCATGTTCGTACAAAGAAAATAGAGTAATAAAAGTCAACACTAGTATATGGCAGTTAAAAAAGCAAATGCAACTTCAGATTATATAGCTTCCAAATCACGAGAAGTAATAAAACTAGTATATTTTCCATTGGTCAGATGCCTCAAGAAATATGCCCAGTTCTGAATACAATATTTAAAAAAGATTCAGAAAAATAGAAACAAGTGCAGAGAAAGGCAAAGTGGATCACCATGGGACTGGAAACTAACAGTGTTACCAGACATGGTTTCAAATCCATGTATAAAGTGAATTGAGCCTTCTGTCTGCGGCAAAAAAAAAAGCTAGGATCTAAATCAATGGAAAATGCCAAGTTTTATGGTTTAAATGGTTGCTTATAGCTCTGTGATTGTGCACTGAATTTAGCACTCTAACAGCACTCTAGATCCATAACACACTTGCTGATCTTGCATTATTTGGACAGATTATAAATTCATTTGACCATGCAGTGGTCCACACACTTGTTTAAATGTCATTTAAATCCCTTGAAATTGACTTTTTTAAAATAGTAAACATGCTATACTAAACATCTTAACCCTAATCCCGAACCCTAAATTAATAATTTGCTGGGTGAAAGCTATATTTGAGTTAGGATGGATCTGTCTGGAACTTCCTTCCTGCCCTACAGTGGGGGCATTTAGCTTGGAGGAGGGATGGCCTGAAATTCTCTTGAATAGAAGACAACAAAACTAGTTGGGCATTCATTATGAGAGGGTGATGTTCTGTTGAACAATAGGATTTCAGTTATTTACTGTAGGTAATTCTGTGATGAAACCAATTATGTGGAAAGATAATGGGCTGTCTTTCACTAGAAGTCTTTCAAGCAAAGGCAGAACAGCCACCTCTTGGGATACTTTGATGCTGGTTAGATTAGATAGTTTATAAACACGTTTTCCAGCAAGGATGAGTGTGATTCTAAGCCATTCTAAACCATTGTGTATCAAAGATAGCAAGTACAGCAACTATTTCCAGATTGCTGAGTTATCATTTTCATGCTAGCAAACAAATATACATCCTCCTCCTACTCATGAACCAGAATAAATTATGTTGCTGTTTTTTTAAACGACTTGAAGGAGATCTCAAGCTAGTTTTGAACAACGAGGTAGAATTACTGAATAGCAGCTGAGGAGCACACACAACTGAGGGCATTGACTTTTTCATGTGCTTCTAGGAGGCATCTGTTGCCCACTGTTGAAAACAGGAGTCTGGATTGGTCTAGTAGAATTCTTACCTGCTTAATTGAAGTGTAATCCTATAAGTTAGCCTCAGAGGGCAGGATCATTAATGGGTCTCAGCCAAAGGGTATGAGAGAGGCACAGCATGTGGGGTACCTTCTTCTTACAGCCCTTCAGTTTTATCTTCTATCTGCAGGTCCCCAATTTTACCATCATTTTGACTCAATACAGCCATATGACATTTGATGCACACAAGAGCAGATTTCTATTCATCACAGACCTTGGAGAAGTTCAGAGGGGCCCAGCAATTCGGAATGAGAAACATTCCTTCCCAAGAACTCCTCTAGAGTGGAAAGGGGAGAAGGAGGTAGAGATAAGGACACTGCTAATTTGTCTTTTTTAATTGGCTCAGAATACTTGAATGAAAGCTGTTTTGTTATCCTTGGCTGAGCCTTGGCTGGCGTCCAACATCTCGAGCTGTGCCAGAGGCTTCTGAAGTGTGAGCCTCTGATAAATACTCTATTATGATTGACTCCATTTCATGTCATTTGGAGTGGAATCTAGGGGAAACTGCAAGATTTATTATTATTACCATATTTTTATTTTGGGATTAGAGTTGGGTTTGTGGTAGCCAATCTGAATGAAATGTACTGAAATCTTTTTGTTTCATTGGTAAGAAAGACCAGTATTTGTTTTTAGATATTCTAGCTTCACCAGTTGAATGTCTCTGTTCACATGCAAAATATTCCCCAAAATATCTGGAACAGATCCAAATTTGGGTTATATACATATTTTAAATGAGCCTAATATCAAGAAATGTAAGAAGTTGGATTAATGAGAGATCCAGCTAGGTATAGTATCCTGCTTCTCCTAGTGACCAACCTCATAGTTCCATGTAGGGTTTGGAAACCACTATCTCTCTTTGTATACTGTAGTTTTCCAGCAACTTTTTATTATGTAGGCATATTATTTCCAAACATTGAAGATCCATTTAATTGTCAAAGTTATATTCTCATTCTTGAATGTTGTCTTCTATTTATTTTTAAAGTAACTTTTCCTAATTTGATGTCCCAATATACTGAGCTCGGACTCCTATCTTCCTCAACCAGTATGGTTGATAAAGGTGGCAATGTGGCAATAAATTTCACAAATATACTCTGTGTTCTAAGAAGGTACAGTTCTTTCTTAGAATCACAAAATTGCTCCTGCATGGCTACTTGCTATTTAGATGTAGGGCAACCCATAACTACAGTAAAAGGTTTTGATGCACAGTCATCCTGATTCACCCTTCAGAGTGCCTACGTATATGCTGATGAGAAAATATGAGTTATAATGCTTAAAAAGAAAAACAGCCCAAGAACATAAGCAGTGCTGCAAGTTATATTGCCTGTGAAAAGTAACTGCTACTAATTTTCTGTGTTCCTATTTAGCAGCTGTAGTTTTTAGAAAACTTGACATCCCCTAACAGTAAACTAAGGCAGTAGAGAAACAATATGAATACTCTTTAAAAGACACTAGTCAGCATGTATGCATTATGTTGGTGAAAACAAGGGAAAATTTTTTCTGCCTTTTTCTTCTAATCCTGGAAACCAGCTGAGATAACAGTACTCTCTCTAGGTGTATAAAACCTGGGGTAGCTGATCATCCCCATCCACTGAGATATCAAAATCTATGCTCGAACACTACATTGCCAACATCTATGCACCATGTTCAGGCTGCATGCATGTACAACAATAGAATACTCCCCTTCTCTTGCAAGCCACCTAAACCTTTGTCTGAACATCTTTCAGAAGTACCATTAGATTATTCTATGCAAGCTGGCTTTAGTCGGGGGTGGTATGGGATGGAGCCATAATCAATTTGATTTACATTTTTGAGGTATAAGGCAGACACATGTATGGCTGTTCCTTGCTATGTTTTAACTTAAATTGAATTTCAGTTAGGGATTTGAAATCTATTGTTTCTCCTAGTTTATTTGTACCAGATTCCTGACCCTGGAAAAAGTTTCTGGCATAGATGATGAGTGGGAGAAGATGAAGAAGAAAAATAAGGTGTATGAATATGTTGCTGTTGCCAAATGAGGAATCTGCATTTCAAGAAGCCAAGCAGAGCCATAATTCCCCTTTCCTGGAAAAAGTAAGTTTTGATTCAGAACTGGAAATCAAACCAATTCTTTTTTAGAAGAAATGAACTTTAAAAAAAAAAAATTACTCTGATATGAATACTTGTATTGTGATCTGCATTATAATGTATTATGAATTGGAGTGAAAACCATTTTCTAACTTTGAGTGAGATAAAATGTTAATGGCATTAATTAGACATCTCCTATGTAAGCAGTGCTTTTAGATATGCAGTTCTAGAGCAGATCTTGGGCCCACCATATGCCCCCAAAATCCTTCAACTAGATCTTCTTCGCTCTCTCCCTCTCTCTCCACTTCTCCAATTCAAGCCAAAGTATTTGAAATGGTCCCTCTAATGTGTATCATGTTTGAAGGCTAAAAATTGAGTTATGTTTGCTAAATTCCTGATCCACATTAGTAACACATTGAACAAAACAGAGTGAAGAATTGGCTCATGGAATTAAAGAGTTCACAACCATGTTTGTGAACGCAGCTAACTTTAACTGAGTCTGACTTTGTGCACTGGTGCAAGTCCAGTAAGTTTCACTATTGGTCAAGTAGGTCTTGTGCTTATTGCAAGCCTGGCTGATTCATGCTTTCCCCAACACTGCAGAGAGTGTGGTGTGGTTTGCTGGTTCAGGGACACACACTGTTGGTGATGAGAAATGGAACTCTGCTAGTGATGAGTGTTGCTACCTCTTGCAGATCACCTGACTTAACAGTTGCTGGCTTCAACTTCAGTTGGGCTTCCAGTTTCTTCTCTTGTAGAAGCTAAGATTGTGATAGCAGCAAACATCTGTTCATATGCTAGTACTTCAGAAATAACTTATTTTGCAACAATAGATGCCTTGGCCACGTAATTCCTAAGATGCAAGCCTAGTTCTCACTCTTGCTAATCCTTATTCTTCCAATATGTTTCCTACTCTCTTTTTCCCAAATTTTGTCTGTTCATTGGAATACCATCTCTGTCTCCAGTTCTGCCTATAGAATCATCATTACCTATCCAAATTTAAGTACATGTATATTATGGCATAGCCTAGAATCCATTGTGCACTAGAGGAGCCATATTTAGCAATAGGAGGAAGTTATGAGTGATGTATGGCACCAGTCCTCCCCAACATGTGCCTGTACATTTGGTTCTCCAACATAACTGATGAGAAGTAGGTTGGGAAAAGCTGGGGTATCAGTGCCAATGGCAGGTCTGTCTTCTCTAGTCAACCCATCTTCCATTCACATTAAATTTCCAGGAAGCTAGTGAAAGAAACCACTTTCTATCTATTCTTCAAAATCCCTAAAAGGCATCTATCCTAGTGTCCCTAGTGTACATGCATTTCATGGATTAATTGAGGAACGAATTAAAAGGCAGGCAGTTAATCCATTTTGCTTTTCTTGTTTTTTTGAAGTGACTCAACAGCCATAGTCATTTTCTGCAAGAATCTGACACTGTTTACCTGCCATTTGAACTGATCTCCAGACTTTCCATCCTAAACCCAGCAGGATCTTTGATCTTGCCTTTTTGTAGAAACATGAAGCTTACAGAAAAGATTTCCTTTCCCTCTGAAAAACAAAAAAGAGAAGCAGTCTGAAATTTGCGTTTTGCTGAGGTACTTTGCTATAGTAGATAAGGATAAAGATGTGTTGAAGACCCCAAGCCAGGTATTAATGAAAGCATTTTTTTCCTTAACGTTATCTGGACCAGAGTGGTTAAAGGGTATTGGTTGCTAATGCAGCTTCTGTCATTATTCTGGAATATTGTTTATATCTCAGAGATGTGGATAAAGAGTTCTGTCACTTCTGGCACCACTATACCTCCTGGGAGATTATGGGGAACTGTGGCTGACACTGGCCAAGTTTGCTTTGATGGACATTGTAGGGAGGCATGGTTCCTGTCAAGAAAAGGGTCATGTGGGGAAGAGAGAGGAGGGAAGATCTCAGTAGGGAATTTGGGGGTATTTTTAGAAAACTTCTAGAGGGAATCTTAGCTCTGTGACAGCCTTGCAAGACTGCTTCTTAAGGCTGAATCCTTCAAACCTAGGCTCTACCATGGCAAGTCAGAACAGTACACAGGATACACACAGAATGAAATCCAGATCATTAAGTTTCTGGATTTGTTTTTCCTTCCTCATTTACAATTGGTCACTCCCTGAAATTTATTGGCAATAGTTCAGATAGGCTAAAAAAGAAGAAGAAGAAAAAGTCATATTCATACCAAGTATAATTAAGCTGCAACCAAATTATAGTGGTCATGGCAACAAACTTATTTGTCAGTAATAATTCCATCATATATATATGCATTTATGTGCATATGTATATATCTGTAAATGTACAAACTGTTTTTCATGATTACCACCTATGATTCCAAAGAGGCAATACAAAATAGGATTAACACCATAAAACTGTAAAAGGGCAGCATTGTTAAAATGATAAAACCATAACATTGCAACATCTTAAGACTGAGATAACAAGAAGAGATAACATGAGACCCAGCAGCAGAGGTCCAGTTGGATAAACAATTTAATTTTCAGCAGGCACTAAAGTTTATAAGGCTTCGCATCATTTGCAACAGGACTGGGAGGGAATTCCATTTTCAGGGTGCCAGAGTAAAAAAAAAATGCTTTCTTTTAGGTTGCCACAGACACTCAGCACTAGCTAAGTTTCAGCGGTGCCATCAACCCCATCTTAATGGTGGGTCTGATACACAAGGGAGAAAATTATTCAGATTAATTAGGTATCCAAGTTCTAAGCTGTGGATGGCTTTACTGTATGTCAATAGAAGCACTTTGAACATAGATCAGTAACAAATTAGCATCTGAGACAGCTCCTTATGCCCTCAGAAACTCTATAGAATCTCCACATATTACAGAAACATACCCAGCTATATGCGAGAAGCTGTAACTTTTTAACATGACTTGAGAAAGAAAAATAATGCTGATTTATTACAGTTGAGGAGGATTGTAATTTTGGGACAATCTTCCTCAACCTGGTAATCCCTGAATGTGTTGGAATAGAGCAGTATTTTTCAACCTTGGCAACTTTAAGATATGTGGACTTCAACTCCCAAAATTCCCCAGCCAGCATGCTGGGAGTTGAAGTTGAATACTGGGAGTTAAAAGTCCAAACATCTTAAAGTTGCCAAGTCTGAAAAAACCTTGAATAGATGCTTTCTTAAGAGGTCATTGACTGTACTGGATGCTTTTGATGAATGCTGTAGTCCAACATTTTCAAAAGTCAAAAGGTGTCTGAAGCCTGTATTAAAACAAAGCAGATGTACATCAGATCATAATGTGATACCATCTAGAACTTGTTTCTGTTTTGCTTTCAGATTCTAGCAGTCTACAGCAGTGTTTCTCAACCTTAGCAACTTTAAGAAGTATGAACTTCAACTCCCAGAATTCCCCAGCCAGCCATGCATCTTAAGTCCACAAATCTTAAAGTTGCTAAGGTTGAGAAACACCATTCTCCAGACTCTGGTGCTATTGGACAGTCACGGTGGTGAGCAATGCTGTTCCTGCATGGAACAACCTTTAAGCCTTTTGTTCTTAAACATTGGCTTCATACTTATGGAGAAGTCTCCACACTCCATTCTTGGTTTAGTTTCATTTTGTTTAACATGGTGGGAAGCAAACCTGAGATGAACCCAACTGCAGTCTGAAACAGGGCAGCATCATGCCAGTCATGTGATAGGCTGCAATAGATCATACAGGCTCAAGAATGGAAGTTACTCCACTCATTTTTAAATATGCATTCTTCTATTGTCAACCTTTAAAACTCCATATGTATTTCATTTCTGGTATTTAAACTAAACATGCAAAAAGGGAAGAAACTGTCATAAGCCTAAGAGCTACAAAAGATTCAGGGCGAGCATCTGAACAGTCCAGTCCAACCTTTGTTTCTGAGCTCTTGTTCTACATCAACTTCATGTTTCTGTTGACTTCTCCTCCGCACTGCTGACGTCCTACTTCTTGGCTTGTTTACTCTGCCAGTTCACTGCCCTTCCTGTGATCAGATGCGAATCATAATAACTTATTCTTCCAGTGGCTGATGCTTCTCAGATTTTGTAAAATTGCACACACACACATATCTATGTTTAGTACTTTGGAAGATTTTTATGGCATTTTCCAGCAAACTTTAAATGAAGTAATAATAAAGGTTAACTAAAAGCAAAGACCCCGTTGATTCAAGCTTGACTCCTGGTGATACGTGGACACATCCATGGCAACACATCTATTTACTTTTAAGGTTAATTAACTGCCCCAAAGAACCCGGTGCTGTGTACAAAATAATAAAACTGTTATTATGCTTTATTACTTTGTTGTTTATTGTTATGTATGAAGGTGGTTTGCCATCATCAGCTCCTGGAATGTTTTCTGGACTTCCCAGTGTAGCCGGCAGCTTTAAGATTTCCAGATGGTCTCTCATTCCAGGACTAACTAAGTCTGACCTGGTTTAGCTTTTTCTGAGATCAGCCAAGTTTGGCCAGATGCTGCCACCTGTTGGAAGTGGAAATTAAATGCAAGCCTCAAGATACAGCCCACTCCAGACAGGTTTTTCACCAGTGGGCCTGACGGTAGGTAAAAGGCCTGATGTGTGTGTACTGCAATCTTTTCAGTGCCAGGCATAGACTCTTTGGAAATGTTTGTGTGGATTTTTCCATTTTAAAAACACGAGTGCTTCTAAAATTCTTACTGTGCCCCTGTAGCTTGTTTTCCGTTTCATTTTTTAAAATCCTTTCAATCATGTCTGATTCTCAGAGACTGCCTGGACTAGTCCCTGCAGTTTTCTTGGCAAGATTTCTGAAGTGGTTTGCCATTGCCTCCTTCCTAGGGCTGAGAGAGAGTGACTGGCCCAAGATCACCCAGCTGGCTTTGTGCCCAAGGCAGGACTAGAATTCACAGTCTCCCAGTTTCTAGCGTGTTGCCTTAACCAGTACAGCAAACTGGGTTTCTTTCCATCTCATAATTACATATTTTATAGCTGATGGTTCAAAATGCTTTCTGTATGCTACCTAGGTAACTTTTGGTTAATGTCGGGCATTTTTTAAAAATCATGCAAATACATTAATTTTTTAAAATCTCCATCTATGCTAGTGCAAGAAGAACAGGGATGGAAGGCTTTCACTCAAAGTTTTGTACCTCCCGTCCCTGCCATGAAGTGCTGCTCCTGTCAGCAAGACAAATTGGAACCTGCCCCATCACCAATCAGAAACAAATGGCCACATTCTTGACAGGATGTTGTAATAAGGAGATTAATTCACTTCATGAGTGGCTTCTGAGGGGAAATCCTTAAATGAATTGGAGGAAACCCATGGCCAGCAAAATTCTGCCGAGCTTTCTTCTGCTTCAGCCAAGCTCAGCATTTTTTGC
Source organism: Candoia aspera (assembly GCF_035149785.1). Classification (NCBI taxonomy): domain Eukaryota; kingdom Metazoa; phylum Chordata; class Lepidosauria; order Squamata; family Candoiidae; genus Candoia; species Candoia aspera. The sequence goes on along the minus strand of NC_086153.1, from coordinate 26,474,423 downwards.
CTAGCACACACAAATGCAATTCTTTCAGTAATCTCCAAATGTCTGTTGTTCAAGCAGAGAATTCTTATTATGGTTGAAATTAAATTAAAGGTTAATCTGCAGAGAAGCCATCACATTTCTCCACTCTTGCCATTTCAGCCGACTGCTTACCATTAATGCGGTAACAGACCACTTGGTATTGCTTTACTTTCATGATTTCCCTACCTTTTACATTTACTTATTCATTCATTCATTTCCATTAATAAAGCAATTCCTCTGGGCTGTTTTATTCATCTTGGCAAGCTGTATATTTTTTATGTTCATCTGTATATGCTCCCTGTGAGGTTTGATTTGTTGTGTTTCTGTAGTTCATGAAAACCAGCAAAAGACAAGATTGATGGTAGCAATTCATAAAATGTTTTCTGCATCTGCATTTTCTACAATGGCTGTAGGCCACAGAAATATGTGCTATAATGTATTTTATAATTTTCACTTTCCTAAGTCCCTTTACCTTAAAAAAAAACACCATGGAATTCACTGTCACAACATGTGCTGACAATTACTAGCTTAAAAGTTTTAAAAGAGACTCAATTATTTCACAGTATATTAGTCTATAGTCTTGGGACCATGTGTTCCATACAGGATTATGGGCAACGTGCATCTGAATATATTTGCTGTACCATTGTTTCTGTGCTTGGTTTGTGGGCTTTCTGGGGGCATTACTTGGCCACTGAAGAAAAGAAGATTCAGAATTAGACAAATCTTTGGCTTAATCCAGCTGAGCTCTTAGAAAGCTTTGATGTTGAATGAGTTGCTGCTCCTCCCTGATAGCAATGCAGGGAACCTGCAATGAGGCAACTCATTATTGTGTAGAAGACTTTAGCTCTATATGTTCTAGCATTACTGTAAGTACACCCAGATTTATACAGTTGGGAAAGAACCTGAAGGTCCTTCTAGTCCTTCTAGAAGTTCGAGAAAGCAGGTTAAAAATGCAGCCCTGATAACTGGCTGTCCTTTGCCAGAAAAGGTATAACTTCTATCACCAAAGGCCATCTGTTTTATTCTTGCACAGCTTTCAGTACTAAGAAAATGTTTTGCATAATGTATAACCACCACTGGCTTCCCTACAATGACCAATCATTGGCTCTTTTTCCACCCTCTGGAGCCACCAAGAACACATCTGTCCCAACTTCTGCATGACAGCCCTTCCGCAGCATAAATCCAGCCAGTTGTTTCATGTGCTCCTCACCAGAGTTGGTTTCCAGGCAATAACTCAGTGGTAGAGAATTTGCTATAGAAACAAAAGAGCCCAGGTTCAGTCCCTCCTGCAGAAATCCAGGCAGCGACTGCCAGTCTGTGTCAGCAGCCCTGGCCTAGATGAATGAATACTCTGACTCAGTACAAAGCAGTAAGTCTGTCACCAGCTGGCAGCTGACCCTGCTAGAGTCCTAAGACATAGTTGTCTATTGATTTTGTTCATCAGTGGACTGAGGTTCATTCAACAATGGCTGCGCATGCATGCATCAGTATGGATTTAATTTCCCAGATGTTCTATTTTCCTTTATAAACAAGATTTGTAGCATGCCCTTCACTGAATGCAACACTCAACGGTCCCGCTCTCTCCCATGCAAGGAGTCAAGGCCCCTTAGCTGGGGCCAACTGACGCAGATTACTGCCCTCCCCTCCTGGCTTCAACATTCCTCTTCTGCTGCTGGGTACAGGACATTCCCACCAGAAGAGAGGGCAGACATGGGAACCGGGTGCAGCTGTTCCTTGTTGTTACCTTGAGCTTCTTTCTCTTTCATGATTTGGATATGGTCAGCTTGTTTTCTCTCCAAGGCACGCAGGAGTTGTCCAAGAGCTGGAGGAGGAACGCTGAAGGGAGGAGGCTTCTGGGGTGCTGATGCACACAGATGGCCAGATCCCATGGCCTTCACCTTGCCTTGGAGCTGAAAAGGCAGGGAGGGTGGCCTTCGAGATTTAGTTGGGCCTTTCCAGGTTATAAAACAAAAACAACCTGCTTAGCTTCTGCTGAAGCTAATCAGAGCCTGGCAACCTTGTAGAAGACAACTTTGCACAGATGGAAGCATTCCCCAAATCTAAAGACAGTGAGTGGCATAGCTGCAATGGAGGCATACTGTAGTTTTGCGTCTGGCCTTGTTATTCAGCACCACACCTCCCCAATCTGATGCCCTCCAGATGTCCTGGGGTTGGCAGCTGACATTGTCAGGCTGACTGGGAATTCTGGGAATTGAAGTCCCAATATATCCAGAAGGCCCCAGTTTGGGAAAGGCCATTCTCTACAAGTTCCAGAGGCAGAAGCAGATTGTCAGCCTCTCCAATTGGCTGGTACTGATGATGTTACAGATTCTTCATCTGGCTTCCTTTCCTATCCTGCAGCCAAACATTTCTATTTTAGGTGATAAATTATGTCAATGACCATTAGCAAAAAAAAAAAAAAAAAAGACAATCCAAACAAGATCAAAAGAATATGAAATAGTTATGTTTGGCATGGGATAGAAGGAACAGAGTTCTACTGCTTGTTCTTAATACAGAAGCTGTGAAATACACTGAAGTTTCATGGGATATAGGTCTCTTAGAGAAAATCACCTCCTTGTTTGAATGCAACAAATTTTTGATTTCAATTGCTCGTGATAAAACACCAGAAAGGTTTCTTGATGGAAACTGTTTTGGGCTTTCCTAGAAAAATGTCCTGTTGGGAAATATGATGATGGATAAATGGGTCTATGCTATGGAAAACATAGTGAACGTATCTCAAGACTTTTCTTTACCCACTTGCCCTGCCCAAGATTGATAATCATGCAAGACTTTAACATGGAGAATTCTTATAAAATATTTCTATTCAAGTGATGACAACCATACTGGATATTCTGGGTGCAAAAAGTGTGGGCTCCCATTAATCCTTTTGCTCCTCCCTGCAAGTGGATGAAGCCTTCAAATTCAGTCCTTTTTTGGCATGGGAGATTTATAGGGGGAGGGGTTACAGGGCAAAAAGGGTGCCTTAAATTCTGCAGAAATACAAGGCACCACTCTAACTCAAAGAATGCTGAAAAAACTAAAAAATTGGGGTCCTTGGCCCACCACCTTTTAGACTGCAGCCCTTGGCATGCCATGCAGGACAGGATATAGGCTTCAAGCTGCTGGAAGTTGCATACTATCACGCTATAGGATATGCAGAGTCTCAGGCACAGAGCCTAACATAGCTATTAATTAGTTTCTCTCTTAGAAGGATGATGAAGCTGGATGCAGTGAAGACCCAAAGGAAAGAGAAGAAGTCCAGAACACTGGTGGGGGAGGAGGTAATCAATTACAAGGTGAAATCACAGTCACATCAAGGAGAGGACAGTTTATACAAGCTGCCACCAGGTTATGAAAGATCAGAGTGTAACTGGCCTTGGATGTAGCTACCCCTGAAGTCCATTGTGTCCAGAGATGGGTAATACATACCCAGGGTTTGACCTCCAAGTGATCTCTTCAACCCCTGCTTTCTCAAAAGGGAAGTAAATCCTGTGATGGCCCTGAGGACCACCTAGTATGCAGTCTGAAGGATACAAGGAAGAGAAATGAATGTAAAATATTAGTTGGTTGCAAAGGTTCAAAAGATAGAAACGTAAGGAAGTATGACAATGCAGAGGTGGGGGGGGGGGAGGAAATCTGGTGCTTTCACATCCTGAGGACTGCAGCTTTCTTAAGTTCCATCCAGTTTGATCACTGAGAAGCTCTTGTATAAGTTTTCACCTGAAAATATCTGGAAGATATTAGGTTGCCTTCCTTGTAATCATGCTTCCAATAAAATCATTGGGTACTTGTTCATGGGAAGAAGTGTGAAACTATTAGGATAATTCTTGAAATTATAGGGCAGGTGTGATGAACATTTGGGCCTTCAGATCTTGCTGAACTACATTTCCCAGCAGTCTCAGCCAATGTGATTGAAGATGAGCTATGCTTAGAATTCAACAGTTCTGGAGAGCCACAAGTTCCCATTCCCTATCCCAGAGTCTTGAAATGGGATATCTCCATAGCCAAATACAATCAAGTTATTAAACAATTTTGAAATAACACATGTCTCTTCTTCAAAATGGGGAATTCCATAATGTATTCCACAAATACTTAAGCTAGTCAGCTACTCCCAGCCAGACATAAAAGCTGGAATTTGATATATACATATGCATGGTCTGAGACAATGTGATTGGTTCAAAAGCCTAGATGGAGATCTTTGTAATTCTGCCTCCAAAACCCAGGGTTTGTTATATGAAACCCAAAATGGTTAGTATACTTCCAGGAGTGTCCCCAAGGGAAAAAGTTATATATAAAAGGGAAAAGAAACAGGAAAAAAAAAACCCAAGGGCCAAAACAAACAAAACCATGGTCACTTTTTAAATAAAGCATTAAACTTTGTCCACAAGGAGTAACGAAGTTCAGTCTTTCCATTACACTGTTGGGGCCAGTTTATAAACAGAAACTGAACACATATAATCAATCAAAGCCTATATATCTAGAGTAGCACTATGTTTCCAAAAATATGTTTTGCTGTACCTCTTCCTCAGTAATTCATAGTTCTTTGTATGATGAGAAAGTCTAATATTTAGTATATAATTCAGAACCAAATTCACACCTTTAAAACATATTATTGTTCCCAGAACCATACTGGGAAACTTATGGATACTACCTCAGAATGTGTAAATGCCCCTTGCATCATTTTTTACTTCTGCATTATGAAGTTGACAACCAGCCCTTTTTAAACATTCAGAGGTGTCCAATAAACATAAAAAAACCTTGTTAGATTAATCTCACAATTGTAAGACACATACTAAATATCCTTATCCATCTTAATAATACTCTTTAATTGCCTATTAAAAATACCATCAATGTGGAATTGTCCAAAACATATTGTAGTGTTGATAGTAACTCAGATGTTTTAGATGCCACTAAGACATCTGGATCAAATGGTGCCATTCCACAGTTTTAGGAAATCCATATTCCTCTTGCGATCACTCCAATGAATTAAAAACTTGATTGGCAAAATATTAATGCTCCTAATAGCCCATGCATAGTGGGATCTCTGGGGCAGAGGGAGAGGGGTAGAATGATGAAAGCAGGATTGTGACATTGTGACATAAGTGCTGCCTCCCCCTTCCCCCAAATCATGACATCTTACACACCCATATAAAACATCTAGGGCAGTGTTTCTCAACGGCCACTTTAAGATGTGTGGACTTCAACTCCCAGAATTCCCCAGCCAGTGAGAAGTCCACATATCTTAAAGTTGCCAAGGTTGAGAAACACTGACCTACGGACTTGTCTTTCCCATAAAAACTTTCTTAATAATCTATTGATCTTCTTGAAATATCTTGAAGGTATTTATGTGTGTATGTGTGTATTTGTGTGTATATCTATATCTATATTTCTATCATAGTTAAAGTAGTGAAATACAAAAGAAAAAAGCCTACATTGAATAGTGACAATAAAAATACCCCAAAGTATAATGTAGTGGTTAAATAAATTAAGCATACAAGACTCCCAATTAACAACAACAACAACAAAAGATATAGATAATATTGAAGTCATTGAGCTTATAATTAAATCTAGCCCATGTAGAAAAATAATCTGTCATCTTCTCATTTTAGAGCACAAAAATCTCTTATCAAAAATAGGTAACAAGCTCATATCATGGACCCATGGCTTAAAATCAGGAGAGTGACTTTCTTTTCAGGAATGTAGGATTATCCTCTTTGCTGTATCCCTAGCTCAATGAAGACAAAGCACCCTGAAGGTATTAATTTGAAAAACACTTCTAATAACATCTTGAAATAATAATAATTTTTACACTTATCTTCCCCATAAACATACTGGCATTTTAACTATTTATATCAATATTAATCTGTGATTAGAAAATCCCAGGACTGCAGGCTAAGCAATGGGTCTATGATATGAGCTTGTAATCTATTTTTGAAAAACCTTTAAAATCACAAACTACCTAAGCCCATTTCAGCTTAGCCCATCACAGTGTGTGAATCCAGCCACTCACTGTTTAGATGATATTAATTGGCACTATTTTTATTAGGTTGTTTTATATGGAAATCTTAATGGCTTTTTGGCTTTCACTTAAAATCTTCAAATTGAGCTCAACTCCTGGTTGATAAAATTGACACCTCCATGTAGTTTTCCTAGCAATCATATGGCTATGGTTTGCCCTTACCGTTTTTGGCAATGCCTTTTTTTCTTTCAATTTCCTAGTCTTAGCCTTATCAATTCAGGACACAAAATAATTACATACAGAGAGTAAGAGGTAGCCACTGTTACTGCTAACTTCACATTTATACATTTTAATAGTTGAGAGGACATTTCCTTTTCAACACTGAAAAAGAAATGCATATTTTAAAAGTTCTTAAACATTTAATGCATTAAAAAACTGCCTTTTGGAGGGGACTTGAACCTCTTTTACACAACATCTATTTAACATCCTTTCTAAAAGGCTATCTTAGCATCTGTTTCATCTGAGCAAGGTAACTAAGAGGAGGGTGACGCCAAGTGGTCAAATGAAGAACAATACATTAATATCTTTTCGCTTGTCCCTACCTCTTTGTGAAGCCTCTTCCAAGTTCTGCCACAGGGAAATACCTAAGCAGATTTGTGAGTTTAAATCAGTTCAATCTAAAGTTGAATCCCCTGAATCCATATTTGGTGAATTAACTGGTGGGCCATTTTCCTATATTATAGTCATAGGTACTCACATGACCATTATTGACTGAACAGAATGTTTCTATTTCAGCCAATTCTGAGATGACCCATCAACATCCACAGCAGGAAAAGATGCAGAGAAGTGGCTTTTGACCTTACTTACTAGAATGAACATTTGGCTGCAACTGCCCGTTGTCCAGGATAGCGGAACTATAGTTTGCACAAGTGTATGTGAATGTAATGCCAAGGGAGCTGCTTGTCACTTCAAATAGTTTAAATAAAGCAGTAACCCTATTAAGACCAGATAACATCAGTCATCAGAACAGTGTTTCTCAACCTTGGCAACTTTAAGATGTGTGGACTTCAACTCACAGAATTCTGGGAGTTGAAGTCCACACATCTTAAAGTTGCCAGGGTTGAGAAACACTGCATTGGAACCTGAATTCACTTGCTTCCCCTTTCATTGCTTGTTATTTCCCCCACCCCCCACCCCCTTTGGTATCACAAGCATTGGAACCTAATCCAGGGTCTGTCCAGTTCTTTGCCCTCTGTATCTACTTAATAAATGCAAATATTCAATAATCAATAACTGTGAGGAGGAGGAAGAAAAGGATGACAGGGATGCTGTGTTTGTATATTTAGGTTCTATTTATTTGTTGTCTTTCAAAATACTGAAGAGAAATCAGAGAAGATTAAAACTTTGAAATAATCCTTTAGACACGGAATTTAATCAGCCTATGTGTGCAAAGTGATGCTGCTGCATCTGGATTGTTGTAGAAAATTGAGTTATTCCACTGTGATGGCTCAAACTGCAATATCAGAATGGGCTGATCTGTTCCAAATGGCTGTTTCAGTCTATTGGAAGTGGGCCTCCGTGCTCAAAGAAATCCCTTTTGACCTTCTGCTTCAAAGAGGTGCAGTTGCTCTGAACTGGTGTTTTGTTGAAACACACTGACCACTTTGATTTAATCATTTGCTTTTAAGGGTGCTTTGGCCCAAGAAGGGCCCTAATATTTAGTGGCATAATGTCATTATAGCAAATCATAGCCTTCAATACTACAGTATATGGTCCATCACACCAATACATGAAATGCTGTGTCTGTTTCTACATTTCTACAGCTACAACCCAGTCTGTTCTCCTGCCAGCAATCTTTAGCCACCCAGTGGCTCAGTCACTTCTGGTCCCAACTCCATTCTCCAAAGTGTTGCCTTCTGATCAGGTGACCATTCACTATTCTTAAACCTTTCATTAATTATGTGAACCAAGATGCATGCGGATACCTGGGGCGGCATTTGACAATGTTTGGGGGAATCCTTGAGGTATACCATGAAATGTTAGTTTGGGGAGGGGAAAGCATAGGCTCCCATTTAGGATCAATGCCCTTTCTCCAAAAATCATATTAAGCAGAGAGAATTAACAGCCATGGAATAGCTTCTTCTCTCTTGGTAAATCAACCCAAAATAAGATCCAGTAGCATTGGAAGCTGAGGGGAGAGGAGGATAAAAGATACAATGGACAGAAAGTGTACAAAAAGTCTAGATGTTTTGGTAGTCCTTAAAAAATAAATCACTGTAGTACGGCATTGTAATCAGCAATGTAGGTACCTACTTGCTGTTGTTCAAAATAATCTGTTTCCTCTATCAGTAATCACAAATAGCTAGAGTCACACAAGAGATAAAGTCTAAAGTTAGCAAAACAGAATTGCTGTGTTCCCATGACTTGTTATGCTCAGATAAATATGATAGCCTGTTTGATACAACAGGCTAAGACAATGGCTGAGTTCCTACATGTTGAACTACCAGCAACCTAAGCCCATTTTATCTCAGGTTAGTATGTTGTACAAGTCCTAATTCCTAGCCCATGAGTGAGTCAGCCTAAGCCATCCCTAGCTGTGTTGATGTTAAAATAGCATTTTGCCCCATATTTTTATATATATATAATTTTTAGTAAAAGTTTTAAAAACAATAATAAGAACTAATACAAACTAATTCAGAACAAAGAAAATGAAAGAGAAAGAGAAATAACAGAAAAAGCTAAAAGTGCAAGAAAAAAAGAAAATAGAAAAAAAAGAAAAAAGATATAAAGAAAAATATAAAGGTACGAAGAAGTAGCTTCTGATCTTCTTCACAGCAGTTATAAGTACAAATATATTTAAACCTCTCTCTCTAAAGTTACATCATAACTCTCTTCTTTCTATAATCTGTCCTGTCTAATCATCAAAACCATAAATCCCAAGTTCATTTTTTTTTTCATTTTCACGCAAAAAGTCCATAAGGGATCATTTTACCCCGTATTCTGACACTGTCCAAGGGCAGCCTCAGGAAGTATAAAATCTATTAGCCGTTGTCCCCCATTGTCTTGGAGGGATATCAGGGGACCACAATGACTGGGAAATACAGGCAGGAGAGGAACCAGCAATGGGGACAGTCAATTCCATGCCAAAATACTGTAGTATTGGGCCAACTGAAAGATGGGTAGAGCTCATTTCCACTCAGCAACTGGGTGAGGATGTAATGGGGTGAGTCTTACCCAAGACCCTTCCAATTCTGCATTGCATTTTCTGGCTCATGCAGATTCAGAGAGCTACTGTATGTGTGCAAGAGGGCGTACAAACCGCTGCCAATGCCCAGGTCAGCGCAATCTGTGTGGGTTGTAGCTAAGGAGGAAGTACGCTCATGTGTAGCTGCTCATGCACAAAGGTATGAAATTATGATTTATTATATTAAATTATAATTATATTCTAATTATTTAAAGGGAGAGTTTGAATGTACATTTATTCACTAGTTATCACAATTGCATCTTAAGCCAGTATTTTGGTCCCAAAAAACTGTGAGGCAGGTTAGCCTGAGAGATGACAACCAGACCAACGTTTTTTAGTTGCTACATGGCACTTACTGCTATTTATTTGATATGCTGTGAGCTACATATGTTGTAGGGAAAGCACATACCATTAAACTCCAGCACGTTCCCTTGCAGGTCTGGCGTCTATAGGCTTGCCACTCAGTCACCCATAATTAATTATTATGCTCATTCCCGGGTCACAATTTCACACCTTCATGCATGAGCAGCTACACATGAGTGTACTTCCTCCTTAGCTACAACCCACACAGATTGCATTGAACTGGGCATTGGCAGTAGTTTGTACACCCACTTGCACACATACAGTAGCTCTTTGAATTTGCATGACAGCACCAACTTGGCTGGTCCATGAAGTCACGAAGAGTCGGAAGCGACTAAACAAATAAACAATGACAACCAACTTGGCCAGTTAACCAGATGGCAGAAGGTGCAGGAGCAGCAAATCTGCATTGGAATCTGCCAGATGGATGCTACCCATGGAGAGAACATTCTTACTTCCCAAAGCTGCTGGTTTGATTCCTTGATAGGGCTTTCCCAGCCCCAGAGGAAAAGAGGGGGCTGCTGCTCAGTAAAAGAGCAGATGCATTATATGCATGTCTCAAGTTCCACCTTTAACATTTCCAGATGCTAGCAAAGACTGTCCATTTCTCCCTGATACCCCCCGCAAAAGAAAACTAGGCACCGTGCAGTGTAGATTAGATGGACCAAGGTTCTGACTTAATAAGTACCGACTCTCCATCTTTCTTTTTTTAAAAAAATCATATTTATTAAAAGATTTTACAAAGATAATAAGAAATACATTCAATGAAAAATATAAAGGAAAGTAAGTGTGAAAAAGAAAAAAGGAAAGGAAAGGAAAGGAGAAAAGGAAAAAAAAGCACAGAGAAAAGAAGATAGAAAAAATAAAATAAAAAACCCAGAAAGCGTATATAAAGAAATGGCTTCCGATATCCCTCTTGGCAGTTATACATACTGTTCTAATCAAACCACTCTCTCCAATTTCATCATAAATCCTTTCTTTCTAGAATCTATTCTTTCTAATCATTAAACCCATAAATCACAAAGTCATTTTCTTTCTTATGCAAAAAGTGCATAAGGGGTTTCCAGTCACTGATGAATCTTAATAGTGACCTTTCTCTAATCAAAGAAGTCAATTTGTCCAACTCAGCAAGTTCTGTCAGTTTCACCAACGATTCCTCCATGGCGGGTAATGGTCAATCTTTCCATCTTTGTGACTCTCTATCTTTCCATGGCTTCATTCCTGACTCTCTTCCCTGAAATTGTTGGCATCCATAGGAGGAGGACAAGAGGAAGAGGAAAAAAGAGCTTTTTCAGTCATTCTAAGAGGCAGCACACTCACTGCCGACTGGGTTTCCATGCCATGTTACACTTATAATCCACAAGCACTTTAACCTTCAATGGCTGACTGTGGGAATCACATGGAAAAATACTTCAGTTTGACTAAAATCCAATAGAACAAGTGAAACTTTTCTTGTTTATTCATTCAGTCACTTCCGACTCTTAGTGACTTCACAGACTAGCCCATGCCAGAGCTTCCTGTCGGTCGTCACCACCCCCAGCTCCCCCAGGGACGAGTCCGTCACCTCTAGAATATCATCCATCCATCTTGCCCTTGGTCGGCCCCTCTTCCTTTTGCCTTCCACTCTCCCTAGCATCAGCATCTTCTCCAGGGTGTCCTGTCTTCTCATTATGTGGCCAAAGTACTTCAGTTTTGCCTTTAATATCATTCCCTCAAGTGAGCAGTGGCTTTCTTTCCTGGAGTATGGACCGGTTTGATCTTCTTGCAGTCCAAGGCACTCTCAGAATTTTCCTCCAACACCACAGTTCCAAAGCATTGATCTTCCTTCGCTCAGCCTTCCTTATGGTCCAGCTCTCACAGCCATATGTTACTACTGGGAATACCATTGCTTTAACTATGCAGACCTTTGTTGTCAGTGTGATGTCTCTGCTCTTAACTATTTTACTGAGATTTGTCATTGCTCTTCCCCCAAGGATTAAATGTCTTCTGATTTCCTGACTGCAGTCAGCATCTGCAGTAATCTTTGCACCTAGAAATACAAAGTCTTTCACTGCCTCTACGTTTTCTCCCTCTATTTGCCAGTTATCAATCAAGCTGGTTGCCATAATCTTGGTTTTTTTGAGGTTTAGCTGCAAGCCAGCTTTTGCACTTTCTTCTTTCAACTTCATCATAAGGCTCCTCAGTTCCTCTTTGCTTTCAGCCATCAAAGTGGTATCATCTGCATATCTGAGATTGTTAATGTTTCTTCCAGTGATTTTAACTCCAGCCTTGGATTCCTCAAGCCCAGCAAAATTCTATCAGCCTATGTCCTGCTTCGTTTTGTTCTCCCAGGCCATGCTTACCTGTAATTCCAGGTGTCATTTGACTGCCCACCTTAGCATTCCAGTCTCCTGTGATGAGAACGTCTCTTTTAGGCGTGTTATCCAGTAGGTGCTGCAGATCCTCATAGAACTGCTCTACTTCAGCTTCTTCAGCATCTGTGGTTGGGGCGTATATTTGGATCACTGTGATGTTAGATGGCTTGCCCTGAATTCAAACTGAGATCATTCTATCATTTTTTGGATTGTATCCAGCACTGCTTTAGCCACTTTACTATTAATTATGAAGGCTACTCCATTTCTTCTATGGTCCTCTTGTCCACAGTAGTAGATCTGGTGGTCATTTGATGTGAAGTGGCCCATTCCAGTCCATTTCAGTTCACTGACGCCCAAAATGTCTATCTTTAATCTTGACATCTCACCAATAACCACATCCAATTTGCCCTGGCTCATAGATCTTACATTCCAGGTTCCAATGGTGTGTTGATCCTTAGAACATTGGATTCGCCGTTCACCACCAGCACAGTTGGCCGCTAGCCTTCCTTTCGGCTTTGAGCTAGCTGCGTCATCACGTCTGGGGCTAGTTGAACTCATCCTCTGTTCCTCCCCAGTAGCATTTTGACCATCTTCTGACCTGGGAGTCTCATCTTCCGATGGTATACTGACATATCTCTGGTTGTACTGATCCATTTAGTTTTCATGGCAAGAATACTGGGGTGGGTTGCCGTTACCTTCCCCAGGGATTGCATTTAGTCTGACCTCTCTGTCATGACCTTCCCATCTTGGGTGGCCCTTCACGGTTTAGCTCATGGCATCATTGAGGTGTTCAAGCTCCAGCACCATGACAAGGTAATGATCCTTTGCTGAAGCAAGTGAAACTAATGAAGTACAATTGTACATTAATTGATTACTGCCAACAACATATGTCTGGAGACATTGTTTGAGGTTTCTTGAATCTATGAAGTACAATGACTCACAACATATTTACCTTATGTATAAACTAAATTTGGATCCAAACCTTCTAAACTCCTATGAGAATTATCTATCCCATTACAATGGTGTCCTATTTGGGATCTTAATACCAACCAGCACCTTGCCCACTGGGTATGCTTTGTTTTTTCTTATTTTTGATTTATTGTGTGCTTATATTATAAATCTTGAAATAAATAAAAATAATTGCTCCCAAAGCTGACATGATCTGCCAAACACATTTCTCAGCAGCTCTGGTATTAGTAGGAATGCACTGTTTATGGACACATTTGAGTCAAGTAGAAGAAACCTTCCTGCACATAGGTGTATTTGCTTAGGACTAGGGATGTGCAAAGCTTTGTCCAGAGGTTCAGGTTTCAGCCAGCAAGGCCCCTCTAGATTCTGTTTAGGACAAACAGGCCAGACATTGCACAAAAGAATTAACGGACACAGGTTTTTTAAGACATTGCAAATTGTTAATTGATACGGTATTTATAATGTCTCACATGTAATCTCATATGCATAGTCATCCTGTCTCCCCCACTTTTCCCCCACCTCATCCCAATTTCAATCCTACATCAGTCACTCCATGCATCTGATGAAGTGAGCTGCAGCATTGAAATGAAGAAGTTTGATTTTCCAGATTGATTTGAATGGTCACATCTGATTCCAGGGACAGTCTGAATGGAAATAATGATTTTAACTGGACTGAACAATCCTTACACCATTACTCTGGATTCTTTCTCATAATGCAGAACATGCAGTTTCAGAGAATGACATGGGCGTGGATATGGGTTTCAGAAGCATGGGTAAAAGAGTGAGAGCCTGCTCCTTGTCACATGTTCTTTCTTTTCCTTGACTCTAAATTCAGTCTTGATGGTTCACATTATTGTTCACTGGGTGGGGAAACCAGAGCCAGGCAATGACAAGCATTAAATATGGCTTCAGAGATTGTTATGTCTTTCCTTCTGAAATGATTGGGAACAACTTTGCAAAGTCCAGCTAAGAGGATGTTCTCCCCCACTATTTCATGCTGTGATTAAAAAAAACCCCCTTCAGCTTTGATGAATATGGGTCAGGTAGTAGTGGGCTCAGATTCATACTGTTTTTCTGTGGTTGTATAAAAGTCTTCAAGGATAGACTGGAGGTATTCAAATGTAGGTCTTTCTTCCGGGTTGTTCTGCCAACATTTTAACATAATTGCATAGAGTTCAGAAGGACAAGATTCTGGACGGGGCATCCGGTAGCCCTGTTCTAGATGTCTGATAACATCATGATTCACCATAGCTATGGGGAAAAAAAGGAAAAATTAAACCATACATAAACCATATACATGTACAAGAAGATACACTTCAGGTGGGAAGAGAACAGCAGCCAACTAGAAGAGGAAATAAGATTGCCTAGAGCTGCCTGAGCTAGAACTCTGTGAAATAACTTCTCTGTAGGTTTCTGAAAACTGCTACCAATTGCTGCATCTTATTGGACAGTAAAAAGGTTCAGTTACCCAGATACTGGAGTGCTTCTGCCCATCGAACTCAAAAGAAAGGATGAAAAAGGCTTTCAACTGAGATTGAGACTTTATTTGGGCAAGCCTAGATGTTCTGACTTGGTATGAATCTTTCCAGTAAACTGTCAACTCAGTTTGTAAGAAGTCACTGTTTGAAAAATGGGCTAGGAGTTGAAATTCAAGAAGATCTTTGGGGAAAGACAAAAGTTCATTGGAAAGACATTGGCCTTCTGTGATGAAGGTCCAAAATTCCATCTGGAATCTAGCCAGAATTCTTAACAGCTCCTGTCCTATAAAACAAACAGTAGTGAGGCAGATGGACTTATCAACAGTTCGCAATAAGGCAGATTCACACTTTCACAGTTTCTAGAAGATGGATTTTATTTGGGTATAAACATTTTGCCTTAGCTAGTATAAAGTGCCATTGGCCAGGGTGACTAGGATTAACAAAATTTTGGAACACAACACATCTGAATGCATTAGATTGGGGAAGGCTGGCTGCAGTATATAATTAGGCCTCAGGTTCAACTGTGAAATCATTATACAGGTTTTCTATAGAATGTATGGCGTTTGTTGTTTATTCGTTTAGTCGCTTCCGACTCTTTGTGACTTCATGGACCAGCCCACGCCAGAGCTTCCTGTCGGTCGTCAACACCCCCAGCTCCCCCAGGGACGCGTCCGTCACCTCTAGAATATCATCCATCCACCTTGCCCTTGGTCGGCCCCTCTTCCTTTTGCCCTCCACTCTCCCTAGCATCAGCATCTTCTCCAGGGTGTCCTGTCTTCTCATTATGTGGCCAAAGTATTTCAGTTTTGCCTTTAATATCATTCCCTCAAGTGAGCAGTCTGGCTTTATTTCCTGGAGGATGGACTGGTTTGATCTTCTTGCAGTCCAAGGCACTCTCAGAATTTTCCTCCAACACCACAGTTCAAAAGCATCGATCTTCCTTCGCTCAGCCTTCCTTATGGTCCAGCTCTCGCAGCCATACGTTACTACGGGGAACACCATTGCTTTAACTATGCGGACCTTATGGCGTAGGAAGTATAAATTATTTCCCCTAAATCAGCTTCAATTCCACATAAGATAGTGGAACATCTAGCAAATCCCATGCCTTTTTGTTTTAATCTGGACAAACCTACAAGCATTATATAATATTGATATATGCTTTTGGAATTCTGGCATAATCCCACTATTTATGAATTTAAATTAAGAACTTTTAATATTGCCATCCTGGATTTTATAATTTATATTTATATTTATATTTATATTGAAGAGGTATGGTTTTTGTATATTAATCTGTATTTAGTTTTAGTTTTATTGTAAACCACCCAGAGTCCCTTTTTTGGGGGAGATGGGCAGTGACGAAATTTGAAATATAAATAAATAAATAAAATTTTTAGGTTCCTCAAGTGGCTCAAGTCTTTACACCTTGCACAATGTGTTTTCCAATCCATTCAGTAGGAAGATTCTCCAAGCAGACAGCATTAAGGTTGGTGGTGTGTGTTTGTGTTGGTGGTGATAATTACAGTTATTTATTAACTTCTCCTGCTTCAACTTTTCAAAGACATGCATGTCCCACCTGTTTCATGAAAAAAGAAGCTGATGAACTCCTTAAAAATAAAGACTAAGTACCTGATGAAGTCAAACTCAAACACAGCTGAGCCTGAACTAGTAAATGAGCCATTTGACTCACTTGAAGTGTATATACAATGATGAGAAGCTGCCTGATACTGGGGCTGAACAATTGGACTAATAATGTCCTTTTGCCCTTAATGGAGGAATCAGAGAGAAGTGCTGGCTCAATGCAGTGAAGGGTGTTAGATTGCAGCCTGCCTTACCTGGATAGGGAATCTGTCCATAGGTGATAATTTCAGTGAGAAGAATTCCAAAGGACCAGACATCAGATTTAATTGTGAAAAGTCCATAGTTAATTGCCTCTGGTGCTGTCCATTTGATAGGAAATTTGGCACCTGCCATTAAAGAAGACATTTAAAATGAAAAACAACCTCCCAGCAGTATCTGGCTCTGGATATCTCTTTTGAGTTTCTTTGTTTAAACCAGATAAGATGGATTCCTCCATGGTGTGGGAGTACGAAGAAGAATGTAAATATGCCAGACCAGGAACACTTGACCCAGTTCACTGACACTGACTGCTACTTGGGGATGTGGGGAAGTTCAGCACTGAAAGTGGTCATAGATGGTAATTTTATTTATGCATTGGCCTATTTAGTGCAGTCAATATAACAGAGCCAGTTTGGTGTAGTGGTTAAGGCATCGGTCTAGAAACCAGGAGACCACGAGTTCTAGTCCTGCCTTAGGCACAAAGCCAGTTGGGTGACCTTGGGCCAGTCACTTTCTCTCAGCCCTAAGAAGGAGGCAATGGCAAACCACTTCCAAAATCTTGCCAAGAAAACTGCAGAGACTTGTTCAGGCAGTCTCCAGGAGTCAAGACTGACTTGAAGGCAGTATGTATGTATGTATATCAGATAAAATTTAGGAGTTAAGGCTGTGATTTGAGCTTACATGCACTAGATTTTGCATATCTAGATTCTATCCAAACATTACTCCTCAAGTAATATTGCATTATTGGCCTGCAGGAAGCAGGGTGGGTACAGTGTGTCAGATAAAGGGGGAGATGTCCTCTTTTCAAACCTCAACTATTCCAAACACCATGGATAGGAAAGCAGTTGAGCTAAGCAATATCTGATTTTATTATTTTATATAGCATATTTGAATATTGCATCTCATGTGCCAGATACCTAAGCAGTATATAATAATGAGGGATGGGATGGGATGGGATAGACAGGTGGAGGGATGGATAAATAGCAACAGTCTGTCTTTTTGTCTATGTATTTAGGCTGTTTCAATGTCTTTTGACTATAGCAAACACTCGGACTATTTCCAAGCATTCACAGAGCTTCCAGTAATCCTTTGCCATAGTAATTTGATCAAGCCTCACTTTCTCTCTCCTTTAATCCTTCTTATACTAACTAAGTTACTAAAAGATATACCTGTTACACCAGAAGATGCTGTTACAGAAAAAGATTTGGAATAAAATCTATCTGACATGATTATGGAGAACAGCGTGAACAAGAATTTATTACTGGATATACAAAAAAATCAGAAGAGGCTCTAAAATTAAGAAGGAAATAGAAGTGCCAATTCAAGAGAGTAATTAGAATAATTTCTTCCTGCTGGACTTACAAAAGAGGCTTGTTGAAATTTTGAAGAAATTCAAGACAAGGGATAATAATCATTCGAATGGATTAAAGAGCAAAATTGTATTGTGTTTACAATACAATATTTATTTATTTGTGTTGTTTTCCTATTACTGGAAAGTATTCTTCTGCAGACTATCCAAGGTGGCATGAACTGCAGTTATATTGTTAAGGGCACAGAGCCTGAACTATGAAAATACTACTGAGGTAATAATCCTTGTGCATGAAGAACCAAATCTTTTACCTCCAGACTTCTCTTGTTCAATGGAAGATGACCCACAATTCTATCTCCTTTACTACAAAGCTTCACTGACCTTCTTGTGCAAGGTATTCATTCTCTATGATTCTAGCCAGACCAAAATCAGCAATTTTGCAGCAAAGGGATTCTGAGACCAGAATGTTGGCTGCTCTGAGGTCTCTGTGGATCGAGTTCATTCTCTCAATGTATGCCATCCCTTCAGCAACCTAGGAGAGATAAGAACAACAGCTGAACATACCTGGTGGTAAAATGATCAAAGATTGGCCTGCTCAATGGGAGGGCAGAGTTTCTGAGTTTGGTAAGGGATAAAGAAAACCACACATTTCTGTTTCTGTTTTTTATTTTTTACAAGTTGGTTCCATCACATTTTGGCATCAGCTTGCAAATTTGTCATTAAAAAGTCCACATGAAAATTCAAACCCACTGTTGTGACTATTTCTCCCAAAGGATGTATTTTTATACCCGTTTTTTCTCATGCAGTTTTGCAAGTCCTTCCCCCTTCCTTTCATTACATTCACTAACATGCATTTTTGAGCACCACTATTCTTAACAGACCCTTCTGGGGAAAACACTTTTTTTTTAAAAAAATGGAAAGTTGCATTGTAACAGTGAATTCCAAAAGGTAACTGCCTTTTGGCTTTGTGTGCTGCTTCTGGAAATGAAAATTAGGTACAATTTTAGTCATTTTTTCCTCTTGCTAAGCTCAGCATCTTATTGAAAGTGGGCTCTTGAGTGACTCTTTCATGCTGTATCAGCAACTGAGATGCAATCCTGGACCTTCCTGCCAGCAAACAAAGCTATATGGCCCAGATGTTCTACATACCCTCATGGCTATCTTGTTCTATTTTCTTCTGACTAAAGGGACCCTGCATTTTCTATTCCATAGAGATTTGCTAGGGTTTTTTTTTCCACCTCTTTAACTTTCACACAGTTTCAAAAAGGATATGAAAACATACTTTCCACAACTATGTGATATGCTTAAATGGATTTGCTTCTAGTTCAAATGCTGCTTACCTCAGTGGAAAAAGGAGCAATCAGAAGGGGGTGTCATTTCCTGTCCTGATGTCAATGTGATAAAGACAGCAGTCTGGTTTCCCCTCAGTGTGCTAGTGGAGCTGACCACAGGACAACATGCACACCAATAGCTCTCTAATTATAACTTTTACGTAGAAATAAGGGGTCATCACTGGATGTGCCGGGGCTGTTTACACAAACAGTACTGTTGTGATGACATTTGCTATTGGACCTACATTTGGTGGCCAGATGCTGCTGCTATGTGCTATGTTCATGATGCAAGTATTTTGTGAAACAATTTGAGATGAACTGGCAGCTTAATCAATACATATTTTTATATTTCATGCAAAGAACCCAAGGTATTGTGTGGGCTTCTTCTACATTCAGTCTTCACTACAACAGTGTCAGGCACAACATTGTCACTACAACATCATCAGGCTTTGAGGTAATGACTTCTCCCTCGCCATTCAGTGAGTGTCATGGTAGGGTAGGGAGAAAATTGAGCCTTAATCTTCAAATATGACACCATAGCCAGGGAATCTCTTTTTGGGGCTGACAGTCACATTCCCTCAGGGATTATCTGCTGGAAATTACATGGCAGTGGTGGTCAGGAGACAAGCCAGAAGAAGTAGAGGCTTGTATCTTTTGTCTCTCTGTGTCTCTTTTTATTACTCCTGCTGTTTTTTTCTGTCTCTCCTGCTTACCCCTTCTACATTTTTTTCTTTGTCTTCCTCACATTCTCTTGTTTTGACTTTCTTGGCAACTCTTTCCATTTCTCTCTTTCTCTTTCTCTACCACCTGTTCTGTACCTCTGTCACTTCTGTCTTTGGTCTATTCCCCACTTGCATCCAGTCATACTACAAACATCTCATGGCATCATCTTTGCTCTTCTGTATCCTCAAGATATTGCACTCATTGTCAGGTCTTCCAAGAGACATCCTTAAGTTCTCCATAGTTGTACCAGTGCCAGTGTTTTCTGCTTAAGCCAAGAGCAACTTGTGGTGGTTTCACGTTATGTCAAATCTGATGTGCTTTGCTGCCCATCATGTTGGCAGTACAGGGTGGGATCAATCTATTGCCCGTTGCCACTTTAGACTGGTGCTCCCATGCTTCCTTCCTTTCGATCCCCAGCTATGTGGGGCAGCTGTTTGTGTTCAGCAGACTTATAGAGATACCAAGAGAGTTAAACATAGTAAAATAGAAGAGTATGGTCTTTGAAAACCCAGCACCTCTGCAAGCCCACTGAAGAGCATTTGTGTTTTAAAAGAACCAGACTCTGGTGAAAGCATGGTATATCAGGAGAAACATGTGTTTAGTGGGCTGGAGGAGGTACCAAGTTGTCCAAGAATATGGATTTAGCACTCTTTCAAAACTCTTCATCTCCACAAATTTGTCCAGCAGCTTGTGGAAGTGCAGAGTCTCAAAAGAGCACAACATGTGTTCTCTTTAGCAGGTGGTCTGGCAGACAGCACAAGTGAAGCCACTGGTCAAAACGTGCCACTTCCCCAAGCCTCATCCCTGCATGAGTGTCGTGCAAGTGTCACAGATGATTTGTGACCCTTGGAAAAGGAGAGGGCAGCAAAGCCACCATTTTGCTTAAAATGCCTTGCTTTCATGAAGTCAGTTTACCTCTATTCAGCAGCCTGCCCAAACAGAGGCCATGCAGGACAGGGACTGACACAGCAAATTGTATTCCAGTGTGCTTCCTGCTAACTCAGGGACAGTGTTTTAATTCAGCAGTGTCATTCTCAGCCATCCCTTCAGTCCCTCTGTTTCTTTGTCTCTCAAATACTGCTTCTTTTGCCTCTTTCTTTGGCTTTTCTCTGACACCCTTGCTGTCTCTGTTTTGGTCTTCTTTGTTACCTCTTCACTTCCTGTTATCTCTTCGGTTTCTCTCCTCTCCTCTCATCTGCCGCCCTTCTGTTTCTCTCTGTGCAACCTTTTCCCCCTGTTTTCCCACACATCTCTTTCCTTTTGAAAAACAGTGGATTGACAGTGACTGGGGATCCTAATATAACTTTCAGGTTGAGAAATATACTAAGACTTTGCACGATCATGGTTTTTAAGGCATCAAATAATTTACCTGAGCAGAGAAATCTATCAATTTTGGAAGAGAGAGTTTCTTCCCTTGCTTGTTCAAGAAATCCAGCAGGCATCCTGTCCAAAAATGGGGAAAAAACACAATTAAAAATTCAAACAATCATAAAGGTGGATGTGAGAATATTAGTCCAGTCAGTTTCAGCTGGTATCTGTGTTCAGCTTTAGGCTGTGGCTCTTGCCAAGGGAAGAATCATATCACTCAATCAGTGATTTTTTAAATCAGATTTTATGTGATTTTGTAATGGTTGCTTTACCATATTATTAGATTGGAAATTGGGCTGGAGGACCTCTTAGAATACTTTCCAATTCAGTGATTCTTCACTAAGATTTTGTGTATATATGTGAATGGATTTACTATCAGTGTAGCCTGCCTAAGGCAGAGCCTTGATTAGCTAATATATTGTCAATGTTACTCAGTCCTTCCCTCAATAAATGCCCCCCAAATTCCAGGAAATGGCTGGAGGAGGAAAAAGGAAGAGGAAAGTAGGAGGAGGAAAGACTTGCTGCTTTCCCCAAAGTGGAGCTCTATTAGCATCCGAGTTCCTGTACCCAAAGTACAACCTAAGAAAAGTAAGGATGGAAGAATTACAGCCATGTTCTCTTTGTGGCAATTTTCCTTTGCAACAATAGCATATAGATTTTATCTGGATAGTTGCTTTTACTGTGAACCTTTGCTGAAAGAAAAATAGTCCAAGTATTTGAGGCTCATTAAGCAAATCACAAATGCTTGGCAAAAAAAAAAAAAACTACAATCAGATTTTCCCTGCTTAGTTCAGATCTATAGCACTGATAGAGATCCATCGGAATGATTAACAAGACATATTTACCGTTGGCCATGTACTCCGTTACAATGTAAATTGGCTGCTGGGTCACCACCGCATGCAATCGAACCAACTTGTTATGCTGAAGTCTCTTCATCAAGTTGGCCTCTGCCAAAAAGGCATCAGGGGACATGCTGCCTTCTTTTAAAGTCTTGACTGCCACCTTCACATTATTCTTGTAATAGCCTACAGGGGAACATTTGGGGGAAAATTAATGACTATCAGGTAATGTTCTGTAAAATGCAACTAGGTTTGTGGGCAAATGGTGGTCCACAAACCCAGAATCAGCAGCCCCCAGAATACCCCAAATCTGTACTGCCACCACTTGGGAACACGTCACTGAATAAGAGTGGCCCAGCTTCCATCAAGTTTTCATGGGAAACAGACAAAAAACCGGGGAAGGGGAAGGCCTTTTTAAACCATGGGTAGTTTTAAAAGTGGACAGGGAATCATGAACTCATCCAAACGGGAAGAGACCCTGTGGTTCACATTTTCCTCATTAGGAACCTTTCTTTTGAATGTACAGCAAGATTTTGGAACTGAGGATGTGACCATTTAATGGGGAGATACAGTGCCTTCAAGGAGATGTGGTCCTGCAGATAACCTCTGATATACATTGCCCTCCTACCCCACTTGTTCTCATAACTGCAACTCTATGAGATACAGTAGGTTGGCCCAAAGTCACCCATTTAGCTTCCACAGCTGAGAATGGACTTGAACTGGGATTCCCTGATCCCATTCCAATATTTATTTATTTATTTATTTATGTAATTTTTATTTATTATTTTTATGAATAACTCCAGGCGGCGAACATACCTTATACTCCTTCCTCCTCCTATTTTCCCCACAACAACAACCCTGTGAGGTGTCTTAACCACTCTATCACATCAGTTCTGCCTTCAGTTCCACCACAGTGGATGATGATTCCTCCCTATTTGCCACAATTTGCAGGGACATAGCCAATGCAGTACTAAGCACTTTTCCCCACTAATGAGCTGAAGAGTTCTCCATCAGGCCCCTGACCAGGGCAGAATTGACCATCCCCGTGGCCAATCCCTGTTCTACTGTGTTGCCTCTCATTCAAGTCACTGTAATTACCTGACTTCCTCCATGGAAGGATTTGGGTGTAAGGCTGTCTTACACACGGGTTGGGGGAAGTGGACACAACATCATGGGGACACAGTAGAAGAAAAAAAGGTTTGCTAAGGCATATTTGATCCATGGTTAGTTGTCAGAGGTGTCCACTGGTGTGGTGGTGGTAAAAATAGTGAAAATTGTGTCTGTGATTATGCAATCGAAGCCCCACCCTTTTTAAACATGTGTTGTACATGTAACACATGCAGAAAAAGAGTGTGGTTTCAATTTTACAGGTGCATCTGCCATTTTGATTTTTTAACTCCCACTCCCTCCCGGATATCCTTGTTACTTTTTAAGAAAAAAATCTGTTCAATCGTGTCTGATTCTCGGAGACTGCCTGGAAGAAGTCCCCACAATTTTCTTGGCAAGTTTTTTCAAAAGTGACTGGCCCAAGGTCACTCAGCTGGCTTTGTGCCTAAGGTGGGACTAGAGCTCACGGTCTCCCACTTTAACTGGCTCTCCCTTGTTACTTACAAGTGGGGAAAAGTCCTAAAAATGCTCAGATTCAAAAGAAAATATACTTCCAAAATCAAAGAAAGCAGGCCTTAAATACAATTGATAGGGAGCAACACTAGAAAAGGTTTATCAATCTTCTCTGTAAGCTTCCTGAGTGTAACTGGCTCTCCTGTGTGTTGTAGAAGATGGATTAGAAGGGGCCTTGGCCTGATCCAGTAGCATTCTTCTAATGTTCTTAGATGGATTGCATTTAAATGTCATAATTTTGCCTTTTTTTTTCTCTTGGTCAGTGCCTTATAAAGTTGCAACCGAATGGAAAACAATTCTCTCTATCTTCATATATTACTTCCTCTTTGCATATCATAGCCTTCAACTGCAAGGCAAAAGCTCACACACATGTTCTCCTGCGATGGGTAATACCAAGCTTTTTTCTTTCTCTTTTAATTAGATGTTTTAGAGAAAGAGTAAAAGCAAAAAAAGTAAGAATAACATACAAATGAGGAAATAAGGGATCTAAAAGAGTCATGGAGGTTACAGTATCATGCTTAACTTACCCATCCACACCTCACCAAACTGGCCTGCTCCCAGCTTCTTGATGAGTTTTATGGTGTCTCGTGGGATTTCCCATTCATCAGCAGCCCAGGGTATTTGTGGAGTCAGAGACTTGCATGGATATCTTAGCCTCTGGCACAAACCATTCTCATTAGCTATGCAGGGTGACACAGAGGGGAAGGAGAACAAACCAAAGGTTCAGTTTCAGAGAATGAGATAACAAAAATCAGTTGGACAGTTTCCTGTTATTTTGAGGTTGGAAAAGCCTCCTCTCTCCCCAAGTTAAGAAAGAAGGGAACCTCCAGATCCCTTTCCTGAAGGTAGGGAAAAAATCAGGACAAGCAGAGAAATTCACATTTTGCATCATCATCTTGCCCACTAAAGCTTCTGATGCTCTCAGAAATCTTGATGGTAGTACCCTGGTACCAAAATAGTATGCAATGGGGAAAAATGCATGGAATGCATGGAAGCAGCCACTACATGAGAGATGCTATATGCCATGGGAACAGGAATTATTCAGGTCTGCTGCTCTCTAGTGACCTTACTCATGCAGGTAGGACGTATATGTGAAAGACACTAATGCCACATACATCAGCTTCTCAGTCCTATCCTTAGTGCAGTCTTTGTACTAACAAGTCCTGTGTTTGGGACAGCATTGATGGGTTTGGATCCCCTCCACTTTTGATAGTGGTGGAAGGAGAATAGTAAGTAAGTTTTGTGAGTACAGGACAATGTCAAAAATAACCTGGTATCTGAAAAACAGATCTGATACAGAATTCAGTACAAGATGAAAACTATTTTTGCCCTATAATTCTATTTATGGGCTTGTACTGCATACAAAGTTTGGGTTTCTCTTAACATAAGATTTTAATGTTTAAGTGTTGGTTTGATTTGCTAAACAAGGATAGATTTCTTAGATTAGACAGAAATCACTACAATCTCTTTTCTGATTTATAATTCATATTATACTGATCACTTAACTAGGTAGACCTACAGTCACATTTTTAGTACTGAATTGTATTCCGTTTTAGGTGCTATTTATCTTTTTTCTGTTTTTCTTTCTTTATTGTGCTTTTAAATTATCTGATAAAAAGCAATTTAAAAAATAGTAACATCCATACATTTTTTTTAACGTGCCAAAAGTGGCCATCTCAACTCTTAACTCTTCACTGGCTTTGGAAAACCTGAGCTGGCTTGTGTTGCAAACTGCCCTGCTTTCTTCTTTTGTCACAAAGAAACCACAGAACCTAATCTGAGTTGTTCTGCTTCTATGGGACAGTCTCTGCTTTATATCTTGTTAAATATGAACCTGACACCTTTCAGAAGTATTCTTACTGGAATAATGCTTAACAAGCTTCTGCAGAGAAGGAAATGTAATTGAGGGGCAGATATAGCATCCCCCTTGGTCCATTGTGCAGATTTTGTAATGCTTGACAACATCCCCGTGGGAAGAGAAGTCTCTGATGGACAGTGAAAAGGCACCTGGAACAAGAAAAAACAAGAATGGGAATTATTTGTTAGTGCTTATATTGTCCCATTAGAAGGAGCAGTCTATCATAGAGGGGGCTATTCCACCATGCACCTTCCAGATAGGCTGGGGCAGCAAATCTCAGAATTGCCAGAAGTGTGAAATTCTGGGAATTCCAGTCCCAACTTCTCTGGAGGGTGCCAGACTGGGGGAAACTACTCTTGAATTTCAAGCCACATCAGACTACAGGATCTGATTTCATATTACTAGGGTCAAAGCACTGAACAATGAAAAGACCAGTGATCTGCCAAGTTCTTCTGAAGCCTGACTCTACTATACAACCCACCCAAATGTGCACCTATATGTTAATTTGTGTTATTTAATGTGAATACTCAATTAATCACTGTTGGTTTGGGATGCATGGTTGCCACACAAGGCACAGAATCTCTCTACTCCTGACCACTTTCAGTTCAGCTCCCTTTGCAAAGCAACACACTTTATGATCAAGTGAGCTTTGCAAACTTTCCTTCTTTCCTCTCCTTGAAGTTGCAGAAAGAGATTAAGTATGGTAGCCAAAAATCAGATGGAGTCTGGTAGTCACTTTTCTGACCTATAAAATTGTGTTAAAAGTCATAAGCTTTTGTGAGCTATAGCTGACTTTATCAGAAGCATGGAGTGGTGAACGGGAAGGAGGAAGAAGGGAGGGAGATGCCACTCCATACAATAAATGAAGAAGTGAGCTGTAGCTCACAAAAGCTCATGCCTTTTAATAAAAATTTACTGTAAGTTGAAAAAGGGGCTACCAGACTCCTTCTGCTCTTTGCAATTGTTACTGCTGTGATTCCCTCTGAGCCCAACTTACAAAAGATGCGCAGAGTTTAGGGTTTCTTCCTTTTCTTCTGTCACTGCTCACTATCTGAGAGCCAGAAGATGAACGACAAGGGATAACAAGGAAAGTGAGGGATCATCTAGGGATTGGTGGTAGGATCAATGCTTACATGTTGGCCTCAATAAATGCCTGGTGTGGCCAGCCTGTGCCAAATCCTGTGCATGTTGTAATGGTTGCCTATTCTAAAACACTATCAGACTCATAAGCAGGAATTCAAAGATATCTGATTTATTAAAGAATAGTGTGCAGGATCACAAAGAAAGCTGAGAATGATAAAACCGCGCCAAATACAAACTAAAAACCCTCGGTGCAAATGAAATCCCTCCCCTCGTAGAATCTTCCCAAGTTCACAATCCCAGGTGCTCCTAACGGTTTCTGATGGTCTACCAGAAAAGTCCTTGAACAGAGAACATAACCCAAACACATTCCATTGTAATGAATACAGATACAGAGCTTAGTACAAGGTTTCACAGCAGCTCCCTCCCAAACAGAAACGCACGTCAGCGCCATGGCATGTGAAACATTACAATGTATACTGTATATTGAAACAGTGAACATGACATACTGCCCCCCCAAAAGAAAGAAAATACTAAGCAGCAGGCTTCAAAGGGTAAGCAAGGTGGAAACTGTTGGCAGAATGCTAAAGGGAAAGCCTTTAGCCCAGGAGAGATCAGAAAAGTCACACACGCCAGGCATATCTATAAAAATAATTTATTTACAGAAAGCAAAACAAAAGCAAAACATATTTAAAGGACTTAGCTCTCATTGAGAGCAAGCCTGGCTTGGCTACATATCGGCAGAGAGAAAAAGAGGAAGTAAGAAACAAGTCTGGGCAGGATCCTCCCCCCAGGCAATTTGCATGAAGCACATGAAAGGAGACAATCAAATACAACCTCTTCACCCGGCCAAAATGATTAGGTACAATAGCAGTCTTAATCGTTAGTAGGAAAACCTCAACACTCCCCTTTTTATACTACAGATTAAGATGCAAACCAATCTTCTCTGACAACTCTTTGTGTCTTGGTACAGGAAGAGGTTTGGTTAAAATATCAGCAATCATGTCTTTTGATTCACAATATTTTAACATTATTTCTCCTTTGCTTATCATATCTTTGATATATTGATATCTAATATTGATATGTTTTGTTCTATTTCTGCAGGCTTCAGATTTTGCCATAGCAATGCAAGCTTGATTATCCTCATAAACAGTTACAGGCTGGTTCACTTCCATGCCTATGTCTTTTAACAAATGTTTAAACCATGTAACCTCATTACAGGTTTGTGTTAGAGAATAAAACTCTGCTTCTGCAGTGGAAAGAGCAACAAGTGTTTGTTTTCTAGAATGCCAGCCTAATCTAGATCCAGCAAATTGAATTAAAATCCCAGAAGTGGATTTTCTGTCACTGACATCTGCTCCCCAGTCAGAATCGGCAAAAGCCTGCAATTTCTCAGTTCCAGAGGCATTTAGCTTCAGGCAATAATTCTTTGTTCCTTGCAAATACCTCATTAACCTCTTCAATGCTGCTTTTCCAGTAGATGTAGGCTTCTCTATCTGTCTACTTAAAATGGCCACAGAATTTGAGATATCTGGGCAAGAATGATTTGCAATGTACAGTAAACTTCCAATTGCAGATCTATAGTTCTCTGCCTCAGTTAATTGAGTTTCTCCTATATCTTTCTGAAAATCTATTATCAGAGTAGAGACTGGTTTACAGTCTTGCATATTAAAATCCTCTAGGAGCTTTTGAATTTTACTACGTTGGTTTAACAGAAAGCTACCATCCTTGTCTCTGTGTACTTCCAAACCTAGGAAATTGGTCACAACTCCAAGGCTTTTTAATATGAAATGGCTTTTCATGCAGGCTTCAAAATCAAGCCTTTGTTTTTCTGTTGATGTGAATAGCAGCAAATCATCAACATAAATGCACAGATACATACAGCCTTGTTTGTCCTTCTTCATATATACACAGGGATCTGCTTTTCCTTTTTCAAAACCAAAATTCTGCAGTTTTTCATCTACTTTTTGGTTCCAGGATCTAGCAGCTTGTTTTAACCCATAGATTGACTTCTGCAGTTCACAGACTAGATTCCCCCCTTTTTCATAGCCAGGGGGTTGCTGCATGTATAATCTGTGGTCTAAATCACCATAGAGAAATGCAGTTTGAATGTCATAGTGGTTAACTGACATTCCCTTGAGTGCAGCAACTTTTAACAGTAATCTAATTGATTCACCTTTAGTAACTGGTGCAAAAGTCTTGTCAAAGTCTAAATCTTTCCTTTGAGTGAACCCTTTTGCAACCAACCTTGCTTTATATTTTTGGATTTTGCCATCAGCATCCCTTTTCAGTTTGAAAACCCACCTACAACCCAGACAGCGTTCATTGGGAGGTAGATTTACCTGTTTCCATGTTTTATTTTCTTTCAAGGATGCTAATTCCTGTTGCATGGCAGAATGCCAATTTTGTGCAATCTCTGGTGGTAAAGCATTCACTTGTTCTAAAGACTCAGGTTCTGTGAATATGTGAAAAGCCTTTACTGTTTCAGCCTGAAAACGTGATGGAGGAACGCCTTTATTACTCCTCTGAGATCTGCGAGGTAATATAGGGCTTAAATTTTGACTCCTATCACTTTCCTGAGAAGCATCTGTCTCATCAGACAGATCTTCAGTTTGCTTTTCTGGTTTAATGTCCTCATCAGGCAAAATATCACCATCAGCAAGTCCTTGCTGTTCTCTTGTGGTGGTCAGATCAACTGGAGAGCTAGAATTTAATCTCCCCCAGTTTTGTTCAGCAAAAGAAGCACTTTTGCTAATTATCAATTTCTCTCCCATTATGAACCTGTAGCTCCTCTGGCTTTGTTCATAGCCAACAAAGATGGCTTTCTTTGTTGTGGGGCCTCCTTTCCTTCTCTGCTGTTTTGGAATGTGAACCCATGCAGTGCTACCAAACACTCTAAGATGGTTTACCTTTGGTTTCACACCATAAAACAAATGGAATGGAGTGTCCTGAATCACAGAGTTATACAATCTGTTTTGTACATAAGTGTCAGTAGATATGGCCTCTCCCCAGTACTTAAAAGATAATTGTGAATCTTTAATCATGCATTCCATCGCATTTTGCAAGGTTCTGCCCTTTCTTTCAGCAACACCATTTTGCTGAGGGGTGTAAGGGTTAGAAAGAATTTGTTCTATCCCCTTTTCCACTAGGAACCTTCTGAATTTGTGAGAAAGGTATTCTCCTCCTCTATCACATTGGAGTGCAGATACAGGCCTAGGGAATTTTCCATTTGCCCATGTCACAAAACTTTTAAATTTCTCAAATGCCTCATCTTTATGTTTTAAGATGTAGATAAATGTGTATCTTGAGAAATCATCAATGATTGTCATTGCATACCTTGCTTGTCCAAGACTTGGAGCAAAAGGACCAATAATGTCAGAGTGTACAATTTCCAAAGGTCTAGTTGTAACTCTGTCACTGTGCTTACTCACAGGAGCTTTTAGTGTTTTGCATTTTTTGCAAACTACACAGTCTAAGTATTTATCACAGGGTTTTATCTTTAGGTCAGCACACAGCTGTGGCATTTGTGCTATATACTTGAAATTAGCATGACCAAATCTCCTGTGCATCAGGTGTACACATTGGTCATGATATGGAGTGTTGCCAACTGCAGCCTTGCAGCTTGGCTTCCTTGCATTTTGCACAATGTACAAGGAGTCTTTTAACATACCAGTGGCACACAATTTCCCATTTTTTCGTATCTCACAACCATTTTTCTTAAATGTTATGATATACCCTGTTGCAGCCAATTGTGCCACAGATAAAAGGTTTGATTGTAAATTTGGCACATACAACACACCTTTTACAGTTTCTCCTAAGCAGGATAAATACAAGTCACCTTGTCCCATAATTTTGGTCACAGACCCATCAGCCAAAGATACACTTTGTCTTTCAGTTTTAGACAGTGACACAAAAGAGCTTTTACAATTACATAAATGACAACTGGCCCCAGAATCTAACACCCATACATCAGAATTACCCTTCTCAGCAACCTGTGCAATTTGGGTTGTCTGAAGAGCCTTCTTCTGTGTTGCCCTTGTGTTCTTCTTCTCTGTCTTTCTAGTCTTGGGTCTCATGGCACAGTCTCTTTGCAAATGTCCAGCTGAACCACAAGTGAAACATCGCTGGCTGGCTAGTGCTGTGGCCTCAGGTTCCTTTCCCTTCTTTTCCCTCATTTTCTGGTATTGCAGCTTTCCAGAAGAGATGGGGGGGGGGATCTTTCCTCTCTCTTCTCCCATTCAGCGAGTAAGTGCTGTGTAACATACAATGGGGTGAGGTCTGTTTCAGGCATAGCCTCCAGGCTACAGATCAGTGTGTCCCACGTTGCATTCAGTGAGGACAGGAGGATATATGATTTTGTGAGAGGTGTAAATTCCATTCCTCTCTCCTGCAACTCAACAAACAGCTGCTGAATATAATGCAGGTGCTCAGGAAGGCTATCTCCTTCTGCAAGGTAGGCTCTGTACAGCTTTTTCGTCAGAGTAACTTTACTCCCTGCTGTTGCCTTTACATATAAGTCTCTCAAAGCGTCCCAAAGTTGCTTTGCAGACTGCATGCCTCGCATGTGGACTAGCTGATTGTCCTCAACTCCCAAGATAATGGTGGCTCTAGCCTGCTCATCCTGTCTCAGCCATTCAGCACTGGGATTTTGGGGGGTTTGCTCACCAATTGGCAGCCAAAGATTCTCTCTGCAAAGATACATTTCCATCTTCAGGGCCCAATTCAAATAGTTGGTCTCTGATAGGCGCTCCAGAGGCATCGCTGACGGCTGGGAGGTAGCCATGGCTTCTTCCTTCTTTTGCAAGTCACCTCAGCTAGCTTCTTTGTCCTGTAGACCGGCAGTTGCTGGAAAATCTCCAGGCGGCTCCAAAGAAAATCTTCACAGGTCTTTGCTACCTGCCTTTAAATTGTGCATGAGGTGTGGAGCTGATCTCTCTTTTCTCTCTGGGTTTTACTGGGCTGCTCACTGGGCCCATAACCTGTTGGCAGAATGCTGGGAAAGCCTTTAGCCCAGGAGAGGTCAGAAAAGTCACACACACCAGGCATATCTATAAAAATAATTTATTTACAGAAAGCAAAACAAAAGCAAAACATATTTAAAGGACTTAGCTCTCATTGAGAGCAAGCCTGGCTTGGCTACATATCGGCAGAGAGAAAAAGAAGAAGTAAGAAACAAGTCTGGGCAGGATCCTCCCCCCAGGCGATTTGCATGAAGCACGTGAAAGGAGGCAATCAAATACAACCTCTTCACCCGGCCAAAATGATTAGGCACAATAGCAGTCTTAATCGTTAGTAGGAAAACCTCAACAGAAACGGTGAACTAAATCAGGAGCATTAACATGGTGGGCAGACACCCATTCAGGATGAGGAAAGTGTTTCCATTGGACCAGATACTGGAGGGTGCCCCGAAGCTTGCAAGAATCAACGACCTCCTTGACCTCAAAGTGCTGTTGGCTATCAATCATGGAGGGGAAGGTTGAGGATGCCAGCGGGAGAAGTGGTGCACAGGCTTGAGCAAGCTGCAATGGAAAACAGGGTGCAAGCGTTTCAAATTGTGAGGCAGGTCCAATTTAACAGTAACTGGATTGATAAGAGCAACAATAGGGAAAGGACCAATGAACTTTGGAGCAAGTTTTTTAGAGGGTTGTGGTGACTTGATAAATTTGGTAGATAGATACACCTGATCTCCAACCTTGAAGTCGTGTTGTAAGGAACAATGCTTATCGGCTTGGAACTTGTAAGCAGCCTGGGCATCAGCCAAAGCTTGTTGAATCACCGGCCAGGAATCAGACAGCTTAACAGCCCAGTCAGATGCAGAATATGTTTGGGAAGGGGGCTGTGGCAATTCAGGGATGGGAACAAAGTCGTGACCAGAAACCACATGAAAAGGGGTTTGTCCGGTACTTTGGTGGACAGCATTGTTGTAAGCCACTTCAGCAAAAAGTAATAACTCCACCCAATCGTCCTGATGGTAGTTAATGTATGCTCTAAGAAACTGTTCAAGAGTGGAGTTTAAAATCTCAGTAGAACCGTCAGTCTCAGGATGGGAAGACGTGGACAGCGCTTGTTTGGTGCCAATCAATTTTAAAAATGATTTCCAAAACTGGGAAGTAAACTGTGTCCCGCGGTCACTGACCAAATGGGATGGGCTACCGTGGAGGCGGTAGATGTGGAGGAGAAATAGGTGCGCCAATTGCTGGGCTGACGGGATGGATGCACATGGAATGAAATGTGCTTGTTTGGGAAAAAAATCTTTTACAACCCAAATTACAGTTTTCTTCTGACTGGGAGGAAGATCCACAATAAAATCCATAGAAATCTCGTCCCAGGGACGGGACGGGCTGGCCACTGGCTGTAGAAGCCCCTGTGGTTTTCCCCCCTTACGTTTTGACATGGCACAAACAGGACAGGAAGCAACATAGTCTTTTACATCACGTCTCAAGGTCGGCCACCAGAATTGACGACGAACCAAATGCAAGGCTTTGACAAAACCAAAGTGTCCAGCAAGTTTATCATCGTGGCAACGCTATAAAATATCAGCTCTTAAAGTTTCAGGCGCATAAAGGCGGTGTTCCACCCATGCCAGACCGTTTTCAAAAGAAACAGTGTCTCTATTAGCTAGCAACCAAGTGTCAGATTTCAGCGCCTGGAGAAAGTCCTTCTGTAACTGACAAGGAACTTGCACTTTCCACTTCCCAGACTGGGCTGGGGGCAGGGTTCCCTGCGCACGGGTCTGGCTCTGAGTGACAGCAACCAAACCCAGTTGTGGTTGAGTGAGAACAGTCCCAACCACATCTGCCCTCTGGTCAAAATCCTGAGGTAAATGTGACAAAGCATCGGCCAGAAAGTTTTTCTTTCCTGGGATAAATTTTAACTGGAAGTTGAAATGACTGAAAAACTGAGCCCAGCGAATTTGTTTAGGACTGAGACACTGGGGGGTGCGGAGGGCTTCCAAATTCCTGTGATCGGTCCAAACCTCGAAAGGGCATTTAGTGCCTTCAAGGAGGTGATGCCAGGCTTCCAAAGCGGCTTCTACAGCAAACGCCTCCTTTTCCCAAACATGCCAACCGCGTTCGGTTTCAGAAAATTTCCTGGACAGATAAGCGCAGGGTTTTAAGTGATTTTCAGAATCTCTCTGTAACAAAATAGCCCCAACTGAGGAGTCAGAAGCATCAACTTGGACCACAAAGGGGCGTTCGGGATTGGGGTGCTGTAGAATAGGCTCAGCAGTGAAAAGGGATTTCAGTTTTTCGAACGCTGCCTGGCATTCAGGCGTCCAATTCAGCACTGCTCCAGGATGTTTTACCTTGCATGTCTCCCCCAAGCCCTTGGTATGGAGTAAATCAGTGAGGGGCAAGGTAATCTCAGCGAACCCCTGGATAAATTGGCAATAATAATTACTGAACCCGAGGAAACTTTGCAATTGCCTCCAGGTGCGGGGACGTTCCCAACTTAAAATTGCCTGAATTTTTGCAGGGTCCATTTCAATGCCCTTGTCAGACACCCAATAGCCCAGATAGTCAAGTTGGGTCTTGTGGAATTCACATTTGGAAAGTTTGGCATAGAGTTTGGCATCTCTAAGCTTGCATAACACCTGTTTGAGGAGGCGTTCGTGTTCCTCCTCGGTTTCAGTGTAAATGAGAACATCATCTAAATAAACCAGGACCCCTTTAAACAAATGAGCATGTAGAACTTCATTAATCAACTGCATGAAGAGCCTGGGTGCCCCTGCTAACCCAAAAGGAAGGACTTTGTACTGAAATGAACCCAGTGGGCAATTAAAAGCAGTTTTCCACTCATCCCCAGCTTGTATGCAGATGCGGAAATAGGCTTCGCGAAGATTGAGCTTGGAGAAAATCTTGCCCTTTGACAAATGAGCTAACATGTCCTTCATGAGCGGAAGAGGGTACTTGTTGAGAATTGAGATGGAATTTAACCCTCGATAGTCCGTACAGAGTCAAAGTGTGCCATCTTTCTTTTCCTGGAATAGCACAGGGGCCCCAACTGGGGAATTAGCAGGTTCAATAAACCCCCTTGACAGATTTTTATCAATGAAGTCCCGTAATGCCTCAAGCTCCTTCTGAGTCATTGGGTAAATTTTTGGCTTGGGCAATTGAGCATTGGGAACCAACTCTATTGCGCAGTCAGTTTTCTGGGGGGGGGGGGTAGCTGATCTGCTTCCATTTCCCCAAATACATCTGCAAAGTCTTGGTATCAATCGGGCAAGCCTTCTAAATGTGCCAAGGTAGGGCGCAGTGAGGCGATTGGAGCCCTTCCAACCCCTGCACGTGCAGCTCTCTCCGCTGCAGGAGCTTGGTATAACCCATCTTTAAAAGTCACAGTTCTGTGTTCCCAGTTTATATATGGGCTTCGATAGGTCAACCAGGGGATCCCCAGAATTACCAAGGGATTGCCAACAGGTGCTACAACGAATTTCAAAGTCTTACGGTGGCTACCCATTTGCATTGTGACAGTTCCAGTGAAATGGGTTGCTTCCCCCCCTCCCTGCCGTTGAACCATCCAACTGAGTGAAGATCAAAGACTGCTGGAGGGGAAAGCTAGGCAAGTCCAAAGCAGCAACCAAATCAGGGTGAATTAAACACCTGGAACACCCAGAGTCAACTAAAGCCCAGACCTCTGCAGTTTTCATGCGGGAGCCTAATTTCACTTTTACTGCTAAAATGGGACAGTCAGCACTCACCATAGCATCTTCGCACCCATCCTCCTCCACTTGCCCGCAGGCGCTCTTCATGGCAGGTGGCTAGCGTTTCCCGCCGGCTCCTTAGAGTCGTCTTCAGCCTCTCCCGAGAATTAAAATACTTCCTCGGCATCGGCTGCACCCTTGGCTGCTGTCATCCGCCACGAGGGGGGGGGCGATTTAGCCGGCAGCTTCCCCACTTGATCCCCAGCCTTGGCTTTCGGGCAATCAGCTGCTCGATGCCCTTCCTTTCCGCATTGGAGACACTGACCCCTCGCGTAGCACCGATCTCTCTCCTCATCCCAGGCTCTATAGCTTGGCCGGGCAGCAGTTGCAGCACTTCAGGGTCCCCTCATGGTGGCGGGTGGTCTTTCATATCTTCTAGCATGCATGAAGGTATGCTGAGCATGCTCAGCCTTGCCTGCCAGACAGATCCATTCGTACAATGATTCTGGATCGTCTCTACACAACGCCCACCATAGGATGTCCCGGTTGAGTCCTTCTTTAAACTGTTCTATTAAGGTTGACTGAGACCAGTTGGGGATTTTCCCAGCTAGAGCCTTAAACTCTAGGGCATAATCAGCTATGGACATTTGGCCCTGGGTAAGATTCTTCAGTGCCTGCTTAGCTCTTGCCTTGGCCAGAGGATCCTCAAAATGCAGCTTTAAAGCCCACATGAATTCATTGAAATGATCAAGTGCAGGGGAGTCAGCATCACTTAATTGAACATACCAGTCAGCTGCTCGACCCTTCAACTTGGTGGCAATGGCAGTTATCTTAGCCTCTTCGGAAGGGAAGTATGCTCCAAACTGCCTCATGTAACTTTTAGCATTAGTTAAAAAGGAAGATAACTTTGTTGGATCCCCATCAAACTTGACAGGAAAGTCTCTCACCCCCACTCCAGTTGGAGTGGAATCGGCAGCTACTTGAGTGGTTGGGTCCCAGGTTACAGTAGCTTTCCCTCTTTGGGGGGGGGGACACTGGTGATTGAGCCCTGTGGGGTGGAGATTCGTCCCGGAGCCATCTCCGGTCCTGCTCCGCTGGCAGCCCGGATGGGAGGATGGGGGATGGTTGCGTGAAGCTGCTCCGCGTCTCCCCTGCTCCTCCAGTGATAGAGACAGGTTTCTTAACATGTACTCTATCGATTCTATTTTGGCTTCTACCACTCTTAGTCTCTCAGGTGTTTGAGAGTCCTCTCTCCATCGTGTGTTCGGCTTTCTCTCTGTGGACACCTTAGTGGATTCTTTGTCTGGGGTTAGTGTGAACCGATACTTCCAGGATGCCTGGGACGTCCCTGGCTGGGGGTCTCCCACTTCATCCCAGGTGATCAACTCTGCGAGTGATTCACTGGGTGCCGGTTGCTCTGGTTCTCTCTGTCAGATTCCTCCACCTCAGGACTGGAACTTGATTCATCCCGGAAATCTGAAGGTTCTGGGGTGAGGCTCAGTTCTCCGCTCTTGACCGTTGACTCAGGCATCAAGCTAGCCGTCTCCTCAAGGCCTCCGGTTGTGAGCTTGGACTCGGCCATTGTTAACTATTTTCCCTCACAAGAAACTAATCTTGGTAGGAGCTAATGATACAACTTTGGTGATTCTCAGCTTTATGTAATGGTTGCCTATTCTAAAACACTATCAGACTCATACGCAGGAATTCAAAGATATCTGATTTATTAAAGAATAGCATGCAGGATCACAGAGAAAGCTGAGAATGATAAAACCGCGCCAAATACAAACTAAAAACCCTCGGTGCGAATGAAACCCCTCTCCCCGTAGAATCTTCCCAAGTTCACAATCCCAGGTGCTCCTAACGGTTTCTGATGGTCTGCCGGAAAAGTCCTTGAACAGAGAACATAACCCAAACACATTCCATTGTAATGAATACAGATACAGAGCTTGGTACAAGGTTTCACAGCAGCTCCCTCCCAAACAGAAACGCATGTCAGCGCCATGGCATGTGAAACATTACGATGTATACTGTACATTGAAACAGTGAACATGACAATATTTATTTGCAACCTACAGATGCTAGGGTAACATGGAGATGTTTGGATAACATTTCCACTGCTTTATTTATTTCAGTAGGAGGGAGGCAATTTCTGAGTCATTACCACTGTGCAGGGAAGAGGCAGTAGCACCAGAGATGATTCAAGTCAGTTAATCAACAGGGAACAAACATTCCCTGGCCCATTCCAATTGTTTTGCCTGCAATTGTTCCTCTGAGCAGCCATTTTGTGAACAGAACAGCCAGAAGGGCTCCTCTGTACATAGCATTTGAGCTGAACTGGAATTGGAGCCATGCTCCTGTGTTCTCCTGACTTTTGAGTTTTTTGTAGCTATTCTGCAGTTGCACTATGAATGCTCAATCTGAGAGGTGGGCAGTTTCCCAATGGTGGGATCACTCACCTCATCCCATCATGTGCCTTGCCACCATTTCATTGTGTTATTTTTAAACTGAATGGCTCTCTTTCTCCCCATTTCAGGTCAAGGCAGCAGGGTGCCTTATCACCATTTTACTGTTATCAAAACTTGCAAGATTTTGACAATCTCCCTCCAAGCTGTCATGCAAGAATGCCACAATCTTAAGTACCTCACATCAGGCTTCA
Organism: Candoia aspera; assembly: GCF_035149785.1. NCBI lineage: Eukaryota > Metazoa > Chordata > Lepidosauria > Squamata > Candoiidae > Candoia > Candoia aspera. Next base: position 26,436,777 of record NC_086153.1, on the reverse strand, counting down.
TACCAGGAATGGAACTAAATCTCAACTCTCCAGACTTTTAATCCAGCATTCAGGACCTTGTTTACAGCAGACGGTTACAGACATAACATAGGGACATCTTATCTTGTGAGATTTTGCTATCTTGCAAGATTTCAGACAGTTTTTCTAAACCAATATTATTTTAAAAAAATATTTAAGGCAGTCATCAGATTTGCTTTAGGTAATTACAAAGGCTTCAAGACAGGCTTGACCAGTGGGCTGAAATGAATAGGATGGAATTTAAAAGGGAGGAGTGTCAACTTCAGCACTTGGGTAGGAAACATGTAAGGCACAATATAACATGGGGAAGGTTGGCTTGGAAGGAGTAACGTGAAAGGAATCTAAGCGTCCTTGTTGGCCACATTAAACATGAATCAGCAGAGTGATGCAGCTGCTAAAAAGGCAAATTAACTGAAGCACAGAGTCCAGATCCTAGGAAGCACTTGTTCCATGTGGAGCCCTTGGTGCTCTCTAAGCTTGGTTTTCTTCCAGATGTTTTATTGCCTGAGGACTCCACAGTTCAACCCTGAGCTACAGATATTCTCTTCGATTAGTACTTGTTTCATTCTACTCTGCCCTGATCAGACTCTATGTTAAATTCCGGGCATCGCATTTATAAAAAGAACAGTAACAAATTGGAGCAAGTTCAAAGGAGGGCTGACCAAGATGGTGTTGGGTCTGGAAACCAAGTCCTATGAAGAATGGTTAAAAGATCTAGATATATTTAGCCATACAGAAAATATAACTGGGGGGAAGAAATGACAAGCAGTCTTCAAATATCTGAAGGGTTATCACCACTGGTGTGCTGGAGCCAGCTTGCACCAGCTTGCAAGAGCCAATTGTTAAATTTTATGGAATTTTGCAAGCTGATTGACAGCAGAGGAGAGCCTTGATGCCTAGCACACCAATCAACTGTTCCACGGCTAGTGGCACCATGAGGGCAATGGAGCTGGCAGAGCCAGTTCTTAAGAATTTAGCAGCATACCTCTGGTTATCACACAGAAAAAGCAGTGGACTTATACTCTATTGCTCCAGAGGGCAAGACTGGAACTGATGGGTCAAGATTAGAAGGAAGAAGGTCCAGGTCATCAGGAGAAGTCTCCTGACAGTATGAGCTGTCACCTAGTGGAGCAGGCTGCCATGTGTGAGATCAGAGGCTGGATGATCATCTGTCAGATATGCTCAAATAGATTCTGCACTAAGCAGGGAGTTGGATCAGATGATCTCTAAGATCCAACGCTATGATTCCATGATTATAAGGGAAACTGGTTAATCGAGAAGTGATCCATTCCATATTTTTCCACAACATAGATGCTAATTTCTCTTGAAGAGAGAGAGAGAGAGAGAGAGAGAGAGGGAGGGAGAGAGAGAGAGAAAGAGAAATAGATTTATAAGGCTATCCAACTCCCTGCCAACTCTGGGCAGCTTACAACAGTAAAAACAATACAAAACTGTAAGTAAAGCAGAAAAGAGACAAAGGACATCCAAAAGAGACAACCGTCCAACCCAACAAAGACAATCCTATGAGAAGCTCACTACCCATTGTAACAAGTCCTGGGAGAAGACCCATATTTTTAACAACCTTTTAAACAAATGCAGGATAGTAGTCATATAAATCTCTGGGATAATGTTGTTCCAGAGGGCAGGCACAGTGACAGAGAAGACCTGTTTCCTGACTGACATTGTTTGATTGATGGGACCATGAACATGCCAACTTCATCAGTTGCATCAACTTCATCAGATAAGCAGAAAGTACTGGAGATAGATGGTCCCTCAAATAGCCACGAAGGGCTTTTTAGGTGGTAACCAGCAGCTTGAATTGGACCTGGAAGCTAACTGGCAACCACTGCAGCTCACAAAGCAGAAGTGTTCCCTGGGCATGCTATGATACGCCCATTACTACCCATGCTGCTGCATTCTGGATTAAAGCTTCCAAGTGCAAGGGCAGCTGCATGTAGACTACATTGCAATGATTCATTCATGAGCTGACCAGAGCATGAGTGACTCTCTGGAGAGCCTCCCAGTCCAGGAATGGGAGCAGCTGCCACCCAAGATAAACCTGGGCAATTACCTTTCTAGCCCAGCTGCCACTTGCTCTTTGAGCAGGAGTTGTAAGTCAAGGAATAACCTGAAATTGTGCATCAGTCGTGAATGAGAAACTGCTACCCTATCCAAAACTAAAGATGGCAATTTCCTGGGATGGAGGAGTCACTTGGTCACAGTGACCAACACCCACAGCCACTTGGTCTTGGTAGAAATGAGCCTGAGCCAGTTCCTCTCTGTTCAGACCCTCACAACTTCCAGTCCCAGGAACAAGAGTCAGACCTTGACAAAATCATTCAGCTGGCCTAGAGTTAAGATATACTGCTGGGTATCATCAAGATACTGATGTTACTTGACTCCAAACTGATGGATAACTTCTTCCAGTGGCCTCATATAGATATTAAATGGGTATGTGAGAGAGAGGGAGAGTGTCAACCTGTAAAGGGCTGTGAGAATAACTTTGAGGAAGAAGAGCTGCAGCCAAGGCAATGGTCACATAAGAGAAATCTCAGCCTAAAGTCATGAATACTAAAACTACTTTTATTATACAGTAGGGTTATAGTAACAGAATTTTGCAACTCTGAATGTGCCTCTCCCCTCCCTGCCTTTATCCTAAAGAGAACTAGGGAGGGTCAAGTCTGAGATGCTTCTCAAATTCCATTGCTGCTTTGGGCTGAGACTTCTCTTATCTGACTGTTGCCTTGGCTGCGGCTCTTCTTCTTCTTTCTCAAGGTTATTCTCATAGCCCATTATGCAACCCCTATGGTATCCCACATCAGGAGTTTTGGCCCAGATTCCCCCCCGCCATCCTGCCAACACTGACTGGAACTACTCACAGAGAAGGGAGGAGAACCACCCACAATGCCTATCACTCCTAACCCTCATAGGTGGTCCAGAAGGACACCGTGGTTGAAGACATCAAAACCACTAAGAGTTCAGAGAGAGCTAAGACAGTTGCATCATCCCTGACCTGGCTCTGCCAAAAGTCACCAACAAGCATAATCAATGCTCTCTCTGTACTGTTTCCCAATCTGAAACCAAACTAAAAAGGGTTTAGATAATCCATTTTCTCCAGAGCCCTCTTCAGAATCCTGAAAAACCTTCTCAACAACCTTCCCTAGAAAGAAAAGATTGGAGATTGGATTAAAATTGTCTAGAACTCTTGGTTCCAGTGATAACGTCTTGAGGAGGGGTGTACCATCACCTTCAAGGAAGGTGGGACCATGCCCTCCCTGATACTACAGCATGGACCCAATCAAATGTCACCTCCTGGGTGACTTTCACGAGCCAGGAGGAGCAAGGACAGTTTCTTGGTTTTCAGCCCTAAGTACCCTGTCCAAATCCTCAGGAATGACAGATTCAAACTCATCGCAGCTAATCACACCAGGCCTTACCTCAGTCACCTCAACAGAACCTGCCTAGTCATAGTCTAAGTGAATCCAAGTGACTTTGCTCTCCAGATAGCTAGAATATTCCCCATAGTAGCCCCGCAGATGACCTTGCAACCTGCCCCTCCCCAGCAAGGACTGAGTCACTTTAAACAGCCTCTGGACTGCTGTTTGTGAAGATGATCAGAATGAAAAAATAACTTCTTTTTGCTGCTTTTATTACCATGATGTAATCCCTAATGTGGGCAACTCATGCAAGTTTTTATATACAAAACAACCTTCCAACTTCTTACCTGGAACAGTTTCACTTTCCCTTATCAAGAATGAGCCTACTTTATTGTCTGGCACCATCAAAAGGCGTTCAGCATCTTTTCTGTTAAGGCCTTTAAAAAACCATCTGAAAAAGAAAAGCAAGATTTTTATTCAACGACTCCAGCTAGAGCAGTGTTTTTCTTTCTTTTTTTTAAAGAAACTTTATTATATTTTCAGAATAAAGATAAAACATGAAAAGATAGAAAAAGATTGAAAGGAAACTAAAAAAAGGAAAAAAACGAAAAAGTGCAGAAACGAATAGAAAAAGATACAAGAAAATGACTTCCGACTCTTTACAGCATATACATAAAAAAGTACATCAATCTCTTACTCCAGTTTTAACTATAGTAAACATTATTTCTATAGTCCATTTCAACTTAATCAAAATTCAAAACTATAACTTCATTTTTTAAAATTACAAACAAAAGAGAACCAAAAGCAAAGAAAAATTTTATATTAAATATTATCACATATTTCTATAATCAGTTTCGCCTTCTCTGCCAAATCTATTTAATT